>NC_084836.1:12854809-14217309 GCF_033115175.1 Lepus europaeus | reverse complement strand
ATAAAATAACCTAGTAGGGTTGTCTTGTGGAAAGAATTAGAAACAGTATAAATTCACATAGAAGAATCCCTAGCATTTGGAAAATATTCATTAAACATATTATTACTTTCCCTTGAAAATAATTTTTATTTTAACAAACCCCACATGCATGTATTTCCATAAATACCTGGGCATGACAGTAGAAAACATAAATTCACTGGGTACATGCACATACACACAAAAGCACTTTGAACTCCTAACTTCATTTGAATGTGACTTTAAATCAAGTTTGAAAGAAAAGTTTCCCAGTGACAAGGTCAATATGAATGAATATACTCATCAACAAAGCATAGTACAATTAAGACTCTGAATTGGGGCCAGTGCTGCAGCACCGGTACCCCAAATGGGCACTGGTTCGCCTCCTGGCCGCTCCATTTCCGATCCACTTCTTTTACTATGGCCTGGGAAAGCAGAGGAAGACAACACAAGTGCTTGGGCCCCTGTACCTACATGAGAGACCCAGAGGAAGCTCTGGGCTCCTGGCTTTGGACTGGCCCAGCTCTGGCCACAGCAGCCATTCAGGGAGTGAACTAGTGGATGGAAGACCTTTCTCTCTGCCTGTCCCCTCTCTGTCTGTTAACTCTATCTCACAAAAGAAAAAAACTCTGAAACAACTAATCTCTGAACATATAATTCTTCCATAATACAACCATTTAAAAAATCTCCAACAGCATAGATTTAAAGTACCAACTCGGGGCCAGCACTGTAGCCCAGCGGGTTAAAGCCTTGGCCTGAAATTCCGGCATCCCATATGGGCGCCGGTTCTAGTCCCAGCTGCTCCTCTTCCCATCCAGCTCTCTGCTGTGGCCTGGGAAAGCAGTAGAAGATGGCCCAAGTCCTTGGGCCCCTGCACCCACGTGGGAGACCTGGAAGAAACTCCTGGCTCCTGGCTTTGGATCAGCCCAGCTCCAGCCATTGCGGCCATCCGCTGGTTCACTCCCCAGATGGCCGCAATGGCTGGAGCTAAGACGATCCAAAGCCAGGAGCCAGGAGCTTCTTATGGATCTCCCACACAGGTGCAAGGGCCCAGGAACTTAGGCCATCATCCACTGCTTTCCCAGGCCATGAACAGAGAGCTGGATCGGAAGAGGAGCAGCCGGGACTAGAACCAGCGCCCATATGGGATGCCAGCGTGTTACGCCAAGGCTTTAAAACCCACTGCGCCTAGATTTGTTTTTAAGCAGACCAAATGGTAGTAAAATTCACTATATCCTTTGCATAGTTGTACTGTGTACATAGAAGCAGTTCTCATGTTATTTAATTACAATACTCACTGGATCACTTTAAAACACATTTGAAGAAGTATTAGGTAAGAAAATGGTAGTTCTTCACTTTAAATTTTTAAAGGATTTTTTTCTCTCCAGAGATCACTACTTATTGCTATTATATAAAAAATTATATTCATTTAACTTCCTTATACCAGTTCCAAAGATGATTTCAACATGAATCAACAGTAATAGTTTCTTAAAGTAGGTCATTGCTATAGCAACCAATGGGCGGTTTAGTATACTCCCGTCAGAATGACCTACTTTCCAGCCTGTGCTGGAACAGCTTTATATAACTAGAATTTCTAGTTCTGTCTATATGAAAAAGTCTAAAAAAGGCAATGGAAAGATACAAATAATCCTTCTGCTGCTGAAAACAAGGCGTTATGAATTAATATGTATCATACAAGAATAAAGCCATCTGGCTCTGTACTTCATGTTCTAAAATATATCCTATCATTTGCTCAGCAATGAAAACAAACTACTCTTAGAATATCTTAACCAAAACATTCATTGCAGACCCTAGAGAATGGATTTAAACAACAAACTAAAATCATGAAAACCACATGCAGTCTATCTCCTATCCTCCAAATGAAATGAGTAAAATTTAGAAAAAATTAGAATCCTAGCTATCATAAAGACAAAAAATGGAGATTTTTCAGTCATTAATCAAAGTCTATAATGTTTTATATAGAGATTTCAAAATTCTAAATTTAAAATTCTGTGTCTCTAAGCTGAGTCAAGTTTAAATAAGCTTGTTTTTTTCTGGTTTGTTACAATTTTTAGTGTTTTCATCTAATTTGTTATTCAAATTATTGAGATATTTGTGATATACATTTTTATGGAGAATAGTTTAATGTTCAATAAAGATGACACATATTTTAAAAGCAAATTTTGCATCTGCCAGACTCTAAAAGCCATAAATCTATTTCCTGACACAATGTTATGTTTTATAACATATATTTTGCAATGTTCTCTTTAAAACCCTGAAATAAAATTCATAAATAACATATCCACATACATCACTTTAAAGCATTAATAATAAAATTTTTTTCTATTACATATAGAGGAAATTAAAGGTCATTTATATTTTAAAAAGAAGTAACATCTACTTCTATTACTGAGCATCTGGACGTTATACAAGCAAACACTGAATTAGTCTAATACTTATACTTACATATACAATAATTTCAAATTCAATAGCTACAAAAACAAACTAATACAGTGATGTTATTGGCAACTCAAACTCGATTTCCTTAAATAGTGAACAAGACTTTAATAAAGTTCTGAACAAAACAAGCTATAATCTTGATTTACAGAGTGCTAAATACACTCCAGGAAAGCTCAGTTTATATTTAAATTGTGTAGAAAATACACAATGTTTATATATAGAGATGGATTTAGACTTTAGATTCAGAAAATTCTGTTAAGATTTTCACTTACATCAAGCACTGTGAAGAAAGTTAAGCAGGACTCAGGACAACTGTTTATTTTGCGAGAATACTCTGAAAGAAGTCTTCTATCCTTGGCCTTTCCTTACTAATTTTACTTATACCCTCCAATCATATAACAACCAAAAATGTCTTCACAAAATTCCTAAAATGCCTTCTAAGGAGTGATACTTATTACTTACATAATTTTATTCAATTTATGAAATATAGATATATAAGGGTTCCAATACTTAATATCTACAAAAAGAAATTGAGTATGTATGTACATAAATACAACAGTACCTACTATGGTAGAATATTTGAGATACAAATGGATAACACTGTCAAAGAAATAAACAAGGTTTGTAAAATGGTTAATAAAGTTTTTTCGGGGGGCCAGCACTGTGGCATAGTAGGTTAAGCCTCTGCCTGTGGCACTGGCATCCCATAAGGGTGCCAGTTCATGCCCCAGCTACTCCTCTTCCAATCTAGCTCTCTGCTCATGGCCTGGGAAAGCAGTGGAGGATGGTCCAGGTGGTTGGGCCCCTGCACCCACATGGGAGACCTGGAAAAAGCTCCTGGCTCCTGGCTTTGGACAGGTCCAGTTTCAGCCAACACAGCCATCTGGGGAGTGAACCAACAGATGGAAGATCTTTCTGTCTGTCTGTCTGTCTGTCTGTCTCTCTCTCTGTAAATCTGCCTCTCAAATAAATACATAAAAATCTTTTTTTAAAAAAAAGTTTATTCAGGGTAAAATATCAGTGACCTAGAAACAGAAGACAGAAGCCCACTGATTTTCAGTTTTCCAAAGTGGTCAAACATTATATGTATTACATATAATACATATATATTACATATAATACCCATATATACATAGCAAGTAATCTATGTATTACATAGTAAGTAACACTGGTTTGGCTGAAAAGGAAGGCTTTAAGTAAAGGGAGGGGGTCCGAATGTCTTAATAGTTAGAGATTAGATTATGATCAGCTTAAAAACACCTCAGAGACAAGAATATGAAAAGAGGATACTGCATAAATAAATGATTATTCAAGGTTGCTCCAGATGGATAAGACAAAAAAAGACCTTTTGTGCACATCACCTAATCAAAATGACCCAATAGATAAGATTAATATTTCCACCCAGTCATTCCTCAGATAAGTGTCAGTATTTGTTTCTTTTGAATGCCTGCAGGCTTTTTAGCAACAGTTTGTTTTTACCATTAATACACTTTTGTGTGTGTGTGTGGTTTTTTTGTTTTGTTTTGCTTTGTTTTTTGACAGGCAGAGTGGACAGTGTGAGAGAGAGAGAGACAGAGAGAAAGGTCTTCCTTTGCAGTTGGTTCACCCTCCAATGGCTGCCGCAGCTGGCACGCTGATCCAAAGGCAGCCAGGTGCTTCTTCTGGTCTCCCATGCGGGTGCAGGGCCCAAGCACTTGGGCCATCCTCCACCGCACTCCCTGGCCACAGCAGAGAGCTGGCCTGGAAGAGGGGCAACCGGGAGAGAATCCGGCACCCCAACCGGGACTAGAACCCAGGGTGCCGGCGCAGCAGGCGGAGGATTAGCCTATTGAGCCGCGGCGCCGGCCACCATTAATACACTTTGAAAAGTCAAAAAAGAAAAAGTCATTTCTGGATTTTAATCCCCTCCTCCCTTTTAAAAATTTATTTATTTGAAAGTCAGAGTTACAGTGAGATGTAGAGACAGAGACAGTGGTCTTCCATCTTCCATCAGCTGGTCACTCCCCAGATGGCTGCAACGGCTGGAGCCGATTGGATCCAAAGCCAGGAGCCAGGAACTTCTTCCGGGTCTCCCATGTGGGCATAGGGGCCCAATGACCTGGGCCATCTTCCACTGCTTTCCCAGGCTATAGCAGAGAGCTGGATCGGAAGAGGAGCAGCCAGGACTAGAACTGGCGCCCAAATGGGATGTCAGCGCTTCAGGTCAGGGCTTTAACCACTGTGCCACAGCGCCAGCTTCCCTCTCCCCTTTTTAAAGATTTATTTATTTGAAAGTCAGAGTTATAGAGAGATAGGGAAAGAGAGATCTTCTATCTGTTGGTTCACTCCTCAGACCATCACAACAGCCAGCACTGAACCATGCCAAAGCCAGGAGCCAGAAGCTTCTTCCAAGTCTGGGGCCCAAACACTTGGACCATCTTTCACTACTTTTCCCGGGCGCATTACCAAGGAGCTGGATTAGTGGAGTAGTCAGGCCACGAACCAGCGCTCATGTGGGATGCTTGCATCACAAAAGGCAGCTTTACCTGTTACATCGCATCAGCCCCTCTCCCCTTTTTGGGATAGGGAGATATTTAGGCAAAAATTTCAAAGATGTGACTATGGTAGAGAGGGTCTTTGAATAATTAACATAATTTAAATAGCTGGAGATAGGTAGGAGAATTATTGGCCACTGGACTACATCCTGAGACTAAGTCTTGTTTTCCACTTCTCAATACCCAATTCCTGCTGCTCCACTTCTGATCCAGCTCCCTGATAATGTGCCTGGGGAAAGCAGTGGAAGATGGCCCAAGTGCTTGGGATCCTGGCACTCAGGTGGGAGACCTGGATGGAGTTCTAGGCTCTTGGCTTTAGCCTGGCCCAGCCCTGGCTGTTGGCAGCCATTTGGAGAATGAACCAGGGGGATGGAAGATTTCTCTCTCTCTCTCTCAAAAAAAAAAAAAAAAAAAAATCACGCAAACCCAAACTGAGGGCCATTCCACAAAATATCTGACAAGTACTCAAAACTATGAATTTCATAAAAAACAGGGAAAGCAGAATACGCATTTGATCTAGTGACAAAACTGCTATTTGGGCCACTCATATCACTTATCAGAGTGCATGGGTTCAAGTCCCTGCCTGTTCTTGAGTCCAGCTTCCTGCTAATATGTACCCTGATAGGCAGCAGATGATGGCTCAATTACTTGGGTCCTGACACCCATGCAGGAGACACAGATTGATTTCCTGGCTCCTGGCTTGAAACCAACACAGCCCTGGTTGCTGCCAGTATTTGGAAAGTAAACTAGCAGACAGAGCTGTCTGTCAACAATTCCCTCCCACTCTCCAACCCTCCTGGCATGCATCTAGGAAGTGAACCAGTGGATAGAAGATCTCACTCCTTTGCCTTTCAAAAAAAGAAAGAAAGAAAGAAAGAAAATAGAATGAATGAAAGAAAAAAAGCTTGAGAAACTGTCATAGAGGATAAGGAGACATATGACTAAATTTAACGTGGTATTCCAGACAAGACTGTGGAACCAAAAAACCCAACATTAAAGTCTGGTTAGGACTATGGTTTCTTAGTTTTGATAAATGTACTATGGTAATATAAGATGTTAATATCAGGGTAAAATGATTACATGGTTTGTAGGAGTTCACTGTATTATCTTTATACACTTTCTATAAATCTAAAATTAATTTTAAAACTGTATTTTAAAAATTACTCTTCAGTTGGGGCCGGTGCTGTGGCGCAGCGGGTTTAACGCCCTGGCCTGCAGCGCCGGCATCCCATATGAGTGCCGGTTCTAGTTCCAGCTGCTCCTCTTCCGATCCAGCTCTCTGCTGTGGCCTGGGAAAGCAGTGGAGGATGCACCTGCGTGGGAGCCCCGGAGGAAGCTCCTGGCTCCTGGCTTTGGATTAGTGCAGCTCCAGCCGTTGCGGCCAATTGGGGAGCGAGCCATCTGATGGAAAACCTCTCTCTCTCTCTGCTTCTCCTCTCTCTGTGTAACTCTGACTTTCAAATAAATAAGTCTTTTTTTAAAAAAATTACTCTTCAGAATGCAAAAACTCAACACAGATTAATGGAATTTATGTGGTCCTCAAAACTTCAAGTCTAACACTGCACTTAAAGTGGGCCTAGGAGTTATGGAGAAAGGAGACAGAGGGAGATTGGATAATGAGTATCAAAACACAGTCAAAAATAATCTTTAGTGTTCCACAGTACAACAGGATGACTATAATTCACAATAGTGTATTATATATTACATACAGAATGGGAAGAGAGGGGACAGTAAGGTTCCAAACACTAAGAGAAGATAAGGAATTTAAAAAGCCATTTGTTTGATATAATCATTTTATGCCATACATATGTGTTGAAATACTGTATTGTACTCCATAAAATATAGAAGTATTACATGTTAATTAAAAATTTTTAAAAATAAAGGGTGAGCATTTGACACAGCAGTTAATTCCCCACTTGGGATGCCTGCATTCTATACTGGAGTGCCCAGTTTGAGCCCCAGCTATTCTGCTTCTGATCCAGCTTCCTGCTAATGACAACCTGGGAGACAGCAGACGATGGTTCCACTACCATGACTGGAGTCCCTGCCAGTCGTGTGGGAGACCTGGAAGGAGTTAGTTCCAGGCTCCTGGCTTCAGCCTTGTCAAGCCCTAGCTGTTGATAGCATTTGGGAAATAAACCAGCAGTTGGAAGATACACAGATACATTCATTCATTCTCTCTCATTCTCTCTCTCTCTCTCTCTCTCCCCCACCATTCAAATACATTGAAAATAAATTAAAAATTTTATAAGTAATAATTAAAAAATACGCTGGCCTTGGGTTCCATGTGACCTGATAAAAGGAATCACATACAATCACAAAACCTCTGCATTCTTAAATTCAATCCATTCTTCAAAGAATTTCTGCCAAAAAAAAGTTCCAAAAAAATTCAATCACTAAATTCAAAAGAAAAAAGACTTAATATGAATTGCAGAATGGCAGTGTAAAAATGACAGAATTTTCTAAAAATGCAAGAAGTTATGAATCCCAAGAATCCATGAATCCCAAACAGGTTATAAAAAAAGACATAGGTGGGACCAGCACTGTGGCGTAATGGGTAAAGTTGCCACCTGCAGTGCTGGCAACCCATATAGATGCTGGTTTGAATCATGGCTGCTCTACTTCCGAAGCTCTCTACTATGGCCTAGGAAAGCAGTAGAGAATGGCCCAAGTCCTTGGGCCCCTACACCTGCGTGGGTGACCCAGAAGAAGCTCCTGGCTCTTGGCTTCGGATTGGCCCAGCTCTGGCCATTGTAGCCATTTGGGGAGTGAACCGGCGGATGGAAGACCTCTCTCTTCTAACTCTGCTTTTCAAATAAATACATAAATCTTTTAAAAATCTTAGAAAAAAAGACACAGGTAAGGGAATGTGGGTTGAGGCGGAGAGGGAGAGAGGTAAAGATAGAAATGTGTATAAAGGAGATACTACGTAGAGCAGTAGTTAAGATGCCACACAGGATGCCTGCGTATCAGGGTGCCTGGGTACAACCCTAGCTCTGCTTCTGATTCCCATTTCCTGCTGATGTACTCTCTGGGAGGCAGCAGGTGATAGCTCCAGTAGTTGGGTCCCTGCCACCCATGTGGGAAAACTGGATGGAATTTCAACATACCGGCTTCCACCTGGCACAGCCTAGGCTGTTGTAGGCATTTGGGAAGTGAACCAGTGGATGGAAGATCAATCTCTCTGCCTATCTGTTTGTTTCTCTAAGTAAGATGAAAATGATGAAAAAAAAAAAAGCTCATGGAAAAATGGAATTAAAAATTTTTAAATGGGCAAAGATACAGAGAATGTGTGTGTGTGTGTGTGTGAGTGTGCATGTAAGATCCACACACAGACACATCATATTGAAATAACAATAAGTTCAACAAATTTTTAAAGAACTAGAAAATAAGTTAGACATTTTTTTAAAAGATATTTTTATTTATTTGAAAGTCAGAGTTACAGAGAGAGAGGAGAGGCAGAGAGAGATAGAGAGGTCAGTCTTCCATCCACCGGTTCACTCCTTAACTGGTTTCATTGGCCGGAGTTGTGTCAATCTGAAGCCAGGAGCCAGGAGCTTCTTCCAGGTCTCCCACATAGGTGCAGGGGCCCAAGGACATAGGCCATCTTCTACCGCTTTCCCAGGCCATAGCAGAGAACTGGATCTGAAGTGGAGCAGCCACAGTGCCAGCTCCAAGTTATATATCTTTTTTTTTTTCCTTGACAGAGTTAGACAGTGAGAGAGAGAGAGAGAGAAAGGTCTTCCTTCCATTGGTTCAGCCCCCAAATGGCCGCTACGGCTGGAACTATGCCAATTTGAAGCCAGGAGCCAGGTGCTTCCTCTTGGTCTCCCACGCGAGCGCAGGGGCCCAAGCACTTGGGCCACCCTCCACTGCCCTCCTGGGCCTCAGCAGAGAGCTGGACTGGAAGATGAGCAACCAGGACTAGAACCCGGTGCCCATATGGGATTCTGGCACCACAGGCGGAGGATTAACCAAGTGAGCCATGGCGCTGGCCCCAAGTTATACATCTTAAGATTAAAAAGCACTTCTTAAAAACAGTGTTTTAGACAAAGAACATCACACTGAATTTCAGAAAACACCTAGAATTGAATAACGATGAAAAAAATTCAGGGGCCTGTGCCATGGCTCACTAGGTTAATCCTCCGCCTGTGGCACTGGCATCCCATATGGGTGCCGGTTTATTTATTTATTTGACAGGCAGAGTTAGAGAAAGGCAGAGGCAGAGAGATATTTTCCATCCACTAGTTCATGCCCCAGATAGCCACAACAGGCCCATCTGAAGCCAAAAGCCAGGAGATTCCTCTGGGTTTCCCACGTGGGTGTAGGGGCCCAAACACCTAGGCTATCTCCTACTGCTTTCCCAGGCTATAGCAGAGAGCTCAATCGGAAGTTGAGCAGCCAGGTCTCAAACTGGCGCCCATGTGTAGGCAGTAGCTTTTACTCACTACACCACAATGCCAGCCCCAGCACCAAATAAATTTTAATTCCATTTTCCATGAACCTTTTGAAGTACTCCTGTACATAGGCTTCATTGCTAACTAAAAAATAAGACTCGAAATTATGTTACAAAATTAGAATAAATCCTAAAAAAGTAGAAAGGAAATTATAAAAAGCAGAATTAGTGAAAATAGAATACAAAGTCCTAATAGGAACAAAATTTATTATACAAAGAGATAATAATATAAACTTCTGATAAGTAATAAAGGAAAAAGATGGAAGAGGGAAAAATTAACAATATTAATAATAACATGGAGGGGCCAGCGCCGTGCCTCATTTGGCTAATCCTCCGCCTGCGGCGCTGGAATCCCACATGGGTACCAGTTCTAGTCCTGGCTGCTCCTCTTCCAATCCAGCTCTCTGCTGTGGCCCAAGAGGGCAGTGGAGAATGGCTCAAGTCCTTGGGCCCTGCACCCATATGGGAGACCAGGAGGAAGCACCTGGCTCCTAGCTTCAGATCGGTGCAGCTCCAGCAGCGGCAGCCATTTGGTGGGTGAGTCAACGGAAGGAAGACCTTTCTTTCTGTCTTTTGCTCTGTCTATAACTCTACCTGTCAAATAATAATAATAATAATAAAATGGGGACATAATCTCAGATAGTATGGGAATTAACCAGAAAGTGAGGAAGTATGAACAATTTCGTGCAAATAAATTTTAAAACTTAGATGAACTGGATAAATTCTTTAATAAAACTGGCTGATGGGGGCTGGCATTGTGGTACAGTGGGTTAATCCATAGCCTAAAATGCTGGTATCTCATATGGGCAACAGTTCGAGTCCCAGCTGCTCTGCTTCTGATCCAACTCTCTGCTAATACATGTGGGAAAGCAGCAGAAGATGGCCCAAGTACTTGGGTGCCTGCTATCCACAGGGGTGACCCAGACAAAGCTTCTAGTTCCTGGGTTCAGCCTGGTCCAGCCCCAGCTGTTGTAGCCATTTGGACAGTGAACCAGTAGATGGAAGATTTTCTCCCCCCATCCCTTCTCCCTTTCAAATAAAATCAATAAATCACTAAAAAAAAAAAAAAAAAAAAAAAAAAAACAAACCCTGACTGATGAAAAAATTTAAAACTTACCAAAATGGACTCAAGAGGATGAAAAAGAATGTAAATGGTGCTAAAAGTCTTTTAAAAAAAATTGAATCTATAGTTTAAAAAGTTACAAGGAAAACACAAGAGCCTCTTAGCTTTAAAAAAAAACATTTATTTATTTATTAAAAAAATTATTTAATGCAGAGTGACAGAGAGAAACAGAGACAGAGAGATATCTTCTATTCACTTGTTCACTCCTGTAATAGCCAGTTTATACCAGGTCAAAGTAAGATGCTAGGAACTCCATCCATGTCTCCAACATAGGTAGCAGGAACCCAAATACCTGGACCATTTCCACAGCCTCCCAGGCACAATAGTAGGAAGCTGGACCAGAAGCATGGTGGAGCTGGGACTCCAACCAGGCACTCTGACATGGGATGTGGACATCACAAGCAGCAGCTTAATCCACTTCACCACAACACATACCTCAGAGCCACTCAGCTTTAGAAATGAGTTCTACCAAACATTGAAGGAATAGGCAATTCTAATTTTAAATAGGATTATAAAGATGATAAACTAAAAAACAAACGTTCTTCAATTCATTTTATAAGATTTACCTTAATGGGGTCAGTGCTGTGGTACATCACATGAAGCTACCAACTGCAGTGCCCATATCCCATATGACTGCTGGTGCGAGTCCTCACTGCTCCATTTCCAATTCAGCTCCCTGCTAATGCACCTGGAAAAGAGCTAAGCAGCAGAAGACAGCCCAAGATTTGGGCCCCTGCCCCCTACATGGGAGCCCCAGATGAAGCTCCTGGCTTTGATCTGGTCCATCCCTGGCCATTTAAGGCCATTTGCAGAGTGAACCAGTGGATGGTAGATCTCTTTCCCTTCCTGTTGCTCTGCCTTTCAAATACATAAATAAATTTTTTAAAAAACTATATAAAAAATTTACCTTGATTCTAAAGTCAAAGGCAGTATAAAAGAAAAACTACAAACTAATCTTACTCATATAATATTAGCAAATCAAGTTCTAATAGTATATACAAATATTATGCATCATGATCAAAACCGGTCTTATCCTCATAAAGTTGATTAGCTTAATACTAAAAATTGGTTGCTGGGAATAGCATTGTGGCACAGTAAGTTAAGCTGCTGCCTGTGATGCCAGCATCCCATTTGAGCCCCAATTTAAATCCTGGCTGCTTCCAATCCAGCTCCCTGCTAATGTGCACAAGAAAGTAGCAGATTATGGCCCACATACTTGGGCCCCTGCCACCAATGTGGGAGACATGGATGGAATTCTAGGCTATTGGTTTTGGCCTGGTCCAGCCTAAGCCACTGTGGCCATTTTGAACCAGCAGATGGAAGATCTATCTCTGTAACACTGCCTTTCGAGTAAATAACTAAATCTTTTTTAAAAAACTGATTGCTGTGATTCACTTCACTCATAGAATAAAGGAAGAACATTGTATGACCAGATGCAGAAAGAGTAACAACAAAAACTCAATTTCCATTGAGCCTCAACAAAAGTGGGACTAGAGGGTAACTTCCTTAGTCTGAAAAACTATGCACAAAAATACAGAAACAATGAATTTAACACTGAAATTCTGAAAGTACCTTCTTTAAGATTGGGAAGACATTAAGGATGCCTGCTACCACCATTTCTCTATTCAATCTGTTACTAGAAGGCCTAACCAGTACAGTAATGGAAGAACAAGAAATAAAAGATACAAAGATGGGAAAGGAACCATGATTACTTATTGACAGTAGGTATATCAATAGTACCAATTATAAGAAAAAAATATGTAAAACGCAAGGGATAACAGTTTCAAAAAATTATTGTAACTTCTGGAATCAATTTATACTAACAATTTATGCCTCCTACCTTCAAGTTACTTAGGCCAAGTTCTTGCCTGTGTGTTCAGAACAGTACATTCACAGCACTAATAAACAAACCCCCAAATCAGTGGCTTAACAAAAACGTTTTATCTTTCTCATGTCAAGTTCACTGTTGCTCAGGGAGTTGTCCTCTAAATGGTGACTTTATTATCTGGTTGATTTACCTTGTAGCTCTATAGCTTCAATACAAGGTCTCTTCAGCAGGGGAAAAACCAGAGAAACAATCAGGGGCTTTACAATGTTTCAAGCACTTCCTCACACAATTCATTAACCACAATTAGTTACACAGCCTCACCAGACTGCAAAGGGAGCTAAAACATTAAACATCTCAAGCTCAGGTCAGAAAGGTGAATTGTGTATATGTGGGCACTAATGATAATCTTTAACCTCTCTTTCTTTCATAGACCACATATGAAATTGTAGCAGATCTTAACAATATGAACCCAGAATACATCCAGAGTATGACTACTCCTTACTATCTTTACCTCCAACACGGATTCAGTCTTCCATTTTTCACCTAGATCATTATGTTGGCTTCTGTCTGATCTCACTGTTTCCATTCTTGGCCCCACCACCCTTCAGTCTAGTCTTCACCCAGACAGTAAATCATCATGTTATCTCTCTGAACCAAACTACTACTACTACTACTACTACTACTACTTCTTCTTCTTCTTTTCTTTTTTTTTTTTTTTTTGACAGGCAGAGTGGACAGTGAGAGAGAGACAGAGAGAAAGGTCTTCCTTTGCCATTGGTTCACCCTCCAATGGCCGCCGCGGCCGGCACGCCGATCCAAAGGCAGGAGTCAGGTGCTTCTCCTGGTCTCCCATGGGGTGCAGGGCCCAAGCACTTGGGCCATCCTCCACTGCACTCCCGGGCCACAGCAGAGAGCTGGCCTGGAAGAGGGGCAACTGGGAGAAAATCCGGCACCCCAACTGGGACTAGAACCCGGTGTGCCGGCGCCACAAGGCGGAGGATTAGCCTAATGAGCCGCGGCGACGGCCTGATCCAAACTTCTAATCTTCTAATTGCAATGACTTCCCAATCTAAAGTAAAAACAAAGCAACAAAAAATCCACCTTAAAATGGCCTCCTAGGTCCTAAACAATCAATCTAGGCAACCATTACTTTTCTGACTCTTCCTCTTTACTCCATCACTTTGTTTCAGATACACACCTTCCCCAGGTCTCTGGTTTGGGGGCCATCACCTGATGCCTCCGCAGGGTATACATTAGCAGGACACTGGAATTGGGGGCAGAGCCGGGACTCGAACCATTCTATGCTTGGAGAGAGAAATATAAGAGGCAATGCTGGGGCCAGCATTGTGGCACAGTGGGTAAAGCCACTGCCTGTAATACCACCATCACTTGTGGGTGCCAACTAGTGTCCCAGCTGCTCCACTTCCCCTGCCACCCACGTGGGAGACCTGGGCAAAGCTCTTAGCTTAGGCTTGGCCTAGTCCTGACAATTGCAGTCATCTGGGAAATAAACCAGCAGATGGAAGATACTCTCTTTCCTTCTCGTCTTCTCTCGCTTCTCTCCCTCCCTCCTTTTCTGTAACTCTCTCCAAATAAATAAATCTTTTTTATTTTAGAAAAAGAGCCAATACTAAGAATTTATAACATAAAATGCAGGATCACATATTCTGAGGTGCCTTTTTTTACTTATACAAACAATATTTCAGCATTTACTTAAGATATGAAAAAATAAATCCAGGACTTTAGTCCTTGGAACCACCAAAGTTTAATTAAATGATATGCAAATTTATCATTTAGTAATTAATATATTATCAAAGTCCCCAATGTTAAAGGACATATACAAGACAATTATGCTGAGGAATCGCTAAGGTTTTTATTTTTTAAAGATTCATTAATTTATTTTGAAAGTCAGAGTTACAGAAGAGAGGGAGAGCTAGACAGATCTTCCATCTGCTGTTCACTCCCCAGGTGGCTGCAATGGCCAGAACTGGGCCAGGCCAAAACCAAGAACTTTAACCAGGTCTCCCACATGGCAGCAGGAGTCCAAACACTTTGACCACCTTCCACTGCCCCTCCCAGGCAATCAGCAGGGTTCAGAAGTGAGCAGCAGGGACGCAGACTCACCACAACACTGGCTGCATCTCTAAGGTCTTAGAAAGTTTTAGAAAGATGTCTATTAATCTAGGTTTTTCAGTATCTATAGTGGCGCATTGTGACAGCAGCTTAAGGGAACTGCATGAAAACACGAAGGGACAGACAGCAAGAAAGAAATGTTGACAGAAGGATAGACCTTTGTAAAACAGATCTTTGGAAGGATGACACGGATAGACCAATCAACCTTGGAAGGAGAGACTCACCAACCTTAGGAAGGACAGAGGGACGGCTACGTCAATTAGTAATGAAGGAGGGAGAGAGGATGAAGGAAGGCAAGATGGAAGGGATACAGATGCTTAGATAAGGAGAGTTAATATTAAGTCAGCGTGAAGATTCTCAAGAAAAAGATGGATGGTTAAAAAAAATCCAATTAATGGAACCATTAACATGATGTAGTGTTCAATGATTTAAAAAAAGAAAAGGAGAGAAACACTTTAAAAATTCCAAACAAGAGGTTTCTGGATCTATCATGGACTACAAACAAATTCCAACTGAGCATTTATACAAGTGGAAATAAGAAACGTTCCCTAACCATATGGATATTATATAATTACATGACAAATATATTCTATGTAGAGAAAAAAGTAAACAAAAACAACATAAGTAAACTTAATTAACTCATGTTACCTAAATTTTCTTCTTCAGGTAAAAAGTTCCATTTAGGCTTGTATTAATTCCTACTATTCTGATAGTGCTACTGCTATTTAAAGGTCTATATATAAAGTTTCAAAGATGATGTTTGATATGGACCTTTTACTATTATAGCATCTCACTTTGTGACAGCAGCATAAAGTGATCTTTAATAGAAATATCATACCTTCTAGAATTGAATTACACTAGTATAAGTCTATATAACATGCCACCTAGATTTAAAAAATCAGATATATTTTTAACCTAGGTCTCCTAGTAATCTTTTTTTATTTTTAAAGAGCACAGTATTGTGACCCTAAAAGGAAGCAAAATCAGGTAGAAGATCTATTTAGAGGCTTTAGGAGACTTACATGAAATTAAATAAAACCTGTTAAACAGTTGTAAAAGGCAAATTATTTCAGAGCTATATATAATGACTTCCAGCCTTTTGGATAGCCTAACAGAAAATTTTTCTTCTCCAAAAAATTTATTTAAAAATGTTGAAAATTATTGTGAGTTTTCTGATCTATGATATAAGTTTGCAAACAAATACCCACAGTTTACCAGAGGTTTTTCTAATTGTAACCTCATAAGGATGAGACAGAGATAGATAAAGAAGGCAACAGAAGGTTACAGTATTCTAGTATAGATTTGTGACTACCAGAATGACACCATCTCCTCACAATGGGCGCTTCTTAAACAATGTTATATAATCATTTATTTATTAAAAAAATATTTAAGAACCCATTAGGTACTCAGGACTATACAAGATGTTAGAAACATAGCTGTGTTGAGGCCCGTGCTGTAGCGCAATGGGTTGATGCGCCGGCATCCCATATGGGCGCCAGTTCGAGACACGGTGTTCCACTTCCAATCCAGCTCTCTGCTATGGCCTGAGAAAGCAGTGGAAGATGACCCAAGTCCTTAGGCCTCTGCACCCACGTGGGAGACCAGGAAGAAGCTCCTGTCTCCTGGCTTTGGATCGGTGCAGCTCGGGCCATCGTAGCCAACTGGGGAGTGAACCATCGGATGGAAGACCTCTCTCTCTCTCTCTCTCTATCTCTCTGCGTGCCTCTCCTCTCTCTGTAACTCTGACTTTCAAATAAATAAACTTAAAAAAAAAAGAAACATAGCTGTGACATTTTTTTAAATGATAAAATTACTACCTTTTGTAATTTACATTCTAATGAGGAGATACAATCATATATATTTAAAAAGGAAAATTGCATACATGCTAATAAGTGAATAATACAAAATTAAAAGAGGAAAAAGGATTTTAGGGGAATAAAGAAATGGAGACTGCTATTGTATTTAAGACAGGGAAATCCTGAGTGATAAAGGAACATTTATGCAAAGACCTGAAGGAAAGTGAACAAGTAAGCCAAGATGGTGGAAAAACATTCTGCTCGCAGGAAACAGCAAATACAGCTTAAAATAACATTTTAAAAACTAGTACAGCTGCGATACAGAGAATGAAAAGCAGAGTGGAAAGAGATTAGGGTAGGAAGATATTAAATTCCAGTTCTGTGACATGTTGAAAACTATGCCAAGGCTTTTCTTTTTACACTGAGATGTTACACCAGTGAGGATTAATCTTAATTATCATTACCAAGGTTCACAATAGGCTGATGAGGAAGAAATGGAGAACTGACAAGTCCCAGCTACCTTGCTTCCAATCCAGCTTTCTGTTAATATGCCTGGCCTTAAAAGAAGATGGTCCAAATATGTGGGCCCAGCCACCCATGTATAAACACAGGATGGAGTGCCTGCTTTGGGCTTTGGCATGACTCAGATCTGGCTGTTGTAGCAATCTGGGGAGTGAACCAACTGATGGAAGAACTCTCTCCCCTTTCCCACTCTCCCACCTCTGTCTTTGCCTTTCAAATAAATAAATAAATCTGAAAAACAAAACAAAACAAAAAACAAAGACTAAAAGGATACTATGCTAGGGGATAGTTTGGTCAAAGATAGTTAATACCAAGGCATGAGAAGCCAGTATTGTGGTACAGCAGGTATGCCAGCACCTGTGAGGCTGGTGTCTCATATGAGCACTTGTTCCAGACACTTCTATTCCAGCTTCCTGCTAATTTGCCTGGGCAGCAGCAGAGGATGGCCAAAGTATCTGGGTTCCTGCCACACATGTGGGAGACCTGGTTGGAATTCCAGGCTCCTGTCTTCCTCCTGTCCCAGATCCAGCTATTGCGGCCATTTGGCGAGCGAACCAGCAGATGGAAGGTCTTCCTGCCTCCCTCCCTCCCTCCCTCCCTCCCTCTCTCTCTCTCTCTCTGTATCTCTGCCTCTCTCTCTGTAACTCTACCTTTCAAATTAACCTTTAAAAAAAAAGATTTATTTATTTATTTGAGAGGCAGAGTTACAGAGAGGCAGAGGCAGAGATACAGAGAGAGAGGTCTTCCATCTGCTGGTTCACTCCCCAAATGGTTGCAAAAGCTGGAGCTGAGCTGATCTGAAGCCAGGAGTCAGGAGCTTTTTCGGGGTCTCCCATGCAGGGGCAGGGGCCCTAGGACTTGGGCCATCTTCCACTGCTTTCCCAGGCCATAGCAGAGAGCTGGATCAACAGTGGAGCAGCCAGGACTGGAACCAGCACCCATATGGAATGCCGACACTGCAAGTGATGGCTTTACCCACTAAGCCACAGCGCCAGCCCCCAAATTAATCTTTAAAAAAATATACAGAGGCATGAGAACAGTCTGAACGTGGATACATTTTGAAAGCAGATTAAAGACAATTTAATCATGTTTAAAGTAGAAAATAAACAAAATAAAAACACACACAAAATTAAATCTAAAGGTAAAAAATGGCAGATGATAAAAAGAAGCCAAGAAAAACTCTTAATATAAAAATAACTGGAATAAGAACAGCAGATACAGCTAAAAAGAAAATTTATTAACTAGAAAGCTGATATAAAGAAACTTTACAAAATGAAGAACTGAGAGCCAAAGAGAAGGAAAATATGAATAAATACAATATGATGAATACAGTAACAATATCCAAAACACGTACAAACGGACTTCCAAAAGGAGAAAAGAGAATAAGGACAGGGCATTATCTGAAAAAATAACAGCTGAAAAACTTTCAGAATTGATGAAAGAAATACAAATTCAAGGAGCCCTACAAATCCAATAGGGATAGATACACATAAACTCAAGATTCATCACTGAAAAATTATACAAAGGTCAGAGAAAGAGAAGATTCAAAACTAGGCCAAAAGAAACAATATACTCAAACACCTCCCGTATTCTGAAAGAAAATAACTATCAACGTAGAATTCTAGACTCGGTATAAATAAAGACAGTTACCTTCCGACAAATAAAACTTGAGAAAATCTGCCATTAGCCATTGTTCACTTTAGAGTTTAAAAAGATCTATCTGACATAAAGGTAATTCCAGATGGAAAGTATGAGATGCTAGCAGGAAGAACACAGAAAATGGTAACATGTAGGTAAATAAACATTGGCCTTATAAAATAACAAGGATAATGTATTTTCATTTTTTAAAAATCAGATAAAAATTGACTGGAATTACAATATGTAAGTTAGAATGGGGTTAACTAAAGTGTCTTAAGGGACAAAATTATTTTTAAAGATTTATTTGTTTGACGGGCAGACAGAGAGAGGGAGAGAGAGAGGTAGGTATCTTCTATTTGCTAATTCACTTCCCCAAATGATTGCAATAGCTAGAGCTAGTCCAGGCTGAAGGCAGGAGCTGGTCTCCCATATAGGTGGCAGGGGCCCAAGTACTTGAGCCGTTCTCTGCTGCTTTCCCAAGCACATTAGCAGGGAGCTGGATTCGAAGTAGAGCAGTCAGCACTCCATTAGGGGATACTGGTGTTGCAAGTGGCAGCTTAACTTACTACACCACAACACCACCCCAGGGCAAAATTACTAACCCAATAACGGAACAAAATTATTGATTAACTTAAGACATTGATCAATGTGCCCCTAGGAATTTCTAGGGTAAACACTGAAAGAACAGTTAAAATAATGTGTAACTTGAAGCCAGTAGAAAAAAAATTAATAAAAATCGAATCAATAGAATTTGAAAAGAAGATTAAAAAAACAAAGGAAGGACAAAAAGAAAATACAAAATAATGTGGTAGAGATAAAGCCAAATACTCTGATAATTGGAACAAATGTAAACAGCTAAAGAAATGCTTCAATTCAAAAATAAAAGTGGGTAGGTATTTGGTGCAGCGGGTTAGGCTGTCACTTATGATGCCCACATTTCATACTGGAGTGCCTACACTCACAGAATGGTTCCCCTTTCCATTTCAACTTCCTGCTCATGTGCACCCTGAGAAGCAGCAGAGTTGCTGCCACCCATGTGGCAGACCTTGATTGAGTTCCAGGATCCTGGTTTCAGCCTGGCCCAGCCTTGGTTATTGCAGGCATTTAGGGAGTGAACCAATGGATGGGAGATTTCTGTCTCTGTCTTTCAAATAAAAACAAATAAATAAAAATTACAAAGGAAAACCTAACACACCAATTAGCAAAAAAATAAAAAAATAAAAAATAAAAAAATAAAACCTGCTCAAAGTCCATAAAACCCAAATATATGCTTTAAAAGAGACTCTTGGCTGGTGCCAAGGCTCACTAGGCTAATCCTCCGCCTGTGGCGTCGGCACTCCGGGTTCTAGTCCCGGTTGCTCCTCTTCCAGCTCTCAGCTGGCCTGGGAAGGCAGTGGAGGATGGCCCAAGGGCTTGGGCCCTGCACCTGCATGGGAGACCAGGAGGAAGCACCTGGCTCCTGGCTTTGGATCGGTGCAGTGTACCAGCCGTAGCAGACATTTGGGGGTGAACCAACGGAAGGAAGACCTTTCTCTCTGTCTCTCTGTCTAATCCTGCCTGTCAAAAAAAAAAAAAAAAAAAAAAAGAGAGAGAGAGAGAGAGAGACTCTTAAAACAAAGACTCCAAATGAAAACAAAATAATACCAAAAAATTCACCATAGTGTGTGTTTGCCATAGCAATGGGACTGTCTCATGTTCCACTTTGATACTTTGCTCTGGCTTCTTAATCCCAGCTTTCTCTTAATGTAGACCCTGGAGCCAGCAGCAATGGTACAAGTTATTGGGTTCCTGCTACCCACGTGGGGAAACCAGGATTGAGTTCCTGGTTCCCAGCTTTGGCCTGACACAGCCCTAGACATCAAGGGCACTGGGGAGCTCCCAGCAGCCAAACATACTCTTGCGCTCTTTGTCTCTCAAATAAACATATAAAAAGCTTAAAAACTATAAAAGTTTCTCATAAAAATTCCAAAGAAAGCTTCTGTAACTGTATTAATTATAAATATACAGGACTTTTAAAATACTATAAAGACATCCATGTTCCTAATGTTAAACACTTTAATTCAACAGGAAAATATACTAATAATCTAAAATATACAAAAACATTTGACACAAGATGTGGGGACATCTCAATAAAAATGAAAAGCATCAATTCACTAAGAGAATGCATATTTAACATTATAATCTCAAAATATATCAAGTATAAAGTGACAAAACTTCAGACAGACACAGAACATAGATTAAACTGGGGGTATTCTGACATTCTTCTGATGACAATTGAGATAAAAAACCAAAAATGAATATAAAAGATTCAGACAACACATAAACAACGAGCTAACTGAAAAGCAGAAAATCTAGCTAATAATAGCATCTCTGCCTTGGGCTATCCTAAGCTTTTACTTCTGTCTCCCCTGCATCATAAGGCCATCAAAACAACTGTTGAAGAGCAAAACTGCAGCTCAAGGGCAGGTGCTGTGGCACAGCAGGAATCACCCCCCAACTTGGAATGCCAGTTTGAGTCCTGGCTGCTCCACTTCCAATCCAGCTCCCTGCTACTGTGCCTGGGAAGGAGTGGATAATGACTCTAGTACCTGAATGCCTGTCATCAGCTTCAGTCTGGCCCAGCCCCTACTGTTGCAGCCATCTGGGGACTGAACCAGGGGATGGAAGATGTTTACCTACCTACCCCTGCTGACACCTCCCCCTGCTTTCAAATAAACAAATAAGCCTTTCACAAAAACTGTTCAGATTCTCTGGGATCAACAGATGCTCTAAGGACAAAAGCTTGGTTGTATGTGGGGGTCTTCAAAAAGCTCATGAAAAATGCATATTATGAAAATCTATGCACAGATTTTAATTTTTTTACACCAAAATAAACTGCTTTTAGTTCCATTGTTCCATGAACTTTTAAAAATACTTTCATATACGTTATAAACCACTGATCAGTCCTTTGGGTAGATTTGCAGCCTAAATTCAAATCCTCAGGGTGACACAAGAAACCTCAAACCACGAATTTAAAGTGACTTGTGGTTGTCATAATTCTAATGCCACCAAAAGGTCCAAAATCTCTGGAAAAATAATAATTTCTCCTGGTTATTTCAGATATACAATCATATCATCTAAAAACAGCAATAATGTAACTTTTCTTTTCCATTTTTATATCTCTTATACTGCCTTAGTCATTCCTTCTGGCAAAGTGATAGTAATAGTTACTGCCTTTCTATTTTGTTCCAGACTATAGAACAGCTTCTAAAACATACCCATTAAGCAGGAGACTGGCTTTTGAGTTAATTTAATATATAACCATTTTAAGGAGGCAGCCTTCTATTTCTGATTCAGTACTAGTTTGTATTAAGAATGGGTACTGAACTTTATCAGAAGTCTTTACAACATCTGCAGAAGATACGATTTTTCTTTGCTCTATTAAAACATGATGACTTAAATTAATGTGTTTCCAAAACTGTCCTTGTATTTTCTATATGAATGTATCATCTTAAAATAAGCTTATATATTTATTTGATAAAACTAAACACAGCTTCCTCTTCTTCTTTTACTTGTTTGTTTGTTTTTTGTTTTTTTTGGGTTTTTTTTTTTTTTTTTTTGACAGGCAGAGTGGACAGTGAGAGAGGGAGACAGAGAGAAAGGTCTTCCTTTGCCGTTGGTTCACACTCCAATGGCCGCCGCAGTTGGCGCGCTGCGGCCGGCGCATCACGCTGATCTGATGGCAGGAGCCAGGTGCTTCTCCTGGTCTCCCATGGGGTGCAGGGCCCAAGCACTTGGGCCATCCTCCACTGCACTCCCTGGCCACAGCAGAGAGCTGGCATGGAAGAGGGGCAACCGGGACAGAATCCGGCGCCCCGACCGGGACTAGAACCCTGTGTGCTGGCGCCACAAGGCGGAGGATTAGCCTAGTGAGCCGCGGCACTGGCCATCTCTTCTTCTTTTACTATGTTCCAGAACAATTTCTATAGTACTGAAGTTACTTGTTCCTTAAAACTTTGGTAGAATTTAACTTCGCAACTATCTGAGACTGACACTTTTTTGCCCTGTCTGGGCCTAATGCTTTTTTGTGGAGGTAATTCTGGAAATATTATTATTCCTTCTATAAGATCAATGCTTTGAAAAACCTTCAGTAAAATACAAAAACATCTGGAAAATTTAACTTGCCAGAAACAAACAAAAAAAGAAAGACAAACATGTATTAGTAATTTGAGAAAGGAACTATAACAGCAATTCTGGTGATTATTAAAAAAAAAAAAAGAACATGATACACAATTCTAGCAATACATGTGAAAATGGAAGACTGGTAGACATTTTAGGAAAATATGAATTAATATCAAGTTCAATTATGAAACTGAAAGAAACTCAATAAAATAAATGATCTAAGTCAGCAATAGTCTCACTGCAATAAACAGAAATCTACTCAAACTAGGTCAAAAAAAGAAAAAATGCTGGAAGATTACAGGAGTATTTCATGGAATCTGTGCTTCAGAAGTACTGTCAAGCCTTGAGGATTCTGGAATGTTATAACTCAGGATAACAACTTTCTTTTGCAACTGTAATGTCTCTTGTTCCTTTTAGCATATATTTTTTTCTCTTTCTACAATCACCTTTCTATGCTAAGATACCTACCTTTTTGTGCTCAAAATCAAGGCCAAATACAAACTGTCTACAGTATGCATCTCTTTTCAGAATTTCCAAATTCCAAAATGATATTGATCTCATTATCAAAAGCTAACAAAAGTAGCTCCTAGAGGAAAATTTTATGAATTAATCACATTTTTAATGGAGATATCAAAGGTTATATACAAATATGTATATAGTCACACATTCACATTTTCATATATTCAAACTGTTACCAGTGGAATAGTAGAGATACTTTCTTCATATTGCTTAAATTCCTTACAATGACTATATTTTTCATCAGAAAAGTTCATTATTTTGAAAGTTTAACAGCCTAGAAACAGACCCCAAAATATAAAAAATTTAGTTTACATGAAGAAATGACTCAATAGTGTTGGAATAACTGATCATCAACTTGGGGGAAATAATTTATCATTTGGATAAAAACAAGCTAGAGAACCTCAATGTCAATATAAATTCTAGAAAGATTTTTATGTATAAATTAAAATATAAATGCACTAGAAAAACATTATAAATATTTATGTCATCACCCTTTAAAGCTTATCCCTAATGATACAAACCATAAAAAGTTTGGGCATAAAAAAGTTTAACATGCATATTTTTAAAAAATCATAAAGACTGTAATTCCTTTTTGTCTTACCATATACTCTCCTTTCAGTAGTCTCATCCATTTCCTTTATTTATCACTCTCCAAAAGATTATTTCTTTTTTTTTTTTTTTTTATTTTTGACAGGCAGAGTGGACAGTGAGAGAGAGACAGAGAGAAAGGTCTTCCTTTTGCCGTTGGTTCACCCTCCAATGGCCGCCGCGGTAGAGCGCTGCGGCCGGCGCACCACGCTGATCCGTTGGCAGGAGCCAGGTACTTCTCCTGGTCTCCCATGGGGTGCAGGACCCAAGTACTTGGGCCATCCTCCACTGCACTCCCTGGCCACAGCAGAGAGCTGGCCTGGAAGAGGGGCAACCGGGACAGGATCGGTGCCCCGACCGGGACTAATTACATATACACACCCAGTCTCAACTTCTCTTCCTAGCTTCAATCCCTGTTAAGTGACTGTTCTTTTTTTTAATATTTTATTTATTTATTTATTTGAGAGGCAGAGTTACAGTGAGAGGGAGAGACTGAGAGAAAGGTCCTCAATCTGCTGGTTCACTCCCCAAATGGCCACCATGGCCAGAGCTGCACCGATCCGAAGCCAGGAGCCAGGTGCTTCTTCCTGGTCTCCCATGTGGGTGAAGGAGCCCAAGGACTTGGGCCATCCTCCACTGCCTTCCCAGGCCACAGCAGAGAGCTGGATCGGAAGTGGAGCAGCCGGGACATGAACCGGCGCCCATCTGGGATGCTGGTGCCACAGGTGGAGGATTAACCAAGTGAGCTACAGTGCCAGCCCCCTAAGTGATTGTTCTTAGATATCTTGTTTACCTTCACTGATATACCTAAAGCCAAGCTGATCATTCTAACTCCCAAAATAGCCCCTGACATTGTCTCCCTTCCTGGGATCTGAAAACTTGGGAAAAAGGATTCTCCTGTTCCAGTAACTCACCAAACCCTGATGACTTTTCCATTTTGGCCTCAAGCTTTCCTTTCATTCAAGTTTTCCTTTCTGTTCCCACTCTATCATCCAAAATTACAACCCTCATTATAAAAACATTAACACTAACCCCTATAATAAAAAAGGTATTTTAACATCAAAATTAGGATATGATTATCAATCATATGTTGGTACCAATAAAAAGTCTGGCCAGCATATTTTCTAGTACATACATTCTATAGTATACTGATTTAATATTGTTTCTATTATGATTTTTTAATGCCTAATGAACTGTTTCACTTTAAGTGACCAAACAAAAAAAAAAAATACAAATGCCACTAAGAGATTTAGTTTGTTGTTCCTACTGTTACTGACTGGATAATAGCAGGATAAGATAAAAACAGTAAAAGTAACTAGAATCAATAGAATTCCCTTTTAAAAATAGCATCTTTCTTTCCCCTTTCATCTCCAGGAAACCCTAATACCCAAATGTTCTAATCTGTTTTCTGTTGCTATAACAGTATACCTGAGACTGAGTAATTTATAAAGAAGAGAGGTTTATTCAGTTTCAAGTTCTGGAAGGTGGGGAAGACATTCAGCTTCCAGGGAAGGCCTTGTGCTGCCTCACATCATGGTAGAGGAGCAGAAGGGAAGTGACCATGTGCAGAAGAGCACATGTACCAAAGAAGGACCAAGAAAAGGTGCTAGACTCTTAACAACCCACTCTTGAAAAAAGTAATTATTCCCACAAGTAATTAATCCAGTCACAAGAAAGACATTAATCCCCCACCTTTCAACATTGCTCCAGTGACAATGAAATTTTCTTTTTTTCTTTTTTTTTTTTTTTTTTAACAGGCTACAGGCAGAGTGGATAGTGAGAGAGAGAGACAGAGAGAAAGGTCTTCCTTTGCCGTTGGTTCACCCTCCAATGGCTGCTGCGGCCAGCGCATTGTGCTGATTGAAAGCCAGGAGCCAGGTGCTTCTCTTGGTCTCCCATGCGGGTGCAGGGCCCAAGCACTTGGGCCATCCTCCACTGCCTTCCTGGGCCATAGCAGAGAGCTGGCCTGGAAGAGGGACAACCGGGATAGAATCCGGCGCCCCAACCGGGACTAGAACCCTGGGATAGAATCCGGCGCCCCAACCGGGACTAGAACCCGGTGTGCCGGCGCCGTAAGGCAGAGGATTAGCCTGTTAAGCCACGGCGCCGGCCCAGTGACAATGAAATTTCAACAAGAGTTTTGGCAGAGACAGACAACATCCAAACCATAGCAACAATTATAAAAATATATAATCCAAATCAAATAAAAATATGTGAGAATTAATTTTATAATTTCAAATTTTAAAAATCGACAGTAATTTTTAAAAAGATTTATTTACTTACATGAAAGTCAGAGTTATACAGAGAGAGAAGGAATGGCAGATAGAGGGAGGTCTTCCATCCGATAGTTCACTCCCCAGTTGGCTGCAATGGCTAGAGATATGCCGGCCAGGAACCAGGAACCAGGAGCCAGGAGCCAGGAGCCAGGAGCAAGGAGCCAGGAGCCAGGAGCTTCCTCTGGGTCTCCCATGCGGGTGCAGGGGCCCAAGGACTTGGACCATCTTCCACTGCCTTCCCAGGCCACAGCAGAGAGCTGGATCGGAAGTGGAGCAGCTGGGACATGAACCGGCGCCCATATGGGATGCTGGCACTGCAGGCAGCAGCTTTACCTGCTATGCCACAGCGCCAGCCCCTATAGTAATTTTTAATATTATTAGCTATTTTGGTATTCCTTTTACAGATTATCATACAATCTAGAGCTAGAATTGACCTTAGTAATTATGTTGGTAACATACAGTAAAGTTTCTAGTGACTTCCAATTATCAATTCATATAAATAACCAAATGCTCCTAAACATACAGAGGTCACAATAACTAATGGCCATGGTTAATTTCAATTTGAGAAAATAAAACAGCTTATTGCTTTTTTTTTTTTTTTTTGGACAGGCAGAGTGGACAAGTGAGAGAGAGAGACAGAGAGAAAGGTCTTCCTTTGCCGTTGGTTCACCCTCCAATGGCCGCCGCGGCTGGCACGCTGCAGCCAGCGCACCGCGCTGATCCGAAGGCAGGAGTCAGGTGCTTCTCCTGGTCTCCCATGGGGTGCAGGGCCCAAGCACTTGGGCCATGCTCCACTGCACTCCCGGGCCACAGCAGAGAGCTGGACAGGAAGAGGAGCAACCGGGACAGAATCCGGCACCCCGACCGGGACTAGAACCCGGTGTGCCAGCACCGCTAGGCGGAGGATTAGCCTGTTGAGCCACGGTGCCAGCTATTGCTTTCTAATACATCTAATTCCTGTTGCAATTTTAGTGTTCTAGGCATAGCAAGTGTCAGTTTTATTTCTCAAAACTGTTTATGCCAGCTCACCTTTTTACTGTAATCACATACTTAATTATATTTTATGTGAACTAATGAAATAAGTATATAAAAGCTGTTTTATTGAAAACTAAATTGAATGCTTCAAAAGACATAATAAAAGGTGAATCACTAAAAAGGTTTATCTGATTAATTGGCTATAAGAGCTCCAAACAGGTGTTTGGCTCAGCAGTTAAAGACACCCAATTCCCCCATTAGAATGACTGGTTAGAGTTCCTTCTCCACTTCCACTCCAGCTTTCTACCAACGCACACCCTTAGAGGCAGCAGATGATTCGTCAAGTACTTGGGTCCCCGGATCTACTGTGGGAGACTCAGTTGGATTTCTAGACTCTCACCTTTGGCCTGGTCCAGCCCTGGATGTTGCTGGCATTTGAAGAGTGATCCAGTGGATGGAGATCGCTATGTTTATCTGTCTCTTTCAAACAATTTTTGAAGGAAAAAAAAAAAAAAAAACGGCAGCTATAACAGATCAGAAGAAAAAATTATACTAAAGAAATTCTGTACTTTTTGTTTTACAAGGGTCTTTAAGGTTTTAATCAATACTAAAGAAAATGATAGGCAATATCCACATTACAGATATCACTTTTGCATGAAAGCCAATTTGGAACTCCATCAACAAAATCAACAGACCTAATACTTAAACATTCAGTCCATGAGGACATATTGAATATCTACTCTCAGCCAGGTACTGCTCTGAAACTATGACACTTCATATTTTTAAAAATTGCTAACTCCAAAGAGCTTTATTTCATGGCTAATCTATTAATATTTTCCATGTGAGAAATTAAAAACTTAAAAAAATTTAAAACACAAGAATGGAGTGGGCATGTAGTATTGTGATTAAGCTGCAGCCTGGGATGCCCACAATCCTATACCACAGTGCCAGATTAAGTCCAGGCTACTCTACTTAGAATCCAACTTCCTGCAAATGCGCACCCTAGGATAGGCAGCTAAGGATGGCTTATGTCACCCACTTAGGGGACCTGGATTGAGTTCTGGCTTTGGCTTGGCCTAGCCTAACTCTAGCTGTTGGCAAGTAAGCCAGTGAATGGAAGATCAATTGATCTCTCTCTATTGTTCTTTATATATATATATATATATACACAGATATATATATATATATATTTTTTTTTAACAGACAGAGTGGACAGTGAGAGAGAGAGAGAGAGAAAGTCTTCCTTTTCCATTGGTTCACTCCCCAATGGCCACTGCACTGCGGTCGGCGCACCACGCTGATCCGAAGGCAGGAGCCAGGTGCTTCTCCTGGTCTCCCATACAGGTGTAGGGCCCAAGGACTTGGGCCATCCTCCACTGCACTCCCGGGCCACAGCAGAGAGCTGGCCTGGAAGAGGGGCAACCGGGACAGAATCAGGCACCCCGACCGGGACTAGAACCTGGTGTGCCAGCGCCGAAGGCGGAGGATTAGCCTATTGAGCCAAGCCGCCGGCCATCTCTCTATTGTTCTTGCTCCCCTCCCCCATCACATTGCCTTTCAAATAAATTTTCTTAAAGCATTCTGGAACTTGTTAAAACTCCTCTCTCAAACTGTTATCTCATACTCTCCTCCCCAACAAACTCCTACCACCTTTACCTACCCATTTCCCAGCCTCTTGGAATTGTGTCTGTGCTCCCATGTTTGTCTTTTGCATATTTCTAGCAAAGTCCTGCTCAACATTCTATATTCTAATTATTTGTCCTTTAGTGGTGTGAAAGTTTCCTAATGGACAAGAATCATGACCTTCATCATTGGACCTCCTAATCCCTTGCATGTTGCCGGGCAGGTAACAGGCTCTCATTGAATATTTCCTGAATGAATAAATGAAGGGGAAGTTTTACCCAAGGGCAGTCCCAGTCCCACTGCTCTTTGGTAGGAAAGCAGGGATCAGAACCAAGGTTTTAAGACAGCCAGATGTCCTAAACTTGCTTTTAGACTGTCATTCTACATACAGGCTTCATTTTATCAATATAATCTATTTTCTATTTATCATCTCACAAATCCAGTATGCTTGGTCTTAATCGTAAGCCTGGTAACCCATCCAAAATTCACTTTCCCTTAAACTGTCTAGAACCTATGCTTCCAGTTCATTTCTGCCTCTCCTAAAAACTCTCCTTCACATTCCAATCTTAAATCATCCTCTCTTCCTTCCCCTACACAACAACACACTTTTGGTAATCTCCTAATCAATACTATTTCTATCTCTAAAACTGAAGTACCCTTCCAAAGTTCACTAAAAGCCTTTGCAAATGCATGATTTCAAAATGGTAAAATATTACTCTCATACAAATATGAAACGAATGTAAGTGGCAAAGATTTTATTTCACTCATTAAAATCCATGAAGCAACCTATAAAATATTACAATGGTTAAAATAAGAATCTGATTTACAGATTTTTTTTTTTTTGACAGGCAGAGTTAGAGAGAAAGAGACAGAGAGAGAGAAAGGTCTTCCTTCAGTTGGTTCACCCCCCAAATGGCTGCTACGGCCGGCACTCTGCGCCGATCCGAAGCCAGGAGCCAGGTGCTTCTCCTGGTCTCCCATGCGGGTGCAGGGCCCAAGGACTTGGGCCATCCTCCACTCTACTCCCGGGCCACAGCAGAGAGCTGGACAGGAAGAGGAGCAACCGGGACAGAATCCGGCGCCCAGACCAGGACTAGAACCCGGGTGCCGGCGCCGCAGGCGGAGGGTTAGCCTAGTGAGCCGTGGCACCGGCCCTGATTTACAGATATTTATATTACCCACTCTACAAAATTCATTTGCATGGCATAACCAGCAATAATTTTAATGGATATGGGCAGGAAACATTTGTACTGCCATAAGTTTTCTATCACTTTTATACCTCTTTACAGAGTTGTAAGACAGCCTGGTAAATCAAAGACAAAACTGGATATCCCTTAATCAGAAGCATGTAATTTCTAGGTCCTGTAGACAGTGTCTATTATTTTAGCTACATAGTGATTTCCTTTGCCCATTTCCAAGTCTCCCACAATTTTTTCTTTGTTATTGTCAAAATTCATCCCAACATGCCAACAATGCAGAAAAACTCTTGCCACATTTACTTTATATGATCCAGCATTTTCCTGGTTCCTCTTCTTGCTCCATCTCTGATTCTTGCATCAGTTCCTGTTCATCTTTAGTTTTATTCAGCAAGATTTTGGCTGGGCCTTGTTCTATACAATCATAACCATTATGCTTCATTTTCTACTTACAGGATTTACTCTCGTACACATAACTCTAATGTCTATAATCCCCAGATTTGAACTTCATTTTTCTCCATTTCCCATGTTAACTAAGCCCTAGTTCAAATTCATCAATGAGCTAAACTAAACTTATTCTTTTTCCTTAACTACATATGGTCTATTCCCGTGTTCTCTTAGTTAATTTCTAATTGTCATGGAGGCATAAAGCATAGGGATCTTACATTCTACTCTCATTCCCACTCTCCTCCTCCATCAAACTGTGTTTCCTAGGCAGTCACATAAATAGCCACTCAGTCTCTTTCTCACATATCTTTCCTTTCTTAACAGCCTTTTCCCTGTTTCAAGCCCATACTGTTTTACCTGAACTGTGGATAAAACCTCCAAATCAGTATCTTATCTGTCTCTTCTAACATTTATCAGCTGTCAAAGTTTTATTTCTCCAAACAAGGTTCAAAGCTTTTCTGAATTGTTCCCACTTTCTGATCTGAATTCTTATATAACAGACAACTGTTTTTGAGAGTATCTGCCTACTTCCTACTCACTCTACTTCAATTACTATACTCCAAGCTGACTCCATCCATGAGACACACAATTCCTGCTAAGACAATCAGAGGCTCACAAAGATTTGTTCATGAAATGGTGCTAGAGGTACCAGAAATGTCATGAAACTTGTCGGGACTTCTGGGACAGATGCATAAGCTTTTTACTGCTCTGTTACTGTCACTGTTATATTTTACCACCAGAGGACAGTCTGTTTTGGAAGCAATGAAAAAATAAAGTTCAGGACACGTTTCAACCTAGCAGTTAGGATGCTGCCTAAGATGCTGGCGCTCCACATCAGAATACCTGGATTTGTTACCCAGTTCTGGCTTAGTGCTAATGCAGACCATGGAGCGAGGCTGTGAAGGATCAAATAACTGAGTTCCTGCCACCCATGTGAGAGACTTGAATTGAGTTCCTGGTTCCCAGCTTCCACCTGGCCCAGCCCCAGTCATGGAGCATTTGGAGAGTAAACTAGCAGATAGGAACACTCTCTTAGACTGTGTCTCTCTCTCTCAATCTCTCAAATAAATTTAAAAATCAAAGCATAATAATAACTAACCTTAGGGGGAGAATAAAAGGAATTTGATCCTGGTGTCATCTTCTGAGCCCTAGCATCAACGAATGGCTGAAACCAGTTTCCCTTGGATTGTTCAATTACATCTGCCAATAAACTCTCCTCTTATGAAAACCTGTTTTACTCAGGCAACCAACCAGCAACCAAAAGAGAGCTAAACAACACTTCCTATCTTTTCATTCATTATACAATTGAGTCACACCAGCCTCCTCACCAAAATACCATGCCCCTCCTTATGCTGTTTCTGCAATTTAGAATGTTTTTCCCTCTGCCTGAAATTCTCTTCCCTCCATTTTTTGCTTATTAAGATCCATTTCATACTTCAAGGCTCAGCTCAAATGCCTTGATGAAGGTCAAGGGGAACAATGATCTGTGAACTAGTAAAATAAGCTAGGCAAGGGTGAGTGTTTGGCATAGCAGATGGGACCCACTTGGAACGCCCACATTCCACGTCATGGAGGCTGAGTTTAGGTCCCAGCTCTGCTTCCAATTTCAGTTTCCTGCTAACACACAACCAGGGAGGTTTAGCAGGTAATGGCTCAAGTACTTGTGTCCTTGTCATCCACCTGGACCTATATTGAATCCCCAGCTTCATTGCAGGCATTCAGGGAGTGAACCAGCAGATGGAAGTTTTCTATTTCTGCCTCTCAAGTAGTTTAATAAAGAAAAGTTTGGCTATAAATGAACTGAGAAACACTAGTCTCAAGAGGGAGTAGACAGGCTAGGTTTTGTTCCTTTGTTATGAGTTTTTGTTTGTTTACAAAGCTTGACTCTAAGGATGTTTAAATGTTGACTAGAGACTAAAAAGATGAAGTTGAAAAAAAAATGTGAGGGTATAATAAAAAACAGGCAAAGTCTCTGAAATGGAGCACACAAAAGGAGTGGTTTTAAATTGAGGCAGCAACATCTCTTCCACCGAAATGGAAAACTAATACGGTGTTTTCCCCTAGAATTGAGGTCACATATTGTAAACAGTAGATGTAAACATAGGCTAAAAGGCAGATCTTGTATGCCAAGCTAAACAATTTGAGCATTATTAGAACAGTCAATAAGGAAATTAATAAAAGTCACTTAAACATAAAATTATTAACTCCATGGGGCCGGGCCCATGGCGCAGTAGGTTAAACCTCTGCCTGCGGCACTGGATCCCATATGGGCGTCGGTTTGAGTCCTGGCTGCTCCTCTTCCGATCTAGCTCTCTGCTATGGCTTGGGAAAGCAATAGAAGATAGCCCAAGTCCCTGGGCCCCTGCACCCGTGTGGGAGACCCAGAAGAAGCTCCTGGCTCCTGGCTTCGGATCAGCTCAGCTCCGGCCATTGCAACCATTTGGGGGATGAACCAACGGAAGGAGGAACTTTCTGTCTCTGCCTCTGTCTATAAATCTACCTCTCAAATAAATAAATAAATAAATCTTCAAAAAATTATTAACTCCAGGACACTATTTCATTTAATAAATAGTAATTGAGCTACTATTATAGAAAAAAAAGTCACTGAATTTGGTACTATGATTTTTTTTTTTTTTTTAGATTTATTTTATTCCTTTGAAAGTCAGTTAAAGACAGAGAGGGAAAGACACACACACACACACACACAGAATGAGAGAGAGAGAGAAAATTTCTATTCAACTGCTGGTTCAATTGCCAAATGGCCACAATGTTATTAGCCCCTGACCCCAATTTTAATTTCCTGCCAGTGCAGACCCTGGGAGGCAGCAGATGATGACCCAAATATTTGGTCCCTGCTACCCACACGGGAGATCCCGATTGGGTTTCTGACTTCTGCCTGGCCCAGCTAGAGCTGTTATTGATGTTTGAGAAGCGAACCAGTGGATGGGAGTTGTGTGTGTCCCTGGGCCTTGCGAATTGGGGAAAAAAAAAAAAAAAAAACAACATTGAATTTAGCATTTTGAGATCATTCATATTGTTTACAGTGGTATCATAGGCAAGAATCTCACTCAAGACTCATAATACTGGGCAAGTATTGTGGTGCAGAGGGTTAAACCACCGCCTGAGATGCCTGATCCTATAAAGAAACATGGGTTCAAACCCTGGCTGCTGTGCTTTCCATCCAGTATCTCGCCAATGCGCCTGGGAACGCAGCAGAAGACAGCCCAAGTGCTTGGGCTCCTGCACCCATGTGGGAGACCTGGATGAAGCTCCTGGCTTTGGGCTGGCCCAGCCCTGGCTCTTGAGGCCATTTGGGGAATGAACCAGCAGATGGAAGATCTCTCTTTCTCTCTCTCTCTCTGTAAATCTGCCTTTCAAATAAATAAATAAATAAATCTAGAAGGAAGAAAAAAATTGGGACCAGAGCCAGGATCTCAACCTAGTGACTCCAGTATGCAATGTAGGTGTCTTAACCCACTAGGCAAAACACCGCCCCTATATGCAATTTTTAATTTTGAGTCCTCATCTTACTCAACCTATCAACAATCATTTCATGTAGGCAAAACATTCTCTCTTTAAAATAATTTGTCTGCTTAGCTTCTATGTTTTCTTCTTACTTTTCTAGCAGCTTCTTCAGTCTCCTATACTGACTGTTTCACAGCTACACAATTTCTATTCATCACAAGCACTCAATGCTTAGATCACCTCTCTTTCCATCCCACACTTAATACTCTTATACAGTCTCTTGGCTCTCCTAGAATGTAGCTTCAATAGGGTAGAACTTAGCAGCTATTTTGTTTCTGCTGAGTCTCCCACACCTAAAACACTGTCTGGCATGTAGTAGATGTTTGACAAGTATTTGTTCAACAAATGGATAGGTTAATAGATATGCATCTATAAACTGATGACTCTCCAATTTATATTTCTTGCCTGGATTTATGTCCTGAATCCAGATATATCCATCTGCCTACTTTCTATCTTCACTTGGATGTCTAAAAAGCATCTCAAAGTCCAAAAGAGAACTCCAAACACAATCCCAAAGCCTTCCCCAATCAACTTTATTTTCTTAGCGAAGTGCAGCTCCATTCTTCTAATATCTCAAACGAAAATTTTTGAAATCATCCTTAACTCCTTTTCATCCTCTCACATACCTAAGCTGCCAACAAATACTGTGTATTCTGCCTTTAGAATACACACAGCATCTGACTACTTCTCGCCATTTCTACTGTTATCAAGCCATTATCACCTCTGACCTTGATGAATGCAACAGCCTTTTAACTGCTACTCCTAATTCTTGTCTATCTCTACCCTGTCAATTCAGTGTGTTCTCAGGACCACAATCAACAACTCATTTCTCAAGCTGAATTCAGATCATGTCACTTCTATTTATAATCCTGCAATTATTCTATTCCCACTTTGCTGAGTAAAAGCTCAAATCCTGTAACTGCTTATAAAGCTCTATTCAATCTGGCTCTATTACAACTCTGACCTCATCGCTACTACTTTTCCCTCAGTGTGCTCCATTCATACTGGCTTCCTCTGCTATGCCTTCCAAAGGTCAAGCACATTTCCACTTTAGAACTTTTTCTCCTATTGTTCCCTAACCTGAATGCTCTTCCCCCAGATATCTGCATCCCATCAACCCCTTCCATCTGCTCAACTGTCACTTTCCCTGTGATTGCCCCCTGAATAGTATATTTAAAATCACAACCCACCCCTATTCTTGCATTCATTTTTACTTCTCTCTGCTCTGCTTTTCTCCACAAACCTGATCACCGCCTAAAATACCGCGTATTTTACTTTCTGAGACATAACCTTGAAGAGCGCAAGACGTTTTATGTCCGTTTCATTTACGGCTATAAGCCTGGCATTTAAATCGGTGTCTGGCATGCAGAAAGCGATCAATAGTCTCTCTCCCGAACTAAAGCTTTCACTCTCACCGAGGGGCCTAACGATCACCTAGTCCGGTACATCAGGGAAAGATCATAAAGCGGCTCCAGGATTTCTTCCAGAGCACGGATCCCTAGAAGGATTGTACTTTGCCTAGAAAGAAAAACTGTACTTTGCCCAGTCAACCACAAGGAGGAGTTGAGAGGAAGAGTGGAGCTAAGAAGAACCAGACACTGTTTCCCTTGCTTTTCCAGCAGTAACCTCAAGGTGGAAGACAACTGGATTCGGAGCCGACTATACAGAATGAATGATTTTTCTCCATACTACGAGTGACCTAGGCACACATACACGTAACCATTAAACACCACAATCCTATCGAACGCCACAAAAAGGCTAAGGGAATCCATCCACAGGCTACTGAGGACCGGGAGGGTATTTCTTTAACTCCTCTCCATAAAGCCAGGCGAAGAGTTCCCAAGAGTGCTGAGCGAGAAGTTGGCAACGAGGGCCAAGGTGTTCCAGGTCATCGGTACCCTCCGACCGGAGGGCTATCAGGTGGATCCTATGGAACACCGGACGCACCCTACTACTCTCAATCGGTACAAGCAACGCGGTCGCACGTCTCCATTCTCCGATTCCGCCAATTCACGTAACTCCGGAACACCGGAATCCATTTCCCGAGGGCCGCCAACTCACCTCCACCTGTTGATGCCCACGTTGGAGGAGCCGGCGAACCAGGGGTCGAGGATGTAGACGCAGCGGATGGTGTCGGCGCCCTGAATGCATTCCTTCAGGGCGGGGTTGTCGTGGAGCCGAAGCCCCTTGCGAAACCAGTGCACGGCGTTCACCCCCATAGCCGGGGGGTGCGGGTCGTCGCCGACTTCCTCCAGCCAGAAACTCAAGGAAGGAGGGGCCGGCTCATAACCGACACCTTCGCTTCCAGGAGAATCGCCGCGCCCGAGGGGTGAGGAACGGGCGGCCGACCGGGCACGGGGGAAACTGAGTCCGAGGAGGGGGCTCGAGAGGGCGCGGGCGCCGGACGCGCAGCTGGACGATGAATGGAGGCTGCCCGATCGGCAGAGTCCGGCTGTGACGCCCTTCAGGCGCCGCCGCTCGCTGCAAGCGCCCGCAGGAGACGCATAACTTCCAGGGCCTCGGACCCCCGGAGCGTGAGTAAATTCCAGAAGCTCGAGCCGCCTCGACGGCCCGAGCAGGCGCCGACGGCCCCAGGAGGTTCGTCACGGAAACCTCGCCCCACCGAGGCGGCCGCTGTGGCGAAAACGACCCGCCTGAGGTGAACGCGAGGGGATTCAGCCCCTGTCGGCGACGCTGTCTCTCGGGCCGAGAGAGAGGAGGGAGAGCGAGAGACCGGACCGAAAACGGAGGACGAAGGCGGTGGTCGAGGCCGCTGGACGGCTGCCGGCCGGTCACCGGTCCCCGGTCCCGAGGCTGCCCGGGTGACTCCGCCACCGCCGCGCCGCGTCAGCGGCCTCGGCCCCGCCCCCGGCCCCTCATTGGAGGGCGCGCTCCCCACGTGACCACCGGCACCTCACGTTTCTGAAGTGTGTTTACTACACTAGCTGTGGCTGGGGAATCTGCTCGCATTTCAGACGCTTCCGGAGCGGCAGCAGTCCCCCGACCCCAGAATTCTCGGTGCTCGGTCAGACAGGGGGCTCCCTGCCTCTCTACCCCTTCCCTAGGCCGACTGGTTGCTGTCCGCTGGAGGCACCCAAGGCGGCCACAGGCCCCATGTGACGGGAGGCTTGGCCCCGCCCCCGGGGGCCGGGAGCGGCCGCCATTGGCTGGGGCTTGCTGAGACCCGGATGAGCACGGGGCTGCGGGGAGCTCGCGGGCGCGCGCTCTCCTCTGGCAGGCGCGCGTGCGCTCTCCCTGCGTTCCTGAGGAGAGGAGGGCGGGGCCGAGGAGCCGGCGCGCGCTCGGTTGTTCCTCGTGTGGGATTGGGGGGCGGGGGGGGGGCGGTCGACCGGTGTCCTCGGAGAGTTAACTGTGGATCCCAGAGGCGAGTTGGGGGCGGGGGGGACTGGAGGCGGAGGTACTGGGTGTTGGAGGGTGACAGTGTTCGGCTCCAGGTGGGTTTCAAGCACAAAACCGTGTGCCTCATCCAGGTGTAGCCGGAGAGCCTTGTGAGGGGCGTGTGGAGCTGGCGCCCCCGCCATTTTCGTGCCCTTGCACGTGGCCCTGGCGAAGAGGGGGCATCCCTGAGCCTCACGGAATTCAACAGCGTAGCAATCCTGCTCTTACACTCACTGTGGTCTCCAGGGCTTCGTGATTGGGACCTTCGTGTACTTGAGCCGGACCGTGCCTGATGGCGCTCTTACATTCACTCAACAGTTATTGCTCAAAGCACTGGAGATGAGCCGTTTGGCTCTTAACCTATTCATGTGCTACTTTTCCCTCTAAAACGCTTTTCTTGGGAATCGCTATTCCCTGCAGCCACCTTGGAGCTGCCTAATGTATTTCTACACATCGCTTACAGTCAGGCTCTGACGAAATGCTGCCTAATTTGTGCAAACAATCCATCTGCTAGAGCAGATTTTAGACCTCCCTGAGCTCTCCAAGCATGCATCTGATACATCAGCCCATCATTGTGAAAAATGTAATAGTACTTGTGATCATATAATGTCTCTGATTCCTTCCCAAGGCCAGAGTCTCTGTCTAGTTTATATTTTACATCACCAGTAGCCAGTACGGAACCTGACACACATCATTCAAATGTTTATTGAATAAATGAATGAGTGAATCCTGTAGCCACCAATGCATCTGGCAAAGTTAAAGGAAAGCCCGGTGGGCATTTGACATAGTGGTTAAGACCCTGGTTGGGTCCAATATCAGGCTTGGCTTAAGTCCTGGCTCCACTTACAACCCAGTTTCCTGCTAATATGCATCTGGGGAGGCAGCAAGTGATGGCTCAAGTTCATGGGTCACTGCCATCCTCATCAGAGACCTGATAGCTTCCCAGGTTCCTGGTCTTGGCCTGCGTGAGCCCTGGCTGTTGTGGGCATTTGGAAAGTGAAGGAGTAGATGGAAGATCTTTGTCTATATCTCTCTGCTTTTCAAACAAAATTTTAAAAATTACAAAGAATGGGGCAGGTGTTGTGATGTAGCAGGTTAGGCCTGTACTTGGGAATCCCATATCCCATCTAGAAGTGTAAATTCAAGTCTGGGCTAATCTGCTTCCAATCCAGCTTCCTGCTAATACTCAAAGGAAGACAGTGGAAGATGGCCCAAAGACTTGGGCCCCTGCTACTCAGGTGAGAGACCTGGGTGGAGTTCCTGGCTCCTAGCTTCAGTGTGACACAGCCCCAGCTTTTGCAGGCATTTGAAGAGTGAACCAGCAGATCGAAGAGCTCTTCTCTCTCTTTCACTCTGCCTTTGAAATAAATCCTTTTTTTTTTTTTAAGTTAATGCAGTGTTTTATGTTCATTTTAGGCAGTTTGAAAGTAGGCAGATTGTGTCAAAAGACAGAAATTGTTTCAAGCATCCAAATGAAATGGTGGGAGGTGGAGAGACTATTGATCCATGTAGAGTTGACTTATGTTTGTAGATTGTTCATTCAGTGATGCCGGATTTTTTTTAACAGACAGCTGTGTGTGGGTGTGTGTGTGTGTAACTTCCATGTAAACATAAAAGTACCAATTTATGATAAAAACGTCAGCATGGGTGATTGCATTTCTTAAATACTCAAGGGTTTTTTTGGCACGTAGATGGTTACGTTAATATATTTGCGTTTTGGGGGGGGAAGAGATTATCATTTAATAATAGCAGTGATTTGTAGAGCACCTATTATGCACTGTGTTCTTCCTATGGGTAATTATTAAGCATAATTTTAGATACAGTTTTTAATTATCATTTTATAAGTATTATTTTAACATATCTATGCCCATCTTGCTGGTGAAGAAACTAACATTCATAAACAGAAGTAGTAAAACCAGATGAAGGGGCCAGCGCTGTGGCGCAGCGGGTTAAAGCCCTGGCCTGAAGCGCTGGCATCCTATATGGGCACCGGTTCAAGACCCGGCTGCTCCACTTCCCATCCAGCTCTCTGCTATGGCCTGGGACAGCAGCAGAAAATGGCCCAAGTCCTTGGGCCTCTGCACCTACGTGGGAGACCCGGAAGAAGCTCCTGGCTCCCGGCTCCCAGCTCCCGGCTCCTGGCTTCGGATCAGTGCAGTTCTGGCCATTGCGGCCAATTGGGGAGTGAACCATTAGATGGAAGACCTCTCTCTCTCTCTGCCTCTCCTCTCTCTGTGTAACTCTGACTTTCAAGTAAAATAAATAAATCTTTGGCTTTTCATCTGTTTTTTTTTTTTTAATCATATCTGAATCCAAATCTCTTTCACATCCCTCGTGGATACTCCCTCTTCTTTTCAGAGTGAATATTACGTATGAAGGGGGAAGGAAGGGATGGGAAACATTGTCAGGAATTATTTGTGAAATTCTGTTTGGCTCCAACATCAGGATGGAAGTAGAAAGAGTGGGAACTATAAGGAAGAGACTGGGTCATATCTCAGCTCACCGTTAGTTAGTTCATGATCTTGAACAAGCCATCTAGGCCTTCTTGGTCTAATTGCTCTGTAAAATGAGGGGATTGAGCTAGGGGGTTTCTAACTTTTCCATGCTGTTTTAAAATTCAGCAACCAGAGTCCTGCCCTGGGGTCAAGAATATCTGAGAAGAGTTCTGTTAAACATTCTTTTAACTGCCAACAATGTTAGAAAAATCAATATCTGTCTGATTTCAAGAGCAGCCTTGATAAAAGTACATCGACTCTAAATTGAAAGCTGATGGTCTCTCTTAACCTCATCTTGTAAAGGTGATTTTTGGCATGTGTTATCAATACATAAATAATGGAATAGACAGCCCAACCAACTAATTCTTGAAGTGATAGGCATATTGACTGAGTGCTCCAAACTAGAGTCTTTGGGGAATTGAATTTAAATGTGTTAAAGGATAGTTATTTTTGAAAAGGTCTTCAAAAATTTATGGAAAATATGTATTATGAAAAACTGCATGGATCCCAAAATGTTTTTGTGCCAAAATAAATAACAAATTAGTAAATTGAACACGTGAGTCTCTGTCTCTGTCTCTGTCTCTGTCTCTGTCTCTCTCTCTCTCTCTCTCACACACACACACACATACACACAGATCTTCCATCTGCTAGTACACTGACCGAATTCCTAAAAATGGCTGAGGCTGGACAGGGCCAAAGCCAGGAACCTGGAACTCCATCTGGGTTTCCCATGTCAGTGGCAAGGGTTCAAGTAAGTGGGCCATCTTCCACTACTTTCCTAGGTACATTAGCAGGGCGCTGGATCAGCAGCAGAGCAGCTGGGACTTGAACCAGTGTTCCAATATGGGATGCGGCATCAAAAGCAGTGGCCTTAATCCAGCGTGCCAAAGGCTAGCCAAGCTTGAATATGCTTTCTCCCTACCGAAATTGAGATTATCATTCAAACCCTAATGGAAAAGTGTTGAGAGACTGTGTGGCCTTTAAGAGTAATTATGCCAGGGGGGTTTCACTCTAAAGAAGGGATTAATGTAGTTCTCTCAAGAGTGAGTTAATTATCTCAACTCGATTATGATAAAGCAAGCTTATGTTCTATCTTTTCCTCATATGCTGCTCACATGTACTCCCATGTGATGTCATCCACCATGTTATGACATCATGTGAAGCCCTTACCAGGTGCAGCCACCCAGCCTTGAACTTCCCTGTTTTGTTTATAAAGTGCCAAATCTTAGGTATTCTGTTGTAACAGAGGAAAATGGACTAAGAAGATTGGTACTGAGGGGGCTGGCACAGTGGCACAGCGGGTTAATACCCTGGCCTGAGGCACCAGCATCCCATATGCATGCTGGTTCAAGACCCAGCTGCTCCACTTTTGATCCAGCTCTCTGCTGTGGCCTGGGAAAGCAGTGGAAGATGGCCCAGATCCTTGGGCCCCTGCACCCATGTGGGAGACCCATAGGAAGCTCCTGGCTCCTGGCTTCAGATCCACACAGCTCCAGCAGTAGTGGCCAATTGGGGAGTGGACCATCGGATGGAAGACTCTCTCTCTCTCTCTCTCTCTCTCTGCCTCTCCTCTCTCTGTGTAACTCTGACTTTCAAATAAATAAATAAATATACAAGATTGGTACTGAGAAGTGGAGTGTTGCTAAAAGAATACTTGAGAATATGGAAGTGGCTTTAGTTTAGAAGCAGGAATAGTTTGGAGGAGCAGCTTAGAAAAAGCCTAGAATGTTAGGGTGGGCTGGGAATTTGTCCTAGCAGTTAAAATGCCTGCATCCCACATCAGAATACCTGGGTTTAATCCTGGCTGAGTTCCTGATTCCAGCATTCCTGCTAGTCTGCACCCTGAGAGGCAGCAGGTGATGACTTTGGGTCCCTGCCACCCACCTGGGAGAACTGGGTTGAGTTCTAGCTCCTGGCTTTGGCCTGGCCCAACCCAAGATGTTATAGGCATTTGGGGAGTCAAACAGTGACTGGATGTTTTCTGTGCCTCTGCCTTTGGAAGAAGAGAAAGAGGAAGGAAGGGAGGGAGGGAGGGAGAGGGAGGGAGGGAGGAAGGGAAGGGAGGGAGGGAGAGAGGAAGAAAGGAGAGAGGGAGGGAGGGAGAGAGGTGGGGGAGGAACGAAGGGCCTAAATGCCATAAACGGAGCACTAAATGGTCATTCTGGTGAGAGCTCAGTAGACAGGAAGACTCGGGAAAGTCTGAAACAGTGATTCCTTAAGTGATCCTGACCAGAATTTTGACAGATGAACCACAAAGACCATGCTATTGGGGTCTCAGGTAGAAATGAGGAATTGTGTTGGAAACTTGCGTAAGAGTCGTCCTGTCAACAGTTGAAAAGAACTTGGCTGCATTGTGCCCATGCCTTAGGGCCTAATGGAAGATAGAACTTAAGAGTGATGAATTAGTATATGTGGCAGAAGAAAATGTCTAAGCAAAATGCAAGAGGGGCTGCATGATTATTTTTAACAGCTGACACGGATTCAGGAGCAAAAGAATGACCTAAGGGCATAATTCATAATTAAAAAGGAAGCTGAGCATAAAAATGTGGACAAGTGGCAGCCAGGCCACGTAAAGAACAAAAGCGTTTTCAGCAGAGAGTGCAGAGTGTGACTGAGTGAGTAACTGATTACTAAACATGTTATAGGGGAGCCTGGTGCTCATTATCAGAACAGTGTGAAAAAGGCCCTGTAGGCGTTTTAGAGATCCATCAGGGCTGCTGCTCCCATCAAAGGCTCTGAATGTTAGGCCTTTGGGAGTAGAAAGGGCTTGATGCTCTGAGTCACCTTGGGCCTTTGTTCTCTATCTCCTGGCCAGGATCGAACAGTACAGGTGCAGCTTGACCTGCCACTTGAGAGGACACAAGCTGTAAGACTTGGTGACATCTACTTGCATACTGTGGTAATTCTGCAGGTGTGTAGAATTCAAGAGCTGTGGAAGCATGATGGCTCCCACCTATATTTCAAAAGACATCTTGAACTTGCTGGAAGCCCTGAAAAAAACCTGACTGGGGGCAGAGCTGCTATAGAAATCCCTACTAGGGCAATGCCTAGCTGTAGCTGGGGGTAAGGAGGCCTACCAATAGGACCCTACTGAGCCACCATCAGTGTATAGTGCCAGCCTAGAAAGACAGCAGGCGCTGGCACGCAACTCCAGGAGCACAGCCATGCAGGCTGGGGGCTGCAAGGAAGGTCATGGGGATCGTGATTGCCCAGGGCCTTGGAGGCCCACCCAGCATGTCCAATTTGTCTAGTGTAGCACATGGAGTGAAAGATAATCCTCCAACTTGAAGATTTGATGTTTGCTCTGCTGGGTTTTAGACTTGATTGGAATCAGTAATTCCTTTCTTTTGATCTCTTTCTCCCTTTTGGGATAAGAATGTTTACCCTATGCCTTTTCTACTCTTGTACATTAGAAGTAGGTACCTGTTTTGATTTTGCAGGCTCATAGTTGGAAAGAATTTGCTTTGAGTTGCAGATGGGACTTTGGACTTCTGAGTTGATGCTACAGTGAGTTAAGACTTTGGGACTGTTGAATGAAATGATTGCATTTTGTATTTGAGAAGAACATGAGTTTTGGGGGGCCAGGAGTGGAATGTTATGGTTTGAATACAACTTGTTCCCTCCAAGACTCATGTTAAGATTTAATTTCCAATGTTGAGAATTGATGTGGTCTTTAAGAGATAATTAGGGGGCCAGTGCTGTGGCATAGCTATAAAGCCACTGTCTGCAGTGCTGGCATCCCATATGGGCACTGGTTCGAGTCCCAGATGCTCCACTTCTGATCCAGCTCTCTGCTATGGCCTGAGAAAGCAGTAGAAGATGGTCCAAGTCCTTGGACACTTGCACTTGTGTGGGAGACCCAGAAGAAGCTTCTGGATCCTGGTTTAGGATCAGTGCAGCTCCAGCAATTACGGCCATCTGGGAAATGAACCAGTGGATGGAAGACCTCTCTCTCTCTCTCTCTCTCTCTCTCTCTGCCTCTGCCTCTGCCTCTCTGTAACTCTGCCTTTCAAATAAATAAAATATTTTTTAAAAAGAGATAATTAGGTCATTAAGAGGTATTTATACCTTTTTTTTTTTTAAAGAAGTGTGACTTTTTTTTTTTTTAAATTATTTCTAGCAGGAGTTGCTGCAGGAAAAGTGGTAAAGACCCTCCCTGCTAGCCTCCGTCCCAGGTTCTTGTCTCCATACCTTAAAGAATTCAAGGAGGAGACAGAATTCAAGGAGAGGCCCAGGAAAGCAAAATTTATTTAAAGACAAAGGGAAAATACGCACTCAGATGGGAGTATGGGCAATCACAGGAGAAAGTGAGTGTTGCACTGTATAAGATTTGGGGTCGTCGTCATAGCTTAGGGGTGGTACCCAAGGCAAGGCTTAATTGAATAACTGAAGAAGGAGGGGTTCAGGGCAGAGCTGCAGTGAATGTGGTGATCTCTGGGAGTTTCAGGGCCTCTGGTGCACATGTGTCTGCAGAGCGCACGTTGGAACCTAGGAAGTGTCACGGCATCTGGTGCATGATGGGAAGTGAGGCTCAGGTGCATGATGGGAAATGAGGCTCAGGTGCATGATAGGGGAAGGGCGTGTCAAGCCTGCAGTCATGTTGGATTGGCATGGAAGGGGTGGAGTTTGGGTCATATAGTCCTCAATTCCTCGTCCATACCACCCTGCCTACATCAGGATGAGTTCTCTCTTCTAGGCCTGGATTTGTTACTATGAGAGCACGTTGTGATAAGGCAGTTATTCCTTTCTTTTTGTGTCTTCACTTGTACCAACTTGCCGCTCTTGCACACACTCTCAGCTCACATCATGTGATGCCATCTGCAGTGTTGTGATTCACCGTGAGATAAAGCCTCAGCAGACCACAGCCAAGTGACCTTGACTTCTCCTGCCTCCAGAACTGGAGGCTAACTAAGCCTCATTTCTTTTATTTTAAGATTTCTTTATTTGAAAGGGAGAATTACAGAGAGAGAGGGAGAGAAGGAGAGAGAGAGAAAATCTTCCACCCACTGGTTTACTCCCCAAATGGCCACAATGGCTGCAGCTGGGCCGGTGGGAAGCCAGGAGTCAGGAACTTTATCGAGGTCTCCCACATGGGTGCAGGGGCCCAAGGACTTGGGCCAGCCTCTGCTGTTTCCCCAGGCACATCAGTAGGGAGCTGAATCGGAAGTGGAGCAGCTGGGACTCCAACTGGTGCCCATATGGGTTGGTGGTGTCGCAGGTGGCAGCTTTACCTTCCACACCACAACGCCAGCCCCTAAACCTCACTTTTTAAATAAATTACCTTACTAATAGGCATTCTGTGTAGCAACATAAAACAGACTTAGAATGTTAAAAATTAATTTGCTCACCTCTGCAAAACTGGCTTCTTCCAAAAAGAGGTAGGGGGAAGGAGATCAGTCACATTTTAACAGGATAGAAAGTATTTGCATGTCTGTGAACAAGGTGTGTTCCATTGCTATCAACTATCTGCAAATTACAGAGTTGTAAAATAGCTCAAAGACAACGCTAAGCACAGAATCATTGAAGGATGCAATGTACAAAAAAAAAAAAAATCTAGTAATCTTTTCTACCCAATTCAAAATCATTCACATTTCACCACCTCCTCAGAGAGGTCTTCCGTGTCTGCCTGTGATAGCTTTTCATTGCTTTAACTAAAATACTCGAGAGAGGCAACAAGGGAGGGAAGCAGGTTCATTTGGCTTATAGTCCAGAGGATGACAGTCCAAAGTCAGGTGACCCCCATTAGTCTGGTGTCTGACGAGGCTGGTGGGTGGCAGGGCCCTCGCGGAGGAAGGATCACGTGGCAAGCCTTGGAAGTAGAGACACAGGAGGCACACTTTTCATATACCCTCTGGGAGGTCTATCCTGATAACACCATCTAATCCAATACAGCCACTTCCCAAGGCCCCTACCTTCAGGCCTCATAGTTGGATCAAGCCTTCCCCCTAATCCATCAAACATTAGCATCAATCCTTTACTGATAATGTATGACTTTGAGGGTTAAACATCTGCATGAGCTTGGAGAACCAGCTCATGTTCAAACTGCTACATCGCCCATCCTACAAAGGGCCCTTTATTTTCTATCATAGTTCCCTACCTGCTTTCATCATGGCACCACTTCTGATCTGTATCTTTTTGTCTGTTTGTTTACTTATTGGCAGTCAACAGATGCCTGTTTCCACCCCAGGCAAGTTCTAGGAGGGTAGAGGTTTTTGTCTACCGTGTTTTTCATTGTGCCAGGTCTGCAGCTCGCTGTCAGTTGTCCTCCCAGAGACCATCAACCACATTTAACATGGCACTTCTTCGACCCGTCGCTTGTCACTCTGCTGCCTCCAAGTTACAAGTTCACCCTTCACTGCCTCTGCAGTGTTAATGGGACTAAACCCTGTAAGGATATCTCCCTTGGCACAGTGTCCAGTAGACAATGTAGATCCTGGTCCTGGGGTACTTCTGTTTTCTTTTCCTTGCTCCTACCCTCCCCTAACAGAGGTGATGGGGGAGGGACGTACAGTGGCACTCACTTCTATTAGATGTCAGGGGTATTCCTGCTGCAAGGAGGCGTTCCAGCAGTTGGCTTCTCAGACTTGACCCCGCTGCGTTCTGGGAAGGTATTATTTTCTGTGGTTGTTCTCAGCTGCAGTATACTTCTCATCAGCCTCTATATGGTGACTGAGACCAACTCTGGTCCCTAGCAGCCTAGCCGTCTTCATTATCTAGTCTAGTGCCTACAGGCAAACCTTCCCCAACGAGGTCTGTCTCTCACCCTTGGAAAGGTTACTCTGCACTCTCCCTTCCAAAGTTGTCCTTTCTCAGGTTCCCTTCTCAGCCCTGGGATATATTCATATTCTCTCTCTCTCTCTCAAATTTATTTTTATTTATTTGAAAGGCAGAGAGACACAGACAGATCTGCTGGTTAATTCCCTAAATAACCACAAAAGCTGAAGCCAGGAGCCTGGAACTCAATCCAGGTCTCCTAAGGGGGTGGCAGGGACTTAAGCATTTGAGGCATCACCACGATATGCATTAGCAGGGAGCTGGAGTTGGAGCTGGGACTGGAAGTTAGGCACTCTGACATGATGAAGGCATTCCAAGCAGCTGCTGTGCCAAGTGCACATCCTCCTGGGATATTCTTTAGGATTCCCTTTACCCACTTTTGCATTAGTCATTTGTTATAATGGATAATCTTTTGATTAACTAGTCCCTGTCTGATTTGCTCTATGATTTCTGTCTCTCAATTGCACACTGACTGATAGAACTCATTAACAGACCTGGTCCACAATGATGTAGTTGGGAGCAATTTTCTTGTTTGTTCTTAAATTTTTTTCTTGACCAGGTGCTTTTAGAAAGTGTAAATAGTTGCAAATGTGGCAATATGATATTGTGAAATATTAACCAATGTTTCCTCCCCCCAATCTCATTTTGTCCTGTGGTCATCCCCATGCAGGTCATTGGATCTGAGTCCTGTTACATCAAAGGAGCAGATCTAGAGGACAAAGGTAGGCTGACATTTTTGTTCTAAATTCAATAGACTTGGACCAGACCTAAATCAGGAAAGATCTGTTGCTCCTGACTCTTTCTCCCAACACTGTGTAAAAATTCTGCAAACTAGGGTGGGATATGGGTAGAAAGAAAATAAGATAGATGAAGTTTCTGTCTTATCTGAAGTAGATAATATCTCACCTGCCCTTATCCAGGATGAACTCCAGATACCTAAATACGCTTAGGATGATCTGAGACTGGAAGACATTTGTGCCAACTTGCATTTGAAATCAGGAGGCTGCGTCTCATAGAGGCGCCATGCCACTTTTCTGTGGCCCAGCACACAAGTCAATGGGATGCCACTGGGCAGAGAGGGCTTGCGAAGCCCTACCAAACCACCCACTGGCTAAGAGAACAACTGGGTTTTTCAGATGTCCTCTTCCGTATAGGGCTGTGGGAGTTAACTAAAAGAGAAAAACAGCTACCCAATTGGTTTTACCAAGGGGGACAGCATGGTACAAGGGGCCACAAGAGGTGGTGACAAAGGACCAGCTGGGGACATGGGCATCTCAGCAGATGCCAGCCTGGAGAGATAACAGGATCACACATTGAACAGATGACAGTGTGGACAGGTAAGGAATGCTGGTCAAACCAGCACCCTTTCTTCCTAAAGAGGCAGTGTTCCTTAAGCATCTGAGGACAGACACACCACTGAAGAGAGGCAAGGAGCGGTTGTTCTTCAGCATTGACTGACTATAGAGTAGAAATGACAAAAATCCTGAAATGATTGAGAATACTTGGAATTGGCCAGTTTTTAGCCAGTGAGCCGCCTGAGACTTTTATGCAGAAGCCCAGTGTAGTGGTAGGACAGCGAAGACAGGTACACGTAGACTCCAATTTGTGGACAGAGAAATAGTGTACTTGCTACAAAATCTAGCCACAGGATACAGATGATTCAAAGACATTGGCCAAGCCTTCTAGCTAGATTCTCGCCTCCTCCCCGGCCTGCCCACTCCCTTCCCATCTCTCTGATGTCAACTCTTCCCACTCTCTCCTTTCTCTTTGCTGTTCTGCACGCAGGTCAGGAGCACTGTCACTTCAGACACTGCACTCGCTGTTTCCTCTGTGTGGAATGTTTGTTCCCAAGATGTTCTCATGATTTCTTCCCTTGGTGCCTTCATGTGTCTACCCCAGGGTCACCTCCGCAGGAAAGCATTCTCTGACCACTGGTCTACATCCTCCTCTTATTTTTTTTTTCCTAGGACCCATCAGTACTTGATATTGTATATTGTATTATGTATTTATTTACTTGATTACATATGTCACTTCCCACTAGAGTAAGCTCTGCCATATTTATTAAGTGAGTGAATGGATGAATACACAAAGTGGTAATATCATCCAAGATTAGGGACAGGAGTCAGGCTCATGGTTAAGTCGCTCGCATCTCGCATCCGAGTACCTGGGTTTGATTCCCAGCTCCAGCTCCTGATGCCAGCTTCCTGATTATGCAGAGCCTGGGCAGGAGCAATGGTGGCTCTGGTGGCTGGGTTCCTGCCATCTGTGTGGGAGACCTGGACGGGGTTCCTGGCTCTCAGCCTCAGCCATGACCACTGCTAGCATTTGGGGGTGTAAAGCAGCGGATAGAAGTTTTCTCTCTTTCCTCCCTCATCCCCCTCTCTCCATCACTATCTCTCTCTGTCTCTAACATAAATTAAGAAGTAATAATTTCCAAGGTCAATTGAATCCTTAATATGCACCAGACACAAACTACTATACTAGCTATACTAGCTACTTTGTTAAGTGCCTTAGATACATATTTCACAATAGCCATATGAGATGGATATTAGTATTCCTGTTTTATAGATGAAAAAAAACGAGGCCCAGAATACTTTCCATAATTTGTCTTTCAAAGCAGAAAAGGCAGGAAACAAAGCCAGGGCCTTCCAGCTTTAGAGACAGTGGGTTGCCCAGCACTCCTCCACCTGCACTATCCTGGCACGTAGGTGCTTCTGTATGGGTACAAACCAAAGACTACCAGAGCGTGGGAGGCAGAGTAATTCTGATGAAGACAAGCCTGGGAAGGGTTTTTTGTACAAAATAGAATTTATACTGTTGGACCTCTCAGTTGCAGAGATGCCCACTTGCTCGGAAGGACGCCCAAAGATCCAGACTCCAGATGAGTTGATGCAAAAAGCACGAGGTTTTTATTGAACGTTTGTGCAAACGGGCCCCCACCTCAGGTGGTGAGGAGCCCTGAGCGGCAGTTTCACACAGGTTATATAGGCAACAAATTAGCATATTCCTAATGCGCATGTGTAAAATGCGGGTGGAGAATGCTGGCGGAGAATGCAGAGGTGTTACAGGATTGGTCAGTTCAGAGGGACCATTAGCATATGGGAGAACGCTGGCGAAGAATGCTGAGGGAGAGTGCTGAGGTGTTACAGGATTGGCCGGTCGCAGTGACATCATAAGTACGCGCCTAGAGACTCTCCGAAGGGGAGGGGCAGCTCTGCTCTGGACATGCCCAGAGGTTTCCCAGAGGGGAGGGGCAGTTCTGCTCTGGGCGTGCCTAGAGGTTCTCTGAAGGGGATTGACTTTTCCTTCCCAGAGAACGTCCTGCCCGCTAGACTCTGGGGAACATCTAACCTCTTAAGAAGCCCCTGATATTTGCCCAGGCCTAGTTTCTTGTCCCTCCCCCCGTAAGAGTCCTTCAATACTGGACAAATAAAAGCAAAAGTAAAAGAAGAAACAAAGGTAAGGATCCCAGAGGAGGTGATAGTTATGCAACATATGATAATATATTCATTAGAAGGGTTCACTTAGGAAAGTTGATTTAGAAGAAGAAAGTTGGCAAGTATAAATTGAAATCCTGGTGAACAGTGACTGTTGCTGGAGGGGCAGTTGTCACACTGCCACATCAGCACAGACTGGTAGGCGGGAGTAGGGGAGCACAGCCATCCCTCAGCATCTGTAGCAAGCTGGTTCCAGGGCCCACTCCCCACCAGCTACCAAATCCGAGGCTGCTCAGTTCCCTGATGTGAAATGGCATCGCATCTGCAGAGAACCTACACACATCCTCCCATACACTTCAGATCACCTCTAGGTTACTTACAGTAGGCAACAAAATGCACATTCTATGTAAATAATTGTCATGCTATTTGAAAAAAAGATCTATTTTATTTATTTGGAAGACAGAGTTACAAAAAGAGAGAGAGAGAGAGAGAGGGGTCTTCCATCTGTTGGTTCACTCCCCAAATGGCCACAACAGCCAGAGCTGAGCTGATCTGAAACTAGAAGCTTCTTCCAAGTCTCCCACGAAAGTACAGGGGCCCAAGGACCTGGGCCATTTACTGCTTTCCCAGGCCACAGCAGAGAGTTGGATCAGAAGTGGAGTGGTCGGGACTCAAACCAGAGCCCATAAGGGATGCTAGAGCTGCAGGCCAGGGTTCTAACCCACTGCACCACAGTGCTGGCTCCTTGTCACACTATTTTGATTAGGGGATAATGACAAGGAAAAAGGTTTATACATATTCAGTAGCTATGAACATTTTTTCTTCCAAACATTTTTTTCTTTTGACAGGCAGACAGTGAGAGAGACAGAGAGAAAGGTTTTCCTTCCGTTGGTTCACCCCCCAAATGGCCACCATGGCCAACACACTGCGCTGATCCGAAACCAGGAGGCAGGTGCCCCCTCCCGGTCTTCCAGCGGGTGCAGGGCCCAAACACCTGGGCCATCCTCCACTGCCCTCCCGGGCCACAGCAGAGAGCTGAACTGGAAGAGGAGCAGCTGGGACAGAATCCAGCACCCCAACCAGGACTAGAACCCGGAGTGCCGGCGCTGCAGGCGGAGGATCAGCCCAGTGAGCCGTGGCGCCGGCCCCATTTTTGATCAATAGTTGGTTGAGTCCACAACTTAACCTCTAGAGCTAACTGCCTGCTCCAAAAACTAGATTTTATAAGTGGAATAGTTCATAGTCAAGCCTAAGAGGCAAGTTAGGAAAGGCAAGGTATATTAGAGGGTTCTTCAAAAACCTCACAAAAAATTGGAATTGCAAGATGTTTATTTTAGTGCAAACTGTTTTTGAAACTCATGCATAGTTTTTCCAGAATACACATTTTCCATGTGTTTTTTTTTTAATTTTGTTTACTTAATTTTATTTGAAGGGCAGAGAGAAAGGAGAGGTAGGGGAGGGAGGGAGGGAAAAAAGAGAGAGACAGGGACAGAGAGAGAGAGAAAGAACAGGCATAGAGAAAACTTGTGTTGTTTCACTCCCTAAATGCCCAAACAACTAAGGCTGAGCCAGGCAAAAGCCAGGAATTCAGAATTCCAGCTGGTCTCACACGTGGTTGGCTGGGACTGAAGTACTTAAGTCATCAACTACTGCCTCTCAGGTTGCATGAGGTCAGGAAGCTGGATCAGAAGTGGAACCCTGTCAGCAGCCACTAGACAAACTAAGCGAAGACACAGCACTCGGTCCGTTCATCAGCGTTTAATGCTTTCAAGCCTTCAAGCCAAGGTAGGGAGCTTGGCGACAAGGGACCAGAGGCTGCCTTCTTGAGAGGCTCTTCAACCACCGGCCCCGAGCACAGCAAGAAACGAGTATATATACCCACAGCCCCACAAGCTCGAAGATGGTTACACAGAGTCAGTATAGGGTACCAAACAAAAGGTTACATAAAATTCAAACAACCGATAACATCAATAACATCCTGTTATGCAGTTAGAGGTCTAGAACACCTGCATATCTCAGGCAAGTCTTGGTGTAAACAGGTCGCCTTAACCTGAGGTTAGGGCTAGGTATGGAAAATTCCATATGACAGTGCTATATGTGGGGGTAGCTCCCCACATCTCCCCCTTTTTCTTGAGACAGCAGGGATGCATACAGGGTGGTAGAGTGTCTGTCTTAGGTGGCCGGGAGCGGTGTGCAGCCTTACCCGTCCTCGAGACACGAACAGCTTGCTGGTGCAGTCCCATTCGAGCTCTGTCTTAGGTTGGTCTGCAGCCCTCCCAGTCCTTACCCGTCATTGACTACCTCTCCAGCAAGTTCATCCAGACTTGAGCTTGCCCGCTATGCATAGGATACTGCTGTTGCATACTAGCCATTGCATGCTTAATGACAGTACACTGGGTATGCACTTGTCTAGCCAAAGCCTGTAACATCCTAATTATGATGACAACAGCAAACAACAGCATAACGACTACACACGCTATGGTGACCCATTGTTTTACAGGGGACCATAAACTACCAAACCATGAGGCTAGCCAAGAGAATGGCGTCCACAATTCCGAGACAGTAACTTGTTGCTGAGTAAGATCAAAGATCCCCAGCCGCAAGGCTTCCAGGGCACGGGAAGCCTCGTAGTTCCAGGTCCCATTAATATATTGTCTGGCCGGGGCCGTGGCTTAACAGGCTAATCCTCTGCCTTGCGGCGCCGGCACACCGGGTTCTAGTCCCGGTTGGGGCACCAGATTCTATCTTCCAGGCTAGCTCTCTGCTATGGCCCGGGAAGGCAGTGGAGGATGGCCCAAGTGCTTGGGCCCTGCACCCACATGGGAGACCAGGAGAAGCACCTGGCTCCTGGCTTCGGATCAGTACGATGCTCCGGCCGCAGCGGCCATTGGAGGGTGAACCAACGGCAAAAAGGAAGACCTTTCTCTCTGTCTCTCTCTCTCACTATCCACTCTGCCTGTTAATATATATATATATATATATATATATATATATATATATATATATATATATAGTCCAATCATTCGAGAGTAGTTAGCCAGATGAGGGAGACGGTCATCCTTATAAGGAGTGACACAGACCGCCATTGAACGCATGACACAAGGAATGGCCGCGAGTTCAGTCAGGATGTCTAATTGCTCCTGAATCAGATCGGTGCGTTGATTCAGGAGCCTGACAGCAGAGTGTAGTTGTGTATCCACGATCCTGGAGGCTTCAACGCTCTAGCAGTGGTAGAAGTTATATTGTTGATGCTCGTGACTGTAGCTCCCTGGGAGAGAGCCATTCCTATAGCGGCCGCTCCTGCCGAAAGCGCTGCGATGATGGCAACGACTGCTGCAGTGGCACCAAAGTCCCTTTTCTCCCGCAGAGCGAGATCAAAGTCCGATGATCGAACGAGCACTGGGATGGGTAGGTGGGAAGGAATCTGGACAATAACAGCTGTAAGCACTGTCCCATAGCTGCTGGGCATAACAAGAGAGCTATTGAGGCAGTTAGTAAGAGTACCTGAATGGCATGTATTGTTGGAGGCCTCGCACACATACCACATAAACGGATCAGACAGGCAAACTTGTGGAGGTGGCAACGAGTACATAGTACCTGCGTGACCTTTCCCAATATAATCCCAACCCCTGTCGTCTGCGGCACGCCCTCAGTGTTGAGGGGAATCCGTTGAATACCCATGGTAGGTGTTAGCACCACAGGTATGGCGGCCGTCATTTCCTTTGCTGTCACTCGGAGTTGCTGTGAACCTGCGACTGCTGCTGCCTGCGCTCGATCGGCGCCTTGGGTCGGGCCCTGGCAGCGAGGGCCCGTTGGGAGGTTTTTTTGCTCCCCTTTTCCAGGTAGGGGATTTCCCTGCCTGTCCTTTTTTGAGTAGCAGTCACTGGCCCAGTGGTTGCCTTTTCCACATCGTGGGCAGAGGCCTGGCTCCTTTCTAGGCTGTCACTCAGCGGCTCGATGTCTCGGGGCCCTACACTCCCTTTTAAAATGGCCAACCTTGCCACAATTGAAGCAGGTGCCACTTTGATTAAGGGGGCCCCCTGAGCGCCCGTTCTTAGCCAGGAATTTGGCAGAATACACCCCTGAAGCCACATCATCCTGTACATCACTGCAAATTTTCATGAAAGTGGGTATGTCTTTGTGTTGCCACGGCCGCAGCGCTTCACGGCATGGCTTATTGGCATTCTCATAGGCTAGTCTGTGCAGTAAAGGAGCAGCTTCCTCGGCGTTGTCAAATAGATTTCCGGCTGCTTCGTAAAGCCTGTTTACAGAGTCAGCATAAGACTCATTGGGTCCCTGAAGAATTTTTGTAAGACTATATCGGATTTCTCCTTCCTTCAGTATTACTTTCCATGCTCGCAAGCCACAATCTCTAATCTGCTGTAAGAGCTCAACCAGATACCTAACCTGCACTGCGTTTGTATTAAAATTACCTATGCCCAATATCATGGCCTCAGTCCAATGTCTCCGGGCCCCATCAGAACGACTATTCTCTGCTGCCTTGGTTCTAGCCAGATCTTGGAAACCTGCCTGCCAGAGGAGATAATCCCCTCCGGTGAGTACTGTGCGTGTTACATTGCGCTGATCATTGGGCGTAAGCCCCTGACTAGCTAGCATATCCAGGACCTGGTAAGTAAATGGGGCTTGTGGCCCATACAAAGTAACTGCCTTTTGAAGTTCTTTTAGTTGAGAGAAATCTATAGGGGCCACCCTCTGTCTCCGTTATCATTCTCCGTCACTGGGAAAATGGCCTTTGGATTTTTAAATTCCTTCCAGCCCCTGGCATGCCTTTTCCTCCTCTCCTCATGGATCGCTGCATGAAAACCCCATTCTGGTTTGATTTTCAGTGGTTTCGGCTCTGGCCCCAAGGGGGGTAATTGGATCGGTTTCCGGGAGCCTTTAGCCTTCTTCCTTTTGCCTCTCCGGGAGGCTCTCTTCTCCCTGTCTGAATCTGAGGACGAGCTATCCGTCTCACTACCCGTCTCACTAGTTGAGGAAATGGTAGAGTCTGCACCGTCAGGGGGCTCCCATCTGAAGGATATCTCAGTGGTGGGCCGTCTGCCCACCACGGTTCTGGAGGCGTGGGTTCCGGGGGAGCTGATGGCTCAAGCCCGGCTCCTCCCCGCCTGTCCTTTCTGGTGGCTGCTCCAATATCGCTGTCTCCACCTTGACTGCCAGCCCTGCTCTCTTTCTCCAGGCACTCAGAGGCGGCCAGCAAACATTGGACCACCTCCTCCTGATTACTCTCAAAGGCTTGGTCAATACATCACCAGAGGTGCCACGCCTCAGGTGTTAATTGTTTCCCTTTAAGGTGCCTTCCTAACTCCCTCCACCATCTATGTGTTAAGAGGCATTCCTCCCTGAACCAGGGCGTATGGCTCCTGACACTTTCTATAAATTCTGTAATGTTATGTCCAGCGACTGGCATCCCAGCACTCTTTAGCAGAGCTTTGATTACCCATTTAACATTCTTATGCGATTGTGCGTTTCCCATGGTTAGATCGGAGGGGCTCCCAGGCTAAATCCCAGTCTCCCACGCCCTACACGTGCTAAGCTGCCCGCCTTGAGTTCCCGCGGCTCGCGGCCATAGACTTCCCTCTATAGAGGCTTACCTGATGAAGCGAATCCGAGTCACGGCACCAGCTGTCGGCAGCCACTAGACAAACTAAGCGAAGACACAGTACTTGGTCCGTTCATCAGCGTTTAATGCCTTCAAGCCTTCAAGCCAAGGTAGGGAGCTTGGTGACAAGGGACCAGAGGCTGCCTTCTTGAGAGGCTCTTCAACCACCGGCCCCAAGCACAGCAAGAAACGAGTATATATACCCACAGCCCCACAAGCTCAAAGATGGTTACACAGAGCCAGTATAGCGTAACAAACAAAAGGTTACATAAAATTCAAACAACCTATAACATCAATAACATCCTGTTATGCAGTTAGAGGTCTAGAACACCTGCATATCTCAGGCAAGTCTTGGTGTAAACAGGTCGCCTTAACCTGAGGTTAGGGCTTGGTATGGAAAACTCCATATGACAGTGCTATATTGAAGGACCCCAAATCTGGGAATCCAACGTGCTCGGGTGGTTGCCCAAAAACCCAACCTCCAGACCAGAAGATGCAAGAGCAAGAGGATTTTTATTAGGCGTTTGCGCAAATGGGCTCCCCAGCACCACAGGCGGCCGAGAGAGAGAGAGAGAGAGAGAGAGAGAGCGAGCGAGCGAGCCCCAAGCAGGGGTTACAACAGTTTTTAAAGACAGTAGCCACCTGATTAACATATGCATGCAGGGCGTTTGGTGATTAGCTATTTTGAAGGGCAAACTCTTGTTGCGATTTTAGCAAGGGAAGGGGTAAGTTTATACAATGGTCACAGAACCTTATTGCAACTCTTTTCCGGACTCCTGCAAGCGTTATAGCGTGAGACAGTTACACAGAGCAGTTTCCCAAGGCAGTTTCCCAAGGTTATTCTGCAGGCAGGTGGAGACACAGTTATTTTAAGGGATGTCTACTGCCAGCAGCTAAACTTTTTAACCCTTTACTATAATATTAATATTTACTTTTAGCAGGGGTCTTACAATATGTGGGGGTAGCTCCCCACAGAACCTGGACTTGAACCCAGGCATTCCGATATGGGATACGGGCATCCTGAGCAGCATCCTAACCTCTGTTACTAACTTCTGTGTCAAATGCTTCTTTGTGCACTTTTTAAAGAACTTTGCACGTGAGCATATGCTAATTGTGAGGCCAGGTACTGCCTAGCTGCTGCTTCCCTGGGCACAAACTCTCAGAACCTCAGGAGAGTGAAGTTGCCTGGTGATGATGGTGCCACCTGGAGGCTGGTGCAAGAAGTACAAGAAATTCTGCCAGCATCTACACCTCCATTCTACAAAGATGTAGTTCAAACAGGTTTGAAACAGACCACTTAAAATGCATGCAGCCGGAGTGGCACTCTGTTGCAGTGGGCTAAGCCACTTTCTACAGCGCCAACATCCCATATGGGTGCCAGTTTGAATCCCAGCTGCTCTGCTTCCAATCCAGCTCTTTGCTGTGGCCTGGGAAGGTGGAGGAGGGTGGCCCAAGTTCTTAGGCCAGTGTACTCATGTGGGAGACCCAGATGAAGCTCCTGGCATTGCAGCCATTTGGGGAGTGTACCAGTGGATGGAAGATCTCTCTCTCTCTCTTTCTCTCTCTCTCTCTCCCTCTCTCTTTGTAATTCTGACTTTCAAATAAATAAATACATCTTTAAAAAATGTGTGCAACTTAATAAGCACAGCACTAATGCTGGTATTGTGTACTTCTCACTAAAGAAATATGGAATTAAACATAGGGACTTACTTTCAAAAGGTGAAGCTAGCTTGATACAAGTTGAACCTATTGATTTATGGAGGCAAAAATTCCCTAAAGAAAAGATCAGATAGAACGCCACCTCCAAGACAGAGCACATGGCTAAATTGAGAGGAAAACACGGGGTGAATCATAGGCACACAGTACTGTATGCCTTCAGGGCTCACTGTGTCTACCACTCAGCTGGTGCTGCTGGAACAAATTTAGCAGAACAAAACAGTCATGTATTGGGTACAACTGGGTATGAATCATCACAGCCTTTGCCTTCATGGACGTCATTCTTGTACTACCCAAGCATCTGGAAGCTAATTTGCATATCAGAAACATCTATTGTAGTAGAGGAGGCTGTCAGTCACTTTCCCTCCCCAACATTCCAGGGGGTCTTGGCCTACAGAGCATCCTGCATCTGATCCCCACCAATTTCCCCACTACCTGTACCCCCTACACTCGTATTTCCTCCAGACTTTGTGACTTAATTCTATTTCAGACAAGCTCTCTTTTTTTTTTTTTGCTATTATTTAGCTGATATGAATCATTGTCCACAAAGACATTTGTAGAGGACAAGTATTTTCTATGTGTCCACTTAGTTTCTCCATGCCATGCCCTGCTTGTCTGACAAATTGGTAAGAAATTTGCCTCGATCACTGCTAAGAGTTTCTCTCTTACATCATGAGAGGCATACTAAGATAATGTGGCCTCACCCAGTGCCCACAGGTGGAGGGCCTTCTGTCTGTCCCTACTGGTCTCTGCAGGAATGGCCATCAGCTCTCCAACATGGTCCTTTCAGATCTGGGTGCAGCCTGCAGGTTTTGTGTGTTACCTACAGAATGGTGGTTTGGTTTATTCTGTGTGTTCTGCTCCTGGGATCTCACCCTCTTCTCTGCCCATGTTGCCACCACTCTAGGCCACCGCCTTGTCTCTCTGGGGACTTGCCATCTCCTTGGGGCATTGCCACCAAAAACTGTGTGAGATCCCTGCTTCTCCTCCTTTGCTGGGGACAGCTCCTCTCAGTCTCTGGTCAGCTGAACCCCACTTCTTGCTTCTTTGAGATAGTTTAATTTTGTCTTGACAGCCTAATCTTTCTCCTACCGTATCAGTTAAGAATCTTGTGGTTGGAAGCTACAGAAAAAATACAGCTCCAATTGACTTAAAAGAAAATGTACTCGGGCCGGTGCTATGGCGCAGTGGGTTAATGCCCTGGCCTGAAGCACCGGCATCCCATATGGGCGCCGGTTCGAGTCCCAGCTGCTCCACTTCTGATCCAGCTCCCTGCTAATGTGCCTGGGAAAGCAGTGGAAGATGACCCAAGCTCTTGGGCCCCTTCACCCACATGAGAGACCCAGAAGAAGCTCCTGGCTTTTGGCTTCTGGCTTTGGCCTGGCCCAGTCCTGGTCGTTGTGGCCATTTGGAGAGTGAACCAGTAGAAGAGAGATCTCTGACTCTCTCTAAGTCTGCCTTTCACATACATAAATCTTAAAAAAAAAAAAAAAAGAACCTCTAAGAAACAGAACTGATGTCAGAAGAGTTAAGGAGCCCAAGAATCCAGAGAGACACCAGAGATCACTAACAGCAGCAAGGGGCTACCCTCCCTAGGCCTCGAGGGATGGGTGGAAGAAAGGATCTGCTCGGAGCCAGTTGTCCAAGTAGGAGCTGGTACCCCTCCGAGGGGGCTTCCCAGCAGGCACAGCCATGATGTCACAAGAATTGCGGGGGCAGAGAGGGTATAGGTGGAGCTTAACCCTGGCTTCTCCTCCCCTCCTGCCTTGCAGTCTAATACCGGGTCTCCCACTGGCAGAACCTATTTAGAAGCCAGAGAGCAAGGAGCCGGGGAACAGTAGCTGGATGGACTCAGAGCAGGGCAGGCCTTACGGTTGTTATTAACTGTCTTCACAATGTACACCTTTCCTTATCCTTACAAAATGGGTTTCCTTTGCATTAATCTTACATTTATTAATTAATACTAGGATATCTTTTAGGCTTGCAGTGGTGTTCCCAGAACCATTGCTGTGTAACATACTGCTCCAAAATGGAGCGGTTAACCAGCACCAATGGCTGATTTGCCCAGGAATATGCCATTCGGTCAAGGCATGGGAAGGATGGTGCCTCTCCACACCACGTGGTAGTCTGACTGGGACCAGAGGATTCACTTGCTCACCACTGGTTACCCAGTGCTCACTGCATAGCCTGGAACATCATAGGAATATAACATGTTCTTGATTGGCCAAGACTCTCCCAGCCTTAAACAAACCCTACATCTAGATTTCAGTCATGTGAGCCAGTACATTTTTTTAGATTTATTTTATTATTTATTTGAAAGTCAGAGTTATACAGAGAGAGGAGAGGTAGAGAGAGAGAGAGAGGTCTTCCATCCGATGGTTCACTCCCCAATTGGCCGCAGTGGCCGGAGCTGTGCCAATCTGAAGCCAGGAGCCAGAAGCTTCTTCTGGGTCTCCCATGCGGGTGCAGGGGCCCAAGCACTTGGGCCATCTTCTACTGCTTTCCCAGGCCATAGCAGAGAGCTGGATCGAAAGTGGAGAAGCCAGGACTAGAACTTTAAACCTCTGAGTCACAGCACCAGCACCATTGTTAGAGAGCTTCTAACAGGCTGGACCCTGTTAGACTCAGTCCCTAACAATTATTCTGTGTTTTAGGAGCAACCCTATGAGGAAGCTGCTATTGTCATCTCTGTTTTCCAGATGAGGGCAGTGAGGCACAGAGAAATGTAGCTCCCACATTCATTTTCTCTCTCTCTCTCTCTCTCTCTCTCTCTCTCTCTCTCTCTCCCCCTCTCTTTGGACAAGCAGAGTTAGATAGTGAGAGAGAGAGACAGAGAGAAAGGTCTTCCTTTTTCCATTGGTTCACCCTCCAATGGCCACCACGGCCGGTGTGCTGTGCTAATCCGAAGCCAGGAGCCAGGTGCTTCCCCCTGGTCTCTATACCACCAATGTCTCCAAGCTGTGACATGCCATCAGAAATCATTTTTTTTTAATTTATTTATTTGAGAGGTAGAGTTACAGAGAGAGGGAGAGAAGTCTTCTATCTGCTGGTTCATTCCCTAAATGGCTGTAATGGCCAGGGCTGAACCAATCCAAAGCCAGGAGCCAGGAGCCTCCTCCAGGTTTCCCACACAGGTGCAGGGGCCCAAGGACTTGGACCATCTTCTACTGCTTTTCCAGAGAGCTGGATCAGAAGAGGAGCAGCCAAGATTCAAACCGGTGCCCATATGGGGTACCAGCACTGCAGGCAGTGGCTTTACCTGCTATACTACAGCACTGGCCCCAGAAATCATTTTTTTTAAATCAAAGTTTAAAACACACAGAAGTCACTGGTGGGAGACACTCAGGGACCTCTGGGTGTTGCAGTGTGCTGCTACTTGATGTGGGTTACATGGGATGTTTACAGCCTTCATCAAGCTGTGCACTGATGATTTGGGTACATTCCTGTATGCAATTCTTTTTTTTTTTTTAAGATTTATTTATTTATTTGAAAGTCAGAGTTACACAGAGAGAGGAGAGGCAGAGAGAGAGAGAGAGGGAGGTCTTTCATCCGATGGTTCACTCCCCAGATGGCCGCAACGGTCGGAGCTGCGCCAATCCAAAGCCAGGAGCCAGGAGCTTCTTCCTGGTCTCCCACGAGGGTCCCAAGGACCTGGGCCATCTTCCACTTTCTTCCCGGGCCATAGCAGAGCTAGACCGGAAATGGAGCAGCTGGGTCTCGAACCAGCGCCCATATGGGATGCTGGCACTTCAGGCCAGGGTGTTAACCCACTGTGCCACAGTGCCGGCCCCCTCCTGTATGCAATTCTTCAAGAGAAAGTTTGCTGTCTATGTACATGCAGGGCAGTTTTGAAATCTTCACAGATCTTCATGTAACTCCTAATGGAACTTGTTTCTCTCAAACACTAACTTGCAAGTTACATTAATGATTTCTTCAGCAACTTTAGAGATGAGAGTTCCAAAGCCATTTAGAGGGACAGATATATCACTGGTATAGGAGGCAGGCATCACAAGCAGCATGGATTTCAAAACTTTTTTGTATCCAAATGAATTCATTTTTTAATTCCATTTTCCACCAACTCTTTGAAATGCCCCCATGCATTGTAGTTTTTTTTTTCTTTTTAAGATTTATGTGTTTACTTGAAAGGCAGAGCTACAGAAAGAGAGAAGGAGAGAAAGAGAGATCTTCCACCTGCTGGTTCATTCCCCAAACAGCTGTGACGAGTGGGGCTGGGCCAGACAGAAGCCAGGAGCCAGGAGCTTCTTCCAGGTCTCCCATGTGGGTGCTGGGGCCAAACACTTGGGCCATCTTCCACTGCTTTCCCAAGTGCATTGGCAGGGAGCTGGATCGGAAGAGTAACAGCCAGGAGTTGAACCAGTGCCTATCTGGTATGCAGAGGACTACACTTTTAGATTCATTACGTGAGACAGGATCCAAAATCCTTCCAAGGCCTGACTCCCCTCCTCCACTAGGCACCTGAACTTATCTCCTACACTTGCTCCCTTGTTCAAGCCACTCCTGCAAGCCTCCTCACTATTCTCCAAACATGCCTACTACATCCCTGCCTCAGGGCCTTTGCACTTACTGTGCCTGCTGCTTAGAAGGCCCTTCTCTGGCTATCCGTATGACCCATTCCCTAATGTCTCTGGAAATCTACTAAAACATCAGTCTGTCATTGAGCCTTCTGCCTGCCACTCAGCTGAAATGGTCACTTCGGGTAGTGTTAGCAGAGAGCTGGATTGGAAATGGAGCAGCCAGAACTGGCACTGCAGGTGGCAGCTTAACCCACTGCACCACAGTGCTGGTCCCATACATTCTAGTGTTTGTGGAATAATCGTGTGCCATATGCATGCAGTGAGCACAAACACAGCCCCGGCCTAACAGAGGCCAATGGGGACACAGCGTCGAAAGGGCATTCATTAGAATAAAGGAAGGCACGGCCGGCGCCACGGCTCACTAGGCTAATCCTCCGCCTAGCAGCGCCAGCACACTGGATTCTAGTCCTGGTCAGGGTGCCGGATTCTGTCCCGGTTGCCCCTCTTCCAGGCCAGCTCTCTGCTGTGGCCAGGGAGTGCAGTGGAGGATGGCCCAAGTCCTTGGGCCCTGCACCCCATGGGAGACCAGGAGAAGCACCTGGCTCCTGCCATCGGATCAGCGTGGTGCGCCAGCCGCAGCGCGCCAGCCACGGCGGCCATTGGAGGGTGAACCAACGGCAAAAGGAAGACCTTTATCTCTGTCTCTCTCTCTCACTGCCCACTCTGCCTGTTAAAAAATAAATAAATAAACAAACAAATAAATAAATAAATAAAGAATAAAGGAAGGCATTAACCCAACACAGAGCGGAGCTACCGCTGAGGTCTGCAGGTGAAAGGGGAGGGGTGGGAGGGAGACAGGCCAAAGAAACGAAGTCAGGGTCCTGCAGGGAGAGAGAACGGGGGCGAGAGGCAGGGAGGAGCGGAGGGGGAGCAGGGGACAGCAGCAAAGAAGGCTGGAGGAGTAGCAGTCAGAGACACAGCAGGCCAGCAAGGCCACGGCATGGTTCGGGTGTCTGGGTGTTTGCTGAAGGCCTGTGTGGTAACGGCTTGGCCTTCAGAGTCTCCTAGTAATGACTGATGGATCGAGGGTGGAAACGTAACTGTAGTTATTGTATCTGAAGGTGGGACCTTTGGGAAGTCCTTAGATTGCATTAGGTTGCTGAGCTGGAGCCCACATGATCAAAGCATGGTGCTTTATAAGGAAAGAGAGTAGTGAGGCGCTCTGGCGCAGACACACCCGTGCTTGGGCCATGGTTATCACTGTATCTCCTCCCTGATGGAACAAGGACCAAAAGCCTTCGATCCTTGTTGACCTCTCACCTGCATAACAGCAAGCAGGCTCCATTGCTCTGCTCTGCTAATCCAGCCCCGTCCCACCTGGACTCCTGGACCCAGCGCTATCTGAAGAGCCAGCTGTCAGCCTGAGCTCTCCCCCTCCCCCAAGCTCTCTCCCCTCCAACTCAGCGGCTCAGCCCCGGAGTCCAGCCGCAGCCTCAGCGCAAACCCCTCCCGGCTCACCCTGCTCTCACAGAACCTTCTGATGTAGCCCAAGCTCTCCCTGTACCTCGGCAGCCCAGCTGCAGCTCGGACTCCCAAGCCCCTTCCCGCCACGCTTACTATACAAACCACGAGTCTGTAGGGGAAGGGGCTCTCTGCTGTGCGTTCACCTGGGAGTGAGCCCCTCCACCCCCAGGCTTTATTCTTCCCATTCAGCCTGGGCTGGCTGTGGCTTCCTGCTCCTTCCCTGACCCTCCCCAGCACGAATTTTCTCCTGTCCCACCTGTTTCCTTCATCTCCCAGCGCACATGGATGGCTCTCAAGAGCGCCTTCCCCATTCCTGCTCCAAACAGCAGGCAACCTCACAGACTCTGTCACGAGAGTCTGTTCCTCCCTTGATGTAAACACATGCCATCAGTCAGGCTTTAAAACTGTGCAGAAAAGACAAACATTTGAAAACAGGCTCCATTCAATCAAGCAGTAAAAGGATTTGTTGAACCCTGTTAAAGTGACAAAGCAACATGAGAGAGAGAGAGAGTGGACTGCAAACTCAAACAGGAGCCACGAATTAGAAAATGGCCTGACTTAAACCCAGAAGGCAGGTTCACAAAACCAACCATTTGCGTGCCACTGGAAAGCTTTATACTTGAACTCCACAGTAGGAATTAAGTGACCAGATTTTTAAAAAGCCAAATGCATTCCATTTTTGGTGTTGGAAAAATCACCCTGAAATTCACATCCTGCCTTGGGCCAAAAATCTATGGCAAGAAATAAATGCAGCTTGCTTGGGATAAGAGCGACAACTCATTTTGAGATGATATAACTATTCTCTTAGTTGGGTGTGTGTGTGTGTGTGTGTGTTTTAGCTTTGGGAAGATTTAGAATGAAATATAGAAAGATCAAGAGACCAAATCCACAGCATTAGCACTTTTATATTAAATGGAGGAGCAATTTGTGTGTACTTCACTCTTAGAATATTTATAATGCTGAAAATAATTTGGTGGATACAACATCTGCAAGATTAACCTTCTGATTCCAAGTTGAAATGTGTAGAGGAGTAATTGACTTTAAATTTGTAATTTATTGTTGAAGGTCTAAGAGGATTTTATGGCTTGCAAACAGTATAGCATTGGAATGTTTAAAGGATTCGTTATATTTATAAATTTAATCTACTTGGTAAGTATTTGGGAATGTTTTGGTTGTCAGGAAAGGTAATTAATGTGCTTTAAAAAAGAAAATTGAAAATGTTAAATTTATGAATGCAGTTAAAATGTTTTAAAGGAAATTTAATTAAACTAAGCTTGTAAACAGAACTGGTTGGAGGGACTTTAGTTTGTTCAGTGCTAAAATATTAATCAAAGCCTCCTTATTAAAATGTGCTAGACTTAGTAATAGAATAATAAGATTAATACATTGAACTCAAAAGGCTTAAGGGAAACTGGGCTTTAAATTTTATTACTTTAATATAACAAGTACAAGTTTAAAAGTAATCTTTTCTGTGCGTATCACCAGCCCTTGACCTCTCCTCCTCCATGGACTTCACGCTTAAAAAACAAACAAACAGACAAAAAAAAAAAACCAAAAAAAAACAAAAAACAAAAAAACCCCCAGCCTTTTAATTCTTTTGTTCCTAAGTTCTACTGTTAACAAGACTGGCAAAAAGGGGAGAGAATTCCTGGTTGTGATGAACTCCAAGAGTTCAACAGAAGAAAGGCGGGAAAGGGTGGAGAGACCCTGAGATCATGCAGGCACAGCCGCTGGTTCAGCTCCTCCTACGGCACCACTGATGCACCCAGAGCACACATCGGTCAGAACTTGGACACTGAGAGCTCCCTTAAATAACCTAACAGCATCATTTTCTACAACTTGCAATTCAAATGTAATTTATTTTACTGCAAAATGAATTAAATCGGCTTGGGGCGCTAGCCTGGAAACGAACCATTGACAACATTGTTTAGATTGGAACACAGTTCTATAGGATTTTCAAATCTTTAACAAACAAATCCGTTGTTAAATTTGAAGTCAAATGTTGACTTTCAGAAATGAGAGGAAAATGGAAGAATATCCAGGGGGAGTATTATAAATTAGCAACAAATGAGTTTTTTCCTGAAAGATAATGATGCATATCTTTGTATGTAACTCACTTTAGAGCACATGGTGGTGAAGATGTGTTTATGTTGTGGCTTTTTCAGGACTGTTACTGGGGGCAGCTGTTTGGCCTGGTGGTTACGAAGCCCACGTCCTGCCTCTGAGTGCCTGGGTTCACCTCCCAGCTCCACATCCATCTTCCTGCCAATGTGGGCCCTGGGAGGCATCAATGATAGCTCAAGCAGTTGGGTCCACGCCACCATCGTGGGTATTTGGGGAGTGAACCAATGCACAGGGGAGCTCTGTCTCCCTGCTTCTCAGGTAAATAAATAAAAATTAAAGGGCCATGATTTAAAGGGTTATTAATGAATGTGGCAAGGTGATACTGCAAAGCAGTGAAGCATTTCTTTTTTCTTTTTTTTTTTATCCTCTTTTTTAAAAAGCTCCTTGAATTTCTTTGTTGTTACCATGAGATTTATCTCTTGAACAGACTGGACCATTTCAACTTCCCCACGGGGAAGAAGATACATCAGGACCAATGGAACAAAATCCTCAAATTCTTGATTTTTAGGTAAAAGAAGAAGCAGCAAATAGTAAATAAGCAAACAAAAAAACCCAAACAGGTTTTCAGGTAGAAGGAGAAAAGGTTTAGATAATTTCTTTTTTTTTTTTTTTTTTTTTTTGGACAGGCAGAGTGGACAGTGAGAGAGAGACAGAGAGAAAGGTCTTCCTTTTTGCTGTTGGTTCACCCTCCAATGGCCACCATGGCTGGCGCGCTGCGGCCGGCGCACCGCGCCGATCCGATGGCAGGAGCCAGGTGCTTCTCCTGGTCTCCCATGGGGTGCAGGGCCCAAGGACTTGGGCCATCCTCCACTGCACTCCCTGGCCACAGCAGAGAGCTGGCCTGGAAGAGGGGCAACCGAGTTTAGATAATTTCTATTGAGCCATTTGTGACCTCTGCCCTTTCAGCTGTGCAAAAATCACACGGCAGGGGGAACATGGGAGACCTAGAGGAGGAAGCTGGACAAGAAACTTCCACAGGGCTTTCTGCTGCATCTCTGAGATTACCTAAGGACAAGTGTGCAGGGATGACAGAATCCTTAGGTGTATTGGAGGGACTCAAGGGGTACTAGACCTCAAGTTCCATTTTCTGCCTGGAGCCATGGAAGGCAGAATCTTCTTTAAACTGCACCAGAGGGCCGGCACTGTGGGGCATAACGGGTAAAGCTGCCGCCTGAAGCACCAGCATCCCATATAGGCGCCGGTTCAAGTCCCAGCTGCTCTACTTCCAATCCGGTTCTCTGCTGTGCCCTGGGAAAACAGTAGAGGATGGTCTAAGTCCTTGGGCCCCTGCACCCGCATGGGAGATCCAGCAGAAGCTCCTGGTTTCAGATCTGCTCAGCTCCGGCCATTGTGGCCATCTGGGGAGTGAACCAGCAGATGGAAGATTCTCTCTCTCTTTCTCTGTCTTTTTCTCTCTCTGAAACTCTGCCTTTCAAATAAATAAAATAAATCTTTAAAAAATGTGGCTATTAGAAAATCTCAAATTATGTATCTGATTCCCATTATATACATATATTTTCAATTTTACTTTAATTTTTAAAAAGTTTACTTATTTTTATTTATTGAAAGAGTGACAGAGAGGAAGAGACATCTTCCATCCACTGGTTTATTGTCCAAATACCTGCAACAGCCAAGTCTGGGCCAGGCCAAAGCCAGGAAGCAGGAGCACCATCCAAGTCGCCCACATGGTGGTAGGGACCCAACTACTTAAGACATCATCTGCCTCTCAGCTTGTGTATTAACAGGAAGCTAGATTGGAAGCAGTGTAGCTGGGAATCGAACCAGGAACAATGATATAGGATGAGGGCAATTCAAGTAGCCAGCTTAGGCCTCTGTACCACAATGTTCTTTCCCAATTTAATTTTTAAAATTTTTATTTATTTTTCACTCAAGTTGAAAGAGGAAGGGAGAGAATGAGAGAGGGAGAGACAGAGAGAGAGAGAGAGAGAGAGAGAGAGAGAGAGAGAGAGATCTTCCATATGCCAGCTATTTTACTTCCTAAGTGCCTGCAACAGCCAGGCCCAAAAGCCAGGAGCCAGGAATGCAATCTAGGTCCTCCACATGGGTTGCAGGGACCCAAATACTTGAGCCATCATCTGCTGCCTCCCAGGATGTGCGTTTGCTGGCTTGGAAGTAGAGAAACCCCAAGAGTCCAATGCAGGCACTCTGATATGGGATGCGGCATCCCGAGGGCATCTTAACCGCTGTGTCAAACGCCCGCCCCTTGCAGTATATTTTTACCGGAAAGCTTTGCCTTAGAAGCTTCCAATGTCAAGATCCTGTTGCATGTTGCCCTTCTGTGAAATTTTCATGCAAGATGCTCCTCAGGCTCTAAAAGAGCGGAGGGTAAGGATGTCACTGGGATCGTGACGACAGGCACCTGAATTTCTGTGCCTGCTTTTATTGTATCATCTTGTGGTGGCATCGCACAGAGAAGACACCTCAGTCCCTATAACCATGTTGCACTGTCGGATCCTTTCCAAAAGAACCTGACAGTTACGAGTACAGAATAAATACATTCACCTGGGCCGGTTTGCAAGCACAATTTCCAGTGGCCTCCCAAAAGTCCTAGAAGTGAGCTAAGTGAGAGCAACCCCACAAAAGCATTCTCTGTCCCAGTGAGGGGATGCAGTCCCGTAGGTCATGCCCCCTGGGACATGGGTGCCTCGAGCGAAGCCAGCAGGGAAGAACGCTAGTACCCTCAGATGATTTACCCTTTAAACTGACGTCAGCGAAGGATCAAGGCAGCTGCAAATCAGACATTTCCCTGTCTTGTTTCCAAGCTGCTTTGAACTTAACCCAGTTCTTGGGAAGAAGGGAGGAAGAAGGCAGAGGAGAAAATTCACAGTCAACTGACTTTAAACTTAAAACGGCTGAGAAAATCCAGAACTGGCTGAGAAAAACTGAAAACCTCCAGACTAAAATTTCTGCCTTTAGGCGCATTGGGCTCTCAGGTACAAGCAAAGTTTGAGAAGCATGCTTGTTACCTTCCTAGTTTTTGTATCTCAACCTATAAATTTCCTGGCTTAAGACATGCATGCCTGATACCTTGGGAAAAAAAAAAAAAGTCACAGCTCTCTCTCTGGCTTAGCTAAAAGATACAAAACACTTGGAAGAGAGGCACCAGATACGCCTTGCCAAATACCCAAGAACTGAGTGTTATCATCAGGCTCCAAACAGAATATGATCACCACAAGAAGAATTTCTGGTTTATGAGAATGTGGTAGATTATTTGTTAAAAATGTCCTTATTTATACTCGTCCTTGTACTCGTGCCTCCTTGTTACGTAACTCTGAATGCCCTCCCACTCAGATTCAGGGCTCAGTTTTGAACTTCATTTTGATTTCTCCATGAGCCTTCCTAGTAGAGATGGCCTGTCAGCCTTTGAATATACAATTCCGAATCTCAGGAGAGAAACTTGAGCTTGATACGCCGATTTGGCGTCCTTAGCATACAGTCATTGGAATGACTGACAGTTTTTGGAACCGTGTTGGGAAAAAGAAGAGAAGAGGGGTTAGAGGTTGAATTGTGGTGCCAGTAAAGGAAGCGGGATCTGTGCAGGGAGACAATGAGGAAAGAGTTGAAAGGCAGCCAGGAGCCCCAGGGAGTTGTGGCGAATGCTTATGATTTGGTACTGCTGTAGCATCCATTGTGAGTATGAAGTTGGACTTTTCCATCCCAGAAGCACAGTTCAGTCCCACTTGGCAGTTTCCAGTTCTCCTCCTCCTCCCACTTCCTCGGGTGGCAGATCCCGATGTCTCCCTTATGTAACTGCCTCCTGCTGGCCACTTCCCTGCGGAACAGTGAGACACAACCTACCTGATGGGCCCTGCAGCCCTCACTCTCTGCACGGACTTCTCAGACACTCAGTGACCACCTCTGAGTCACTGTGTGGTCTCCTGGAACTTGAGTCTTTTTGACTTAACCCCACCAATTAACACTCTTTGGGAAAACTGATTGGATATTGCACAGGATCCTATAAGGCATTGGCCCATGGGTCTCTCTCCCTCTCTCTTCCTCCCTCCCTCCCTCCCTCCCTCCCTCTCCCTCTCTCTCCCTCTCTCTCCATGCACTCCCTCATGCTGTGTGTTTGGGCTGCAGGAGGGCCATGTGCTCCCCCACCCCAGGGTCTGGAAGTATTAAAAACTCTTAAACTTTCACATGTTGTTGTGTCATTGAAGCAGTGCCTGCAATCTGAACCCTAATGGGAACCCCACCCCTCCCACCTTGCCCGCAAAGGGACCTGTGCAGGTGGATTCCCTACTGATGCTCTTCTTTCTGGGTCTCAGGTAGCTGCTAGGAACAGTAGCTACCAGCTAAATGGATAGAGAAATGACAAGGGTTTCATTCAAAATAGGAGTCAGTGGTTTTAAGACTGAAGGAGTGATCACTGATGTTAAAAAAAAGTAGATTCTAAAGTGGATCCCTTCAATCTAGCCATTGCCAAGGTCAAAGGAGATCTTGATGGGAACAATTTTAGGGGGAATGGCAGGCTTGTTGTCTTTTTGCTTTTGGATTCCTGCAACAACCACATGGGACCAAGCCTAAGCTCTCCTGTAGGATGATGAGACACCACATGGAGAAAGGCCCCAGTTATCTGAGCTGACCCAACCAGCCCTGTTGTCTTACCACATCACAGGACAGCAGACCCTGATGCTGCCCTGAGTTATTCAACTTTTCTTACTCTGATACTGGCTAAAGACTCTTGAGTCCTGGATGGCAACTTTGTTTAATGGTGAGATTATAGTGTTTTGAGGCAATCACACACACACACACACACAGCTCTATGTACCTATCTGAGGAAGATATTCTGTATTTTCGGAATCAGATATACAACTATTACCATCACTTCCGGTTTTTGTTCCTCTTATTTTTGTGTGCACTTGCTGTCTTAGATCATCACCCTTTGAGAAAAATTTGTTTTTAAATATTGGGTCTCGAAATGTGGTAATAGACCAATTTAATTGGCTTCCAGGGTACCACAGGTCTCTGCACTTCCATCCGCAACTTGGCTTTTGTGGTATGCACACCAATTTTAGCATCTTCCCTGGCAAAGCATGACGGGAGCGTCTTTACTGATAAGAAATACTTGCTCTCATAAGGAACATTTCTCTGGCTATGTCTTCAGCAGGTCCTGGCATATGAACCACTTTCTCTGCAGGCAATCTCTGGTGGTTTGCAAACCCTGCTATATTGGTATTTTAATCTGCAAAGTACCATGTTGAAGACTCTCCTTTGTTCAAGGAGCCTTTTAAAAATATAATAGCTGCTATTTCATCTTGTTTGAACATCTTGTCTGAGAACATGACAAGGCAATTTGGAAATCCCTTGCCTGCCTTGTGGTTTGTCTTAGGCTGGAGGAAAATGATGAAAGTGGCCTCTTATCTTTCTGCTTACAGTCCGTGATTATGTTTCATTAAGCTGCAAGCTAATTACTTTCTGAAAACACCACTGAAGATTCAGAGCCTAAATGGAATGAAACAACTAAAAAGTTATTTTGTTTAGTACTATAAATGCTAAAAACGCTGAACAGTTCAATGAAGATTAAACTGATGATGCAACCTTATCTCTATTATTCTTCCTTATGTTATTTAAATTTTTATAAAGCTTGTGGATCCATAAAGCATATGATATTCATCCTAAGGTTTTCTCACTAATGTTATCTTTATTTATATATTAGAAATTTCTGAAGAATTTTTTCACAACATGAAGAATTTTCAGTCATCACCAACTAGTCTAGCATTTTAGTCTCACAAATTATAAATGTATATTTATACTTCAACCAAGTATATATAATTTCAACCAAGAAATTCAAAATCAAAACCACACAATTTTTACTCCAAGTTATGTCAAAATACTTACCTATATTTGAAAGTACTTATTGAGATATTAATAATTCTGGGTGACATGTCTTATTATAGTATTTCCATTGTTCTGCCACTGTGATTGAATGGTAGCCGTGCAGTCACTTGCTCATTGATCATATGCACAGTCAGGAAGGCCAGGAATGACTTTAAAGTTCGGATTTTTCTACTCAGGCTCCAAAGGTCAAACCCAACGGCAATACAGATGCTGGCTAAATATTGTGATTGAAGCCAAGCCTCATTCCTAGGCAGCAGTGGCTGAAAGGAAGTACAGGCGTTTAGGCAAGAAGCAAAGGGCAGGCACAAAGGATAACACCAGGTAGAACAGACAGACATGATTTATGGCTCAAATTAACAGGGACTAGAAAGGCCAGGAATAGGATTTGGTGACCAGGGCTATATAGATTCCTCTTGACAGTTAAGAGAGTCTTAGATTAGATCTAGCCCTTGTGAAGCACCTGCTAAATATCACATCAAAGTTAAGTGCTTTCCATGGGCAGCCCACACATCTGCCAGGCTGATGGGTCCTGCTCCTTCCTAGTTATGCCTTCGCCTGCCCCCATCATTGGCCCCGGTTATTCCCAGAAGACACACTGTGGTGTGACCCAAACCTTCTGCCTAGCATTTGGTACCATGTGTCTGTGCTCACTGACTAGACAGCTGCTGGGGAGTGGTCCCGCACAGCTGCCACTCAGTGTGGAAGTGCCCAGGACTGTGCCATGGACTCCCTGGATACTTGCCAGGCTCCCATGGAGAATGCCATATATGTCAGAATTATGATGGGGGAGGGGGCACATCTGGACCAGCAGTTAAGATGCTGGTTGTCTGAGTCTTATAATGGAGTGTCTGGGTTTGATACCCAGCTCCAGCTCCTGACTCCAGCTTCCTGCTAATGCAGACACTGAGAGTCAGCGTGATGGCTCAAGTGGCTGAGTGCCTGCCAACCACATGGGAGATCTGGATTGGGCTGGGGTCCATTGCTGGGAATCCTCCCGTTGCAGGAAGATGAGCCAGGGGACTGCAGCTCTCTTTTTCCACCTACCTCTTAAATAAATGAATGAATGAATAAATCATTTTGATTAGAAACAAAAGTCTGGATTCTTAGCCACCTCCACTCTTTCCTAAAATTCTGGGTTAGTGGTGCTGAGCAGGGCTGAGAAATCTCTCTGATTCATAGGCTCCCAGTGTGATTCTGCAGCAGTCTTTTGTGGGGAGCATTGGGATATTAGCAAATAGCCCCCATAGGTGCTGCCATATATAGACCACCTTTTATCCTTGCAATAATCTTTTCAGATAAATGTTACTGCCTCCATTTTAGAGACAGGGAAACTGAGATACAAAGTATCTAAGTAACTTTCCCCAGATCACACAGAAAGTGGAAGAAGCCAGGTATACAACTCAGGAGCTGTGATTTGCAAAGCTGCCTGTTTTTTTGCTCTTCAAAACAGACTGTTAATAAGGTGAGGACCCACAGTTCTCTGAGAGCCAGCTGGTAGGATGTAAGCTTAATAGGATCAGGGTGATTGACAAAAGTCCCAAACTGAGGGAAATTCCATATAAGAGGAATTCAAAAAAGTCTTTGAAAAACAGATATAAAGTATGTTTATCACAATGCAGAAAACTTTTGAAATCAATACATGCTTTTCTCATAATATACATTTTCATGAGCTTTCTGGGTATTCGTCATAGTTTTAATTGCTTACCCATGTTCTGATCAATTGAGCATACTTTGTTGTATGTCTATTACTCACTCATGAATTCACTTTGAAAAATATAACTGAGTTTATTTGTAGAAGAAAAATATCTGAATATGAAGTATGAGTTGATCCACTCTAGAAAAGCTGGAAGTTTCAGGATAAATTTCATGTGGAGAAACAGATGTTTACCAGAATTCAGAAAACCATCTATCCTGAATATATTATACAATATTTGTAACTATTATATACAAATTAAAAAAACACAAACACTTTAAGTTCCAAGGAACAACATCAACAATTTAGAAGCTTTTTATAAAGTCAAATAATATTAACTCGAGCAGAGTTGGTTACATACAACATTATACACTCTTATTTCCAATTCATAAGAGAAGACTATCTATAAAGATGTCTATGTCTATAAAGAAATGTATTACTTGTTTAACTTTTTTCTGAACTCACTCATTTTTAAAATTCATTTCACAAGCTTTATTTTCTGCCTATTGTGTTTTGGGAGCTAACAGTATAAGAAAGCATCAAATTGTTCCCTTCAGGAGTGTGTGGCCTGGTTAAGGGAGATGGACATATGGACAGAAAAGACTGCACGTCTTCCCTATGGTTATGGTCTTTGAGTTACTCTGTAGTATATTTATTGTATTCTTTTTAGATTAAACATCAAAACCATTGCTTTAAACTTAGCAGCACTTTCTGAAAAGGTGTCTGGAGAATAAGTTATTGAGTGTATATTTTTAATAGTTTATTTGAAAGGGAGAGAGGAAAGGAAGGAGGAAGGGAGGGAGAGAGAGGGGGAGAGGAAGAGGAATGGAGGGATAAGGGAAGGAAGGAGAAAGAGATCCATCTTCCATCTATTGGTTTATACCCCAAATGCTGACAACAGCCTGGGCTGGGGCAGGCTGAAACCATGAGCCAGGAAGCTCATCCAGGTCTCCCATGTGGGTGTCAGAGACCCAACTACTTGGGACAACATCTGTCAGGTATGCAGTAGCTGGAAGCTGGATTGGAAGCAGTGATCCTAGTCACTGAGTATAGCATTTAAAAGTCACCAGTATATTATTTAAAAATAATTTTTTCCTATATTCTCTAACTTTTCTGACATTCCGTGAACTGTGGGAAGTTCTCTGGTAGAGTGATGATTCCTGCCAGAGGCCCCAGGGATGGAGGTTGCTGATCTGTGAGCCAAGGCTTGAAGAATCTATAGGAAATCAGGTGCTTTAGTACAAGTGAATGAATAAGAGTTGAAGCAGGGGCAACAGGTGCAAAGGCAAGGGGCATAGTACATGCTGATGAAGATTCTTTTCTTGACACCACTTTAGCCAGGCTTCTGAAGTTTCTTCTAAGCCCTCTTGTAAAATCCTGTTTTAACCAGAACCATTATAATTCAGTTTAGCAAGCACCACCCTCACCCTCTGCCTAGCACCAATGTTTGATCAGCTTCCTCATCCTCCGCCCTCCGCCAGTGGATTTCTGATTGCTCTGACCTGTCTTTAGCAAGAATCCTGTTAGGTTGGCTTAGCCAGAATTTTTCTCATCCCTGATAGTACCTCTTAGTAATAATTTTTCATCCTCTGACACCCCGCCTTCTTGGTTATACATTCCCAGTTGGGTCATGTAGTGTTCAGCAATGACACCAGTCTCTCTCCTTACTGCAAAATTCCTGTACTATGTCAGTGGTCCTGAATGAAGACTCCTTACCATGCTCTCATAAGTACCACTAAATCATTTTTATTTAATAACCTAGGAAATGAGAAGTGTTAACTCACTGACACCAGAACCCAGGCAGTGTGAGAGGAAGAGGGAGGAAATTGGCTTAAGTTGGATCAGAAAGCATCCACATACCAGGAAAGGCCTGTGGACACTTCCTGGCACCTGAAGGGTGTTAATAAGGCTTTTCAATAGGGCCTGATCTGATTTATATTTTACAGGAAGACACCTCTCTGGAAGCAGGGTGAGAGATTTAACCTGGGAGGGAGGCAGGCTGGACAGGAAGACCATCCTTGGCAAGAAGTAATGAAGTAGGTGGACATGAAGATGGGGACATGACCGCATTTGCAAAGTGATGAGACTGTGGGAATCTACTCCCCACAAATGCAGCCCTGCAGAGCTGGGGTAGGGTTCATAGGGATTAGGAAGCAGTAACTGCACATGGAGCTTTCTACTGCAACCTAGGATCTTTATCAGGATAAGATCAAAGTAAGGTGAGAGGTGTGGCTAAGAGACAGTGCTGGGAGGTGGGTGAATGTCTTAACAGACTGATGCAAGCCCCTGGAGGTGATTTACGGTCTCTTTGCTGGGTCTGATTTTCTTTTGATATTCGGGGACGGAGATCAATTAGTTTTCCCCTCTCTCTTCTGCCCTTAGTCCCTGAAACTTCTCTCAGATAGCCACCTGTTTTCTCATTTCCTGCAGGTCTTTGCTGAAGGTAGGGAGGAAGTACTACTGGTAAAAACCAGAAATTTTAAAAAATAAGTCCAAGTCACTCTTTTGCATAGTGTTTTAGGAAATAAGAATGAGAGAATTTAATTTCTACTTTAAGATTTCATTATTTCTGCATTTATCCCTTTTGCTGTATTCCATGTAATTTTAAAAGATCCTCATGTTTTATTATGTTTACTGGATATTGAATATCTATAAAGCAATTACTGTAATGCACATTCAATAATAATACCATCAACACCTAGGTATTCAATAGTTCGTTTTTTAAATTTATTTTTATTTTTATTTTTTGACAGGCAGAGTGGACATTGAGAGAGAGAGACAGACAGAAAGGTCTTCCTTTGCTGTTGGTTCACTCTCCAATGGCCGCTGCGGCTGGCACGCTGTGGCCGGCGCACCACGCTGATCCGAAGCCAGGAGCCAGATGCTTCTCCTGGTCTCCCATGGGGTGCAGGGCCCAAGCACTTGGGCCGTCCTCCACTGCACTCCCAGGCCACAGCAGAGAGCTGGCCTGGAAGAGGGGCAACCGGGACAGAATCTGGTGCCCCAATAGTTCGGTTTTAAAATAAACTATTTCCAGTGATTTTTTTCTTTTATGTTCTTACTGATTTATTTTTATTTTAGCTGAAAGCTGAGAGGCATACAGAGAGATGGAGATCTTCTATCCACTGGTTCACTTCCCAAATGCCTACAACAGCCAGGGCTGGGTTAAGCTGAAGCCAGAAGCCAGGAATTCAATCTTTGTCTCGTAGGTGGGTGGTAGGGACCCAAGTACTTGAACCATCACCTGCTGCCTCCCAGGGCGCACATTAATAGGAAGTTTCCTTGAAAGTGCAACTTGGACTCAAAGCAAGCACTCCCAATAGAATGTAGACGTCCCACGCAGGATCTCAGCTGCTGTGCTGGATTCGTTACCGGTTATTACCAGTGTCTTGAAGCCTTTCTGTGTGTCTCCTTGATTCCCTTCCTCTCCTTCCTTCCAGAGGTCACCACTCTCCTGAATTTTATGTCTATAATTCTTATTTTCCCTTAAGATTTTATCACATGTTGATTTCTGATCAATATATTGCTTAGTTTTCTGTATTTGTGAACCTTATGAAAGTCGGCTTATAATGAATCAAGTCTTCTGTGGCTTGGTTTTGTTGCTCACATTATGCCCTTGAAATTCAGCCAAGTTCACTCGTTTTCATTGCTACATTCAAAAGGCAAGCTACACATAAAAATATGAATGTGGCATGTTCTTACTTACATGTAGAAGCTGAAAAAAATTACACAGAAGCAGCGAGCAAAATGGAGGCTATCCGAGGCTGGGAGTGGGTGGGGCAGGAAATGAATGTAGGTCTGAGGGCACAGTGTTTCAGTTGAGAGGAATAAACGGCAGGTATTTGAGATGATGGATATGTTAAATACGCTTGATTCATTTATTGTAATAGCATCATTTTGTAGCCTATAAATATATCCAATTATAACTTGTTGATGTTCAATAAAATTTAAAAAAGAATAAGCTACCTACTTATAGATTTTTTAAATTTTTATCTTTTACTTTCCTCTGTTATTTATTTGAGAGACACAAAGAGGAAGAGCTCCAATCTGCTGGTTCAGCCCCTAAATGCATGCTAGGCTGGGCCAGGCCAAAACTGGCAGCCTGGAACTCAATCCAGGACTCCCACATGAGTGGCAGGAAGCCAATTACTTGATCCAACACAGCTGCCTCCTGGGGTGTGAATTGGCAGGAAGCTGGGTTCAGGAGCTGTGGCCAGGAGCTGGGGCCAGGAATTGAACCCAGGTACTCCAGTGCGGGAGGCAGGCATCTAAACTGCTAGGCTGCACACCTGCTCCCCAATCCATTCTTTTATTAGATTTGGGTAAATTTCTTTTTGAATTATTATTAATGTTGCTTTTACAAACATTTTGCCTTCTGATATCTGTGTACAAATTTCTTAAGAAAATATGCTGAGACCTGGAATTTCTGGATTGTAGGACATGATTGAGCATCTATTTTTGTTTTTTAAAGATTTATTTATTTATTTGAAAGGCAGAGTTACAGAGAGAGAAAGGAGAGACAGACATGTCTTCCATCTGCTGGTTACTCCCCAAATGGCTGCAATGGCTGGGGCTGGGCCAGACTAAAGCCAGGAGCCAGGAGCCAGTAGCTTCTTTCAGGTCTCCCATGTGGGTGCAGGGGCCCAAGGACCTCGGCCATCCTCCGCTGCTTTCCCAGGCCATTAACAGGGACCTGGATTGGAAGTGGAGCAGCCAGAACTCTAACTGGTGCCCATATGGGATGCTGTACACAGATATCAGAACACATCATCTCAACCTGCTGCACCACAGCACTGGCTCCAGGAGTGAGCATCTTTAACATTATTAATTAATCTCAAATAATTTTCCCAACTAGTAGTATTCACTTTTACACAGTATATTTTGTTCTTTATTTCTAAACAAATTTGATGTGGGAATTTTTAAATTTTGCCAATTTAGTGGATTTAAAATGATATCTTTTTAAATTTTGATTTATAGCTCCTCGAATATAATGAACATGAGAGTCTTTTCACATGTTTTATGGCCATTGGGGTATTTTTTTCTTCTCTGAAGTCCTCCTTCAAGTCTTTTTAATCAGAATTGTGTTGTTTGTCTTTTCTTTATTGATATTTTGGAATTCTTCACACATTCCTTTGTCAGTTTTATGGTTGCAAATACCTTTTCCTACTATGTAGTATGAATTTTCATTGTTCTCTTGATATTCTAATGAGCAAAAATTCTTTTACTGTAGTTGAAGTTAGTCCGTCTTTTATAGTTTGTGCCTGATTTGTTTTGCTTCAAAATTTTTTTTTCTCTTTTCAAGGCATTGAATAATATTGTTTGTTTTCTGAAATTTTTATAGTTTCACTTTCCATATTTAAGTCTTGGCCGGCGCCGTGGCTTAACAGGCTAATCCTCCACCTTGCGGCACCGGCACCCCAGGTTCTAGTCCCGGTTGGGGTGCCAGATTCTATCCCGGTTGCCCCTCTTCCAGGCCAGCTCTCTGCTATGGCCCAGGAGTGCAGTGGAGGATGGCCCAAGTGCTTGGGCCCTGCACCCGTATTGGAGACCAGGAGAAGCACCTGGCTCCTGGCTTTGGATCAGTGCGATGCGCCGGCCGCAGCAGCCATTGGAGGGTGAACCAACGGCAAAAAGGAAGACCTTTCTCTCTCTCTCTCTCTCACTATCCACTCTGCCTGTTAAAAAAAAAAAAAAAGTCTTTAATTTATGGCATGAGGTGGTAATCCAATTACATTGTATGTGATATAGATAACCTATTGTATAGATCCTTTCTACTTCTATTTCTATGCCTTGTGATTTTAGCTGTTAGATTATTTTCCATAGATGATAATGATCAATTCCTTCCCTCATATGCATGCCAATTCATCTGGGCTTTAACAAACTTACTTTAACTAATAAACATTATGTGGAAGGAAATTGAGGCACCAACACCCCAGTTATACAAGGGCAATCATTTTGGACCTGCTAGCATGCCCAGTAAGTAGCTGAGGGCAGCAACATGACTGATGCTACATGAGACCAACAGAAAACTAGCCAATCAATCCATAGGCTTAGGAGAAATTATAAGTTTTTTTTTAAAAAAAGATTTATTTATTCCGTTAAAAGCATTAAAGAGAGAGAGGGAGAGACAGAGGGATAGAGAGATTTTCCATCCACTGGTTCACTCCCTAAATGACCACAATATCCAGGGCTCAGCTAGGTGGAAGCCGAGAGCCAGACGCTTCGTCTGGGTTCTCCCATGTTGGTGCAGAGGCCCAAGCACTTGGGCCATCTTCCACTGCTTTCCCAGGCACATTAGCAGGGAGCTAGATCAGAAGTGGAGCAGCTGGGACTCAAACTGGTGCCCATATAAGATGCTGGCACTGCAGAAGGCAGCTTAACCTACTATGCCACAGCTCTGGCCCCTATAAAATGGTTTTTGTTTGAAGACAAAACATTTTGAGATAATTTATGACTATTAATTCCTCTCTAAAATTTAACTTTCCATACATATTAGAGTCTGTTTCAAGATTGTTTATTTTGATGAATTAGTCTATTTGTCCACTATAGGGCAAATATTTCTGTCTTGTTCTTTCTTTAATGAGTGTATTGGTTTAGCTTTCCAGACTGCTTATACAAATGTACCTTCAATATTGTTAGAATTTTTATCTATTTAAAATATATCACATAATATATATTACATATATATTACTGCATTTATTTAATCCTTTTCAATGTCCTTTAATTAGATTTATGATTTTTCTATAGAGGTCTTATTCATTGTTTAGTACATTTATTTCTAAATAATTTTTGTTGTGCTGTTATTATGAATCCCATTTGATGCAACTTATTATTACATACTGATTTGATGACCAGTAACTTAATCATGTCATTATTTTGGAAAAGTTTATTTATTTTCATCTATTTGAAAGGCAGAGTGATAGAGAGAGAGAGAGAGAGAGATCTCCCATTATCAGTTCATTCTTCAAATGCCTGAAACATCCAGGGTTGGGATGGGTCTGAAACTAGGATCTTGGAACTCCACCTGAGCATCCCATGTAGAGCCTGAGCACTTGAGACATCATCTACTGTCTTCCAGGGAGTATTCACAGGAAGCTGGATCAGAAGTAGAGGTGCCAGGACTCAATTGGACACTCCAGTATGTGATATGAGTGTCCCAGGTGGCACCTAAACCTGCTATGCCATAACACACATCCCTTTAAGAGTATTTTTGTTTTCATAATTTACCAATTTTTCTATAACTTTTCTCCTAAACAACCTTTGTCAGGTTAAAGATGTTTTCTTCTATACCTCTATCTTGTACATAATTTTTTCTTTTGAAACCATGACTTGGTGTTTAATTTCATTAAATAGTTTTCCTGCATTTGTTGAGATGATCATATAATTTTTTTCCCTTAATTTATTGCTGTGGTATAATAAATATTTTCAGAGAGTGAGAAACTGTTGCATTTCTGGAATGAAACTAATTTTGTGGTGATCAGTTATATTTCTTTAACGATATCTGGAATCAGTTTGCTAATATTTTGTTAGGATTTTTCATCTATGATCTTTTTTGAAATTGATATATATCTTTTCACTTTTATATTGTCCCTTTCTATCTTTGATAGATACCATGCTTATGTTGACAATAATATTAGTTGCAGTGTATCATCTTTTTCCATAATATAGAAGAATTTGCTTCAGATTAGATTTATTTGTTCCTTAAATATTTGATAAAATATCCTCATGAGACTATATGGGCATGGTATTCTTTTGTGGAAAGTTTTCATTAATGATTCGACTTCTTTGCAATTATATGACTGTTTCAGTTTTTAATTTAATCTGGAGTCAGATTTAATAAGTCATATTTTTCTAGATATTTGTCATTTCTTTTAAAAACTTATTTTGAAAGAGTTATAGAGAGGGAGAGACAGAGAGAGCTCTTGCATCCGCTGGTTCACTCCCCAGATGACCGCAATGGCCAGTGCTGGGCCAGGTTGAAGCCAGGAGCCAGGAGCTTCATCCAGGTCTCCCACATGGGTGACAGGGTCGCAAACACTTGGGCCACCTTCCTCTGCTTTTCCCAGGCTGGTAGTAGGGAGCCGGATCAGAAGTGGAGCAGCTGGGACTTTAACTGGTGCTCATATGGGATGCCTGCATCACAAGCAGTGGCTTTACTTGCTATGCCACAATGCCGGTTCCTAGATATTTGTCATGTTGAAGTTATTTATAATATTCTCTTATTATCTGTTTAATATTTTAATCATATTCCTTTTACAATCTTAATAGTACTTACTTGTGCTTTTGCTTTTTTTCCTTAAGTGATCTTTCTAGAGATCTATCAATATCATTAGTTCTTTAAAGAAAACTAACTTTTTGTTTTGTTGATTCTCTATTTTGTGTTTGTTCTCTCTACATTTTTGTTCTGATAGTTATTCTTTCTTTCTTTCTGCTTTACTTGAGTTTATTTTGTTCTTTTTTAAACTTTTAAATTTAGATCTTAGCTAATTAATTTATAGCCTTCCTTTGTAGTCTGCGCACTTAAAAGTCCTATAAATGTCCCTCCAAATACTCTCTTGGCCACATTTCATTAATTTTGACCATTAGTACTGTTTGATTCTAAAGATTTTCCAATTTTCATTATGACTTCTTTGTTGCATGAGTTATTTAGAAGTCTACTTTTCAATTCCAAATGCACAATTATTTCTGTTTTCTAAACTGATTTTTAAATTAACTACATTGTAGTCAGAGATGGCGGATACCAATTCTTTGTTGATGCTGTCTCATGGTTTGCACAGAAAATAGTTTACTGTTCCAGGATTCAGTGTACTATAGAGGTTACATCAAGCCTTTTCATGGCTATAAATCATCTTTCAAATCTCACTGGCTTCTTTGTTTGCTCAACTGTAAACTTTTCTTACATTTAATGTCTTGGCTCACTCTAAGAAGTGGTGTTCATTCCATGTTTATACTGCATCTCCCCTGGAGCATCTCTGTGAATCTCTTTCGGTGACCCTGAAACTTGTTGATCTAGCCTCCTCTTGCTAGGTTATATCTAACAACAAATAACCCCCTAAATCTCAAGGGTTTACAACCACCACCGTTTACTTCTTGTTCATATGACATGTTTTTCACTGGTCAGCTCTGTTTTGTGTCTTTCTCATTCTGGGATGTAGGCTTGAGGAATAGCTCATATCTAGGATAGGGCTTGTGTCCAAGGGAAAAGAGCAATGCAGAATTACTGTGCAGCTCTCAGAGCTTCTGTTTAGATGAGGCATAGAATGCTTCCTTGTCCATTTTGGTAGGAAAAGCAAATCACATGGCCAAACTTGATGGTGTGTGGGGGGAAGTATCATCATAGTCACGGGGGTGGGAATTAGAAGAAATGATAGGGAACAAAAACACAATCCATAAAACCTGCCAGCCTTTTGTTCTCTTTGAGTGATCTCAACACAGAATTTCTAAACCAGATATTTTGGTAACTAATTCAGAATGGCCTCTGCCTGGCCTCAATTCCATGGTACATTAGTTCAAAATACCTGAGCCAGATGATTTGTTTATGCTTTGGTTATATATGTTCTGTGACTTTTGCATGCAGTTTTGTCTCACCTCAACCATCACATTGAGGATGATTAAGAATCTGCCGGCCGGCGCCGTGGCTCAATAGGCTAATCCTCCGCCTTGCGGTGCCGGCACACCGGGTTCTAGTCCCTGTCAGCGCTGTCCCGGTTGCCCCTCTTCCAGGCCAGCTCTCTGCTGTGGCCCAGGAAGGCAGTGGAGGATGGCCCAAGTGCTTGGGCCCTGCACCCCATGGGAGACCAGGAGAAGCACCTGGCTTCTGGCTCCTGGCTTCAGATCAGCACGATGTGCCGGCCGCGGCGGCCATTGGAGGGTGAACCAATGGCAAAAGGAAGACCTTTCTCTCTGTATCTCTCTCTCTCTCTCTCTCTCACTGTCCACTCTGCCTGTCAAAAAAAAAAAAAAAAGAATCTGCTGAAAACAATGAAAAATGAACACAAACATATATTCAGTTTTGCCTACTATTTAAAGGATTTTTAAAATTTCCCATTTCATGCAGGAACCCTAACTTCCTGTCATTTATTAATTTATTTGAAAGGCAGAGTTAGAGAGAGAGAGAGAGAGAGTGAGGGAAAGACAGAGAGAAATCAACCATCCACGGGTTCACTCCCCAAGTGGCCACAATGGTCGGGACTGAGGTGGGCCAGGCCAAAGCCGGGAGCCTGGAACTCCATCCAGATCTCCTGTGTTGGTATAGGGTCCCAAGTACTTGCACCATCTTCTGCTGCTTTCCCAGGTGCATTAGCAGGGAGCTGGATTAGAAGTAGAGCAGTGGGGACTCGACCTGGAGCCCCTATGGGATGCCGGTGTTACAGGCAGTGTCTTAACCCGCTAGGCCCCACAGCACTGGCCCCACTCTTGTCATTTTTGCAGTTTCCTGTGAGCACATCTGTGTTATCCTCGACTCCACCGTGAGTGGGTGGCATCTGTTTTGTTCACTCTTCTGTCCCAGCAACTTAGTTGCACAGTGTTTGGCATATAATACACCTTCAATTAAAATGTGATAAATGAAGGCCGGCGCCGCGGCTCAATAGGCTAATCCTCCACCTTGCGGCACCGGCACCCCGGGTTCTAGTCCCGGTTGGGGTGCCGGATTCTGTCCCAGTTGCCCCTCTTCCAGGCCAGCTCTCTGCTATGGCCCAGGAAGGCAGTGGAGGATGGCCCAAGTGCTTGGGCCCTGCACCCGCATGGGAGACCAGGAGAAGCACCTGGCTCCTGGCTTCGGATCAGCGAGATGCGCCGGCCGCAGCGGCCATTGGAGGGTGAACCAACGGCAAAAAGGAAGACCTTTCTCTCTGTCTCTCTCTCTCTCACTGTCCACTCTGCCTGTCAAAATAAAAAATATGATAAATGAATAAGCAAACTCAGCTGGAACTAAGCATGCAAGTCCAGGGGGCTGGCAGTGTAGCACAGCACACTAAGCCACCTCTTGATGTATTGGAGTGCTGGTTCAAGGCCTGGCTACTCTTGCTAACGCATCTGGGAAGCAGCAGGGATGGCTCAGGTACTTGAGTCCCTGCCGCCTCTGTGAGCGACCTGGATGGAGCTGCTGGCTGCTGGCTTTGGCCTGGCCTAGCTCTGGTTGTTGTGGCCATTTGGGCAGTGAACCAGTGGATGGCAGGTCTCTCTCTTCCTCTGTCTCTTCCTCTCACTGTCCCTTTGCCTTTCAAATAAGTGAATCTTTAAAAAACAAAGTCCAGGGTTGCTAATGGAGTGAACAAGGTTAAATGAATAAAGGTAAGCCGTACTCGTTAGAACCGTGATAAAATAGAGACACTTTTATGTGTGAGGGTTTTCTGCTTCCCTGATTAACAAAGACAGAGTCTGGACGGACGGAAGCTCATTTCCGTGTCGGTGTAAGCGAACTAGTTTGCTTTGGTTTCGCCCTTTCCACTTCAACGGTTTGCAGGTAGAACTTACAGATAGGGACTATTTCTATTTTATGTCCTACTCTGAGGGCAGCACCAGGTGACAGCCCAAGGAGGGTTGGATGAATAAACAGACGCCAGCAGCCAGCAGCTGGCTCAAGTCCTGGGCTTTCTGAAAACCCGCCCTTCTTCTATCCACAGAACCACCAGCAGATGTCGTAACTGGTCTCTGTTGCTAGCCTGCTGTGTTTTGGTTAAGCGTTTCACAACACAAGGTTTTCCCACACGGTAGCAAGCTTCATATTACACAGAACACATTTCCTCTATCACTGTCCATGAGCGAAGATAGATATGATGTGCTTATTTATTTATCTATGCAATAAGCATGTACCATGTGTCTACTCTGTGCCTGGTTCTGAGACTACATTGGAGAGGAAAACAGACTCAGCCCCTGCCCATGCAAACAATTTTCCTGGGGAAGACAGGTAACTGCATGAGTAATTCCCAGCAATGATAATTTGGGCCCCTCAGTCTAGGGCAGCCCAGCTTCTTCAATCACTTAACTTACCTTGGCTTTCCTTTTAATGAAGGTTATTATTGTTACATTTTGGGGAGGGCATTGAAGTCTCTTTCCAATAATGGGAACACTAAAAAAAAAATGACCAGGACATAACCAAATAGTCTCAGGCTGCAGGAGAGACTATAGAGTTAAAAGTTAAAGAATACACAAATAGAAAAGAAAATACATCTGAAAAGAAGAGCATACCTTTTAAAATTATAATTTACTATTATTATTTGCAATATAGGCTAATTATTTTTTATAAACGTGTTTATATTCATTATACTTGGAAGGCAGAGAGAGAGAGGAGAGAGAGAGATCTTTTATGTTCACTTCCCAAATGACCACAGTATCCAGGGCTGGGCCAGGCCAAAGCCAGGAGCCTGCAGTTCCATCCAGGTCTCCTATATGGGTGGCAGGGTCCCAAGCACTTGAGCCTGCTACCTCCCAGGGTGTGCATGAGCAGGAAGCTGGGTTGGAAGCAGAGCAGTGGGAACTCAAACCAAGCAGGAGTTCCAGCTGACTAGTTAACCACTGTGCCAAATGCTTACCCCACAAATTATTTTAATTTTCTGAAATTATGCTCGACTCCAGAATATCAGTAAAATACTCTCTGAGTTTCAAGTATTCTAAGTTTTAGTTCTCTAACTTACCCATTATTAACTTCTCAGCAATTTTTTGGTCTTCAAAATTGCCAGAACTTTATAGCTTTTTTTTTTTAAAGTCATAGATTCTATTCCAATCTTATTTGTATTTACTTATGGATATGTAGGAAAGTATTATGAGGCATTACTTATGGCTCTCAGATTAAGGAAAGTCTTTGTTTTGTTTTCATAGTCTTATTTAAGAAGTCTTCAGTAAGTTCATGGAAAATATGAATGATGAAAAAATTATGTTTAAAGAATTTTTGCACCAAAATAAACTTACCCTTTAATTCCATTTTCCATAAACTTTTAAAAGCACCATCATATGTAGTAGGAATAAATTTAATAAATAAAAAACATAATAAAAATATGTGGCTTGTTTTTTCAGGTGGGCCTTGGTAATAATTCTCAATCCTTAGCAATTCCATTTGAATCTAATTCACTATTTGTATTATTTTCCCATTTACATATTTATTTAAAATGTTTTTTATTATCACATTTAAAAATTGTACTTAAAAACAATTAAAACATTTATTTATTTATTTTCATGTATTTGAAAGGGAGAGAGAGAGAGAGAGAGGGAGGTCTTCCACCTGCTGACTCCCTGTTAACAACAGCTGAGGCTGGGCCGAGCTAGGATCCCAGGACTCCATCTGGATCTACCCCATGGGTGGCAAGGACCCAAGTACTTGAGCCATCAACTGCTGTTTTCCTGGGAGCATTAGCAGGAAGTCGAATTGGAATAAGAGATGGGACTTGAACTTTGGCACTCCAATAAGGAATATGGGTGTCCCAAGGGGTGGCTTTACCCACTGCACCACAACACCTGTCCCTATCACTTATTTTTAAGACAAAACAAAGCCAGTCATGTAAGTTAGCTGTTAAAGAAAATATCAGATTTTATTGGAACATATTTCTGTTTCAGTGTGCTTTGCTTGTCAAAGGTTAATATTACAGTATCTATAACTTGGCTTCATATGGTCTTGCCCTTGGATTGAGTCATTATTATGATGGAGTTAAGTTTTCTGGAAAAAAGAACTCTATTGCCCAGCAGGCTAGCTGCCTTTGGTCTGGCTAAATTGACTCTACCTATTCCCAGCCTAGCCAAAGAATTGATAAAAGCTGGTGGAATAAGACCAGTCGTAAATTTCATTGCTATATCCAAAATCAGTTCCATTCTGGGCTGGCTTCACATTGGCAATCTGATTTGATTACAAGGTCATTTTCCCACATATTGTACACAGCAGTTGGAAAGACACAATGTGTTGGTTAAGGTCTAATCCTTGGGGGAATATTTGCTCATTTTATAGACAACTCCTCCATTGGACATAATTCAATCCAGTGGACAGTTGCTCCCCAGGGAAGCTGATGTGCTAAACCCTTGGAGTTGCTCCAGCCCTGTCAAGGGGCCCTAACAAAGCCCGCAGGGAGCCCCACACAGTCTGGCCATCAGCACTCACGCTCTGCTTTCCTCCACCTAATTTCAAGTCAAACCTTCAGTAACAATCTACAAGGACGTCTTTGTTCTCTGAAGCATTCTTGAATTTATGTTAGTTCTAATGTGGGGGGGGGATATTTGATGTAAAGATTCAATTGAAATGTTTTTCTTAGGCTCAGAATAATCACTTTTATAATAACTTTACAGCCACATTTAAAGCAATGGATCTCATTGATTTCAAATGGAGCTCTCATAGTTTCAAATGGAGCTCACATGAAAATCTTAGGTTAGAATTCTGATTCTAACCCAGTGCCACACTCACTGTCCATTCTGGCCTTCTAATCCCCTCGATCATGCTGGCCAAGGGACTGTTGCCTTTCATGTATCATTATTATTAATGGCCACTGCCATTTATTGAGCCCTTGTCAGGTTGTGGTGCTGTGCATCACATTCAACGGGGTAAATGTTCTTGTCTCATTTGGAGATTTTATATTTTTGAAAGGCAAAGATATATATACACGGAGAGATAGAGCTCTCCCATCCACTGGTTCCCCCCTCAAATGCCTGCCTGAATGGCTGGGGCTGGACTAGGCTAAAACTGAGAGCTGAGAACTCAGTCTAGGTCTGCAGCGTGGGTGGCAGGGGCCCAGGTATGTGAGCTGCCACCCATTATCAAGAAGCTGAACTGGAAGTGGGAGATCCCAGACTTGAACCAGGCACTCTCTCTGATATGGGATCCCAGGTGGTGTCTTTTTTTAAAGATTTATTTTATTTATTTGAAATGCAGAGTTACAGAGATAGGGATAGAGAAGGAGAGAGAGATCTTCCATCCACTGGTTCACTTCTCAACTGGCTACAACAGCCAGGGCTGAGCTAGGCTGAAGCCAAGATCCAAGAACTTCATCCGGGTCTCCCATATGGGTGCAGGGGCCCAGGGACTTGGGCCAACCCCTGCTGCTTTCCCAGATGCATTAGCAGGAAGCTGGAATTGAAGTGAAGCAGCCAGGACTTGAACTGACATTTATATGGAATGCCGATGTTGCATGTGGTGGCTTTACCCACTATGCCACAGTGCTTCAATGCTGTGCCAAACGCCTGCCCCACAACCCAAGTTTCGAACAATTACATGCTACATAATGAAGTTTCAATGACAGAGTGCACACACATATGAAGGTGTGCACATATGCATCATGTATGTATATATACCATGTGCATGTATATATATGTGTATGTATATTTCATATCACCTCCATGTGCAGTAGGCTGCATTATCTGGATTTGGGCCTATATACTCTAAAATGTTGGCATGCCAACAAAATTGACTGATGAACTTCTCAGAATATTTCCCCATTGGTAAGCAGTGTACATCTGTATTTAGTAACATCCCTGGATTTCCCAGAACCTTCTTTTCTTAGCAAAAAAAAAAAAAAAAAAAGTGTGTGTGTGTGTGTGTATTTCTGTCTTTTATACGCTCTTGGCTTGAAGGCTTAATGATTGTACTTAATATGGACAACATTGTTATCAAGCCCTCTGATCTGGTTATAAAGCTCTCTCCCCTGCTTGCCCACAACAAAATCAGAATACAGTCCTTTAAAAACAGGCTCCTTTTGTCTCAGAATAATCAACCTGTTTAAGTCTATGTTAAACTAAGTTCTGCTCTTAGGGGCATGGGCTCACAGCAAAACCTTACTAGAGTCTAAACAATGACCTCAAGCACCCTAGACTGGTGGTTGCTAGGGACAACGTTTGACAGGCTGGGGATGGCTGGGTGGAGGCCTCTGGGAAAGACAAGAGTGCAGGGCCCATCTGAGCCGCCCACCAGGCCAGGCAGGAGTAGCACCTCATAAATAACCTTGTACACATACCTCACTGCCAGCCCAAAATGGGTTTTGAGTGTATTTGGCTTGTTTTTAAAGAAGGTGTGAGCGAAAGGCTGTCATTTAAAATTGCCCAGAACCCATGTCCCAGGAACAGGTGGGCCCAGATTTGAAATAAAATAAATGAGAGGCTGAACTTACCAAATCAAACATTTCAGAGTGATTACTTTGCCTTGGAAAAGAATAGCCCTTGGGACCCTGTAATTAAAACGTAAATCTCTCAGTTCCAATTCGAATTCGGTTAATGTGGAAGGCCTTTCAGAAAACTGCTTGCTTTATTAAGTAAGGGATCCTTTGGAATAGAGAAGGGCAGATTTCAGGATTGGTTTTTTTTCTTCTAGGTACTGAATAGGATCTGTAAGGCTCTATGTCCTTTTTATTTCTAAATGGCAAGGCGGTTGGAGATGTTCTACAGGAAAGGATTTTTTAAAAAAGATTTCTTTCTTGCCGGCGCCGCGGCTCACTAGGCTAATCCTCCGCCTTGCGGTGCCGGCACACCGGGTTCCAGTCCCGGTCGGGGCACCGATCCTGTCCCAGTTGCCCCTCTTCCAGGCCATCTCTCTGCTGTGGCCCGGGAGTGCAGTGGAGGATGGCCCAAGTGCTTGGGCCCTGTACCCCATGGGAGACCAGGATAAACACCTGGCTCCTGCCATCGGATCAGCGCGGTGCGCCGGCTGCAGCGCGCCAACCGCGGCGGCCATTGGAGGGTGAACCAACGGCAAAAAGGAAGACCTTTCTCTCTGTCTCTCTCTCTCACTGTCCACTCTGCCTGTCAAAAAAAAAAAAAAAAAAGATTTCTTTCTTTATTTGAAAGGCAGAGTGAGAAAGAGAGAGAGGTGGAGAGAGAGAGCAAGATCTTTCATCTGCTGGTTCACTACCTACATGGCTACAATGGCTGGAGCTGAGCTAGTCCAAAGTCAGGAGCCAGGTACTTCTTCCGAGTCTCCCATGTGGGTGCAGGGGCCCAAGCAGCTGGAGCTGGAACCGGGACCCATATGGGATGCCGGCACTGCAGGAGGTGGGTTTACCGGCTATGCCACAGCGCTGGCCCCTGAGGTTTTTTTTTTTTTGTTTGTTTGTTTTTAATACTACCCAACACTTTCCTGAAACACACGTGTTAAAGCTCAAGGTTAGGTAGAGACACCAAATCCTCCAGGAGTCCATTTTATCTGCTGCTGAGAAACCCTTTACCAGTAGGTGGCGCTTTGAGAATGCGGTTTTCGAGCTACAGGGACAATGAATTTAGGTTAGAAAGCAAAATCCCACCCTTCCTCAGGCATCTCAAAGGCAGTATCTTTGCTCTGCTCTCTTCTCTGAGACCCCCTTTCTCTCCCAGAGCCATATAGTTCTTCCCTGTTATTGGAGAATAAGGGTGCCCACATCAGAACCTTCTTCCAAGCACAGATACGAGGGCTGTAAGGATCTCTTACATAATGGCTTGGGTTGCAGTATTTTGGTCCTGGAACCACAGGATCTGTAAAGCTTGGAGGAACCTTAGAAATCTCCATCTCTCTCATTTTTTAATGAGGAAGTGGAGACAGAAACAGCCAGGCCGACAGCCCTAGTGGGTTCGTTCTATGCCCAGTGCTTGCTAGCACTGGGAAGCATTGGAGAGTTTGTGGAGAGGCTCTGAGGCCAGCAGGGTAGGGGAGCAATGTCCTGTTTGCAGGGGTGGGGTCCACGCAGAGCTCATTGGCCATGGACGGGGCATGTTACGCCCTAGCAGCACTCAGAACAAACGTCACGCCCTAGGTCCTTGCCTCCAAGCTGTCTCACGTATCATTTCTGTCACCTCCATGACCCACACTTGAAACCCCAGAGTCCCCACTGGGTTCCTGTGAACTAGGCTGCAGAATATAGAAGTGAACTCAACAGGCAAAATCCTTGTCTCAGGCTGGTGCCACGGCTCAATAGGCTAATCCTCCGCCTGCGGCGCCGGCACCCCGGGTTCTAGTCTCGGTTGGGGCGCCGGATTCTGTCCTGGTTGCCCCTCTTCCAGGCCAGCTCTCTGCTGTGGCCCAGGCGTGCAGTGGAGGATGGCTCAAGTGCTTGGGCCCTGCACCCGCATGGGAGACGAGGGAAGGCACCTGGCTCCGGATCAGCCCGGTGCACCGGCTGCAGCGTGCCGGCCACGGGGGCCATTGGAGGGTGAACCAACAGCAAAAGGAAGACCTTTCTTTCTGTCTCTCTCACTGTCCACTCTGCCTGTAAAAAAAAAAAATTCTTGCTCTCATGAAGGAGACACAAATATAACCAGAAAGTCAGTAATTTAGCACATTCATGGTAAGTACTAAGGAGAGGGGGAAAAAAGCATTCCAAGAAACAAAGCATTAAAGAATGAAATCGACTGTTAGGGACAGAATAGAAATTGGGTCAGGCATCACTGAGAAAGTCCCTGAGTTAGGTTTTGAATTTTAGGAAAAACAAGGAAACAAATAGATTCTTTCTAAATTCTTACCCGGTGCACTACTTTTTTTTTTTTTTTTTTTTTTTTTTTTTTTTTTTATCACTCTGTCCTCCTGCTCTCTCATTTATTCCCTTGTCATCTTCTTGGGATAATTCCCTCAACCTGGGCTTTTGCAAATCTCATCTGCCTGGTCCCAGGCTGTCACTCCAGTCAGAGCTCTCTTTAAAGATGCTGCCTTTGAGACATGACAGCTACGTATAAAAGGAGCATCCTAGAATGGATTTTGGAAAAAATACAGGACATTTAAAATTATGTCTGCACTTTAGTTAATAGTAACAGCAACATTGGTTTCTTTCTTTTAAAGATTTATTTATTTATTAGAAAGGCAGAGCTACAGAAGACGGGAAGAAAGAGATCTTCCATCCAATGTTTCATTCTCTAAATGGCCACAATGGCCAAGGCTGGGCCAGGCCAAAGCCAAGAAGGCTGGAATTCCATCTGGGTCTCCCATATGGGTGGTAGATGCTCAGGTACTTGGGCCATCATGTGCTGCTTTCCCAGGAGCATTAGCAGGAAGCTAGATTGGAAGTAGAGTAGCCAGGATTCCAACCAGCACTCCAATGTGGGATGCTAGCATTGCAACTGATGGCTTAACCCACTGTGCCTCAATACCAGCCCCAATATTGTTTCCTTAGTTGTGACAGATGGGAGATATCAACAGAGAAAATTGGGTGAGGGGGATGTGGGGACTCTCTGTACTATCTTTGCAACTTTTTTTTTTATAGGTTTAAAGTTATTTAAAAACAAGTTTATTTGGAGCTGGTGTTGTGGTGCAGCAAGTTAAGCCACCCGCCTGCAGCAGTGGCTTCCCGTTCGGGCGCTGGTTTGAGTCTCAGCTGCTCCATTTCTGATCCACTTCCCTGCTAATGCACCTGAGAAGGCAGCAGAAGATGGCCTAAGCACTTGGGCCCTTCCACCCATATGAGACACATGTATGACTCTTCAGGCTGCTGGCTTCAGCCTAGTCCAGCCCTGGCCATTGTGGCCATTTGGGGAGTAAACCAGCAGATGGAAGCACTCTCTCTCTCTCTCTCTCTAACTCTGACTTTTAAATAAATAAATCTTTTAAAAACAGGTTTATTTTTTTAAATTCCATTTTTGGTATGTTACTCATCTGTTTTAGAGTCTTGAATGATTCTCTAGTGCTTTCAGGATGAAGTCAAGCTCCTTGCCTGTCCATATGAGATGTTCAATCAACAAGTATTCTTGGGAACATGTATTATATCCCAAACATTACTAGGCACCAAATGTGGACAAAGTTAGCACAGTTTTCTTCAGGCAGGTTACATGGGGCCCTTCAAATAATTTGAGGAAAAATGGAATTAAATGGCAAGTTGATTTTGCTGCAAAAATTTTTGAAATCCATGCGTATGAGGAGTCTTCAAAAAGTTCATGGAAATACATATTATGCAAAACTATTTGAGGAGTTCAGATTCTTTTTGCACCCAAATAAGCTTATTCTTTACTTCCATTTGTCCTTGAACTTTCTTAAGTACCCTTGTAGACTGGTGGGAGGCTCTAGCAAATGAGCCAACAATTGAAGCACAGGGAGATGGCACTAAAATAGAGGAGAGAGAGAACACAGGGTACAGTAGAGACCCAGGAGAGGGGTTGGGGAAGTGATGTCCTGGCTCATCCTGAACAGATGCGTAGGAGTAAGCTAGGTTCAGGGAGTTGAGAGGGGTGGAGAGAGAAGGGACATGGAGAAAGTTCTGCCATGCAGTAACGGCCTATTGAAGACTCCAGCCTGGAGTCCTTGGACTCCACCTTGTGGTCTTGCTGATGCTCTCTCTGCTCCACTTGTAGTAGTCAACTTTCCATTACTTGTGCTGAAATACTTGAGAAGAGCCACTTAGGAGGGAAGAAGGTTTATTCACCTTTCAGTCGGGAGGTTTGCAATTCAAGTCTGGTATCTGAAGGAGGCCAGCCATGGTGGATGTGTGGAGGGTAGATCATATGTTGAGCCAGAAAGCAGGGAGACACAGGGAGCGCAGTATTATTCTACCCTCTACCTGGGTTCTTCTTAGCTTCAGTGAGCATGGGCTCCACCCATGAAACATAATCCAGTCTAACACTTCTCAAAAGCCCAGCTGCAGACACCATAATTGGATCAAGCCACTACCATAGTCCACCAGCCATTAACATTAATCTATTAATCTATTAACCATTAACATATTTGGGATTCGGACATCTGCATGACTTTGTGGAGCCAAGTCCTGTTCAATCCTGTTCACCTCTTCTTGGGGCCCCATTTCTGGGGCTTAGCCTTCCAAACTTGGGCAATCCTTTTTTTTTTTTTTTAAAGATTTTATTTACTTATTCGAGAGATAGGGTTACACAGAGAGAGGAAGAGACAGAGAGAAAGGTCTTCCATCCACTGGTTCACTCCCCAAATGGTGCAACAACCAGAATTGAGCTGATCCAAAGCCAGGAGCCAGGAGCTTCTTCCCAGTCTCCCACATGAGTGCAGGGGCCAAGCACTTGGGCCATCTTCTAGGCTTTCCCAGGCCATAGTAGAGCTGGATCAGAAGAGGAGCAGCTGGGACTCGAACTGGTGCCCATATGGGATGCCGGCACTGCAGGCGGAGGCTCAGCTCACTATGCCACAGCGCCAGCCCCGGCAATCTTTTAAGACCCAGTAAAATGTCATTTCTTTTTTCAAGCCTTGGATAATAATCCCATTTTCATGTGATCACTGCCTTCTCTGAGTGTTATATTATTAAAGGCTGTCTTTAGTTTGCTGTTTAGTAATCCTCTGCTTTGATTTGTTACTTATCTTTGTGTGTTGTCACAGCACTAATGCAAGCTGCGGAAAGTGGGAGCTGAGTTTTACCTACACAGTACTTTGCAAATTTCTATCTGCAAAACAAAAGGAGGAAAATCTACCTCCCAGGAGCTTTGCAAGGACTAAATGAGATACAGTAAAGTCCTTGGTTCAGGGTTTGTCTCCATTGTAACCACTGAATGGCTTAATAAAAGGTAATAGTGATTTTGTTACTGAAAAGATCATTGATCTTGTAGTTGAACTTTCCACTTTGATACTTATTAGCTTTGTGATCTTTGTGACCTTGGGTAAGTCATTCAACAGTTTTTGACTCTCTTTTCTCAACTATAAGATGGAATAATAAACTGATTTGGAGGCTTACATTTATAATCATGTGTGTGCAGTCAGTCCTTTGGAGGATCTCAGTTCTTTTTACTGTAATGATCATGGAACTGCTCTACTTTGACCATTCCTTGTCTCCATCTATGCTATGTTGTGTTCCTCCTCTATGCTGGCCAGGGCTCCCTTGGTGATATCCTGGACAGATTTAATAACTTTCTACACATCTTGATGAGAGGAGTGGTCTTGTTTCAGAGTTTGAGACACAATTCTGTTTATTTTTATGACCCCAATATCAAGCTTGATTGAAAGATCCATTCCTGGCCCCAGGAGATGGCCAGAGATGGCTCTGAGATAACTGCCTGCCCCTCTTCCCACAGCCCTCCCAAGCCCGGGTGCAGGGAGACAGGAAGGCAGAGGTATTCTTCTGTGATAGCTTACAAGGGGGCAGTGTGGAGTGGTTGTCGCTGGCTTCTCTCCTCTCCTGTCTGGTTCTATCTGCTGCTGGTGCCCTCTGCTGGAGTGGTGGTTTCCCTGCAGGTAATGTGTGATTTTTCCTGGGGAGATGGCTTTCCTGGTTGGCATCCGAACACTTGGCTAGATGGTGCCAGGGCTCCTCAAAGACTTTGCTTTTCTAGTTACTTTGGTATTGTTCCACCCAGTGGAGCTACAGACATTTCCAAGGACTTCTTCTGCACCCTCTGAAGGCCACACAGAGTGTGGGGATGGAGTGGGGGTTTGCTTACCGTTATCTTCTTTCTAGCCACACCACACTGCACCGTGGTTGCTTCTGGCCCTGGGGGATGGGCCCTTCCACCAAGGCACCCATCTTCAGTAGCAGGGACTGCCAGTCTGCTTCCAAATCCAAGGGTGCACACACCAACCCCCCACTCTTCTTCCCCATAGTGGGGAGAGGGATGAAAAGACTGATGTTCCACTCCTAGGCTTCTAGAATATTCTCCAGGAGCTCTCTCACCACAGTGCCCATGGGGACAGCTTGATAGTAGGCCCAGCTGGTACCAGAAATCAGCAAGCAAGTCATCAGGGGATGGGAAGCCTGCCTTCTTGCAAACTCCACGAATGTTTTAGTTTGGGCTGCCACAACAAAATCCCATAGACTGGGTGGTGGGTTAAATAACAAAAAAATTCTTTCCCACAGTTCTGGAAGTGGAAGTGTGAGGACAGGATGCCAGCAGCATTGGGTTCTTGTGAGGTTCTTCCTGGCTTACAGATCTTTGTCTTTTTGCTCTGTCCTGAGAGAGCGAGAGAGCGAGCACGCTCCCTGGAGTCTCTTCCTTTCCTTATAATGGCACTAACCCCATCACGACAGCCCCTGCCCTCATGAACCCACCTGAACCCAATCATCCCCCAAATCTCATCACAGTGGAGGTTAGGGCTCCAACATGGGGATTTTGAGGGAACACGTTCAGTTCCTAGCACCTGACATCACACAGGGTTTTCCTGGCTTGGCGGATGCATTGTTCTCTTACCACAAATACTACATTTCCTTTAAGGATTTTTTCCCTCCCCTCTTCTCTCAGGGCCAGTGAGTCCTAAGCAAGGGGGTGGTTGGGAATGGATGGAGGATGAACTTTTCTAAGGCTCTTCTTTCTTAAGACTGGGTTTTTTTCCCCCCACAGTGTTCAGGAATTTCTTGATTTAGGCCTCCTCTGGCCAGAGATTGTGTGATCTCAGAGGTGAGGCATCATTTCCAAATGCCCTGGCCCTCTGGCTGCACAGGGCACAGCTCTGGGTACATCCTAGGAATGTTTCAAATAGTTGAGCTGGTTGGAGTGGTCGGAACTGAATAGCCTTGGTGAATTATCTTGTGTGGAGGAAATGATAGCCTGGTGAGTAATGGCTGGATGGGAAGTGGAGACTATTCCGTTAAATCAGCTTCCTGTAATTAAGGGTGAAAAGTGCAAATGAAGATAGAAATAAATTAAATGTTCACAATGGCTGCCTCTAGATAGAAGCCATGGCAGGCCAATACACAAATCCCAGTCCCCGGTCCCCAGTCCCCACCCATGATCTCCCTGCTGCATCTACTTCTTCACCTTCCAGATAGATGTGGCCCTGAGACCCACATCTGACCAAGGAGATAAAAGCACAGTATGTGGGCAAGATGTTCAAAAAACCTCTTGTATTCCCAATTTTACTTTATTTTTAAAGAAGATTTATTTGTTTTTTGAAATGCAGAGTTAGAGAGAGGGAAAGAGAGAGAGAGATCATCCATCCACTGGTTCACTCTCCAAATGGCCACAATGACCAGGGCTGCACTAGGCTGAAGCCAGGCGCCCAGAGTTTTTCCTGGGTCTCCCACATGGGTGCAGGGATCCAGGCACTTGGACTATCCCTTGCTGCTTCCCCAGGTGCCTTAGCAGGGATCTGGATCAGAAGTGGAGCAGCTGGGTTTCGAATTGGCACCCACATGGGATGCCAGTGTCATGGCCAGTGGCTTTACCCCTTACACCACAATGCCAGCCCCTGTATTCCTGGTTGTATAAGAGGGGCTGGCATTGTGGCATAGGTAGTTGAGCTACCACTTGGGACACTAGCATCCCATGTCAGAGTACTGACTGCTCTTCCAATCCAGCTTCCTGGATGATGGCCCAAGTACTTGGGTTCCTGCTACCCATGTGGGAGACCTAGATGACGTTTCAGGCTCCTGGATTTGGTCTGGCCAAGCCCTGAGTGTTAAGGGCATCTGAAGAGTGAACCAACAGATGGAAGATCTGTCTCCTCCCTGTCTCCCCTTCTTTCTGTGTTACTCTGCCTTGCAAATTATGGAAGGGAGGAAGGGAGGGAGGGAGGGAGAGAGGGAAGAAGGAAGGAAGATGGCATCATAATTTAAAGGGGGCTGGAGGAGATAGTTTGAGCTGTCATGCCATTTTTTATTCTCCCTGCTTCTTCCTGCCCAGAAGACTCTATGGTGCCTGGGGATGCAGCAGTCTTCATGAGACAGACCACGATGGGCAAGCGTGAGGACGAAATCCAGCTTTGAAGGCTGGTGGTGCACTAACAGGAACAGCTGCAGTACTCCTTCTTGTTGCCTCCTGCACCACTGCAGTAGTTCGTTCGTGTGTATTAAGCCATTAATCCTTTCGGTGGCCTAGCAGGTAGGGCTATTTTCATCTCCAGCTTATAGGGTACAAAACTGGAAAACTGGAGAGAAGTTCATTCACATTCCCAATTGCAAATAAGGCACAGAGCTGTGATTTAATAGGAAGATTTAATAAGCACTAGTAAGTAGCATCAGTCTAGACAGCTTGGTGCTGGTGTCCCTGCACTTGCCATACTCTCTCTCTCTGGATTAAAGGGATCCAGTCTGGATGGTGGGGTCATTTTGAGAGGTGGTACTTTCAATGTACTACCTATATTTGTATTTCAATGGACAAAAATAGATCTCTAGTTGCTTGTATTTCTATTATGTGCCAAACACAAACCTCTTTTTCTGTAAGCTGCTTTTATTCAGGTTTTCTACTATGCATAGCAGAATATAGGGCTGATACTTAAGCTGTAGAGTAGCTAATACCCTAAGTCACTTTAAAAATATTTGAAAGATGGAGATATGGATAGATAGATACATAGATGGGGTAGGAGGGAAGAGAGAAAGGATGTGCCTATTTGCTAGTTCACATCCCAAATGCCAGAAACAGTTGGGGCTCTAGAGCTGGTAGCTAGGAACTCAATTCAAGTTTCCCACATGAGGGCAGAGCCCACGGCAATTTTGTATATCACTGTGTGTTAGCACAGTGCCTGGAACATATTACATGCTCAATAAATATGTTTTGAGTGAGTGGGTCAACAAATGATTAACAGCTAAGACTGCAATAAATGTAGTCAACTGTGGCTCGTGCTCTCCTTGACATCATACTCATTTGCATTCTCTGAATAAAGGCAGAGAGGACAGGAGTTCATGCTTTGTGGTCATGTCAGAGCAATATGACACAAATATATATATATATATATATATATATATATATATATATACATACACACTATGAATAAATACCAAGTCAGGGAACCATGGAGAGGTAGGTGAACTTTCGGGTATTCTGTTTCCCTAGCAGCCTTCTGTCCCTTTCAGTCTTATCTATAGACATCCATTTCCTGCTCTCTTTTAATTCTATGCCACCTCCAATGTCAAATTATCCTTTTGATTTATGTACCTCATATTCACTCTTTTCTTCTTCCCTGTCTCTCTTTATTTCCCTGGACGAGAGCATGGCTCCTCTCCACTTCTGATTGAGTGATTTCTCTAAGGGCTGGAGAACCATTTGCTACCCAGTAATGTACCCTGCTTGTGCCATCTTCACCCCTCATTTCATTTCCTGGTCTGATTTATCCAGCAATCAGACCGTTGCCCCAGATTGGCTTCACAGAAAGCCTTACTGCTGCTGATCTTCACCAGGAGAGGCCTGGGTCTCCATTTTGCTGACCCTTCACTTGGACTGGATCAGCCACAGGAGCCAATTTTTTTTTCATACCAAAGGGACCCGTTAACTCCCAGTCATGAACGTGTAATATGTGCAAGGAGGCGTGTGCATCCCCTATGGGCAGGAAGGTTTGCCTTTCTTCCCTTTGATGCTGCTTCCCTTTACTGCCTGTGAAGCCGTGGAGAGAGCACTGGAGACGGGTGAGCCAGGGCCTGGGCTCGTCTCTGCTCCAATCACCGAGCCCCTTTGGACTTCAGTTTCCTAGTCCCCAGAGGGTTGAACTCCATGAATCCTGAGATACCCTCCAGTCCTGTAATTTATGATTTTACAAATAAAAAAATGCCAAAATGACCTTGAAAAATCAATAGTACGAAGGCAGCCTCCCTCATCTATCAGAGGAAAAGGCTCAGACTTTCCCTATAAATGTTTCTTATAAAGTTAATCAGATCCAATCTCAGAGGTTCAGCTCAGAGAAACAGAGGGTCAGGATCAAATAACAGGTAAAGTCAGGGATATAGGGTTCAAGGTCAATGTAATGGCAGCAATTCAGGAACAGAGGGGCCAAGTCCTGCTGGTGATTGGGTGAGGCACAGGGGGAGAACCTCTACCAAGTGAACTTTGGATCTGTGTCTTCCCTACCTCTGCTGCTGCTTCTGTCTTATCTCCTGCCTTCCACCATCTGCTCACCTTTTCTTCTCCAACAAAGACAATCTTTATATTTTATTTGCAAAGATTTTTACAGTTGCCACATGAAATGCAATTTCGTAGGAAATTTATAAAAGAACAAACTGTGTGTTGTTGCCTTGCTCTTCTCCCAGGATGGTATTTGGGCATGTCCAGCCTTCCTGGGCCAGGGCAGTCTGACCACAGGGAGCTGCCGTGGATAGGGTTCTAGGCCAATGTCCACCTGATGGTGGGGATGAGGGCTCCTGATGCTCCACTCCATGGTTCCTTCTCAGCAGAGATGCCAAAGAGACACGTGAGTGGAACGTGGACGTGCAGCCCTATGAATGATTGTTATCTAGCTGACTCCCTTTGAAGTCAGATGGAGGAATGAGCACTGCATTTGGAACCTGGAGGCTCTGAAGTGCACAGGCTCAGTTGAAGCCGCTTCTGTGTAACTCATGAGTATTCTGTCCACTACACTCATCCTTCCTGGACCCTTCTCTGACCTTCTCCCAAGGTGCAGCCAGCGAAACTATGTGTGGCTCTTTGAACTTCATTTGCAAGGAATTTTTCCTGATTGTGAAGTTGAAATCCCATGTCTGAAAGAAGGGCATTGTTATGATGGTTGATTTTATTGCCAACTTGACTGGGCTATGGTGCCCAGATACTTGGTCAAACATTATTCTAGATGTTTCTGTGAAGGTGTTTTTGGATGAGGTTTAAATCGGGGTGTTTAGAGTAAAACAGATTACCCTCCACAATAAGGGGTAGGACTTGTCTAATCAGACGCAGGACTTATTGGAGCAAAAATTGACTTCCCCAGAGCAGGGGGAATTCTGCCAGCAGCCTGCCTGCAGCTCCTTCCTGAGCCTTCAGCCTAGTGGCCTACCTTACTATATTTTCAATTCACCAAGCCGCCACAATCACATGAGCCAACTCCTTAAAAAAAAAAAAATTCTGTCTTACGCACACATATACAAATACACACACACACACATTGAACATCCCTAATTCAAAAACACAAAATCTAAAACGCTCTAAAATCTGAAACTTTTTGAGCATTGACATAACATCACAAGTGGAAAATTCCATGCCACGAAACTTTGTTTCATGCACAAAATTATTAAATCATTGTATAAAGGTACCTTCAGGCTATGTGTATCGTGTATATGAAACAGACGAATTTTGTTTGTAGACTTGGGTGTCCTTCCCAAGATATTGCATTATGTATATACAAATATTCCAAGATCAAAAAAAAAAAAAAACCCACAAGCTGATACAATTCTGGTCCCAAGCATGTCAGATAAGGAATTCTGTCTCTCCCTCTCTTTCATACACACTCACACACACACACACACATCCTGTTGGCTCTTCTCTGCAGAACCCTAATACAGATTTCCATGGCTAGCCTTGCCCATAGAAGGCCCCTAAACAGATAGAAACCAAAAACTTCTGGCCCTGATGCACAGGTACAGATAAAGGAAGATTATCCTGGTGCAGAATTTCAAGGCTTAGAACCAAGACCTTAAGCTTAGATGACCTGCCGCTGAGAAGCAGAATTGCTGCCTTATATGGTAATTCTAGTTGTTTCTAAGTGTCCTGGCTTGGGGTGCAGAAGACACTAAGACTGCACTGTGTGCTCCTCTGACCTTGCAGACGTTCATTGCACTTGACCTTGGCTAAGTTTCGGAGCAGCTCTCTGAGATGAGAGGAATGGCGAACCAAGTCCTGCATCCTTGTCTCGCTCTGACTGTTGGGGGTGTTTCAGGAGTAATCCTAAGGAGAAGGAATTTCAGCTGAGTTTCAGATGTCATTCTTACCTTGCCAAAGTTTATGGTCTGGCTAAGCACTCGCAATAATGCCAAGGCTGTAATTGTCTCTGTCACTTAGGCACGTGCTGCTCCATTTGATCAAACTCTGGCTGCTCTTGGGCACCTCTCGGTCATAAGGATATTTGCATTCTGTAATTTGCAGTCTACTGTCTTTTCCCCTACTAGATCTTTGTTTTGTACCCAATACCTTCACTCCAGCATCCATATCTAATCTTCCTTCGCTCCTGAATCCTTTCCTTCTCTAATATGATTGATTCTTCATTTGATCAATGCTGCTCATGCAACAGTGCAAAGAAAAACAGAAACCACCTGTAATTCTGCCATGCAGGGACAGCTGCTATTAATATCTGGGCCTGGCCAACAATGTGGACGTGGTGCCAGTTACTCAGACTGGAAGACTGTGGGGAGGAGCCAGTTCCAGGGGTATTAGGGTGTAGGAGAAATTAAGAATTCTGTTTCCTATGATTCTGAGATGCCCTTTACACATCCGAATACAGCTTGATATAGAAGTCTGGGGTCCAGGGGAGAAGCCCAAGTCAGAAGATATTATCTTCTATAGCATGTGATGCTGAGGAGGGCACTCGTAATACTGTGTTCTGTTTATAGGCATAATAGTTTATTTATTATGCATTAGCAGGTAACTACATCTCAGACTTTCGCTATCATGAATAACACTGCAACAAACACTACTTTATTTCGGGTTAAAGTGAGAAACCCAACTTAAAAACATATAACTGGGGGCCGGCGCTGTGACGTAGTGGGTAAAGCTGCCGCCTGCAGTGCCGGCATCTCATATGGGCACCAGTTCAAGACCCAGCTGCTCCACTTCTGATCCAGCTCTCTGCTATGGCCTGGGAAAGCACGGATCGGCGCAGCTCTGGCCGTTGTGGCCATCTGGGGAGTGAACCAGCAGATTGAAGCTCTCTCTCTCTCTTTCTCTCTCTCTCTGCATCTCTTCTCTGTGTAACTGTGACTTTCAAGTAAAATAAATAAGTATTTTTAAAAAATGATGGCCGGTGCCGTGGCTTAACAGGCTAATCCTCTGCCTTGCGGCACCGGCACACTGGGTTCTAGTCCCACTTAGGGTGCCGGATTCTGTCCCGGTTGCCCCTCTTCCAGACCAGCTCTCTGCTATGGCCCGGGAAGGCAGTGGAGGATGGCCCAAGTCCTTGGGCCCTGCACCCGCATGGGAGACCAGGAGAAGCACCTGGCTCCTGGCTTCGGATCAGCGAGATGCGCCGGCCGCAGCGGCCATTGGAGGGTGAACCAACGGCAAAGGAAGACCTTTCTCTCTGTCTCTATCTCTCTCACTATCCACTCTGCCTGTCAAAAAAAAAAATGAAAAAAAAAAAAAAACCCCAAAAACACATAACTGGCCACCCCTGGACCAATAAATGATGGTCAGTTTTGGGGGTGGAAACTTGGTAACAGGCATAATTTGGATCAGGTGCCCAACCTGCTTTCCTCCCATCAGTGGTGGCCAAGGGCTGGGGCTGGGTGAGAAGACATCATTTGAATCATAGGGAGATGGAAGTTTCTAGAAAGGTAAAGGAGTTCTGGGCAGATTTAAAAAAAAAAAAGTATCTGCTACAATATTCTTGTACACCAGTCATGGTTTGCATTTCATGTTTCTTAAGATAAATTCCCAAGTGAAATGAGCGAAATAATGTATTTTGAAGGCTTTTGCCTTCAAGCTGTTTACAAATCTTGATTTCTACCTACTGAGGGTTAGAAAATCATTCCATCTCTCCTTCCCGTCTCAGCATTGACTGCTATTAAAAACTTCAAGCAGGGGTGATGGGGGTGGGGGTGGGGTGTAACGTGGAGGAAGCGCTCACCCGCCAAGAACCAGAGCCCCGGTGTGTAGCTGGGGCCCTTACAACACTGGCCGAGAGGGGCTCCAAGCACAGCCGCAGAGACTTTCCAGCTGCCATCTGGAGCACTCGGGAAGGGAGCCTCCATCTCTCCTGAGGTCCCGGGTGCCTCTGGGGAAATGCGTCCCAGTGCCCCGGAGCCACTCCCAGCCTCAGCTCCAGCTTTCTTTTGTGTGCAGCAGTCACCTGGTGAGTCCGCCTGGCAGCTGAGAGCCGGGCGATGCTGGCGGTGGGAACGCGCTGGTCTCCGCCCGCTCGCCTTCTTGCCAGGGGCTCATTCAGATGTCAGTGTGATCCATGGCGCCTCCTTCCCAACCCGGCACCTCTGGCCCCAGCGCCTGAGTCCTTCCCACCCGAACATTGTTCCCAGGCGTTCGCTGCCGTGACTGCTTCCTCAGGAGTGAAAAATGAAGCTTCGGTCCAAGTGCAGGCGAGAAGTTTCATCTGTAGCATTCTCCAAGTGCCCCAGGTCTGAGGACTGTGGGAGCTTTTACACGCACACGCGTGTGCACACGCACACACATGTGGTTAAATTTTTTTGTATTTATTTCAAATGAAGAGGGAGAGGAGGGGGAGAGATGAAGACCTTTTATCAGTGGGCTCACCCACAACAGCTGGGGCTGGGCCAGGCTGCAGCCAGGAACTCAATCCACGTCTCCTATGAGGGTGGCAGGGACCAACGACTTGAGCCGTTACCAGCTGTGCGTTATTAAGAAGCTAGGATTGGAGGTGGAACCAGGATTGAACCCAGGCACTCCCACATGGGATGTGAGCATCTCACCTGTGCCAACTCCCTGCCGTGGGGGGACCTTCATGAGCTCTGAGTTATGTACGGGAGCTCTATCCTTCCTCTCTCTGCTAAACCCCGGCAGAACGAGTGGTGGGCCTCCTCTTTCTCTAGGACTATTGTTTTGATTTCTCTTGTATTTGGGTAAGTCACATGCATTGCATGTTTCCAAATTTGTAAAATGAGAACAATGGATATCCCTATCTCTTGGGTGGTGGTAGTACTCTCATAGATGGATTGATATGGTGTTTGCTTTTAACAGAAGTGTGTGGGGTCTTAAAAAAAAAGACATGAAAGTTCATGGAACTTGTTCAAGTTCATGGAATTGTGTATTATGAAAAAGGTACATGTGCTTTTAAAAATTTTCCTGCACCAAAATCAACTCATTCTTTAATTCCATTTTCTTTGAACTTTTTTTAAAAAAAAGATTTATTTGAAAGGCAGAGTTACAGAGAGGCAGAGGCAGAGAGAGAGATGGCTGCAACGGCCAGAGCTGCGCTGATCTGAAGCCAGGAGCCAGGAGCTTCTTCTGGGTCTCCCATGCGGGTGCAGGGGACCAAGGACTCGGACCATCTTCTGCTTTTCTAGGCCATAACAGAGAGCTGGATTGGAAGTGGAGCAGCCAAGACTCGAACTGGTGCTCATATAGGATGGCAGCACTGCAGGCTGTGGCTTTACCCACTTTGCCACCGCGCTGGCCCCTCTGTGAACTTAAGTGAGAGTAAGTTGGGTTCAAGTCCCAAGTCTCTCACTGTCTCACTTCATGGACTGTGAGTTCCTTAGCTTTCCGTTGCTTCAGTTTCCTCTTCTATAAAGTGGGGACATGAGTTGTACTGCATGAGGTTGTTAGTAAACATGTAAAGTGCTTGGCACATAAGTGCTTAATATAGTTTTACTGTTACTATTTAGTAACTTTCATTAGTTACAGCTGAGGCTCTGACAGAGCATGGATCTCCGTTCAGATTTCAGGTATCACATTCACTGACCCTCTCTGTGGTTCTGCTTCTTAAAAACAGGATAATAAAACCTCCTAGCCTCACAAGGATGTTCTAAGAATTAAATGAAATAATGTAACTACAGTGCATGCTATTTTGCTTGGCATACTCTGTAACCACTAGTCCTTTTGCCATTGGCCCCTCACCTGGGCCACCCCTCAGGCAGGTGTATGAAGCTGGGAAATATTGGCTATCTTGGTGCTGGATGGATGGCTTAGTGCTGCCTCGGGCTCCTGCCCCTTTAAGGATACCTTTAATAGGTCCCAGGTGCTCATCCACAGCGTGCTACTTTCCCATCCCCGGTCGCCCAGGACAGGCTCGGAGAGCAAGTTTTAGTCCGTAAGACATCTTTCTTATGGATGTTTGCAACTTAAAGCTTATCTTGAATAGTAAAACAAGGCCCCGGTTACTATCTCAGGGATTCCAGTCAACAGCAACCCAGCTAACATTGCCCAAGCAGCTGGCGTTTTCAGTGCTTTCAATATGGCAATATTTTAGGGTTGGCTCTTAAAGAAGCCCAGACCTGAGCAGACTGCCATCAAGGTCAGGTGTATAAGATGACATAAGATGATATGTTCAGCTGCTAATAGCAGATCCCTAACTACCATCCAGTAGAGGTTTGTTCGTGCATGCATGAGAAGCTTGTAGGTAAGCACTTTGGAGAAGGTATGGCATCTCTCATCCTCAAAGTACCTCTGTTGGCCCAGTAGGGTTCCTGGAGGTCCAGCCATCATATCCACTTTCCAGAAAGGAAGAAGAAAAAGAGATAGGAGATGAAACAGAGGCACTCCACTATGTTGTTAGTCTTCATGGAACTCCCCTGAATGTCCTACCCCAAGGTTCCTGCTTCTATCTCCCTGGCTATAGACTTGACTTTGAGCAGAACATGTTGCTATCCTCACTGGATAAAACCAAAGTCCTGTTCCTGATGACGGTCAGGAAGGAGAATGGGGGTGAACACAGCCACCTCTCCCACAGACACTATTTCTCTCAAATTCACTATGTATTTTTTTTCCCTGGGCTGGGTGGTTGGGCTCTTTGTTAAAATTGAGGTAAATTATATACAAGATAAACTGTGGTGTTTCAGGTGTGCAGCACAGGGCATTATGGGTAGTCATGTTGCTGTGTAACCATCACCACCACTCATTCTGTCCTGCAAAGCTGAAACACTGTACCTATTGAATGATGACTGCCCCTCCTCGCCACCTTCTCCTGTGCTACTCCTTGGTAACCACCACTGTACATTCTTTGTGGATTTGGCGACCATTATGAGTCAAGCCATGTAGGAGTTACCTTTTCATGGCTGCCTTCCTTCACTTGGCATCCTGTCAAGGCTCCTTCTCATTGTAGCATGTGTCAGAATTCCTTTCCTTTTTAAGACTGAGTAATATTCTACTGTGAGTGTATACCACTTGGATTGCTCCCAGGTTTTGGCTACTGTGAATAATGCTGCTGCAAACATGGGGGTATAAATATCTCTTTGTGTTCCTGCCAACAGTTGTTCTTGTTATGTACTTGAAAGTGGTATTTCTTCACAGTATGGTGCTTCTATTTCCAATCTTTGTCTTCCATTGACTTCTGTCTTTCATTAACTTTTGCAGTAGCCTCCTCACTGCCTTTTATCTCCTTCATGTCAAATGTATTCTGTCAATCATTAGTAGAGTTTATTTTTGAATGCAGGTATGATTTTGCCATTTGCTTGGTTGAAGCCTTTCTTTTCCTTTTTTAAAAAATGTATTTATTGGAAAAGAAGAGTTACAGAGAGAGAGAGGGAGAGACAGATCTTTCATCTGCTGGGTCACTTCCCAAATGGCTGGAACAGCTGGGACTGGGCCAGGCTGAAGCCAGGAACCTGGAACTCCATCCGGGTCTCCCACGTGGGTGGCTGGGGCCCAGTACTTGGGCTGTCTTCAGCTGCTTTCCTAGGATGCATTAGCAGGGAGCAGGATCAGAAGTGGAGCAGCTGGGACACAAACTAGAACCCAAATGGGATGCCAGCGCTGCAGGCAGTGGCTTAATCCACTACACCACAATACCGTCCCCTGTTAAAAGCTTTTCTATGGCTCCTGATTAGGCGATGATGAAAGTCAAGCTTTAGGGGTGTGTGTCTGGCCTAGAGGTGAAGCCGTTGGTTGGGACGCTGCATCCCATATCAGAGTGACTGGGTTCGATTCCTGGATCTATTCCTGATTCCAGTTCTCTGCTTTGGACCCTGGGAGACAGCAAGTAATAGCTCAAGTTGTTGGAGCTCCGTCAATCCAAGGAGGCTTGGGTTAAGTTTCCTGCTCCTGTCTTCGGTCTGGCTCAGCCCTGGCCATTGTGGGCATTTGGGGAGTGAACCAGTAGATGGTATGGGGGGAGTTAGTGCTCTCTCTTTCTGCCTCTCAAATATTTTTAAAAAAAAACTTTCAACAAGTCATTGGGATCTTCACAATGTGGTTCCTTTGTTTTTCTTCTCTCACTTCCTAACACTCTCTCTCTTGAATCTTCTACTACAGAACTCATAACTCGAGATTCTGTATTTATCAAAGGATTGAATGGATTCATTAAATGTTTGCTGACCACCTAATGTTCTGGACCTAGGGGCTACAGCAGTAAACACAGACCAAGTCTCTGCCCCCATGGGTTTCCCACTTTGGTGTCAGTGGTGTTGGTTGAAAAATATAAACAAATAAATACTGTGTCAAGTGGTGATCAATGTCACACAACTACAGAGAGACGTAGAGAATGCTGTGGAGAGTGGTCAGGGAGGACCTCTCTAATGAAATGACTTTTGATCAGAGACCTGAACATCGTAAGAGGGAGCAGTGAGGAGCCGCATCCTGGGCAGAGGTGGCAGGGAACGCAAGGTTTTGTGGCAGGACTGAGGCTGGCAAAAGCAGGGGCATGCCAGCATGGGAAAGGGGTCGATGATGAAATCAGGAATATGGTAGGGGAACCAGATCATGCAGACTCCTAAGCCCTTGGATTACTCTAAGATAGAAAGTTGTTGAGACAGAATGTGACTTAGTATTGTGAAAGGACCTCTCCTCCCAGTGCAGTGTGTTAAATACTCACTGCCATGGCTAAGTGTGGAAGACAAGATGCCTACCTGAGCACCATGCAAGTAATGCAGGTGACAGGTCAGGATGGCTGTGACGGAGGTGGTGACATGTCAGATTCTGGGTATAATCTGAAGGTAAGACCTGGCAGGGTTTGGCTCAGGAATTGGATGTAGAGTGAGAGGCAGGGAAAGAAGACTCCAGATTTGTTGTGTATCAACCAAGTGGAATAATATGACAACATCAAAATTATAATTAGGAAGACTCTGGAAATATGGACAAATACTTAAGATGAAATGTTATGAGCAAAATTCAAAGCACTATGTTCCCAATGATGACAGGTCTGATTTTGCAAACAAATAGTAATATGCCCCAAGTCATGATTCTGTGATAAATTAAAAATTATCATCTACACAGCCAGTTATACCACTGGCAAAAGGTTAGCATGCCCTTTTCAGGATCTGACCATCATGTGATTCTATAAATGATCTCTGTGGGTCTCTGTGCATAAGGAATGGAGTGAGTCATTGAATTTAGATACAGAATGGGGACTGGGGAGGTACTGGAGACCACCTGGCATAAGATTCTCCTCTTAGAGATGACAGAACTAAAACTCCCAAATGTGGAAGGGGTTTCATAAGGTCACATTGCTAATGACAACCCAGTCCAACTGAAAGTGGAGACTCTAACTCCTGGTCCACTAGACCATGTAAATCCTTGCACCTAATTTTATTTTCTGCTTTTGAAAATATCCTGGGAACATGTGTCTTAGAGTTTACTGAAACTTTGTTTCTTGGTGATTTGTTTAAAATCACTATACTCACATAGGCTAGTTTGCATGCGAAGTCTACCCTATTTTCAAAGTCAAGAAGAGGTGAAATGCCTTTTCCTTTGCAAAGCCTTGCACAACATGTGAATCCTAATATTAGACCTTCAAATGCAGAAACTTGGTAAATCCCATATGTGCATAACAAATGCTTACTCCACATTTTTTCAGGGACTCTGATTTATTCAGCAGGGCAAGTTATTAATAACTCTGTAGTATTGGGTGAGATAGAATTACCTGTCATCTTAAATTTGAGGCTAGAAGTAAGTAAAAGTCAAAAACTGGGAAAACCCCAATCTGATATTTATTAGATTCCCATCAATGTCACATTCCTATTACTTGAGTATTTGGGTAAATACTACAGAGGAATTGGGGATAAAACTGCCAATAGAATTTTTATACATCTTTTAGAGAAAATCAGATACCACAAAGAGCAAATAGGGATTCCTGAAGGCAGGACAAAATAGTCCTAATAATGGATTTATGATACAGAAGTAATAGTAGAAAGAGCTTTAGGCTAGAACTCAGCATCTCTAAGTCCTAGCCTCTAATCTACCACTGGGGTAAACTTAAGGCAGTTCACTTGTTCAGTCTTGAACACCTAACACTGACATTCAGTCTACAGCTATTGTAGAGCATCTACAATATTACATTTGACACCCTGTGAATATCCATGTCCCAACACAAACTGATTTGTTTGGAGAGGCAGTATTCCTAGTTGGCCTTTCATATCCATGGATCTGATACCAGTGGATTCAACCAACAGCAGATCAACAGTATTTGAAGAAGAAAATTCCAGAGTTCCAAAAGAGCAAAATCTGAATTTTCTGTGCATTGAACACTACGCCAAATCTCTGTGAAAGAAGTGAGGTATAAGTACAACCTGCTATAGCCTCTTGAATTTCACTGATCTCAGTCCCTCCCCAGAGCTCCCTGTTGGAGCATGGTTCACCTCTTGACTCCTCTCCTTTGTGTATATGTAATTAGGCCTACAATGGTTGTTATCTGTGTGGACCATGTACAGACTTTCTTCTTGTGATCATTCCCTAAAGAGTACAGTGTAACAACTATTTATATTGTACTAAGTATTTCAAGTAATCTAGAGATGACTGAAAGCATGCAGAAAGATGTGTGTAGGTTCTGAACAAGTACTATGCCCTTCTGTATATGGGGATTGAGCATCTCACGATCCCAGTACCACAAGGAGGAAGATTCTGGAACAAATCCCCTGGGTAGTGAGGCACAGCTGTGGTCTTCCTCTCAGTCTCCCTAGCAGCTAGAGTTTGCCTGTGACATAGTTTTGGCCAGGGAGACAAGCAGAAGGTGGCTGGGGGTTTATGTGAGGGTCAGGGGTTCCTAGAGGGGAAGACTTGATCCCTTCCTAGAAGGAGCTGAGAACCTAGTACCATCTATCACCAGCAAATTCTGTGAAAGAGGGAGGGTACTCCATTCAGCCTATGAGGGAGAAGAGAAAACTGGGAAAGTTTATTGGAGGAGGTGGTGCTTAAATTGGGTCATGGAATATCTTCTGGGCTTCTCTTTCCTCATTTATAAAACAGCAGGATTGAAGTAGATATGTTTATGTCTTAAGTTGTTTTTAAAAAACTCAGTGATTAAAAAAAATGTAGTGGAAATTTAAAACCTCATAAAGCCATATTCTACTTAGAATAGAAACCAAGGCATTTGGATATGGTGTGTGTGTGTGTGTGTGTGTGTCCATGACAAATTCAACATCTTCAGTGTAAAACTACAGCCAGGGGCAAAGAATGAGTTTTGCTGTAAACCATGGTACTGAAATGTGTAGGTGTTGTTTCTGTCAAATTTTTTTTTGGACCCATCTTTAAAAATCACTCTTCCTGGGTCTGGTGCTGTGGTGCAGTGGGTTAACACCCTGGCCTGAAGCGCCAGCATCCCATATGGGTGCCTGTTAAAGACCAGCTGCTCCACTTCCGATCCAGCTCTCTGCTGTGGCCTGGGAAAGCAGTGGAAGACGGCCCAAGTTCTTTGGGCTCTTGAACCCACATGGGAGACCCAAAAGGAGCTCCTTTGGATTGGCACGGCTCCCACTGTTGCAGCCAATTGGGGAGTGAACCAATGGATGAAAGACCTCTCTCTCTATTTGCCTCTCCTCTCTGTGTAACTCTGACTTTCAAATAAATAAATCTTCAAAAAAAAAAAATCACTCTTCCTGTGTCAAAGCTCCAATTGTGCTTTGATGTTACTAGAGGTGAGAGTGTGGAAGGAAGTGAACCTGACCTTCAGAGAGAGAAGGCAGACGTGGGGGCTGGAGGAAGGACTCACTTGACAATACCAGAGAGAAGGATCTCCCAAGGCAGATGCAACTTGACTTCTTTTTCATGGACAGGAGAACTGATATGGTCTAAGGTTTTTTTAGAGTGAACACAGTGTTTTTGTGTCTCTTAGCTCATTTGATCCTCACAACTGCCTGCCTGACAAGGAAGCTTTATTAATATCCTTGTGCGACAGAGGAGAGCCGATGGGACCTGCTAAGGGTCAGGCAGCAGAAATGGTCATAGCATTTTGACTCCAGTCCTACAAACACCATATTCTTTCTGTAATTTCTGGCAATTTAACAGAAAGAAAATAATTTGCATGTCTTGTAACTGCAAAAATACCAGTGCAAATATTTTCTACCCTAAATGGTTAAATAGTAAAATATTGGTAAGATTGCTAGGAGATAATTTTCTATCCCAGTCTGTTTTCATTTTTAAAGGTTGGTTTATTTATTTTAAAGGCAGAATAACAAAGAGGGAGGGAGAAACAGATCTTCCATCTGCTGGTTCGCTCCCCAAAGTCTTATAACAGTTGGGGATGGGCAAAGCTGAAGCCAGGGGCCAGGAACTCCATCTGGGTCTTCCACGTGGGTGGCCAGTGTCTAAGCACTTGGGCCATCATTGCTGTTTCCCAAGTATGTTAACAAGAAGCTGCACTGGAAGTCTGGAGTAGCCAGGACTTGAACCAGGCACTTGGATATGGGGTGTAACCCACTGCACCATAACACCCACCTCTTTTCCAGTCTTTTGTTCCTGTTAGTGTAATGTGAAGCTAAGAGAGGGGAATTTGAAAGTAGGATTACAGATAACTAGAGGGTGAAGGCCCTTACCTTAGTCAGGACAGGCTACCAGCTGTGACAAAACACCAGCTGCTCTTCACACCACAGACTTCTCTGGGTAGGCATTTGGCTTTGCAGTTAAGATGCCTGCTACGTCCGAGTGCCTGGCTTTGATACCTGTCTCCATCTCCTAACTTCAGCTCCCTGCTAATACAGACCCTGAGAGGCACTGGTGGTGGCTCCAGTGGATGAGTTCCACCCACTTGTGAGACCTAGATCACATTCAGGGTTCCCCACTCCAACCAGTCCAGTCCCTACTGTTGCTTTCAGAATGTGGATATTCCTGGTCAGGCAGCTCTCCTGAGTGGCTTCTGTGTAAGTGGCGATTTAAGGGTTCGCGTTTTCCCACTTTGTGACACTGCCGTCTTCACGCCTGACTGATGTCACTGTGGAAGAGGAAGCATGAAGTCGCAGCACATAGCTAACCAACTGCCTTGGCTCCCGAGTCACATGTCACTTCTGCTCTCTTTCCATTGGCTGGAACTAGTCACTTGACACACACACCCCCAGCCCCACCCCCGATCTAGAAGAAGGCAAGTCTACGAAATGGAGTCCCTGGCTGAGTGCTTCCCAGGAATAAGGTTACAGCATAGAAGGGAAACGTGTCTTTGATGTTGGTTGTCTCTGCTGGACACCTCTAGTTAACCGAATGTATTGTTGTTCTTACCCCCCGCTAAAACCTAGGGAGGCCCTCAAAACATGTTCCATTATAAAGAAAAGGCTTCTCGGGACCGGTGTTGTGGCGTAGCAGGTAAAGCCTCTGCCTGTGATGCGGCATCCTGTATGTGCACTGGTTCGAGTCCTGGCTGCTCCACTTCCTATCCAGCTCCCTGCTAATGCACCTGGGAAAGCAGCAGAAGATGGCCCAGGTGCTTGGGCCCCTGCACCCACATGGGAGACCTGGAGGAAGCTCATGAATCCTGGCTTCAGCCTGGCACAACCCTGACCATTGCAGGAAACAAATCTTGAAAGAAGAAGAAGAAGAAAAAAAAGACCCTTAAGTCTCAGGAATATTTGCCGAGTTAGAGGAGAGTTCCACTATCAGTATTATTAAGGAAACACAAGAGTTAGGAGACAAGGACATGTTGGGAAGACTCTGTTTTTTTATTTTTTTATTTTTTGACAGGCAGAGTGGACAGAGAGAGAGAGAAAGGTCTTCCTTTTGCCGTTGGTTCACCCTCCAATGGCCGCCGCGGTAGGCGTGCTGCGGCCGGCGCACGGCGCTGATCTGATGGCAGGAGCCAGGTGCTTCTCCTGGTCTCACATGGGGTGCAGGGCCCAAGCACTTGGGCCATCCTCCACTGCACTCCCTGGCCACAGCAGAGAGCTGGCCTGGAAGAGGGGCAACCGGGACAGGATCGGAGACTCTGTTTTAAAGATATGTCTGGCTCCTAGGTAGCGCCCACTTGAGTGATGGGTTTAGATGGAACAAGTCACTGAGGCAAAATGCCAGCTATCTTCTGTGGATCACACCCCTTCCACTGTGCCCTGAGAGGCTTCCTGTCTGTCCTACATTCAAGGGCTGTCAACCCTCTGGGTCCCAGCTGGGATTAGCCAGTGGGAAGTCTGGCAGGAAAATAGAAAGGGAGAGCAGAGGAGGTCAGGGCTTTGTGCCACAGGCTGCATTCCTGCAAAGTAGTCTTAGGTTTGTTCATCCTTCTATGAAAGACACCTGCTTTTCTCAAGCTTCTGTGTTTTATATGAGCAACTCTCCTTCCACGGTCTGGTATCCTCTGTCTCCCCTGGTCCCATCAGGTCAAGTGACAGTAATATCTGTTACTGCCAGCCCAAGGTTTCTGCATCATCTCCTGTGGTCACTCCAAATCCACCCCCCCCCCTTTTGAGAGGCAGAGATGGAAATACAGAAGAATAAGGGAGACAGGCAGACACTGGTTCCCTCCCCAGATACCCGAGATGGCCAGAGCTAGGAACACAATCCAGATCTCCCATGCAGGTAGCAGGAACTCAATTATTCCAGCCATTACTGCTACTGCCCAGGGTCTGTATTAGCAGGAAGCTGGAGTGCGGAGCTGGAACTGGGAATTAAACCCAGGTACTTGGAGGTGGGATGTGAGTATCTTACCTGCTAAGTATCTACTCCCCATTCACACATTTGTTCTTTGTTAAAAAAAAAATTATTCTAATTTGCTTTTGTCATTTGTTTCTATTTGTTGCCCTTTCTTTGTTTCAATGTTTCCAGCCCCAAGCAGCAGATCTCAGTAGAAGTTAAAGTATCCTTTTAAAAATTATTCTTAGCATATTTTTATATCTTGGAGATTTGGGGTTTGGCTTTCTGGATTTTTTTTGGTAGGGCTTTGCCAGTCTCTGTGCACTCAGTCTTGATTACCTGCCCTGGCTTTGCTTCCCACCTCTTGTTCTTGCCCTTTGGCAATTTGGGCTCATCAGCCTAGTCCCCACCCTGTCACACGCCCCTGGATCTCCTATCAGAAGAAATTGCCAACAGGACAAGTGGAGGAGCCATCAAATGTTTGCTTTCTGCAGGATGAGCATTCCATCAGATATCAAAAAAAGCTGAATTCAAGGACAAACTCGGCAGAGGAGGCAAAAGCTCGTTTTGAGATTTTCTGTGTTAGCAGAGAAATTCATATAGATTGGATATTGGAATTCTGCTCTTCTTGGCCCACTTCTTTTTCCTCCCTGATTATTTTACAGGCTTGCATTTTGTTTTCTGTTTTACTGGTTTCTATCCCAGCTCCGTGCTGAGTCATCTCCCTTCCCTAATTCCGCTCTCCAAGGAAGATTTTGTTCGATTTCCAGTTCCTTCTCCCAGCCTACACTTCTTTGATCCTGTGTCTAAGAAGCCACTTTCTTCTAGCCGTGACTGTTAAAGAACTGTTCTTCCTTTTCTTCTTTCTGTTTTCCCGAGAGGCCATGGTTTCTGAGCAGAGAGGTGAGCCAGGGATTTTTGAGTTGGAGAAAACTGGGCTTGAGTCCCAGTTCTTCTGCTTTCTAAACTGAGTGACCTTGGTGAGGTCCCTGATCCTCATTCTCCATTTCTTCTATAAGATAGAAATAATAAAGGTTCCTAGCTCAGAGGCTATTAGGGGGATTAAATGAGAAAATGAAGTTACACGATGTAGTGTCCATAGTGAATAATCAATAAACATTATTTGTTTTTATTACAACTTTCTGTGCATTACCCAAATTCCAGGATTCTAGATTTGATGTATTGCTCCGCGGAGGGACTAAGGTCTTTATATCCCTTCTAGAAGAAACTGGAAGTGTTTTTGCTTGTCATTGCTAACTGATACCCTTTGATTAGTTCTGATTATGCTCTAAATAGAGCAGAATCACTTGAAATATGTATACACAATCAGATGTAACTAATATTTATAGAGGTACCTTATAAATCTGAGATATTGTGCCAGGGACTGCTCATGGATTTTCAAAGAAAAGGTTAATACCAATTACAGAACTAGAAACAGGTAGTGAATAGCTTTGTTTTGTGTAAGACTGTAGACATTCTTTCTTTTATTCCCTACTCTGGCTTGATTTTCAACTTGTTCTAATCATCTGACCATAAGCAATCTTTTCTGGAAAGATGTCAATTACCAGAAAAAAAAGCAACCACAGATGCGTAAAATTTAGATGGGAAGGGATCATTTATTTTTAAATCACCTGTTTTTGTGTTCATTTTACTTATCAAATGGCCCCACTTGCTTTGGATGAATATAATTTCAAAAGGCTTTTCTTATGGTCATTTGCTTCTTAATAAAGTTGCACATTTGCTCAAATTATATTTACTCTCTAATTCTGTTCCTACAGGCTTGCACCAGCTTTCTTCCCTCTCCATAGGGACCTGGCCCAATTTTCTCTTTCTATGGGCTTTCTAATTTGCATTTAAGCTCTTTATGCCATGCTTGTCACCTGGTTGATATATCTAGGTTTAGCCACCTTCAATTGCTTCTTACCCCATTTAAACTTTCTCTCTCCTTTCATATGTTCCAGATAATTGCCTCCACTTTTTTTTTTCTTTTAAAATGTTACTGAAGACTGACAGTTTTGGAGTGGACCTACTTTGTATCAGTGGGAATGTTCTTGGCTGCAAGTAACAGGATATGCAAATGAAATGGTTTAAACAATAGAAGTGCATTTTTATTCTTGTGACATTAAGACTGGAAATAGCTTGTCTCCAGGTTGTTTCAAAAGCTCAGCAATGGCATTGGGGACCCTGGTTCTTCCAGCCTTTCTGTGTGGATCTGCAGCACATCGACAGTGTCTCTGTCAAGGTCCTAGGCAAGATGTAGCAGCTCCAAGTATCACAGTCTTGCATCTGAGCACCCTAAGGAGAAGGGAGTGGAAAGGGCCTTTTCCTCATGCATACTCTCTTTTATCAGGGTGGACAGTTTTTTTCCTGAAGACCTCTAGCAAAATTCCACTTAGCTTCATTGGACATAACCTGATTGCCAGTCTACCTATATGCCAACAAGTATCAAAAAGAAGGTAATAGGAATTCTTGATTTAAACCAATCATTTAATCCTCTGGGGCTGGGCATACTGCCATTTATAAACACTGGGGTTCTATTATCCAGGAAGAAGTTGGTGGGCACCTGGATGGTCTCTGGAAGGTGGGCACCTGTTGGTGAGCACCTGGGTGGTCTCTGTATACTGATTCTTACCACCACATATATGTGAGGAATCTGAGTTCCTTTGGGGTTAAAGGCTTTGCTAAAAGCTACATACATACCAAGTTTCAAAGGAAAACTGAACCTGTGGCCTTCTTATGTTCAAGAATCAATTCCTCCATTCTGTGCCCTTCAAGGTAACCGTTAACCATGAAAGTTCTGGGAAAGAAATGAAACTCAGGAGCCAGGTCAAGAGGAATTTCTTTTCCTCCTCTTTCTTTGACCCAGACTCGGGGAACCAGGAGTCCAATCTGTGTGGTTAATTCATCCACTCATTTGACAAATGTTTATTGCCCTCCACCAGTATATTGGGAATAGTGTTATATGCTATGGGTATAGTTCATTTATTTCATTTATACAACTTCGTTCTCAAATATTAAGTGAAAATCCAGGGGTAGAATTGTAGAAGTCTCTTTAATTAGATAACATCTCTCAAAGTCTATTTTCTTACCTCTTCCTGGTAATATAGGAAGACTACATTTCCCAGCCTCCTTTGCAATTAGATTGTACCATGTGACTGGCATCTGGCATGTGGGATGTGGGTGAAAGTAATGTGTTTCAGTTCCGGGTCTGGCTGTGCAACCCTTGATACTCTTGACACATCTCTATCAGTCATTTTGGTTTTTTGGTAGTTTGGATTGTTTAACTATCTCTACCTTTTCCTCCCCTCCAGCTTCATATGGTTTATTTTTTTAAAGATTTATTTATCCATTTGAAAGGCAGAGTTACAGAGAGGGAGAGAGGGAGAGAGAGAGAGAGATCTTCCATCTGCTGGTTCACTCCCCAATTGATCACATCAGCTAAAGCTGAGCCAATCTGGAGTCAGGAGCTTCCTCCAGGTCTTCCATGTGGGTGCAGGGGCCCAAGCACTTGGGCCATCTTCTACTGCTTTCCCAGGCCACAGCAGAGAGCTGGATCAGAAATGAAGCAGCCGGGACTCAAACCGGTGCCCATATTGGATGTTGGCACTGTAGGTGGCAGCTTTACCTGCTAAGCCACAGCACCGGCCCCTTCATGTGGTTTAGAAAATTAAAATAGGGTGGACATTTAGCCAGCAGTTAAGGTACTGGTTACTTTCTTGTGTGCCACACCAGAGTGCCTGGATTTGATACCTGTCTTCAGTTCCTGATTCCAGCTTCAGCTTCGTGTAGGGATTAACTGGGTTAATTAACTGGGTTCCTGCTTCCTGTGTGGAAGATACAGATTGCATTCCCAGCTTTGGGGTTTAGTCCCAGCCCAGTCCTGGCCATGGTAGGCATTTGGGAAATAAACCAGTGGGTAGAAGTTTCTCTCTCTCTCTCTCTCTCTCTCCCTCTCTCTGTCTCTCTCTCTCTCTGTGTGTGTATGTGTGCACACATGCCTCTAACATACACGTTTAAAATTTTAAAGAAGATTGAATTATCATAGCTCTTTTTCATAGATTCTTTCTGCTAAATAGCTTCATCTTTTTTTACTTCTGCTTCTTTTAAAAAAAGACAACCCCTCCTTTAAAAATTATTTATTTAATCTATTTTGGAAGCAGAGAGACAGACAGACAAAGCTCCCATCTGTTGGCTTAGTCTCCAAATGCCTACTTCAGCTAGCCTAAAGCCAGGAACTCGAAATGCAATACAGATCTCCCACATGGATGGCAGGGACCCAATTACTTTAGCCATCACCTGCTGCCTCCTGGGGTGCACAGAAGCAGGAAGCTGGAATCAGGAGTGGAGCCAAGACTCAAACCCAGTACTCTGCTACAGGATGTGAATGTCCCAACCAGGGTCCTAATACCAGCTGCAAGATTTCCTTTTTTAATTAAAAACAGTTCACTTTTCCCCTTCAGAGTGAAAGGTCTGGAAGTGACAGTGGGTTAGTGAAGGTTCAAGCTCCATAAGACTGGAGAAGAGGTTAAACCTCATATTAGAGCTGGGCCTAGTTGTTTGTAATTCTTGTCCAGTCTTGGGAGTCTGTGTTTTCAAGTGTTTGTCCAACTGCTTTCTCTACATACCAACATCTCAGTGGGGAGAGGAAAGCAGAGACAAGTAAGAGAAATCTAAGCCTCTTCAAGTTCTGAGCTTAGCACACTCCACTTCATTGTGCTGTTGGAATGGCTCAATGAGACAAAAGGTGACTCGGTGATAAGGCTTAGCATACACTATACACTTGAAATATTATTTAAATTTTTGTGTTATTGTTGAGAGACACCGAAGTACAGTGGTTAAGAACCTGGAACCAGACTACCTGCACCCAAATCTTTGCTCAGCCATAGACTCATTGGTACGTGTATAAATCACTCAGTGTCACATAGCACATTGTCCCTATCTGCTTCACCAAGTGGCTGGGAGGATTGATCAAAGATGTTTGAAATGCTTACAACAGTACCGGGCAGAGCTAAGCACCTTAAAATATTAGCTGTTAGTGTTGTAGTTTTAAGCACCCTTGGGGTCGGCGCCGCGGCTCAATAGGCTAATCTTCTGCCTTGCGGCGCCAGCACACTGGGTTCTAGTCCCGGTCAGGGCGCCGGATTCTGTCCCGGTTGCCCCTCTTCCAGGCCAGCTCTCTGCTGTGGTCCAGGAAGGCAGCGGAGGATGGCCCAAGTCCTTGGGCCCTGCACCCCATGGGAGACCAGGAGGAGGCACAGTGGCCGTGGCAGCCATTGGAGGGTGAACCAACGGCAAAGGAAGACCTTTCTCTCTCTCTCTCTCTCTCTGTGTCCACTCTGTCAAAAAAATAATAAAATAAAAAAAAAATTTAAAAAAGCACCCTTGGTTCTAGTACGTCTTTCTCAAATGAGCCTACCTGGCACTAAATAGTTACCATGACTTGATGAAGACCAAATGGTATTGGCCTTTTTGAGCTCTCCATGATAGAAAATGGAAAATCCCTGTCTCGACTGTCTACATGTAATTTATTCTTGTCATGTCTTAAAATTCTCTGTTGCTTGGTATAAGCAATAGGTCCATAATCAATCATGTGTTAAAATTCTATGCCTGCCCTTCCTGATTATATATTTATATATATTTGATATTAATTATTTAGTTTTATGACTATTTCACATGTCTAGTAGTCAAAAGTGTTAAATCTTTTTTTTAAAAGATTCTTTATTTGAAAGTCAGAATTACAAAGAGATATGGACAGAGAGAAAGATCTTCCATCTCCTGATTCATTCCCAAGATGAGCACAATGGCCAAGGCTTGGCCAGGCCAAACCAGGAGCCAAGAGCTTCTTCCAAGTCTCCCCGGTGGGTAGCAGAGGCCCAAACACTAGGGCCATCTTCCATTGTTTTTCCCAGGCCATTAGCAGGGAACTGGATCAGAAGTGGAACAGCTGGGACATGAACTGGTACCCATATGGGATGCCAGCATTGCAGGCAGTGGCTTTACCTGCTAAGTCACAATTTAACCCCAGTGTTAAATCATTTATAAAAGCCATCTAATTTTTTTAATAAAGCCAATTTCCTATAAAGGTTGAATATAACAGATTGTAACAAAATGCAGCTCTTTAACTGATACCATACTTTTTCTAAGTTACTAGTCCAGTGTTAGCTATTGGCTGCATGTAAAATTTATGATAGGTAAGGGCTGGAAGTGAATGGTCTTAATGTCATTAAAAATGCATGGGGTAGGGCTGGCACTGTGGCATAGTGGGTAAAGCTGCTGCCTGCAGTGCCTGCATCCCATATGGGCACCACTTCGAGTCCTGGTGCTCCACTTCCCATCCAACTCTCTGTTATGGCCTGGGAAAGCAGTAGAAGATGGCTCAAGTCCTTAGGCCCATGTCCCTGCATGGGAGACCTGGAAGAAGCTCCTGGCTCCTGGCTTCAGATTGGCTCAGCTCTGGCCATTGCAGCCATTTGGGGAATGAACCAGTGGATGGAAGACACCCCCCCCCCACCCCACTTCCACCTCTGCCTCTCTGTAACTCTCTGTTGAAATGAAATAAATGAATCTTTGGGAAAAAAAAATGCATGGAGGGGCCATGCTGTAGCACAGTGGGCTAAGCCTCTGCCTGTGGCGCCAGCATCCCATATGAGCACCAGTTTGTGTCCTGGCTGCATCACTTCTGATCCAGCTCTCTGCTATGGCCTGGAAAGGCAGTGGAAGATGGCCAAGTGCTTGGGCACCTGCACCCACATGGGAGACCTGGAAGAAGCTCCTGGTTTCAGATCAGCCCATCTCTGGTGGTTGTGGCCTTTGAGGAGTGAACCAGCAGATGGAAAACCTTTCTGTCTCCCTTTCTCTGTAACTTTGCCTCTCAAATAAATCTTTTTTTTTTAATGCATGGAAACATTGAAAAAGTTAACTAAAGACAGCCAGTGAACTATGTAGTCCATGGGAAGGTTATCCAACTTCTAGGTTTGTGCATAAATGATTTGTGCATAAATGATTGAAAAGATAATAGTTTCTGAATCCTTTGAATAGACAATAGCAATCAATTCCAGAGATCTTTGCAGTCGGTTCTAACTGGGCACATCACATGTTCAAGCTAACTTACTACACATTTTATTAAAAGTGATCTATCTGTGGGGGAGATTAAAACCAGGGTCAGGGGAAAATACTGAATTGACTCTCCTTAATAGAAACCAAGTCCAAGGTGTCACAAGACCAACTAAGTTAGGGAAGGAATCCACAGAAGCCAATTATTCCTGTGTATACTACAGTGAGTTATATGACTCTGGGAAACTGTTTATGGTCCTAGCTTTAACATGACCTAGCCCTGGGTTTTGTTCCTGGCTGGGTTATTTCTGGGCTGTGTGACCTTGTCACCATCACATTTTCCTCATCTGAGAAATGGGGATGACAACAGTTACTACTACAAGTAACTGTGTTTGATAAAGCACTTTGCAAAAGGCCTGATAAATAGTAAGTGTACAAGAAGTGTATCTCTTAGCAGAATTATGTTGAATTCTATTAGGTCAGTCACTGCGGCTCGCTGGCCCTCAGTTTGCCTTATAAGTCAAAGGAGTGTGAGTTTCTATACTCACCTGAGGTCACAGGGCTGCATTAAATGACCTTCCAAGGTCACATCCTGTCATTTTTGGATGAGAAGATAATTCACTTAGAATGAAAGCTGACCCTTGGTTCTGATCAGGATAGGGACATGTGGGCAAAGTCATCCACAGGGTGCAATCATTTTGACCCCCACACCCTATATTCAATGTATTATTCATGAAGCTAATACATAACAAATGTTTGCCAGTTATATATCAGCTGCCATTTTAGAAACTAGGGAGAGAGCAATGAAAAGAAAAATGATAATGAGCAAAACCTCAATGTCTCTGCCCTGGTGGAGATCATGTTTTGTTGCCAGAAGTAGGCAATAAGCAAATGAGTGAATGAACAGCTGTGAGCTGTATCTTCAGAATATAGCTCCAATCTGCTGCTCCCTGCCTTTCCTATTACCACCACACAAATCATCATCATTTCTGGTCTTGTTGCCAAACCAAGGACCCGCCTCCTAACTGGTTTCCCTGCGTCCACTCCTGGTACCCTAATGTCTGTTCTGCACTTCCCACAATCCACAATATCAGATCAAAGCACTCTTCTGCTCAAAACCCACATTCAAAGCAAAACTGGAAATCTTCCCATTTACGATCCAGCCTTTGGCTGCCTCTTTACTGTCTTCCTACCACCCATCCCTTTCTTATCATCCCCTCAAGCTGCCACACATGTTTTTTCTTCCTCTAATATGCCTTTGCATTTCCTGTCCCTACTCTCTGGGTAACTCTCTCCTTCACCTCTTGGGTGTCAGCTCTTCAGGGTCTTTCCAACTACCTTTGCAAAAATCAGTTCTCCAGTCCCTCTCTCTCTAGCTCCTGTCTGGCTTTATTTCATTACAGTTCACTGAGCACTTACTACATATCAAGCACTGCGATATGTCTTTGATATGTGTTGTCTCCTCTGATCCCAGCAACAACTCCAGACTGTATATATGAATACTACCTTATTTATCAGGTGCACAGACTAAGGCACAGTGCAGTCAGTTGGTTCACGGAGCTGGGATGTGAACCCCTGCTCTGTGATGATCTGGCTGCTATGTGTGCTGTTTCCAGAAAGTTCTTCCCTGCAATGATTCCTCTGATATCTGAAGTCTTCATAATTTTTCTCATAATCTTCCATTTGACAGGTCCATTTCCTCTGTCATTAGCCTCTGAAGTTGGAGACTGAATCTTATTCACAGGTGCACCTCTGCCACTGAGCAGAGCATCTGGCAGGTTTTAGCATTCAGTAAAGGTCTTGAACGGACCCCTCTATGGAGCATGATCAATACTGGGAGGAGTACGGCTCCAGCCATTTCTCCCGTCCCCTTCCCCTCAGTGTCTCATTGTTCAGGAGTTTTGCAGGATGTCCATCTTGAAAATTAAAGATGATGAGGCCTGCGTCGTGGCTCAATAGGCTAATCCTCCGCCTGCGGCGCCGGCACACCAGGTTCTAGTCCCGGTTGGGGCGCCGGATTCTGTCCCAGTTGCTCCTCTTCCAGGCCAGCTCTCTGCTGTGGCCCAGGAGTGCAGTGGAAGATGGCCCAAGTCCTTGGGCCCTGCACCCACATGGGAGACCAGGAGAAGCACCTGGCTCCTGGCTTCAGATCAGCGCGGTGTACCGGTCGCGGAGGCCATTAGAGGGTGAACCAACGGCAAAGGAAGACCTTTCTCTCTCTCTCTCTCACTGTCCACTCTGCCTGTCAAAAAAAAAAAATTTAAAGATGATAAATAGTCAGTGCAGGAACTACTAGAGCTGTGCTCTCATCTGTGAGAAGAGGTCAGAGCTACAGCGGATGGGAGGCTGGACCAGGAGTGGCAGACAGGAAGTGTATACACATAGTGTGCACACAGACTCGTGTGTGTATTTTTTTACATCGATACAGAGAGAGAAAGCAAGAGATTTCCCACATTTCTCCTGTTCTAACCACAGTATGATGTTTTAGTTTACTGGAGTGAGTGATTATCTACTCCACAGAAAATGACTATTTTGGTTTCTGCTAAAGGGTAGTTTGTTCTACAGTAGAGAAGTACAAAGAGGCTAAGTTTCCAAAAAGGAGTATTTTTGTCACATAGCAGAGCACCAGGCTGTGGAAGAAAGCGCGCCTGCCTGAGGGCCCGGGATCCTGCCTTGATACCACTCTCTGCCTGGACAAATTGTGGGTGGAACTGGGGCATGGCCCTCTCTGAGTTCCAGAGTCTTCCCTGGGACTACGGATCACATATAAGGGAACATTGAGCAAGTAGCCCTTGCCTTCCATTCCTGCCCTGCCATCTGACAGCAGCTCCTGGGCACTAAGAGAGTCAGATGAACCCGAGCTAAGACTCAGTCTCTGGAAGCCCCTCATTCTTCCCCTAGGAAATGCGGGTGATCCCCCTCCCCACTTTGGAAGGTTGCAGTGAGGATTCATGAAGGGATGCCTGTGAGCGCTTAGTTTGTTGTTTGACCCCTAGGATGTCATGGCCAAATGCTGGCTGTAGGAATAGTAGCAGGAATGGTAATCATTAATGCAATGGGCCAGGCTATGGGGCCAGAAGAGACTGGAGCATCAACCAGGGAACACAGACTCTGGCTTCAAGGAGATAACCTGTGTAAGACCTTAACATAAAAGCTGATCTGAATTGAATGCCAGGGTGGGGCATGGAGTGGCAATCCGAGGGTTTAGAGGGGGCCAGAAGCCCTCAGGCTGACCTGGCCCACAGAGACTTCCAGGGGCTGTGAGGAGGAGAGTGGTCTTGGCACAAGGTGAGATTTCCAGGAGAGGATGGGAGGGACTTTCAGAGGGTGGTCTGCAGGCTGATGGAGCAGAGAGTTTTTGATAAACCATGAGGGAGGCAAAGGCCTAGGTAGTTTGTTTCTCAGGGCGCACAAAGCAGTAGCCATTGTTTTCTTTCTGCTTTAAATTCTAAATCTGAAATTTACTCCAGTCAGGGGCTGGCTTGGGACTGGGGACAGCATCCGTGTGACTTGGCCACCAGGATATCTGTATTCCCACGCTCTCTCCACCATGGGATGTAACTTAAAGGTACATCCTGGACCAGTGGGGGCAGGGCAACAGGAAATGTGTTCACAGAAGCCAAGACCAGCTGTCCAGCATCGTGGGCCTCCAGGTATGTAGGGCATTGAAGATGAGCCCTCCCTGCCACGTCTCCTTTCCCGGCTTGCCCTCTTACCTGAGCTTTGGATCCACAGTGGCGTCCACCCAGTTATCCTCATGTCTGGAGTTGTTCTATTGAATCATTAATAATCAATCACAAGTGGTGAGACTCACAGTCTGCTGGATCTGTAACAGGGTAAATTATTAAGAACAGCACATGCAAAACTAGGTCGGCATCTGCTTCCCCCTTACCCTCCAGATAGCCAGGCCAACACTGGGGAGAACCAGCAAAGGGATGAGCTTTTGGTCAGGAAGGAGAAGCTGGGGATGGGGTGCAGTCGACTGATGCCTGGAATGCCCCAGAGATGGGATGGCTGCAGGATGCCATGCCTGAATGCCCCTGAGACTTTGCCTGCCAGGAGATGGTGGTGGAGACCCAGACACAGCAGAAGGGGGCAGTGGGAAAGCTGGTGACCACTGAGATGTAATGGGTTGCCTCCTGTTTCAGGTTTCTGGCCTCATTAATTCCAGAAGTCTTGAATTGCCTGATGAAAGAGGAGAGAAAATCCTCTTTAAAATATCACCTACCGGCCAGGAGGACTTTGGGGGTGGTTGGAAGTAGATCGTATTTGAATTTGAGAAATGTATTGTGACATTCTACATGACAATGTTGAGATTCAGAAGATTAACGTGGCTGCCTGCTGAGCTTGTGCTCTTAGTGGGTAGCAGTTGAAGAAAGCAGTTAAGTGATTGGTTTGCTCCCACCCTCAGCATTGCTCTGTGTAGCCCAGGTACCTCTGTGCAACTTTTTGAGAAGGTTGCAGAGTCCCCTAGGTTTCTCACCGTGGTTTACAGGTCAGTTGCTAAATAGGGCCGTCCCCTGAGAGCTGACACCTCCCAGGAATCTGGACAAGGGACAGGTAGTCATGGCTTGTGTGCTTCCTATGCCCATTGATGTGTATGACATTGAGTGTCACAGGGTCAAGGAACCACATTCCAGGTGCACAATTTCTAAAGCAAACCTCTAGGAATGATTCTGTGGTCCTCGAATCCCCTTACTGCACCCAAGATATAAAAAGGGTCAGGGTGCGGGAGAGGTTTGTTGGGGGAGTTCTTGAGGGAGGCCCCATGCAAGTCCTCCCTGTCCCCATAGAAGGCAAGGGATAAAGGAGCTCTCCTTCTGTACCCTAAGTCTGTTGCAACCATCCACACAGTTTCACTGCATTTTCATCACTCCCAAGAGAAATCTCCATGCCTGTTAGCAGTTGTCACTCATTTTCCTTCAAACTCACCAACCCTAAGTAGCCACTCATCCACTCTCTGCAGATTTGATTATTCTGGGAATTTTTTGGTAATAGAATCATATTTTTTAAAAAGATTTTATTTATTTGAGAGGTAGAGTTACAGACAGTGAGAGAGACAGAGAGAAAGGCCTTTGATCCACTGGTTCATTTCCCAAGTGACCACAATGGCCGGAGCCGAGTCAATGCAAAGCCAGGAGCCAGGAACCTTCTCCATGTCTCCCATGCAGGTGCAGGGGCCCAAGTGGCCATTTTCCACTTTGTTCCCAGGCTATAGCAGAGAGCTGAATCAAAGAGGAGCAGCCAGGACTAGAACCAGCGTCCGTATGGGATGCTGGCACTGCAAGCAGAGAATTAAACTATTATGCCACAGAGCCAGCCCCTAGCATCATATTCTATATGGTATTTTGTGACTGGCTTTTTCACTAAGCATAACTTTTTTACCATGTCATAGCATGAACCAGTTCTTCATTCTGTGATCCAGCCAAGTAATAGTCCTTTATATGGCGATGACTACATTTTGCTTTTCCGTTCATCAGTTGATGGACACCTAGGTTGTTTCTACTTTCTGGCTTTTGTGCTGCTGTGAATGTTAATAGACACATTTTCATTTCTCTCTGATATATACCTGGAGTGGGATTGCTGGGTCAAATGACAACAGTGTTGAACATTTGAGGAACTGAGACCATTCCTTGAATCACTTTGAAAGGGATAGTGGGAGACAAATGTAAAGTTGTATTTTGGTTGTCACCAGCTGTGCTGTTCAACATACTGATTACAGATGAATCAGCTTCCCCCACCCCTTTTTTAAAACAATATTTATTAATTTATTTGCAAGTCAGAGTTAGAGAGAGACAGAGAGAGAGAGAGAGATTGTCCATCTGATGGTTCACCTCCCAGATGGCTGCAGCAGCCTCCTGCAGGTCTCCCACTTAAGTACAAGGGGCTTAAACACCTGGATCATCTTCCACTGCTTTTCCCAGGCCATCAACAGCGAGCTGGATGGGAAGTGGAGCAGCCAGGAAACGAGCTGACACCCATATAGGGTGTCGGCATTGCAGGCAGTGGCTTTGCCTGCTATGCCACAGCGCTGACCCCTGCCTTCCCCCCTCTTCCATGGCCTCAGAGTTCAGGACAAGAGGACTCTTGGACAGAAGGAGAGAGGTGGCGGGGCGGAGGGAGAGAATGAACCAACCAACTTGAGCAAGAGCACAAACAGGCAGATAGGAGCTAAAAGACAAGGAAAGTCAAAGGAGTGTTCAGAATTGAACCAGAAATGGCTTGAACTCAGAGATCTGGGGGCCTCTAACAGTGTGCACTGGGAATGGATTCATTCAGCACACATGTGCCTGCCACGTGGCTATGGGGTGCTAACACAGTATCTTTAGGTGATGCTATGATTATGTGCGAGTGTGCATAGATTTCAAACTTTTTGTACCAAATAAACTTATCTTTTAATTCCATCCCCCCAAATTTTTTATCTTTACTTATTGGAAGGCAGACAAAGAGAGAGAGAGATTGCCTCATTGGCTGATTCATTCCCCAAATGCTGGCCCCATCTGGGGCTGGCCCAGGCCAAAGCTGGGAGCTGGGAAGTCAGTCCAAGCCTCCCATGTGAAAACTCTCTGCAGTACCCTTGTACACACTGTTGTACCTAAGCATCATAAGCACATGAAGTGACTCCCATCACATCTTAGAAATGAGAAGACTTGGGCTCAGGGGAGTGACTGGGCTGGGGCCTTGCAGTTGGCCACCTGGGATCGGGAACCTTGTCTGCCCAACTCTAAGGCCAATGTTCTTGACTACTGCATACCTGTCCATTGGCCTGGACTCCTGGGCTTCCCTTGGCCCCTTGCATATCTTTAAGAATCCTTCTGTGCAGTGGGTGTGTGATGGTAAGGTGACTCTCATAGCCAAGGGATGCAGCGCGTGCCAGTGTCCCTGGCGTAAATGTTCCCACCACTGTGGATCTCAAGCTACCATCACTTTGACAACCAGCTCACAAAATTCCTGCATACAGCACACTTGGCAATCATGAACCAGTAAGAGCAACTCCAGGGTAGTGTTACTTCGATGCCTTTGAGTTTCATGAACCATTGCACTTCATCTTTTATGCCTGACTACCAAAGTTCCAGTTAGGACCACTCAGTGTGTCCCTGAGTGTTCTGCTTAATTGAGGCCTGTAACCTGTAACACTGAATCAGGCCATGTTTCAGGGAAACATATGCCCCCCCCCCAACAAAACCTGATGTTGCAGTGCTCACAGAAATAGAAGCAAAGTCATATTAAAGAAATGCACCACATTCGTATGCATTTTCCTCTTCTACCTCTAAGTAATAGTTAACATACTTTTAGGCTTATTCCAAAAATGTCAGTTATAAGCCAGAGACCATATGATAGAAGCTGAAGCTGACAGAAGCCAGATCTTCTTCGACACAGTATTTCTCAGACTGGGGTCTGCATGTTGTATTGGAATTAAAATATGTGCTGTATATTTTCCATGTTTATCTTTAAGAACTTGATCCATTATAAAGATCAAGTTTCTCTGTGTGTGTGATGTTTTGCAATTCAAAGCCATTAAGCAAAAAGCCTGTAGTTCCTTGTGGTAAACTAATTCCTAGATGGTGGTGGGTAATCATTTTCCTTTTGCGATGGGTGCATACGTTCCTCATGGGTGAGAATGCCAGCCCATCCCTCAGAAATCCAGTCACCCTTGAACACGTGCATACTTCAGATTGCTTCCAGGTTTTTTACAGATTCTTTTCCGCTTCACGCAGCCTCTTGTGTTTTCATACAAACAGGTCACACTGATAACACCCAGCTCTCACTATGCGACACAGATCGCCGAGAGCAGGCTAAGATGGCCATCTATAATCTATAATCTCCCCCTATCCCTATCCCCCGCCCTCGATTTCACGTGGTTCAGCCAAACAGGGTTTGCAGGAATGGTATTTCCCAGCTGCTAATGACCAATTTCATTATCCTGCCGCCCTGAGCTAACATCTTGCCTTTGGCTTATAATGGGAGTCATTACGTTCTAGAAAATTCTCTCCGCGGACTGTTACTAAATTCCATTTCCCTGGAATCAGAGAGAAAACAAATTCTCCCAAGTTTTGTGTATAACAAGCAAATGTCTTGATGAGACAAGAGCCCACATCACCTCGGTGCCTGGACCACCCCTGATGCCCTGGAGTAAGTCATTCTCCAGACAGACGTTGCAGCCCGAGCACACTAAGGCAGCCTGCCGGGGTTTTCCCTGGGACATTAGCTAAATAACGTGAATATGCTCTTCCTCCTCTCCTCTCCACTCTCTGCTTCCCTCTGTAATGAAACAGCTTAAGCTCAGCTCTTTATCTCTCTCACGAGGGGCAAGAGTATTTGATCATTTCAATCTCTTGTGACCCTTGGAGCCAAAAGTAAAGACTCTTCTTTCTTTCATTTGCTTGTTCCGGAAAATGCTTCTCATCAAGGCTATTGTATTTCACTGAAGGCACAACTTTCTGAAGCAAGATGTCCTGAAATTTGCTAGTGCAAAGATATATCCTTTATAAATGGCAAAAGTGGCACTTTCAAACGAATGCAATCACATCACAAGTGGATCCGATTCTGTATTCAACAAAATTATTATGGCACAGCCAGATAACAGGGTCTAACGCTGCAAACATAACATCATCCAGTGAATCGGGATAAGGGTAAAATCTTGCCCATGGAGTTGTTCTCTTGTTTAATGAGTGAGTGTTCCTTCTTCATAAGGAACCCAGTAACAGGAAGTTTAAGTGGACATGTTCAGCAGTAATTTAAAAATGTTGACGGAGTGTCTTGTAGGTGCGTAGCAGGTGCCATTCACTTTAAAGACATAAACCGCAACAAGTGTATGGCCTGCAATGCCCAAAGCTCTGGGCTAGGTAATGTGGGGGCCTAAAGAGGGGTCCCTGACCTTAGAGCATTTCTAATCTAGAGTGAAAGGGAAACTAATACAGGAATAACCAGGCAACTGTGGACAACTGTAATACATCTGGTTTCTCTTTTAACCATCAGATCATTCCTTTCTTAAAAAAAATAAAAGATTTATTTTATTTCAAATACAATTACAGAGAGAGGTCTTCCATCTGTTGGTTCATTCCCCAAATGACTGCAATGGCCAGAGCTGAGCTGATCTGAAGCCAGGAGCCAGGAGATTCTTCTGGGTCTCCCATGTGGGTGCAGAGACTTGGAGCATCTTCTGCTTTCCCAGGCCATAGCAGAGAGCTGGATCAAAGTGGAGCAGCCGGGGCTTAAATCAGCACCCATATGGGATGCTGGTGCTGTAAGCCAGGGCTTTAACCCGCTGTACCACAGCACTGGCCCCAGACCATTCCTTCTGTAGCTCAGGAGAGCACCCCCATCCCACCTGCTCAAAAAATCCTATAACCTCTGTGCTCTTGCAGCAGTTCTTTGGATTCCATTTTCCTTACTCCCTTCCAAGTCCAGCTGGATCTCAGAGTTAAAGTTATGACCAAGAAATAAAAATTAAACAACAAGAACTAACTAGAACACAAGCAGTTTACAGCACAGAATACAAGGATATTGTCAAATGTCCTTGGAAAAATGGAATTGAGAGAAGTGTGGGGTGAGTGTTTGGGGCAGTGGTTAGGATACCTGTTGGGACCCCCTCATCCCATGTCAGAGTGCTTGATTTGAGTCCTGGCCCCATTTCTGATTCCAGCTTCTTGCTGATACACAAACCGGAAGGAATGGGTAACGTCTCCAATCTTTTGCTCTCTGCCACCCATGTGGGCTACCCAAATTGAGTTCCAGACCCCTGGGTTCAGCCTGGCCTAGTCCTGGTTTTTTTGCTGGCAGTTGGGGAGCGAACAAGTCAATGGAAGATATCTCAATCTCTGTCTCTCTGCCTTTCAAATAAAGTGAAAATAAAGAAGAAAAATCTTAATAAGTTTTGGTACACACAGTTGAAATCTATGCATATTTTTCTCATAATAAGATTTTTACATGAACTTTTCAAAGACCCCTGTATGTATCATTTCAAAGTGTTTCACACCAACATAGGCATATCTCTTCATTCCACATTCCTGTGAACTTTTGAGGTTCCTGTGTACATTGCCTGAACTCCCAGGGGCCAAGAACTTTGCTAAGAGGAGTGAGATGCAGCAAAGAGCTACAGAGACCTAGTATCTCCCTTAATGATGGAGAATGCAAATGTTTGGTTTCTTTCTTCCTCCCACAAATATTTATTGAGCAGCTACTAACATGTGGAAACTAGTGTTCTTGAGGCTGTAAAGATACCAGTGAATGAAACCAAGTCCCTACTCTCACAGAGACTGTATTCTATCGAGGAGAGTAGGAGATGAAGAACATGTAAATGTAGTTTCAGGTAGTAGTAAGTGCTTTGACCAAAACAGGATGGAGAAGGGGAACTAAGCATGATGGAGGGCCCACCTCAAGTAGAGGGTCAGGAAAGTCCTCTGTGGGAAGATTGTTGAGCGAAGATTTGACCAAGGCAGGGAGAGGGCCAGGCAGATCTCCTAGGTAGAGGGACTTGCAGATGCAAAGGCCCTGAGGTGAGAAGGAGCTTCTGTTTGTGGAACAGCGAGGAGACCAATGGGGCTGGAGGACAGTGACAGGCAGGAGGGACTTAGGATTCCAGCAGCTGTGGCAAGAACTTTAAATAAGGTTCTGAGCATGACAGGAAGCCAATGGAGGGTATTGAGCCAGGGAATGACAACCACTGACCTTTGTCCCCTAAATGCTTGTCTATGTTTCAAGTGGCATACACACAAAGTTCGCTTGTTAAAAATTGCAGTATTGTTTGTCACAGCAAAGGAACGAAAACAAATGAAATGCCCATCCCCAGGGGGCGGTTAGGTAAAGCTATGGCGCCTCCTTGCTGTGCAGTATGATAGAGCCATAAAGAGAGGAAAATTGTTATGAATGGGTTGAGAATGGTCTCCAAGATACACTGTCAACTGCAAAAAAGCTTCACAAAGATTGTGTCTGTTTTGCCACTGATTGTAAAACTGGAAAATATTTGCATATATGTGCACAAAGTACTGCTGGGAACTGAGAACATCGCTTCTTCGGGGAAAGGAGATGAGTAGATGAGGGAACTTTCCATTGGATGCTCTTGCAGTTTAAAAAAATTTAAACCACGTGACAGAATTCTTTGCTTGTGTGAGGTGTGTGTGCCCTGTATGTGATGTGAACATTTCTGTGGAACCAGGAGGCCACAGGAGTCTCCGACCAACCCATTAACCAAAGATCTTCCCAACTACTGAGAGCTGATGGAAGAGGTATTTTCCCCCGGGATGGAATGCCTCATTCTGCTGCTGAATTCATCTTTCCAGTGTCGACCTACTGAACTCTTTTTGCTTTTTCTCCATTGTTTTCCCAGTTCAGTGTCAGTAACTTTTCTGTATGTGTTCATCAGCTTTCTCCAGAGAAAAGTAATGAAGAAGACCAGCAAGATGATTTATAGATATATAGATATATAGATAGATGATATATATATATAGATATAGTTATATAGGTATAAAGATATAGATAGATGATAAATGGATAGATATTGTAGAGGTTGACAAGACACAAGAACTGCAGGGTGACCTGGGTAGCTGGAACCCCAGGAGACCTGAGGTGTGGTTGAGTTATAAGGCCAACAGGCTTAGGGTTCAGAGAGAGCTGAATGTTTCTCTTCGATTCTGAAGGCAGGAAAACGTTGATGTCTCAGTTCAAGGGTGGTCAGGCAGGAGGAATTCTGTCTTACTTGGAGATAGGTCAACCTTTTTGTTCTATTCAGGCCTGCAATTGATTGGATGAGGCTCTCTCACATAAGAGAGGGCAATTTGTATTACTTAGTTTACTTATTTTTTTCAAAGATTTATTTATTGCTTGATTGATTTGAAAGTCAGAATTACACAAGGAGAGGGAGAGCGAGAGATCTTCCATCTCCCAGTTCACTCCCCAAATGGCTGCAATGGCCAGGATTGGGCCAGGATGAAGCCAGGATCCAAGAGCTTCATCTGGGTCCCTTATGTGGGTGCAGGGGTCCAAGCAGTTGAACCATCCTTTGCTGTTCTCCCAGGTGCATCAGCAGGGAGCTGGATCAGAAGTAGAGCAGCTGGGACTAGAACTGGCACCCATATGGGATGCTGGTGCTGCAGATGATGGCCTCACTTGCTACACCACAGCGCTAGTCTCTTTAGTTTACTGATTTAAATGTGAATTTCATCCAACAAGACTATTACAGGAAAGCCTGGAATGATGTTTGAGCACCCCATGGTCCACTTGAGGTGAAACACGCAATTGACGATCACATTGCCCCTAGGCTGCCCCCAATATCACTTCTCAGTTACTCTGCTATGCTCCCTCCCTCCCACTCCAGCCCAAAGAGACCCCTAGTGCTTTCCAATCATCATCCCTGGCATTTCCCACCTCCCTGCCTTCACCTCCATGGGCCCCTGGCCCATCTCCACCTACCCAACTCCTGACAGCTCACTCAGGGTCACCCAAATACCTCCGCCAGACTCTATCTCCTGCTCCCCGCACGCAGTGGCTTTTCCATCTCTCCTTTGTCCCTCTTCTGTCTCTCTTGAATATTTATCAAATGTTCTCATATGAGAGAACTTCAAAGCTCATGGAAAAGTGGAATTAAGAGATAAGCTTATTGTGTTACAAAAAATTTTCGAAAGCTAAGCATAATTTTTTCATAACACTCTTCCCCTTTTTGAAGACCCTTTGTGTAATGGTTATTGGCATGTTTGCAATTGAGTTTAGATGTCTAGCAAGAACAGTATGAGCCGCTCCCTGTTTGGGGACGTGTTCAAGTGACTCAGTTAGGAGCCATGGGGAGGATGGAGTTCCTTGCTGAGTGTTTTGACGGGAACGAACCGCCTTGGCAAACCCTTTGTCAGCTCCTGCTTCCTCATGCGGCAGGTGAGGGTGATCACAGCACCTGCCCTCTGATGGTCCTTGTGAGGATCAAAGGAGATGCTGGATCCACAGCACCTTACACAGGATGTGGCAGCCCTTCCACAACCAGAAGGCATTGCTGTGGCCAACCTGGAGATACTCAGCTACCAGAGTCCTAGGGACAGTTTCTTTTCTTTTTTTTAAAGATGTATTTATTTATTTGAAAGAGTTACACAGAGAGAGAAGGAGAGACAGAGAGAGAGGTCTTCCATCAGCTGGCTCACTCCCCAATTGGCCGCAACGGCCGGAGCTGTGCCAATCCGAAGCCAGGAGCTTATTTCGGGTCCCCCATGCGGGTGCAGGGGCCCAAAGACTTGGGCCATCTTCTGCTTTCCCAGGCCATAGCAGAGAGCTGGATTGGAAGTAGAGCAGCTGGGACCTGAACCAGCACCCATATGGGATGCTGGCACTGCAGGCAGTGGCTTAACCCGCTATGCCACAGCACCAGTAGGGGAATTTCTGACAGGAGTGTGCAGCAGATAGCCAAGAGCACAGTCTAGATCTCTCATATGGATGGCAGAGACGCAGCTACTTGAATCATTAGCTGTTGCCACCCATGGTGTGCATTCGCAGGAAGCTAGTCAGGGGCTGGAGCCAGGTATCAAACCCAGGCACTCTGACGCAGGAAACAGGTGTCTTAACCATTAGGCCAAATGCCCACCCTGGTGTGTGCTCTTTTGTGCCTGGCTTCTTTTTCTTGAGTAATTTTCATGTGATTCATTCATTGATTGCATGTAGGAATATTTCTTTTTCTTTTTCTTTTTTTTTTTTTGACAGGCAGAGTGGATAGTGAGAGAGAGAGAGAGAGAGAGAAAGGTCTTCCTTTGCCATTGGTTCACCCTCCAATGGCCACTGCGGCCGGTGTGCTGCAGCCAGCGCACAGCGCTGATCCGATGGCAGGAGCCAGGTGCTTCTCCTGGTCTCCCATGGGGTGCAGGGCCCAAGCACTTGGGCCATCCTCCACTGCACTCCCGGGCCATAGCAGAGAGCTGGTCTGGAAGAGGGGCAACCGGGATAGAATCTGGCACCCCGACCGGGACTGGAACCCGGTGTGCCGGCGCCACAAGGCAGAGGATTAGCCTGTTGAGCCACGGCGCTGGCTAGGAATATTTCATTTATTGCCATTACTGAATAGAATTCCATTGTATGAATATATCATAATTTATCTGTTCATCCTGCTGTTGATGGACACTGAGGTTGTTTGCAGTTTGAGGTTATTATTAACAATGCTGCTATGAGCATCCTTGTGCATGTCTTTTGATGCCCATGTGGTTGCATTTTTGTTGGGTAAACCCAAGAAACAAATTACTGAGACTTAAGCTATGCACATATTTAGTTTTAATAGTAAAGTGATTGTGCCAATTTACATTCCTACAAAGAGTGTATGAATCTAACAGTTTCACTCATTTTTTTTTACATCATTGCCGATGCTGAGTCTTGAAAAACGTCTTAATTTTAGTCATGTTGGGTATGTGTTGGGATGACCAGCTTTGAATAGCGTCACCATGTGGCAGTGGAAGACAGTGGCGACCATGGGTCTGATCTAAGGTATGCTTCCCCAAGAGAGTATGGCACAAAACAAGGGGTGAGGAGGGGAAGAACTTCGTTTATATAGATTTCAAAAACAGTTTCAAAAACACATTCTACGTAGTTCACTGTGTGTAATTCAATGGCTTCTAGTATATTCACAAATATGCGCAACCATCACTGTAGTTAATTGTAGAACATTTTCTTTACTTCAGAAAGAAATGCTTTGCCCTTTCGCTGTTGCCCTCCTGTCACCCAGCAACCACTCATCTTTCTGTGTCTATAGGTTTCCCTATAGACTTTTCCATGAATGGAGTCATACTCCATGTGGTGTGGTGCTTCATGACTGGGTTCTTTCCGCTGGTGTTGATCTTTTCCAAGTTCATCTGTGTTACTGAATCTATCAGTAGTTCCCTTCTCTCTATGGCCAAATGATGCCTTGTTGTTTGAACATGCTGAATTTTCTTATCCATTCAATCACTGATGGACTACAAAGTGTTGATGTCTGCTGTGTTTTTTTTTTTTTTTTTTTTAAGCATCATTGCTCTAGTTCGTTTATTAGGTGTTAAAAGCTTGGTTCCCAGGGTGGAGCTGTTGTTGGGTGGTAGAGCCTTCAGGAGGTGAGGTGGTGGTCAGGGTCGGGGTCGGGGGGTAGCTCTAGGGAGGTGTGACTATAAATTAAGTCCAAGTTTGAGCCTAACCCCTCTCTCTACCTCAAGACTAGCTATGTGACCCTCCTTCCGAGTACACTGTACCATCCACCATGAGGAATTCCCCATGGACTTTGGCCTCAGAATCGTGAACTAAAAAGCCTCTTTCCTCTACAAGTAAGTTGTCTCAGCTATTTCATTGTAGTCACAAAAAAGCCAGCTAATACGAAAGCATAATGGATTCATCTGTGGCTTATACATACATACACCCATACATTAGAGTGACAGTCTCAAAGCGACTTTGATGATACTTCATGCTCTGTAAAATTTGAAGATCCCTGAATTAGAACCAGTGTGGGCTGCTGAAGCCCCCAGCACTTATTTCAGATAAGCAAGATGGAAAAGGGAACCAAAGAATAGTTATTTCTGCTAATGTGGCAGATGTGTGTTCCAGCTCATTTAAATTTAATTTAGAATAATGAGAGATTTGATCAATACTTCAAGTGTTAAGAAGCTGCTTATTCTAAAATTATGTTATCTTTCCTCTAGTAGCCTCTGAGGCTCTGACCCTGCTTCTCTCAATTTCACATCTTCTCTAAGAGGCTCGATTCTCTGCCTCATACCCTATCTGCTGTAGTTCAAGGCCAGCCCAGCCTTCTCCAGCAAAGACCTTAGTCCATGCTCTTGTGGTTGTAGATAACAGAACCTCATTCACGCTAGCACTAGGAATCTTTCTCTGTGGATGTGTGATTTTTGCTCTACCCCTACCCGTGCCTTCCAGGATTTTTGATGTTGTCTAGAGAGATTTCTGCTGATGACTTCTGGCATTGGTGGGTTGAGGTTAAGGATGTTACTAAACATCCTGTTGTGTGCAAATTAGTCACAGTCCTGGAGGCTGCAAGTTTAAAATCAAGGTGTCAGCAAGGCTAGGCTCCTTTTCAAGGCTCCACAGGCGGATCCTTCCTGTGTCTCCAGCTTCCGGTGGCTGCCAGCGATCCTCAGAACAGAGCTCCCTCACTGCAGCCTCTCTGCTCTTGGCCCATAGCCGTCTGCACTGTGTCTCTCTGTTTGCATTTGGTGTACCCCTCCCTGTGTGTCGTGTCTTTGCCTCTCTTCTTGCAACGACACCCTAATACAGTGCGACCTCATCTTTAATGACATCTGCAAAGATCCTATTTCTAAAAAAAAAAAAAAAAACAAAACAAAAAGCTCCATTCACAGATAATGAGGGTTAGGACTTGGACATATCTTTTAGGGGACACAATTCTACCCACTACAAATAGATATAGAGCCCCTGGGAAAGGTCAGAGAGTGATGACAGGAAGTACAAGGGTCTTCAGAAAGTCTGGCAGGAGACCTTCTCTTTCTTGGTTTGGATGCTATTATGCAGTGGTTTCAATTTGTGAAATTTGCACAGCTTTTCCTGCATGATATATGCACTTTTCTCTACAAATGTTATTCTTCAATAAAAAAATTTAAGTCATATTTATTTAGAATTTGTACTTGTTTATTCTGATTTATGTTTCTCTAAAATATTAGGGAAGAGCAAATATATCAGAGTCTCAACATAAGGCAAGAGAAGACTGTAATTGGATATATGAGCATGGCTGTGACTTCTCCCCTGTATTTATGATCTAGAAACTATAAAATGAGTAAAAACCATGATATATTCGATATTTGATATTTTTATTCTTTGAAACAGCATCTGTATACATTTGAAAAATATTTGCACATCAATACTTTAAGTATTACATATTTGTTTGCCTGCCATGTGTGTTCACAGCCTCATTGCAATAATTCAGTGGCGCTGCCACGGGTTGGGATTCACTTACCTAAAACCCTTTAGGGAGTAACATGTAGTGGCAAAGAACCTGGAATTTGGAGCTAGACTACCTGGGTTGGAATGCCCGGCTCTTATCATTTTCTTTGTTGCATGCCTCAGTTTTCTTGCCTATAAAATGGGGTGGTATCATGGTGTCTAGTTCATGGGCACAAGGTACCACAGAGCATACCGTGGCGATCCTTGGGGTCTCAAAGACTTCAGAGGTGGAGCACCTCCTTCCTGTGATTGGAGCTGAGAGACCCCAAGGGTCACTCCTCCCAAGCCAGTGAGAATGAACAGCAAGTCTGCCCAGCGTTTACATCCTGTGCTTATACAGGACCCTGTGGGATCCAGCCAGGCTTGTGCAGGAAGTGAACTGGGGCTCTGTACAGCTGCTCCTCACAGCCAGCCAGCTTATTTGGAGAGGGTGCCTGGGCGTGGAGGGGACACCAGGACACAGTGGGTGGCAGCTGTTGACCTGAACGCCCAGCCTGTTCCATGTGGTGGCTCTGTCTTAGCCCGTTTTCTGTTGCTGTAACAGACAGAGTGGATACTGATAAAGAAGAGAGATTTACTTAGCTCACGGTTCCAGGGGCTGGACCTCCGAGACCGTGGCACTGGCACCTGGCCCAGGGCTTGTGTTGCATCAAAGGTGAGAAAGAGCAAGTGTGCTAGCCCAGGTCTCGCTTCCTCTCTTCCTTTTCTTCTTCTTCTTCTTTTTTTTTTTTTTTTAAAGATTTATTTATTTTACTTGAAAGAGTTACACACAGAGAGAAGGAGAGGCAGAGAGAGAGAGAGAGAGAGAGACAGAAAGAGAGAGAGAGACAGAGAGGAGAGGTCTTCCATCCGATGGTTAACTCCCCAGTTGCCTACAATGGTCGGAGCTGCACCAATCCGGAGCCAGGAGCTTTTTCCTGGTCTTCCACGTGGATGCAGGGGCCCAAGGACTTGGGCCATCTTCTACTGCTTTCCCAGGCCATAGCAGAGAGCTGGATCGAAAGTGGAGCAGCCGGGACTTGAGCCAGTGCCCATATGGGATGCCAGCACTGCAGGCAGTGGCTTTTACCTGCTACGCTGTAGCACCGGCCCCCTCTCTTCCTCTTCTTACAAAGCCACTAATGCCAGCGTGAGTCCCACCCTCCTGACCTCATCTACTCCTCTTCACCTCCCTGAGGGCCACCTCCAAATACCATGAAGGTAAGAGTTTGGGAATTCAGTTTCCAACACCAAGTTTTTGGAGGAGCATGCCTTCCAAGCAGGCTACCAGGTATGAAGGTTTGGGGGGCAGCACCCCTATGAGATCTTGCATCTGCCCCATGAAATTCAGAATTCTGTGACACCCTAAGCCAGGAGCCAGGTGCTTCTCCTGGTCTCCCATGCTGGTGCAGGGCCCAAGCACTTGGGCCATCCTCCACTGCACTCCTGGCCACAGCAGAGAGCTGGACTGGAAGAGGAGCAACTGGGACAGAATCCAGCGCCCCGACCGGGACTAGAACCTGGTGTGCTGGTGCCGCAGGCAAAGAACTAGCCTAGTGAGCTGCGGCGCCGGCCCGCTAAGACCTTTTTTAAAATATTTATTTATTTATTTGAAAGGCAGAGATGGCAGAGGCAGAGAGAAAGAGAGAGGTAGAGAGACAGACAGACAGACAGAAAGAGAGAGGTCTTCTATCTGCTGGTTCACTCTCCAAATGACCACAACAGCCAGAGCTGAGCTGATCCAGAGCCAAGAGCCAGGAGCTTCTTGTGAGTTTCCCATGAGGGTGCAGGGACCCAAGCACTTGGGACATCTTTTGCTACTTTCCTAGGCCACAGTAGAGAGCTGGATGAGAAGTAGAGCAGCCGGGACTTGAACAGGTGCCCATATTGGATGCTGACACTGCAGGTGGCAGCTTTACCCACTATGCCACAGTGCCGCCCCCACCAAGACCTTTTACAGGAAAGTCTGTGACCTCTACAATTTCCCCTCACCTTTACCACTTGGTCCTCCCTTGTCTACAGTGAAACAGCAGTTGGCTGACTTCCGGGTTTGCTCTGATCAAAACAGGGTGATCCTAAATTTAGGGTTCAAGCTCCCTCCTTTCTTCTCTCTCATTCCTTGGCACCCTATTGTCTCCAACTCAGAGAGCAACGTTCCTCAAATCTTTTCAGTTCTTCCTGGAAAAGATCTGATAAAACTCTTTGAGGTTCGTTTTCTGAAAAAGGCAGGGCCCTTTCTAGATATTGTTGAGTGTGTGGGGAGGGGTCGGGCAGGGTGGGAATGCCAGCTGGGTGAAGGATTTCTAAGTGACATCACAGGAAAGGCCTGAACCTACAAACAAGGAACCATATTTATATTTATATTATTAATGATGTGACAGCTGCTCACTTAATCTCTCTGCCTTCATTTGTAAGGTGGAGATCTCTGTCATTGGATGATGAGATGCGCGAATAAGTTATGAAGTAAAAAGCACCATGAATCAAGCATATCACATGAGAAACTTTCAATAATGTTGGCTGTTATTTTTACTTTTGCTTTCCTAACCAAATGACCTTTGGCAGGTCATTTGTCCTCTCTGGATGTCAGTTGCCTCATTTTAAGAAGAGAAAATAGAGCATTCTTTGGGTCCCTTCTAGCTTGAATATGCTGGCTTTGTGGTGCTAGCTTGACAAGAAGTCCCTTCCAATGTCCCTAAAATAATGTCACGGAGAATAGGGTTGGATAGGGCTTATTGATATATAGTTGTGGGGGAGAGCGAGTGTTTGATAACTAAAGGTGTATCAGATTGTTTTCTTTTTTCTTTTTTCTTTTTAGACAGGCAGAGTGGATAGTGAGAGAGAGACAGAGAGAAAGGTCTTCCTTTTGCCGTTGGTTCACCCTCCAATGGCCGCCGCGGCCAGCGGACCGCGCTGATCTGAAGCCAGAAGCCAGGTGCTTCTTCTGGTCTCAATGTGGGTGCAGGGCCCAAGCACTTGGGCCATCCTCCACTGCCTTCCTGGGCCATAGCAGAGAGCTGGCCTGGAAGAGGGGCAACCGGGATAGAATCCAGTGCCCCAACCGGGACTAGAACCCGGTGTGCCGGCGCCGCAAGGCGGAAGATTGTTTTCTTAAAATTGTTAAAGTGTCATAACATGCAATTTACCATGTTAGCCATTTTCCTGTGCACAGTCCCATGGCATTAAGTGTAGTTAGATAGTTGTGCAGCCATTGCTGCTGTCCATCTCCAGGGCTTCATTATCCCATTCTCAACCTTGTACTCATTAAACAGTAGCTCCCCATGTCCCCTACCCGTGACCTTTTGCAACCACGCTCCTTCCTTCTGTCTCCACGTACCTGACTATTGTAGATGCCTCACATAAGTGAAGTCATGTGATACTTGCCCTTTTGTGTCTGAGCAGAATGTCTTTGAAGTTCATCTGTATTGTAGCATATGTCAGAACTTCAAAACTTTTTTTAAAAGACTTTATTTATTTATTTGAAAGTCACTGGCACCGCGGCTCAGTAGGCTAATCCTCCGCCTTGCGGCGCCGGCACACCGGGTTCTAGTCCCGGTCGGGGCACCGATCCTGTCCCGGTTGCCCCTCTTCCAGGCCAGCTCTCTGCTGTGGCCAGGGAGTGCAGTGGAGGATGGCCCAAGTTCTTAACTGTTGAAATCTTTATACTAAATTGATCTTCTGTATATAAAGAGAATTGAAAATTAATCTTGATGTGAATGGAAGGGGAGAGGGAGCGGGAGAGGGGAGGGTTGTGGGTGGGAGGGAAGTAATGGGAGGGGGAAGCCATTGTAATCCATAAGCTGTACACTGGAAATTTATATTCATTAAATAAAAGTTAAAAAAAAAACTAGTAAAAAAAAAAAACTAGTAGAAAGTCAGAGTTACACAGAGAGAGATGGAGAGAGAGAGAGAGAGAGAGAGGGAGGGAGGGAGGGAGGAGGGGGGGAGGGAGGGAAAGAAGGAAGGGAGGGGAAGGTCTTCCATCTGCTGGTTTACTCCCCAATTGGCTGCAACGGCCGGAGCTGCGCCAATCTGAAGCCAGGAGCCAGGAGCTTGTTCTAGGTCTCCCATGTGGATGTAGGGGCCCAAGCACTTGGGCCATCCTCTGCTGCTTTCCCAGGCACATTAGCAGGGAGCAGGGTCAGAAGTGGAGCAGCCAGGTCTCAAACTGGTGCCCATATGGGATACCAACACTGCAGGCGGCAGCTTTACCTGCTATGCCACAGCGCCAGCTCTTCAATACATGTTTTAAAGATTTATTTATTTATTTGAAATGCAGAGTTATGGAGGGAGGCAGAGATAGATCTTCCATCTGCTGGTTCACTCCCCCAAAGGCCACAGTGGCTGGAGCTGGGCCAATCCAAAGCCAGGAGCCATGATCTTGTTCTATGTCTCCCATGTGGGTGCAGAGGCCCAAGCACTTGGACCATCCTCTGCTGCTTTCCCAGGCCATTAGCAGGGGGCGGGGTCAGAAGTGGAGCAGCCGGGACATGAACTGGCACCCATATGGGATGCTGGTGCTGCAGGTGATAGCTTTACCCACTATGCCACAGCACCGGCCCCAGAATTCCATTTTTTTTTTAAGGTTGAATTACATCCCGTTGTGTGACTATACTACATTTTGTTTATCCATGCATCCTTGGATGGGCATTCTTGTTGTTTTCCACCATTGTAATTAATGTTGCTATGAATGTCGGTATACAAAATAGCTTTTCACATCCCTGCTGTTCAGTCTTTTGTATGTATACCTGGAAATGGCATTGCTGGAACAAACGGTAACATTATCTGTAATCTGAAGCCATTCTGTTTTCTGCAGCAACTACAGCATTTTATATTCCTATCTGCAATGTGGGAGTGTCCAATTTCTCTCCATCTTTGCCAAAACTCATTTTCTGTTTTTTCTTTTTATTATAATAGCTGTGATGGTTAATTTTATGTCATTGTGGCTGGGCCACAATCATCAGATAGTTGCTCAAACATTATTTTGGGAGTTTCTTGGAGGACCAGTTAAAGAGGTCAGTGTTTAAGGGAGCGTAGTGGGTAAAGCTGCTGCCTGCAATGCCTGCATCCCATATGGGCACCAGTTCGAGTCCCAGTTGCTCCACTTGTGATCCAGCTTCCTGCTAATGGCCTGGGAAAAGTAGCAGAAGATGGCTCAAGTGCTTGGGTCCCTGCTACCACACGGGAGCCTGGAAGAAGTACTTGGCTCTTGGCTTTGGCCTGGCCAAGTACTGGCTATTGCTGCTATTTGGGGAGTGAACCAATGGATGGAAGATCTCTTTCCTTCGCTCTCTGTAATTCTGACTTTCAAATAAATAATTTTTTAAAAGAAGATTACCATTGAAATGGCTGGACTCCAAGTAAACAGGTCACCTTCCATAATGTGGGTGGCCTCATCTCTTTCATTGATGGCCTACATAGGACAAAAAGACCAGCACTCCTCTGAGTAGTGAGAGTTTTTCAGCAGATGGCTCTTAAACCATCCGTATCCATACCTGTGTCTACATTTGCCCATCAAGGTGTAGGTAAAGATAGGTGGAGAGTGGTCCTGTTTTTCTGGCATGCCCTAATGTAATAGTGATCCTAATGTGTGTGAAGGTGGCATTAGTATTTGCTTATGTATTAGAAATAAACAGAAATGTGTAAGTAGTGTGTATACAACCTTTATTGCGAGTCACTATTAGCCAGGCCGCACTCTATGCGTTCACATGTCTTAGCTGGTGGGATGCACTCAGCAGCCGCACACAGCAGCCTGGAGACGAGAAGGGAACAGAGAGGGTAAGGCACTCCAGCTGGAGGCCGTGCAGCTGGTTCCAGAAATCTGGCTTTTGCCAAGCGATGTTCAGACACCTGCTGTTCTAGCAGCGTCAGCAAATTGTAGTCATCCGGGTTTCTGGGTTTCTCTTTCCATCACCTCCTCTCTTCCTAAAGGTCCTCCTGTCCTTCTGTTCTCTGGAGTCAGCCGCAATGGGCTGCTGCAGGGGGTGAGAAAAGAGCAGTGGTTTCTGGTGGTCTCAGAACCCTGCAAACGTGCCCTTGAGAAGAAAGTTGGGAGCCGCTAAATCCTTTTACACCAAAAGGGAAAAACTAGATCCTTTAAGAATGAAAAGTATTCCCATCATGTGTTTCAGCCAAATATTAAAGTGTACTCATCTATTAACTGTGCTTCCAGACTCCCTGCTCGGCGTCGCAGGGCCCTCCTCTCACTAGGACGAAGTGAGGACAAGCTTTCAGAGGCAGCCTTGGAATCCACTTCAAGAAAAGTCTCACAAGGCCGGCGAGGCTGGGATTCCCCTCCACAAGAATTGCCCAGCCAAGCAATTAGGTCACCTTCGAAAGTCGCTAACTTCCAGTTGAGCTTGGTGGGAGCTGGAGCCACAAGTATCACATCATGGGTTTCGTTTCTTTAAAGATCAAACTCCTCCTCCAGGAAAAAATGCTAACCTACATTTGGAATTTGGAAACAGTGCCAGGCTAGGTTCCTCTCTTTAGAATTGTTCTAAGTGTCTTCATATCTTCACTTGAGGTTGACGTTACTGGGTCTCTCTTTCTTTTTTTATAAGACTTGTTATTTGTTTGTTTATTTATTTATTTATTTACTTTGACAGGCAGAGTTAGAGACAGGGAGAAAGGTCTTCCTTTTTCCGTTGGTTCACCCCACAAGTGGCCGCTACAGCCGGCGCGTTGCGTCCAGTGCGCTGCGCTGATCCGAAACCAGGAGCCAAGTGCTTCTCCTGGTCTCCCTTGCAGGTGCAGGGCTCAAGCACTTGGGCCATCCTCCACTGCACTCCCAGGACACAGCAGAGAGCTGGACTGGAAGAGGAGCAACGGGGACAGAATCCAGTGCCCCAACCAGGACTAGAACCCAGGGTGCTGACACCGCAGGCAGAGGATTAGCTTATCGAGCCATGGTGCCTGCCTATTTATTTATTGAAAGGCAGAGAGAGAGAGAGAGAGAGAGAGAGAGAGAGAGAGAGAGAGAGAGAGAATATGAATGAGTGAATGAATATGAATGAATGAGAACCTTCCATCTAGTGGTTCACTCCCCAGATGCCCAGAACAGCTAGGACTTGGACCAAGCTGAAGCCAGGAGCCAGGAACTCTATCCGGGTTTCCCACAAGGGTGGCAGGAACCCGAGCACCTGGGCCATCATCTGCTCCCTCCCATGCGCATTAGCAGGAAGCTGAGTCAGAAACTCAGAGCAGCCAGGACTGGAACCAGTGCTGATAGGTGCTGTGGGCATCCCAGGCAGCAGCTTAACTGGCTGTACCACAACACCCACACCTGGGTACCCTCTTACAGAATCAAAGCCTGGATAATTTTTTCCAAGCTGTTTCCTTGCCCTTGATCAACTCAGAACAATTGCCTCTACTTTCCGCAGTGTGCCTTGGAAACCAGGACTTTCCTGGGTTGTAGGCGTTGGCTGCCACTGGAAGGAGACTTAGCAGGGCATGGAACACCTCCCGTGGCTTCCAGGACTGTTATATCAGAGAGGAAGCTTCAAGACCATAAAACCACACTTTTCTAAAAAAAAAAAATATTTATTTATTTACTTGAGAGGCAAAGTTGCAGACAGAGAGGGATAGACAGAGAGGTCGTCTGTCTGCTGGTTCACTTCCCAAATTGCCACAACTGCTGGAGCTGGGCCAGATCGAAGCCAGGAGGCTCATCCAGGTCTCCCATGTGGTTGCAGGGGCCTGAGCACTTGGGCCATTGTCCACTGCCTTCCCAGGCCATCAGCAGCGAGCTGGGTTGGAAGTGGAGCAGCCGGGACTTGAACCAGCAGCCATTTGGGGTGGCGGTGCCACAGGTGGATACTTAACCTACTACGCTATGGCGCCAGTCCCTAAAATCATACTCTTTATCTTCACAGATAAGAAAACTAAAGCTTAGAGGAGTGTATGGAAAGCCACAGATGGATTTTAAACAAGGAAGAGCCAACAGGCTTCTCTGTGGGTCTCTCCTATTGAACCCAACTTATTAAATCCATGGGGACACAAAGCAGAGTTAGAGAGACCTCTATAGGCTGGGAAAATAGATCCAAACCAACACGATAACATTCAAAAAAGGCTGGTGTTTAGTGCAGCAGTTAAGACTCCCAGGTGCCTGGGTTGGATGCCCGACTCCAGCGTCCTGCTGATGCAGAGCCTGGGAGGCAGCAGTAATGGGTCAAGTAATTGATTTCCTGTCACCGACTTGGGAGCCCTGGGTTGAATTCCTGATAACCCGTCTTCAGCACCACCCAGCCCCAGCTGTTGCAGCCATCCAGGGAGTGAACCAGATGTGAGTGTCTCTCTCTCTGTCCCCCTTCCCTCTTCACCACTCCCCTTCCTGCCACCCTCCTCTACTTCCTCTCTCCCCCCTCTCTCTCTTTGCCTCTCAAACAAATTTTAAAAAAACCAACTTTTTAGTCTTTAAAAAAATTCCACAAACAGAAATGATGCTAGCTGCAGAACCAGCAAGGCTCTCTAATAACCGGGGGGTGTGGGGCAGGGGAGGAGGCTTGGCCGACGGCGATCTCTGCGTGAGTCTGCGGAGACAGTGGCCAGCCAGCTGTTTACAAACCTAATTAAATTCCAATAATAGTACAGTCACATTGTGTTCATCTGTGGTAGGATCTGGAAGGACACGCCAAGTTATTCATCCGCATTAGGCACCCGCTTCCCAGCCCCATGGCTCTTCTTGCCTTCTTGCCTTTCCTTTGTTCATGTTAGTCTTTCCCAAAATGCCCTTTCGGCTCTGCTTTATCTAGTGAAATGCAACTCATTTTTCAGTTTGAATTAATAAGAACTACCTTGCTGTAAATCTCTCCTCCTCTCCCAGCTGTTACTGTTTCTTTCTTTTTTAAAAATTTATTTATTTATTTGAAAGTTAGAGTTACAAAGAGAGAGGGGCATGAGGGGAGGGGGGGGGAGGGGGAGAGAAGAGAGGGGGAGAGGGGGAGAGGGGGGCAGGGCGACAGGGGGAGAGAGAGGGAGAGATCATCCATCTACTAGTTAACTCCCCATTTGGCTGCAACAGCTGAAGCTGAGTTGATCTGGAGCCAGGAGCTTCCTCCAGGTCTCCCATGCAGGTGCAGGGGCCCAAGCACTTGGGCCATCTTCTGCTGCTTTCCCAGGCCATAGCAAAGAGCTGGATCAGAAGTAGAGCAGCCAGGACTCAAACCATTGTGCATATGGGATGCCGGCACTGCAGGTGGCGGCTTTACCCCCAATGCCACAGTGCCAGTCCCTGTTACTGTTTCAAAGCTGACATCCCCTGGTAGGAATTCATGGCCACACCAGTAGTTTACAAGTTGGGTCGGCTCTACTGGGCTGGGCAGTGCCCATGCCGTGTCAGAGGTCAGGAATGTTACATCTCGTTGCTGTCACTCTAGCATGTGTAATGTTGGGTTACAGGGTGGTGGGCTTGGCTCCCATCTCTGCTTTTAAACCATGAGCCCCTTGAGGTCTAGACAAGGTCCATGATGGCTGTTTGCACCGTGGTTATGATGCCACTCAGGATACTGGCCTTCCACATCAGAGTGCTTAGGTTCAATTCCTGCCTCCACTTCCAGGGGACGCACACCCTGAGAGGCAGCAAGTGATGACTCAAGTACTTGGGTCCTTGTCACCCGTGTGAGACACCCAGACTGAGTTCCAGGCTCCTGGCTTCAGTTTGACTTGGCCCCAGGTCTTATGAGCATTTGTGAAGTGAACCAGCAGATGGAAGATCTTTGTCAGTCTTTGTTTCTGCTTTTCAAAAAAAAAAGTGTTTTTTAAAAGTCCAGGCATTCCCATAGCCATCTGCTACTTTAACATGATACCAGGTTTAAGTCTTCCAACTTCAGCAGGTAGATACCCCCTTTCACTTAGAGACTTTAGTTGAAATTGATATGATATACAAAGGTGGTTTTCTTACTTTAAAGATATTTGGGAATGTTCTAAGAGTACATGTGGTTGATACAAGCTTTCAGAGGCAGGGACACCCATGGCTATAATTTTCAGAGGATGTATTATAGAATCTAGCAGATACAAGGCTCCATCAAAAACATAGTGGATGAATGAAATTGAAAGATAAGTATACTTTGGTGCAAAGACTTTTTGAAAGCATGCAGACTTGTTTTCGTAATAAGCATTTTCCACAAATGTTTTGAAGACCCCCTTAGGTCTACAGTCTACTCGGAATACAGTTCAACTCAGGAGTCTAACAACTCTGAGTTTGCATTCTATCTATGCCAAGTGCTCGCCACATGACATCACCGACAGCTAACTACATGTTTTAACTTCCCCTGGCTGTTCACCAAACCCGCACATGTATTTTTAGTACCTGGTTCCTAAAAGGCGTTATACGATGTTGAATACACTCAAACATATCTTTCAATGTTTGGAGATCCAGATTCCAAAAGTAGAACTTGATGCTTTTACGTTTTTATGTTTAACCTTGCAATTTTTGCCTTAAATCCAGCAACAAACGGACTTGAACGATTTTTATTAAGCTCTTTACATGGGCAGAACACTGTGGCTTGCACTTACTCAAATCCAAATTAAGGTCTAACTCTGAGAATCACCTTTTTAAAGTACCACACTCCATGGAGGGAGAAAGTAGGCCAAGCACCTCTGGACAAGCTGTTGGAAGAGATCCACCATTTCTTTTTAACTTTTGTTACTTGCTACCAGAATGGAAATAAATTTATTTCTGTCAACACCTCCTTCCAAAGAAAGCATTAAAGCAATGAAGAAGTTCTGGATTGGACATCATAATAATGATTCCTTCTCATGGAAAGTTTATGGTCTGATTTTAGCTGTGTAATTTTGTCATGGCTCAAGCTGAGATTCAGTTATTGTTTTCCAGTATCTAAAATGAGTAATAAGAGAACTTTTCCAGTCCTTTGATCTGTGGCTCCGTTTTCTTCCAACTTAAAAGGATAACAAGAGCTGCCTGAGAGTTTGCTGTGAAAACTAAGTGAGGAGTGTGTGTGTGTGTGTGTGTTACATGTTGATTATCATTTATGAAGACACTTCAAAATGTTAATGGGAAAATGGAATTAAAGGATAAGTTTATTTTAGTGCATAGTTTGTTCATAATGTGCATCTTCATGAACTTTTGAAGACTCTTTGTATCCTATTATCACATTTTACTTGAGGTTATTTTTTGCTTAATTTGAGTAAAAGCAACTTTGTTGCACTACATCTCCAGTTCATTCCTTCTTTGTGCTGTTATTGCCATATATGTTAACTTGCTCTCTACGTAGTATAAACAAATACTGGTGTTATAGTTACTTAGATAATGTTGTCTTTTTAGAGGCTTTAAGGGACAGGAAAAGACATGATATTTTTAGAGTCTTTTATATTTGCCCACTATCAATTACTTTTTTCTATTCATTCAGATTAGCATCTGGTGTTATTTTTGGTCTGAAGAACTTGCATTAGTATTTCCTTCCAGAAACACTTTATCTTTGTTTATATGAAAAAAAAAAAAAACCACATCATTTTGCCTTCAGTTGTGAAGGGTAATATGACTGAATGTAGAATTCTTGTTGATATCTTATTCTTTTATTTCTTTTATTTTTCTTTCTTATTTCTTTCAACTTCTTTCAGTTTTGCATATATGTGCCCTCTATTGTTTCTACTTAGAAATCAGCTGTTAATCATGCTCCTGTTTTCCTGTAGGTGATGAGTTTTTCTTTGTTTTTGTCTTTCAGTGGTTTCACAATTATGTGTAGAGGTGAAGATGTCTTTGTGCTTAGGCTACTTGGGAGTTGGACTTCTAGGATCTATGGACTAGTGTGCTGGCTCCCAGTCAGCCAAGGATGTGTGGAGAGCTTACTGAGCATCCACAGTGACTCTTTCCAGGATACCCTTGTTAAATTCCTAGCTAGTCCCCTGTTCTGCCACTTACCTCAACCAGCAGTGCAATTGTGGGCTGTCATAACCAGGTTTTCCCTGCTTCTTTCTTACTAGATTTCTTAGTTTTACTTCAAAGCATGGGTTTCCCCCCATCACTCCAAATTCAAGTTCCCTCCAACTTAAGTGGGCCTCAGCGCATCTTCAGAATGTTCATGGAAAACTCACATTATGAAAAAATTATCCAATGAGTTTATTTTGTTACATCAAAACATTTTCATTTTGTTTTTTTGTGAACTTTAAAAAATAAATGTTTATTTTTATGTATTTGAAAGGCAGTGAGGGAAGAAAAAAGAGACACAGAGAAACAGATTTCCTATCCATTGATTCAGCCCCCCTCTCCCCAAATCCACAGTAACTGGGGATGGCCAGGCTGAAGCTAGAAGCCTAGGTCTCAGTCCAAGTCTTCCACCTGGGTGGCAAGGACCCATGTGCTTGAACCATCATCTGCTACCTTCCAGAGTATGCATTAGCAGAAAATTGGAACTGGGAGTGGAGCTGGGACTTGAACGCAGATACTCCAGTATGGGACATAGGCATCCTGAGCAACATTTTAGCTGCTACACCAAAGTTCTGCTCCCTTGAACTTCTAAGTGTCTTCATACTGATACGCACGGATTCTTACATTACTGTGCCACAGCACAGTGGGGAGATGGGAAAATTCCAAGTAAGAATATCATAGACTTCTGTTTTTACCCAAAGCGCAGCAGGTTTTCATACATAAGTACTTTTAAATTTCCTGCTTGCCTTTGGTCAATTTCCAGAACTGTGAAATGATCATCTTTTAAATAATGTTGTCCAGTTTTCTTGTTGTTGGAATTTGCCTACCATTTCTCTTTGTTACAGCAAGTTCTGCTGGTGCATGCATCTTTAATAGTTTTTATGCACAGAGATCAATTGTTTTCTAGAAATATTATACCAGTTTTTGCTTCTATTAGTAGCATATGAGAGTGCCAACTTTCCCATAAATTTTTCTGGTTTGGATAATAGTACTAAATAACTACATCATGATTTACAGATATAAAAGTACATCACAATGAGTCTGACTTACTCATTTTTGTTAAATGATTAAAGTTGTTTATTTTCATTTTATTTGAAAGAGAAACGACAGAGATGGAGAAGGCTCGTCTACCGATTCACCAAATGTTTGCAACAGCTGGGGCCTGGCCAAGCTGAAGCCTGGAGCCTGGAACTCAATCTGGGTTTCCTACATGGGTGACAGGGACCCAAGTACTTCAGGTTCACCTGCTGCCTCCCAGGGTTTACAGTAGCAGGAAGCTGGTGTCAGAAGCAGAGCTGAGACTTTGCCTCCAGCCCAGGCAGTACAACATGGGACATGGGTGTCCCAAGTGACATTTTAACCACTGAGCCAGACGCTTATCCCTGGGTTTACTTTAAATTTATTTAATTACTAGTACTTCAGTGATCTTGAGAATAGGATGAGGTGATAGTATATGTGTTCAAAGTCCCTGGATAAGCAGGCACTGCGGCTCACTTGGCTAATCCTCCTCCTGCAATACTTGAAATACTTCCAGTCTGACCACAATCCAAAATAGTTCACATAGTGCTTGTGTTCAAGATGCAAAAGATAAGCCCAGAAAGGTCCCTGCCTCACATCAGAAGAACCCAGGGTTTATTTAATACATGTATTGTGCCCATCTCTGGAAAATATTTGTAATTATGTTGCAGCAAACCATTCTGCAAGGTTAGAATAATTTCTCAGGAAATGTAGGATCTGTAGGATTTGGCAGGAAATTGGAGGAGGGAGGACATATCACAGCTCCGTAAGACAACTCAGTGTCTGGATTTAATTTCTTAGCGTGTCAAGACAACGATCTGATGACTTTCTAGGAACAGTGTATGGACTTGCACATTTCTTCTGAAGGGAACGAGGGCATCAGAAGGAAAACCCCTGGAGAGTCCATCACACCCAGGAAAGGAGGGCCTGGACTTGTTTTCCTCTTCATAGCATAAGCAAAGTCACTGCAGAAAATTCAGATATGCAAAAAGAACATGGCACCTACCATTGTCTTACACCCGCAGAAACCACTGTTCAAAGCGTGTGCGTATCTCCTTGTTTTTGTATACGAGGAAGACAGGAAGAGCTATTATATAATCCGTGTGAATTTTTGTTGTTGTTTATTTGTTTTTAAGCCCTGCGCTTCTTTTCAGCCCTTTCATTCCACCTCAGCTGGGAGAGGAGACTGAACACGGAGAAGCCAGAACAGTGGAACCCAAGCAGAAACATCTGAAGCCATCTGTAGAGGTGTGAGGCGAGAACCGGCGAGGAATCCATCTGGAACCAGGTAATGGGACTCTTACGCCGCAGCTCACTAGGCTAATCCTCCACCTGCGGCACCAGCACCCTGGGTTCTAGTCCCAGTTGGGGCGTCGGATTCTGTCCCGGTTGCCCCTCTTCCAGTCCAGCTCTCTGCTGTGGTCTGGGAAGGCAGTGGAGGATGGCCCAAGTGCTTGGGCCCTACACCCCATAACAAAAAATATCTGGGAAGAAAACATCACCCCAGAATAGGTATAGAACGGTGAACCACAAGGGTGGGCTAAATCAGTGCTTCTCAGACAACCTGTGATAAAGGAGCAGTTTGCAATTGCCTATCCTTCCTGAGCTGATACTGCTGTGAAAATATAAAATCACACGTTTGGATGTCACAGCACTTCCAAATTGCTCTCCATGACGCTCAGTTTTGGTACTGTTGCAGATGATAAACAGTTTGAAGGCCGGCACAGGCCTGTGGATCCCACGTTGGGTATAACTGTGCTAAAATACTTGTCACCATTGATGGTTTAGATAGCAATAGGGATAAAGATAGAGGTGTGCTCATACCTTTTTAACTGCTGGTTCTCTGGATTGGGGGAAAACCATGATTTATAGCATTTGACAATTGCTGTGGAATAAATACCCCACTATGACAGCATTCCAACGACAAAGGTGAGGCCAGCAAGTGCAGAGGAGGGAACAGATGTGTGCAAATTGTCTGCAGCACACCATTAAGGTAAGAATCATAAATGGGTCCTAAGTTAGTGCAACTACTGTCAGAACAAAAATGGAACGTATAGTCCTAAAATGGGCGGAAGAAGACTCACATGCACCCTACTCAGTGGAAAGCAGAGGGGAAGGTAAAAAGGAGAGCCCCCATATGCACCCTCCAGGGGAGAAGCTGGAGCTCACTTTCCCAGCCTCCCTTGCAGCTGTGATGCAGGCAAAGGACCTAGGCTAGCCAATCGGGTGGCCTCCACTACATTTCTTTTCAAAAGAGAGCGTCAAGAGGAAGCCTTGTGTAAACAGTGGTGACAAAGATGTCCAGATCTTGGCAGGTGGCATGGAGGGGAGCTGACGGCAGTTCTAAGCCTCATCAGTGACAGCTGTGGAGTCTTGGGTGCGTGGTGGCTGGAGTGGCATAGTTCTCAAGGTGGAGTTTGGAGACTGATACCCTGACCTTCCTGGAGAGTCTATGAGAATCCCAGAAGCCCTAGTCAATAGATTCCTGTTTCTGTTTAAACTACCAACCATAGATTTCTTTGGTTTGCAAGAAAAAAAGTGATAGATATACCATTTGCACCTCATTTTAAAATTGATATCTTTATTGGGATATAATTTGCATACCATACAACTCGTCTAATTAAAATATACAGTTCAGTGGTTTTTAGTATGCTCACAAAGTTGTTCAGTCATTACCACCATCGATGTTGCATTTTTATCATGCTAAGATGAAGCTCTTTGCCCATTAGCGATCACTGTTTCCCCCCAACATACTGTACCCTAATTCACCATAAGCCCTAGGAAATAGCTAATCTACTTTCTGTATCTACGTGTTTGCCTATTCCGGACATCTCATCTGGATAGAAGCGTCCATTATGTATCTTTTGTGACTGACTCCTGTTGCCTTGGTTTCAGTCTTTCCAGCTTCATCTGTGCTGTAGCATGTGTCAGTACTTCATTTCCTGTTATTGCTAAAAGTTACCGCATTGCATGCATATACCTCATTTTATCCATCCATTCATCAGTTAATGGACAAGGGGGTTGTGTTCACAATTGTGCATAACGCAGCTATAAACATTTGTGTACAAGAAGTTGTTTTTGTAGACACAAGTTCTCATTTCTCTTGGACATGCACCTAGGAGTGGAATTCTTGGGTCATACAATAACTCTTGAACTTTTTGAGGAATGAGAGGCTGTACCATTTTACACTCCCTCAATATTGTACAAGTGATCCAATTCCTTTACTGGCATTATTCCTTGCTGGTATTTAAAATCTGTCTTTGCTAGTATAGCCATCCTAGTGCATATGAAGAGCTATCACTGTGGTTTTGATTTACATTTCTCTGGTGCCTAATGATGTTGAGCATCTTTTTGTGTGCTTATTAGCCATTTACATTTTGTCTTTGAGAAATGTCTATTTAGATCCTTTTTCCATCTTAAAATTGTGGTTTTAAAATTGTAAAGTTCTTTCTATATTCTAGATGCAGCTCCCTTATTGATACATGTGTGTGTGAGTGTATAATTTTCAGGTATTTTCTCCCGCTCTGTGGGTCGTCTTCTCCCTTTCTGGAGACATACCTCGGCTTTCGTTTATAAAACAGAACTGGAGGGGCTGGTGTTGCTGTGCAGGAAGTTAAGCAGCCACTGTGTGCGATGCTGGCATCCCATATTGGAGCACTGGTTTGAATCCTGGTCACTCTGCTTCCAATCCAGCTCCCTACTAATGTGCTTGGGAAGACTGTAGAGGATGGTACAAGAACTTGGGCCCCTGCCATTTATGTGGGAGACCTGGATGGAGTTCCAGGCTCCTGATTTTGCCCTGGTCCTACCCCAACTGTTGTGGCCATTTGGGGAGTGAACTAGCAGATGGAAGATCTTTCTCTGTTTCTCCCTGTCTGCCATGCTGCTTTTCAGATATATATATATATATACACACACACACACACACATATACATACATATACATATACACATATATACATGTATATATATATATATATATATATAACAAAAAACAGAATTAGATAAGTCTTGAATTGAGTACTAGCAGAAACAAAAACATAGATTGTTTGTGAGTACTGTATTTATAAAATGCAAGATAGATCATTTGGGACTAATGTGATCCAGTGAGAATAAGAGCTAACATTCTATCTTACTCATATCTTTACTTTTTTTTTTTTCTCTTATTAACAATACTGTCTGTCCAGTGCCGAGGCTCATTTGGCTAATCCTCCGCCTGTGGCACTGGCACCCCGAGTTCTAGTCCCGGTTGGGGCGCCAGATTCTGTCCCGGTTGCTCCTCTTCCAGTCCAGCTCTCTGCTGTGGCCCAGGAATGCAGCACAGGATGGCCCAAGTGCTTGGGCACTGCACCCGCATGGGAGACCCAGAGGAAGCACCTGACTTCCTGGCTTCGGATCGGCGCAGTGCGCCGGCTGTAGCGGCCATTTGGGGGGTGAACCAACAGAAGGAAGACCTTTCTCTCTGTCTCTCTCTCTCTAACTCTGCCTGTCCAAAAAAAAAAAAAAAAACTGTCTTTTCTTGCTATGATTAGCATTACTTCCTATAGGAAAACAGATCAACTTTTTGTAAGCCAGAATATTCTAATAGTACATCTGGAATGGACTGCTTTATTTGGTGAGGAAATTTGAATCACTGAAAATATCAAGATGAAGCAACTGAACTGACATCTGTTAAGGATGTTACAAAGCAAACAGCTAAATTGAATTACATGGCTTGTGAGACCCTTGCCTACTCAAAGATGCTTTTATTATCCATCCATCCATCCATCCATCCTTTGTTCTAAGTAAAAATTTAAGAGTCTGATAGCAATTCACAAAAAATAGTATAAAACAATACAAATTAGAAGATTGAGATAGAGAAAAAATAATCCAAATTAGCGACATAAAATGAAGTCAGGAATAAAGCAAGTACAGCAGTGCCTGTCTTACCAGCCTGCAGTTGCTTGCAGTGAACCCATGCACTTGGCTCTGCGTTTTCCAGCAGTCAAGGCCAAGAAGGAGACTTGATCAGGGATACAATTTACAGCACCCATTGGGCACACTTCTTCTTGATTCCAGGACCAGAAAGAGATGTCCCCTGATCCCAGCCCCACAAAAGTCACTCTTTCATGTTAAAATATTTCCTTTTCTGGTTCCCCGCTGGGCTCTTAGTCACTTTGCTAGCTGCCTGCTGGCTCAAATTGAGTGGCACCTGGGGGTGCTGGCGGCTGGGAAGTGGAGAGCCTTTGCCCCACACTTGAAAGTCATAAAATTGCCTCTTTCACTTGGGGTTCCATTGCCTCAGGCCTCCTTGAGTTGGCTCTTCCAGTGACATCTTTTGAATAATCACTGCCATGCCCATTTATTGAGCACCCTCTCTCACTTACTGTCTTGATCTCTAGGCTTCATAATAACGCCAAATAAGAGAGCATTTTTCTATTTTATAGATGGGGAAAGGTCATAGAGCCATGGGGCCCCTGTTGTGGCACAATGGTTTACACTGCTGCCTATGACACCAGTTTGAGTCCTGGGCTACTCCACTTCTGATCTAGTTTCCTGCTAACGCATCTGAGAAGGCAATGGAAGATGGCCCAACTGCTTAGGACCTGACACTCACATGGGAGACCCAGATGGAGTTCCTAGCTCCTGGCTTCTACCTGGATTAACCCCAGCCATTGTGGCCATTTGGAGAGTGAACCAGCGAATAGAAGATCCCCTTCTATCTCTCTCCCTCGTTCCCTCACTCCCTCGCTCCCTCTCTCCCTCTCGCTCTCTCTCGCTCTCTCTGTTTCCCTCTCTCTGATACTCTGCCTCTCAAAGAACTAAATAACTCTTTTAAAATTGCAGAGCTGGCCAGTAAGAGAGTACAGATGTAAGTCTGTCACGTCTTCAGCCTGTCTTCCTTTAATGCAGTCTCATTGCTGTTTCTGTTTACCTGGTGATACTATTAAATTACATGGGGTCTTTGTTGAACAGTTCATGGAAAATGTGGTCCATTGGTTCACACTGACGAAGGCCACAAAGGACCCTCAGAAATTTGTCTCTGGCTGGGTGGTCTTGTGCCCAGCTAAAGTTTGTTATGCTTGTTCAGATGGGGGCAAAGATCTTTCACCTTTTGCAAGTTCTTTTATTTTTTTTTTCCCCTCATTTTATTGAAAAGACACAGAGAAAGGCAGAAACTGACATTAGAGATCTTCTAGCTGCTGGTTCACTCCCAAAATGTCTGCAACAGTCCAGCTGATCCAGGCTGAAGCCAGGAGACAAGATCTCAATACAGGTTCCGCATATGGGTGGCGGGTATCCTAGTATTTTTTTTTAAATATTTATTTGAAAGAGTTACAGATAAAGAGGGAGGGATGGAGGGAGGGAGGGAGAGAGAGAGAGAGAGAGAGGGAGAGAGAATCTTCCATCTACTTTTTGACTCTCCAGATGGCTGCAATGGCCAGCTGTAGGCTCCACTAAAGCCAGGAGCTTCTTCTGGGTCTCCCACGTGGGTGCAGGAGCCCAAACACTTGGGCCATCTTTGCCATTGTCTGCTGCTTTTCCAGGAGCATTAGCAGGGAGCTGAATTAGAAGGGAAGCAGCTGGGACATGAATTAGTGCTTATGTGGGATGCTGGCATTGCAGGTGGCAGTTTTACCCTCCACACCACAATGCTGGCCCCAGCAGGTATCCTAGTACTTGAACCATCATCTGCCTCCTCCCAGGGTCCACACTAGCAGGAAGCTGAATTGGAAGTGGAACTGGGATGAGGCCTTTCCAATCAGCACCAAGTGCCTACTCCTCATTTCCTTTTTATTCTCTCTGCTCCCTAAATCAAAGCCATTCTTCACATAGAAGTTGGGAACTCAAAAAGATCTTCCGGTTACACAGATGGAGAGAGTGAGATGCAAAGTGTGTGTGTCGTCTAAGGTCACCCAAGTAGTTAGGAGCAGAGGTGGGACTTGGCCCTGGGTGAACTGGTGTCACCCCACCACATGATAGAAGTCCCCCTGCACCTGTGGAGCCCCTCCTTTGCCATTCTCCTGGTGGAGGCAATGACAAGTAAATGCACAACTCTTCTGGTGAGATCTGGAAGCTCTGAGGTTTCTCTGGGAAAAGTGATCAAGGTAAGACAAGTCAGAACCCAGACAAGTCCCTCCAGCTGGAGAAAGCCCCATAACACTCTTCTGAAAACTGGCAGAAGTGCTCCCCAAAACTCCTAGTCTTTCCCAGCTCCCTAGTTATCCTCCTGACTGCCTGATCACAGCCATTCTGACACGGCCTGTAGTCCCGTCTCTGTTCAGTGACGTAAAGGGTTAGTGGATGTATCCGGAATCCCAGTTCCTCTTAGCACCATGGGCATCCTGGGTAGCATTCATTGCTTTTTATCCTTTTCTTTTCTGTCTCTCAGCTGCTCCCATTCAGTGCTGTTTGAGGGTCTGGGGGGAATCCCTGAGCTCTGGACTCTGGACACATTAGCCCCTCGGCAGCTTAGCAACCAGGCAGGCAGCCATCCGAGGCTCCCTCAGCCTGATTTCTCTGGGGGCTCTTTGTCTTTTGCTGGGGAGGGATGGGAGGTGGGGGTCCAGTTCACTTGCCATGGGTAGCCAGCTGGGGGAGTGAGTGTGAGTGCGGGGTGAGAGTATGAGATGTGTTAGAGGAGGTGGGGGTGTGACATGGGTGTGTATATTGTGTGGTGGGGAAGAGACAGGAGGATAAGAGTAACAGGATTAACAAAAAAAGGAAGATTATAGATTGTGTGTTAGCCAATGTAAGCTGGAGGAGAATGCAAGGGGAGAGAGAAAGTGAGACATACAATCATTAGAATGGGAGATCAGCTCAGGTGGGAGAACTCTTGGAGAGGAGAGGGGTACTTAAGTTCTTCTGTAGCCTGGGGTGGTGGTGGACCATCATTCAGTGGGCAGCCAGGATGCATAAGCTGTAGGGATTCGGATGTGTGGTGGTCATGGTTCCACCCACAAAGATCTTATCAGGAGATGGAGAGGTTCAGGAGAGAGACCCAAGAGGCCCATGTAGGGGGAACGTGTAACAGCTATGGGGAGAAAATTGGTCCCCCTCTATCCATTGGGGATTCATTCCAAGACTCCCAGGAGTTGCCTGAAACCTTGGGTTGTACCCAACCCCATATGAGGAGTCTTAAAAAGTTAATGAAAAATGCATATAATGAAAAAAATTATGCATGTATTCAAAACTGGATTTCACTAAAATAAATGTATTTTTAAATTCCATTTTCCACAAACTCTTTGAAGTACTGTTATATATACTGGTTTTTTCCTATCTATACTCATGAATACCTATGATAAAGTTTTTTTAAAGATTTATTTATTTATTTGAAAGTCTGAATTACACACAGAGGAGAGACAGAGAGAGAGAGGTCTTCCATCAGCTGGTTCACTCCCCAATTGGCCGCAATGGCCAGAGCTGAGCCGATCCAAAGCCAGGAGCCAGGAGTTTCTTCCAGGTCTCCCACATGGGTGCAGGGGCCCAAGGACTTGGGCCATCCTCTACTGCTTTCCCAGGCCATAGCAGAGAGCTGGATCGGAAGTGGAGCAGCCGGGACTAGAACCGGTGCCCATATGGCATGCCGGTGCTTCAGGCCAGGGTGTTAACCCACTGCGCCACAGCACCGGCCCCTATGATAAAGTTTAATTCATCAATTAGACACAGTAAAAGATCAACAGTAATACCCAGTAGTAAAACAGCTGTTATAACAATGTACTAAATTATTTAAAACTTATGAATTGTTTCTTTCTGGAACTTTCTATGTATTATTTTCAGGCTATGGTCCATTGCAGAAAGTGAAACTGTGGATAAGGGGGTCTACTGCATGTTAATTTGCTGGGAAGGTGGGGTGGGAAGGGCAGAGAACTCTAGCCCAGCCCTGACTTCAACAAGATGGAACAGTTTAAATAAGTTGTAATTGTCTGTTACATCAGGTTCCAACAGGAGGAAGGATGGATGTGTGTTTTGATTGATTTAGAAAGAGATCCACAGTTTACTATGAAATGGGAAGAAAGGTTGTGAAACAGTACACACAATATGATACAACTCTATTTTGAAAGTTATACATTTAGATATAGGAAAAATATCTGGGTGATATACATAAGTATCTGAATATTTATGAAATACTGAAAAATATATGAATCATGTATTTTTTGGACAGCTAGATCTTTATTCTCTTATTCTTCACTTTTAATATTTTTGTAGTAAGCACATATTTTATCATGAAATAGGATATTTTAATAATCATGAAATATTAATTATAAAATAGTTTAATCATGAAAATAGAGAGAGAGAATGTATATATGTTGGGGAGATGGCAGTGTTGTGGTACAATGGGTTAAGTGGTTGTGGGTGATATTGGTGTCCCCAATCAGAGGTCAGTTCCCAGCTACTCTGCCTCCAATCCAGCAGTTCCCTGCTAAAGCACCTGGAAAAGCAGCAGCAGATGGCCCAAGTACCTGGGCTCCTGTACCCACGTGGGAGGTGCAGTTGGAGTTCCAGACTTCTAGCTTCCGCCTGGTCCAGCCCTGGCCATTGCAGCCATTTGGGGAGCCAACCAGCAGATCTCTCTCTCTCTCTCCCTCCTCCTCCCTCTGATAGATAGATAGATAGATAGATAGATAGATAGATAGATAGATAGATAGATAAAAAGGGAAGAGATACATGAGATAAAATCAGTGCTCTTTAGCAAGTCTGTCTTGGAGAATGCCAAGGGCTCTGGAAGCCAAGAACTAACCAGTAACTGCTTTTGCAGACCACTGGCCAGCCAGTGTCTATTTTCTCCCTTCCCTATGCCTAACTTCCCCCTCCTCCACCACCTGCTACCCCAGCACTCCCAGCTGCCTGGCATTGGGAATGTGTGTCCCTTCCCCATACAGAGTTGAGCCCAGCTAGAATGTGCCCCTGTCCCCTAGGGAGGAAGGAGAGAAGGGAGAAGAAGGAGTAGTGGCATTCCCATTTGGGTTCTTCCACTTGTGTTCCCAGGAGCAGAACTGAGTCAGGTCTTGGGGAGAGCAAAAATGCACACGTTCTCCTGTCCGGAAGGACTCAGATGACTTTGTTCTGCTCCGTGTGACACCCAGAGTAGAAAATCTTGGGGAGAAGACAGGGAGCAGGTTGCTGGCAGCTCCCTAATGTGATTCATGGTCCGTGATGTGTTCTTTTTCAATTTAAATTTGAATCTGAGGTTTGCTCCCACTGCTGAGGCCACTTGAATGTAGGTAGGCCGGGGTGGTTCCAGACTAGCACACCAGAGGGCTGGAATAGAGGAAGACCTGGGAAATGCCCCGTGGATCCAATCCAGATTGCAGAAGGTCAACTTGGACACAGGGTGTTCTTATTCAAGTTCATCACTGGACTCGCTTCTCCATGCAAGGGAGCTTTTATAAACCGTGCATATCAAACAGAAAAACAAACCCTACTATTTAAAACATAATTGCTGACAGCTGCTTCTGCTCGCAACAGTGATACGCTGTCTCTCCGGAGGAGATGGTGATTTGTTTGGCAAACTTCAATTTAATTAGGTGCTCGAGCAAGCAGGCCTCCCTCTCCCGCTACCAGGGAGCTGATTGAGAAAGTGACCAGAAAACCAAAAGACCTGAACAACCTTTGGATAGGAAACAGCTAGATGCTTTTGGGCTCCAAAAAGGGAAGAGAGCTTTGCAGTATAAATGAGACGGTGGTGGGGATAGAAGCTTGGGAGAAACACAAGATGGCATTGTCCAAGATGGCTTAAGGGGGACCAGTGCTGTGGCACAGCGGGTTAACATCCTGGCCTGAAGTGCTGGCATCCCATATGAGTGCCAGTTCAAGTCCCAGCTGCTCTGCGTCTGATCCAGCTCTCTGCTATGGCCTGGGAAAGCAGTAGAAGATGGCCCACATCCTTGGGCCCCTGCGCCCACGTGGGAGACCCGGAAGAAGCTCCTGGCTTCGGATTGGTGCAGCTCTGGCCATTGCGGCCAATTGGGGAGTGAACCAGCGGATGGAAGACCGCTCTCTCTCTGCCTCTCCTTCTCTCTCTGTGTAACTCTGACTTTCAAATAAATAAATAAACCTTAAAAAAAAATGATGGCTTAAGGACCACTAACATGCAGTGTTGTAATAGTCAGTGGTTTATGTTTGTTCTTTCCAGTTCTGGGACCCTGGAGCCTCCTCCGTTGCCCTCTTACAGTGAGCATTGTTCAAGTGCAAGAGTGGTTTAGAAATTGCGCTTCTAGTCAGGAGCCCCAGTGTGACCCAGCCTTGCCACCTGGGGGCTCTGTAACTGTGAACAAGTTCCTCGTGGAAGCTCCAGTTCCTTCACCTGGGAAATGGGAATTTTATAGCTAGCTAGCTAGATTTGATGGGCAGAGAGCCAGAAAGACAGAAGTAGAGAGAATACAGAGAGAGTACTCCCATCCCCTGATTCACTCCCACGATGGCTAGGGGCCCAAAGCTGGGAACTCAGTCCAGACGTCCCATGTGAGTGGCAGAAACACAGTTACTTGAGCCATCTCTGCTGCCTCCCAAGGTGTGCAATAGGAGGACACTGGAGTCAGGATCCAGAGCCAGGGATTGAACCAGGTATGCAGGAGGCATCCTAATCAGTATGACCAGAGCTAGGCCAAATGCCCGCTCTAGGAATCACATATTTGCGCTGATCCAATGAGGCCAGCTCATGGTAAATGTCAGCAATGGTCATGATGAAGATAAAGAGATGGATCCGGAAGTGATGACAACGATGACGAGACAAAATAGCTACAGCTGTGTGGTATGATATTTCATTTGCAAGGGTTTCATATCAACTGGAGAAACCATAGGAAGGAAGAGTTAGTTGAACATTGGATTTGGATGAATTAGTGGTTTTCAAAGTCTAGTCCCTGGACCCATAGCAAGTGCTACACCTGGGAAGTTGTTAGAAAGTCAGGTTCTAAGCCCTCCACGCCAGATCCCCTGAATCAGAAAGTCTGGGTACGTGCCCAGGAATCAGCACTGGAACAAGCCCTCCAGGGGATTCCAGTGCACATTTAACATTTGAGAACGGTGGAATTTACAAGTGCTGTTTTAGGTCTTGTGAGGATGGAGCAGTGTCGTCCGTGGGTTAATCTGTGTTTCTTCAGATGTGGGTGGGATGGTCATTGTAATTTCACTGATATGATCACAAGTAAACTCAGGGTACTTCAAGAAGTTCAAGGAAATATGGAATTAAATGATACATTTATTTTGGTGCAAAAGAAATTTAAAATTATGCACAAGTTTTTTTTTTAAATATATTTCCATCAACTTTTGGAAGACCCCTTGTTTGCGTGGATTTCAGAAAGTTTTTGTGTTAAAATAAACATATCTTTCAATTCTACCTTATATGAACTAATTGAAGCACCCTCCTATGTGTTGGAGTAAAATTTTACTTATATGAAAAAACAAGAGCACTTTCGTTTCCTAAACTCACTTTGCTCTAGACCTCCCAATTTCTGGGGAAAGCCTCCATTTACCTCCTCTCTTGGCTGCGTCTACCCAAAGTTCCAGCATGCACGGGGCTGTTTGTCCTCCTCAACCCCTCCTGCGATGGTTGCTGTGTGCAAGGGGAGCTGAGGCAGCGTCAGCGTGCAGGAGGTCCCTGCTCATGGCTGTGTCCTCCCATGGTGGCACCGTCCCTCCCACTCACCTGGCTCTCCTCCAGGGCTCTGACTTTGGCTGCTCTTACCTGGTCTTTTGGTGCCTTGTGCCTGTCAACTTCTGGGGGTAGGTGTGGGGGAAAGGCAAGCTCAGACTTAATTTCTCCTGCTACACACAACACCAGGAAAGCAATGCTGTAGCAGTGGCTGCCAGCTGTCCTGTGATTCAGTTCGGTTTGACTCTGACATTGGCAACCTCGAGATCCCGTCAGATCCTGCAGGTTGGGGGCTTAGTCCCCAAAGCTGACCTCCCCCACTTCCAATGCCTATGCTTCTGAATCAGCAGGCTATGAACTTGGGTTCCTGCACCCCCTCCTTGGGTGGAATCTGCTAGAGTGGCTCACAGGACCCAAGAAACACATACATTCACTGGTTTATTGTAAAGGATTTTACAAAGGATGCATGTGAGGAGATGGGTTGGGCAGGGCATATGGAAGTAGCACAGAGTTTCCATGTTCCCTCTTGGCAAACTGTCCTCCAGTAATCTCCATGTGTTTAGCCATCTAGACTCTCTGAACCCCATCCTTCTGGGTTTTTATGGTGACTTCATGGACAGCCAGAAGCATGGACAGCCAGAAATGTGCTGGACAAAGAGAATGATCTAATGCTGAGAGGCTGAGCGAGTAACCCAGCCAGGCCTGTCTGTCCAGATTCTTCCTGGCCTCTCTGCAGCATTCCTTCCTTCCTGGCATGGGACAGGACCCTTTCAGGAATGGGGATCTCATGACTGGACAAAGAAGCACAGAGAATTTCTTTGAAAAAGTGTAAAAATTAATTTATTTTCATTTTATTTGAGAGAGAGATCCATCTTCCATCTGTTGCTTCACTCCCCAAAGGACTGCAACAGCTGGACCGGCCTGAAGCCAGGAGCTTGGAACTCCATCCAGGTCTCCCACATGGTGGCAGGAACCTGAGTACTTGAGCCATCATCTGTTGCCTGCCAAGGTGCACATTAGCAGGAAGCTGGATCAGAAGCAGAGTAGCCAGGACTCAAACCCAACCAAGCACTCTGATATGGAATGTGGGTATCCCCAGAGGCAACTTAAGCCTGCTTGAGAATTTCTTTAAGGCCAGTTCCAGGACAGAAAGGGGAGGGAAGATTTGTTTCTATAACCCCACTCGGGGAAAGAAGGCTTGTTTCCCTGGCCTGCTTTGGGGAGCAAAGGCAGCAGGCACGAGCAGGGCCAGGGAGGGTCACACAGACCCTGTCTTCCAGTCTGCCTCTGCGGTCCCCAGAGTCCCCACATCCTAACACCAGACCAGCTTCCACCTCTGTCATCTGAAAGTATCCCAAAGCTGCTTCAGGAACCAAGACAAAGAACAACCACGTTCATCTGACTGTTCTACCCATTTAGGAAATAATGAGGGTATGGGAGTGGTGAGCCAAGCACTATCGATGGAAACCAAAATAACACGCATGTCATAACATCGCCCATCACAGCTCTCCCCGCTGCAGCTTTCTCCTCCAAGTCCCACTGCTTAGACCTCCTGGAATCCTAATGTGTTAGCAGACAAGAGTCCAAACCCGCCTGTTTCCAATCACGGGGGCGAGGGGAAGAGAACAAAACATGGAGTGATCCCATAGCCAGTCACTGGACTTTCTTGCTTTCTTCCTTTTCTTTTCTATTTTTTTCTTTAATGAAAAGTTGAAAGAGAAGACATCTGTCTTGGAAATTGAGACTTAATGAAAGTAGGTAACACTCTGAGAGGCTCTCATTGCTATAATTGCTTAAACATTCAATTCAAAATTCTTCCCAAGAACTCAAGGTCTAGGTTATATGACAAGACACATTAGGAATTAAATTTCTTTTTACTTAGAACAAAAATTAAAGTCTCGGGAAATTTGGGTTTAATATAAAACCAGACCTTTTCTAATTATTTCAAGCCACAGTCTCTTTCTTTTCACCGCCTTCTATAATGTACTATATTGAAAATCACATTTATTTAGCACTCCTCATAAGCAGTGAAGGCTTATTCTTTAATATTCATTCTCTCAAGTCTCCACCTGAGTTGTAAGCCACTCAAGGACAATGATTATAAGAGTCACAGGTGTAGGCTGGTGCCGTGGCTCAACAGGCTAATCCTCCGCCTAGCGGCGCTGGCACACCGGGTTCTAGTCCCGGTCGGGGCGCCGGATTCTGTCCCGGTTGCCCCTCTTCCATGCCAGCTCTCTGCTGTGGCCCGGGAGTGCAGTGGAGGATGGCCCAAGTGCTTGGGCCCTGCACCCCATGGGAGACCAGGAGAAGCACCTGGCTCCTGCCTTCGGATCAGCACAGTGCATCAGCCGCGGCGACCATTGGAGGGTGAACCAATGACAAAGGAAGACCTTTCTCTCTCTCTCTCTCTCTATCCACTCTGCCTATCCAAAAAAAAAAAAAAAAAAAAAGTCACAGGTGAAAATAACTCGAGAGGTTACTGTGCACCAGGCTTATTATACAGCATGGACTAGGTTATACTGTAACATCTCGAAAGCCCAATGGCTTAACACAAAGAAAGTCTTTTTCCTGTTTATTCTCCATGACCACTGGGTGTCTCAGGCAGCCTGTGCTCCATATAGACTCTCAGGCTCCATCATGCTTTGTGCTCCACTGTCCCCAGCAGAGCAAAGCGACGTGGCTAATTGCACAGCATCTCTTAGAACTTCTGCCCAGAACTGGTGCGCCATTTCTATTCACACTGCATTGGCCAGAGCAAGCCACAGGGTCACATCATAGCAGGTCACAGGCACACCCCCACCATGGGCCCAGAAGGAGGAGAGCCAGAGAGATACTTAAGGAGCAGCACCAAGGATTATGCAAGGCACCGTGTTCCATACTTGACCTGTGTTGTCAGCACTTGACCTGTGTTATCTGTCTTTACAACTCCATGATGGAGGAGCTGTATTAGTCTCCCCATTCCTTTTTTTTTTATTATTATTATTTAATAGCATAGGAAACCAAAGTCACACAATTTGTGAACAGCATAACAGATTTTGAGACCAGTTCTATTTTCTTCCAATATCTGTGTTCCTAATCAAGAGGCTCGAGTGTTTTTCAAGAATAATGAGTTAACATCTGTTGCGCTCCCAGACCATTGAGGCACAGCATTTAAGTGCCTTTTGTGCTTTATCTCATTTAATCCTCACAGCAACCTTGTGAAGTGGATTCAATTATTAGCTCCGGCTAAGGAGAGCCCAGGCTTAGGGAAGTGAAGACCTCACAGGGAAGCTTGACCCTCATCTGAATCCAAAGACATTTCCCTAAATCTATGCCACACTGAAGTTTCTCTCAGAGTGGTGGTCTTCTTTGTTTTTTGAAGAGATTCCGTTCTTTCTTGGAAATGCAGAGCATGAGAGAGAGAGAGGGAGAAGAAGAGAGCAAGAAAGAGAAAGGGAGATCTTCCATGTACTGCATTCACTCCCCAAATGGCCACAGCAGACCGAGCTGTGCCAGATCGAAGCCAGGCACCAGGAACTCCATCTGGGTCTCCTGCATGGGTGGCAGGGACCAAAGCACTTTGGCCATCACCTGCTGCCTTCCCAGGTCCATTAGCAGGAAGCTGGAGCAGAAGCAGAGCGCAAAACAGCAGTGCAGTACGGTGTGTAGGTGTCACAAGCTGTATCACGATGCTGGCCCCAGAGGCTCTGGAGAAGCACTTGGGGTCTTTATTCAAATGCCAGCTCCTGGACCCTGTTTTTTTTTTTTTTTTTTTTTTTTTAAGGAAAGGTTTATTGTTGGGTGGTAGAAACTTGACAGGCTGGAGCGAGAGGTCAAAGAAGAAGAGAAAGTTCAAAAGAGAGAGGCCGAGAGAGAGAGAGGACATGTATGTGGGGAACCAGGTCCTCTTGCAGGGGGTGGAGAAGCGGGAGAAGCAAATCCCATTAGAGTGGGGATGGGGTTGTTGCTTATGATCAGGCCATTTGGCACCTGACTCCTAGTAAGCCAGGCTGGGTCCTGGAGAAGCCAAGATGGCATCGGGGGCTTGGGATGCCTTTAGATAAGATGGAGCCATTTCACTAACGTTCCCCCCTTTTGTTTTTATAAAGCAAGTGTTGTATGGGATTACATTGGCCGCCAAAGCTGGACCCTATAGTGATCTGTTCTTTAGCTTTCTGCGGTGGGGGCTCAGGAATGACCGCTCGGATGCTCACTAGCGCTTGATAGCCATCATCCTTCATCACTCACTCATGGGGACCCCTCTGCCCCAGCCAAGCCCCCTGCAAACCCCCAGTTTATAACAGCCCGGAGGCTAGGAGGAGTTCCCTGCTGCTTTGCCAGCACTTACAGGACAAGTTGGGGAAATGAATAATTTGGTGTCAGGTCCTTGGGTGAAATCCCTGCCACTGATTTTTTTTTAAGACTTAAGGCAGCAAGGCACCTGAAAAAAAATCAAGATTGTTTGTCACTGAAATGAACTCCATATTTAAGTCATAATTACAGAACGGTTTAACTGACCTGAAGCAAAACTGGAAGACATTAAGATTCTGTGAATGTAGACAGCAGGTCCTCCCCCTCCAAACCACACACAAAGGCAGCTAGATTCTGATGCTCTACACGCAGAGAGGAAAATCAGCTGCATACAGCTGTGTGGGTTGAGCACTGCACAATGACACCATTCCCATGGCCTGTGGCTTAGCTGTGTGAGCAGAGGACACAGATATGCACTGAGGGACCTGGTCTCCAGGCTTAAGTCCTCACTTCTTCAGCTGTTGTGGCTTGGGTAGATCAACTTCTGCAGATCTCTAGAATGCCACTTTACTGATGACCACTGCTAATGAATCGTGGTATGCCCCAGGTCCTACTGGAAGTGTTTGAAGTCACTTACACTTCACAATAATCCTGAGGGTAGGTTCTGGTTTATGACCCATTTTTACAGGTGAGCCTAACAGGCAGGGTTGAAGCATAGGCAGTTAATAGCTCCCTAGCTCTCTTCTAAACCATTAGATGCCACTGACTCTATTCTATGACACCGGAAGTCCCCAGCTTTAAACATAGGGCATCTGGAATGAACTACCCCAGTTTCCCCAGGGCTGGCCAGACCACAGTCACTGGCTGCACCCAGCTCTGGGTGCCCTGCTCTAGCAGGAGCGTAGCCACATTGGAGGTGATAAGGGGAGGCTGGTTCGTAAGGGGGCAGGAGCCTTGTCAGCAAGAATAAACACTCACTAAGGCCCTGATTCAATGGAGCACTCTGCCTGCATTGTTTTATTTCAGCCTTTATAACATCACTGTGGGGTAGGTTCCCAGCTGACAGAGGTTAAGTAATGTTCTTGCGTGCAGCTAATAATCAGAGCAGTGAGTCCAGCACTCTGCCCGAGTCCACGGCAGGATTCTGTTAAAATGCAGGCTTGGATTCAGCAGTTCTGGGATGGATCTGAGCGTCTGCACTGCTCCCGGCTCCCGAGCGATGCTGCTGAACCACAGAGCGTGCTTTGAGCGCCAAGGTTTCCATCCGCCCTGCTCTACTGCCCCAAAGTGAGCAGTGAGGGTGGGCACCAGGGCCGTTTAGCCTTGAGGCAGCTCAGTATCCTGACTGTCCTCAAAGATGTAAAGGACCCCCAAGAGGGAAGTGAATCAGACTTGACTTACAGAGCCCCTGGGACAGAGTGACAAGGACATGTCCTTATTTCCAGTCTTATTTCGAGCATCAGCTTTGCCGTCTAATGCTCGCAGCGCTAGCCCCCTTGGGTGTGCCCTTCAGCTCCAACTCTGTGTGTCCAAGCACCCCCATCCCCCTTCCCCCTAATTTTCCACATCAGCCACTCACATCAAGAACTTGGGCAATATCCTGGACCACCCTCAGCCACCCCACATCCATCAGTCCTGAACACCTGCCTATCACCCCGTTTCTCTAGCGCGTCTTTGCTCCGGTTCCTTGTCGCTATGGTGTTCATTCAGCCTCTGAACAACTTTTCCTGAATGATCCAGGAGCCCAGGCAGCCCGCCTTCCTGATCTCGGGGCTCCTTTCTCCACACTGAGGCTTCCTGAATGATCTGCCTGATGCCCGTATTTCATCACAGATCCCCTGGCTTTGACCAGGAGCCACCCCTAGCCATGGCTCTCCCTGTCCTCAGGGGAAAACTCTCCGGCCCTCGTCTCCTCCTTGCCCTGTCTTGCACATTCACCTCTAGTCATACCAAGTGCTGCCTTCTTCAGTTCCCTGCCTCCAGGCCTCAGCCAGGCTGGATTCCACTCCCTGGAAAGACCTTGGCCTGCCAACCCTTCTTCATCTCCTATGGACATTTCTCCCTAGGAAGCCCTCTTGGTCCTTCTTGGGTTCCCAAGTATGTATACCGTAACACCAAACCCAGCTCCTGTATATTTCACACGTTAGGCCCTACATAGAGAATCATCTGGGATGGTGTCTGCCTCTCTCTTTCTGAGTAGTACATCAACCGATCAACCATGTTTTATTCTTAGCTACCTACCCGTCATCTTACAAATGTTTGCCAATGTGAAGTGGCTTGTTTAAAAGAAATGTGGGGTTCTCTTTGACTCCCCTTTCATCTTGACACCTGCAGCTGGTCCAACATGAGCCTGTTTGTTCTACCTTTGCAATGTATCCAAAACCCAACAACAGTAACCTCCTCTCCCGCCTCCCCCAAACTCCCTGCTCTCCCCTCCTCTTCTCACACAGCAGCCAGCGTGATGCTTTGAAAACATCAGGCAGCTCATGTCCCTGCTCTGTGTAAAACCCTCCAGTGGTTTCCCGTCACAGTGAACATGAAGTTCAAAGCCCTTCACATGGCCCGCAAGGTCTTTTGGATCTGCCTTTCCAGTCTTTTCCACTTCCTGTTCCTGCCTTTCTCTCCCATGTCCACCACCCTCTAGCCAGCATGGCCTTTGTGCTCTTACTCCAATTTGTCAAGCAGAGGTCTGCTTCAGGACTGTAATCTTTTTTAAAAAAAGTTATTTTAAAAAATATTTATTTGAAAGGCAGAGAGAGAAATAGATCAATTTCCAATCTGCTGATTCACTCCCCAGATGCCTGCAACAGTAGAGGCTGGGCCAGTCCAAAGCCAGGATCTGGGAACTCAGCCTGGGTATCCCACATAAGTGACAGGGACCCAAGAGCCTGAGCTACCCCTGCTGCCTCCCAGGGTATACATTAACAGGAAGCTAGAACTGGAGTGGAGCTACGACTTGAACCCCGGCCCTCCAATATGGAATGTGGGCCTCCCAAGCAGTGGCTTAACCACTAGGCTAAGCACTTGCCCCTGGCGCTTCATCCTTGGTGCCTGTTTTAGCCCATTTCTGTTACTATAATGGAATCGCTGATGTCATACATAAGAGTGTCAATTGTTAAATCAACAACAGGAGTCACTGTGCACTTGCTCCCCATGTAGGACCTCTGTCCTTAGTGAGTTGTACTATGAGCATTAACGGTAAAATTTGTCTTCAAGCAGTACTTTATACTTTGTGTGTCCGTGTGGGTGCAAACTGTTGAAATCTTTACTTAGTATAGAGTTGGTCTGTATATAAAGATAATTAAAAATGAATCTTAATGAAGAATGGGATGGGAGAGGGAGTAGGAGGTGGGACAGGAGTAGGAGTGGGAGGGTGGGTATGGGGAGAAGAATCACTATAATCCAAAAGTTGTACCTTTGAAATTTATATTTATTAAATAAAAACTTTATAAAAAATCTTAAAAAAACAAAGTGGGCTTCATGGACATGATGGGTGTTTCCATGGTAACTTAGCATATTGGTCATCTTGAGGGAGCACAAGCTGGGCAGGAGTGTCTGAACTAGCCTCAGAAGTCATTAGCAAGGGTGGGAGATAGCTCTTGGAGTCATTTCATTGATTTCATGGCTGCCCAATTTCATCTCGCTTCATAGAGTGACCAGTAAAGACAGGGCACCTATGCAATGTGTGGGTGACTTACAGATGAAGTTCTTTCCCTCAATTTACTTTCAGCCTGGAGAATTCAGCCCCATGCCATTATTTTCTTTTGGTTGCATACTAATTACTTCAGTAATAAATCTGACATGTATTGGCTACTTCAACCCTGCTCTGCCTTGTTCTATCAGGTTTAAATGAATCAATCCATATAATGCAGTCAGCCTGGTGCCTAGCTAATGGCAAAGGTGCAGTGAGTGTCAGCTCGTGCTGGGTAATTGCCCATTTACCCTCAGACCTACCCTTGACCTTCCCTTGATCTGCTCTGTATTCCAGGGAACTGGATTCCCTGGGTCCCCTCACTCCACAAGTCCTAGAAACCTCCAGCCACTGGGGGCTCTTGGGGCAGGTTGGAAGTCAGGATTTAGAGACAGGCCACACTCGCTCTTTCCTTCTCTCTACATCCCGTGGCACCTCCTTTGGGGCTCTAGGTCAGACCCGGCGTGGTTTTACCTCCTCCAGAATGGCTCCCTACTAGCAGTACCTCCAGCCCTAGCAGCCTTCCCCCACTTCTCAGCTCTGAGCTCCCTCGTGGGCATCTGATTGCTTTCTAATCTCTGTCATCTCTGCTCTCACCTGCTTCCTGCATTAAATTCCTCTGAATTCAAAGACCTAGAGTAGATTGTGTTTCCTGGCTGAACGAGTTAGCTCCTGGGATTGCCATTGGTACTCATTGAACTCTGTAACAACTTCATCAGGTAAGAGCTACTTTTATTCTCATTTTATAGACAAGGAGACTGAACCAGCAGAAGGTTAAGGAACTGTCTCAGGTCACCTTAGTAAGTGGTAGAGCTGGGGTCTGAATCCAGATGGATCTCTTTTTAGTCTGGTTCCTGACATTGATTAGATACGAAGCCATAGGCTCACTCACTGTGCTTTGAGAAGCCTCCTCTTCCATGTTGGAGCTAGGTCCTGAGCTGGGGAGGGGTTCCCATTTCCTGGTATCTTGGGGTCACCACCCTTCTGAGAATTTCTCCAGGTCATTTTCTCATGGGAGCTCATGGATGAATCACACGTATGCGGTTCACTTGAGCTTTGGCCTGTTGTAATGATTCATTGATCATTTAGAAGGCTTTGCTGTCTAATGGCTGGGTTGATTAAGTGTTTATGAGACACTGAGTATTAGCCCTTGCAAGGGATGTCATCTCACCTGATAAGATTGTTTCTCTGGGAGCAGCTACAGTCAACTGACAATACCTTCTTGTAAAAAGCTCTCCATAATAGTTTAAGGAATGCTCATGTGACACAAAAGACACTCACCATTTAGAATAGGCGCCTTTGAGTTGGATGAAAAATGAAGGAAATCTTTACAAAGCGGAAAACTGCTAATGCTCCCTGGAGCCTGGTATGAAAAATGGAACATAAGATTAATCTCACATAAAATAAGGAGTATGAAAATCCTTGTCCTAGAAAGACGCTAAATGTGGGCACCGATAAAAGATTACTTTGGCTCAGAGAACGGGGGCCTTTCCGTTACATACAGGTCCTAGCTACGACCGAGAGGATATACTACCTTTTTCATCACAAATCCACTCTTGGGTTTCACCAGTTGGGCGAGGACCCAGTCTGGGGCAAGCTGACCCTTCGGGACTTTCCAGGAGCCTTGGAATCCTGGCGAGGGTGCTGGAGCCAGTGTCCTACCTGGGCTGCTGGTCTTGTGTGACTTGGCCTCCCTAGGCTACAGCCATGAAAGTCGCCTCTGCCTGCACCCCCGGGGGATGTGGGGACTGCTTGCACCTCCCCTGGTTGGGAGTTTCTACTGTAAACACTGCAGGAAGGAGGGCTTTAATGAGGACTTTTGAAACAGGATCCAGTTTCAGTGAGATGCCGGAGGACGTCAGGAGAAAGACACCATATCCCCTACAGCTTTCGCACCGGCTCCCCACCCCCGGAAATGAGTGACTCGTCTCTTTGTGGTCTTTTCCTGTCTCTCAATTCAAAGCATCCTCCTTGCACAATTACACCGAAGCTGATATGCCTGGAGGCCACACTGAGGCAGGCAGAGATGCCCTTTTGTGTCTTGAACTCCCTTAGCGTTTTTTCCCTGACTCATTTCCTGATCCATGAGTGCAAGACACTGTAGCCCATTAATTTTCATTTTAGCCAGAGAGAGTCCACCTGCTAAGTCTGTTGAATCCTATTCAGTGTGAGTTCCAAGGGACCACAGCAAAACCAGCTCAAGCCCAGATGAGTCTCATTAAATCTCAAATTCACCCGGCTAGAATCATGAGGCCCGCCTTGGTGTGCAAGCCAAGGCTTGAATGAGGTATCAGAGGCAGCCTGGCTGTGTTGACCTTTCAGATTCTCTGCCTCCTTATCAATAATGCAAACAGCAGCCTGCACAGCTTAGAGCAGGAACAGAGCAGAGAGCTCCTGGGGATGCGAATACGTACCAACCACTGTTCCAGAGAATAAATATAGAGAGGGGGACCAGCATGTGATCCAGAGAGCAGGTGGCAGGCAGCACCTTGCCTTGGACCCTTGGTGACCAGGCCTACTCTGACAATGGCTTAGGAATAGTTAGTAAAGAACAAAAAGAAATTATTACCCTGCTGGAGTATTTAACAATATGACACCATATCTATTTTTAGCACCTGGCAGAGAACTTTTCAACTTATGCTTATCAAACACAGAAGGGAAGGAACTCCAGGCTTTTAGTGTCATCACACTCAGTGAGCGCTGTTCATGGGGCCGTTGTTGGGACTAGACCGTGCTGTTCTAGCATCATGAATAGCTCTAACCCCTCCTTGGAAGACACTGCTTCAGAATGAGCTAGACTCTTCTAGTACCAATCTACACACTCAGGGGATGGATTCCAATCAGCTTAACCTCAGTCACATATGGACATTTGATCCATTCATCTTTGGGTACGGGGACACACGGGTCTCATTGAACACATGCCTGGGGGCCATTCCTAGGTGTGAGGGGGTGGATGTGGTCCCTGGGGGCTGAGCAGAACCTACAAGTGGTGTGATAATTGGCAAAGAAAGAAGATCTGGGTAGTGATTCCTGTTCCTCTTAGAAGAGAACATCGCTGTTCTAACACTATACCCTTCTTTAGATTCCCTACTTTGGGGCTGAATTCCAAGTTCAGGCCATCTGCACAGAGTATCTCAGACCCTAGGTCTTGAATTTTGCAATGTGGCTGCTTATTTCTCAGGACCTGTCAGGAGGCTCACCATTGGCTTGATCTACTGAGGTGATGGCCAGATTCGATGAATCACTCACTAAACTGTAGCGCGCAGTTGCCAAGATGCGCCAGACATTCGCAACCTCATCCTTTGTTCTTATTTTCTCAGCCTGGAATGGCTTTAAATAATCCACCTGCTGAAACACTAGTCATTATCCCTAAGGCACAGTTCAAATGTCAATTCCTCCCTAATGTCTCCCCTGGTCTTCCTGAGTTTAGAGTTGCCAGATTTAGCAAACAAAATAGAAGATACCCAGTTAAGTTCGAACTTCAAACACACAGTGAATAATTTTTAATATAAGTATGTTTTGAATATCTCATAGAGCCTGCTTATACAAAAAATGTTGCATACATTTAGGTAAAATTTTACTAGATAGCTTGCATTTTTATCTGGTAACCTCTTTTTCTCCAATATTTTCCCTACACTCTCTCTTCACATTCATTTTTTTTTTTCTGCCATGGATTAGTTGGCCGTTTTCCCTCTTTCTCACTAAATTGTAAGATACTTGAGTACAGAACATTTTACTTCCCACAGTACCAGGGAGAGTGTCATGTACACAGTAAAAAGAAATAACTGAGTTAGTGAATGAAAAATATGTTGAACATACGCTTTTGGTTATCACCTCTATATGAAATATATGTTTGCAATCAAATCCCAAACTCTACTCTCAAATTGTATTAGTCAGCTTTTTATCATAATTAAATACCCAAGGTAGGCTATTAATGAAGGAAGGAGGCTTCTTTGGTTCATGGTTTTGGAGGTTTTCAGCCCAAAATTGGGCGGGGCCCAGCCCTGTCTATTGTAGGCATTTGGGAAGTGTACCAGCAGGTCAAAGATTCTCTTCCTCCCTCTGTAGCTCTGCTTTTCAAATAAAAATAAATTTATTTTCTTTTTTAGAAGGTGTGGCCTAGCTGTTGTTCATACATCCCATCCGCCACATCCATTGGTCAGAACTTAAGCACGGGGCCAGACAGTGCTACGTGCGGAACAGGGGAGCGCAGTCTGCAGGGGGTTGTCCATGCGCCTGGCTGAAGCAAGAGGACTCTTCAGTGGAAGGAAGAAGGGAGCTGGGGTTCTGGGCGCATCCAGCAGTCTCTGTGTTAGTCCTCAGAGGAAAGGAGGCAGGGCAGAGGTTGTGAGTGGGAGGAGGTACATGGGAGAATGGAGGAGAGGGGCGGGCCGCTGGAGGCGAAAGGGCTGCGCTGGGTCCTGCGCCCCCTGAGGTCTTCTGGGAAAGGTGGGTGCAGTGGACACCTGTTGTTCCTTCTGGCCACCCAGTACCTGGACCTGGAGAAGCTTCCCATTTAATGAACCGGTCACTCCTGAATGACTTAGCTATCTCGCCTCCATCCTGGGTAGAAAGCACAAACTTGCTTTTCCAGGATCCTTGGTATCCAGGATGCTGTCCATGCCTCTGCTTTGGAGAATGAACTGGAAACGCATGAAGCAGAAAAGTAGTTTATGGTAAAGACGGTGGCAAATGCCTCCATTTGCAAGAGGCAATATGGACAGAGGGCCCGGCAGTTGCAATGCGCCGTGTCACTGATGTGAACCGAAGGGGCTGTGCCTGGAGGGTGGTAGCTCTACAGAGACAGGAGAGCAGTCTCTTCTCTTCCTCCTGTGATATAGTCCACACCTGTAGTCACGTGGCTGCACGGTGCCTCCCATGGTGGGGACAGAGTCTACTCTCCAGACCTGTTGACCCTGAGCTGGGCTGTGACTTGTTTTGAGCCAGTTCCGGGAGTGACAGTGTCCCTGAACCATCTAGGGAAAGGCTTTAAGAAGCATGGTGGCCGGCATTGTGGCTCAATAGGCTAATCCTCCGCCTTGCAGCGCCGGCACACCGGGTTCTAGTCCCGGTCAGGGTGCCGGATTCTGTCCCGGTTGCCCCTCTTCCAGGCCAGCTCTCTGCTGTGGCCCAGGAGGGCAGTGGAGGATGGCCCAGGTGCTTGGGCCCTGCACCCCATGGGAGACCAGAAGCGCCTGGCTTCTGCCTTCGGATCAGCGCAGTGCACCGGCCGCAGCACACCGGCCGCAGCGGCCATTGGAGGGTGAACCAACGGCAAAGGAAGACCTTTCTCTCTGTCTCTCTCTCTCACTGTCCACTCTGCCTGTCAAAAAAAAAAAAAAAAAAAGAAGCATGGTGAGTTTCCACTGGCCCACTGGGGTCTGTTCCCTCCCACAAGATGATATGCCCTTTAGGTAGCCTTTGCCCTTTACCCTCTGTCCTAGAATGAAGCTCCCTGTAACAGACCGGACTGAACCGCAAATGGGAAACAAAGTATTTGCTGTTGAGGTTGAGAATCGTTTGTTACGCGGCATCATCACGGAAGCCGACTGGCTGAGACAGTCGCCCTGCTGCAGCCAGCGTAGTTTGGACTGGGCTGCTATCCCGTGAACACGCTCCTGAACAGCCGTGGAGGCCGCCTCCTGCCCTCCACTGCTCACAGCCTGAATCAGACGGTGGAAAAAACATGTCATGGTCACCCCTAGGTTTGGCTGCTCCTGGCTGGGGGACTTCCAAACACGGTTCTTGGCCTCTCTGGAGATTCTGTGATGTACCGGGGATCCTTGATTGAATTCGTTTTCTGGATGAGACAGAGATAAGTCATGCTTCAGTTTGCAGCTTGAAACCCTGACTAAAGAATGGGTCAGCAGGGGTGAGAGTTCAAGTTCAAGGCCATAGAGGGGTTCCTCACTCCCTCAGTGCCTGCTGTATATTTTCAAATATGCTTCATGAAAATGTGTCAGCATTTTTCTGTCTTTGGACTTTGGGTAAAAAAATATGAACAATGCAAGACATCTGATTCTACATTTCCTAGACTTGGCACAGGGACCAGAAACTGTTCTTCTGGTAGAAAGAAGACTTGGCGGGGACCCAGGAGACCTGGGCTCTGGTCCCAGTTGTGCAGGCAGACAGCATAACCTTGAGAACGCAGGCCATTCCTTGTTTTAGGTTCTCACTTTTCCTGGATCCAGTGCCCCAGGACACTAACCTCTCTCTCTTTTATGAGAGGGGCTGAGGTAAAAAGAAAGATGACATATGTCACAGAAGATCCCTCCCAGTCTACACAAATCTCTATTTAATATGTGGTGTGGCATTAATGATGTACAAATGTATGCGTAAGCACACGTCATAGTCTGGGGGAAATGTACAAAATGCTATTATGGCTATAAGATTATGGGTGGTTTAAATATTTTTTATTTGTAAAATTTTTATTTTCATTTTATTTGAAGGGAGAGGGAGAGGGAGAGAAAGGTTTTCCACTATCCTAAAATGCCTGCAAGAGTCAGTGCTGATTGGGCTGGGCCAAGCCCAGGAGCCAGGAATTTAATCCAGGTTTCCCCACATGAGTGGCAGGGACCCAACTAACTGAGCCATTATCTGCTGCGTCCCACGGTGCACCTAGCAGGAAGTGGAGCCAGGACTCAAACTCAGGGACTTGGATGTGGGGTGTGAGTATCCCAAGCGACATCTCGTCTACTGCACCAGGCACCCACCCCCAAGTGCTCTATTTAAATGTCCCCACATTTCCCACATTGTCTGTGAGAGCGTGTGTTACTTTTGTAATGAGAAGATTATTTTTAAGAAAAGATGCATCTATTTATTTAAAAGGTAGAATCAGAGCGAGAGGGGGAGACACACAGAGAGATCTTCCATCCACTGGTTCACTCCCCAAGTGGTCGCAACAACCAGGGCTGAGCCAGGTTGAAGCCAGGAGCCAGGAGTTTCATCTGGGGCTCCCATGTGGATGGCAGGGGCCCAAGCACTCGGGCCATCTTCCGCTGCTTTTTCCAGGCCACTAGCAAGGAGCCAGATCAGAAGTAGAGCAGCTGGGACATGGACTGGTGCCCACATGGGATGCTGGTGTTGCAGGTGGTAGCTTTACCCGCTATGCCACAACGCTGGCCCATGACAAGATTATTTTCAAGAGGACAGACACTAATTCCCTACTTAATGTAGGGGACTTAAGAAGTTCTCTGGAAAGCATGTTGGCTCAAATGGGGCTCTTTTTCCTGGAAGAGGCAATATGGGAAGGGCAGGGGAGAGGGGGGAAGGGCACTGGACGGCAGGAGCTGGGAGGGGATGGCGCCTGCCCCCTCTAAGCCTGGGAACCCCACTGTAGTGAGTCATGGAGCCACTCAGCACGGGGCCCAGCCATGCCCACCAAAGGCACAGGAAGTTGGGAAGAAACCTGAGCCCCAGGCCGTGGGGTGACGTGGCTGCTGTCCCTGGCACCAGGGTCTGGTTACAGGCGTCCTCAGGAACTAATCCGGGCACGTGACCCCCATGAGGCGGAGGCAGACTTGGTCTGGGCCCCGAGGGTTTCCAGACACTGGTATCACCCGCTTTCCCAGGCGATTTCGCACCCATGACTCAGGAGGTGAGGGCGGCAGGGGCTGCCAGCTGAGAGGGGGTTGGGCAGCTTGACAGCTCATCCCCAGCCTTACCATCTGAGAGAGAGAGAGAGAGAGAGAGAGAGAGAGAGAGAGAGCGCATTACAACCACACTGTTTCTCAAGTTTAGGGAGAGCTCTGTCCTCCCCAGCTCAATGCCTGCTTCCTGGGAGGTGGCCAGACTGGGGGCAGAACTGGTGTAGTGAGGGAGAGAGCCACGCACGTGGGTTCTCAGAGAAAGGTAACGTTCCTCCCGAACATTGCTGGCCTTTACTGTGGGGTCACTGCGTAGGACGCACGTGCACTTGACGTGAGTTGTCTCAGTGAAACCCCACACCAACACTACGAGGTACGGACTAGTATCATGCCCATTCTGCAGAAGGGAAAACTTGATCTTGGGGAGTTTAAATAACTTGCTGAAGTCATACAGCTGACAAGAAGAGGAGCATCTAGCTTGCCTGGCTCCAAGCCCTCCCACGCCATCCCTCTGCTGGGGGGACAGGAGACGAGGGCAGTCCAGTCTGCCTGGGCAAGATCAGAAAGGGCTTCATGGAGGAGGTGACTCTTGAGCTGGGTCTTGGAGGATGAGCAGGAGTTTGCTTGAGGACAAGGAGGCAGGAAAGGCACGCCAGGCAGGGGGGCAGAATGTTCAGAGGCAAGGGGTAGAGAAGCAGGTTGGCCTCTCCCGGAAAGATCGAATATTCCGGGACAGCTGGCAGGTAGGGGCAGCAGGGGGAGGCCGTGACGGCTGAGGAGCCTGCTGGGAGCCTTGGCTCAGCAGCTCCAGCACCTGCTGGCTTCTCTACAGAATCAGTGTCTGCCATGTGGGGTTGCCAGCAGGCAGAGGGTGAGCCGACGGGGGCCTCTCAGGGCCTGATGCTCCCAGCCCAGCTGGGGCTCCTTTCCACGGAGCCGTGTTGGGTCTCTTCCAAGATGTTCCCTGATGGACCCAAAAGCAGCCCCTCTGAGCGCCAGATCCGGCAGCAGGGGTGGAATGGAGAGGACAAGTTCTGGCAGGGAAAGACAGAAGCCTTGTACCTGAAACACACAGGGGCCGGGGCTGCGGCTCTGCCCACAGACTGCGGATGGAGCCTGGCGCTCCGTCACCTACTGCGTGACCTTGAGGATGCGAAGTTCCCGTCCCGCCCTCCGATGGGCGTCTTGCATAAGTCTAGGCACCATCATACCCATTTCTTAGGCTATTTGTGAAGGTTAAATGAAAGCAACTCATACCAAAGACTTAGCACAATGCCTTTCACAGAGTAAACACTCAACTACCAGGGGTCTTTATCAGGAGTTACAGCTATTCGTTCGGCAAAGATTTATTGAGTGTTTTATTCTGCCTGACACTGGATTAGAGTCACAAACAAGAGATACTAAATTCTTAGCCTCCTGGTGTTTATATTGCAGGAAAGGAGACAGATAATATTTATAATAGTTACAGATAGTGGTCAGTGCTTACAGATAATGAGAGCAAAGTGTGTGTTTGTACATGTGAGTGAGCTTTCAATGAGATAATCAGCTAAGACCTCCTTGAGGTGACATGGGGACGGAGACCTGAATCAAAAGAGCTGATCCTATGAAAATACAGGACGAGGCCGGCGCCGCAGCTCAATAGGCTAATCCTCCGCCTTGCGGCGCCGGCACACCGGGTTCTAGTCCCGGTCGGGGCACCGATCCTGTCCCGGTTACCCCTCTTCCAGGCCAGCTCTCTGCTGTGGCTAGGGAGTGCAGTGGAGGATGGCCCAAGTCCTTGGTCCCTGCACCCCATGGGAGACCAGGAGAAGCACCTGGCTCCTGCCATCGGATCAGCGCGGTGCGCCAGCCGCAGCGCGCCTACCGTGGCGGCCATTGGAGGGTGAACCAACGGCAAAAGGAAGACCTTTCTGTCTGTCTCTCTCACTGTCCACTCTGCCTGTCAAAAATAAAAAATAAAAATAAAAAAAGAAAAAAGAAAATACAGGACGAAATGACTTAGGCAGAAGACCTAGTGAGTGGGAAGGGCAAGAGGGCAAGCAATAGCTTGACAAGGTCAAGGTCTTCCAAGCAGGACAGTGGGCTGGATGGGCGAGAGCGATGGGAGATGAAGGAGCATGACGAACAAGAACAACAGCTTGTATCGAACACGTGCTTGCTATCTTCACACCGCTCTGTCAGGAAGTAATGGTCCCTAGTTTCCAACTGGGAAATTAAAACCTAGCAAAGCAAAGAACTTGACCAAGTTCACCCTGCATATGGGGCTGCACAGCCAGGACTTGAGCCTAACAGATGGGAGAAGAATTTGCTTATAGTCCCCGCCCTCTGCTGCCCTCATTAAGGCGCTCAACTGTGTACCCAGCTTTGTCATAGCAGAGACATGTACAAGCGGGCAAGTGTGGCGGTGTGCTGATGCGTGCCCTGCGATCAGGGCGGGAGGGCGGTGAGAATTACAGATGGATCTTAGCTCCTATTTGCAGATGCAAGGGGAGAACACAAGAAAAGTGTGTTGATTCATTCAAGGCAAAACACAATGAAGTAACAAACTGCACGATGCTGACTCTAGGGCTTTGGAACTTTCTAGAGAAGAAGGAATTGAGGGAGGAGAGCACAACAGGATAATTTAGCAGTTAATCATCAGGACTCCGGGGGCAGGCATTTGGCCTAACGGTCGAGATGCTGCTCCAGATGCCCAGGTCCCACAGTGGAGTGCCTGGCTCCTGACTCCAGCTTCCTTCCTGCAATTGCCCACCCAAGGGGGCTCAAGCAGCTTGGCCCCTGCCACCTTGTGGGGGACCTGGATTGAGTTCCTGGCCCCAAGGTTCAGCCCCAGCCCAACCCCAGCTGTTGCAGGCTTTTGAGGAGTGGACCCACAGATGGGAGCCCTATCTGCCTCGCTCTCTCTCTCTGCCTCTTTAAATAGAGGAAAATAAATAAATAAGAGTAAGGACTCCACAACTGGACTACAGAGCTCAAACCTCAACCCTGTCATTTATAAGCACTTTGATTTTGGGCAAATGACTTAACTTTTCTGTGCTGCTTTTCTTGTCTGTACAATGAAAAAAATAGCAGCTCCCACCTCGTAGGTTTGTGGCGCAGAGTGAGTGAGTGGACGCACTTCCAGCACTGAGAATAGTGCCTAGCAGAGAGTACAGAGTGAATAATCTTTGCCGTGATTAAGATCTAGTTTGTCTGTTGAAATCTTTACTTAATATATACTAAACTGATCTTCTGTATATAAAGAGAATTGAAAATGAATCTTGATGTGAATGGAAGGGGAGAGGGAGCGGGAAAGGGGAGGGTTGTGGGTGGGAGGGAAGTTATGGGGGGGGGCATTGTAATCCATAAGCTGTACTTTGGAAATTTATATTCATTAAATAAAAGTTAAAAAAAAAAGATCTAGTTTGTACTATTTTGGTGCTATTTTTTAAAAATGACTTCACTGTAAAAACGCAAATGTTCACTAATAATCTGCTTACTTATTAATATATTAATGAAGTTGTTAATGTATACATTAACTTACTGCTACCAGCCCTCAGCATTGCAATATGCAGTGGCCTCTATGTTGAAGATATTGGGGTGTCTCCTTCCTACCGCCTGACATGCTGGGGTTTCAGTTCCTTGAACTTCTTTCTCCAATCACTTCTCCCCTATTTTATCTGAGTCCTTTTTTCCATAGCTCTGTCCTATAACTGCACCTCATCCCTAGTTTTGATTTCTTTTTTTTAGGTTTATTCATTTATATATTTGAAAGGTAGACGACAGACAGGGATATGGAAAGAGAAAGAGGGAGGGAAAGAGAGAGAGATCATTTACCCACTGGTTCACTCTCCAGCTGGCCACGGTGGCAGAGGCTAGTCCAGACTGAAAGCCAAGAGCCACGAACTCCATCTGGGTCTCCCATGTGGGTGGCAGGGGCCCAAGTACTTGGGCCATCGTCTGCCGCCATCCCAGGTCATTAGCAAGGAAGTTGGATCAGAGGTGGAGCACCCAGGATTCCAACTGGTGCTCTGATATGGGAAGCTGCTGTTGCAGGCAGAGGCTTAAACCCCTGTGCCACAATACTTGCCCCACCTGATCTTGGTTTGTAACCATTTTCTTTAAACTACCCCAACTCAACAATCCTTTTTGTCCCAGGAACTCCGACTTATCAATGCACCATGCCACCATCCATGACCAGTCAATATTGGAACTGCCTGTGGCTCCCTTGTCCCCAGCTTTGCCATCCTTTCTTGGCAAAACAAACCCTGGTTAAATTCAGCATGACCTACTCCACTCTGGACCTGTGGTGCTGACCTAACTGGAGAAAAATCCCACTAAGTTCCTGCTGGTTTCAGTTTGAATTCATAGCCAGAGAGTTTCTATAATATTTCTCCATGGAATGCATTCTCACAGTCTGCAGGTGAACTTCTGCTTCTGTCTCAAGTCCACCTCTCTTTCCGCATGTCCAATCTCATCCTTTCTCTGCCCCCGCAGGGCTCCACCTCAGCTGTTCTCTTCTGGATTTTTCCTTCCACAAGGTCATTGTCAATAGCATTCAAACCTGTCTCCTCCCTCCCCCCTTTCCCCTTTCCTCTCTTCCTTCTGTCCTCCCTCCCTCTCTCTTTCCCTTTATCTAGACCCACTGTATTAGCCATCTATGCTTTGCAACAAGTTACACCCAAAACTCAGCAGTTCAAGGCAAACTTACGATGAAGGGTCATCAAATAATTGGTAGAAAATGCATATTATGAGAAACTTATGTGTGGAATTCAAAACATTTTATGCCTAAACATTTTTATTTATTTTTAAGTTATTTTTATTTATTTGAAAGGCTGAGTTAGAGAGAGGGGGAGATAGAGAGAGACCTAGACCTTACATCTGCTGATTCATTCCCCAAATGGCCACAATCATGGAGGCTGGGACAGACTGAAGCCAGGAGCCAGGAACTTCTTCCAGGTCTTCCATATGGGTGCAGGGGCCCATCCTCTATGGCTTTCCCTAATACATTAGCAGGGAGCTGGATTGGAAGTAGAGTAGCTAGGACTTGAACCAGTGCCCATATGGGATGCTGGCACTGCAATACCACAATGCTGGCCCCTAACCATTTTTTAATTGTTTTCCCACAACCCTTCCGAAGTATCCTTGTATGTCACAGCTCCTGCAAGTCAGGAACCTGGGCACTGTTTAGTTGAGACTTCTGGGCACACACACACGTGTGTGCACGTGCGCACATACACACACACACACAGGGCTGTTGGGAGGTTTCAGGTGCCTACTGGTTCTGGGCTCCCTGGGTTACTTCCTTGCCACTTGAGCCTCTCTCTAGGGTGGTTTAGAACACGACAGTTTGCTTCCCTCAGAGCCAGCAAACCAAGAGAGCACCCGAGCCAAGCGCCTTTATAACCTTATGTCAGATGTGACATCTGTCACTTCTACCTTAGTCTGTTAGAAGCAATCAGTGTTCCAGCCAAAGGGAAACTGGAACACCTGTGCCCCGCTGTTGGAAAGGTAAAACTGTCATAGAAAGCAGTATGAAGTCCCTCAAAACATTAAAAACAGACATACCTTATAACCCAGCGATTCAGCCCATGGGTAGAGACACAGAAGAATTGAGAGCAGGAGTTCAGACAGCTATGTGTATACCACTGTCTGCGGCAGCATTTGCAGTAGCCACAAGGTGCAAACTTTCCACTGATGGGTGACCGAATAAGCAAAATATGGCATAGACATATAGTAGAATATTCTTCAGTCCTGAAAATGGATGAACTTTGGATGCATGCTACATTAATGAATGCTGAAGACACTGTTCCAAGAAAAATAAGCTCTTCATAAAAGTGTGATTGCATTTATGCGAGGCCCCTGGAATAGTTAAGTTCATAGAGACAGAAAGCAGAGTTTGGTGACTCGTGAGCGGGAGTGCGGAATGGGGCGTTACCGTTTGACGAACACAGAGCTTCAGTTTGGGACAATGAGAAAGCTCTGGAGATGTGTGTCGCTCAACAGTGTGACTGTAGTTGATGTCACTCCGTGATCCACCTACAGATGGTTAAGATGGCAAATTTTGTATTAACTGTATTTCTCATGAATTTTTTAACTGTTGAGGTGGAAATAGCCTACGGTTAAGGGAGGGATGAACATCAGGGTCCTCGAGGCCTCTGGAAAACTTCCCCTCCCTCATTCTCCCTTCCCTCCCCATTTGCTCTATAGTGAAACACCCACACACCCACACACACCCCCACACACACCCACACACACCCACAGAGAGAGAGAGGAGAGAAGAGAGACAGAGGGCACTTCCATCCATTGGTTCACTCCCTAAATGGCCGCAACAGCCAGGGCTAGGTGAGGCCAAAGCCGAGAGCAGGGAACTCTATCTGGATCTCCCATGTAGGTGACAGGGGCTCAAACACTCGGGCCATCTTCCACTGCTTTCCCAAGGGCATTAGTGGAGAGCAGGATTGGAAGTGGAACATCTGGAACTCGAACTGGCACTCATATGGGATGTCAGCACTGCAGGCGGAGGCTTAACCCTCTGTAGTACAATGCTGGCTCCTCCATGAATTTTTTGAGGATTGCTTATATGCACAGGTTTCTATAGTTTTGGCACCAAAATAAATTTATTTTAATTCTATTTTCCATAAGCATTTAAAGTACCCTCATCCACAAAGAGATATCGCGGGAATGGGTCTCAGATCTAAATGAGAAATTCATTTATGTCCACATATGTCTGAGGGTATTTTATATACTATTTAAATAATTTTGTACCTATTGAGCCATTAGATTTAGGGCATCACATTGGTACTCAAAACGATTCAGATTTTGTAGAATTGCAGATTTTGGATTTTTGAGCTAGGGATGCTCAACTTGTATGTCATTTATTTAAACCTTTTTGATTTGTTTACTGCTTTTTTTTTTTTTTTTTTTTTTGACAGGCAGAGTGGATAGTGAGAGAGAGAGACAGAGAGAAAGGTCTTCCTTTTGCCGTTGGTTCACCCTCCAATGGCCGCCGCGGTAGCGCGCCGCGGCCGGCGCACCGCGCTGTTCCGATGGCAGGAGCCAGGTGCTTCTCCTGGTCTCCCATGGGGTGCAGGGCCCAAGCACTTGGGCCATCCTCCACTGCACTCCCTAGCCACAGCAGAGAGCTGGCCTGGAAGAGGGGCAACCGGGACAGGATCAGTGCCCCGACCGGGACTAGAACCCGGTGTGCCGGCGCCGCAAGGTGGAGGATTAGCCTAGTGAGCCGCGGCGCCGGCCTGTTTACTGCTTTTTTACCCCCTGCTTGTATTTAAGCTTCTTGAATCAGAGATTTTTTTTTCTGTATTTTTGTCTCTCTGCTGACATAGCCCAGGTGCACAGAATTGAACCCGGCCATATCACAGGGGCTCACATAATACCTGGAGCGTTCCCTTGGACACTGCCACGTTTCAGGTACTCCATGAGCCCATGGAGAAGCTATGAGAAAGCCTCCTCCTACTCCATGCGGCGCAGAGTTTGGAGCACAACTCGCAAGCATAGCCTGGTGAATCTCAGCACCACCATCGCTTGGGGAGGGGGCGCCTGCACACTTTCCAAAATGCAGATTACCAGGCCCTGTCAAGAGCTTCTGAATCCCCATTTCCAAGAGTGGAGGCTGGGGTTCTGCATTTTAGCAAGCTTCCCTAACGATTCTTCTCTCTACCTGTTAAGAAACATGAATCTGAGGAACCACGATCCTTGTATTTCTCTCATGCAGGTATGAACTGGGAAACCATTCCCCCCTCCCAAGTTATTGCATGAATTTGGCCAAGCCTCTTTATCTAACTGGGCTTTGTTTCTTCAAATATGCAGGGAGATTAAAATTCGTTACAGGACAACTTTGACAGCACACAGAGTAGTGCAGATACACCCTGGCTACAGCCCACTGGAGAGGATTCCTTAGTGCTCTGGGAATCAGTAACAGGCAGTACAGTATTTTATTACATCTACAAAAAGGCTATAACCACCATTCCTGCAAAGGGCTAAAAGATGTTAACAGCAACTGGAAGGTGCAGCTAGGTCCTAAGAGTGCATGACAGGCCACCCTGGCAGCAGCAATGGTTTTCAAAGGCAGATGGCAAATGCTGCTTCCCGTTGACTTCTGGGAAGCTGCCAGGGGCCCGGCCTCAGGGCAGGACATCTCACATGTGCCCCTCTGCCAGCTGGTGGAGTCTGGCCCAGGTGGGAGCTTTCTCAGCTGGAGGTGAGCCCCAGGGCCCGGCCTGGGAGGGTTTCACTTGACTCTGCCCCTTTCTAGAGGCGAGGTCTTGGAAATGTTTGTCTCCTTGAGTCTCCGTTTTCTGCCTCTAGAAAATGAGCATCGTAATTCATAAATCATTCATGTGAGTGCCTGAGCAATGTTGGATTCATTCATTCGATGGCTTAATTATGATGAGTATTGGCTGGAATAGCGTGTGCCCAGCATAGCAGTTGGCACAGTGAGGAAAGACTCTGGGTACAGATCCTCCTCACTGGAGGCTTTTGGGAATCAGAAATGCAAGTGCTCGGGCAATTTGGAAAGTGTTCTAATTGGCGGGTGGTTAGTGTGAGGGCGTGCCTCAATGAGGACAGTATGCCCTCAACTATGGGCAAAAGGGAAGGGACGTGAAAAAAATCTAGCTCATGTTTCCCACAGAAAGCACAGCTTTAGACAGACGTACCCTGGATCTGTGTCATTAACATCTCATGAAGAATCTGTTAGGAAAAATGATTGCAAGCACTCCTTGAGGGAGGGCCATCTTCACATGGGGTTAGGGTGGAAGGCTGGCCTCTTGCGACCTCAGGAAGAGGAGGTGGGTTGGAGGGACCCCCGAATCAATGAGGAGATTCTCTTACATTGAGCTCATTCTTTTGAGTTTCCCAAGGACTTCACACGCAGCAAATATTCTGCTCCCTGATTCTGTGGACTTCTAAGTGACAGTGGGTGGGCTGGAGGTGGAGAAATCTATGAGCTCTTTGAGTTGTAGGCACAACACAGGCAAGCCTCTGTGAGAAATGTGAAGCGCCTGCACAAATCCTGGAGCTTGTGTCAGACGACTGGAGTTTAAATTCTGAGCTTGCTGTTACTGTGTGACTTGAACCAGTTTCTGAACCTCCCTGAGTTCTTACCCATAAAATGGGGATAATGACAATTTGAAATCACAGGTTTGCTATGAAGATCAATAAACAACAACTGGAATATAATGTTTAGCAAATGCTAGCTATTATTATTATACATGTTCATATTTTTTATTATTTATTTGGAAGGCAGAGTTACAGAGAGGGGGAGAGACAGAAGGGGGTGGGGAAAAAGAGAGAGACAGAGAGAGAGAAATCTTTCATCCACTAGTTCACTCCCCAAATAGCCACAATGACCAGGGCTGGGCCAGGCCAAAGTCAGGAACCTGGAACTCCATCTGGGTCTCCTATGTGGGTGACAGGGGCCCAAGTACTTGGGCTGTCTTCTGCTTTTCAGGTGCATTAGCAGGGAGTTGGATCGGAAGTGGAGTAGCCGGGACTCAGACCAGCATTCTTATGGGATGTCAGCGTCCCAGGTAGCGGCTTAATCCACTGTGCCACAGTATTGGCCCGGCATGTCTATACTTCTGAGAAGAGGGCAGAGCTTTCATAATATTCTCAAGGGGATTCATGACTCACAAAAGATCATGGATCTTGGAGATGCAAGGACTATTCTTATCTTAAATCCACGAACAACCCTCAGCCTGCTTACCCATCTCCAAAGAGCCACCATGGTCCCTCTATTCAATTACATACCCACTTCCTTAACCCAGGCTCTTACCATCTCCCACCTGGACAATTCCAACAGCTTCCTTCCCCCACTGCTACCTCCCACCACCACTTCATCCCTCCCTCTCCCACCTTGGTCTGTCTCAGTCATCTGGAATTACTGTTTCTTGTTTGTTGGTTTTTAACCTTTCAAGTCCCATCCCATCTCTCTCCTATTGCCAAGATTTCAATGGCTCACCATGACTTTTTTTCTCTTAAAGGTTTATTTATTCAAAAGGCAAAGTCACAGAAAGAGAAGGAGAGACAGAGAGATCTTCCATCTGCTGGTTCACTCCCCAGATGGCCACAATGGCCAGGGCTGGGCCAGGCCAAAGCCAGGAGCTTTATCTGGGTCTCCCACATGGGTGGCAGGGGTCCAAGCACTGGCAGGGAATTGGATGGGAAGTGGAACAGCCAGGGCATAAACTGGTACCCATACTGGGTGCCAGCACTGCAGGTGGTGGTTTAACCAACTGTGCCACAAGCCGGCCCTCTCCCTGTGACTTTTAAAATGAAGGTGAAAACTCCTGCAGGTGGTATGGCTCATGACCCGTCCCTGTCCATCTCTCCTGACCAATGGCGCACCTCTCCCTGCCCTCCGCACCCTGCTGGAGGCCTCCTACATTAGCCCCAGCCTTACCTATGCAAGATGCTCTTCTCTGCCTGGCAAGCTCTCATCTCCCCGGCAGCAAGCTCCAGGCTCAGAGAACTGCCCAATGCTTCCAGACAGATTTATGTGGATGTACTTTCTGTATACTCCCTTGGAATTTTCAAACAATTTCTTCATTGATTTTTGTGATTATTTTTCATCTCCAAAAGACTGTGAGTTCCTTACAAACATGGATCAAATAGTTTCATCCTTCATCCTCAGTGCCAAAGTGCAGTGTCTAGCGCTTATTATATGCTCGATAAATGTCGGACAAGTGAATGAGTAAACAAATACAGGAATTAATTTATAAAGTTTTGTAAGTCGCCCACACTCGTATGTTATTAATTGCAAAAGCTAATTTGAGAAGCCAATGTATTCGGATGTTTTTGACCAGTAAGGACAACACAACCCCAACTCAGCCTGGTTTAACCCCAAAGAGCGATAGACCCCAAACTTGGAAGTCCAGGAGTTGGTGTCTGGATTTTCATCAGGGGTGAATCAGAGGATCCAATGATAGCATCAGCAATCTGTCCATCCACACTGGTCCTCCACGCACCAGCCCTATCTTCTCAGTTCTTCTTTCTTCCAGAGGCTTTATCCACTAAACATAGCCCCTTTCAGCCACAGACTTAGTTCATCCTTAGCACTCCGTAATTCTAGAAAAACAAAACAAAACAAGAGACTAACTCTCTGAACTGACAACCATAGATCAATCACTGAGTGGGGGTCTGATTAGCCTTGTGTCCTACACATTACGCTTGATCATTGGAAGCAAGGAAACGAGAATCCGCAGTTGGCCAAGGCTGAGTCCCGTGTCCACCTCTGAGGTTAAAGGGCAAGCAAGGAACTGTGATTGGCACCCCTAGATGGGCTGGAGAGGTACAGCGCAATGGAAACAAGGGTTGCAGGCAGATGGAAGCTGTGCATCTTCCTGCTACCCAGTGTTCCTTGCACTACTGCCTGGAGCCTCTCTAAGCCGCCATGGACAGTGAGAGACCACACTCATTTTTATTCCTGTGGGTGCTTCAGGATGGCTAGCTGAGAGGAATCCTGATCATTGCACCTTCTAGCCAGATTCTTTTAAAATGTGGAGGAGTCTCAGCTCTGGGGGGGAATAAACATGAAAGTTATTTCTTCTCTTCACTACCCCTGGTTAGACAGCATGAAATCTTCCTTCCCCACTCAGGAGTAGATTCCTTACCAAGAGCACGAGCTGATACAATAATTTTCTTGACACATCAGGCAGTTGAAACTCAATTCAGCCTGGTTGAAAGCTGATATTCTCAGTGTCCATTTCAGCCCCGCTGGCTGGCCCTACTCAGACATGGTGATTGTGAGCCACTGCTCCCTTTTCTTCCTGGTACCTAGGCTTTGTAAGGTGGGCCCAGAGGGGATGGGAGGAGGGTCGGAGCAGTGCTGGCTCACTTCCTTCCCCTCCCCAGAGTCTTCTCCCTGCAGGATAGTGAGGGTGAGGAGGAGGAGGAGATGGGTTATGTGCTGGGGAGGGTGGAGAGATGCCCTTGGCCTTCTCTGTCTGATGCAGTGCTTTTGGCATAGGTGGCTTGCATGGGATCCCAGAGGTCACATTGCTGCGTCTGCTGTCCCTGCGCCCTCTAGCCTGCCAGGAACCCTCACCTTGTCAGACCTCCCTTCTTCTAGCAGCTTTGCCTGGCCCTACATCTCCTGCCCCTTCCTCACCCTCTGATGCTTGACACTGAGCCCTGGGAATTTCTTTTTTTTTTTTAATGTATTTTATTTATTTGAAAGACAGAGTTACAGAGAGAGGTAGAGCCAGAGAGAGAGGAAGAGAGAAAGAGAGAGGACTTCCATCCACAGGTTCACTCCTCAGATGACCATAATGGCCAGAGCTGTGCCAATCCAAAGCCAGGAGCCAGGAGCTTCTTCTGGGTCTTCCATGCAGGTGCAGAGGCCCAAGGACTTGGGCTGTCTTCTACTGCTTTCCAATGCCATAGCAGAGAGCTGGATAGGAAGTGGAGCAGCTGGGACTCAAACTGGTGTCCATATGGGATGCCAGCGCTACAAGCTGGGACTTTAACCTGCTGCACCACAGCAGTGGCCCTGGGAATTTTTGACATCCTCCTTTACACTCTCAGATGGCTGGACTGGGGTGGGAGCTTCCAAGACCAGTGATACATTGACTATCAGGGGATCGTGAATGGAATTAGTGTCCTTACAGCAGTGCCTTGCCCTCTGCACCATGTGAGGACCCAGTGGAAAACAGCTGCCTGTGATCCAGGAGGCAGGCCCTCAGTGGACAATGCATCTGCTAGGGTGGTGTAAGAAATCAGCTTGTATGGCTTATACGCCACTCAGCAGATGGTATTTACGTTACAGTAGCCCACATGGGCTAGGTCTCTTCTTTTAGGCACTCTTCTGCCTTCAGAAATCTCCAGGTGGGAAGCCCCTGAGAGCTGCCTCTCATCTATACCAGGCCTTGTACAGACTGTAAAATGGTACCCAACTGTGTAGACAAATTACCAAAAAATCCCCCTTTCTCCTTGATCCTAAACCCCTATTCAGCCCCCTCAATCAAGTGTCCTAATGTAGGGCAAAACTGCACAATCCAATGCCAAGGCCCTCTCAAAAATCCAGGGCCAAGTTCTATTGAGATTCCCTCATCCCTGATGGCCAGTGCTAGCCTACTGACTGCAGTTCCACACGCATCCAGAGAGGGAGCCAATCTCCACTTCTTGCAAGTACTTTTTTTTTTTTTTTTTTTTTTTTTAGCTTCCCCTGCTCTTAATTTGCTAGAACTGTGGGACTTAACAACATGATCCACAGACTTCCCTGGGTCTTTAAGACCCTTGTGGAGGATTAACAAGATCAAAATTATTTTTTATAATACATATTATCTGCCTTTTCTACTGTGCTGACTTTTGCACTGATACAAGTTAATGATGGGTTTTGCTGATAGCACCGTGGCTTGAATGAAGGCAATGGTTCCCAAATGTACCACCAGCCTTTGGATTCTTCACCATCATGCACTCATGGGTGGAAAACAAAATCAGTTTCACTTAAGAATGTCTTGATTAGAGTAACAATTATTAAATTAGGATATCTCAGCCCTTGAATATTTATCTGCATAATAATGTTTTGCAATGCAATGGAAAGTACACAAACAGCACGATACTGTTTGCCCAAGTATGACTATTGTCTTAAGAAAAAACACTTCTGCAGCTGAGCTGAATTAGCCTCTGTTTCCACAAAGCATCATTGTTAATCCAAAGAATGATTGACATACAAACCATTGCTTTAGGGACTTGGGTATTTGGCAGCTATTTTCTTGAAAATGTGCAAAGAGAGCTTGTCACTCCCAGAAAAATAATGGACAGCACGGGTTGCCTAAGGATAAAGGTTGTGTTTTCAAGCACAAATTGGAATTATGCAGAATTTGCACCTGAACCCACGAGTCTGATAACTCCCAGTGCTTCAGGAAAGGATTTTCTGAAGGTATCATGGATGATGATCATCAGTGTGATTTTTTTAAAGACTTATTTATGTGAAAGGCATAGTAACACATATAGAGGGAGAGAGGGAGAGACAGAGAGACAGACAGAGCTCTCCCATCTGGGAGTTCACCCCCCAAATGGACACAAGGGCTGGGCCAGGCCAGGCCAAAGCCAGGAGCCCAGAACTCCATAGGAGTGGCAGGAACTTAAGTACTTGAACCATAACCCACTGCTTTCCTGGGAGGATTAGCACAGTGATGGACTGGAAGTAGAACAGCCAGGACTTGAACCAGCACTCCAATATGGGATGAGGGCATTGCATATAGTGGCTTAAACCGCTGTGCCACAACACCAGCCCCATCAATATGATCTTTGACAATTATAATGAAATGCATCAAATCAGAAGATCTACATAGTATTTCCAAATGACCAATCAACAGATGATGTCACAGAAAGTGAGTAAACGATCCATTCTGAGTACAAGGTAGACCAAGGAATTTTAATGTAATACAGAATAAAAAGGTTGACATGATTTCAGATTCCATATTAAAAATTTAATCCTTGAGAAATGACTACCTGTTAAGTTTTGATGTAATATCAAAGAAGAATATCCAGGGTTATATAAAAGGCTATGAAAATATTCCTCTTTCCCAACCCCATATCTGTGTGAGGCCAGCTGTGCTTTATACATTTCAATGAAAGCAAAATAATGCAACAGAGCAAATGCAGAAGCAGGAGAATCAGCCACTTTCTATTTAAGCACACATTAAAGAGATTTTAAATATTCAAATAATGCAAATTTTCTCATTTAATGGAAAATATAGTTATCTTTCAAAAATTTTACTTATGTTGACATGTAATGGGTTTATTTTGAAATCAGTTAATTTTTTTTAAAGATTTATTTATTTATTTGAAAGGCAGAGTTACAGAGAAGCAGAGGCAGAAAGAGAGAGGGAAAGGGAGAGACAGAGAGAGACAGAGACAGAGAGAGGTCTTCCATCCATTGGTTCACTCCCCAGATGGCCACAATGGCCGGAGCTGCGCTGATGGGAAGCCAGGAGCCAGGAGCTTCCTCTGGTCTCCCACGAGGGTGCAGGGACCCAAGGACTTGGACCATATACTGCTTTCCCAGGCCATTAGCAGAGAGCTGGATAGGAAGTGGAGCAGCTGGGACTTGGACTGGCACCTAGATGGGATGCCGGCACCACAGGCAGTGGTGGCTTTAGCCGATACGCCACAGCGCTGGCCCCCAGTTAATTTTTTAAAGCTCTACTTTTAATTCCTAATACTGTGAAGCATACATAGATAAAACCCACATTAACAAAAACTCTTTGCAGCCATCAATCACTTGAAAGAGTGTAAAGGGTCTGTGACTCAAGCTTTGAGAACTGCTGTGCTGGGAGATGGGAAAGCCTCCCTCTCATTCACCATGGGAGGAAAAGCCCCTAAGTGCCACACCCCAGAATCTTCTGGGCTGTGTCTCCCTCCCCAGGCCTCCCCGAACCTCTTCCTGGCAGACACAAAACCATTTGTTTAGGCTGATTATTTGCAAGTCTTCATTGTCCACGTCAGGAACTAGGAAGCTTCCCACTCAAAATCTTGTTAAATAATCTTGAATAGCATCATGCTGTTTATCTTTGTTTTGTGGGGGAGACACTGTTCTTTTCTATTGTAGATTTGACCTCATTGTAAAATCCTGATGACTGGGGCCAGCATTATGGCACAGTGAGTTAAGTTTCCTCCTGTGACACCAGCATCCCATTCGGGTGCCAGTTCGAATCCCAGCTGCTCCTCTGCCAATCCAGCTCCCTGCTAATGCACCAGGGAAAGTAGCAGAAGATGGCTGAGTGCTTGGGCCACTGCAACTCATGAGGGAGACCAGCCATTTGGAGAGTGAACCAGCATATGGAAGATATCTCTGTCTTTCCCCCTCTCTCTGTAAGTGCTTTTTAAATAAATAAATAAATGTCTTTTTTAAAGATACTGGTGACCGTTTTGGTGTGACAGTAGAGAAGCTAGAAGGCAGGTGGCATTTGGGAAAGAGTATGAACATTGGGTTAGAATCCCGGTCTCATCATTTATACATTAAATGGGCCAATTAGACAACTTTCCTAATCTCATTTTCTCATCTGTAAAACTAGAATTAAGAATACCTGCCTTACAGGTCATTTAGACAACACATACAGACCATCTAACACATGATAGCCACAAGATTTCTCTCCAAATGCCAGGGCACAGCAGATCCACTGGGCAAGACGAATGTCTACCACCTTTCTCCCCACTCGAGGAAATGTCCCCACCATGGTTGAAGGGTCCTTTTCCCTGGAGAGATTTTCTTCTCCTCTCCTCTTCCCCCAGCAGACACACACTCTTCTTTGGGCTTCTCTCCATTTCTAGGCATTGAGGCATTGATATGAGCCAGAATAGAGTCCCCTGCCTCAATAATAATAGTAAAATAAAATAAGAAAGATCTCACTCTTGGGTACCATGTTTGGCCAATAGTGAAAAAAAAAAATAAACAGCTGGCTAAATGTTATGAGCCGAGACTCTGGGAAGCTACAGGGACTGCTCCCTTGAGTATTATTACTAGTTTCATAGATAAAGGCTCCAGGAGGGGACTTTGACGGAGCAGTGTACAAAAATGGTGTGCTTCCTCATGCTGCTAAAATGGGAGCCCCGAGTCCCTCCCATAGCCGAGGGAGGCAGATTAACGAATTGGGGAGACGTGGCTGCTTCCTCCCAGCAGCTGGCTCAATTACCTCTCTGCTCCAGCTGTGCTTTGGGCTTGCAATGCAAGCCTGGTGGAATTCTCACCTTGATGGAGGACTTTGTTCCTTCACTGAGGCTGCCGACTTTTACCTTTAATATATCCTTTAGTTCTCATGGATAAATTTGCTGGAACCAAGCATAAAGGAATCATCCAGTTAGTTTTATTTTAAAAGCAAGGCAAGTAAGAGTGGGCATTGCCCTAGTGGTTAAGACACTGGGAAAGGGCCGGTGCCGCGGCTCAATAGGCTAATCCTCCGCCTTGCAGCGCCAGCACACCAGGTTCTAGTCCCGGTCGGGGCACCGATCATGTCCCGGTTGCCCCTCTTCCAGGCCAGCTCTCTGCTGTGGCCAGGGAGTGCAGTGGAGGATGGCCCAAGTCCTTGGGCCCTGCACCCGCATGGGAGACCAGGAGAAGCACCTGGCTCCTGCCATCGGATCAGCGCGGTGCGCCGGCAGCAGCGCGCCTACCGCGGCGGCCATTGGAGGGTGAACCAATGGCAAAGGAGGACCTTTCTCTCTATCTCTCTCTCTCACTGTCCACTCTGCCTGTCAAAAAATAAAAAAAAAAGACACTGGGTAAGATGCCTGTGTCGCACATTGGAGAACCTGGGTTGGACAACCAGCTCCGTCTTCTGATTCCAAGTTCCTGTAGACCCTGGGAGGCAGCAGACAATGATGTAAGGTTTCTGCCATCTACGTGGGAGATCTGCACTGAGACCCTAGCTCCTGTCTTCATCCTGGCCCAGTGCCAGCTGTTGTTGAGAGTTTGAGGTATGAACCAGTAGAAGGGAGCTCTCTTTCTCTGAGTCTCTGCTTCTCAGATAATTTTTTTTAGAAGGAAGTAAATTAGATCATAAGGATAACAAAGGAGACGCCCTGAGAGTAAAATATGTTTATCTGGGGAAAGGATTCTAGAGCATTTTATACCAATGGACCATTTTTGGTGGGAGAGGTGACTTGTCGACAGAGTTTAGGCAGAAATCATTTGATGGCAAGTAACAGAAACCTACGCTGATTACTCAAATGAAGTGCATATTAAGTACGAGGCATTAGGTACACCTCATGCATCCCAAATGCACAAGGATCCCCTGAGAATGAAGAGGTTCATGGTTTTATGGCCAAGTCTCGTGTTGTAAAGTCAGCTTGCCTGGCTTTGCATCATGGAGGCACCACTTACACCACAGAGCCTTAGACAAAGTGCTCAGCTCTCTACACCATTTCTTTATAAAGCAGACCAAATAAGAGAATTTACCTTTTAGAATTATTGTGATTTTTCCATTTTATTTGAAAGGCAGAGAGAAAGAAAGACAAAGATTTTCCATCTGCTGGTTCTCTCCATAAATGCCAGGTTTTTTCAGGAAAAAGGCAGAGGCCTGAATCCTTATCCAAGTCTCCCACGTGGGTGGCAGGGACCCAAGTATTCAAGCCATCATCTGCTACCTCCTAGTGTGTGTATTACCAGGAGGCTGAAATGCTAAGTGGAGGGACTTTGATACAAGATGTGAGCGCCCCTAGTGGCTGCTTGCCCACTGCACTAAACACCTGTTCCTGTTGTGATGTGTAAATGAGTAGGTACACATAGTGTGTACAGCAGTGCTTGGCACATATTAAACTTTTTATAAATGTTTGCTGTTGAAGGTTCACATAAGAGCTACCTTGTTTCATGCCAACTCTCCCACCAAGGACAAATAGGAAAGCCAGATGAAAAAAAAATTTTTAACAGGAAGGATTGGGTACAGATGTTTCTCACCTTCTTTTTTTTTTAAGATTTATTTATTTATTTATTTGAAAGTCAGAGTCACACAGAGAGAGGAGAGGCAGAGAGAGAGAGAGAGAGAGAGATAGAGGTATTCCATCTGATGGTTCACTCCCCAGATGGCTGCAACGGCTGGAGCTGTGCCGATGGGAAGCCAGGAGCCAGGAGCTTCCTCCAGTCTCCCATGCAAGTGCAGGGGCCCAAGGACTTGGGCCATCCTCCACTGCTTTCTCAGGCCACAGCAGAGAGCTGGATCAGAAGTGGAGCAGCTGGGTCTGGAACCGGCTCCTATATGGGATGCCGGTGCTTCAGGCCAGAGCGTTAACCTGCTGCGCCACAGTGCCAGCCCCGAGATGAAATTTAAAAACAAAACAAAACAAAAATCATTCCAAAACTGTTGGAGAACTAAGGCTGAGAGGACGGAGAAGCCTTTGACCTTAGAGGAAAGTGGAGCACAGAGCAATGAACTTGACATCTAAGGCATCTGCTGATTGACAAGCAGAATCTAAAATACTGAGAAGCTGGACAGAAAAGACTGAGAGGTGAAAAACGGGGCATCCCTTCTGACAGTCTTATTAGACGGAAGGAGAGAAAACTGGGGTTAGGGCCTACCAAGGGAGGAAGCCATGCTGTTTGCATAGTGCCTGCTGTTGAGACTCCCAGAACTTAGAATCTAGGAATGTGGACTCACTAATGCAATAGTCAGCCTTTAGTTACTTGAGATTCTTTTTTTTTTTTGAAGAGTTTTATTTATTTATTTGAGAGGTAGAGTTACAGACAGGGAGAGGGAGAGACAGAGAAAGGTCTTCCATCCACTGGTTCACCCCTCCAGATGTCTGCAATGGCCAGAGCTGGGCCAATCCAAAGTCAGGTTCCAGGAGCTTTTACTGGGTCTCCTATGCAGGTGCAGGGTCTAAGCACTTGGGCCATTTTCTGTTGCTTTCCCAGGCCATAGGCAGACAGCTGGATCAGAAGAGGAGCAGCTGGGACATGAACCAGTGCCCATATGACACTTAGACTTTCTTGAGAAGGAAAAGGTTGGCTTTGGCTCACAGTTTGGAGGTGCACAGTCCAAGGTTGGGCAGTCTGGGGGAGGCTGGCAATGGCAGGCTGTGTGCAGAACAATCATGTGATGAGCCAGGAGGCAGAGAGAGAAGCAAACCTTGGCTTGAATCCCAACCCTCTTTCAAGGACTACCTTCCAGTGACCCAAAGACCTCTCACTGAGCCCACCTCCTAGTAGTCGTAGTTACATCAAGTGTCCCCCTTGTCCCTCAGCCATCTGCTTTACCACATTAACTTAATACAGGACTTCAGCACGAATCCTGCCCAATCCATAGCATCAGTCTTCACAGAAACTGAAGCGGGCTTGGAATCTACTCAGTTCTGATCTAATTAACGTGGGCCAGTCTGCCTTCACGAGCTACTTGCCAAAAGCAAAGGAGAGAACTAGCCAGAGCCTTACATATAATATCTCATATTCAACACAAAATTACAAGACTCACTTGGAGGTGAGAAAAATGTCCAAAGAACATTAGGAAAAGAAATTCAGACAACATGAAAAACCAGCAGATAATAAAGACGCTAGAGTTATACTTTACGATTACTGACATAGAGGTATTTAGTGCATTCGCTGGGAGGGTGGTAATTTTCAGCACAGAATAAAGAAACTTAAAAATGATCAGATGGGCCGGCGCCACGGCTCAATAGGCTAATCCTCCACCTGCGGCGATGGCACATCGGGTTCTAGTCCCGGTCAGGGCGCCGGATTCTGTCCCAGTTGCCCCTCTTCCAGGCCAGCTCTCTGCTGTAGCCTGGGAGTGCAGTGGAGGATGGCCCAAGTGCTTGGGCCCTGCACCCGCATGGGAGACCAGGAGAAGCACCTGGCTCCTGGCTTTGGATCAGCGCAGTGCGCCGGCCGCAGTGCGCTGGCTGCAGCGGCCATTGGAGGGTGAACCAACGGTAAAACCTTTCTCCCTGTCTCTCTCTCTCTCACTGTCCACTCTACCTGTCAAAAAAAAAAAAATGATCAGATTAAAATTCTGGATCTGGAAAGTAAGATAGCCCCCCCCCCCAAAAAAAAAAAAAAAGCTCAACATATGAAAGTCATCAGCAGGTCAGAAAGATCTGAGAAAGGATTAGTAACCTAAAGAATTTGATAGAAGGAAACATCTAGACTGACAAATGGAGGTAGAAAACAAGGAAAATGTAGAAAAGCACCTAAGAAACCTACGGGACAGAGAGAAAAGTAGAACCAAGAAGTAGTCGGAGTCACAGAAGAACAAAAGGGATAGAATGGGACACACAGTGTATGAAAAAATGGTGGCTCAAACCTTTCCAAAACTGGCAAAAGACATTGTAGCACAGGTTTAAGAAGTTTTATGAACTCCAAAGACAATAAATAGGACGGGAGTCTCACATGGGCATACTGTAGTAAAATTACTCAACATCAGCAATGAATGTATCATCTTAGAAGCAGAGAATAAAAGGAGGACAAGTGGGGGACATCTTCAAAGTGGGGAAAGAGGCTGGCGCCGTGGCTCACTTGGCTAATCCTCTGCCTGCAGCGCTGGCACCCCGGGTTCTAGTCCCAGTTGTGGCACCAGATTCTGTCCCGGTTGCTCCTCTTCCAGTCCAGCTCTCTGCTGTGGCCCGGGAGGGCAGTGGAGGATGGCCCAAATGCTTGGGGCCCTGCACCTGCATGGGAGACCGGGAGGAAGCACCCGGCTCCTGGCTTCAGATCGGCACAGCGCTGGCTGTAGCAGCCATTAGAGGAGTGAACCAACGGAAGGAAGACCTGTCTGTCTGTCTGTCTGTCTCTCTCTCTCTCTCTAACTCTGCCTGTAAAAAAAAAATGGGGAAAGATAATAATTGGCATCTACACTTCTGTACCCATTAACAGTGACCCTTAGCATAAAAGTGACATGAAGACTTTCATAAAAGTCATTACTAGCAGGCCCTCACCAAAAAAGAAATTAAAGGGAATTCTATTTTTTTAAACACTAATTTATTTACTTGAAAGCCAGAGCAACAGAGAAAGGCAGAGCCACAGAGAGATACTCCCCCAATGCCTGCACCAGCCAGGGCTGGGCCAGGATGAAGCCAGGAGTCTGGGACTCCATCTGAGTCTCCCACATGAGTGGCAGGAACCCAAGTACTTGGACCATCAGCTACTGTCTTCCCAAGCACATTAGCAGGCAGGTGAATCAGAAGAAAAGAAGCTAGGGCTCAAGTTGGCTCTCCTACATGGGATGTGGGCATCCCAAGGGGCAGCCACACCACTGTGCCACAGCACAGAAGGCAAATGATACCATGGGAGTATCATAATACAGAAGAAAAATATTAACAGAAATCATAGATAGGTGAGTGTATTTACATAAAGATTGAATATCTAAGGCAACATTAACAGTGTATTATGTGGTTTAAAATATGTTCAGGGTTAAAATACAGGGTGATAATAGTACCACAGGTGGGAGGGTAGTAAATGGAGTGTTCAGGTTCCCTGGATTGTCCAGGAAGTGGCAAAATTATTTAATTTGTGCAAGACTTGCAGAAAGCTTAGTACCTCAGTTAAAAATCAGAGACCGTGAAACTGGATAAAAAAATGAAACTATTCTTTTTACAACACATACTTTAAGTATGAAGGTAGAATTGAATGTAAAAAGACAAGAAGCAACTATACCATGTAATGCCATCCAAAACAAAACATAAAAAGGATGAAATAGTTATATTAACATCAGAAAACCAGACTTTAATGACAGAGGAAGTACTAGAGGTAAGATCTGCAGGAAATCATAAATATTCTAAGTTTGCATGTACTATTAACAAGCCCTCAAAATACTGGAAGCAGTAACGACAGGGCTTGGAAGAGAAATAGACAAATCCATCAGCATAGTTGGAGGTTTAGTAGTCACTTCCTCCATAAGCAACAGAACAAAGAGACAAGAAAGTCAGCATGATTATAAAACATGGCCTAGTTCATATATATAGAACACTAGACCTAACGCCTGCAGAATATAAACTCTTTCCAGGTGCACATGGACAGTTACCAAAACTGACCGCATCCTGAGCCTTAAAGCAAATCTCAAAAAGTTACAAAGGACTGAAATGCGCTCTCTGACCATGGTGGAAATTGGGCTGGAGATAAATAACAATGAGCAGCTAGAATATCTCCAGATATCTGGGAGTTAAGCAGTGTACTTCAAAATAATCAAAAATGAAAATCACATTGGACATCTGAAAACAGAAGGGAACAGTTATGAGAATAGGAAATATCCAACCTTATGGGCTGTAGCTGAAGCAGTGCTTAAAAGGGGACACACACACACACACACACACAAACACTTCAAAAAGTGTATGGACAAATGGATTCAAAGATAAATGTGGGGGCTGGGCATTTGGCCCAGCAGTTCTGATGCTAGTTGGATGTCCTATTGGAGTATGAGGTTTGCATCCTGGCCCACTCCTGATGCCAGCTTCTTGCTAATGCACACCCTCCAAGGGCAAGCAGGCGATGGCCGTAGTAGGTGGGCCCCTGCCACCCATGTGGGAGTCCCGGGTTGAGTTCCTGGCTCCCCACCTGGCCTGGCTTAGCTCCAGCTGTTGCAGGCATTTGAGGACTAAACCAACAGATGAGAGCTGTCTCTCTGCTTCTCAATAAAAAAAAAAAAAAAATTCAAACTTAAGATATATTTATTCTGGCACAGAAAAGTTGACATCTGTGCATCCTTTTTTCTTGACACACTTTTTTGATAAACTTGAACCCAAATGCTGTGATATGGGATGTGGGCATCCAAAGCAATGCCTTAACCACTGTGCCAAACGCCTCCACCTAAACTTCCCTTTTAATCTCATTTCCCCCCACTCCCCACTTTCTGAAGACTCTTCATGTGTTTATGGTAAGAATCTGCCCAAGCTGATTTGGTTTCCAACAGTTTTCCATCACCAGTCTCTCATAATGATGATAATGACAATAACTACAGCGACGACAGCACTGGTGGTGGTCGTGGTGGTGGCCCTAGGTGTGAGATGGTGCTACAAATCCCGCATCAGGATATAGATACCACACACGTGGGGATTTTTGTCTTGTTCACCACTACAAGCCCAGAATCTGGTGCCTAACAAGTAAATATTAGACTAATAAGTATGACTCTGCACTCCCCCAACCCTCTGGTTGTTCTCAGAGGCCATGCGTTCCTCACTGTGTGAGCTTCTTACCGGTGCTAGTGTTTTAAAGACACAGCACATGTATTTTGAGCAAGAGTGAGAAAGGAGTGAAGTCTGGCTGGCCCCATGCTCCTCTGCAATAGATTAGAGTCTGGGATGAGGGACCTGGAAACTGGAAAGGACCCTTTAGGCTACAGTCTTGGGGGGGACCCAGAACCCCAGAAGCTGAATGCAAATGTGTGAGAGTAGACGAATGTCTGATCTGGGGGGAGGGAGGTCTACAGCTTTCATGATAATTTCAGAGGTGTCCATGTTTCCCAAATGTCAATAGCTCCCAGTGAAACCTCTTATTCTACAGCCGACAGGGCTGTGGCACAGAGAGGTGAGGTAACTCAAGGTCACTCAGAGCTCTACTTAAATCTGATTCCTGTAGCTCCTTCCTGCTGCTTGTATTAGCCTTTCATCACTGTAACTAAAGTAGTCTAGATAAGCTACTGATGAGAAAGAAGGCTCATTTCAGCTCATGGTTTTGAGGGTTCACAGACCAACACTGGGCAGAGGGAGGATCCCTGGTGAGCCAGGATACAGTCAGGGACAGGTGCACCCTCGTTCTCCATGCCCAAGTCTCTTGTTGTAAAACTACCGTAACAACCTAATCCAACCCAATCACTTCCCAAAGGTTCTACCTTCAGATACAACTGGATTGAATCTTGGCCCTTAACCCATTAGCCATTGATGCTAATCCATTACTGTAAGACTTTGGGAACCAAGCCCTTAACCCATTGGTCTTTGGGGACACTCAAACTAATGTTCCAACCTTGGCACTGCTTCCTGGTAAAACTGAAGGCCCTTGGATGAATGGCATGGCAAGGAGAGTTAGCTTCCAGGTTCTGAATTCCAGGGACCCATTAGAGTCATGGGGCTTTCTAGGAGATAAGCTGGCTGTAGTACACAGCCAGGGTCAAGAATCACTGAGCTAGCATTATCTATCACTAAGGAGTATGTGGTACAGGTTGTGAGGTTGGATTTGAGTGCCAAACCCCACCCCATGGGTCTCCTAGACCCAGAATTCTGACTGCAAGAATCTAGAGTTTATAGAACAAGGAAACTTATCTAAACGAAAGAGAAAGTTCTACTTGATTCATGGATAGGTAAGTGGTCAGCTACCTTACCACCCCTCCTGCAAACTAGGGATTCTCTTGTAGACAGAACTCAACACAACTTCAACTGGGAAACTGAAGTAGGACTTTCTATTTCCCTCTCCCAAAAAGATAACCTAGCATGTGGTGCACACACCACCTGGTTTTAACTGTATAAGAAGAGGTGAGGTGAAGATGTTGGCACAGAAGGAAGGGAGGATGGCTGGACTTACAAGGCAGGATTGCCTTGATCTTGTCATATGCATTGTCTTCTTGTTCATTTCTCTCTCTCTCTCAAGTTTATTTATTTGTTTAAAAGTCAGAGTTACATAGAGAGAGGGAGGGAGGGAGGGAGGGAGGAAGAGACAGAGAGAAAAAGAGAGAGAGAGAGAGAGAGAGAGAGAATCTTCCATTCACTGGTTGACACCCAGATGGCTATAACATCCAGTGCCAGGCCAAGCTGAAGCCAGGAGCCAGGAGCCAGGAGATTTTTCCAGGTCTCCCATGTGGGTAGCAGGGACCCAAACACTTGGCTATCTTCCACTGCTTTTCTCAGACCATTAGCAGGGAGCTGGATCAGAAGTGGAGCAGTTGGGACTTGAACTAGTGTCCACATGGGATGCTGACATCATGGGTGATGGCTTTACCCACTGTGCCACAATGCTGGCCCCTTCCTTGTTCTCTTACTTTACCAACCATACAGAGGGAAGTTGGAGAGAATGAAGTTTCCTGATTCACAGCCCAGTCCCTCTGTTGGTATGGCAGAGGCTAGGAAAGTCCTGACCATGAACAGGAGGGATGGGGTGATCTTGACCACGGCAACCTCATTCATTCATGAAATCAGCACCAGGGAGTCATCAGATAAGCAGTCACTTTCCCATTCAATGAGGGTTGGGGAATGAAGTGAGAATTAGACAGGAAAGAGCAGTCTGGCACAGCAGAGATAAGAGCAGACCCAAACAGCAAAGAAGCAGTCAGGACCAGTGATGAGAGTGAGGGTAAGCATTCCTGGCCACTCAGTAGAAAGAGCTACCAACCTGCAGGAAACAAAGTGAGTGGACTCCCTAGGGAGGAGGGGACAGCTTTAGCCGAATCCCGAAGGAAGAATGAAGTTTTCCATTGGAAAAATGGGGGCAAATGAATTTTCACACATATTATGACATAGAAGCTCAAGGACTATAATATTTGAGAGGATTATAAGGGTTGAGTATGACTAGAACATAGATAGCATAAAGAAGGTTATCTGTAATCAGTTATAAAAATATAAGACTTGGGCATGGCCCCTGCTCAATGGAAATTACTTAGAATGAATCAGTTACTTAGCTGAGCTCCAAACTAAAGAACTCCTTAATCTTCTCAGCTTAGAAAATTCCAGTAATTTGAACCAGCTTCCTTTTATTTACTAGACTCGAATATTCTCTTGAAGACAAAATTGCTTCAAATTTGACTCATTCATTGAGTCACAAATACAGTGTCAGACTTCTTACAAATTCTGAACTTGGGAATTTGAAATAAGCTTTCTGAGCCTCAGCCTCCACTAGAGAGTCTTAGAATGACTAAAGGCTCTCAAACTGACCATGAATAAACACAGCATAATCCCCAGGGTTGCAATTGTCATGTGTGGTTCCAGAGAAAGGGTTCTTGGGGGCTGGTGTTGATTCCCACACTGACAGAGCTCCCTCGGGGCAATCTGTGGTGAAGTGGGAGGTCTCTAGGTCTGGACAGGACTAGATTTGACGTCTAGCTCGACCATCACTAGCTAAGAGCTAGAGCTGGTCACGGTGCCTCTCGCAGCCTTTGTACCACACTGATAATGTGAAAATAACACCTATTTCCTTGAATTACTATGAGGATTGACTTGGAAAAATATCTGGGAACAGACTGTCCTGGTCAAGGCTGCTTCTAGTGTAAGTAAAAGGAAGGTAGTTACACTAGTTTAATGGACATCGAGGAATAGGAAATGAGAATCCTCAGGAGAGATCCAGAAAGTGGATGGTGAGAATCCAGGGACACACTCCAGCTCCCGGGAGCCACCACACTGGTCTGGCTGTGTCCCATCTTTGCCTCCGTGCACTTCCCCTCCCCCCTTTGCTCTCGCTGTCTGATCTCCTCAGCTCCCCTCCCTGCCCTTCTTCCCTACTTCCCCTTCCCTAGCCACTCCCTGGAACTCCTCCTGTTCAGCGTTTCTATGTCCTAGGACCATGTTTCTGGGAGGAGAACTGGATTGGGTGACCTCAAGTCCAGTGTCAGCCATAGTCCACGTATCTGTGGCCAGGATGTGAGATGGTCACTCGGTATAAACACGGTCCTATGCTCACCCCTTCAGCTCTCATTGGAGATGCCTCAAAGAGCAAAGGCCTGTAGGAGGAGAGACGCCCCAGCACATCAGCACAAGCAGAAGCATAAGAAGCGTTCATTCCATCCCGTTCCCCTTTCTCCACTCCAGCACAGCAAGCTCCCACTGTGCACCCACCAGAGTCGTGATCGGTTTTAGTGTTACTGCTGCTTGGGCTGTGCATCTTAACAATAATGTCATCCATCCACCCCTCCCTTCCTTTCCACCTGTTGGCCCTTGCAGATTCAATTTCTTCTGGACTCCTTCCCTGATATCTTCCATCCCTCTTCATCTCCCTCATCTCTGTCCATTCCTTGAATTCTATAACATTTAGTCTATCACTGACTTATTCAATGACGTGGGTTTTTCTTTTCATCCATTTGACGGTGGTGATGTTTCAGATTGATTATGTACTCATTCAGAACAGAGACTACTACAGAATCAAGAAAAGAGGAGCAAAGAGTAGGTGTTTAATGAACAGAGAAAATCCTAGCACAATACGTATTTTATGTCTGGTAGGGGTCTCCAAAATAATTTAGTTTGATCTCACTGATTTCAGAAGAACTGAGGTCCAAATAGAAGAAACACCTTTGTCTGATTAAATGGAATAAAATGCTGACAAAATCATATATCACATAGTATATACTTATATGCAAATTTTACATATGCATAAAATTATACATTATTCATCCAATAGAAGTCTCTCCAGTCATACAATGGGATGATTGTTGGAAAATCATATGTTCAAATTGGAAGGGGACTTAGGAGTGACCTAGACCATGCTGTTAAGAACCATAAATGAGGAACGTCACTCCCAGGAAAAGCAAGAGCCTTGTCTACGATGCCTGTTTTCAGTTTTTACCAGCAATGTTGGCAACGGGCTCCATACCTCCTTCTTTGCACTCCTGTGGTTGTCCCTGCACTCCACTATCACCAAATCCTTGCCTCAAGCTTCCGTCTCCTCCCCAGACCACGCACTTGACACCAGGACTCACCTGCCCCTCAGCCTTAGCTCTGTAGTACTTGGGCCATTCCTTACAGCTTCTTCATCCTCCTCTCCGCTGGTCCCGTTGCTCTCACTCTCATTGCTTTGTGGACTGCATGTCTGACCCTGAGTCCTTGACTATAAGCTTGGTTCTGTTCCTGGGGCTTGGCAGAAATACCCTCTCTGGGTCAGCCTGGTTTCAAGACTAGGTATCGGTCACTATGGACTGAGGCCTGCATTGATCTAACGCACAATTCACGGTACATATCTTCTGGGGAAAATTATAAATCCTGGAGGATTCAAAAATGCAGAACATTTAATCTCCACTCAATAAACTCAATCTAGTGTGAGAGGGAGAGGGAGAGGGAGAGGGAGAGCGTGAGAGAGAGATTTGTAAACAACTTGGTAAATAGGTTCAGTTCAGAGTTTTGTTACTATGGGAATCCCATACCGAGTCTGCAGTGGGGGAAGGTGACAGGGAAGACTTCCTGGATGTGAGGTCCCCTGAAATGAGGATTAGGACAGATTTATTGATAAGCATCAGTAGCTGGGACAGCGAGGTGGAAGTGAGTGGGTACACAGGCAGATGGAATAACATAAGCAAAGGCATGAAAGTGTGAAGTAGCAGGGGATAGGAAAGAAATGATACGAGCCCTGGTGTTCTTATAAAATGAAAAGGAGGGTTGGGGGGGGGGGGTAGAGTGTGATAAGAACTGAACCAAACTGAGATGGCCTGGGCTTTGAATAAGATGGTGCTACTGTGGGAATTTAGAGAGCTAATAAATGACGCCCTTGCTCCCTGCCCAAGTTCCTAATTAATTGAGAGAAACCCCAAGGAGTTAGGCAGATGGAGTTAAAAATGTCAGTGGTGCTACCGGTAAGACAATAAGCATGGCTTAGATGGGCCCCATTGCTTGCTAACACTTCCCAGTACTTGACTGAATTCCCCACACGCAAGCACCTCCCACAGCACCGATGGGCGTGGAGCTGCCCACAAGGCTTCGTGAGTAAATGGCCCCCAGAGCTCCGGAGCGTGGGGTGAAACTGAGCATGCTCGGCCACCTCACACAACTCACCAATCAGATGCTTCGCTCCTCCTCTGGGAGACAGGGCAGAAGTGTTGCTTTTTCGGTGGTCCCTCAACCTGGAAACTCGAAGCAGGAGGGAAAGGAGGTTCCTACCTAACAACTGTTACCATTTACCGTGTCCTGTCATGCAGGAGGCCCCGGGCTCTACAGGCTGGAACCAGATAGAATCAGAATTAGGTTGGGAAGATTCCCTAACAGAATGAAGAAAAGGACATGGAAACTCTCTGTTCCCAGTGCTTGCTGTTAGTTACCAAAAAAAAAAAAAAAAAAAAAAAAAAAAGGCAGAATCCTTAACATGAGGAATTTTGAGAAGCAGCATTGTGTGTGCTCAGAGCTTCTCAAAGGTGCCCTCACTTCCAACAGCTCTTCATCAGAAAGCCCTCTCTTTAGCTTAATGTTTATTCTGGCTGAATCTGTATAACCATCTGCCCCACCTTGCAACAGATGTTGTTGAGGGGAGAACACAGCATGGCACCATCCCCACCCAGAACCGCGGGGAACACTCTGTTACCCATGTCAAGAGCATTAGCAAGGTGGCACCATTAAGCAGGTGTTGCTATTAAGAACCTTTCAAAACAATGTCTTGCTTCCCTTCCTTCTATTTTAACACTTCCTTGAAAATTACTTCCAGATGTAAATGTGACACGAAAATACATTTTGTGTTTAGATTTGCATCCCGTGCCTTAGATATCTCCTTATGTAGAGCAAATGTTCCAAAATCCGAAAGAAAATCTGAAATACTTGTGTTGCCAAATATCTTAGACAATGGACACTCAACCTGTGCAAGAACATATGTCATTTGTGCTATCTGAAAGGAAAGAATGGATAGGTTATTTCATTTGTCTTTTGCTTTACGTAAACATTTCCATCCTTTCTGCTCTTCCTACATCTCAGAGGCCTACCCCTCTCTGACAACACCTGCCACACAGCCTACGAACTCTCATGTCATTTGGACATGGCCATCTCTTGTTAGGTGACATAAAGAAGCTTTTCCCAGCAGCCTGAGCAATGTTGATCATGGAGCAGGTGTTCAGGGCTATGGTTTGTTCTCTATCAGCACTGAGTGGCAGAGGTGACTGTGTGTCCTTTAATTTTATATATTTTATTAAATGTGTTTATACTTATCTATTTATCTTATCAAGTGTATTTTTTCAATGATTCTGATACACAAATTTCTCCAAGGAGCAGGGCTTACTTGCCTAGGTCTAATGGAAAGTACTAGAATGAAGAGTGAAGGTTGATAAGCAAGGAGGTTGTCTTAGCCTATTTTTCGGTTTGTACATGATCACGCCTGGTCATTTATAGGGAATGGATGCTTATTTGACTCAGACAAACTAGGAGGCTGGGGATCCAAGTGCCCAGCACCAGCGTCTGGTGAGGGTTTTCCTGCTGCATCATAGCTGGGGTCTGTCTTTCTCTTCTATGGGACCCTCCCCTCATGATCTCATCTGATCCTAAGCACCTCCCAAATACCATCAATATATTAATCTGGGGGTTAAGTCCCCAACCCCTGAACTTTTGTGAGACACATTCAAGCCATAAGGGACGTGCAGGAATATTTTCTTGCATGGATTTTATCCTGGAAAGAGAACTGTGGTGCAGCAGCATCTAGAACTGTGCTTGCCTGCTTATGAGGTGTTCGTTCGCCAATAACAGTAGCCAGTGGACGCTCAGTGAATGCCTGCAGGAGCCAGGCAGTGTTTGCAGTGTTTTATGTAAGAGCCTTTCACTTAACCTTTATAACATCCTATGATGTAGATATTATTCATTGCCTCCTTTCAGGAGAAATTAAAAGTCAGAAAGGTTTTCCCTTGCTCAGGCACAGAGTAACTGGACAATCTGGGTTGCAAACACAGGCAGCTTCATGCTCGCTGCACACTCTTAGCCATCGTGCTATTCTGCCCCCAAACATTTCTGTCACGCTATCGAATTACTGAGCAAAAAGAGTTCAGGGGTAGAATAGCTTATTCTGAGGACAGGGCGACAGCCTAACATCCTGGCTGCATGGATTTGTTCCAAATTGGCAAGGGGGGAAAAGGAGTTCTTTGAGTTCCCCAGAGAGCAGCATAGGTCACTGTAGTGGAAATCAGGTGGGTACACAGGACAGAGTCCTGTTTGAGTGTGGCCCACTGAATGTAACTGGAGCTTCCCTTCCCCGCTCCATTGTTGAGAAATCCCAGCAACTCTACCTCCTCAATGCTTCCCAAAGCTTTCTCCTGTTCAGTCACTGGCCACTGCCCTAGGTCAGGCTTTTATCATTTCCCACTCAGACTTTTGCATCTGATTCTCAGACATTGTCTGTGCATCCTGAAATCCATCCTCCATTTAGTCTCAAAATCCTTGCTCAGATGTAAAACTTCTGTCTCCCCACTCTATGAGAAAAAGTCACATTCCTATCATGTGTGTGGGTATGTCATACAGTTTATAGAGAAATAGAATTAAAAGATGAGTTTATTTTGGTGCAAAAAAATGAAACCTACATACGGTTTTTTCATAATATGTAATTTCCATAAATATTTATGTATGTGTGTATGTATCTGAAAGACAGAAAGAGAGAGGGCTCTCATCCACTGCTTCACTCCCCAAATACCAGCAACAACTGGAACTAGGCTAAGCCAAAACCAGGAAACATGAACTCCATCCAGGCCTCTGCCTGGGTGACAGGAACCCAACTACTTGAGCCATCACGGCTGCCTCCCAGGCTATCCATTAGCAGGAAGTTTAAATCAGGAATGGAGCCAAGACTCTAACCCAGGCACTCCCATATAGGTCAAGGACATCCAAAGCAGCATCTCTTTTTAGTAGAAAGCTTTTATTTAATAAATATAAATTTCATAAGTACAATTTTTAGATTATAGTGGTTCTTCCCCCAATACCCACCCTCCCACCCCCACTCCCATCCCACCTCCTACTCCCTCTCCCATCCCATTCTACATTAAGATTCATTTTTAATTATATACAGAAGATCAACTCTATACTAAGTAAAGATTTCAACAGTTTGCACCCACAGAGACACACAAAGTATAAAGTACTGTTTGAAGACTAGTTTTACCATTAATTCTCATAGTACAACACATTAAGCGCAGAGATCCTACATGGAGAGCAGGTGCACAGTGACTCCTGTTGTTGATTTAACAAGTGACACTCTTATTTATGACATCAGTCATCACCTAAGGCTCTTGTCATGAGCTGCCAAGGCTATGGAAGCCTCTTGAGTTCACAAACTCAGACCTTATTTAGACAAGGCCATAATCAAATTTGGAAGTTCTCTCCTCCCTTCAGAGAAAGGTACCTCCTTCTTTGATGGCCCATTCTTTCCACTAGGATCTCACTCACAGAGATTTTTCATGTAGGTCATTTTTTGCCACAGTGTCTTGGTTTCCATGCCTGAAATGCTCTCATGGGTTTTTCAGCCAGATCCAAATGCCTTAAGGGCTGATTCTGAGGCCAGAGTGCTGTTTAGGGCATTTGTCACTTTATGAGTCTGCCATGTGTCCCAAAGCAGCATCTTAAACTGCTATGCCAAATACCCACCCCTCCATGACTTTTAAAAGACCCCGTGTAATTTGAGATCTTTCAAGAATTCCCCTACCACATCAGTTCTACCTTTCCAGACCCCTCTTTACCTACTGCCACCTCCCTTATATCCAAAACCCAGTCACAGCCAGCTTACCGTATGTGCCTCCCATAACCTATACTTCTAGGATTTTGCACTTCGAGTGCCGTGTAACTCCCTCCTCTGCCTAGCAAACTCCTACAGTAGCAGTAGACAGTGGCTTGTCAATGAAATTAGCGTGACCTTTTCACAGGGCAGAGTTGTTGCCCAGTGGGAGGTCACATTTCCCAGCACCCATTGCATCTGAGTGGGGACCATGTGACTAGAACTCACCAACAGAACATGAACAGAAATGGAGAGTACACTCACAGGGGATGTAGTTCAGTCTGGGGGTCACGATGCTCCACACGCTCTCTCTCACTCAGTGGCCAGCTGGAAGAACCTGGACTCTCTGAGCCTCCAGCAGGTGGAGAGGTACTTGGGAGAGCTCTGCAAGCTGGCGTGGCTGCATTCCATCGGGTGTGGAGATGAAATCACTTACATTGTGTTAACTCCCTGAGATCCGGGAATGCGATACTGTGCACAGCACAGCACAGCACAGCCTATCCTGACTGGCAGTCTGACTCACTCTTCAAGGCTAGGCCAAAGGTCACAGCCGCTGTGCAGCTTATCCGGACGTGCCTGGACAGGGAGAGTCAGCCGCCTCTCCCAGGGCTGTGCCCAGGTTTCTCTGTGAACCGACCCCATTCCTCATATTCTTATGGTAATAATTTGGTTTTAATCTATCTTCATTCCTGGGAGAATTCTTTCAATGCAGAGCCATCTCTGACTAGTTCTGTAATCTCACATTGCTTCCTTCACACAGTCTCTGGCAAGCTGTTGGATAAATATGCAATTAATATTTGTCTGTCACTAAGAATTTGAGAGGATAGGAACAGCGAGGGCCTTTGGGGCTTAGGTTGACCAGCTGCCCATTGGAGGCTTAGAGAATTAGCAGGATCTGTTAGTTTCCTACACCTATTCTCTGTCTTCTTTTTTTTAAAAAAAAGATTTATTTTATTTATTTGAAAGACAGAGTTACAGAGAGAGGTAGAGACAGAGAGAGAGGTCTTCCATCTACTGGTTCACTCCCCAGATGGCTGCAACGGCTGGAGCTACGCCGATCCAAAGCCAGGAGCCAGGAGCCAGGAGCTTTTTCTGGGTCTCCCACATGGGTGCAGGGGCCCAAAGACCGGAGCCATCTTCTACTGCTTTCCCAGAGAGCTGGATCGGAAGAGGAGCAGCCGGGACTAGAATCACTGCCCATATGGGATGCCGGCGCTTAAGGCCAGGGCTTTTAACCCACTGCACCACAGCACCGGCCCCTCTCTGTCTTCTTTATTAAAGAATCCTGATTTTCTTCAAGGGGACAGCATATTCAGTTAATGGTATCACTGCCCTAGACTCCCTGTGGCTATATTTTGACACAGGATCTAATAAGCTTTTACTGGGAAGGCTTTCATTTTTCTGATATAAACACCAGCTCTTCCTGCATCTAATTGTCCTTGGCTGGAATATAGGAGTGCTGCTTAGCAGCCTTCCTGTGACTGTGAGGATGAAAGCTAGAGATGCATAGAGCAGATAGGAGGATCCTGGATCCTGGATGGCATTGTAGGGTCCCCACAGCAGGCCTGAACTGCCTCCTGCAACATTTGGTTATCTGAGAGAAATAAAGCCCTGTGCACTTAAGCCACTGCAACTTGGAATTTCTGATGCTTAAACTGAAGCAAGAGAATTGATATTGGGGTGTCAGTAGGATTTTGAAGCTTTCATAATTGTGGCCTCAATGTCTCATATTTAAATTAGTTACGACCCCTTCAAAGTAATGGGTAGTGACCTAGAGCTAAATGATTTGATTCTTTAGGGAAACATAAATCTGAGTAAGTCAGAGTAGGTTGAGTCCTCAGATGACTGGGTGATCCTGGGAGATCCTGGGAGATCCCCCGATTTTTCTGGAGCGCATGATGCGTACATTTAGAATTATCAGTTCGTAAGCACCCTGAATATGGCAGGGTCACCGCTGAACTTGTGAAAGGGGTTATGTTGCCCAACAACCAGCTGTGAATGCATTTAGCTTCTTCTTAAAAATAAGAGGAAGTCAGGGCTTGGCAAGTTTACTCTCCCAGTGTCACAGGTGAAGTCAGAATTTGAATCCAGCACCTGACTCCTAAACTACACTCTTAATCCCTGCTAAGTTGCCCTGGCCTAGTAGACAACTGACATATAACCATTGAATGATCCCATGAATCGGTGAGTGGAACTCTTCCTTTCTGTTGTGATATTCAGTATTACTGTAGACATGGGGTAGGGGCTGCAGCTTAATTAATCTGTGGTGGTCAGGAATTTTCTGTAAATAATAGAAGGTAAATTCAGTCCAGATTAAGAAAATTCTGGAAGAGCATGGGGTAGGAAAGGACACGGCATTTTTCATCCTGCGTGGTCAGTCACAGAGATGAGTGGGCTGGACGCAAGGACTTCTGCACAGGAGCTGGGCTGCCTCTCTGCCTGTTGCTCTGCTCTCCCTGTTGGGGGCTTTCTTCTCCTTTGAGTTAGGTAGCTGGCCGCCAGCAACTCCAAGGTCAAATCTATGACCAGATTAAATATAAAAACTGGATAGTGATTGTTTCAGGTGAAGTCACATTAACTAATCTCTGTTACCAGAAGAATTTGGCCCTTGTTTAAAATTTTTGTAAAAAATTGAGAGGGAGTGAGAGAGAGGGGGGAGGAGGAGGAAGAGGACAGGAGGAGGAGGAGGAAGAGGAGAAGCTGGAGGAGGAGGACAGCAGGACAGGAGGAGGGAGGGAGGGAGGGAGAGAGAGAGAGAAAGCGCTCCCATCTTCTAGTTTACTCCCCAAATGTCCACAATGCCTGGAGCAGCTAGGATTTGGGAATACAATCCGGGTCTCCCACATGGGTGACAGGAACCCATTGATCTGAGCCATCGCAGCTACTTCCCAGGCTCTGCATTATCAGGAAGCTTGAATCTGGAGCTGGAGCCAGGTATCAAACCCTGGTACTCTGATAGAGGACATGAGCATCTCCACTGACAGGCTAAATGCCCACTCCAAAATTGTCCCACTTGGTGATCATTTTGTGTGATTGTGGCAGCCCCAGTGACCAGAACGTGGAACGTTCTGTGGCTTTCACAAGGAGTGGTTCTCCCAAAAGTGGGAGGAACGTTTATTAGTTGAAGGAGGGAGCTGTGGCGTCCCAGATATCCCCATGAGACGCCAATTACAGAACCCAGCCTCCAGTGTCCAAGTGGTTTTTGCTCTCAGGCATTCATTCCAATTCTGAGAGCTCCATCCTGTCACAGAGTCGATGGCTCAGAAAAGAAAAAGCTGGCGGAGAGCTGATTCTTTGCAAGAGCAGAGGCTGACACAGTGCATAGTAATTCAGACTCGGAGAGTATGTGCTGGGGCCTGGTCCAAAGAGCCCAAAACTGGGTGGAGAATTCTGAAGGAAGGCAGTGGCTGAATCAGCTCTGACACAAAGCCCAGGGGAAACATCTTCGTCCTTGCAAGGCAAGACAATGAATTTGTTTTTGCAGAAGGGTGGGTAGACCCATGAATGGGATCTTGCTTTCATTCACAAAATGCAAGTACAACCAAATAATCACTTGCGAGCAAGTTGAGAGCAGAGGAGGAGGTTCCTGGAATTGTACTACGCAGGTTTTCAAGGTGTGTAAATCTTGCTGGAACTGATGACCCTCCCTTCCTCTTGGGAGTCATTCATCATTTATTAAGACCCAGTCCTCACCCCATCCCCAAGCAGAAGCCCAGGGGTCTGTGGCTACTGGCCCAAAGTCATGTAAGGATACCTACCCCTTTGCCTTTAAGCCAATTATTCAAATACTTTCAGTTAAATAGTGATTGTTGCAATGAGCAGGCTTGCTCCCAGGAGACATTTGGGCAACATCAGAGAGTTTTGAGGGCCAGAAATTGAAAGGACTGGTTACTGTTAGCATCTAGAAGCCAGGAAATTTGCTAAACATTCTACAAGGACCAGGATCCAGTCCCCAGAACAAAGAATGCCTCAAATGCCAAGAGTTTCCAGGTTTAGAACCTTAGGGACAGAATGACTGCCCCAAGGAAAACCTGCTGATCAGAAAAGAAGCTGGTAAGGAAGACATGGGGTGTGCACACTGGGAGGCGTCTCAGAGACTAGCTCAACCGCCATCACCTAGAAATGGAGGTCCTGAGTGGGGAAGCAACTTGACCTTGGTCACATAGCTCATTGGAAGCCAACAAGGACTACATCTGGGCTTCATAATGATAGTTCTGGCTTTCAACTATCCCTTGAGCCATCCTATGGTGGCTTCCATTGTGCTTAGGGTATAATCCAGAATCTGTATCGTAGTGTGGAGATGGTGAAGTAAAGAACTTGGCCTTTGCTCTCTGGAGGTCCTCTATGTCATACCCAATAGGAGTATCTTTGTTTAGGGCAGGTGCTGGCCACCTAGGAAAATCCACTTGCACACTAAAACCAGTCATTCAGCAATGCCTATGTAAAGGAAGCCAACAGAAACTCTAGACATCAGGTTTAGGTGGATTTTGCTGGACATCAGTACTCTGTGTGGGTGTCACAGATCAATGCTGGAAGAATCATGTATGCTGGAGATCAATGTCTTGACTCCACAGGGAGAGACGAACACAGGCTTCACATTGGCAGCCTTCCCAGCTTCTGCCCATCATGCCTCTCCCTTTGGTGGATGTTAATCTGTATCCATTCTTTGTAATAATAATAACCACAAGTATCAGTGATTCCTCTGAGTCCTTTAAGAGTTATTCAAGGGGCTGGCACTGTGGCACGGTGGGTTAAGCCACCAACTGCAGTACTGGCATCCCATAGAGGTGCTGGTTTGACTCCTGGCTGCTCCACTTCTGATCCAGCTCCCTGCTGATGCGCCTGGGAAAGCAGCAGAGGATGGGCCAAGTGCTTTGGCCCCTGCACCCATGTGAGAGACCCAGATGAAGCTCCTGGGTCCTGGCTACAGCCTGGCCCAGCCCTGGCTGTTGAGGCCATTTGAGGAGTGCAGTAGCAGATGGAAGATCTCTCTCTCTGTCTCTGTCTCTGTCTCTGTCTCTCCTCTCTCTGTAACTCTGACTTTCAAATAAATAGATAAATCTTTTTAAAAAAAAAAAAAGTATTCAACCTGCGTGTGGTTTGGGGAATCCTGCACTTGGAGTTGCTGTTAGAGGTGAAAGCTGTCATGTGGGTGTCTGTGTCTGAAGATTTCGCAGCTGCTGAGTCTGGGCAGGAGGGAGTATGCCCCCATCATCCTGCAGGGTCTGCTGAAGTGGCATGAGTTTAGAGTACTGGAGACGCACCCCCTTGCCTACTTCCACCCCTGGAGAAGTCAAATCAAAACGAAGTTCCCTTTTGCACAGTCCCTCTCACTGTTCTTTGGTTTTCCTTTCTGCTGTTCAGACCACTTAGGATGCCTTTGACAGCAGTGAACAGAACACCCGACCACAAGGCATCTCCTTAATGGGCTTCGTAGTTGTCACCCAGTAAGAAGCATGAAGCAAGTCATCAGCTGTGGGGTTGGGGTGAGGGTTGGCTGCTTCATGTCCACTCCCGATGGTTCCTTCCATCTGAAGGAAGCTCGGTCATCAGAAATCCTGATTTCCTTCTTGGCTTTCATCTACTCCATCCCCTGGGAGGCAGAGTGCCGGTCTGATAAGTGTAGCAGAGCTCCTCTGGGGACGGAGCCTGCCCCATGTGGCACTTCCTCTTCCCTACTCCAGGTGGGGTCTGGAACTAGACACTAAATCTGCCCGACTCAGGACTGGGGCACAATTGCTTCTCTCATTACGCTATAGCCACAGACCTGGCATTTATCAGCAGCCAAGATGAAATCGTCCCCTCTTCTCCATGGTCTGTCTGCTCAATTTGTTCAGAACTCAGAAAGGGAAGAAGACGACTCACTGGGCATCTCTGGCCTCCCACAGTCACCATCAGGAGCCCAGATATAGTCAGCCCACCAGCTCTGCCATCAACACTGTGTTGGAAATGAGTCCCCTTAGGATCACAGGATCACATGGCCACATGCCAGACAGGCAGGCAGGACAAGGGAAGAGGCAAAAAGGCTTTTCCCTCAATTAGCTTTCTATTTTATCTGGCAGAATATTTCCCAGCAGCCCCCTCGCTGACTCCCCATTGTAGCCTATTGGCCAACCTGGGTCACATGTCCATCTAGACCAGTAACTGACAAAGAGAAATGGAAGCATCATGGCAGTTTAGTCCACCCCAGCTGAGTTATGATGAATCACTTAGATCTGGGGAGATGGCCTCCAAATCAAACCAAAGTTCTGTCGGGAAAAGAAAGAAGTGCAGGTGTTTAGTAGACAGCTTGCAGTGGGTGCTGTCGTCCTGTTCATAATTCAAAGTTGAATGTTTATTGCTTGGACGACTTAACGACCTCACCCTCCCTTCCAGTGTAAGTCCCACAAGACAGCATGCACACCTTCCTCAAGCCACCAACCAGGTAGGCCACCATCTGCCGTGCTGGCATCCCACATGGGTGCCGATTCAAGTCCCAGCTGCTCTGCTTCCGATCTAGCTGCCTGCTGATGCCTCTGGGAAAGCAGTGGAGGATGGCCCAAGTGCTTGGGCCCCTGCCACCCGTATTGGAGACCTGGATGAAGCTCCTGGGTGTGGCTTTAGCCTAGTCCAGCCCCAGCCTTTGCAGCCATCTGGGGAGTGAACCAGTAGATGGAAGTTCTGTCTCTCCTGTATGTCTCTCCTCTCTCTTTCTCTCTCTGTGTGTGTGTGTGCACGTGTATAACTCTGACTTCAAATAAATAAGTAAACCTTTTTTAAAAAAAATAAAAAGAGTTATTCAGCCTGAGTGTGGCAGAGGCTCAATGATCATCCATGGGAACACACAGGAATAATTACCCAATCAGAATTTCCGGGCACCGTAGTGAAGGACGGAAGACATGTCAGAAGCACTGCTTGTCCTGAGTTGGTGGTGCAGATGGGGCGAGGCTTGTACACTTAAGTCATCTTCTATTGACATGAGACAGGGCGTCTCTTTTCCTTCCTCCATGTAAGTAACATTTATCCAGTGTCAACAAAGTGCAGACACCATGGTGGGTGCTGGGGCTGCAACAGGGAGCAGTGGACAAGCCCGGGACTCTGTCCTTCAAGGTGAAGGGCTAGGGAGGGTGATCAGTGAGGAATCTACCAGGATAAAGATAAGCAGGGTGGCCAGGGGCGCGGAGGACAAAGATTCCATGTTTCCTCTTCTTTCTCTTCAGAATGTATTTATTTGAAAGGCAGAGATGGGGAGAGAGAGAGAGAGAAAGAGAGAGAGAGAGAGAGAGAGATCATCCATGATTCACTCCCCAAATGATTGCAATGGCCGGGACTGGGCCAGTCCAAAGCCAGGAGCCAGGAGCTTCTTCCGGGTCTCCCATGTGGGTGCAGGGGCCCAAGCACTTGGGGCCATCTTCTGCTGCTTTCCCAGGTGCATTAGCAAGGAGCTGGATCAGAAGTGGTGCTGCTGGGACTCGAACCAGAGCCCCTATGGGATGCCAGTGCTGCAGGCAGTGGCTTTACCCACTCCAGCACAATGCCACCTCCCCCTACGTTTCTTCTCTCCTCCCCAAATCCAGAGGCTGCAGTCTGGGGCCTGCCAACTTGTAAGCACTGTGCAGTAGCTATTGTCTTGGGAAGGAAATATTGCAGAAAAAAACGTAGGAACTATTTAGGTATTGTTAGCTCCATGTCGCAGCTCAGGAAAGTGAGACCCTAAGAAGTGAATGACCTTCCACAAACAGTGAGGGACAGAGCCGGCACAGGAGCCCAGCCCGGCTGATGGCTCTCTCCTAGCAGCTACTCCTTACTGCCTGCCTGATCAGGGGCCTAGCTGACGGCAGATTCCTGCACTGGAAATTGTTCGGTGTCTGGCCTCTTTGCTGGACCCACGAACATCTAAATGCATCTTCTCACAGCTAGCGTGGAGAGCAGCATTCATTTCCCTCCTGTCCTTCAACTAACAACCCCGCATCAGTGAGTGAAAACAGCCCACACCGCTCCTTCTCTCCTTTTGTGTTTCAGCACTAATTATAATTAGTCATTTCCTAGAAAGTGTGCAAACATCGCAGCACAGCTGGGAACCTGCATAATTTAAACATTATTGCTAATTTAAGTTCGAAATCCGGGATTGTGTGGGTTTTACAAAAGAGCTCTCCAAACCCTGCAAGACGAGGGGGAAGGCTCTTTGTTCCATTAGCGGTGCCTCTCCCTGGGGCTGTGCACCGGCCTCTGTGTGGAATTATAAGGTTTCCCATGAAAATGGTAACAAATGTCCTCGAAATATTTAACCACTATTATTATCGTCATAGGCTTTCAATGAGTCTTGGTTCACCAATTCCCAGCTCTACTTTTTACACTTTAATGGTGTGAATGACTGTTCTCTAACTCAGTTGTCCAGGAAGTCGAGTTCCTCTATTTCTTTTAAATCAGATTAATTATGACACTGGGCCCTTACTCCACCAGGAGGAGGGGAAGTCACTCCCAGGCCTCACTGAGGGCTTTTCATGTTCCAGGGTCTTCACAGGGTCTGGGAGGCTGAGGGCGTCAGGGTCCTCACTGTCCAAGCCCCAGGTGACGCTTGCTGTCCCCAGGTCTCTGCTTGTGCACCTCTCCTAGGGCCTGGGGACCTTTCTGGGTGGGGCTGGCTCTCCCTGCCTCAGGTGCACCCAGGAGTTAATCTCTCTGAAGCTATTGCACCTTCTCCGAAGCAGGCCATGGAGCAGTGTGTGTATGTGTGTGTGTGTGTGACTGTGTGAGTGTGGTGTGTTGTGTGTGTGTGTTGTGTGTTGTGTGTGTGGTGTGTGTGTGTTGTGTATGGTGTGTGTGGTGTCTGTTGTGTGTGTTGTGTGTGTGGTGTATATGTTGTGTGTGTGTTGCGTGTGTTGTGGTATGTGTGGTGTGTGTGGTGTGTGTGATGTGTGTTCTATGTGTGTGTGGTGTGTGTGATGTGTGTTCTATGTGTGTGTGGTGTGTGTGTTGTATGTGTGGTGTGGTGTGTAGTGTGTGCATGTTGTATCTGGTGTGTTATGTGTGTGGTGTGTTGTGTGGTGTGTGTGTGGTATGTGTTGTGGTATGTGTGGTGTGTGTGGTGTGTTTTGTGTATGTAGGGTGTATGTGTTGTGTGTGTTGTATGTGTGTTGTATATGTGTTGTGTGTGATGTGTGTTTTGTGTATGTGGGGTGTGTGCGGTATGTGTGGTGTGTGGTGGGTGTGTGTTGTATGTGTGTGGTATGTGTTGTGTGTGTATGTGTGGTGTGTGGTGTGTTGTGTGTTGTGTGGTGTGTGTGTGGTGTGTGTTGTGTGTGTGTGTTGTATGTGTGTGGTATGTGTTGTGTGTGTATGTGTGGTGTGTGTTTGGTGTGTTGTGTGGTGTGGTGTGTGTTGTGTGTGTGTGTTGTATGTGTGGTGTGTATGTGTAGTGTGTGTGGTGTGTATGTGTGGTATGTGTGTGGTGTGTATGTTGTGTGCATGTGTGGTGTGTGATGTGTTTTCTGTGTATGTGTAGTGTGTGTGGTGTGTGTGGTGTGTAGTGTGTGTGTTATATGTGTGTGGTGTGTAGTGTGTATAGTGTGTGTGTTGTGTGCATGTGTAGTGTGTGTGTTGTGGTATGTGTGGTGTGTGTGATGTGTGTTCTGTGTATGTGTGTTGTGTGTGGGGTGTGTGTGGTGTGTAGTGTGTGTGTTGTATGCGTGTGGTGTGTGGTGTGCGGTGTGTGTGCCTGTGTTACATGAGGAATCCATGGCCAGCGCTTGCCACCTGTACAGCTTCCTCCCTCGAGTCTCTCCGCACCTGGCTTCTCTCCTCACCTGGCTGAGACAAGAACACGAGACGGGACGCACCTGCTGCTCCAGGCTGCTTCTGTCTGCCCCGTGAGCAGCCCGCGGACTCCACCTGCTTGCCGGCTTGGTCCGTGCGGGGAGATTGAGGAAGAACACACACCAGTCGACCTCTTACTGCGTGATGCTGCAGCTTCGTTCATCTTCACCAACCAGTGGTTTCAGTCTTTCAACCCAGAGAGATGAACTGATTCAGGATATCCAAACAGGATTTGTTGAACAGCCCTGGGGTGCAGTGCGGTGGAGACACAGCCCTGAGATACATTGTAATAGAGCTTGAAATTCCTCCTTCATAGCGTATCTGCTGTTCCTGGGAGAGGAGAGTGTCACCTTCCCATCTTCACTGAGGCTGACGTGGGCCAGATACCGCACTTCAGGCAACAGAGCACGGACAGAAGTGGCCATGTACCAGTTCCAAGACTAAGCCGAGAGACGGCTTTCATGACCTCTTTGCTTTGTCATTGCCAGGAGAAAATGTACCACCAGCTGGGAGTCAGGCGCGGTGGGACCCAGCCCGGATCAGTCCGACCGCGGCTGACGGCATTTGCACCTAAGAATGTGTAAGAGGGAAGGTTCTTGAGTTTGCCGTCTTGGGGGCAGGCAGACACGAGACCAACAGGGACACGGGGAACTCGTAAAAACGTGGTGTGTGAATCTCGAAGGAAGAACATGAGTCCTGCGTGCCAGGAGAGCACACAACAGCAGTTTCTAGCCAAGCTTTGGTGCACGGGAGCAGAGTGGTTCAGGAAAGAGTAACCCAAGTTTCCTATCACGAATTATGCTTCCAGTTCCCCCACGCAGTTAATATCGTGGCATCTGTGTGGACTTTGCGACTCACCTTAACACTGGGAAAATAACCCATCCACTTAATAGGCATTTATGATGGGCACAGGTCCATGTTGGAGCTCTGGAACATTCTAGAAATATGACATTGACTGTGTTTTCCAGCCACTGGGGGCAGGAGAAGCAACATACAAGCAGAATGCATGCTAACCTCCAGGATGAAACGGTGCCCCGCCGGTCTGAGAGTGGCCCAGGTGAACCTTGGCTAGGTGTGGCGCACAGGACTTAGGGCCTGTATGTTTCCTTTTCCTCTCCTAGAGCGAAGCAGTGTGCACCTCTTTAGAGAAGTTCAAAGATTCAAGAGATAAGGCAACGTCCCATGGGGATATGGCCATAAAACATTCTCAGGATCTTCTGGGCGGAGGTCTGTCCCACTCCTTGATGCCAGCAGTAGAGATAGAAGGCAGACGCAAAGCAGGACACGTGGAGTGATGGAGGGAGGCCGATGTCCATGCCAGGGCAGCTTAGGTTTTAGGAGCCGCTCTGGCACTGCATTGGACATGATGGTGGGCAAGCGACTTGACTCCCCTGAGCCTCATTTCCCTCATCCGGGAAAGGGGGATGAGTGCTCCGGCAGAGGGTGCCCGCGCTCACAGGCATCTGGTCTCCCTCTTTTTCCTGGCCACACAGCCAGATTATACTCGCAGTTCGGTGTGGCCACGTGATTGAGCTCTGGTCCACAGAATGTGAGTAGAAGGGATGTGAGTCCCTTCCAGGCCTGCTCCATGAAAATATCCCGTGTGCAATTTGTCTTCTCTTTTGCCCTGTGCTGGCTGAAGAGAGGAATCCCGAGCTGCTGGAGGGAGGGGGGAGGCGCAGGGGAGGATGCTGAGTCCCTGCAGGGCTGCACGGGGCAGAGCTCCCCTTCCTAACCCGAACACAGGAGACTGTGACGTGCGCAAGAAACAAACTTCCATTGGATTAACTACTGGAATTTGGGGATTGTCCTAAAGGCATTAATATCCTGATTGATGCAATTATCTACTTTGCAGGATCACCGTGGGAATCTGACAAGCCTGTGAAAATGCCAAGCTTAAGGTGCTCAATGCAGAGTCGCTGTTACCATAACGATTATTACTAAGTCCTATAAGAATGATGCTAAACAAACTCTCTGGGGTTTTACGGGTGGGGGGCAGGCAGTTTCATGTCTGGCCCTCAGTTTCTGAAGTCTGCATCCTGCCAGCCACTGAGATCATACAGAGTTGGAGGCGCTGGGAAACCGGCCTTGGGGTTCTCTGATAGCTGCCGGGAGGCCAGCAGAGCCGTTGGCGATTAAGGGAGAGTGAGGGCAGCCCCAGGACTAGGTGCAGTGGGAAGACAGCGGTGCAGTGGTCTGCAGACTCCAGACAAGCAGAGCGTTCTTGTCCCCAGCAAGCTCTTCTCTGTGGGCCCCGATGGCTGGTGTTGGAAATGAGAAACCTGAATGTGGGAATGCCACAAGACCCCTGCTGACTTGACCCTGGAGCCAGCAGGAAGTGCATTGTAGGAGGCTCTGAGTCCCTGGGAGCCGACCATCTTTGCCTGGGTACATTGTACCTGGCAAGCCAGCTACATAGCATTTTCACTTAAACAGAATACAGCATTCCTAGACCCAGAACTTTCAAATTGGCAGGCCAGTTGTTTAAAAATAGAGCTAGTTGCCAACTTTTTTAAACTGGAGGATTTCATATACAAATTCACGTTTCTTTTTTTTTAAGATTTACTTATTTATTTGAAAGGCAAAACAACAGAGAGAAAGGGACACACACACACACAGAAATTTTTCCACCTGCTGATTCACTCACCAAATGGCCAAAGCCAGGTGCCAGGAACTCCATCGTGGTCTCCAATGTGGTTGGCATGTGTCCAAGTACCTGGGCCATTCTCTGCTGCCTTCCCATCCGCACTAGCAGAAAGCTGGATCAGAAGCCGAGTAGCTGGGACTTGAAGCGCCACTTTGTTGTGAGACGGGGACATTGCAAGCTGCAGCTTAACCTGCTGCACCATGATGCCAGCCCCTAAATAATCATATTGCTAGCATTTCTCTAATAATCTCTGATAATCCTGGACCCACAGTTGGCTGGTTCTGGGTAGCAGCTGCCCCTGGTAAACGTGGCAGACTCTGCAACATTTTGCCCAAGTACTTACCCAGACTGTTTACCACTTCTATTACTGGCCTGGCCCCTGTACCATCTGAGTTTGCAACTCTTAGGTTAACTACTGTGATCAACATGACCTTGCCATATGGCAAAATTGCTGGTGATTATGACAGTTGGCTGCCATGATAAAGCTAATTACATTTTAAATACATGTATTTATTTGTTCCAGAAGTATTCATTGGGTAGCTTCCTTGTGCAATGCACTGTACTGTGTATTGTGGCGATAACAAAGATGAATGCCACTCCCAGGAAGCCCACAGTTCAACAAGGGAGATCTATACTAAAAGGTACAAAAGAATCCATCTTTAGGGAAAGAGAAGGGAATGATACATTCCTCCTGAGAAAATAAAATGAAGCTCCATGGAGGAGGAGGTACTTGTGCTGGGCCTTGAAGATCGGGTAGGATTTAGGAGTGTGGAAATTGCAGGGATGGGTTGTCAGGGAAGGAGAACAGCAGGAACAAGGCCTGGAGGTATTGAAGCCCTGAGTTGGCTCAAGGAAAAACAGAATAATTCAGCTGGATGGGAGCACAGGATTCATGGGCGACAGTAGCAGGAAATAAAATTGGAAACCTGGTTGAGATCAATGCAAGAAGGACTTTGAAGCCATCCAGAGAGTTTAAATCGTTTCTGTGGGCAGTGAGAGATTTTTGGACACAGCCAGGCTCTGAGCTGAGCTTCAGAGAAGAGAGTCCAGAAATGATATGGAATGCAGATTAGTGAAGAGAGAGACCAGTGATCATTGCAATTAGATTCTAAATTAAATTTAGTAAGGCTCAAAGCCAAGGTCGTAGCAGTCTAAATAACAAGGAGGTGATAGAAGTGGGAGGAATTCAGGGCATAAAATCTCTGGGATAGGATTATAGAAGCCTTTGATGGCTAGGGGTGAGAGCAAGAGGCAAAATGGAGTTAGATGTTTCTGAGCAGCAAAGCCTACGCGCAGAGTTGGGAAGAAGATGGTGGAAGGTGGGTGGGGGAGGGAGAGGACCTTCACATCCTAAGAAAGACACAGTGGAGAGGCTGGGCACTGAGAGGGAAGAAAGCAGTGGGGGCAGGGGCTCCCAGGAAGCAGGAGGTGGGCTCAGAGCAGAGGAGGGATTAGCCCCCACTGCTGCCTGAGTGGTGAGAACTGTCCTCACCCCAAACCAGCCACTGTCAGCCTCACACCCTGTCTGGTGGCTTCCTTGTGCTGTGTGAATGACACTGGCCCAGGCGGCCACTTCCGGGCCTCTGGTGCCACTAGCCTGACCTTGGCCTCTGCTGATGCTTTGTAGTCCAGCAGCACCTAAAAAGTCTCCTGCAACCAAAGCATGTTATTCCTCTGGTTTATCCCTCCAGGAGAGTCAACCACTAATCAGGGAGCGCTCTCAACGCAAGGCTCTGGACAAGTCCTGGTATCTCTTCCCCGTGCTGTGCTTTCCACAGCTGCTTTGGTTTCTGGTTCATGTTCATTTTCTGTTTTCCATAAACGAAGATGTTGATGAGCAAAAACTAAGAGTTACAGAGAGGAGCAGGCACTTGGCGTGCTGGCTAAGTCATTCCTTGGGATGCCTGCGTCTCATTAGGAGTGTGTGGGTTGGACTCCCGGCTCTGCTTCCAATTCCAGCTTCCTGCTAATGCACACCCTGGGAAGTAGCAGGTGATGGCTCAAGTCCCTGAGTCCCTGTCAGCCACGTGGGAGACCTGAATTGAGTTTCCAGACCCTCGCTTCAGTCTGACACAGCTCTGGTTGTTGCAGGCATGGAAGATGTCTCTCTCTCTCTCTTTCTCTCTCTCTCTCTCTCTCTCTCTCTTGCTGTGTCTTGCTCACTGTCTCTCTTCCTCTGCCTTTTAAATAAACAAATATAAAGCATTTTAAATCCCTACATCCCAAGAAGGGATATGGTAACTCGTCAAAAGAAATTGCAGAGAGAGAATCTAGCACTTACATAGTATTTTCCCATTTGGTTCCACCCAGACTTACTGGATTGACGTGATCCTTAAATTCATCGTCCACATGAAGAAACTAGGTTGGGAGAAGTGAACTATCTCCTCCAAGCTTTGGCAGGTGGCAAACAGCAGACCCTAAAGACCCAGCGTGTACACTACAAAGAACTGAGCCATCTGAACTTTCCATTTTGAGGTTTCAGGGGTTCAGACTTAACAGTTTGAGTTTGAGGTGCAGATCAGTTATCCAGTGCCGCTCTCGGGCTGAATAACAAGCAACCACAAAACCTCAATGACACACGGCAACAAGCGATCCCTTCGCGCACACTCTGCTTGCTTCAGCCCTTCTGGGCTTGGCTGAGCTCACTGCCGTGCCTGCTGTCGGTTGTGCACTGGCTGCACCAGCACGGCCGCCCTGAGCAGGCTCACTCAAGGAGGAGAGGGGGCTGGCTTGCTGCTGTCTGACCCAGGATGGCCCGGAATGAGGTGACTGGGTCGCAGTCCTGCTACATGTCTTTTTCCTTCCAGCGTGGCCGGATATGTTTCGTCGTGGTAGCTGAGCAAGTGGAAACATGCAAGTGATTTTTCAAGTCTCTTCTTGCACCCCATTTGCTAACAGTCCCTTAGCTTTTACAAAAATCACACACTTGGCCCAGCTAAGTCTCTGTTAGGAGGCACTGGAAAATCACATAGCAAAAGGCATGGATATGGAGTTAGGGTGAGGAATAGGGGCGGTTAACACAATCAGACTGCCTGAAGGTGAACATCCACATTCAAAGTTTCTCACTTCGATTCATTTGCTACTCCATTAAAATACAGTTGGGAAACAATGCTTTTTGAGTTCAGTGTCTTCCTGTGGCGACAGGATAAACCCCGAGGTTAGAGTAGTCCATTTTCTGTTACTCTAATGCAAAAAACCTGAGTTAGGCAAATTCTATAAAGAAAGGTTTACTTCATTCACGGTTTGGGGGGCATGCAAGTCTAGGCTCAGGCAACCACACTGATTTGGCCTCTGGTGAGGATCTAGTGGCCAATGACGTCATGGCAGGAAGCGCCCACGGGAGGGAGAGAGCACATCCCCACACAGGAAGTGAACCAGTGGTGCTCACAATGGCTGACCCTCCACACGAGCTAACCCTGCGTCCCAGAACTACCTCACGGCTGCAATCCCGGTGACCCAGCAGCCTCCTGCTGACCCCGCCCCTTAAAGGCTCCGTACCATTTCCCAGCACCGCCATACTAAGGGCCAAGCCTCCTAACCATGGACCCTCGGAGGACAAATCACATGCGAAGCAAAGCAAAGCAAAGCAAAGCTCCTTGGCATCACTGCGAAGCCCTCCCTTAGCCAGTCCCTGACAACTGTGTGTCTCCAGGCGCTCCAGGCACACTGGCAGACCTCCTGTCCCCAGGCATGGCACGTGCTGCTGCCTTTAGCTAGAAAGCTTCCTTCCCCACCCCTCACTCTCTGTTGGCCTCCTCCTCCTCCTCCTCCCCCCCACCTCCTCCTCCTCCTCCTCCAGGGCGGGGCGTGGTCCATCTTCCTACACCAGGACCCCATGTTGGAGTCTCCATCCCAGTTCCCTGTCTGCCTTCCTACTCTCAGCTCTCATCACCCTTGGCAGTAATTTTTTTTTTGCTTGTTTGTGCTTTTGTCTGTCTGTCTGTCCTGCTGGGGTGCCAAAGTCGGGAGGACCGAAACCTCATCCGCCATGTGCACTGTTGTCTCCCTGTGTCCAGCACAGCACTCGAGGCGTAGTTTGCACTCTATACACATTTGAATAAATGAATGAATTAGTGAATTAGTGAGTGAATGGGTGAAGATCTGATATAGAGTATTTCCTTCCAGATCATTCTTTTAAAAAAAAATTAAGTAAATTTAGGAGGGGATATGGTAAATCATTTTTTTAAAAAAAAAATAGAGGTCTAGCTGTCTTCTTTGAGTGGAAGGTCCTACATTCTCAGAGGCACTGCAGTGTCTTTGGACAGAATTTTCTAGATGCTCAGCTGATCACTGAGAGCAGCTTTACCAGAGCAAAATTACAGAATGTCTTTCATCATGGTGGGGGGGGGGGGAGGCGGGGAGTAGGGAGATCAGGGAAGTCATCCCAAAGCCTTTGCCATGAGCAGGTGGGAGAGCCATGGCATCAGTCATGGGGCAGGGGTGAGTGCCCCAGAGCACCAGAGCTGGATTCAAGGGATCAGGTTCTAGCCCTGCTCTGCCACTGTCTTTGGCAAGTCCCTTGGAATCTGTGTGCTTCAGGGACCTCATGATAAAATGGGGATAGTCACCTCCAGTTTGCAGGATAGATGTGTGGGTGAAATGCACGTGGCTTAGATCCATGTCTCACGGGATCGAGGTCAGGGTCACTAAGTAAGGGTGGGATCCCCGTTATTTCCTTTCTCCCAAATAGGGTGCGAGTGCTTCCCTTGCTTCTCCCACCTTCCCCGGAGTGCTCATCCCTCTGGGCTGTGCCCCTGGCGGCACAGGCTGGCCAGACCTCCTCGTGCAGACTGAAGGTCTGCAGCTACTGTGGAGGCTTCGAGTGGCTCTTGCACAAGTGAGCTACTTAGCATCATCCCTGAGCCAACGGCCCTACTGAGAAATGGCCGGACATCGACCAACAGTGGCCAGACAGCCTGCAGGGCTGCCCCACTGATCTCTTCATGTCCAACACCAGGCATGCGGAGAGAACCACATGTGTTGGGACCCCCAGGGGCCTGACCCTCTGCTAGGCACTTTTTTTTTTTTTTTTGAGGTGAACAAGTTTCCTATGTACAGATTTAGGAGCATAGTGATACTTCCCGCCCTACCCTCCCTCCTGCCCCTGCTCCCACCTCCCTCTTCCTTCCTTTCTCATTCTTTCTCTTAATGTTGACAATGATCTACTTTTGGTTTATTTTGTACTCATAAGATTAACCATATGCTAACTAAAGACTTTAACAGAGTTAGAAGAAGAAAATATTGTTCCTTAATGTTACAGGCGAGGGCTGTAGGCAACCATCGAATCTCAAAATTTCAATTTCACTCCTATACATTACTTTTTTTTGTACTTTATTAGTTATCACGGGGCAGGAAAAACATATAGTATTTGTCTTTTGGGGACTGGCTTATTTCACTAAGTGTAATGGTTTCCAGTTGCATCCATTTTGTTGCAAAAGGCAGGATTTCATTCTTTACATGACTGAGTAGTATTCCATAGTGTACATATACCACATTTTATTTATCCATCAGTTGATGGACATCTGGGTTGATTCCATATCTTAACTATTGCGAATTGAGCTGCAATAAAAATGGGGGTACCGATCACTCTGTCATATGCTGATTACATTTTCTTTGGGTAAATTCCCAGGAGTGGGATGGCTGGGTCACATGGTAGGTCTATTTCCAACTTTCCAAGGGATCTCCATACAGTCTTCTGCTAGACACTTCCATATAAACTTCCTCATGGAAGCCTCACAATCATTGTATTCCCACCCCCCATTTTACAGACAAAAAACCCGAGCATCGGGGAATCAAGTGTCTTTGTCCAGGGCTGACTTTTATTCCAATAAGCTGCTGAGCATGTGTGCGCCACCTGTTAGAAGAGGTGAAGGAGGGGAGCTTTCTCCCCCACCCTTTTCTTCTCTTCCCAGTTGGAAGAGCGCCGTGGCCTTCTGATTTCTGCATCACCACTGGTGATGTGGCGCCCGTGCTTGTCTTTCACAAATGAACATGGGCCAGCCGGCTCGGACCAGTGAGCGCCAAATGCTAGCCGCTCTCTCACTTATCCTATTAATAGCGTTACGTTCCTGACACACAGCCTCCTTAGTACTCATTTCAGTGCCATCAATTTCCTATTTTCCACTCATTTTTATAGAACAATGAGAGTAAAATGAAATAAAATAAGCTAATATTCATTAAGCACCTTGTGATCATTTGCAATAACTATAAAAAAAAATGTGTCGGGCTTTTACAATTGCATGTGAAGCATTATCCAGCATTTTTCCGAGAAGAGAGAAATTCTGTATTGATGAAGCATGGAAGAAAACCCAGTTCTCCACTTGGAATTTTACATGTCTGACGATTACAGGAATTTGCACAGATGAGGTTCTGTGTGCCTACATTTTAAGCCTTACTTCTCTCCTCCCCCACATCCAGTCCCAAGGCACTGCTGCTTGTTGTTAGAGCACCTTAAGCCCTCCAGCTCGGCTCCTCCAGGTTACGGTATCACGAGTGTCACAGTGGATGGTAGGAATGTTCCAGAAGAAATGCCCACACTGGGGCTGCAAGCATAAGCCTGAACATACACACAACTTACTGCAAACCCGTAAACATCCCACTGGACTCCAACCACATGTTTCCCCTCACTCCAGTTCCCCTTCGGCCGCCCCCACCCCAAATCTCCATGACTGCTCTAGTGCCACCTGGCAGAGGGAAAATAGGAGAGAGAAATATTCAAGTAGCTTCCATATGCAGGTTAGTATGTACATGTATAGATTGAGCAACTCTGGTCCCAAGCATCTTGTTTTTTTTTAAGATTTTATTTATTTATTTGAAAGGCAGAGTTACAGAGGCAAAGAGAGAGAGAGAAAGAGAGAGAGAGAGAGAGGTCTTCCATCTGCTGGTTCACTCCCCAAATGGCCACAGCAGTCAGAGCTGTGCCGATCTGAAGCCAGGAGCAAGGAGTTCTTCTGGGTCTCCCACATGGGTGCAGGGACCCAAGGACTTGGGCCATCTTCTACTGCTTTCCCAGGCCATAGCAGAGAGCTGGATCAGAGCAGCCAGGACTTGAACCAGCACCCATATGAGATGCCGGCACTGCAGGTGGCAGCTTTACTTGCTACACCACAGCGTTGCCCCTCCAAGCATCTTCGATAAGGGATCCTCATTCTGAACCTACGAAACCATGCAACCCCATTGCCCTGCCAGGGCCTGAGGAGGGGCCCAGGGAACTAAAGCTTCTATAACTTCGCAGCAGCTTATCCAACTCTGCTGTCACAGCCGAACTGGAGTCCTCTGGATGCTGTCTCTCACTAGGACTGGACGCCGTGGAGGGGGAGGGGATAGAATCAACAAGAGTGCTAAGAGAAGTAAGCAATCAACAACCAAGGGCTCACAGGCGGAGTGGGGCCCGCTGCCTGGTTTCATAAAGAAAGCTTTAGTGGACTCTAACACTCACGTATTATCCGTGGCTGCCTTGGCACAGCAAGGGCAGGGTGGGGGACTGGTAACAGAGACTGTGTGGTCCACAAAGCTGCAAATATTTCCCAATGGGTCTTGCATCTAAAAAATTAGGGGAGATTGTGAGAGCCTTGAGGAAGAGGAAAAGGAGGTGAGAAAAGGCACAGACCCTGGGGTTCTGGCTCCGGAGTTTTGTCGCTGGGTGCCTTTAGGCAAGTTACTCCATTTTCTGAGCCTCCATTGCCTTGTCTATCAGTGGGGATGACAGTTCTACCATGAATTTGCTGAGAGGATTCAACAAAACTCTATGTGAAGAGCTGGCCCCATGCCTGCCATAAAACCAGGCCCGATCCATGTCATGGACTATTCTTAGCTGACCCACAAAGATCTCAGTTTTCGGGTTAACACATTATGTCAGCTCAGGTAGGAGGGTTTTGTGTGCGCCGTGGAGTTCTGTGGGGTGATGCCAGCGCTTTGTCATCCGCTGCGCTTCTCAGGGTTGTCTCCCACCGTGATGACAGCCGCGACGGCCCGGACCGGTTCCGAGGGAGGCGCTGTCCTGGTTTCTCTTCCTGGATGCAGCACTCCTTGTCACCACCAAAGCTGAGATCACTTCTTCCTCGGGACACTCACCGTTCTCCCAGACTCTTGGTCATCCACGCGTCCCTGGGATCTTAGACAATTTCTGGATTTTCTAAGGAAACATGGGCTGTGCACATTTGATTGCCATGCGGTTACTATCTTGCCTCTCCTGCTTTGATCCCAAATCACTCTTCCTCATCCAGCGTGGAACAGGGGATGGGGTTGGCAGTAGAAACCGTTCTGGAAATAAATCTATATCAGTGAAGGTGCCTTTGGCCGCAAAAAGCCAAAAGCCCAACATTCTAAGAATAAGGACTTATTCTCAGAGTCTGGAATCCAGAGCTAACGTTTTCAGAGTTGGGCAGTCATTTAGCTGAGCGGCAACAAGGATCCGCTCCTTCCATTGTGTTCGCTCACCCTTATTGGGCTAGCTGCTCTCATGGTCCCAGGATGGCTGCCTCAGCTCCTGGCATCACACAGTGAGGGGCAGAGGCAGATTTACCTGAAGCCAATGAAACTTAAGCCTCAGTGTCCTTGGTTGTCACAGACCCCTTCAAGACCTCACAGTGTGCTCAGATGATCGCATACACTTGTGAAATTTGGAAAAGTAAAATACAGGAGCGCACTTCAAAACATTCATGGAAATGAAGTTCAAGGGTAAGTTTATTTCAGTGCAAAAAAATATTGAAACTCATGAAGTTTTTTTTCCCCCACAATACACATTTTCCATGAACTTTTTGAAAATTTCCCCACACACATGGATTTCAAAATTTTTTTTCACCCAAATAAATATCTGTTAACCCCATTTTTCCATGAACTTTTTTGTATCCTTTTCAAAAAAAAGCAGTTGCTTCAGATTATGTAAGCTTTAGGCCCTATAAAATCTGGACCCACCTCTGGTTCTGAAGAGAGAGAGAGAGAGAAAAAAAAAAAAGATCTCGCCTTGTGTCCCCTTTCTAAGAACAACAAAAAAAAAAAGCTTCCAAGAGCTTCCTTTCCACCTTAGATTTTTTTTTGTTTGCATTTTATTGGCCAAAATTCTGTCACATGCCCATGCCTTAATTGTGCATTGATCTAGGACCTCTAAGAAGCAGAGGTCAAATTAGGACTCAGGGTACTAGAAATTTATCGAAAGCAATGGCCATGAGGAAGACAGAGAGGGATCTGGAAGAGGCTGGGAAAGCCATCAGGGGCCTAGGAAGGCCTGACCCTGGGTATGGCAGAGGGGGAAGGGAGGGAGGAAGGGAGGGAGAGATGGAGGGAGGGAGGGAAGGAGAAAGGGAAAAGAAGAGGGAGGAGGAAGGGGGGGGGATGTTGGTTGAGTGAATGTATCTTAGGCATCAGCACAGCTCTAAGGGAAGTTCAGCAAGGCCCTCAGGTGGTACTCAAGGCTAAATTACCTGTGGGAGGAGTCTGTGGCCCCCAGGAACAAGCCTGCCATCCAGAGACCACTTTGCCTAGTCATTGGTTGGGAGCATCCCGTGTGGAAAGGGGCCATCCCTCAAGCAGGGATGGGCACAGCAGGTGGGCTCATGTGGATCTGAGAGGCACATTCTCACAGCCACCCTATCTGATAAGGGGACTTAAGACCCTGTGAATGGTGTGGGCCAATAGAGTCATCTCCAGGGAAAGGACCCAGTGAGCCTGGAGGTCTCAGCTGCTCACAGCAGACTTCCTGTAGTGGACGCAGAAATGGGTGGTGATGGGGAGTCGGTGCCAACAGCATCTGCCGACCTCCTTCCCCTACCCCACCCATCTACCAAGATCTCTACCCACAAGAGGCCCAGCCTGATGTGGACATGACTGTGCCGTACCAGCATTCTCCTGGATCCCGTGGCCAGCGTGATGGGAGGGAAATAGAAGGGAGGGAAATCCCTCCATTGTTGCTGTCCAAGTCTCAATATTGGTGATGAACCTGTTCCCTCATGAAGCCAGCAAAATACGCTGGTCCTGGGTCCTCTGCCCATCATCTCAGCTTGGAGTTGGGTTGCTTATTTATTTATTTATTTATTTTTATTTATTTATTTCATTTTCATGGTGGGAGGGGTGAGCCTTGGTGTCCTGGGTCTATTCGAATTTGGCTAATTGCGTGTTGCCTACTTAAAATCTCCCCCTACTGTTTCAATTAGATGAAGACTTCTCCACGTTCTGCTTGGCAAATCAGGTTGCAAAGCACTGGGGGCCCTCCTGGTTCTGGAGGGGAGCTGGGCCATGAATGATGTATGAGCTGCGGTGGGTTGGATAAGTCATACTCCTTCCGTGATTTGGAACCCCTGGAAATAGCGTACCTGACATGAGTGTGTGTAACTGCATAACTTCCTACCTGGCCTCCCTGCTTTCACCTGGGCCACCTACTCCTCAGCTTCTATTCTCTACCCAACAGCGAGCCATTCTGTTAAAATGCAATTCAGATTGTGTCTCTGGGCTTAACTCCTTCCAGTGCCTAACAAATTACTTCCAAGAGAACCCAGAGTCCTTACACTGATCTACAAGGCCTTATGTCAAACTGTGGCCCTAGGGCGAAATCCAGCCTCCTGCTGCCTGGTTTGCAAATAAAGTTTTGGAGCACAGCCTTGCTCATTTGTTTCTGTCATCTGCGGCTGCTTTCTTGCTGCAAGGGCAGAATTGAGCAGGTGCAGCAGGGACCATGTATCCTGCAAACCTGAAACCCTTCCCACCAGCCTTCCCTGGGAGGAGGTTGCTCATTGCTGCCCTACAGGAGCCCCATCCCCACTCTGCTGTCACCTTGAAGACCCTGTCTCGTCCTGGATCACTCTGTGGCATCCTCGATAGGCTCTTCACCTTTCCCCTAACCTGTCACGCCTCCTTCCATTTGGGCCTTGGCACAGCTCCCTCCTCTTCTGCAGTGCTCCCTCTAGTACTTGCTCCCCGACCTCTTCAAGTCTTGATCTCGGATACTCACCTTCACATCGGGGACTTCCTGGTCAGCCCATGAAGAATTGCAACCCTGCACGTCCATTGTTTGTGTTTCTCCAAGGGGCTTTTCCCTAGCCTAGTATCTATTTTATGTATCTTTTTTTTAATATAACCCAATCACCCCAAAGGCAAGCTCCTTAGGGCAATGATCTTTGTCTTTTCTTTTTAGTATCTCTGCTATGTCCCCAAGAACTAGAACAGTGCATTGTGCATAGTAGGTGTTCGGAGAAATGCTTGTCACATTGGTGAATCTAACCTGAAAGGTTTAGAATGTCCCTGTACGACAGAGAACTCCAACAACAGTGGTGTCTTTTTTTCAAGATTTATTTTATTTATTTGAAAGACAGAGTTACAGAGAGAAGAGGTCTTCCATCCCCTTGTTCACTCCCAGATGGCCACAATGGCTGGAGCTGTGCCGATCCGAAGCCAGGAGCTTCTTCCGGGTCTTCCACGTGGATGCAGGGGCCCAAGGACTTGGACCATCCTCTACTGCTATCCCAGGCCACAGCAGAGAGCTGGATCGGAAGAGGAGCAGCTGGGACTAGAACCGGTGCCCATATGGGATGCCGGCGCTTCAGGCCAGGGCATTAACCCACTGTGCCACAGCACCAGCCCAGTGGTCTTCATGGCAGGCTGGTTCCATGATAGCACCAGAGCCCCTGGCTCCTCCAGCAGGACTTCCCAGCACCCTTGCACAGGTACCTTTCTCTCTCCCCATGCTGGTGTCATGAGTGTGGGAGGTTCATGCACTCCCAGTCTCCTCTTCATGTTCAAGGCTGTCAAAGCAACAAGTGGCTGAGACGATGAGGTGCTTTCTCCAGGAAAGCAGAACTTGTTAGGAACGCCCAGCACACTGCTGTGTCTGCCTCCTTGGCCAGACCTGAGTCAGAGGCAGCCTCAGATGCAGGGGAGGGTAGGAAACGCAGCCTCACGCAGGATGGAGAGAGAGGAGAGGGATATTGTGCAGGTGGCCTACAGCATCTGATGCATCGGTCCTTGGTTTTTTATTCTTAGCTAGGAGAAAAACAAGGGCGGAACTTGAAGGACTTCCAGGACTATGGAAAGGTGCGAAGGGCAGAATTGCTGATTTTGACCAGAGGCTGGTCCGAAGTTCCTCTGTGGTATAGTGTCATGGCTCCCTGAACCCAGTGTCACGCTCTTTGCGGAGTGTCAGCCCTAGGCAGTGCACAGCCTGTGCCAGCTTCAGCTGCTATTTCTATACAAGTTGATCAGTGAAGCGAGGTGCATGCTGGGAGGTGCACACACACAGGTACCTCAATGCGGGTGTCTAACCGCCTTCGTCCCACCTACCACTTGCCTCCTTTATGCAAACCATCTTGTGAAAGCAAGAGCAGCCTTTCCTTTCTGGGGAGGATTCTAGAAGGGTCTGTCGCAAGCCTCCGTAATCTTAAGGAAGCTGTGCAGGAGGTAACAAGTGGTTGAGGTGAGACCCAAACCCTAGGCTGCTGACACTGAAGCCGATGCGCACGCCCTTGATGCCATTCATTTATTTATTTGTCCATTCATGTATTCCCTCAACAAATACATGCTTCATGCTTACTGTGTGCCAGGCACTGTTGCAACGATCGTATCTGCTATGTTAGGAAAACATTACTCAAATCAAGAGTCTTTAATTTTGGTAAGTGGAGGGTGGTTCAAAGAAATTAAAATGTACCCGCCCTGCTTTTATCTACATTTTTTTTTTTCAGTAAGTCTCTAACTAAAGAACACACCCACGTGCCTTCATTGTCACATACTTGTTTCACATTCCACAGCTAGCTTCTTTTATGTGCATATTATTTGTTTAATGACATTGTCAATTGCTTGAAATGTGGGAGTCTGTCTTATTCACTGTTGAGTTCCAGTCTCAAACTTGCCTGCACTGCCTATGGTTAGGGCAGTCAAGGGCACACTGGGCTCAAAAGATTTCTGCTGGCTGAAATGGGATTGGTATTAGGCAGGGCTTTTGGCTGTAAGCAACAGAAGCCTGCCCTGGGTACTTTAAACAAGCAGGGGATTTATTGGAAGGATGTTGCTGGCAGAACCCATTTTATAACATCAGCTGGGTTATGCCACAGTAACAAACAGCCCCTGCTGCTCCATGTCTTAAACAACAAAAGTTCATTTCTCTTTTTTCCAGCGTGTCCACTGATTGGAAGGGTGATTGTGCTGGTCGCGGGTACTCAAGGTCCCTGGCTGATGGAGGTTCGCAGTTCCCTGATCCCAGAGCAAGGAAAAGGGAAGAGCATGAGGCCACTTGCACCTCAGCCCTGAGAGCCGCTCTGGGATGCAGCAGGCACTGCTTTTCCCTCCCTCACACTTGACTAAGCAGACCAAGGCAGATGGCCTTCCTGATCTCTTAGCAGGTGGGGAAGGGGAAGTCTCTTGGGCATTCTGGATGAAAAGTTTCCTAATTTTGATCAGCTTTGATGACTCCACAGATTCCAAAGCCACCACCATGAAGGTTTGCTCCCTAGTTCTGCCATCTGAGTCACGTTAAAAATCCTATGGGGGGGGGGGGCACCGCCGTGGCTCACTTGGTTAATCCTCCGCCTGCGGCGCTGGCATCCCATATGGGCGCCGGTTCTAGTCCCGGTTGCTCCTCTTCCAGTCCAGCTCTCTGCTGTGGCCCGGGAGAGCAGTGGAGGATGGCACCTGGCTCCTGGCTTCGGATTGGCACAGCACTGGCTGTGGCCGCCATTTGGGGAGTGGACCAATGGAAGGAGGACCTTTCTCTCTGTCTCTCTCTCTCTCTCACTGTCTGTAACTCTACCTGTCAAATAATAATAATAAAAAAAATCCTATTGGAGCCGCCCGCTGGCCGAGGTTAGCACATGCCCAGTGCTTCAAGAAGGCACCCAAGAGAGGACATATGCTGGCCAGTCAGAAGCCCACACCTATGACCAAGTCTGTCCCCTGGTTTCTCAGTTGCAATTTGTACTGCTGATCAATGAAGTCTAGAAATTGCTGGATTTGGGTTGGCCTCTAACCTCTTCAAGGAGTCAGTGCTAGATACTCAAAGCGTATTTATTTCCTACAAAAAAATGAATTAGTGGGTGAAGCTTCTGCTTGGACACCCACTATGTATAGCAGAGTGCTAGTTCCAGTCCAGGCTTCTTGGATTCCAACCCCATTCCCTGCTAAAGAGCTCAGGAAGGCAGCAGGTGATGGCTCAAATACTCAGGTCCCTGCCACCCGTGCCTGAGACCCAGATGGAGTTCCAGGCTCCTGACTTGGTGCTTGGCCAGCCCTGGCTGCTGCAGTCATGTGGGGCATGAGCTAGTAGATGGAAGATCTCTCTCTGTCACTTTGCCTTTCAAACAAATAAGTAAATCTTTCAAAGATTGAATTAATAAAGGAATCATGTCTTATTTATTTCTATGCTTTTGCACTTAGCGCTCAATACATGTTAGTCCTACATGTTTCCTGAAGTGCTTTTCTAGAAAAAAAAAATTGGGGACCAAATAACTGTACCAAAAGATGGATTCATTCAGCCATTCTCGGTGGTAGGCAGCCTCTGAGATGCCAACGGTCCTCCTCTCCGGTGTTCAGACCATTGTGTCACACGGTCCCCTGTGCTGGGAGCTGGATTTGTTGCCTGCCTTCTGACACTCAGAGTATGACCAGGGAGCAAGGCGTCTGTTCTGAGATAAGGTTGAGACGGCCTTCTCACTCTGTGAGAAGTGCCCTGTGAGGAGCGGTCTGGGTGACAAGGAACACAGCCATCTGAGGGCTCTGACATGGGACCTCCCCAAAGCACAGCCGAGGGGACTGTAGCTCCACAGCACCCCGTTTGTGTGACCCTGGGAGATCCCGCCGAAGAGGCCCCAGCCGGCTTCTGCTTAGACCCCTGGCCCACAGGAGCTGTGAAATCCTGTTTGTGGTTTGACAGTGCTAAGTTCTGGAAGAATTCTTTACAGAGCAACCCATAACTGGCACGTTCTTTCATTTACTCAATAAATACCTACGAGCACCTTGTGACCTCCTTGGGACATTTGAGGATCCACTGGAGCTGACTCTGGCTCTTAGGGAGCTGATTCCTTGAAGCAGGTCTCTCTGCTTCCAGAGGCAAATGTTCATCGTGAATTTCTGTAAATGGAAGAAAGTGCTCAGAGGATCCCAAACTTTTAAACGTTCTTTCCCTCTGCGTTCTGAGGCTAATGTTTTGTGGAGCACATCTTGGAAAGTTCTCTATTAGCTAAATGAACAAATGCCTGAAACTTGTCATTTTAAAGGCTTAAGGTTCGCTCCAAAAATGCCAGAGTACACCCGCTTTGTTCATTATCGGCTTAACAGCCGGGCTTTCTGCCCCACGCCCCGTGCACACTTTCACTAATTAATTTAGCAAACACTGACTGATTATCCAATGCAAGGACTGAACTGTTGCTCGGGCGATGCTGCTACTGTTTCTCCAGCAGCAGACTTGGAAATTTGCTCATTGTTTCATTTTGTGAGTAACAGTTTCAGGCACACGATTTGGGCACAGAGCGGAGGAGAGAGAATGGAACTGGCGAATGTTAAAATCGAATGTTAAAATCGAAGGTTTGCTGCAGACAGTCGTGTGTACTGAAGCAAAGCTTTGTCCTCCAGGAGAAAAAAAACATAATCAGTATTGAAACTGTGCCTGAAACACTTCACTGGACTGTGTTTAAAATGTTTAAAGGCTGCTTGCAACAAATAGAGCCCTGAAAAAGTCTTTCAAATTAAAATGAATTCTTGGCACGCTTTTCCCTAGACTGCCACAGCTCCTTCCACCACAGCCAGCTGCAGACAAGCCAGGGCGTGGTCTGCACTGCCTGCCACGTGTCAAGTGCTCCACAGTTCGTGCGGGAAGCAGGAGAGGGGTACCACATTTATGCAACAGAGGGAAAGGGAGACCCTCTTCTGTCTTTGGTGCACCTCTCCTGGGGCATTCACGTGATGTTCCTAGATTTCACGAAGCAAGAAATGCCCATTTCTATGCCTAGAAAGCATGTGGGGGTGTGGTTTCCAAATAAGAGCACCGCCGATAGGCACTAGCCTAGCCTAGTTGGGACCTTTATGTCACACATCGAAGTGCCTGGGTTTGATCCCTGGCTCTGGCTCCTGACTCTAACTCCCTGCCATTGTGAACCCTGGGAGGCAACTATGATGGCTCAAGTAGTTGGGTCTCTGACACCTACATGGGAGACTTACACTGAGTTCCTAGCTCTTGGCTTGGATCAGCCCAGACCTGGATGTTGAGGGCATTTGGGGACTGAACCAGTGGATAGAAGCCCTCTCTCCCTCTCCCTCTCCCTGTCTCCCCCTCCCCTTCCTCCCTCTTGAATAAATGAAAATTAATAAAAAGGAAAGAAGTAAGGCAATCATCAGTGTTAGCCAAGGTAAGGAGAAATGGGATGGATTGAAGCTTTGAAAGTAAATGTGGGGGCCTGCACTGTGGTGCAGCGGGTTAATGCCCTGGCTTGAAGTGCTGGCATGGGGATATGGGTGCCGGTTCGAGACCCAGCTGCTCCACTTCTGATCCAGCTCTCTATTATGGCCTGGGAAAGCAGTAGAGGATGGCCCAAGTCCTTGGGCCCTTGTGCCCACATGGGAGACCCGGAAGAAGCTCCTGGCTTTCAATCAGCATGTCTCCAGCCGTTGTGGCCAATTGGGGAGTGAACTATCAGATGGAAGACCTCTCTCTCTGCCTCTCCTCTCTCTGTGTAACTCTTTCAAATAAATAAATAAATATTTTAAAAAAGAAAGTAAATGTGATGGCATAAAATACAGGGTCATATTTCTCCTCTTGAGAACAGGGCAGACATCTCTAACATACCAACCTTAAAGGGAAGAATTGACAAATCTTTTAGCAAAATAAAGGGGACAAATGACAAGTCATGAGGATAGAGGACATGTTAACATTGTAATTTTTACAAGTAATTCATTAAAATCCACTTAATTTCTTTTTTGAAAAAAGATTATTTATTTGAAAGACAGAGTTGCAGAGAGGCAGAGGCAACCCAAAATGGCTGTAACAACCAGAGCTGGGCCAATCCAAAGCCAGAAACCAGGAGCTTCTTCCAGGTCTTCCACGCAGGTGTGGGGACCCAAGCACTTGAGCCACCTTCTACTGCTTTCCTAAGCCATAGCAGAGAGCTGGAGCAGAAGTGGAGCAGCTGGTACTCAAACCAGCGCTCATGTGGGATGCTGACACTGCAGGTGGCAGCTTCACCTGCTATGCCACATGGCTGGCCCAAAACCCACTTAAAAAGGACAGGCATCTTAGAACTAAAGTGGGGGCGGGGAGGGGAGGATAAGTGGAAATGACATACACAGAGAATTCTTACAGGCAAAGATAGGAAAGACCTCTAAGGAAAAAAAAAATCAACTGTAAAGGTGATCAACTAAATGGTATTTATTGAGAAGTGATGTCATAATGGCACAGGACTTGGATTCAAGCTGCCTGGTGGCTGCTTCCTTGTTGTGTGGCCTTGGGTAAGCTGCTGAAAGTGTGCCTCAGTTTCCTTATCTGTCAAGTGAACCTCACAGAACTGTTGTAGGACTAGGCAAGTTGATACCTGCCATGTGGAACAGCCTGGCATATTGGCAATAGTGTAAAAGTGTTAACTGCTATTATTTCTCTTATCAGAGTTACAGCATAAAAATATTAATAGCAAGCAATGTCAAGGGAGTGGAGACAGAGGCACACTTGTACACTGTTAGATGGGAATAAATTGGTGCAGTCTTCAGAGTGACTATTTAGCACCGTGCATCAAGCTGCCTGGCCTTGGACTAAACTCCATGGTGGAGATTTTTCCCATAGAAATAGAGAGTCAGGGATATAAAGAAATAGCTATAAAGATACATTTTTTTTCCAAGCTGTGCACATTTGTCCAATACTGGGAAGGAACTAAATGTCCAACAATAGATTAGTTGCGCACATTATTGGCCATCCAATCAGTAGAATTCTGTGCAGTCATTACAGATGATGTAAACAAAATCACTCTAAGGGCCATTTGGGGGGACAATTGGAGAGTGAACTATGTATTATTGGATAATATTGTCATATCAGTGCTACTGCTCGGGTGTGATCATGGTGTTAGAGTTTCTTATGGGAGACCCGCTGAAGTGTCATGACGTCTATAGCTTACTAAAATGATTTAGGGATGAAAGCACACATATATTACATAGACAGATACGAGAGGGGGGAGGGAGAGAGCACGCAAAGGTTAGTAATAGCACAGGTGAAGGGTGGATGGCGTGTTCATTGATCAATGTTTCTCTTGAAAAACTTTTCAAAATGGAACACTGGAAAAAATGTATGAAAGCATGTGAGGACAGAAAAAAAGCGATATGCTTGAATTTAAAAAGTAGATTACATATCAATCTATGCAGGATGATCCCATTTTTTGGTTAACAGATTAGGATTAAGGAGCAGTAGCTGGTATTTATTGGATGCTGTCTCCTTGCTAGGCAGAGTGCTAAAAACCCAACATGCATTGCATCATGTTGCTATAATCCTGTGAGGTTATGTAGCATTATGGTTTTTCTCATGTAAAAAAATTAATGAATAGAAATACTGTTTGTTAAAGTTATCCAGGGATCACACAGCCCGCCACTGGCACTGATCTTTACCACCTCAAGTATCTTAATTACTGAGAAAATAGCTGAAAGCTGCTAATTATAATTACAGTGAATAATGATTAATAAAGGCTGCACTGCAGGTACATGCTCAATGCTATAGAGAAGCAGAGCGGGGCTGTTTTATAGGGTAGAGCAGGAGTATGGTAGTTCCTACTGAAGTCAGTTGGGCAACACTTGAGTTGGGTTTTGAAGGATGCTTAGGAGTAAAATGGGCCAAAAAATAACCAAGAAGGAAGGAACAGTATTTAATACAAAAGGAACAGCATGAGTCAGTCCACACTGTATTTAGGGAACTGTTATTATATTTTAGGGAGTGTGGGAGCCGGTGCCCAGAGCAAGATGGCAGTCATGAGGTTGGAAAGAGACCAGCGCCACTCCTTTCTGATGGTAATGGGAGCTCTTTTAGGAAAATGACCCAGGCAGAGGAGAGGAAGTAAATCAGGATGGGCAAATGAGACTGGCGCTGGGGAGACCACGTGCGGGGCTCTGGGGAACAGGCCCGACAGGAGACGATGAGCTGTTTCACCAGGGTCAGGGGAGAGAACGGAAGCTTCCTCCTCCAACAGTTTGCCGAATTCTTTGGGATGCTCTCTTAGGGACAGTACCGGGCCTTCTGCTCCGCTCTGTCTGCTCCGTGGCCCACCCTCCAGCAGCATGGAGGGTTTAAGCCAGCAGGAGGCACTGGCAGAAGATGGGCAGGGGGCGGTCCCTCTCTGCTGCTTCGGGTGGTTTCCTGGCAGCAGCAGCTGTGTCTCACCTGTGAGCCCGGCTCCCGCCAAGCAGCCCCGCCCACCACGGAGCTGCCTCCCCTGCTCAGCCCCGCCCACCACGGAGCTGCTTCCCCCTGCTCAGCGGTCCCTGGGATTCCAGATCCCATCACTCAGACAGCCTGGGAACTTCTGCTCTCTGGGACCTCCGTCTGCTCCCTGGTCCTGGCAGCCTTGGGGTGCTGAGGCCAATTTCCCGGCGGCCTCCTCCCTATGGTTTTAGCCTCTCCCAGCCTCTCTGTAACAGGCCCAGAGCGGTTTCTCTTCCACTCTGGGCTCTGACAGGTGCACACCTCACCTACAGAGGTTCCTAGTGCACACAGACTCCTTCTCTGTTTGTAGAATTGCACAGGAGGACAAAGCAGTCACTCAAGCAATATTTGGCTGATTCCTGGCCTTGGGACCTGCAGATGGAGAAGACATGGTGTGGCTTGGGATGTGGCTTCCACTCACTCATGCAGTCAATCAGCAAACACATTCCAAGTGCCTGCTAAGTGCTGGGCACTTCCCTAGGAGCTGGGGACAGAAGAGTGGCGTGTCCTTGCAGAGCTCACATCTTAGTGGAGGACTTTGGTGTTCCAGTCAGCCACTGGAGAAGGGACTGGCCTGTTTCCTCCAGTCCCTGATGGAGCCCCGCCCCCTCCTCACCCCCATCAGAGTCTGCTTAGGAGATGGAGACTTTCAGGTGGAAAATAACAACAGCTGTATCATGTTGAAGGCGGAGTCTGTGCTAGGACTCCTACCTACTCCAACAAGTGTTTCGTGAGCACCTACTATGTGCTAGGCAATGGGTTTGCAGCAGGGAGCAAGACAAATGAGTCTGCACCCTCAGGGATCATACTGTTGAGTCGGGGATGACAGATATTAAGCACATAATAAGAACACATAATTGAAAACCAGGACACACACTCCAAAGGAGAAGGACCTGTCTGTGAGAAATGATAATAGGGAAAGTTGACTCAGCTGGGAGTTTTGCTGATTGGCTAAGTCTGGGCTAAGCCCCAAGAGACCAGGCGGGTTGTGTGGTGGGAGGTGGGGAGTGGCCCCCCCCCTCACTTAGCCCTCACACCTGAGCTTGCAGAGACCAGAGAAACGCGCTACCCTGCTTGGTTGTTGCGCTCCGAGTCGCCAAGACTTTAACAGACCAGATTGTCGGCTGATGATGAACTTGGGAAGGTCAGCGTGACCTCCAAGGTCTGCCAGTGAAACAAAGCGACTTCCCGTGGAGTAACAGTCCTGCCGGAGCGGAAGGCTGCACTCATTGTAGCTGCTCTGACGGCTCACAAATATGCCACAGTACTTTCTGGATGGATGGGAAGACTGCCTTTTGCTGTGCCTTTGCTAGTCCCTGAGAGCACGTGACTGGCTGTAGCCAGTGAAACAGGAGCAGAAGTGAGGTAGTTGCACCTGCCCTTCTAGAGAAAACTTTCATAAAAGTCACAGTGTTCTTCTTACCTCCTGCACGTTGATCCATACTGCCCATTGTAACCTGAGCAAGAAATACATCTGCTGGTTTTCAGCCGCTGAGCTCTGGGGAATGTTTGTTAGTGAAGTACAGCCTAGCCTAGCCTGACCAATACAGGATATGTGTGTGTGTGTTTCCCCTTTACTCCGTAACGAGTGACCAGCTGCTCTCAGAGGAGCAAACCTGGCACATTGAGTGCATTATGTTAATGAAATCTAACAAAGTGAGGTAAGCACCATTATTTCCATGTTGTGGATGGAAGTCAAAAGCCAGCACATGACAGAATAAGCGGGAATTGGGTTTTGAACCCCAGGTGGTGTTGCGTGGCTCCCGAGCAGAAGAGAGGGAGGTTGTGGAGCTAAGGAAAGGGAGACGTGTGCTTCTGCGTGGAGAGCACCCTTTCTGAATGCTCCCTGGCCCCATGGGAACAGAAGGGTTGGCTCTGTGTGCCCGCGGCCCTGCCTCTGCTCTCCCAGGTGAGCTGCCAGCTGGCAGGTGTACTGGCTTGGGGAGTTCAGGGAAGGAAGGGTCGTCCGCTAGCCCTGGTCTCCTGACTGCTTTCAGGATTAGGCCTGAACTCCGTACCAAGCTCTTCAGGCCTGTGGACTGCCTTGTGCCCTCCTCCTCAGCCTTATCCCCTAGTATCCCTCCCCTCACCTCGGAGCTCAGCCACACTGAACATCTGCCACTTCTTCCAAGTGAATGAATGCTCTTTTGCCCTAGGACCATTGCACAGGCAATCTCTGCTTTTTGGAATGTTTTCCACGGTTGGTTAATTTCCACTCATCCTTAAAGTCTGCGTATTCATGTCAGTGCTTCCGGAAATCTGTCTCTGATGCACCCAGCCTTGGTTAGAAGCCCCTCCTGGAAACTCTTCGGTCCACTTGATGGCCCCCTGCCCCATATCACAGCTCTGTGGTGTTGGTTCAGGGAGAGGGCTTTGGAGTTGGAGTGCCTGGGTTAGACATCTGTGTCAATGACTCCATAGCTCTGTGACTTCGGGGAAATGATTCAACTTGTTGGATCCTCAGTTTTCTCACCTCTTAAGTGGGACCAGCTATGTGGAAAGTGCTTAAAACACTGCCTGACACAAAGCCTGCTCTCAGTAAATTTCCGAGATTACAATGCTTATCGTGTTCATGGTCCACGCGGGGGTCCATGGGTGGAATCTGGGGCCCATGAGCCCCAGATATCGTATGCCGACTGTAAACAAATAATATTTACACACAGATGTGCACTTTGCTAGGGAGGGAACTAATAGGCTTACCAACTGGTTAAAGGATGCATGACCCCTTGCCCACATTGATATCTGTGCTGAGAACCCCTCCCCTACTGTTAACAGGTGCAACTATACCCCCTGCTTGAAAAAGTCGCCCTTTTTAAGAAGCTCTGTGAGTTATGCAACCTATTGACTTTGCAAATGAGCGAGCGATCCTGTTGACATTGTAATTGTATCTTTCAGGAGAGAGTTCAGACGTGGGCACATACATCCCTCACTGATTTGGAATAAACTGAAATTGGACTCATTTGTAATCTTCTGCCCAGTAACAGAGCCTTCCACTAGCAAAGATGCTTTCCTGAGCGAAGGGATTGCTGCTGAGGTTTGTCCACGCTGCCTGTGCATTTAGGGGTCCGCTGATACTCGCAAGGGGCTTTCTGAGAAATGGCACCGTGAAACATATGCCGTGTGTGCATTCATGTGTGTAGCTCTCGAACCTCCCCTGTTCTGAAACTCACTGCACCTGCAGCTCTTGGTAATGTCTGGTTTTTGGTAGCTTCCAGGAGGGAAGCTGAGCTCCCTTAGCATACAACCAGTGCTGTGCCTGACCTATAATAAAAGTAACCAAGTCTATTGAGCATTAGCAATGCTGGCCAGACCCTGTTCTGATATCTCATTTAAGGCTTTGAGGAATGTGGTATTTTTTATCCCCAGTTAAAGGTGAAAAACAGAGACACAGTTAGGCACAGGGAGGCTGGGGAACTTACTCAAGGTTAGAAAGCCAGGAAATAGTGGAGTAAACTTGAATCCCCGGTGGCACAGCTTGGTACAATCCTACGTGGTGGATGCCTGAGAAGCAAGAGATGAAGAACTGAACATGTGTGAGTTCAGCTGACTGGGACTGGTTTGCATTATAGCTGTTGGATTAGTTGCAATGCTCACAATTTGGTTTCTAGATTGCTGAAGGGCAAAGTATTGTGTTAGCACTTTGGCAACAGGGATTCAGAATAATGGACAGAAAATACTTTTACTTTCTTTTGAAAGTAACTCTGTGGCTCTGGTAAAAATGATACTTGTTTATTGTCCAAAGCTCAGAAGTTTAAAAGGAGAAGAAAAAGAGCTCATCAGTGATAGCACTGGAATAAACAAAATTCTTTTTCAAAGTCACCAGCAACCCAACAAACTGGTTATGGTTGTTGTTTCTGTCCTTTCAGGCAAGTTTGCATGCATATGTACGTATTTAGCTCTACACGAAGCATTTTACATAAGTAGGATCATATTTTACGTGCTCGTCCAAAACCTATTTAAATTTTTTTTCCATAACCAATATGCTGTGTAAATAAAGGTCACCATCATTATTCTTTGCAACTGTTTGCTATTCACTCGTAGGAATGCATCATGATTCATTTCACCTGACCTTATTGAAAGACATTTGGGTTGTTTCCCAAAGTCCTCTGTGAAAACAACATTACTGTTAGGGTTGGAGCAGGACTTGGTCCCAGCTCAGGCAGATGTTTGAACCCTGGAAGTCTTATGTTAATGGCTGATGGATTCAGGATAAAGGCTTGATCCAATTATGGTGGCTGGCAGGCGATACTCTGGTCATTCAGGGCCTGCCCTTGGCAAGCAGTGCTTGTGAGAAGTTTGGTTTTCTAAGCCCAGTTGGGCCTAGAGTCTCCTCCTGCTTCCTGGATGCCCCTCTGTATGACTTCCACCGTCCACGGGACCCCACCAGATGCCGGATGAAAGGGACCACCTGGCCTCGGACTGTGAACCTCCAGTATTAGAATCAGAAGCTCTTCTTCTTAGGGGTTTTGGTTACAGTCATGAAAAGCCCACTGATGTAATTGCCAAGAGCATCCTGTGGTCTTTTGGAAAATGTGCAAGGGGTGCCCTGGGAACATCAGAGGGAAGTCACAGGAGTGCTCATGTATATTAGCAAGCTCGCTCCAAGAACTTGATCACTCTCTACCCCGCCATGACATGCCTTCACCATGACTGACATAAATCTCTGGCAATTCGCTAGGCAAAATAGTCCCAGCCGTTTAATTTCTACTCTCTGTTTACTTTCATCTTTAGTATTTATGTATTATCTGCTTGCATTTCTAGAGGACAACATACACCAGACTTATAGTTTTGAAGAGAGGTACTATGCAGATGCAACCATATGTGGAATCCATATACCAATTAAGATAGAAATAATGGAATATTTTGTAGCCACAAAAAAAAAGAATATTTGGATGAATATTTAACCATAAGGGAAAATGATAATATTATAAAGTTTGAGGATGTTTTTGAGGAAATATCAGAATGCAAAATACTTTACAGAATAATCCCAACTATATTACACAATATACGTGTTTAGGTTTGGGGAGGGAATCAAGACAAGAAGGAAATGCAAGAAACTGCTAATGTTTGTTAGCTCCGTAAGATGGGATTTGGGATGCCTTACACTTTCTTTGAAATGTTTGTTCTTTTTGCAGACATGGGATTTTCTAAAGACAGTAATGTATCTATTTGTTTGTTTATTTTATTTTATTTTATTTTTAGTGAGAGAGAGAGAGAGAGAGAGAGAGAGACAAAGGTCTTCCTTCCGCTGGTTCACCCCAAAAATGGCCACCGCGACCAGCGTGCTGCACTGATCCGAAGCCAGGAGTCAGGCGCCTCCTCCTGGTCTCCCACGCAGGTGCAGGGCCCAAGGACTTGGGCCATCCTCCACTGCTTTCCCAGGCCACAGCAGAGAGCTGGATTGGAAGTGGAGCAGCTGGGACTTGAACCGGCGCCCATATGGGATGCTAGTGCCACAGGCCAGAGCTTTAACCCGCGGCACCACAGTATTTATTATTGTCAGTGTTTGGGGTAGGGGTCACTTACCATCAGTTCTGAGTGTTGTTGAGAAGGATTAACTTTTGTGAGCTGAACAGGTGCAGGCTTGGTTTATCCCTAACACCAGGGAACATGTTCCATAGCACTGGCACTAGATTATGACCAACAGCCCTGCTTGTGGAGTGCACTGTGTGTAAGGGAGAGAAGCCAAGCACATAGCACCCAGAACATAAGAGAAAGGGCGTGCATGCCTGCTGAGATATGGCCAGTCCTCCTTCCACTCAGCCTTGAAGGATAAGTTGGATTTTATAGGCAGCATTTGCTAGTTTTTTCTTCCAGTGCTCTAAGAAATCAGCATTTGTTGCAGAAAATAGGAAAATGTAGAACATAATAATACGTTTATAGAGTTATCATACGTGGAACACTGTGCCAAATCCTATATAGGGAAAATTTCATTTAACCCCCAACAACCCCATAAGGTGGGTGTGATTATTTTGCATATTTCAAAGGCAAGGAAATCAGGTGCAAAGAGATTGAATGAGTGACCTCAGGTTGCACGATTGGAAAAGCAGCGGAAGCTGTACTGGAACTCGAGTCAACTTGCTGCCATGGAAGAAACGGAATTGAGGCGAAGCCCCTTGCCTCCAGTCCCTTTCTTCCCATGCATGCTTCCTCTTGCTGCCTGAGCTCTGCTGAGTGGCCAGCACTCAATGTCATCAGTGCATAGGTGGGAACTGAAGGCGAGGGGGGCGTGAGGCCACCGGGGAAACGTGCAGAAAAGAGCAAAGGGCCCCGCACCACAGGACTGGGGAACCGTTCCTCAGTGTGGGCTGAGCACAGAGGAGTCAGCGTAGAGAAAACTTGACCGTGGGAACCTTGGAGCGGAATCTTAGAGGATGTGAAGGAAGGGGCTTGCAGGGTGGCGAAGGGTGGAGAGGAGTGTCCCCAGCCGAGCGAGCAGCGTCTGCAAAGGCGTATCAGATGGAAGAGACAACACCCTCGCTTGGAAAGCGGCGAGTGAATGCTGGCTGACTGGCGTGGGACACAGGCGAGTGTGTGTGTACGTGCGCATGTCTAAGCATGTCTGCGTGTGTGTGCATGTTTCTGCGTGTGCGTTGGTGTGGGAGTGTGCTCAGGAGGCTGCTGGGGGCGAGGGGTGGTAAGAGGCCAGAGAGGAAGGCAGGGTTGAGATCCTTCAAGGGTCCTCTAAGATTCAGAACGTCACGGAAGGAGAGCTGCGGTGGTCCCTGGAAGCCAGTGCATCAGCAAAACCTTTATGTGTAAGACAGGGGGGAACCTGTGAATCTTTTTCACAGGGTAGTTGTTTGGAATGATGAAATGGGAACTGGTCTTTCTGAAGAGTCTGGGACTGGGGGATTTGGAGAGGGAAGAGGCAGGCAGGAAGGAGAGCAGTTGGTAGAAAGTTAAAATAGTGCTAGGATGGTAGCTACAGCATGATGGGGGCTTTGAGGCTGTCCACCGGGTTGTCTGAGAGAGTGTTGGTTCCTGCCACCGCCAGCTTCATTGAAGTCAAACTCTTGTCTGTGTTTAAGGTATAGAATGTGATGTTCTGAAACATGTACACATTACAAATGATTACCACAATCAAGCTAATTAACAATCCATTGCCTCACCATTACCTTTCTTTGTGTGGGTGGTGAGAAGCAGCAAGATCTCTTTGCAAATGTCAAGTGTACAGTAAAGAATGACTAACCGTAGGCGGTACGCCACACAGCAGGTCCCCAGAACTGATCCACCTTACAGCTGGCACCTTGGACATTTGGCCAGTGTCTCTCCTTTCCCTGCAGTCCCCAACCTCTGGGAACCATCCTTCTCTGTCATCAGGAGGTCAACTCAATTTCTTTCTTTTTAGATTCACAGATCAGTGAGGTCAGACAGTGTGCGTCTTTCTGTGTCTGGCTTATTGCCCTTAGTAGAATGTCCTCCAGGGTCAGCAGGGTTTCCCTCTTTTTAAAGGCTGAATAATATTCCATTGTGCATATTGCACATGGATACCCACACATACATGCACGTGCCATTTCTTTACCCACCTGTCTATGTAGGAACCCTTTGGTTGTTTTCATAGCTCTGCTATTGTGACGACAAGGCTGCCATGAATACAGGAGTTTAGATATCTGTTTGAGAAAGGGATCTTACTGCCTTTGGGTCTCGCAGGCCTAATTCCAGGATGGCTGTGCCTATTTACATTCTCCCCAACAGTGTGCAAGGGTTCCCTTTTCTCCATATGCCCACCGACACTGGCTATCTCCCGGCTTTTCTAAGTAGCCATCCTAGCAGGTGTGAGGAGACAGCTCATTGGGGTGGTTTTGAGGTGCAGTTCCCTGATGATTCACGGCGTTGAGCACCTAATCTTGTACCTGGTGGCTACTGCTCAGCATTCAAAGGCACATCCTTCCTTCCCTGATGAACAATATTTATTCAGAGCCTGCTCTAAGTACTCGGACTAGTAACCTAGCGTGGCCAGGGTCCGGAAAGCAGCAACCCCAGGAGGCAGAGTGAGCAGGGGACACAACAATGCTGGTCTTGGGGGATCTGCACGGGCTCCCTAAGCTGAGAGGCAGTAGGTGGGGCGTTGTCCACTGGAGATTTTTTTTTTAAAGATTTATTTATTTTTTGAAAGTCAGAGTTACAGAGAGAGAGAAGGAGAGGCAGAGAAAGGTCTTCCATCCGATGGTTCACTCCCCAGTTGGCCACAACGGCCGGAACTGCGCCGATCCTAAGCCAAGAGCCAGGAGCTTCCTCTAGGTCTCCCACATGGATGCATGGGCCCAAGGACTTGGGTCATCTTCTACTGCCAAAGCAGAGAGCTGGATTGGAAGTGAAGTGGCCAGGACTCAAACTGGCACCCATATGGCGGCAGCTTTACTGGCTACACCACAGCGCCGGCCCCCACAGGGGATTAAGACCTGGTTTCTACCGGGATGAGTGGGGAAGAGAACACAGTGCCTCTGGCACAGAAGTGCAGCTACACTGCGCACCCATATCACAAGGGTCCTCGGAGCCACCGGACCCTGTTTAAGACTGAGCTATCTGGAACACTGTCCACCAGGGGAGCCCCGTGGAGCGAGAGCCCTCCCTCCAACACAGCCCGAGGGCACTGAAGGGTGGCACAGGGCCCTCCCGGCTGCTGAAAGGAACTTCACGAGCCCTGGTGACCGGTGGGTGCCTGGCGTCCAGAGCCTGGGCCTCCCAGTGGCGGCCATCGCCTGGGCCCCTCTGCTCGCCTGGATCATTGCTTTCCACCCCGGAGCAATCTAGGGATGAACGAAGGCTGCATTAATTGGTTCTGGGGTAGAGAGAGGGAGGGAAAATACAGGAACTAGGAAAGAAAAAATAATAAGAAAAGTGAAATCCGAAACGCGGGGGAGCATTACCTGCCCAACCCACCAGCCTCCGGTCCTGGCACCAACGCGGGGGCCGGAGGCGAGAGGCAGCCGGAGGGTAGCGGCCTCCGCGTCGCTGTGCTCCTGCGGGTCCCCCAGTTCCCAGGCGGCGGCTCCCCACTTCCCGCAGCCTCGGTCGTGGCCCGGCGTGGTGTAGGGGCGGGGCCGCGTGGGGAGGAGGAATTTTACCAAAAGAAAAAAAAAAGCGCGAGGTAATTAGCATCCTCTGATCCCATTGGCCCTCCGCTGGGCCTGCTTTGCATACGCCAGCCCCGCTGGCTGCCCGGGGTTTGCTGGGCTTCGGCAGGGTTTGCAGCCGCCGCGGCCGCCGCCGAGCTTCAGTGCGGGGCGGGCGGGCGCCGAGCGAGCAGGGGCCGGGAGCCGGGAGCCGGGAGCCGGGAGCCCGGAGCCCGCGGAGCTGCGGCGGCGGCGGCAGCGTCTGCGGTGGTTTCCGTCCTGCAAACGCCGGAGCCGACACCTGGCGGCTTCTGCGCCCCTCCGGGCCCAGGAAGGAGCAGCCCAGGCACTTTTTTTTATTTGGGAAGACGGGGGGCGAGTGCAGGCGGGCGCTTCCCTCCTGGCCTGGCACGCTCCTCGGCGCGCCCCAGCTCCAGCCCGGACCCTGGAAGATGACTCCGGGGGCTGCCCGGTGTATTCCAGCGGCGGCGGCGGCGGCGGCTCGCAGACGCAGCGGGAAGTAGTAACACGGGGTGGCAGCGGCTGGTGGAAAGTGAGCCGAGGCGGCGCGGACTCGGCTCTCCCCGCGCGCCCCCGGCGCCCGCTGCCGCTCGCCGCTCCTTCGCCTCGACTCCCCGGCGGCCGCAGCATGAAGTGGCGCAGAGATGGCCAGGAGAGGTAAGAAGCCCGTGGTGCGAACGCTGGAGGATCTGACACTGGACTCGGGTTATGGTGGCGCGGCGGACTCTGTGCGCTCCTCCAACTTGTCTCTGTGCTGTTCCGACTCGCACCCGGCGTCCCCGTATGGCGGGAGCTGCTGGCCGCCTCTAGCTGACTCCATGCACAGCCGGCACAACAGCTTTGACACCGTCAACACTGCCCTGGTGGAAGACTCCGAGGGGCTGGACTGCGCCGGCCAGCACTGCTCGCGGCTGCTGCCGGACCTCGACGAGGTGCCCTGGACGCTCCAGGAGCTGGAGGCGCTGCTGCTGCGCTCGCGGGATCCCCGGGCAGGCCCCGCGGCCCCCGGCGGCCTGCCGAAGGACGCGCTGGCCAAGCTGTCGATGCTGGTGAGCCGGGCGCTGGTGCGCATAGCCAAAGAGGCGCAGCGCCTGAGCTTGCGCTTCGCCAAGTGCACCAAGTACGAGATCCAGAGCGCCATGGAGATCGTGCTGTCCTGGGGCCTGGCGGCGCACTGCACGGCGGCCGCGCTGGCCGCGTTGTCCCTCTACAACATGAGCAGCGCCGGCGGCGACCGCCTGGGCCGCGGCAAGTCGGCGCGCTGCGGCCTCACCTTCTCCGTGGGCCGCGTGTACCGCTGGATGGTGGACAGCCGCGTGGCGCTGCGTATCCACGAGCACGCCGCCATCTACCTGACGGCCTGCATGGAGAGCCTCTTCCGGGACATCTACGCGCGGGTGGTGGCCTCCGGGCTGCCCCGCAGCTGTAGCGGCCCCGGCCCCGGCTCCGGCTCGGGCCCCGGGGCGGCTTCGGCGGCGGAGAAGGAGCGGGAGGCGCCGGGAGCGGGAGCGGCGAGCGGCGGCGCCTGCAGCGCGGCCAGCAGCGCCAGCGGGGGCAGCAGCTGTTGCGCTCCGCCAGCCGCCACCGCCACCGCCACCACCGTCGCCGCAGTCCCGCCGGCCGCCGCCGCCGCCGCCGCCAACCACCACCATCACCACCACCACGCGCTGCAGGAGGCGCCCAAGTTCACGGTGGAGACGCTGGAGCACACGGTCAACAACGACTCAGAGATCTGGGGGCTCCTACAGCCCTACCAGCACCTCATCTGTGGGAAGAACGCCAGCGGTAAGTGGCCGCCCCCTCGCGCCCAACTCGGCCAACTCGCGCCGCAAGTTTGCCTCGGGCCCCACCCCCCCACCCCGCAGCGCCTTCCCGGCCACCCGCCGCGGCCCCACCCTCTGAACCGAGTTGCAGGGCTGGGGACTGCCAGCGACCTCCTTGCGCTTGGGACCTGCGCTGCAGCTGAGGTCCTCGGTCCGGGAGCCCGCGGGCCCGCCCTCGAGGTGGGGCGGAGCCGGGTGGCGGCTGCCCTCGGACGGCCGCAGACTAAACCAGGCACTGATGTCTGGAACAGGTTGGATCGTTTGCGCCTTGCGCCTGTCGGGTCTTCTACCAGGACCCCTGCTTGTTGTGACCTTGAAGATGCCACCTTCTGTGCCCACGAGTTTGGCTCTCTAGGACTTGGGCGGAGGCGCGCCGCTCTCCCCGCCACCTGGTTCCCATGCCTCGCCCACGCCTTCGGGGGACACCGTGGGTGCTTGGGGGAGCCAGGGCCCCGCGCTGGGAAAAGCAGACCGATCGAGAGCTTGCTGGGCCTGGAAACCATGGGGTGTGTGTGTGTGTGTGGGGGGGGAGCCAGGAGGACTCGTCGCTCCCAAGTTTTATTCCAGAACAATTTTTTTTCCCCGAGGGTGGGGGCTGCGCAGTGGACAGAGTCCCCAGTCCCGACCCCAGACCCTCGCCGCTTTCCGCCCGGGAGCTGAGGCTGTCATCCCTTGGCTGACGGGGCGCCCCCAGAGCCCCAGGCAGGGCGGATGGAGAGAGGGGGCTAGGGAGGGGGGGATGGCCAGCGTAGGGCGTGGTCTTCAGCAGGTTCCGCCGCCCCTCTCCGTAGCCCCCTATTGTGGGCGCCAGGGTTGGGTAGGTTCGAACCCGCAGCTCCCGCGGCGGAGGGGTGGGCGTCGCGGTGCTAGCCGTCTGCGAAAGCCGGAGCTAGGCACTTCAAAGCCTCAATTTTCCACAGGAAATGGCAGAAGCGTAACTGGAGACGCTACCAGCGAAATCAAACTTTTTTACATATTCAGCGGTTTGGCCGGAGGTTGCGTGGTGGTGGGAGCCGAGAGGCACGCAGCCTCCCTGGGCGGATCTCATTCAGGTTGCTGCATGCCCGCTGGCCCGGGGCCGACGGCGAGAGGCGGCGGGCGCGGCGCGGCGCGGCCTCCGGGGATGCCCAGGGCGTGAGGGTGCGGGGAGCGCGCGCGCGCCTGGGGCTGCTGTATGCGCGGCGGCGAGCGGCAGCCCTGGACCCCCAGCGCCTGGGTGGCATCCTCGGTGGGGGAGGGGAAGGAAGGCGCAGAGCACCTGGGGGTGGCGGGATCCGCGTCGTAGATCCCCTTGCCTTTTTGGGGTCTCTTTTCCTGCCGAGGGCGCAGCCGCCGAGACCTCCCCTCCCCCTCCACACAGGAGAATGGAAACACCTGGGGAGGAGGCAGTGGGCTTTGGGCATGCTTCTCCAGAATGCAGAATTCACCAGCCGAACCCAAGCACCTGGGGGCTGGGTGGTCCCTGGTTTGGACCCTACCCTAGCCAAAGAGCAAAGAGGGGCATTGTCGTCTCCCCCTTTGCCCCCCACCCCCCACGTGCTCCCAGTGCCCAGGTTATGGACTGTCTGTCCCACCTGCGCCGCCCCATTTCCTTAGGAGTCTCCCATCTTGAAATCTGGGCTCCCCGCTCCTCCTGTTTGTCATTCTCTGCAAGTTGTGGTCTGCGCCAGTTTATTTCTCTGTCCCTGGGCTGCCCCAACTGCAAAGGGAGGGTCACGGAGGGAACACCTGCCCTCCTTGCCCCACCCCAGGTCTGTCTGTGTTGGCAGCCGCTGGTTTTTTTCCGAGTCAGTTCGACTTTTATGATCTTAAAGACAGTGTTGGTCCTTCTGCGAGTAAGTATAGTTTAGGGAAGGAGAAACCCGCAGAGCTGCTGTGGGCAGGCCCGGTGTGTGGCTGCTGGGCCTTGCCGTCTTTCCCACACCACAGAGCTCAGCTGCTGGCTTCCAGGGCCTCTGCAGCCTTCTCTGGTGTGGAAGGCGCTGTCATTTCGTTTGTGATCTCTTCATCTCATTTCCTCTGGGCTTGTGTAGAACGGCGGATCATGACGGCAGGAGAGGTTATCGAGGAGTGAGTAATGTTGTGGCTGTTAGAAATGTACATTGAACACCAGACCTATCTGTTTTGCATGGCAGTCTTTCTGATCTGCAAGCCGTATTAAGGAGAGCATTCTTTAGGTGGTGGGTCCCACCCCCTCCGCCCCGCCTTCAACTCAGTAGCATCACTTATCCAGTTGTGAATTCATTTTGTTGGCCAATATTGGTTGAGCAGTTTCCAGGGGCTCGCACCTAGGAACAGCTAGCCATGGACCCAACACTGATCTCAACCCGGTGGATTCTCAGGGTTCCCTCGAAAAGGTACTACGACTGTCTCCTTACCCAGAGGCAGAAACCAAGGCACAGGGAGCTTGAGAATCTTGCACACAAGTTCCCTGCCATCCTACTGGCATTAAGCACCTGCACAGAACAGAGACACTGCACCACCTCACATCCTTGGTTTCCCATCCTTGCTCCTAGCAAGTGGAACTGGGAGTACTGCATTTTGCATGCTTTTTGTATCTTCTCCAAAGCCTGAGAAAGGGCCTGGCACACAGTTGGATGCCTGTTGAGTTGAGCAAGCTAATCTGTAACACAGTGATGTCCTGAAAGAAGCTCTTGCATTTCAAGTTTCTTGGCTCGTCTTTGCAAGTCTTTCTACCTTGGTCTGTGCCTCTCGTGCCATCTCTGCACCTGTCCACCCTTCTCATTTGCTGATGTTGCTCTGCTGAGCAGCCCTGAGACTACCTACAGAAAACAGAAGATAATTGTCGCTAAGGGAATGCACGAATGGGCTGTCCAAAGAAAAATCACACCCGTGTGCTATAAGGCATGAACTTCGTGGTGATCTGAAACCCCTGTGGGGCTGTGTGCATTGTCAGCTGGGAGACCCGGGCAACGCTGGTATTTCTGTGGATTTAAACACTGGGATTGGATTGGTTTTGCCACAGGTAAATGAGGAGCAGGCGGAAGCGCTCCACCTGCCTTGGTGTGTGTTTCCCCTTGAACCTTACGCCCCTTTGGAGCTGGCCAGCTCACTCTCTGGCTTGAAGACTTGGCTTTAGAATGTTTGGCAAGGGCTCCCTAGGAGCAGCCACTCCGCCTTTCTTGTTCATTGTTCCGTCTCCCTCCGTCTTCCCTGGCCTGGTACTGGCTCTGTGATGATCCTCACTGTTGCGTGCATGTAACCAGCCCTTTCCGTCTCGGGGTTTTAAAACTGGCCAGCGCCTGTAGAGGCAGTGAACTCTGAAGTCAGACCGCCTGGATTTGAATTTCCGGGCTATCATGTTTTAGCTTTGTGCTCTTGGGTATCCTACCTAACCTCTCTGAGTCCAGTTTCCTCAACTATAAAAGAGAGGTAGTAATTATGAGGATGAAATGAAATGACACGTTGCGAGGCCTGTTACAGCCTGGTCCCGAGACATCATGCAGCTAAAATGATGGCGGCAGTTGCGACAGTCCAGGCAATGATGTGTCTTGTCTTTATCACTTCCAGATCAGCTCACCCCAAGGGCTCAGTGTGGATGGAGCCAGCAGGGCACAGAAGTTTACCTGGATTTTTTTTTTTTTTTTAATATTCCCATGCCAAATAGTTTGGTATAGCTACCTCAGGGATTGATCCTTTGGGCACAGCCCTGTGGCCAAGGTCACAGAAAGATGGTTTTGGTCAAAGTAAAATAGCTTATTTATTTATTTGTGTCTTATAACTAAAAAGGCATCTTTAGTGACAGGTACCAGGGAACTTCCTGGGGTGACCCCTGATGTTGGTAGGGTATGGGGACAGAGATACATGCATTTGTCAAAACGTATGCCATCATGAACTTAAGATTTGTGCATTTGCAAAACATGTACGTTTTATAAAAAAAAAAAAAAGCATAGGTTTTCCTGAGTGAAATTGTGTTTTACAGGCAGAAGGAGTTGGAGGGAAGCCTAGAAGAAGCCAGGCGGTGTGATAGCAGGGGAAGGGAGGAGCTCGCCCTTGAAGATCCAGACTCGATCACGGCTCTGCCGCTTTCTAGCAGGTGGCTTGATGTTCGCTGAATTTGGTTTTCTCCTCTGTATAGTGAAGATTAAAAAAAAAACAAACAAACAAAAAAAAAACATGAAAAAAGGAAGAAAACCCAAACCTCCCACAGAGGGCCATTCTAGGATTAGATCAGATACAGTTTGTGAAAACACCGGTCACACAGTAGGCGCTTGGTAGATAATAACGGCTTCCTTAACGCAGCAGATTGTTGGAGCTGGCAAGAATAGTGCTGCTTTGGGGATTTTGAATAGTCTTCCTTCATTTCAGGCATCCCCAGTCGCTTTATAAACATTAATTAACCCAAGCCGGCACTGGCTTGGGGGGAGGGGGCGGGGGTTGGGTTTCAGGTCTCTCCTTTAGACCTGTGGATCCTGAGTTTGTATCAAATGCTTGCTCAGCACTTTTCGTGTCCCGGAGCCGGATATGCTGTTCCAGGGGGCGGTGTTGCTGTGCTGAACAAAAATCCTCATCAGAGCAGCCCATCTCGGAAGAGGCCGGCCGACGCTGCCTCGGGAGCCAGCCCCGCAGCGTCTGTGCTCTCGGAGCACGTTTTTAATTAACTGGCTCAATGTAAATTAAGACTAGGAATTTGGGTCAGCAGAGGGTTATTTGGTTTGCTGCGCAGACTTGCCAGTTGAGTGCCAGGGCGCTTGCTAGCTGGGTGTTTCCTGAAACAGGGAAACAAAAGGAAGCCAGGAGGGAGCCACTAAGAAGCCTGGGGCGGGGGGGGGGGGGGGGGATGTCAAGGGTTGGGTGCTGTGGGTCTTGGCATAGGAAGGAGACTGATTCTGACTGTGACCTTGAGCCCGGCACCAGACTCACCTGTAAAGTGGGGCTGATTATCATCTGCTGAGAGGTAAATGCACGAGGGATAAACTAATTGGCTCTGGGGTCGGACACACCTGTTAGCTGCAGGTTCCCTATCTGTGAAATGGGTATTGTAGTCATCAGAGCCACACTCGTGTAGCTGATTACTGATTAAGTGCCAGGCGTTGTGTGAAGAGCGCTAGGTGTTTCCTGCATTGCATCAGCCCTTGTAAAAGACAACCCCAAATGGCAGTAGCTTAGCCCAGCAGGAGGTCATTCCTTAGTCAGATCTGATTGGAAGGGGTGGGGGCGGGAGGAGGTGAGAAGGCCACTGAGGTGCCAAGATTGAGTCATGGGGGTTGGCTTTGTCTTCAGTGCTACCCACCCTGTTGATAGAAGGAAAGGAACACGGAGGGTCTTAAGGAAGGAGGTACAGGCTAACACCTCCACTGTGGGTGCCCATATGTCATCGGCCCTCTGCGGGTCCTCTCACACACACATCACATGCTCTTTTCCCTAAGGGAGGCACCCAAATCCCATCTGGTCTCTTGTTTCCAACTTCAAGTTCACGATCTTCGGGCAAGGTGCAGTCACATCCATTGCACTGAGCGTGGCTTCTGTGGTCCAGGGACCCCTGACCAGACACCCATGTTGCCTGCCCCCTGCATCCACATAGTGTAGTAGAACACGGCAGGAGAGCCACGACAGGACTCCCGTTTGGAAAAGGGGACCATGGGAGACCCACGGTGAGCGCTGGCCCTTAGCAGTGAGGAGTTGTGGCCACACAGGCGCTGCGTGTCTATACACTTGCAGTGGGTGTGGTTCCTACATGAAGATCCGCACTCTGCTCTCTGGGAGGGGTCTCCTGGTTCAGTGTTCTCCCCACACTCCCGCCTCTGCCTGAGGGGAGGATTTTCTTTGTCCATTCTTGTTGGTCTTAGGGAGCATGACCTCCTTGAAGCCTCTGAGTCTTTTGTAACTTTGACCTTTTAGAGGTCCAAGGAATGTTTTAATGTAACAGCACAAGACGTTTTTATTTATTCTTTTTAAAGATTTATTTATTTATTTATTTGCAAGTCAGAGTTACACAGAGAGAGGGGAGCAGAGAGAGAGAGAGAGAGAGAGGGAGAGAGAGAGGTCTTCCATCCACTGGTTCACTCCCCAATTGGCCACAACGGCCGGAGCTTTGCCAATCCGAAGCCAGGAGCCAGGAGTTTCTTCTGTGTCTCCCAAGAGGGTGCAGGAGCCTAAGGACTTGGGCCCTCTTCTACTGCTTTCCCAGGCCACAGTAGAGAGCTGGATTGAAAGAGGAGCAGACTGGACTAGAACCGGCGCCCATATGGGATGCCGGTGCTTCAGGCCAGGGCGTTAACCCACTTCAACACAGCGCCGGCCCCAAGACTTTTTTTTTTTCTAAAAATCCAGGCTTATGGATTTTGCAAAGGCAAATGTCTCAACAATTGAGCAGGATTTTCTTTTTTTCTTTTTCCCAAAGAACTTTTTTATTTAAGGTATACAAACCATGCATTTTATAAATACAACGTTCTTCCCACCGTACCCACACTCCCACCCCTCTTCCTCCTCCCTCTCCTATTCCCAGTCTCATTTTTAGATCTATTTTGAATTAACTTTATACACAGAAGATTAACTCTATACTAAGCAAAGAGTTTAACAAATTGTATTAAAAAAAAAAGCTTCCTCAACCATGGAGACAAGGGCTGTTCAAAGTCATTGCATCTCCAAGTTAATTTCACATTTTTTAGGCATTTTTTTTTTTTGAGAAACTTAATTAACTTTAAAGAAGAACCCAAAGATGATACATCTTTTGCGAGCACTCACATATAACTATGAGACCTAAGAATATCCTTCACTTAATACACTGAAATGAAATAAATCTTTGAGAACAAGTTTTAACTCTCCTAATCCAACTCTTTGAGGACAGAGGTCCTGCATAGGGAGTTAGTGCACAGTGACTCCTGTTGTTAATTTAACTACACTCTGATGTATGATGTCAGTGATCACTTGAGGTTCTTGACATGAGCTGCCTAGGCTATGGAAGCCTTTTGAGTCCACAAACTCCGTCAGTATTTGGACAAGGCCATGCACAAAGCAGAAGTTCTCTCCTCCCTACAGAGAAAAGTACCTCCTTTGATGACCACTTTCCACTGGGGTCTCCCGCACAGAGGTCCTTCATGTGGGACACTTTCTGCCACCATGTCTTGGCTTTCCATGCCTGAGATGCTCTTGTGGGCTTTTCAGCCAGGCCAGAATGACTCAAGGGCTGATTCTGAGGTCAGAGTTGAGCAAGATCTTCATCTGTGACTCCTGGTGTCACAGTGGCCCCACCCAAAGCTACTTCCTAGACCTCATTCTCAAGCCTGGATGATTTCTTTGCTTCCCGGTCTCCATACCCCTCCTCCTCTTTCTAATTAATGACAGCTGTCCTGAGGCCAGCAGGCTCACAGGAGAAGCTGATGCCCCTGGTCAGAAGTCTCTTTCACCTGGAGGCCCATGCAGGGTTTTCTCATACTGTTTGGGCTCTGGAGATGGTTGTCTTTTTCGTCTCTCCACCGTTCCATTCTGGTTGTACTTGTACACTGGCGAGTTGCTGCCCAAGCTGCTCTCTCTCCATCATCCCTTGCTGAGTTGGGCCAGGAAAACTCAGCAGAGTCTGGAACCATTGTTTGTCCCGCCTCTTTTCTTTAGAGCTTGGAGGCTCAGTAGGAGTGAGCTCTGCTTCCTAGGTTACCGTAGGTGACAGTTTAACCAGATGTCCTGGGGGGGTGTCCCCAGTTTTTCAGCCTCTGAGTGACTTCCAAGCCAGAAGAGCCCATTTTAGTAGCAGTTAGGGTGATGCTGGCTGATGGCTAGATAAATCCTAGCATCTTAGGGGAAGAGCCAATCCAAGTTGTTCTCTGACTCCTATGGAATTCAGCTGGTGGTAAGGCGGGTGGGGGGAGTTGGTAGAGGGATTCTGCCTGCTGGAACTGCTGATTGGGGATGACAGAGGGGATGCAGGAGAGTGCGGGAGGTTTTCATAGCACAGGCCTAGCTGTGGGCACATCAATTCCTTCCATGTTCTAATGACCAGAACCCAGCCACATGGCTTCGGCTCCATACAGTGAGGTTGGGAATTGTGGTCTCTGGTTGGGCGGACACTGCCAGCCGTAATTCCACACTACCAGAGCCGGTACAAATGTGAGTAGAGAATTAACCTCTGGACACCCTTAGGAAGCAGGTGCTCTTATCCCCATTTTGCAGATTAGAAGGTTGAGGAGTGGCAAGCTTGATGCATTTGCCTAAGGTGCCATGGCTTGGAAGTGGCCAGGCCAGATTTGACTGAGGCAGTCTGGCTTTCAGTGAATTCAGGCCGCATAGCATGTGAGCTTGCAAATGACACAATGGCTGTGAAATGTCCATCTCAGGCTCTCATTCATTGCACGCCCTGTTAGCCTTTGTCTGCAGTATGGCTGATGGTGTCATCCTGTGTAGAAGGGAGTTGGATTAACAATGAGTAGGTGGGAAGCTCTTCCCAGGTCTGGGCAAAGTGTGGCTCTGAAACAGTGAGCACTTCGGGGAAATTGCTTCATGCAGCTGTCTGCTCACCACCCCCTGCGCTGGCCTTCCACACACCCTACCTACCTCATTGAATCCCCACACGGTTCTGGGGAAGTGTAGCGGAGCTTGTTCGAGATGCTACCTCTCCGAAGCGTCAGAGTTGGGATCTGGGCCCCAGAGCCTGTGCCCGAGCCCTTGCAGCCCAGTGGTGAGGTCTGGATTCCAAAAACTTCTAAGGGGGTCCTAGAAGGACACTGGAGCTACTGGGGGCCAGGTGGGCTCCAGGGCAAGGCTGTAGCCGGAGCTGGTGTTTCCGTTTGATGGGTGCCCTTACATGGGAAACGACTTCAAAAAGTTTGTGGAAGATGGAATTGAAAGATGCACTTATTTTGGTAATTTTTTTCTCCTTGGAAATCCATGTATATAAAGGATCTTCAACAAATCTGTAGAAAATGCATGTTCTGAAAGAACTGTGCATGGAGTTCAAAATTTTTTTTTTTTTGCACCGAAGTAAGCATCTTTTTTGATTCCATTTTCCCACAAATGTCTTGAAGCATCCTCTTGTAATAAATGGTCATTTTTTTTTTTAAGCCGTTCAGGCTCCCTTCTCGCTGATCTGAAATCTCTTTCACCTGGAGGTCTTTGCAGGGTTTTCTCGTACTGTTTGGGCTCTGGGAATGGTCGTGTTTTTCCTCTCTCCACTGTTTCTTTCCGACTGTACTTGTACACCGGCGAGTTGCTGGAAACACTGCCCTGCTGCCCTTCAGATCCCAGTGTAGCCTCCACCACCAAAGCGCTCCATCACCCTGGAGCCGTGGCTGGCCTCGTGGCCTCCAGCGGACAGCCCTGTGCGCACCAGTGCCCAGGAGGTACATGCCGTCTCGCTGGTGGAACGGAACGTGGAGATGCGGCGTGGCAGAGACCGAGCCTGGCGCTCCCAGGGTTCTCCTGGGCTCCGGAGTTAGCTTCGAAGCCTGGCTCCACCAGCTGGGAGCCAGGTGACCTTGGACAAGTCCGTGAATCCTCCCTGACCTCATTTTCCTGTTTCACAGGGAACATGGCAGTGCACCCTGCTTGGGTGGTGGGGAGGGCAAAATGAATTAATCCACGTAAAAGTCCTTGGGGTGGTGCTGGCCGCACCGTAACACTCGGTATCTCTTGGCAGTTATTGCTTATTGCTAAGTGCTGAATCAGTGCCAGTCTCCCTACTTAACACCTGCATCTTGGACGCCGCCTCTGTAGCGAGTGAGTGATGGGAGTGAGTGATGGGCTTTAAGTCACATGTAAATAACCAGAGTTCCAGGTGATCGGGCACTTACTACCTGTGAGATTCCAGTTACCTCCCTCTCTTGACCCGGTCTTCTCCTTTGTCAGATGAGAACAATCATGCAACCTAATTCTTAGGGCTGTTGGGAGGCGCCAGGCATGCAGAGATTACTTCGTGTTGGCCGTTGCGGGGTTCATCCTGTTTGCTATGAGTGCTTCTGAGGCACTGCGTTAGATACTAAGCAATGTGGCCTCTGCCCACGTGGAGCTTGCGGACTTGTGATGCATTGAGTTTATTTAGCAAATAATCACACACAGGTGATTGCTGTAATTGTGATGGTTGCTACCTGGGAGAGATCCCCAGGGCTATCAGTCTTTATTGAGGCTCTTGATGTGATCAGAGGTGGGAGGAGGCTTCGCTAAGGAAGTGAAGTGTGATTAGGCTGAAGCATGACCAGTCGGGTGGGAAATGTGGGAAGAACAGCACTCCATGAACGCAGACAGTATGTGCAAAGGGCCAGTGGCAGAGAGGAGTGGCCAGAATGAGCAAGGGACGCACGGGAAGCCCTGGAAGAGATTAGAGCAGGCATCTGCCAAGTTAAATCTGTCTTTACCCAAGGACACCAGACAGCCCTTGAAAGCTTTTAAGGAGGGAGAGTCTACGACCAGGTTTGTGTTGTAAGCGGCGGCGTGCAGCGAGCAGACTGCGAAGGAGCAGGGAGCGTGGGAATGCCGGTTAGGTGAGGTGTTGTGATCACTCTCATCTTGCACAAGAAGAGTCTGAGGCCAGGAGGTGTAGTCACCTCCCCAGGGTCACTAAGGCAGTAAATGGCAGAGTGCCTTCCCCTCGCCACACCGCGTCTCACCCCAGGGGAGCCCCTGACTCAAGTCTCGCATTTCACAGATGGGACAGTTGAGGCCCAGCGCGGGGCACCGCCTGGCCCAGAGTTGCTCGGTTTATGGATTCTTAGCCCAGTGCTCATCCTCTGCGGTGCATCCGTCTCTGCCAGGGCTCCCTCCTGGGACCCGGAGGGGGCAGGGAGCCTGTGTCGTTGACAGCAGTTTGGAGATGAATTTATGATGAGGCTGAAACATCTCCGGTTTTCCTGCACAGCTCACAGAAAAATAAATGGCCGTCCGGAAGCCTGCGGAGCACCCCATTAGAGTGTGGCTGAGCCAATGAAAGCAATTACTGTGAAGATCAGGTGCGCTAAATGCAGAATCAAATTAACAGTTCCCCCGTGCATTAACATCTGAAAACAAATCAGAGAGGCAGCTGGGAGAAGAGGCGATTGAAAGCTAAAAAAAACAGCACGGGGCTTGGAGGTTGAGGTGGCACGGATTAACCGATTTTCTCTGGGTGGCATGTGGCATTGTTTTTCCCAGTCCCAGCTCCAGGCACTACCCAGGGAGTCATGATGTGCAGGAGAAGCGTAGAAATTACCCTTCTCTTTCTCTGATACCTCGGAGAATTCCAAGTACCAGGGAGCACCCCAGCTTCCCCCTCCCCCTACTCAGCCCTTTCCAGCCTTTTTTTTTTTTGTATTTTTTGCTCATGTTGAAGGTTGGGGCTGGGCTCACCTTCCTGCGCTGATGGAGCTTGTGGGTCGCAGGTGGGGTTCGTTTCTCCACAACAAATCACAGAAATTTAAAGCTGCACCTGTGAGCGCTGGCTGGGGACGGAGCCTCCTGAGAGTGGGGAGTGAGATCCAAGGCGATGCCCGGGAGAGGGGAGCTGCCCTTCCCTTGTGTTTCCAGGGGTGCCGGTGGGTGCCGCATCAGACATTCGGGAACGCGGAGGTGCCTTGTGCAGCTCGCCCACCTGATTGTGGTAGTGGCACAGGCCATGGGGAAGCCTGCACCGATGGGATGGCTAGGGCGTGGTCTTCCTTCCCTCCTTGGAGCCTGTGCCATCAGGTAAGACGGGGAGCAGGAAGTCTCCCTTCTCCCTGTGGACCCCTCCCCCCCATTAGTGTTTCTGATCCTGTGTCTCTTCCTATCTCTTTGGAAGCGATCGCACCCTCCCGCAGCTGCCACCGGCAGCAGCCATTCTGGGGGTCAGGTGATGAATCCCACAGAGCCTCTTCCTCAGCTCGCTGGAGCAGGTGCATAGGGGAGAGGGCAGATGTGAGGCCTCTCGTCCCCTCCCCACTTGGCTCTGCCTGCTGTAGCTGATCTGGCGCTGTTCTCTGTTTTCTCCCAGCACGGGAGCTGTGGATTAGGGAAGCAGACCCAGAGCAAGCTGGTGGTGTCACAGCCTCCCCTGGTCCTAGGATTTGGAACTGCGCCTGGCTGCAGGGGGCCTGTCCTGGGGGCCATGGGTACCTGAGCCCTCTGGGACAAGAAAGGCCTCAACAGAGTTGGCCCTAGGAGGGTGGACCTGTGCTGTGTGGCCTTCGCTCCTGATCTCTCTAAACCTCAGTCCCCTGTACGGGAATTGGAGTGATAGCACCACGTGCAGGTGTCCAGTGAGGCAGTGATGTGGACAGCTGTGGAGTTCAGCACGTGCAAACAGTCAGCACCAACGCGGGCTGAGTGTTCTCCGCACCCTGGTGCCGTGCAAGTTAATGGAGGGCATCAGCTACTCTGAGAGGGCATGGCGGGACTTCAGAAAATTCATGGAAAATGTGTTTAAAAAAATGCATGGATTTCAAAAATGTCTTGCACCCACATGAACTTGTCTTTGCATTCATTTATCCTTGAGCTGTCTGAGGGGTCTGCGCATTCTCACCTCTAGTTTACAGATGAGGAAGTTGCGGGACAAAGCGGCAGAGCAACTTAAAAGGCCTGGTGTTAAGAAGATGCAGTGTTGGCGCCATGGCTAACTTGGTTAATCCTCCACCTGCAGCGCCGGCATCCCATATGGGCGCTGGGTTCTAGTGCAGGTTGCTCCTCTTCCAGACCAGCTCTCTGCTGTGGCCCGGGAGTGCAGTGGAGGATGGCCCTAGTGCTTGGGCCCTGCACCCGCATGGGAGACTGGGAGGAAGCACCTGGCTCCTGGCTTTGGATCAGCGCAGTGCCGGCCATAGCGGCCATTTGGGGAGTGAACCAACGGAAGAGATGGTAAATGTACCTGGTTCCCAGAATGGTTTGGAGGCGCAAAGGAGTCGTCAGTTAGAACAGTGCTCCACAAATGGTTCCCTTCATAGATTTACGTCCAGTAGGGGGAGGCTCTTCGTGATAAGCGTGCCTTGTAAGTTAATGGCGAGAGGCGTTAGGAGGTGATATGTGCCACAGAAAAGCATAAATCAGAGTGAGAGGGGTTGGGAGGGCTGGGGATGGTGGGCTGGGGAAGGAGACAGTGGCGCAGAGATGCAAAGGAGCTGAGAGTATTGGTCCCTGGTGGGGAGAGGGTGTTCCAGACAGAGGGAACAGACAGTGCAAAAGCCCTGGGGCAGGAATAGCTAAGACACCACTGTGGGAGTGGGCTGAGAGGGACGGTGGGCGGTGAGCCAGGATGGGTAAATCCTCATGGGCCTTTGTAGCCTTGGCTTTTATTCTTGGTCAACTGAGAAGCCCATGCAGAGTTTTGCAGAAGATTGGCAGGTCTGACTTGTGATGGAGAAGGGTCCCTTTGACTGCTGGTTTGAAATAGACTACAGGGGAGCCAGGGTGAAGGCAGAGAGTGCGGGGTGTGGCGGCTCCGATGATATCCAGGCAGGAGAGGCTGGTGGCTGAGCCCATGGTGGCAGTGGTGGATAAGGTGGACTAAGAAGTGCTTGGCTTCTGGCCATCGCTAAAGGGAGGGAGGTCAACAAGACGGTGTTGGTGTGCAGGGTGTGGGGTCAGGGGTGACTCAGGGGGATCTGGTGGAAACAACTGGAAGGGTGAGGTTGCCATTGGATGAGATGGAGAAGGCATGGACCGAGCAGGAGGGGAGGTGGCCGAAAGACGAGGAGTCCAGTGTGGGACGTGCTGAGTTCAAGGTGCCTTTGAGATGCTCAGGAGGAGATGGCGACTTGGCAACTGGGTAACCATGGTGGGCTTTCAGGAGAGAGGATGGTTTGGTTGTACGAGTTCGGGAGCTGAGAGCATGTGAATGGTGTTAAAAGGCGTGAGGCGGCTAAGGTCACCAGGGGAGTGAGTGTAGAAGAGGCAGGAGCACCAATGACGGGGCCTTGCTCGAGTTGGGCAGGAGACAGAACCAGCAGAGGAGGCACAGTAGGGGTACCCCGAAAGTCGGTGGAAGAATGTCTGGGGAGAGGAAGTGGCCCACTGCCGCTCCAGGCTGTGGCGGTCTCTGCCTGCAGCCCTTTCTTGGGGACAGTTTCAGGCCCCCGGGAAGCAGTGCGATGTGCTTACTGGGACCCACACTGGCCAAAGGGAACCCCAAGGATGCTTGTGGTGTTCTCTCGAGGGAAAGGAGGGGACATGTCCTCGGTATGTCATTTATCAAGGGGGGTGGTGTGTGTGTGTGTGCGTGCGTGCGTGCACTAAATTGGCGATTTCCTTCTGGGCTGTCCTGAGCCTTAGGGCTTCATAAAGGGCCTCCGGGACTTCTTGGTGTGTAATCAGGGAAGACTCCCCACCCACACCCACACTATCAGAGTTGCTCCCCTTTGATTGGCATTGTGTATCTTGTCCTTTTGCCTAAAGCGTGTAGAGTTTGAAAAGCAATGGCCTGGATGGTGAGCACAACCATCCTTCCTGCCCCGATGCTGTGTGAGGCTCGGGCTGCCCGGGGACCTGGGATTCCTCCGTGAGTCAGGGCTTTGGCTTTAGCCACTGAGACAGGCTCGAGAGTGTGTCCTTCTTGGGCTCCGAGAAGCAGCTGAGTGAGGCCAGGTGGGGAGGAGGAGAAAGGTAAGGGCTGTGCTTGAACCTTGGTGGAGCTCCGGGACCCAAAGAGATGGAAGAGGAAAGGAAGGGAATGAGCCCAGCAGATTCAGGATCCAAGTGGCAGAGACTTCCTACCTGAAGGTCTCTCCTCTTCCTTTCTCCGTGATTATTTGTGGTTCTGATTTTTTCCCCCTCTGGTGCCAAGCTCTTTTTGTGTCCCCTTCATTGCTGCAGCCTCACTTCCCAGGTGGCACTTCTGACTCAAGGGAGCCGAGCTAAAATCATCAAAGCCGTCTCTGAACCAAAAATAACCCCTGCCAGTCAACGCCTCCCAACTCTCAACACCCAAGTGCTTGCTCTCATTTGGCGACGCCATTGTATTCATCAATAGTTCTTCGAGGTCTGAGGTGTAACGCCCGCTGCCCCTCTATCTAAAGCAGAGTGGCGGTGGTGCTGGTGCTGGTGGCTCCTCGGGAGTTTTGTGGCTACACCAATTTTCCATCGACAGAAAAGAGCCCTCCCAGAATCCCCCAGCCCTACTGTAGGTAGGCAAATGGTGACTTTGGAATATTGTCATTCACGCTGTGTAAGTTGTTTCTTTAATGAAATAGCAAGTCTGCAAGATGGTGTGGCAGGCATCGCTGCGTGGTAGTGGGCATCGCTGTGTGGTAGTTAGCCCCAAGGGCCTGTGGTCAGAGAGCCTGCTTTCAAGACCTGGAACGCCTCTGACTGGCTGTGCCATCCTGGGCAAGTTCTCCTTCTAAGCCTCTGTGTCTTCCCTTGGGAGAGTCCCCGCTGCATAGGCATGTTTGGGAGCTAGAACAGCATGTTTATAAATACCTCATGTGGCATCGAGGGCTCCATACACGGTGGCTGTGGGTGGGTTTATCATTCCTCCACCATCCATCACTTGTAATCCGATCCTACTGAGTAGTCCACTAACCTGTCCATCGTCACAGCAGAGCGCGACACAGGGTCGCATTTGTTCAGTGATGGGTGAGGCCACAGAGTGTGGCCCACGCCACCAGGGGTGTTTGTTTTATTCCCTGCTGTCGCCCCCCTGCCATGTTTTGGTGGGCACCGAGGCGCTATCTGTGGCCTGTGGAATGGACCACACATGAGTTATCTGTCCTAATAGGCAAACCCATAGCAAACCATTGGCTAACTGGCTGGGAGTCTTCCTCCCTGTCTCTAAATTCTCAGCCCTGAAAACCTCTCCTCTTTAAACCTAGCTTCTCTTTGAAGAACAGAAAAGAAAGGCGTGCTCATGACCCCTTTCTACCCACTTCCTGCCTGCAAGGCGGCGCTTTGCGCTAATTCAAAGTCGAACGCAAGCTGTGTCCGCGTGGACTCTGGGATCTGAGAGCTGGAAGAAGCCCTCGGTTCTCCCGCTGCAGCCCCACTGCCGTCAGACCAGGCAGCACATGGAGCTTGCAAACCAGACCCCTGAGAACCAGGGTTTTAATAGACGTGCAGGGGGCCACACAGCAGCCCGCAGGTGAGCAAGTGTGGTGGGCAGCAGCAGGTGCTGAGCGTTAAGGGGTGGGAGGCCTCACTTACCTGTGGGCCTGGCTCTCAGCCCTGTGTGCTCCCAGGGTGGTGTCTCCACACGGCCCTGCTGCTCCAGGATGGAAGAAACAAGATATGATTCTCTTTCCTTGCTTGTGATGAACACCAGTTCCCATGTATTGAAGTCCACCCTGCTCCAGGCTCTGCAGAACGCTGGCCCAGTATTATCTCACTTAATCCCTTGGACACAAGTTCAAGTTCAAGTGTTACTAGCTCTACCCCATGACTGAGAAACCCAGGGGACTCAGGGCTATGCAGCAAGGATGCAGGTACTGGAGTTCCAGTCTTGGCACCACCAGGCCCACCCATGAACTGTGTTGGCTGCTTGTAGCAAGGGTCCAGCGTGACACAGTGAAAATCCCTGGGGCTGATGTTGTGCTGCGGCGAGTTAAGCCGCTGCCTGCAATGCTGGCATCCCATAGGAACGCTGGTTTGAGCGCCGGCTGTTCTACTTGTATCTAGCTCACGGCTAATGTGCCTGGGAAAGCCGTGGAAGATGGCCTGAGTTCTTGGGCTCCTGCCATCCATATGGGAGACTGGGATAGAGTTCCAGGCTACTGGATTCAGCCTGGCTCAGCTCTGGCTGTTGTGGTTGTTCGGGGAGTAGACCAGGAGATGGAAGATTCTTTTTCTCTCTTTATAACTCTGCCTTTCAATGAAATAAGTAAATATTAATGAGAAAGAAGATCCCTTCAATATTCTGATGACACTAAGACTGTGTGTAGTCAAGTGCTCAGGCTGCTGGGCAGGTCATCGGCCACAGGTGGACCATCCTTTGACTTAATCAGGTTGGCAATGTGGGATTGTAAAGGTAAAGCAACCACTTGTCTGATCTCCCTTATGTGTGTGTGTTTTTTTTTTAGATTTATTTATTTATTTGAAAGCATTACAGAGAGAGAGGGAGAGACGGACAAAGATCTTCCATCTACTGGTTCATTCCCCAGAAGGCCACAACGGCCAGGGCTGGGTCAGGATGGATCCAGGAGCTTCATCCGGGTCTTCGATGTAGGTGCAGGGAACCAAGCACTCAGGTCATCTTCCACTGCTTTTCCCAGGCCATTAGCAGGGCACTGGGTTGGAAGTTGAGCAGCTGGGACTTGAACTGGCACCCGAATGGGATGCTGGCGCTGCAGATGGCGACTTAACCGCTGTGCCACAGCGCGGGTGCCTGATTTCCCTTGTGAGTCGTTCTTGGTGCTCTTGTTCTCTCTCCATCTCTCCTTCCAGCCCTCACTTTGGAAATGGTTCAGGGCCTACTTAGTGCCAGGCTCTTGGGTAACAGAAAAAGCACCCACCATGCACAAGATCTAGTTTTGTGCTTGAAAAGAACCAGAACTTTTTTTTTTTTTCCCAGAATAGTGTGACACTTAGTGAATCAAATACTCAACCTAAGCCAGTTTAACCTAATGTTCCCATTGATCACTCGGGTCTACCTCCTCTTCCGCTTTCTCCAGGGTCCAAACTCACTTGCCGAGTGTGTGGAACTGAAAGGAGGGGCCATGGAAAGACAGGAAGTGTTTCCTATGATTCAGGCTGTCCTGAATCTCAGTATGCCTTATTACTAATGATTCCTGACACCGTACGAAGTCCTATCAATTATTTCTATTAATATTCACAGCAGTCCTACATAGTAAGGTAGGTAGGCATTAGCATCCCGGTTCATACCGGAGGAAGTGAAAGGGGTGGGCATTGTGGTATAGCAGGTGAATCCACCACCTCTATTGCCAGCATCCCATACGGATGCTGGCTTGTGTCCCGGCTGTTCCACTTCCCATCCAGCTCCCTGCTAATACACCTGGGAAAGCAGTGAAAGATGGCCCAAGTCCTTAATTCCCTGTGCTGACACTGGGGACCCAGATGGAGTTCAGGCTCCTGGCTTTGGCCTGTCCTGGCCCCGGGTTGTTGTGGTCATTTGGGGAGTGAAACAGTGGATAGAAGATTTCTCACTGTCTCTCCTTCTCTCTCTGTACCTCTGAATTTCAAATAAATAAATAAATCTTAAAGAAAAGAGGAAATGGAGGAAGGGAAAGGTGAGATATCTTGCCCACAGTTACCAAGTGCCCGGGCATCTGTTGGACTCAATCTGGTGTTCTTTGTGTGCTGCCCTAAGTCATTCTTTGCAAATTGTTGGTGCTCCAATGTTTGAGAGCCTGGATTGGATATTCCAGGGTAGCACGTGTGGAGGCATACACATGCGTGTGTGTGTGCGCGTGCGTGTGCCTGTGCCTGTATTGGCTCAGCACAACTGCAGTACAAAGCCCCAGGGCATGGAGGCAGTCCCCCACCTCTTGGACAGATGGAGTTGTTCTGTGCTCCCCCCTGTAGACTCTGAGGCCCTGATGAAACCTTGAGTGGGAGTCTGGCTCCCCACTGCCATCTTCAGCCATGAGAGGTTTCAGAAGCGGCTCTCCCAGAACGTTTTTGATAAGGGCCTGGGATGCTGCTATTGGAGTTCAAGTGCGTGGAATGGCCATTCTGAAAGGAGGAGGTAGCTGCCTCTGGATCAGCCATGTGCCTGCGGGGCTCTGCAGAACACAGAGGGCCCCGCAGCCGGCTTCCCCCCCGGTCTGGAAACAGCAGGCCTGCATCCTGGCCGCTCGAGTCTTCCCTGTAGTGGGCCTCCCTGCAGCGAGCTCGTGTGCCACAGCCCGATCAAGCTCTGTCTAAAAACACAGCGCAGAGGCGCACAGAGCCCAGCTCAGCTGCGGAATCACCGCTCCCACACCTCCCAGGCCCTCCGTGCTGCAGTGGGCCGTGCCCAGTGGGCGACGTGTCTGCACATCTGTCCTGTGTTTGGGTTTCACTGTGCCCAAAGTCTTCCACTGAAAGGACTGTCATCACTCCAGATCCTCACATCGTCTGTTCACACGGTCTCCGTTATGGAGCTGAATCAGTCATCGTGTTGCCTTTAAAGGAAAATGAGTTTCCTGTGGAACGAGAAGAGGGAGGTTGTTGATTGGACACAGTGTATCAGGCAAAGCTGCAGTGTATTTTCCTAGGGCTGAAGCAATAGGAAGCCTGGGCTGCTGAGGTGGTACCCAGCAAGCAGGCCACCTGTGTGTGTGTGCGCACGTGCATGGAGGTGTGCACCTGTGTGCTTGTGTGTGTGCATGTACCTGTGTGTGGGTCGCCTGTGTGTGTGCCTCTATCAGTTCATCACGTTGTCAGAACCTGGGCGTTGGCAGTAGCTTCTGAACCTGGGTCGAGTTTTGATAGCTAAGATGTTCAGGCTGTCTCGTTGGCAATTTGATCCTCTTCGTTAACTGTAGCCCTTTATCTCTGGAGGTGCCATCCGATGTCATATTCAAACGCGTCTCACGAGATTTCAATTTCTAGCTGTGAGAAGTGCGTGCTGATTTCGCATTCAGAATTACTTGGCTGTGTACAGATTGCCCTTTTATCAGATGGGGGACTCTGATTTCTCTGCCGTTGTCATGTGTCCTCAAAACTGCCTGCAAAAAGAGAAAAATCTAGGCAACCCTTACTTTTTTTTTTTTCAAATGTAATGAAATTGGCATGAATATTGAAGTCAACAATTCATGACGTTGATTTCATGCTAGGGTTTTTTTTTTTTTTTTTTTTTTTTTGGACAGGCAGAGTGGACAGTGAGAGAGACAGAGAGAAAGGTCCTCCTTTTGCCGTTGGTTCACCCTCCAATGGCCGCCGCGGTAGGCGCGCTGCGGCTGGCGCACTGCGCTGATCCGATGGCAGGAGCCAGGTGCTTCTCCTGGTCTCCCATGGGGTGCAGGGCCCAAGCACTTGGGCCATCCTCCACTGCACTCCCTAGCCACAGCAGAGAGCTGGCCTGGAAGAGGGGCAACCGGGACAGGATCGGTTCCCCTTCCAGGACTGGAACCCGGTGTGCCGGCGCCGCAAGGCGGAGGATTAGCCTAGTGAGCCGCGGCGCCGGCTCATGCTAGGGGTTTTAGCCACTTAATTATAGTTATTGATGATGGCTTTGCAGATTTCATGTTTTGTAGCTGATAATTTTCACTGCAAGGCATCGGATATTTGCTGGGGTGGGGTGGAGGTTCTGAGAAGTCTCAAAAACAGTTGCCTTGAGGACCAAAATCCTATGTGTAAGGCATAAAGGTCCCCAGTTGAGATGGGCCCCTGAAAAGTCATTTGGAGAGTTTTATTCCCTGACCTAACCCTGTTGCACACACATGCACCTGCTATGCAGTTATCAACAATGTACAGAATCTAGTCCAAAATTTAAGCAAAATCAACAAGTGAGCCTCCTCCTACCTCCCCGTGTTACCCTGTGGATGGTGCCAGGTATCATTCTTGAGTTCAGATAGGCAGATGTTTGGGTCGAGACATCTGGAGCTGGGACAGGAATGCCATGTGGGCCCTGGGGTGAGGTTCCTGTTTTTATAGTCTGCTGGCCCCTTTTCCGACAGCTCCATGAAGCATCAATGCAGCCCTCAGGGGCAGTTAAGTGGCCAAGCTCCCCAGTGGAGAAAGAAGAAAAAAATGAGCACCTGGCAAAGAAAAAAAACACCCCTGGGAGAGGCACCTGAGACCTCCCAGGCTGGAGCATCTTTGCAGCTAAGTCACTTTACAATCCGCTCGGCCCCAAGTGTGTTTTCCAAAGATTTGCCGAATGTTTACAAAGTGCAGGCATCCACTGAAGAGCAGAGAAAGGCTGTGCCCGAGCGGCCTGTTCTTGGCCAGGCTGGGTGCTGGAGCGACAAAGATGAACACGGCACAACTGGTGCCCTTGGGAAGCCCGCATCATTACTGAAATCCAGGATGGAGTGAGCCACAGACAGCGGCTTTGATTGCGCTACAGACAGTGGCTGTGGGAAAGCCGGGCACAGACTGCAAGCCCTGTCATGGGTTCCCCTCCTCCCCTCCAGGGAGCAGAGACCGTTACTTTAGCACATGTCCTAGCTCGCGTACCTGCGCTGGGTTGGCCCTGCCAAGCCACGGGTGTGGATCTGGAGTGAGTAACCATGGCTGCCCACTGATAGACTGGGCCACCTCCACTCCCCTGCATCCATAGCTCCTTGTCCCAGGTATTCATGGAACACCTCCCCTGTGGCAGCTTTTGTACCAGAAGCTGGGGAGGTCCAGCTGCATCCCCAAGAGGCCGGTCGGGCAGTGAAACCATTGGCCGAGTAAGTCCGAGAACGATGAGACTCAGAAGAATGGGCTTGAGGGGTTCTGTGGGCCGTGGCCTCTTGTGTCTGTTAAATGAGCACGGGAGTCTAGTTGTGGTTTCCAGACTTGGCAGTGACTCTTCAGTCCGGACCCAGTCTTGCTGGGAGCCTCAGTTTGTGAACCATGGGAAAGCAAAGTCGTTCTGGTCTGATGAGTCTCTGCCCAGTAGAACCCAGTGTGAACGCCAGTGGGTGAGGTTTCTTCCTGAAGATTGCTCCAGGAGCCCAGCTGTCCTCTAATACTGTGACTTCCTGATGTCAGGGGAGAGCCCTTCTGTTCCACGCCACCACGATCCTGTGTCCAGAACCCCAGACTCCATCGGACCAGGGCTGGCATCTTGCTTTGCATTCAGATTGTTTCTCTTTGGGGACGGAGTAGGATGGGAGAGGCACTCAGGCTCCAGCTGCCATTCCAGAAGCCTACCTGGAAGAGTGGGGGAAGCAGTCATGATGCGTGGCTAGCCTGCTCCTCCCTCTGGCTGTCCGGAGTGGCTCTCAGCTGCAAGGACCATGGTGATGCTCTTGTCACTGTTATCCCATTACTGCACTGGCCACTGCCACCCAGGAACCTACATGTAGACCACAGCTTCTTCCTGGAGCCTCACCTGTTCCCACTCTCCACCCTCTCCCTGTCCTTGCCCATGCCCCCTGGCACCCCAGGTCGCCCAGTCCTGCTCTGATACTGTTACGTCCCTGTTGGCAGCATGGTCCAATCAGTCTGGTCCAAGCTCTTCTTCCTGGCACCCCCACCCCAACCCCACCTTGCTCCTCCCAGGCAGAGCTCGCGTTGTCACCTCAGCACTGTTGTTCTAGTTCCAAGCTTCTGCTCCAGCAGTTTGCCCTCCTGGAATGGCTCCTTTCCTCTCCTCCTCTGAGCTCCACGCCCCGAATCAAGCCCCTCGCTTTGCTGGGACTGCCCCAGCCCAGGCACGCATTGCCTTTGTTGCGCTCCCATGGCCTGTGCTTGGGCAGTGGCTCCCAGGTGTCCTCAGGCTGTAGGAAACCTGTTGCTATGTCTGTCCGTTACACTGTAAGCTCCTGGAGGGCAAGCCAGGCTCTGGGGTCTCTTTCCTGTGCTCCATTCAGTGGAGATGTCTCTTCATCAATCTTCCCTTAATTGGAAGGCACACCCATGCGTTCAGTTAGAGCTTTCTGGTTGTCAAGGTGGCTGGAGGTGAATGTGCCATTTTCGATCAATAATAACATTTGATTTCAATATGTCGGCCAAATGATGCCATGTGGTTGGCTGCTAATTGGTGTCAGAGAATGAACTCATAGTAGCTTATATAAAGTAGGAAGTTGATTGTATTCATTACAACAGTTTACAGCAGATGGGCAGTCCAAGGCCAGGACAGCAGACCTACTCGGTCTAAGCTACTTTTGTCTTTCGGCCCTGCCATCCTTAGCACATAGTTTCCAGACTTAGGTAGCCTCATGGTACCAAGATGGCTGCGACAGCTCAGTCATCACTTGTACATCTTAAGCAGCAGGGTGTGACGAAGAGATGGGGGCAGTGGAGTCGGCCCTTCTCTGAATATGGTTTGACCTCTGTGAAACTCAGGTTCAAATGTGATTGCCTTTGTGGTAGCATTGGGAGGGAGGCACCACCGTTAAGGGGCGAATGCCTTTCTCTGGGGAGTGGCAGGTTGTTAGAAAGCGAGGCCGCCCCTCGTGTTTGGCGTGTTCTGCAGAACCTTTTGCCTTTTTGCGTTTCCTGTTGTGTTGTGAAGCAGCACCATGCCCCAGGCTGAGGCAGCTGCCACATACTGGACTTCCAGACCCTGGAAACACGAGCTAAGGCATAAACCCCCTTCCTTCTGAACGAGTGACTCTGAGCCTTCTATGACAGCAACAGAAAATGAACTAGGGAGTGTGTACAGATGTGTGTGGAATAGCTTGTTTGCAAGTGACCTTGGACCGTCTTGGAGTTGAAAAGGTGGCAAAACCATGTGTGCTGGAGGCAGGAGACCCTCTGTAAATAAGCGGACACTTTGATGCCACTCATAAAGCAAGTAGATGCTCTGTTCCCTGGCTTTAGAGCTCTCTGAAGGCAGAGGCTGCTCGGATTTGCCTGGCAGAGAGAACTGAAAGGAAATTTGATTTCTGTCCTTAGGTAAAAACAGCTTGGTGTCGTTGAGTTCTTTCGGTTACAAGTGATAAGAACAAATCGCTCTTGGGGAAGATGGAGGGTGTGGGTTTGGGTGAGGACTTTGTGGACGTGGCCCTGCAGAGGGATTTAGGGGACCCAGGGGGTGAAGTACCCCAGGCCAGGGGGTGGCCTTTGTGATGGCCAGAGACAGCATCCTGTGTCCACATGTCTTTGTTAGAAGAGACAGCATGGAACAGGAAGCCCTTCAAATTGAGGCGGCTTGGAACTTTTTAGGCAATAAATGAAAGTGCTGTTTTGTATAGAAGACAAAGAGCTTGCCTTGCCAGACTGTCCCCAAGTGCTTGGAGGTGGCTAACTGAGGTCGTGGGCTCATGTCTCCACTGTGGTCCTGCAGGGGGTGAAGAAACATGTCAGGGCTTGCCAGCACCAGGCCCCCACATGGGTACTTTTTATGCAGTGTTTTTACAGTGACTGCCACAACTGGCAATATTCTTAAAATTCACTGGAGGCAATCATCATTTTATTTCATCCCTATGAACGTCTGTCTTTTAGAACACCATACAATATTCCTCTTCTCAACCACTTTTACCCGGGCCAGGAAGTAGCTGTAGTAATCTCAGAGGACATTTTGGCTCTATTAGCTGAATCGGTCCTCCTAACATGGGGAATGTTTAACTCGGTACTGGCCAGTTCTCAGCCAGGTTTTATTAGGCTGGCTATGAGCAAGGCTAGGAAATGTTAAGTTCAAGAAGATGGTTGCTGTCTTCAAGGATGTTTTAGTTAAATCTTGCTGCATAACAAACCTACCCCAAAACAAAGTGACTTAAAGCAATGATTTTATTTTGTTCTCAGTTCTGGGCAGCGGGAAACCAGGAAGGGCTCAGCAGGGCAGTTCATCTGTGATGGGTGTGGTTTCAGCTGGGATGGCTGGGATTAAAAGGACCCACTCCCACGATGGCTTATATACTCACATGCTTGACACCTGGATGCTTTTTCATTCCTATCTCTTTTTGTAAATTTTTTTTTTTATTTGAAAGGCAGAGTAACAGGGAAAGCAAGAAACAGAGACAGAGAGAGAGAGAGAGAGAGCAAGCTTCCATCTCCTGGTTCACTCCCCAATTGTCTGCAATGGACAAGGCTGGGCCAGGCTGAAACCAGGAGCCAGGGGCTTCTTCCAGATCTCCTACATGGGTGGCAGGGACCCAAACACTTGGGCCATCTTCTGCTACTTTCCCAGACACGTTAGCAGGGAGCTGGATTGGAAGTGGAGCAGCTGGGACTCAAACTGGCACTCCATAATGGGACACCGGGGTTGCAAGTGGTGGCCCAACCTGCTGTGCCACAGTGCCAGCCCCGACCCCTGTCTCTTGATTCTGCATCTTATCTTCTAGGGCTTCTCCACATGGCGTGAGCTTCTTTCAGCGTGGAGGTCTCAAGCCCTCTTACCTAGTAGCTGGCTTCCAAGAGGCAGGAATTGGAAGCTTCCAGGCCATTTGAGGGAGACATCCAAAACTGGCATGTCACTTGCATCACTGACCACAACGGTCACAAAAGCCCGCTCACTTTCCATGCAGGAGGAAGAAATCTACCCTCTGAAAAGCATGTGTGATGGAAGTTGTTGCCTCTTTGGAGGTTGGAGGTGGCCACGGAAGGACATCAGGCTGTACAATTGATGATAATGGGGGGTGATCACTACAACAGTGAATGCATCAACCAATTGAAAGAGAGGCCCAGACACGGAGGAGCGGGAGACAGTCACAGAGGCTTCACAGGAAAGAGGCAACTGAGCTGGATTTTGAAGGATGGGTAGTTTGTGCACTGGAGAGAGAGGAGCAGTGTGTGGTGATGGGGTCCCCAGGAAACCCCTTCATATTTCATTACTGGGTAAATTTTACTTGGTTATGTTTGATATACACACCCATAGCTGCACCTTGATTTATAATGAGGTTACGTCTGGACAGCTCCATCGTGGGTTGACGGAGTCATTGAGTAGATAATCATGGGATTCCCCCAGCTACCCAATGTCTCGCTGACCATGGAGTCTCATTGGCTTCTCCTGACCGCATCTCCAGCCTGGGAAGAGATCCAAATTTGAACTTTGAAGTGTAGTTTCCACTGAATGTGTGTTGTTTTCACACCAGCGTAAGGTCAAAACACATGATTTGAACCATCTTACATTGGGGACCATCTATGCGTGTGTATGTGGGTAACTACACACATATGTATCTCTTTGTATATCTCTGCAGGCATATATATAAATATATGTATACAGCCACATCTACGTGTATCTTGTGATATTAGGGTGTAGAAAGTGCAATTAAAAGGTAGATTGACTTTGGTGCAAAAATTTTTTGAAATCCATGAGCAGTTTTTTTCTTAAGATACATTTCCGTGAAGTTTTTAAAGCCATGTGTGTGTGTTTAGAGTCTGCTCTTCAGTTTTTCATTCAACAACTTTGTCCCAAGTGCTTCCTGTGTGCCAGGCAGAATTCTAGCTGCTGAGGATACGGTGGTGAGGAAAACAGAAAACCGCCAAGAGAGGCCTCTGTATGCACCTTATGTTCCCCGACGGGGACCAGCAGTGAGCAAATTAGCACTGAAATAGCTGCTGTGGCTTTAGGTGGTGCTGAGCGATGCTGGGGCTCAGCCAGCATTTCAGACAGGGCAGCCAGGAGGGCCTCTCTCGGGCCATGGCGCTGAGGCAGAGGTGAGGGGCGCTCTTGGCAGAGTTCCACGTAAAGGGAAAAACTTTGAGAGCCAGATGTTGAAAGCCCCCTGGCCCTCCTCTCCCCCTTGCACTGGGGCTCCTCTGTTCCTGCGAACCTGCTTAGTTGTGCTGTAGGCTCTCTGGGGTCCCACAGCGAGGGTGGGACGCCCTCTCCTGTACTCTTTGCCTGCCCTGAGCTGTGGGGGCATGGACGCTGGTCAGCCATGGGTAGGGGCTGGTCATCCGCCAGCCTTGGGCTCTGGGGTGATGTGTCTCGAGTTGAGCGCCTGTCCCGTGCAGATGCCTCCGCCGCCGCTGTTCCTGGCACCAGGCGGGTTGTTTTCACTTAGGGAGAACCTGGCCTTATCCGCAGCATCATTGTTGTCCCAGAAAAGCTGGCCCTTTCCCAAGAAGAGGAATGTAGGGCAGTGGCATCACGGGCAGTGACTCCACTAATCAGGAAGTGTGCCAGGATGACTCAGGGGAAGGTGCACAACAGGTCCCCTGGCTGCTCATCCCCTGCATCCATTCGCTTGTTCCCAAAACATACATTGAGCCTGCAGAGGGAAACGCAGAGTTTCAAACTCAACCCTGCCACCTACTAGATGCGTCGCCTCAGCAGGTTATTTAATCTTGCTGAGCCTTTGTTTCTTCCCCTGTCAAGTGGGTATGCTGCCTGCACTTCAGAGTTGTCAAGAACGGGTGAGAAAAATGCCCTGGGTATAGGATGATCAGCAAATAAAAAGGATGCTGGGGCCCAGCCGTTAAGACACCCGCGTCCAGGCTGGCATCCCTGGGTTTCATTCCCGGGTCTGCCGCTGCTTCTGCTCCAGCCCCAGCTCTGACTCCTGACTCCAGCTTCCTGCTAATGCGCACCCAGGGAATCGGCAACGGGGACTCAAGTAGTTGGGCTTCTGCCATGCACATGGGAGTCCTGGGTCGAGTGCCTGGCTCCCAGGACTTTTTCAGGCACCTGGAGAGTGAATCAGCAGATGAGAGCTCTGATTGTTTCTCTCTCTACCTTTTGGGGGTTGGGGGAGGAGACAGGATGCCTACTGAATTTGAGTGCCAGCTATATAAGGAATGGTTTTTGTAATGTAAGTTTGTCCTTGAATCTTCTGTGTTTATCTGACATCCAGTTTTAACTGTCTTTCTTGTATTTCTTTCATTTAAAAAAAAAAAAGATGTATTTTGTTTGAAAGGCAGAGTTATAGAGAGACAGAGGCGGGGACAGAGAGGGGTCTTCCATCCGCTGGTTTACTTCCCAATGGCTGCAATGGCCTGAGCTGGGCTGATCTGAAGCCAGGAGCCAGGAGCTTCTTCCAGGTCTCCCACTTGGGTGCAGGGGCCCAAGGACTTGGGCCATCTTCTACTGCTCTCCCAGGCATATTAGCAAGGAGCTGGATGCGAAGTGGAGCAGCCAGGACTCGAACTGACGCCCATATGGACTGCCAGCACTGCAGGTGATGGCTTGGATAAAGCCATAGTGCTGGGCCCCTGCTTCTTGTATTTCTAACTGGCAACCTTACCCAGGAATAGAGCTCAATAAGAAAGATGCCTGAGGGGCCAGCATTGTGGTGCTGTGGGTGAAGCCATTGCCTGTGACACCAGCATCCCATATGGGCGCTGGTTCACATCCTGGCTGCTCCACTTTCCATCCAGCTCCCTGCTAATGCACCTAAGAGTTCAGCTATCGATGGCCCAAGAGCTTGGGCCCTGCCACTCATGTGGGAGACCCAGATGAAGTTCTGGCTTCAGCGTGGCCAAGGTTTGGCTGTTTCAGCCATTTAGGGAGTCAACCAGCAGATGGAAGATTCTCTCTCTCTCTCATCTCTTCCTCTGTCTCTGTACTCTGTCTTTCAAATAAATAAATCTCTTTTAAAAATAGGAAAGGTGTCTGACTTCGAGGAGCGCATGGTAGTGGTGGAGCAGCAAGAGGAACACATGTGCAAGGTACACGGACTCATGCAGAGGTGTGCACAGACTGCTCTGGAAACACAGGCATCTATCTCTGTCGGGGCTTTTCAGAAAAACCCAGGCTCATCTTTGCTGGCAGGCTTTATCAGATGTGCCCGGTGACCATGGGATTGATGCCATGATGTGCACAAAATGCAAGAGCGTCAAGTGAGACAGAAGGTTCGAGTTTGCTTTTCCATCCAACAATCCGGGAAGAAGAACTCGGTTTTCTCCCCCTCTCAAAGCAAAGGGTGACCTTTGCCAATCAGAAGGCAGACAGTCCATTCCATCCACTGATTTCCCAAAGGCCATTTCGAGATAAAGTGAAAGCTAATTTAGGGGGAAGAATTGCATTGTTCTCTGACTTTGTGGATTGTGCATTTCTCAGATAAAATGGTACTAATTCATTAGTCTGTGTCCCTGGAGGCCTGGATGCAGATTTGCTGTTGCCCCTAGGGATCCAACAAGAGTCACACCACTCGATTCTCCGGCTCCAAACTCAAATTTACCCAAGGCTTCTCTTCGGGTAAAGCTGCGAGCATCCAAAAACCGAGGGAAGAGCTGAGGAATATTTCTACAAGGGTGACAGCTGCCAGGTGCAGCCTTGCCTTCCTTTGCAAATGGCCTGGGGTTGAATGCAGTCTAATCAGCATCACCGGTGGTCCCTCCCCTTTGCCCCGTGTGGCGTGGGATGTTTTCCATGGCCAGGTTTGTTATAAAAACCCTAGCAGCCGAAGGATTAGCGTGGAGTCCTCGCAGCCACCTCTAGCAGCCACGTGAAGAAGGAGTCCCGGCTGCCTGGGGCTGAGGAGAAGGAGGGGTGGCCCACGGGGAAAGGATTTGCCCAGCCTTTCATCAATTAGTCAGTGTGGGCCCTGCACCCTGTGCTTTTCATCCGGCCTCCCTTTGATCCTCTTCCCCTGCCTCCAGCAGCAGGTGCCTGAAGCTCCTCGCAGAGGCCACACAGCTAACAAATGGCCCCAGGCCTTCTGCGTGCCAAGCCCTTGAACTTTCCTGCTGGGTCCCGCTGCTCGCTGGGATGGGCAGAGGATGGGCCTGGCCCTTGTGGCCACTCCCCATGGACAGCGATTTATGTGTAGCCAGAGGATAACCATGGGACCCCCCTCAAAGTGTTGGTCTCTTCCTGGTTTGAAATTTTACATGCCACACCCTTTGGTTTCGTTCACGCACTTCTTCTGTGATTCAGTCATTCATATCGGTAGCCAAGTTTATGCACTGGGCACACAGGTGCGTAAACAGGTGGTTCCCACCCTGGAAGGGAGTAGTTTCTGGGAGACACAGCTGTTAGGATGGAAGTGCAGGCGGCGACAGGGCACCCTGTCCAGAACTCAGTATGGTCAGGTGAGGCCCTGGTGGAGGGAGGGACACCTGTGGAGAGAGCTGGGTGATTGCAGGAGCCATCTGGGCAAGATGGAGGGCACACATGGAACACAGCCAGGGGGCTGGGCAGAGCTGACTGCCCAGGGATGTGAGTGCAGGGGGCGTGCAGCGAATGGCCTGAAGCTGGAAGAGGGTGCAGGGATAGATGGGCCACGTCGGGCAGGACTTCAAGCACCCCTGCGAGGACTCGGGTTTGTTGTCAGGGCACTGGGCAGACAGAAGGGTAGGGCTGCCCTGGGTGGTTACCCAGGTTGTATTCTGTACAAGAGTGTCAAATGAAGGCAGGCCCGCCTACTCACCAAGCCATGGCCTGCAGTGCAGAGCCTAGGTCTGCCTGGAGGAGGCCACTTCTTACTAGTTCTTTTTGTTTAAATTTTTATTTATTTATGCGAGAGGCATTGAGAGAAAGAAAGAGATCCTATTCATGGTCCACTTTCCAAATGCCTGCAACAGCCCCCAGCTGGGGCTGAAGCCAGGCATTGAATCTGGGTTTCCCTGCACAACAGCAGGAAGCCAGAGTCAGGAGTTGGTCTGGGACTCAAACTCAGGCTCTCCAGTGTGGGAAGCAGGCATCTGAACCATAGGCCCACTACCTGGCCCAGCTTTCTCTAGTTCTTCCCAAGGAACCTGCTGAGCTTACGCTGCTGCTCTTGGTATCAGGGGAGTAATGAGATCGCCTTGGTGTTGGGAGCCTTCTCCCTGGCTGCAGGCTGTGTGGAAGGAAGGGAGGGGCAGGGCCGGAGAGCGGGGTGCACACGGGGAGGAGGTGGCAGGGCCTGGGGAGGCAGTGAACTTGAGTGCTAAGGATGTCTGATGGCCCTGTGTGTCGCCGGTGCTCATTAGTAAGAGAGGATGTTCTATCTGGAGCGGAAGTGGCTGGGGTGGGGGGAATGCAGCTGAGGGGTGTGTGTTGTGCGCCCCAGCCTACTGAGAGAGCCAGGATTAGGTCTGGAGCCTGCTCTGCCCCCTGCTCTCCACAGCCCTGGCAGCCACTCATCTCCCATCTGCCTCTGTGGATTTTTTCCTGTTCTGGACATGTTATCTAAATGGAATCATGTACTATCTGGGTTTGTGTCTGGCTTCTTTTACTCAGTATGATGTTTTTCATTTTTCTTTTTCAAGATTTATTTACTGGGGCTGGTGCTATGGTACAGTGGGTTAAGCTGAGACCAGGACCAGCATCCCATGTAGGTGCCGGTTTGTGTCCCAGCTGCTCCACTTCTGATTCAGCTCCCTGCTAATGCACCTGGGAAAACAACAGAGGATGGCCCAAGTCCCTGGGCCCTGGCCCCAGCCCTGGCCCCTGCCCTCGGCTCCTGCCTGGCCCAGCCCCGGCCATTGTGGCCATCTGGGGAGTGAACCAGTGGATGGAAAATCTCCCTCCCTATAATTCTGAATTTCAAAATAAGTAAGTATTTTGATTGATTGATTTGAAAGAGCTACAGAGAGAAAGATATCTTTCATCTGCTAGTTCACTCCCCAGATGGCTGCAATGGCCGAGGCTGGGCTAGAATGAAGCCAGGGACCAAGAACTTCATGTGGATCTCCCACATGGGTGCAGGGGCCCTGGCACTTGGGCCATCCTCTGCTGCTTTCCCAGCCGCATTAGCAGGGAACTGGATTGGAAGTGGAGCAGCCCGGACATGAACCAGGCCTGGGAGCCTGGCCTTCCACTGTCCAGCTGTCTGTCTTCTCTTCAGGGAGCCCCAGCAGCTCCTTGGACTGATAAAGCCCCTATGGGATGCCAGCATTGCAGGCAGTAGCTTTACCTGCTATGCCACAGCGCTGGCCCCCTCAGTCTAACATCTGAAGGCTGGTTCAGGTAGTAGCATGACTCAGCATTTCATTGCTTTCTGTTGCTGAGTCACATCCACTCTGTGGACACACTGTGCTTTATACATCTGTCAGTTGGGATGTGTGGGGTTGTTTCTGCTTTTCGGCTATTAGTAAAAATACTATTGTGCTCACTCATGGACAAGCTTTTGTGTGGCCCCAGGTTTTCACGTGGAATTGCTGGGTCACGTGGTTGTGCCATGTGTGGTCTCTTGAGAAGTGGTCAGCCTTCTGACCACAGGGGTTGCACCATTTTGCAACCGCTGAACACTGTCTGAGGTTTCCAGTCTCGCCTTGTTACCTGTGGTATTACTTGCCTTAGGACACTGGCTGTTATCGGTATTTTTGATTAGAGCCCTCCTTGTGTGTGTGAAGCTTAGGCTTCCTATGGATGGTGCCCTTAGCCCCTGGCACTGCACTGGTTTGTTCTCTGGCCCTATAGCTTTGCCTTTTCCGGAACATGCTAACTGTAATTATACATCAGGTAGCCTTTTGAGTGTGCCTTCCTCTGCCTGTGTAGTGCACTTGACATTCATCCCCAGGAGTGTGTTCCATTGCAGAGAAAGATGCACCTTCCCAGGAAGCCCTGCCCTGATGCTCAGCAAAAACCTGAAGGGCCCTTAGCAGGAGGTTCAGGGGAAGCCCCTTCTCCTTGCAAGGGGTTTGCATAGGCTGGGGGACCTCCGCACGTCCCGGCCTGTTCCTTCTGTGCGTCCCTCTGAGCTACAGGGCTGGGTCTGCAGTCTGTGAGCTGGAGTTGTGTAGGGGGCAGACACCCACCTGGGATTAGAATTTCTCTCCTGTGGCTCTGGCCTGCCATTCATGGGGAGCAGCATGTGTGGGCCACAGCCCAGCAAGGCAGGTGCGGGCTGGACCGCCTGGGACAGCTGGTGCCTGGGAGCCTGGCCTTCCGCTGTCCAGCTGTCTGTCTTCTCTTCAGGGAGCCCCAGCGGCTCCTCGGACTGATAGAGCCATTTTCCTCTTCCCTTATCTGCTTTCATCTCCTCACTGCAGGCTTGCAGCTTGGGACTGCTGCTTCCCCCGTCCCCCTTCCCATGGCTTCAGCTGTCTGCTAGAGACTCAGGGAGGATATAGTGCAAAGATAAGGAAAGGATAATGAATTTGCATGGTCCAGCAGCGCTGTAGACCTCAGAACCTCCGAGGTAGACGTGAGAACTTGATGCAAGAAGAAATCAGGGTTGCAGCTGGTGAAATACCTGGGTCAGAGTCCCGCTGCGGTCAGCAGCACAGCAGGGATTTGAACTCGGTGAGTTCTGAACCTCAGTGCTGGGTGCAGCACCTTCCCCCCGCCCCCTGGGGCATTATGTGTCTAACAGTGTCTGATGAACTTGTTTTAGTCAGCAGAGGCTTGTCCCGCACGAGAAAACCTCGAAAACACAGGCTTTGATGTGGGGGTACGTGGTTAAATGCACATTAGAATCTATAAACATACAACTCGAACTGCAAACATTTGTCTGTCTGCTGGTGAAAACTAGCTCCGGTCCCCCCCGTGATGGGCTGGCCGTGCCTGGTGTAGGAGACAGCATGGCGGACAGCCATTTGCTCAAGGGGCTGCCCATCTCCCTCCTCGAGCCACTACAGCTGGGCTGGGCTGTGTTTCTCCATCTCCGTAGCCTTGGCACCAAGCGCTATAAGTAACAGTCTATTGTAGGCATTTGCTGAATGAGGAAGGAGCAGATGACAGAATGAATGAAATTCGACAGTGGAAGATGGAGGATGGGCAGTGCCTCCCCTTCTTTTTTGGAGAAAAATCAGAAGGCAACTGCTTTGGTGGGGTGGGGAGCTGGGGCCCAGCGGGCCGGCTGCAGCCCCCATGCCATTGCTGGGAGGCCGACTGTCTCTGTGTGAGGCCCTTCCGGCTGCCCCACGCGTTTGCTTTGTGGGCTGTGGATGCTGTGATCTTAGGATGGCCCTTCCTGCCACTTTGATCCTTCATGTGCAAGGACCGGCCAGCATCTGCTCGTTTGCTTTGCCAAAAGGCTCCCCACCCTGCGGGCCACGTGCCGATTGTCTTCTCCTCTGGCTCCTTGCCGATGCCTACTGGTTTCCCGGACAAATTCTGCCCCCTGTGTCCTGTACTGGTGAAGGCAGCGGTGCAGCCTTGGCCAAGGTCAGGGGCGCAGGGCTGTGGCGGGTGTTGGGGTGAGTCAGAGATCTGCTGGCAGTGATGTGACCCCTGCCGGTGTTTATTGAGGCCCTACTATGTGCCAAGCATGGGACTGGATTCTCTCATGCCACAGACGCGGGTGATCTGGCTGTAGGCGCGGGAGCTGGGTTAAAAAGGACAGATTCAGCTCGAGCGTTTGCTCAGAGTTAAAGGCACAAACTCCGCTGCCCTGTGCTGGGGGGTGGAGGGGCCTGGTTCCCCCTGAGGCTCTGTCGGTGGAGGAGAGGGCAGTTGCTGTTTCTGGGTTTAAAGCTCTTACTTGGCAAAATCACCAAGTCCGTACCTGTGTTGCCGATTCCCTGTAATTATTAGAATATGTACCCCGCCTGTGAAATTCACTCCTCCCTCTCCCCTCCCATCCCTACTTCTGGTCCTCGCTCTCCCTCCCACTATATTCAGTTGCCTACAATGTATCAGTCACTATGCTCAGATAGAGAAAGAAATGACACAGTAGCTCCTGTCCTGGAGTAATACAGCCCAGATGCCAGTGGGCGGGGTGGGAGTGGGGCAGAGATAAAAATAAAATCCATTATATTTGCCGGCGCCATGGCTCACTGGGCTAATCCTCCACCTACGGCGCCAGCACCCTGGGTTCTAGTCCCGGTTGGGGCCCCAGATTCTGTCCTGGTTGTTCCTCTTCCAGTCCAGCTCTCTGCTGTGGCCCAGGAGGGCGGTGGAGGATGGCCCAGGTGCTTGGGCCCTGCGCCCGCATGGGAGACCAGGAAGGGGTGCCTGGCTCCTGGCTTCAGATCGGTGCAGCACGCCGGCCGTGGCGGCCATCTGGGGGGTGAACCAGCGCAGGGAGGACCTTTCTCTCTGTCTCTCTCTCTCTCACTGTCTAACTCTGCCTGTCAAAATAAATAAATAAATAAATAAATAAATAAATAAATAAATAAACAAATAAAATCCATGATATAAAACACATGGCATGTTAGGAAGGGGTCTGTGCTACCTGAAGCGGAGAATGAGGCAGTTAAGTGATGATTTCAGCTGCATGGCAGGAGAGGGCTCATTGAGACAGAGATGTTTTAGTAGACTTCCACAGACATTAGGGAATGAGTCATACGGATAGCCAGAGAAGGGCCTTCTAAGCAGGGATGGTATGTGCAAAGGCCCTGAGGCAGGGATGTAGTAGGCATGTATGGAGAATAGTGAGGAGGTATGCTGAAGTGGCTTGAACAAGGGAGCAAGGGTAGGAGATAAGTCCAGGTACCTAGTGGGGCAGGGGAGTCAGGCCTTGGAAGGATTTTGGATCCTGTCTCACATGATGAATATTAAAGTGTGGTTCCCCCGCATCTCTTACGGGTGCTGGTTCAAGTCCTGGCTGTTCCACTTCCGATCCAGCTTCCTGCTAATCTGGGAAAGCAACAGAGGATGGCCCAAGTGTTGGGCCTCAGCACTTATGTGGGAGACCTGGAAGAAGCTCCTGGCTTCGGCCTGGCCCAGCCCTGATCATGGCAGCCCTTTGGGGAGTGAACCAGTGAATGGAAGAGCTCTCTCCCTCTCTCTGTAACTCTGCCTTTCAAATAAATAAGTCTTTTAAAAGATAAATAGAAGTGTGGTCTTTTAAGTGCCCCAGTGAGCTGGAGGCTCTAGGGGTGGAGTCCACAGTCTGGTTTAAAAAGAACGCTCCCTGGGGGATTCTAAAGGCGGCTAAAATGGGAGGCCACTGCCGGTGTCCTGCCAGGCCAGGCCTTACGCCCCCTGCAGAGTCCATTTCCCCCCTCCCCAAGTCCCGACAGGCCGTAAGCAGCAGCAGGTGCCTCGGAGACAGAAGCACACCTAACCGCAGTGCCCTGTCTCAGTGTCTGGAAGTCGACGCTCCGGCTAATGCAGAGGTCAGCCACCGGCCTGTGCTCAAACTGGGGCCGGGTGACTGCCAGGCAAAAGGTAGGAGGCCCGGGAGTCGGGGCCGGCGGCGGTGAGATGCCATCATGGGTGTAGGGGTGGAGACGCCTGTGGGACACCTGCTCCCGGCCTGTCATTTGTCCTCAGAAGGGCTAATGATGGCCCATTAGGTCCGGGTGTGGTTGCTGTGTGTGCTTGGACTCTGGGGCACCTGCCCTCTTGCAAATTGTGCCTGTGGGCTCGGGGGCACCCAGAGACACTGCTGTTCGCAGGAAGAGGGGCGTGGGCAGGGTGTGGGCTCCGCGTGACGCAGAGCCCTGGGTGCAGGGACCACAGCTCCCTCTCGTGTGACGTCATGCTGCAATTAAAGGCTCTTGGAGACAGGCATTGCAGCCGGCAGGCAGCACAGCTGTCACTTTAAGACTTTGTTTTTGCATCTTGGGCGATTTTGTACCGAGGGACTGAGGCCGGCCAGAGATGGCAGCATTCAGGTTTCGACCTCTCCTGTGTGCTGGGCCTGGCGTAGACCTGCTTTCTAATCTTATCAGGTGGAGGTATTGTCTTCCCATTTTATAGACAAGAATGTCAAGGCTCAGGAAGTTTAATTACCTTGCCCAGGACTGGGGCTTGACCCCTGTTTGGTCTGAACCAGACATGAGATTGTCCCATTGCCCCCTGCTTATTCTGGGTTGTGACAATCCAATGATACAAGACAGTGTCTGGTCTCAAAGGACTCCCCCCTCCACAAGCTGCTGGAGAACAGCCACACACCTAAAATAACACAGCCACATGTCACAGTCGCCCTGTGAGGTCACTGCGGTGTAATCAGGGTCTGGACCAAGTACAGTGGGAAGGACGGTGACGGAAGGCTTCCCAGAGGAGGTGGCCCCTGAGCTGGGCTTCACAAGATGAGTAAGGGTCTATCGGAAGTGGTCGTGCAGGGAGGCGAGGAGAGAAACAGCTCGAGCTTTGAGGGCTGAGGGTGTGGACATTTGGGGCGTGGCAAGAATTTGTTGGTCTGCATCCCGGCCGGTGGGATAGGCGTTTGAGGAGGTGAAGGTGCACAGGCAGGGCTGGCACCAGATCACAAAGGCCTTGAATGCCGTGCTGAGCTCTTAGCACAACTCTGTGGGTGGGGAAGGCCCCATGTGCTAGGCGCCCGATCCTGACCGGCGTTTCTGGGCTGCGCCGAGCTCTTCTTGTTGTGGTCACCACCGCCTCTCCCCAGCCAGCACTGACCGCTCCACACGTGCCTTGGGCTCTGCCAGGCCCAGGCACGGTCAGCTGATGTCTGTCTGCAGCGGGTGACCAGGCCCTGGGGAGGGTCCGCAGATGCTAAGCGCTGTGATGGAGAGCTCTGGGCACCTTGCTTTTGGAAGAGTGCGAAACCCCTTCTTTGCCTATTTCTAAATATCTTCCCATCAGAGGAGACAGTTGAAGACGGAGGTCAGTGGCCCACATCCCACCACCTAGAAGAAAGCAGGGGTCATGACTTGGAGTATTTCCTTTGCAAACCCTCGTATGCATTTCTGTTTTCCTCGCAAAGTAGAACCCCGTCGTCCGCACGGTCTGTTTGCCTGTGTGAACTCCTCTCCCTGCCATTGCACGCGCTGACAGCACCGTCACACGTGGCTGCAGAACGCCCATCTGTGGTCACTTCCGTCGTATTGAACATCTGGTCGTCTCATTCTGTGGTTCTGCAAAGAACCCTGGAGCCGCTGTCACATGCCGTGTCACCTTTGCATATGATTGATGATGTCCTGGACATACACCCCGACATGTGGAATCACTGGGTTTGATCAGCCAACTCCTGAAAGGCCTTGAATGCCCACCCAAAAGACTGCAATGGCAGCCACTGAAGTTCGAGAGAATTCGATAGTCACACCTTTTGCTACACCAGTTCTGATACAGCTCAAGGAGACAGAGGATGTGCCAGGAGAGGGAGGGCACAATGCCACTTGTATCACCTACGAAGGTGAATAGGAGAACATGGCTGCCACTGATGATGAAATGTTTGTGTGCCCCTCCCCCCACAACTTGTGTTGAATTTTCCCCAGGATGAGGGTGCTGGGAGGTGGGGCCTTTGGGAGAGGATTGGGTCACCAAGGTGGGTCCCTCATAGATGGGATTAGCATCCTTATAAAAGAGACCCTAGAGGGCTCCCCTGGCCCTCCTGCCATCAGCAGAGGACCCAGCTAGAAGGTGGCCACCAGTTCTGCACGCGTCTTGATCCGGAACTTCCCAGCCTCCAGAGCCGTAAGCAATAAATGTTTGTGGTTGGCGCCCAGCCCCCCAAACCGACCATGGCAGCGGCTTAGGTGTGCAGCGACATCTGGCTTCCGAAGGCTGCACTTCGCAGCTCATCGGATGTGAGCGTCCATGCTGGGACGGGCAGAGCAGGAGGTCATGGAGTGTCTGCTTCCCGTATGAGAGGAGGGCTGAGCCGGCTGCCCAGTGGCTCCTTCCAGACCACTTCGGAGTAAGCTGGGGTTGGGGGAGAAATGCAGGGGTGTTTGCACACGCGAGCAGAAGGAGGGTTCCCCAGGCTAATTTGTGTGGAGCTCTGGGCCAGGCCGTGTGCTCGCGTTGGCTCTTTGATGCTCCTGACAGTAAGAGAGCCGTTCTGTGCATACCCATCTTGCAGAAGAGGAAACTGAGGGTTTGAGAAGCAAACATCCCCTCCCAGAGCTCCAGCCAGCCTGCAGAAGCTGGGATTTGAACCCAGGCAGCCTGACTCCAGAGATCATTTTAGGAAAGATGTTTGCAAGCTTTTCTTTCAACAAAGGATTAACATGCAGAATAGATTAATATTCAGTCACAAGAAACAAGTAACACAATTTACAATGAGCAAATGCTATGGATAGACATTTCTCGGAAGAAGACACTCAGATGTGAACAATTCTGTGAAAAAGAACTCGCATCGTCAGCCACCAGGAGCCACTCTATCTCGGCCCTTCCTGCAGCCTCCCACTCTCAGAGTCGCCTGACTTCCAAAGCGTCGACAGCCCTTGAACTTGGGGGATGAGCCAGGCAAGGACCAGGCCCGCCAGCTTGTCATTGTCCCCAGGTTGCTATGGCACGGTTGGGGCAGGCCCTCTGACCACGCTCATTCCCCTGGACTTCACTAATTGCTTTTGAAGGAGCCACTTGACCACGTGTCCCTGGTTGCCTCGGGCAGCAATTACGATGGAGCGCACAGGATGGAGACAAGTGTCCTTGCTTCCCCGAGGGCCGAGGGAGACACACACTGCAATTCACCAACTCAGGTTGCTGGTGGGTCCATCTGGATTTAGGATCGCAGCAACTCCTCAGGATCTGCTTTGATGTAGGAGGAGCACGGGGACTCTGTTAAGAAAATAATCATTTTGATTAGAAGGAAGCCACGTAATTTGGGGGAAGAGAGGAGAGCACTAATTACATTTTTAGTTGTTCCAGTTGTCCTACAGGATAAACACTCAGGAGTTGAGATTAAGACAGAGACCGAATTTGTCTTTCCAAATGTTCCAGGCAGTTCCCTATAGAAAGTCACCTCTGTTGAAACCCATTTTTAGTTTTAACTGCCTTACAAGCTGAAACCAGGCTGGTTTTATTAATTTTTTTAAAGTGGGCAATTTTGATGTTTCTTTAATTATATGTTGTTCTGATTCTCTTATTCTTTAAACATTGGCTGAGGCATGCTAAGAAATGTATAGACCTTGATGTTGATGTGTGACCATTCTGATTGGCGGGAGTGTTGGTGAGGAGATGGAAGGGCTGATGAAGTTTGAAATCCAAGTCTCATACTAGCTGTGTGGTCTTTGACAAGTTACCTAACCTTTCTGTGCCTTAGTTTCTTGTCTGTGAAATAGGGTGTTCAATGGCACCCTCACCCCCCATAGAGTTGTGTGAGGATTTGTTGACTATTAGGATAAACTAGGTTTCGCTGCATTAGTAGACAAATCCCAAGTCTCAGAGGGTGTTCGCATCCACTGTTTATTTCCACTGTTGCAAATTTCGCTCCAGATCTGCGTGACCCCAGAGCAGTCCCCCTCCTTATGTGACCACAGCATCTTCCCGGGTGCTTCCACCTTACAGCCCTTCACACAACCAACAGTGCTTCCATCCTTACTGCAACCTCAAAGACACACGACAGAGACTTAGGTACTGGCTCTCCAAGGCAGTGGCATGACTCACTGCTTGTCCTTCATTGGCCAGAGCAGGTTGCACGGCCACATGTGACCCCAAGCTGGTGGGAAGAGCCCCGAGCAGAGGGAAACGCATTGCCCTAGGACCGTGCCTGGCAGACGCAAGCATCAGATAAGCAGGAAGACAAGTTTTCATTCCTATTGAGACTGCTTTTTCTCCCCTTTTACACTGGACCCAAGAAATAGCTCCCACCTGCTCCAAGGTCCAGGTGGACTCCCAGAAAGTGGTGCGTGCCGCTCACCGATGGCCATGGTGGCTCTAGCATCATGGTGCTTGGTGGGTGGCACACGTTTGGGAGGTGGCATTGGCAATGGTTGAGATCAGGGGCTTAGAGTTTGGGGGACTTGAGTTTGATCCCGGAGCCAACGCCTGCTGAATGTTTGTCCTTGACTGGGTGTTTAACTTTGCTTGGACTCAGTGGCTTCACAGATAGCATGGTCATAGGGATGCCTATTTCACAGGGTTGCTGTGATAATTAGATAATGAATACAAAGCACTCGTGAGCCTGAAGTTTAGTTTGTGGATAGTAATTGTTATTTGGGTGATGATAAGCTTTTCTGAACCTTCAACTTACTCATCTGTGCAATGGGAGTAATCAGACCTTTTAGAGTTTTGGGGGGAGGAGTCTAAGGGGGGTCATGTATATGTGCACTTAGAACTCAGAGAAGACATCCCCCGAACAGATTTTTTCCTCTTCACTTCCCAATTATGTCGGGTTTTGATCCTCATGCAACTTAGGAGACCATTTGAGGTATCACCTCCATTCTTCCCTGCCTCCCACAGTGGTTGGGGCTTGCATGAGTTGATGTAAACACCTGCTAATTAGGGTGCATAGTAGGTGCTTAGTAAATGTTGGTGTCTGTGGCCCTGATTCCTCCCCACAGTGTCATTCCCAGGATGAGCTGGAATTTCAGATACGAGGAGTGAGGTGTTTTACGAACTTGGAGTGGGAGGTTCAGCTTGGGATTGCACACTCTCAACAGACAACCGCCCATGTCTCCAGGGACAGTAAATGGCCCCACCTGCTGGAGCCAGCAAGGCCACCCAAAGCGACAGAACCACTATGGAGGGAAAGGTCAGATGTCACTCGCAGCTCGGCAGTGTCTGTGGGGTTGGGCAACACCTCATCCTGGGATCCACCAGCAGTTGGCTTTGGTACCCATAGGTGCCCCTGGGAGCTGATGAAGCCACACTAGGGAGAACACATCCTGCAGAGACACCACACATTCCTGATGCCACTGCTCTTGTGAGCACATTTCAGGCCACACTCACTGTTCTAGAAAATTCTGAAACCATGCCACTTCCTCTTTGAAACTGTCTCCCCCTTGCCCAGCTGACTGGCCACACCTTGCTTTGTGTCCCCACCTAAACCTCTGGTCAGTATCTTTCAGTGCGTGGCACCCCAGGCATCAGCACACAGTAGGCGATTAGCGGATGATTGTTGAGTGAATAACAAAGGGAGGGCATCAGGAAACTTGAAGACAGCTATTTTCTAGAGAAAGCGTCTTATATAAACCCTTTTTGATGTAATGCATCTCTTGGGCATAGAAGCAGGAACATTTTCCTTTTCTTCTACTGTCTTAAAAAAAGGAAAAACCTCACACCAGGAAACAACTCTGTGGGATAACCTTTGAGGCTGCAGCCGAGGCTCGGGCTGAAGAGAAGAGCATCCGGTGATTGATTAGTCATGCCTGCTGGGGAGAGGCCCGGAGGGTGGGCAGCACTTAGGCCTGGGAGCTGCCCTCCCTCTTCAGTCCTTAACCAGCAACACAATTAGCGAAAATGCCACCTTCCGAGTGGAGGATGGCCTTTTCTTCAGCCTCTAATGGGATATTTAGCAAATGTCTCTTACTATTAAAATGAAAATGGAGTGGAAAATAGACCTCATTTTATAGTCTACATCCAGTATATACGGGTACCTTCTCAACAGAATTAATTTTTTTTTCTAATGAGTGAAATGCAAAGTCAACTGCCTTCCCCGGCACCCCCAGGGCTCCCCTCTGGGTGCATGGGGATCCGTGCTCAGTTGCCTACTGCACAGTGCACTGGTGACCTGGGTGCTCCTGGCCTCTGAGTTACAGGGCTTATTTGTTTCTCCTGCCAGCGTGTTATTAGTGGAGATATCCCAAACCTGCACAGACGCTGAAGGAGCCGTGCGATAAATACCTGTGCACCCTGCATCTCTTTCACCAACTGCTAGTATTTCACCTGGTTTCACATCCTGCCCCCCGCTGCACCCCCACATCCACCCACCCACTTCCTCTTTGGCAGAACCATTTCAGGTCGCCTCAGCCGTCACGGTTCTTCACCTCTTCTCTTCCGCCCCGAGCCTCTGCTGCACTTCCTAAGAACGTGGACTTCCTCCCGCATCATTCCAAGGCCATTACCAACCCAGACTTTTAAAGGGAACACAAAAATATTATCACATGGAAGAACATGGGTATTAATTCCATAATATCATCTGCCACTCAGTCCTTATTGTCTTTTCTTCAGAAGTCCCAAGAATGACTTTGATCATTTTTAAGAAAATCTTGGAGCCAGTTCATTACATTTGGTTACTCTCTTTAGTCCAAGTCCTTTATAATCTAGAATAGCAGCCCCTCCCTTTTTTGAGAGAGAGAAAGAGCCAGACAGATCCACAGGGAGTTCTCATCCACTGGTTCATTCTCCAGCTGCCCATGGTGGCCAGGGCTGGACTGGGACAGGAGCTCAACACGGAGTCTCCCACAAGGGTGCCATCACCACTGCCTCCTGGGATCTGCAGTGGCAGGAAGCTGGAGCCAGAGCTGGGCATCGAACCTGTGAACCCCTGCGTGGGGTGCAGGTGTCTTAGCTGTGGTGCAAAATGCCTGCTATGCGGGGTGCAGGTGCCTCAACTATGAGTTGAATGCCTGCTCCTTAACTTGTTGTCTCTATATGTTTTCATGACTATTTTAAGAAGACAAAAAGTCTGGGAACGTCTCTTTGAAGAAAAACGGTCTTATGGAATGTCTCACATTCTGGATTCAGCTGGTGGTTTCTGCATGGTTGTATTAAAACGAAACATGTCTGACAGGCACCCAGACAGGTGTTGCCGGGTGCTTCTCCCTGCATCACATCAGGAGCGCTCACATCTGGCCGTGTCCCCAAGTTGGAGATATTCCCACGACCCTGCGGCTGGAGCTGCTGGCTGCAAGATGTCCTTGTCAAGGTACCCTTCACCCTTGAGTCTGGGAGTGACACTCTGACTCTCCTGTGGCCCAGCAGCCCTTCTCACAAAGGGCTTAGCATCCATTTGTGATCCTACCCGAAGCAATGATTACAACGAGGATTGCAAAATGTTGCTTTTCTCATTCTATTGTTCCTTCCCCATTGATTAGCTTGCATTGCAGAAACTGTAGGCTGATCGCTAACCTTTTTTGGGCTTTATCCTACTTACCTATATAAAGAACATAATAAGAGAGGGGTGACCGCTTCTCGGCCTTTTGGCCAAGATCAAGTGAAGAGAGGGGTGAGTGGAGGATTGATCTTGGGAATGAATATGGGAGGGCCCGAATAAAGGGCTGCAGTTTTGATTGTTGCAATGCTCACTATTTGCGTTCTGAGGGTGGTGCCTTGAATGGGATGACTGCATTTATCTAAGTTGGCTGTTTGGAAAAGAAGCGCAAAAGAAACATAATCAGTTCGGCTCGACAAATATCTCTAAGCGCTACTGTGCCGACCCAGTGCTAGGGGTGGAGGTTTGTAGGTGAAAGGATTTGATGCTGAGGGAAACCGAAGATGTGTAACGTGGCTATCATTAGAACAAACTTCATTTCTTCATTAATTCACTTGTGCATTATTTTATTGACTCAATGAACATTTGATGAGATGCTGGAGATATCAAATCGGATAATCCCAGGGACCTGCTCTGAAGAGACTAGAGTCTGGTGAAGAGACTTATGGCTTCTCCTTGGGGGACCCCCTGAACCCAGGCCCAGGTCTGTCTGATCCCATGCCTGTCCCCTTCCCTCTACACCCAGGAGCAACAGCGGTGGAGAGGAGCCCATCTGGGGAGCTATTCAGGTTGAGCTGTTGTTGACTCTTGTTCTGTACGTCCTTGCCAGAATGTAGCTAGAGAGTGGGTTTTCAAACCAGCCTCCTCGTGGAACCCACATCCCCAGCAATGATCCGGGGTTGCTGAGAGCACTCCAATGAGAGCCATGGGGGTGTGGGCCTCAGCAGGACTCATGGGCTTGTGCACTCGGCCATTCTGGCTGGCCATTTGCTCTTGGCTGAGACCTTGCAAGATAGGCAGCCGGAGCCTTCCACAGCTGCTCCCAGGGGTGGGGTATGTAGGGGATGAAGTGCATTCTCCTGGGCTGTGCCACAGGGGTTGCTTCCCACTGCTTGTCTCCCCCGTCAGACTGTCAGCTGCTTTGCCCCCTCTAGGGAGACACCTCCCCTCAGATCAGGGCGAAGAGGCTGCTGGGGGTGTGCGTCATCTGTCCTTCCATGCCAGCCAGGCAGGAGAACCACAGAGGTGGGAAGGGGGAGACCCACTGGGGTCAATTAAAACTCGGTGGAGCAAGGAGGCTCTGTGCTTGTAGGAGACCGATCGTTTGGAAGGGTTTGAAAGTCAGCCAGCGAAGGTCAGCTACACCTTCCCTCCTCCCGGATGCTTCCTGGATCTCAGATGTAGCAGGGAGCTGAATTGTTCAGACCTACACACTCATCATCCTCAAGCAAGGTTGTTTCTTGGTTTAGTTCTTTTTTTTTTTTTTTTTCTCCACTTCATCTGTAAACTCCACTCCCCAGTTGGTACCCAACCACAGTGTCCAGTGTTTGTTCTTGGGCAAGTATGTTGTGTCTTTGTCAGACACGGAGTGTTGGCTTTTGAAGGTGTTGTGGTGCCTGGGAGCCTGAGCTGTCACGCCTTCCCCCTGTGTCCTTGCGTGCTCTGCATGTACCGGCATGGTGCTGGCAGTATGTCTAGTTTGTCGTGTCTGATGGCTACACGGCTGATCCAATCAAGGCAGGCCAAGTCACGCTGTCCTGACAGCACCCGAATACCAGTGCCTTACTGCTTGGCCACCCTACTTGTCCATCAGGTCGAGAGGGGCTTTGCTTTGGGGATTTAGGTTGGTGGTACCTTCATTCGTCATGGCAAGGGGAGGCTGAAGCAAGTTATTTCCTGGCTCATAAAGAGTCTGTCCAGAGCATGGCAAAAGCCACGGCTTTTTAAAGCCTCCTGTCCAGAAATGGCCAAAGCAAGTCCATGGCCCATCCCAGGCGGGAACTGGACTCATACTCTGGAGCTGGGGAGCATGTTAGCAGGTAGCACGTAGTATGTACCCATTACCCATTCTGGACTGGTGGCCAAATGGTTGTTTCCTGTTCCCTTCTACCGCAGATAATAATGCTGACATGAGTGTTTACTCGTTTGCTTATGGAACTGGGCGACTCTCTCTGGGCTCTGTATCTCGCAGTGGGTGTGTTGGTCATACAGTTTGCATGTACACAGGTTTGAGCGTTTGCTACCGGAGGAATCCCTAGGACAGCCGTGCCAGTTGGCCTCCCCAGCAGTGCGCGAATGCTCTTCCTCACCCACGTCCCCTCCGATGCCCGGTGTTAGTCCACGTGCTGATTCTGTCCCTCTGTCGAGTATAATGTGGAGTCTCACCACTGCCTTCCCTTACATTTCTCTTCTTAGCTGTGAGTTGGGTCCTCATTCCCTCTATCTGCTGATCGTTTGGGTTTCCACGTCTGTGAACCGCTGGTGCACATTCAGGGATGGTATTTCTACCGCGTTCCCTGTCTTTCCTTGTTGAGTTGTTGGAGGTTCTGATGTAACTAGGTTATCAGTCTCTCATCGGGTATCGACCTGGCCGGTGTCTTTTTCCACTTTGTCACCTATTATTAACATTGTCCATCGTATCTTCTGTTGGACAGAAGCTCTTCATTCTTTAAGTGTATTTATTTATTGGAAGGGCAGGAGAGGCTGTATCTGCCATGCCCTGTGTGCGTCCCGAGTGGCAGCTTAACCAGCGGTCCTACAGCACCCACCCCAGAAGTTCTTATTTTGATTTAATCAGATATATCTCACCCCCCCCCCTTTTTTTTTTTTTTTTTTGTTTTTTTTTGGTGATTTTGTTCAAGATCAGTGTTCAAAATCGCATTTACGGCTTTCATCCACTTACCTCTGTATACGGTATATGGGAGGGATCCGAGCTCCTTTCGCGAGCCAGTGTTCTCAACGTTACTGTGGAATTCTTCCTTTCTCCTTTGAGAGATACACTTGCTCCCAAATCAAATTCTTCTTACGTGGGTTTGTTTCTGAGCTTTTTATTTTGTCCTGAGCTCTCTGAGCCTTACCATCCAAAAAACAAAACAGACCACGTTTTGTTTTGCAGAATTTGTTTGGTGTGTTGTGAGTAGGGGTGCCTGGGTGGTTCCTTTTGGGAAGTGGTGAGAATGAAATGACATGGACATTGGAATCTGATGAGGCTGGGCTCATCCTGGTTCCACCAGTTACCAGTTGTGTGGGGTTGAGCAACTTCTTCTGCCTCTCAGAGCCTCTGTTTTTCCATCTTTAAAATGGGTAATCGTGTGCATCTCCTAGGATTGTTGTAAGAATGAAATACTGGGGCCAGTATTGTCACATAGCACATTAAGCTGCTGCATGCAATGCCCTCATCTCATATCAGAGGGCCTGTCTGGGTCCCATCTGCTCTGCTCCCTGCTAATGCACCTGGGAAGGCAGCAGAAGATGGCACAAGTGCTTTGGCCCCTGCACCCATGTGAGAGACCTGGAAGAAGCTCCTGGCCTCTGACTTCAGCCTGGCTCAGCCCTGGCTGTTGTGAGCATTTGATCAGTGAATCAGCAGATGGAAGCTTTCTCTCTCTGTCTCTCTCCTCTCTCTGTCTCTCCCCTCTCTCTGTGTTGCTCTGCCTGTCAAATTAAAATAATACATACTTTTGAAAAATACTAGAATATGCGTAAAAGCACAATTTTCCGTAAATGTTGTTTCCCCTTTGATCGTCATCATCAGGCAGTGATGAAGCTGTTTTCTGGCCTCACCAGAGTGCCTGTAAATGGGAGACACACTGCTTCTGACCCCCTGATGGCATCGCCCCCTGTTCCTACCTGTTAACCCATGACTTCCACTTGGCTATTTCTGGTGTGGCTGCGGTATCCCATGTGGCCTCACAGAAGCTGCCCATTGGCCATCGCAGCAGAACATCTGTAGGCCCGGCTAGGGTCTCCATGGAACACCTGTGCTGCTGCCTCCCCACCCACCCAAGCTGCCCCACGCGCCTTGGAGACAGGGCCCAGTGCACTGCAGGTGCTTGGCTGGAGTGTGGGAGGAGCCGGCTGAGGGCTGCTGGACTGGCTGTGTGCGTGGGGGCTTTAGGGACATTCTGTGTTCCACTTCAGCTCCCCTTCCCCTCTCGGCCCTTTCCCTGGGAAGGGTAAACATGATGCTAAGTTAAAGCCGGGTCCCCGGGCCCTAGGCTAGGCACTCAGCCTCTGGGATGGGCGGCCTGGTGGGGGTGCTCAGCCTGAGTGATGGGGAGTAGCCTGGTTTGAAGGCCACTCTGGCTGGCTCTGTTGGGGGGGGGGTCTTTGGCTGCCTTTCAGAAAAGGAGTTCCACGCCCCCCCCCCTTTTGTGATTTAAGCTTTTGATCCCTTGGTCATCACTGAGATGTGTCACCTGTTCTGTCACCAAGCCTGATAGGGCTGTAAGTCCAGGAGACAGGTCTTCGTGACTTGGCACACTGGCCAAGAAGGGCCATCACTGCCCCCTTTCCCGGAGGCAGGCTCCCTCCTCCCAGGGGTTCCCGGAGAGCACCCACCCACCCCCCAGCCCCTCTGTCTGCATCTTTGTGTTTTAAGCTACTGCTGGCACAGAGAATCCAGAACGTTCTTTCCCCCTCCCCTGTGCTTCTTTGTGGTATTAATAAACCAGTTCCAGCACTCTCCCTGGATTCTGAGACCTGCGTGCTTGCCTTTGGCTCAGCGCCAGCTTGACTGACAAGCAGGGAGATCATTCTGGAACTGTGCTGTATTGGAATGAGACGAGATCCTGTGTCTGGTGGACTGGGCTGTGCCGCTCGCGTCTTCCTAAGAGAGGGCTCTGGACAGGGCCTCTGAGAAAGGAGCTTCAGGGAGCCTGAACCAAACCTGTTGTTCGAAGCGGGCTCTAGGACTGGGCAGTGTGAGGCCATCTCACGCGCCCTGTCTGGTGCCCAGGAAGCAAGGGGCTGCCGGGCATGGCCAGGTCTGGGCGGAGTTTTGCTGCTCTCCTGCCACACCTCTGGACAGCCCTGGGGGAGGACATGGAGGGGCCATGAGCCCCGGAGCCCAGCCTTGCCTCAGAGCCACCTGCCTTTGATTTTCGATGGCGGTTTCTAGTATTCATCCACTAGCAGACACGTCCTTGCCCTCTTTATTCTTTGTTAAATATTCCTAGAACCGAGGAGGTAAAGGAATGGACACTCAGGATAAATGAGAAATTGAGTGTTTTTTTACTAGCCTTCCCATGCCATGGGGACGGTGCAGTCTATTTATTGTATTTCTATGGTAAATGTTAAGAAGAAGGTCGTAACTCTCTCCGAAAGCTACCTTTCTGTTTGTCTGGTTTCCTCTAAAGCTTGGGTAGCAGACCCTCAGAATGTCTTCCCTGGGCCTTTGTTCGCGGCAGACATGAGTCACCCCGGTGGCCCTTTTTCTCACTGAGTGCAGTAGAACTTCAGAATCCTACTCAACACTGTTCTAGGCGCCCACTGCTGATCCGATTGGCATGTTACATCAAAGCTCTTAGCTATTTTTTTCCATGTAAGTGGCCATCTAGTCGTCTTCATTGATCCTTGTTAATTCTCTCCAATTGGCTTGTACTAAATATCATTTATTAGGTGTATGTTTTAACTTTTTTTAAACTATTCTATAGGTTGCTTGGGAGAAGAAACTGTATTTGAGTCATCTTTTTAAAAAAATTTATTTGGGAGAGAGAGAGTGGGAGAGAGGGAATAAGAGAGAGTGGGGCGGGAGAGAAAGGGAGAGACAGGCAGATTGAGAGAGCGCACCCATCCTCTTGTTCACCCCGGAGCGCCGCCCGCCCGCAGTTTCTGCGGCTGACACATCTTTGCATCATCCCAGCTCCGCCCCGGGGTTGTTGTCCATACGCATTGCATTCATTAGATCAATGCGTGGGTGGGTCTGTCTTCCCAGGAAGAGGAAGAGGATGGTGCTGAAATTGTGTTCAGGATCCACTTTAGGGCTTGCAACTCCCCTCTCCGCGCTGCGTGCCTGTAGTACATGCCCTCTTCCTGCTGTGAACAAGAGCCAGCCAGCAACTACAGAATGAAAGGTGCTGGCATGTTTAAACCCATTTCCTGCCCCAAACCGGAACAGAGCCGGGGACAGCTTGTCTCATGTAAATTTCAGAAGACAGGAAACCACCTCCTCCCTTGAGCCAAGTTCCGGTTCAACGTGGCTCTTTCCTCAGCTCAGTTCCAGCAAGAGTGTGGCACAGAGAAGGTGGAACAGAGGGCAGGACCTGTGTCCTCAACGAGGGGGACCGTGAGGACCCCACTGCTCTCTTTCCAACTCCTCCAACTTGACTCTGCAGGGGGCTTTTGGCCTGGGGACCCTTAGACATTTCCTTGTGGTTTGTCGTCAGCTGACCCTGTGATGGAGTTCCTGGACCTTGGCTCTGGCTCACGGCCGTCAGCCCTGTGTCTCAGCCTCAGCACCACGGGCGTGGCGGGCCGGGTGTGCACGGTTAGGTGCTGACGCTTCCCTGCCCTTCACCTGCTGTGTGTCAGCAGTGCCCCTCCCCCGAGTCACCACAATTCCTGACCCCGAGGATGGCTCTAGAGATTGCTGAATGTCCTCGGAGCTGGGAAGAGCACCTCTGGTCAGGAGCCAGAGGCCTGGAACAACACGGGGTAACTGGCAGTCCATGTATGTGTGTTGAAAGAACGGTTCTCTCCGCATTGATCGCACTCCTCGCACTCCCTCTGTGTGCCTGATGCCACACTCGGTTCTCTCCGCATCTCCTACTGTGTGTGCCTGACACCGTGCTCGGTTCTCTCTGCATTGACTGCGCTCCTACTGTGTGCCTGACGCTATGCTCAGTTCTCTCCACATTGATTGCAGTCCTACTGCGTGCCTGATGCCACACTCGGTTCTCTCTGCATTGATCACACTCCCACTGACACCAGGCTCGGTTCTCTCTGCATTGATTACAGTCCTACTGTGTGTCTGATGCCACATTCGGTTCTCTCCACATTGACTGCAGTCCTACTGTGTGCCTGATGCTGCACTTGGTCCTCTCCGCATTGATCGCATTCCTACTGTGTGTCTGACGCCACGCTCGGTTCTCCCTGTAGACGGCCGCCTCTGTGCAGAGCGTGCCCCACCCTGCAGAGGGCTGGTGAGGCCCAGAGAGATCTGTGCAGCATCTGGATCAGCTCCAGGTGCAGAGCAGTGTGCACTTCCTACCTGACCCCTGGGTGCCTCCAGCCTCCTCACCCCACAGCTGCAGCTCCAAGTCTCTCCATTTTTCAGATCAGAGATGGAAATGGAGGCCGCTGGAGCTGTAGGCCCAAGGTGTCATAGCCGGGAGGGGGCCTGGGCTGTCTGTTCCGGTGCTTTCTTCCCTTGTAGCCCTCGAGAGAGAGGGATGATCCCACAACTCAGCACCTGCCCAGCCCCCAGCCTGTGGCTTTATTTCCCTGAACGATCAGTATCTGTGGAAGAGCTGGGTGCACAAGAAAAGTCAGAGAGGAGAAGTGCTGGGGTTGATTCCACACAGAGAGCTCAGGGCCGCCTCCCGTGGAGCGCACTCTGCCGGGAAATCGCGCGCTGGTCTGGGGGCAGAGGAGCCGGGGTGAGCCTCCAGGTGGGAATGGTGATTTCTGCTCTTTGCTGCAGGAGCGGACACGGGAGGTTGGTGGCGCCCCCTGGCTCCCAGGTCCTCGGCCCACACCCCTCTTGCAGCCTGATCACAGAGCATCCCCCCCCCCCCCCCCCCCGCCTTCCCGCTCCCCTTCCCAAATCAGAGACTTGGAGGTGTGTTCGGTCCTGTCCTTTGCACGTCCCCTGTCCGCCAGCCACAGCAGACACAGCCGCGGCTCCAGAGCTGCCCTACTTGTCTAACCTACATTTCCCGGTTCCTGCGGCTTCTGCACACAGCGTGGGCCCTCTGCTGAGCCACGAAGTAGTCCCTCCTGCCCTGGACTGGGAGTTTAAGACCTGCTCATGCCCGCCCCCCGCCACTCCCCCAGGCCAGGACCCTCCCCACAAACCAAGGCCAAAGTTGACCTTCCACATCTTTGCCTTTGGGCGGCCAGTGGGCCCTCATTCTTGCTGGCCGTGGCTGCCCAGCGGTGGCTGCTCCACCTGGCCACCAGGGGCAGCCCCACCCTGAAGCGTGTGTGATGTGCATAGAGTGTGTGTGTGGCCAGCAGAGCCCTGGACCATGGCGGAGGCAGAGAGGCTGCAGCCAGTGCAGTACTTATGCACGGCCCCTGAATCTTCTCACGTACCCCCGCCCCCATCCCCCCTGCAGGCTGCACCCAGCTAAGACATTGAGGCGCAGCGCCCCCCTGCTGTGAGTTGTTTGATTCCTCCCCCTGCTTTGACATCCAGGCTCACTCACCTGAGGTTTGGCAACTTCCTCTCGGGATGCTCTGGGGTGGAGGAAGTCGTGGGCTTAGGGGAAAAAAGTCTTGTGGCCTCCCCTCGTTGCTGCTGAACAACGGGCTCCTTGGTGGCCTTGACCGAGGCAGCTGCCTGAGGTCTGTCTTCACGCAGCCGAGGGGAAGTGTTAAGGGTTTCCCTTTAAAAAGAGAGCAACACAAGGAGAGCCCTGTCTGCAGCCTGGGCTGGCAGGGCCCCAGAGAGAAGAGTGGAGCTCTCAGCTTGTCCCTCCCAGCTGTGGCTCCGAGTCCTGGGCCACCGCATGGCCAGAGCTGTCGCTGCAAAGCGGGGTGATGGCGTCTGGAGGCTCCTCGTCACTTGTTGTCAGTGGTCCTTCTCGCTCCCCCCACCACTGTCATCCCTGCTGCAGGCCTACTGTGTGCCTGCCACCATGCTTGGTTCCCTCCGCATTGGTTGCAGTCCTACTGTGTGCCTGTCGCCACGCTTGGTTCCCTCCGCATTGGTTGCAGTCCTACTGTGTGCCTGGTGCCACGCTTGGTTCCATCTGCATTGACTGCAGTCCTACTGTGTGCCTGATGCTGCATGGGTCCCCGTGTGCCCTGGTCATTTGACTCTACTGCTGCAGACCTGCTAGGAGCCTCCTTGTTGCCCTGCACATACAGAACTCGCAGGAGCAGCCCAATCAGGCCTGGCCGCACCTTTAGCCCCATGGCCAGCCCTCCCACCCCACCCCCCGTCATGTTGGCCACATTCCCTAAATGTGCCCAGCACTTCTCAACTCTGACCCCTGTGCTTGTGGGTCCTCTGCCCAGATCATGTCCCCCAGACAGCCCTGGGACTCCTGTCCCCACAGCTGCTGGGACCTGCTCCCCTCCCCTCCCCCTACCTCACTACCCATCCCCCCAACCCCCACCCTGTCATCTTGCCTGGCCACTTCCTTCTTGGAGCTTGTGTTGTAGATGTTGGTTCTTTAGCTCCGTGAGAGGCAGGATCCCTCTGTTTTGGTAACCACTGTGTCGCCAAGACCTAGAACTGTGCCTGGTGTACAATCGTAGGCCTGGATTATGTATGTGCTGAATGGATGAATGGATTTGCCCGAGAAATGGAGCCCGAGAAACAGAGATCCTGCTGCTGTGGGCCCAGGGGAGCCCTTGCCCTGCTGCCTGCCTTTGATGTTTCTGCAGGCCAGACACACACGTTATTTCATCCATGCACAACCACTGAAGGTGCAGGGTGCTGTTAGTGCCCTGTTTTACAGATGAGGCGCTGAGAGGTGCAAGGGGTGGATTCTCCATCAGGACCCGGGCGTGTCTCAGTCCCAAACCTAACATCTCAACCCCCTTGTTCTGTAATGGAGAAAAAAAATGGCTGTGGCCATGCCTGGGGCTGCCCTGGATCAGAAGTTGCACCGTCCAGCTCTGCCTGTTCCCTCCCAGGGGTCGGGTCCCCTCTGCTCTCAGCCCACTGTGGGAGGCTCCCCTGTTTGACGCAGCTCCTGGGCCCTCCCATAGTAGGCCGTGGCCAGTGACAGAGTGACATAGAGATGCAAAGACCCAGCCTGCATTCGCCAGCCCAGGGTGACTTTGAGGGGTCACCCTGACCTAGGCACCCAGCAGACCGGCTGAGGCCACACCCAAGGCTGCCTCATAGCCCCATAGTCCCCCTCTGACCAGCCCTTCTTCTCATCCATCCCTGTTACAGGGGTTCTCTGGTTGGATGAGCTGGGTGCTCAGGGGTTCACGTGTTGGAAGCTGGTCCCCAGGATGGCAATGTTAAGAGGCGGTGAGACCCACCTCTCTGGCTTCCTGTCTCTCTGAGTGATCCCTCCCTCTGTTCACAATCCCACCACGAGGCCCTCACCAGAGGCTGAATCGATGCAGCTCTCCAATCTTAGAATTCAGCCTCCAAAAGCATAAACCTCTTTTCTTTATAAAGTACCCAATCCTGGGTAACTTGTTATAGTGGCAGGAAACTGACTAATCCAGGGATTGGGACCAGGGGCGCTTTACTTGAGTATGCCATATGCGCCCTCATGCTGCCCCCATCTGTCTCGGCTTCTGCTTCTTGGGGAACCCAGCTTGCCTCCTGGACCCCTCCCCTGGCTCCCTGTGGAAGTGTCTTGGACCCTGGAGGCCCTGCGTGTGCTGGGAGAAGAGTTGCATGATGTCCAGGTGGAGGCAACCTCGTCCGAGGCCGGAGAGCTGCTCCTGTGCTTCTGAGTCCTGACGTTCCCTGCTTTGCTAGGCTGCTTAAATCCACACCAGGTCTTCTTGGGCAAGGCCTGCTGGGCATAGTCTGGGGTGAAAAAGGCGGAAATGGGGTTAACCTTTTAAGGTTTCACATAGAGGCAAGGGAAAGGCCTTGTCTGGGTGGGCAGTAGGGTGTGGCTCTGTGTAATAAATAGTTCACTTTTGGGTTGTTCAGTGTTTCAGTCTGGTCGCTTCGATTACAGCCCTGGCCCAGGCTGCTTCTACTTTTTTTTTCCCCTCCAAGATTTATTTATTTATTTGGAAGGCAGTATTACAGAGAGGCAGAGGCAGAGAAAGAGAGAGAGGTCTTCCATCTGCTGGCTCACTCCCTAGATGGCCACAGCAGCCAGAGTTATGCGAATCCGAAGCCAGGAGCCAGGAGCTTCTACTGGGTCTCCCTCATGGGTGCAGGGGCCCGAGGACTTGGGCCATCCTCTACTGCTTTCCCAGGCCATAGCAGAGAGCTGGGTTGGAAATGGAGCAGCCGGGACTTGAACTGGCACCCATATGGGATGCTGACACTGTAGGCAGCAGCTTAACCCATTATGCCACAGCACTGTCCCCCCCACCCCCCACCCCAGGCTTCTTTTAATACCTCTTGCAGTCTGGAAGGACTGTGGCAAACAGTGGATACTCGGCAGTGTGGGCAGAAGACAAACGTAGCAGTGGGGAGGGAGGTAAAAGGCCCTGAACAAGGAGGGGAGGAGAGACTGGAGTCTCCTTAAGAACCCCAGGGACCCAATCACTTGTCAGTTCTCAGACAAGAGTGGAGCACTGCCTTTGTGCAAAGCCAGTGCCAGGGGCTGGATTAACTGATGACTCAGCTCCTTGTCCAGAAAATGCTTGTGACTCAGCAGGGTGGCGGTAGGTAGGTGGCTGTCCCTCACCACCGTCTTTGGCTTAGCTATGTTGAGGCATTCTGTTAACCTCTTGTCACTTAAGGTGGGGGGAGGATGTGATTGCTCCCCCACCCCACCCCCACCCCCAGATCTCCCCTGCTCACCTCTCTCCCTCCCCTCGCTTTCTGTGACATTTAGCGTGACTGTGCCACCGCCACCAATTGCTACTGTTTATTGAGAGCTGACCATACGCCAGGCTCTGTGTGGAAAGCAGTGTGTCCACACGATTGTATTGCATCCACAGTGCTGTGAGCTGGGCATGCTGGTAGTCCTGTGTTGGGGGGGGGGGCAAACCTCTGGGAGTGATTTGTCCAAGATCTCAGCACGCAAGTGGTGGCGCCTCCATCCTCTGCCTGTCTCTCGCCCTGGGGAAGCCCACCTTGCCACGTGTTTGACTCCGGCCTCAACACCCCAACCTGCCCCCTTGTGGACTCTTACCCCACTGGAGTGCGCTGGCGCAGCCTCTGCACACCACCCATCTCCCCAGCATTCCCTTTCGCATCCCCCTCCTGACTGTTCACGCCGGCGTCCACAACCACGCCGGCTCCTTCTCTCTTCGGAAATGAGAATCGATGTCTCCAGTCATTTGTGCAAATGTCCCCTTGATGAGCCTTTGGCTGCATGCCCTGTGCTGTGGACAAGGCACTGGGGCTCCCCCAGGAGGCTGTGACATAGGAGTCACTGGGCTGCTGCCACCACCTGACGTGCCAGTCTCCCCTGCTGTCACGGTGCAGAGTAGCAGACGGAGCCAGCTCCGATGTCAGAAGCCGGCCCCGGTCCCCGCGGCAGAGGCAGTGTGGGGCTGTGGTTAAGCCCCAGAGCTGTTGGAGCTGACTCCTCCCTGGCTGTTCCCTCTCTCTCTGCTGCGTGACCGTGGGCAGCTCACTGCCTCTGTGAGCCTCCGATTCCTCTCGGCCCACCGGCTGCTGGGCGCAAAGATGGACGCTGCGTTGGAGGCACAGTTTGTATCTCCTAGGGGAGGAAGGAGCCTGTAGGTCGTGCAGCTGCGTGCATGTTCCGTGATAGCAGACAAACCAGCCCTGAATTCCCCCTCCCTCCTCTTCCACCCTTTCCTTTCTGCCTTTCTCCCTTCCTTGTGCTGGCGGCGCAGTCGGCGACAGAGACGACAAGCCTCAGCCCAGCCTTGAGCCCAGCCTTCCAGAACGGGCATCCATGGAGCAGGTTGCTGGGAAGCCTTGGCCTTGAGCCTCCGCTCTACTCCTGCTCTGGGCCTCTGGAACGGGTCAGTTGCTCTGAGCTCAGCTTCTTCAGCTGAACAGTGTGTTTACTCACGTCCACCTTGACACCTCGCGGTGTTGTGTCTGGCTGCGATCCAAAGGAAGCCGGCCCCCAGTCGTGTGTCTGCTGGCCAGCGGCATGGAGCTCTCAGGGGCCCCCTGCCGCCCTGGCATCGTGCGATGCCGTGCCATGATTGGTCTTTGACCCTGAAGGACTCACCTAGAAGCCCCGGGCTGCAGCGCAGCGGTTCAGGGGTCTCCACACTGGCAGGTGTGTTGTGAACTGAGCCCTGGTAGACGGACCTGGGGTCCTGAATGGGCATCAGTGGCTCGCTGGTTTGTGTTTTGTCCTGCAGAGTTAGGAACACAGGGAGCTCTTGTTTCCAGGAGTGCTTTACGGTGTCCACGCTCTCCTGAGCTTCTGCATCACTTGCTGGGATGAGGGATGCAGTCCCTTTGCTTCTTCGCATTTTGCCCCTTCTGGATACATCAGGAAAAATCAGCCACTGAACTTGGCCGCATGCCGGCCCCTTCTGTGTCAGGCCGAGTGGACCTGGCCCTGGCTTTCTTTGCTGCGTAGACTCTCAGGGGCCCTGGGGGGTTAGCCCCACAGCCTGTGTTTACAGATGGGGAAACCGAGACCCGGCATTAGGAAATGAGCTGTCTGAGGCTGACTGAGCTCCCATCCACTGAACTCCCCGCCCCGAGACATTTGCTAAATTAATTTTGGGCGCCTGCTGTGTGTAATTAGCTAGGACCAGGGAGTGGCCCTGTTTCTTTGTTTGCATTTTTTTCCTTTTTAAACTGAGCTAACTTTCCAGCACCAAAGTCCCCAAGACAGGGTACATGCATACAGAGGTGTACAGGGTGGTGTGTGGGGATGGGGGGGACTTGAAGAATGTTCCAGAACATCTCGTGCTATTAACTTTTTCTCATGCTTTTGTTATATGGATAGTTTGTGTATGTTTTATAATAAACTATAGGATATAGTAGCACAACAGTATGCTGTGTGTAATATATAACAATATACTATATATAATTATAGATTTGAGATAACCAGTAATTAAATGCATATGTGCATACTGGGGTGCAATATGTGTGATGCAAGATGTTTGGGGACATTTGGGTTAGGGAAGGCACTGGCCACTCCCCTCCACACCCCACCCCCCAGCGCTGACTCCTTCCTTATGCTGCCTCCTTCATTCTCCCTGGCATCGTGTTGTATTTTTGCTTGTTTCTCGCCGGTCTCCTCCCCTAGGAAGTTAGCTGTGTGTGGCTGCAGACTGGCTCTCCCACTGCTGCCTCTGCAGCTCCTGGAAGAGCTGTGGGCAGTGGTAGGCACGCGGTGAACATCTGGCACGGAAGCCCTGCAGACAGATCAACACACACGCCCACCAGAGCGGGCTGCCTGCAGAGCCGGTACAAGTGCCGAGGGCACACCTGAGCCACGTCCATGGGGTCTACAGTGGCTTCCCGCAGGGCTCCCTGGGCTGGAACCTGCACCATGAAGAGAGAGTGGGTCCAGGAAGAGGAGCGCCCTAGGTGGGGAATAAGCCAGGGCAGATGGCAGAGACGAGAGGACAAGGTCTTCCAGAAGGTTCTGCAGGGCTGGAGCTGAGGGTGAGCATCTGGGAGTGGCAACGGGTGAGGCAGGAAAGGATCCGATTACCCAAGGCCCCTTTGTGGTGTTCAGGAGTTGGGGGCCATTTTCTGTGGTGTGGAGACCGCTTGGATGCGCAGCCTGGCTCTGTCGTGTATCAGCTGCATGGCTTTTGGCAAGTTACCAAATATCTTCTGCCTCGGTAGTGTCGTCTGTAAAGTGGGGATGATAATAGGTCCAGCCCCAGTGGGGAGAATAAAACAAATGTCTCAGAGGTGGTTCCCAGCACAGACTAACTGCTCGGAAGTGGTGTTTATTGTCATTCCGTCAATAAGTATTGAACTTCCTGCTCTTCTCCGGGCTGGGGGATACTGTAAAGACCACGCTGGCACAGGACTTAGGGGAGCAAAGCTTAGGTGAGAAAGTAAAGCAACAAGAACAAATCTGCTAGTGATTAGGTCAAAAAGAGGGATGTGCAGAGGTGACCTGGTTAGGCATCCCGGAAGGGCTTCCCAGAGGAGGAGGAGGCTTACTTGGAATGAAATTGGTTGTGTTTGAGGCCCAAAGAGGCAGGGGCGGGCGCTGTGGCGCAGTGGGTTAACACCCTGGCCTGAAGCGCCAGCATCCAATATGGGTGCCAGTTCAAGTCCTGGCTGTTCCTCTTCCAATCCAGCTCTCTGCTATGGCCTGGGAAAGCAGTGGAAGATGGTCCAAATCCTTGGGCCCCTGCACCCGTGTGGGAGACCCAGAAGAAGCTCCTGGCTCCTGGCTTTGGATTGGCGCAGCTCCGGCTGTTGCGGCCATGTGGAGAGTGAACCAGCAGATGGAAGACCTCTCTGCCTCTCCTCTCTCTGTGTACCTCAGACTTTCAAATAAATAAATAAATCTTTAAAAAAAAAAAAAAAAGTCAGTGTGTTTGGGACACAGCAGGGGAGGGGAGAGGTGAGCCAGGACCCACTCAAGTGGCTGTCTGTCAAGGGAAAGGACTTCAGTGGACAGCCACCAAGAGGGTTTCAAGCAGGGACACGATGAGATTTGACTTCTTTATTAAAAGATCCATGTAGCTGCTGCCTGGACCCATCGTGGGGTGGGAGGGTCCTTGAGATGGACAGAATGACAGGCACCTCTGTGTCCCTTCGTTCCTGCAGTGGCCCCTTCTCCCTCCACTGCTCCCAGGGCTCTGTGGGCTCCCCCTCTGTGGCTTGCTCAGGCCGAACCCCAACTGACTGCTGGGGCTACCTTGGTGGGTTCTGGGTTGGGGGCAAGTTCAGCTTGAGAGTTTAGGGGGCACAGACACACTCCCAACATCTGGGCCTCCAGGCCTCCTTCTGGTGCCCCACCTGTGTGGCTGGGTCTGGACCATCGGCTCGGCGGCTGCCGTCTGCCCGTCTGCCTTTGGCATTGACCTCTGGTGCCCTGGTGGTGCCTGTGTGCTCCGTGTTCTGGAAGGCAGCGTGGTAAGTAGTGAGGGCTGCAGGTCCCTGCCAGCCGGGTGATCTGGGGCAATCTCTGTGCCCTGTTTAGATTCTGCATTCCTCTTCCGTGAAACAAGGGTGACGATCGCGTCCCGGTCCATTTGCTGTTGCTGTCACCGAGTGCCCGAGATGGGGCAGTCTATGAAGATCAGAGGCTTGGTTTGCCTCACAGTTCGGGAGGTTGCAAAGTCCAAGGGGGCGGTGCCAGCACCTTCCCAGCTTCTGGCGAGGGCCCCATGCTGCTTCGCTTCATGGTGGAAAGCAGAAATTCAAGCTGCCTTGGGCAGATAAGGCGAACCCTGAAGGCAGCCTCATTTTATGACCGCCTGCTCTCACAGGCCAGGGGGAGTGAGGAGAACTCAGGTGACACAGGCATTTAGCCATTCACAAGGGACCCCAGCATCCTCCCCCCCCCAGGCCCCACCCCACAGCACTACCACATGTCAATCAGAAACCTCACCATGAGTTTTGGAGGAGCCAAACCCTAGCAAACACTAGCATCCTGGAGTTCTAAGTGAGCTAATATTTATGAGGCCCTGGCTGTAGGGCCCCGCTCATAGCGAGTGGCTATGAGTGTCCACTATCATGATCAATGTTACTTTCCTGCTTGCTGCAGGGGAGGGGCACCTGCCCCCAGCCTGCCTCTCAGAGATGGCTGCAGGATGAATGAGCTAATGATTGTCAACTGTTGGCAGCTTTGCAGAACACAGGCACTGCATAAATATACATGATGATTATTGTCCCCTTTGTGCTTTGCCTGGGCGGGCCGATTGTGGTTGGCTGATTTATGGACACGGCGGGTCCCTAGGTGATCTGAATTAGTGATAAGCAAGTTCCAGACGGTTCAGATGGTAACTGCGTCTTCCACCTGCTCAGGGTCTCTCGTTCTGAAAGCCTGCAGTAGCAAGCCAGGCTCCCGCCTCCCAGGTGTGCACCCAGTGAGTAAGCTCAGGCTCAGGTGCGCAGGCCTGCTGGTCCCTACAGGTGCACAAAGACAAGCACCCACTTTGCAAATAAAACAGTTGTTGAGAGCGAACGTGTCCAGGGCGATGGCCAAGGGCCAGGTCATGTTCTGTAGGCTTTCTGGGTATGGCTGTGTGCAATGTCCAGGGAAGTGGAGTTCTGTCTTGCAGTGCAATAGAGAAGCCTTCTGGGCAGCCATGTGTCTAGAAGGCAAGAAGCTGGCTCCAGAGCCCACAGCATGCGTAACCAGCGCGTGGCCATTTCTGATCAGGAACCAGGACGCTGCCCCCGTGTCCCACCCCACGGCTCAGTGGAGGGACAAACAGACACTGGCCCAGGACCTTGGATGGGTTTCCTTGGTCTCCGAAGTGCATTGTGGGAGACCATGAGGTTGGGTTTCCTGGGAGAGAACACCTAAGAGGCACCTGCAGGGGTGTTTTGTGGGTGCCCCTGGATTGGCCCTGAATGTCAGACTGCCCAGGTGGGAGGGGTGGGGGGACTGAAGCATGACACACTCACAGCACAGGCTTCTGCCCACTCCACGGGGAGCCCTGAGACTGGACCAGCCCTGCAGCCCTGGCCCTAGGCCTGACACAGCGGCCAGACGTGTGTGAGCCCACATCAGCTTCTTGCTGGGTACAGGGGTGTGGCCTTGGGCTGAGTCAGGCACTGTGGGCGGAGGGCCTTGAACCTGAATGGGGACTTGGCAGGAAGTCCCACAGCCTCCTCCGTGGAGTCAGCGGCCATCTCTAGACACGGAGGTGACAGTGGGACACTCTCTCAGTGCTGTGTGTCTGTGGACTGCCTCTGCCTGTCCCCAGCCACCACCTGGTCCCCTTCTCACAGGACTGATGCCCACTCCCTGGGGAATAAGCCCCCTCTCCCCCATCTCCATCCCTCCTTGCGGGCAGTCACCCATTTGTTCTTGTTTACCCATCCCACGGTAACGTACTGAGGCCAGGTGCAACAGAGAGAAGGAAGACGGGACGGGCTCCATCCCTCGTGGCTCCATTCTTGTGGGCTGGATGGATGAGGGACGAGTTGGCACGTGTCGAAGCAAGGTGCTATGATGGTGACTGGACAACGCCCACGAGCCTGTGCCCTACACATCCATGCACTCCCTGCTGGGGGCCACACCCAGTTCTGTCTCTAGCATGGGACACACGTTCATTATTTGAATATAACTAAGCAACAGGCTTGGTCGTGGCCGTCAGGGTTGGATGCCTGTCTCTCCTTCCTGCCAGCTGGGGTGGGGTTCCCAGAAGCCTCTCCGAGGCGTGGTGTGTGCTGACTCAGCAGGGCTCTGCCTGGCAGGGCCGAGGTTCCTTGGAAAACCTCCTACCTTGGTACCTGCCCAGCCCCGCCCCTGCCTCCCTGGAGGTGCCAATCAGAGCAGCTCTGCCAGGATGACAGCTCATGGGGCCAAGGGCTACGTGCACCCGCCCCAAGCCCTGTCGCTGCTGCCCGATCATGTGACGCTGCCTGCTCCTTGCTGACCTGAGAAGCCTGTGTGAACAGCCCTGCCCCCAGCCCCTGCTGCCCCCAGTAACCCACCCAGCCCAGCCTGAGCCAGGACCACAGCTGGCCGGGGAAGGGTGTCTTGGATCTTTGAGGACTGAGTTTCACAGACCCAGTGTCACCAACTACTGAGAAGTGTGAGTTCTGGTCCAGGTTCTGCTGTGTGACCTCTGGATTTCAGTTCCTTTTCTGTGAAATGGGCACACAGTCTTGCTGTAGCCTTATCCCCACCTCACAGGGTTGTCCCCTTCTCGCCCCAGGGCCTTTGCACAGGCTGTTCTCACAGCCTACCCCATTCCCTTTCACTTAGGGAACTCCATTCCTCCTTCAGGTCTCAGTCGGTCAGTTCCGCACTCTCACAGGGCTGCCTGGAACTGTATTGGATCCTAGAACTTCTTGGATCCTTGCTGACCTGTTGCCGGTGGCTGTTTGGGAGATTCCTGGACTGGGCACGTTGTTCCCTTGTCAGTAGCTGGATCCCCAGTGCCTACCCCAGGGCTTGGCACACAGCGGAGCTCAATGTGTTTTTGTTGCTGAATGACTATTCAGATGAGATGCCACCGATGCCAGCCCATTGTACAGGTACGGCAGCAAATGTAATGGGGGCGCGTGGTCCCACTGGGGTCATCGCATTGGCCTGGGGGAAGAATCTTGTTGTCTTTGGAGGCTTGGGTAACTTTTCTAGAGCCTAAAAGAGCATTTGGCCTGCTCGGTCTAGGGTCAGCCTGGGCCAACAAGACTGACTGTGCACTTGGCCTTCGTCAGAGACCAGGCCAGGGCAGGCGTTCTTGCACCTCTGGCAGATTGGGCTCGCCCAGCCTCTCCCTGCTACATCCTTTCTGGCCACACCCAGCTTTCTCTCTGTGCCATGTCCCAGTGGCCTAGGCCTCTCAGACTGGGAGGCTAAGAAGTCAGAGGAAATGGAAAGTGTGTGTGTGTGTGTGTACACTTTTGTGTGCATTTGCAAGGGAATGGTGTGGGCTTCACCCACTTGGAACAGTCAGCAGCTCCATGAGTCCACTCCTGCCCATAGGTCCCTTCTGTCCCTCTGTCTCCTGGCCAGATAATCCCTAAATTGTGTCAGGTGCTGGGCTAGGAGCTGCAGACTTCATGGCAACAGTGAGGCAGGGTCCTGGCCAGCTCGGGGGGACAGGTGTGCAGGAAGTCCCTCGGTGCCACACGTGTTCCAGGGCTCCAAAGGAGGGCTGTCTCGTGTTGAAGGCTGCTCATTTGTTTCTCCAGCAGTTTGTTGGAGCACCTGCTCTGTGCCAGGCACCCTGCTAAGTGAACAGCATCTCCTCCCTGGAGCCGGCCCAGTCCCCTAGGCCCAAATAATGCCACCCCTCCTTCTGAAAACCCACGACACCTGCCCCTCCCACCTGGGCTGTGGGAGCTTTGGACTACGTGTGTAGTTTCGCTTTAGCACTGATGGAAATATGCATCCCTATAGGAGCTTTGCAGCCTTTCTCATCGATTTGGTTCTCATTCCAATAACCAACGTGAGGGTTTTCTATCCCTCCTCCCTCTGCTCCTCCGCCCGCTCCTCCTCTCCCTCTTTTTCTTACTCCTCCTTGCCTTTTTGCTTCCTCTTTTTCTTCCTCTTTCTTGCCCCTCCTGCTCCCACTTCCTCCGCTCCTGCTGGATACGTGGCCTAGCTGTCTGTGAGCCCTTGGAGGCTGTGCTAGGGATGGGGTGAGTGGCTTCTGCACAGTGCAAAGGTCCTTTGGTGGCTCTTCCTTTGTCCCAACCCTCATGTCCTGAATTGACCCCAGGCTCTGTTAATAGATGTCAAGTGTGTGCAGCGTCTGGCATGTATGATCAAGTACAAGTGATGTTCACGGCCATGTTGGCAGTGATGGTTATTGGGAGCCAAGCTTTCCTTTTCAGTTCTTACATTTTCAAAGATCAAATGGGCTTGGCCACTTTGTGTTTTGTATTCCTGGGAAGAAAAGCATCAAGTTTACATTTTTCTATGTTAGAGCAAGTCAACATTAAAAATCAGAGTTCTACTTTTCAATTTCCTGTGCTCAAGAAATGGATCTGAGCTGCAGGTGGGTGTTAACCTATGGCAATTGGGACTGTACCTGGGCACTTCAAAAATCACAAGCTAATTTTGAATGTTTGAGGTTGGAAAATGGAGCCAGAGGCTATAGGATTAATCTCCACAAATTTCCAACAGTATTTGACATTTAAAAAAAAATAAACAAACACTCCTTAAAGAAGTTGTATTACTCAGGTAATAAACACCTACCTCCTTCAATCTCTCCCCCCATAATAGTTGAAGTTTTTAATGTTTATGTACAGGCACATTGCATCCATTATCTCATTTAAGCTCACAACAGCCTTATTATCTCATTTCACAGGTAAGAAAAACTGAGTTATAGGCAGGAGCAGCCCCCAGGGATCACATAGCTTATAAACAGCAGAGTCCTAATTCACACTGGGGAGTCATCCAAGCTAACACTTGTCCCCACAGTGATAGGAGCCTGTTAGTACATGGATTCTTTTTTTTTTTTTTTTTTTTTTTTTGACAGGCAGAGTTAGACAGTGAGAGACAGACAGGGAGAAAGGTCTTCTTTCCATTGGTTCACCCCCCCCAAATGGCTGCTACGGCCAGCGCACTGCGCCAATCTGAAGCCAGGAGCCAGGTGCTTCCTCCTGGTCTCCCATGCGGGTGCAGGGCCCAAGCACTTGGGCCATCCTCCACTGCACTCCTGGGCCACAGCAGAGAGCTGGACTGGAAGAGGAGCATCTGGGACAGAACCAGCACCCCAACCGGGACTAGAACCCCAGGGTACCGGTGCTGCAGGCAGAGGATTAGCCTAGTGAGCCACGGCACCTGCCTAGTTCATGGATTCTGAGACTGGCACAGAAGCCCAAACTCTTTGAGCAGTCCTGTCCGGATTGAGTATTTTTGTTATTAATTGCTGTCTAACAAACCACCCAAAGCATCTGAGTGGTAATGACCGTCTCATCTCAGAGATTCTGGGTGTTGTCTGAGCTCAGCTGGGTGGTTCTTCTGCTTCAGTGACAGCAGCTGGGGCTGCAGTTGGCTGGAGGCCTCTCTGTTTGTCTCTTCACACAGTTTCTCTCTGTGGTTTTCTCAGGACAGTCGTTGGATGGTTGTTCGGGGCTTCTAAAAGTTCCAGAGCAGAAGCTGTCAAGCCTCACTTTCTCCTGTCTAGAATCAGAGTGGGAGGAGACTAAACCAGGAAGGACTGAGAGGGTGGTGCACAGGGGGCCATGTTTGGACCCCAGCTTGCACAGTGAGACCTTTCCCTCTGCACAGCTCCTGGGCGGTGAGCCTATGAGGATTTGTGTACATGCCTACTGTGTGGCTGACCTACTGTTCGAGTTCATTTTCTGCTGCTGACAACACGATGCCACAGACTGAGTAAATTCTAACCGAGAGAAGTTTATATTGGCTCATGGCTCTGGAGGTTCCAGGCCAAGGGGCCACACTAGCTGTTGGCTTTCTGGCTGGCACAGGGAGCTCACGTGCTTATTCTCTGGTCTCTTGCTCTCTCCTCTCATAACACCACAAGTATTCAGTTGTGGGGACTCTACTCTGAGGGCCTCATGTAGTCTCAAAAGCCACTCCTCTGAACACCATAGTTCCATTCAGCTTCTACCCTGTCAATCAGAATGAAACTCCAACATGTGTTCCAGAGGGGACAAACTGTTTTCAAACCATAGCCCTTACAATGTGTTGTATTCAACACTCCTACCGACGGAGGAAGGCAATGCTAGGATCTCCTTTTAGCAGCCTTACAGGCTAAGTAAGTAATTGGCCCATGGCCACCCAGCTTGTGAGCGGGAGAGCTTGAATTCTATCCCCAAATCCCGGTGTTCTGTCTACCATGCCCTCTCTTCTGGGAAGGTGCCATACCTTCTCATCCACCTGCCTCTTCCAAACTGACCACACTAAATAAAGCAACAACTCATGATCATGATTGGGAAAGAGGAGATTGGGATTTGGAAGAAAGACCTGAGTCCTGGGGTGACCACACTTGAATTGTGTCACATACATCATACACAGGAGTGTCTGTACTCTATGTGGATTAATCCACTTAACCCTCGGGCCACTCTGTGAGCCACATGCCGTCATCGTTTTTGTCTTGCGGGTGTGGAAGCCAGGGCACAGAGAAGTTAGGCGACTTGTCTGTGTTCACACAGCTCCTCGAGTCATTGAGCTGGGTGCAAACCCCAGCAGTGTGCATTCGGGCACCACAAGCATCAGGCTTTCCCTCCTCTTGTGGAAGAGGCTGATTTGGGGGGATGGGGGAGATGGTGGAGGAGACGGGAGCTAAAGTAGCTTGGCCAGAGCTGGGATGGGGGGAGCATTTTCAACAAACGCCGTCTGAATATCCGTGCCATTGCAGGCACTGCCTCATTTCTCATATGTCCCACCCCTCCTGTGTCAGAGGTCATCCTGCAGGGGAAGACCCCAGGACTTAGGGAGACCACCAGCTTGCCCAAGAGCAGACTTTTGCACCCCTCACTCCTCCCTAGGGCTTCTCTGCCCAAGCCCTGTGTCTTTGTTCCATTGAAGAGAAAAGAAGCTAGTTTGACAGTTCCAGCAGAAGATCTTGAATGAAAAATCCCATGAATCCCAACGTGCACGTTGTGGGGAGGCTCTTGGCCAGGAGTTCATAGCCCCGGTCCAGGGGTCGGCGTCACGGAGGCCTCTGTGTGAGTGCATGTGTGTGTGTGCACACATGCACATCAAGTGTGTTTTCTGGGAAGACGATCCACAGGGTCCCATGTCTCAGAAACACTTAGGGCCATCGAACTGGACTGCTTGGTCTCTGGACCTGGATTTTCTAGCTTCAGATTTGGGTTCTGACGCCTGTCTGCTTTGTGACTGCAGACAAGTTACTTAGCCTCTCTGGGCCCTCGTGTCCTCACCTGCAAGTGGGACTGGCAGTACCGACCCCATGCACTAATTGTGATCAAATGCATGCTGTCCAATAGCACACAGTTGGTGCTCAATAAATGCTGGCCACAATAAGGAAAGAAGCCTTTCTCGACACAACTCTGCTTTTGCAGGCTTCATGGCAGGCACAGGCACAGGCTTTGCTGCCCTCCCCCTCCTCCCGAGCCTGCGTGAATCCTTCCCTGGCCTTTCTCCCTCCCTTGCAGGAACTGGGTCCTGTCTGCACCCGAGGATCTGACCTGGGCCCCCTCCGGGGAGGTGGGTACAACCCAGACTGTTCCCCATGGCCCACAGGTGCTACGTGGTCCCGCGCCTGCCTCCCTCCTCACCTCCCCTCCCACCACCTTGGCCCCCGAGCCCGCTTTTGTGGCCAGGCCTTTCCGTTCTCAGAAGGGACCAAAAATTTTCTCAGCCCCAAGCCTCTGCTTGTACACAGCTCTCTGTCGGAGCCTGTCTTCTCCCGACTGGAGAATCAAATCGCATCGAATTGAATCGAATCCCCAGCTGTCTGTCAACTTCACTCTCTGAGAGGGCCCTTCCTTGACCTTGGGAACCTAGTTCTGTCTCTGTTCCTCTCTTCCACGGGACTGATTTGCCATTACCATCCATCTTTCCTACAAGACTTGACCGCCAAGCACACCGGTGGCGCCTAATGTATGTTTACTGAAAGGAGGTGGAGGGTACAGACTGGGTCTCCAACTCAGGGACTCCTGCTGAAAGGCCGAGGGAGACGACGCTGGGGAGTGGGGGAGGTAGCTGGCTCCTGCCTCAGGACTAGCCGTGAGTGAGGTGGAGGGAGGAGCAGGTGACAGGCCACCCCCAGCCTGAGAGCCTGTTGGGGGTCGAGAGCCGCCCTCATGGGGAGCCTCCGATTTGTGCGTGGCTGACTCCTGAAATGCTTCCTTGAGGGCCCCAGGGTGATCAGGCAAGGGTGGGAGTTCTGCTCTGCCCCCTGCGATCGTCGCTGCTTGTCTTAAAAATAAATCTCTTGTGGTTTGGTAATGAGGTCACCAGAAGCTCTCTCTGAGCTTTCTCGCCGGAAGGCTGAGCTGGTGGGAAAGGCCACTCTGGGTCTCAGGTCACATCTGGGGTGCAGGTGTGTTGGGGTGTGTTGGGGGGGGGGTTGGGAAGTGCCCGGAAGCCCATCAGCATCTAACACCCACCTTCAGGCTGTGCAGCAACTGCAAGACAGAGAACTCTGCATTACAGAGCTACTGCAAAGCCACTTAGACCTGCCGGGCACCTGCAGAGGGGGCGTCATTGGATCCTTGCCCAGTGCACCCCACTTTGCAGACGCTTGCCTGTCACGGTGCCCCAGTCATAGCGGACTCTCAGCCAGTGTCTGTTGAATGAATGATAAAACCAAGGCACAGGGAGGTGAATCCACTCCTGTAAGGTTACACAGCTGGCAGGACTTGCTGCTCACCCAGTACCACGTGACTCCAGAGCCAGGCTCATTAACCATTGCTCCACCAAACACTCCCTTGCTGATGTTGCTCACAGAGCCCCACCTATCGCCCATCCGCCAGATACCTAGGCAGTGTCTACATCATCTCATCTCATCCTTCCAGTAGTTCCTGGACATGACCTGAGATGGCAATGCTAGGGCTTGGAGAAGACAATCAATTTACCCAAGGCCACAAAATACTAGGTGTCTGAGTTGCAGAGCTGAACCCAGAATGGCCACTCCGCGTTTTCCCTGGGCAAGTTTGCATCTCCTTAGCTTTGCACTTCCTCCTGGCTCCCCAGTCTGTCCCATCCCATCTCGGCTGCACAGGTAATGGTGGGTGCAGCCACGCTGCATTAAGATCGCTTGGGATTCCATGAGGAAAGCAATGATGAATGCTGATGGGCTTTTGCAAACATGAAAGTGCCGTTCAAACACGAGCTGTTTCCTTCGTCCCTTTGCTGTGAGGGAGTAGAGCCCGCTGATGGGGTCCCTGTCCCAGCTCTGACTGGGAACCTGTGCTATAACCTTGTGCCTGGGTGTTGCCCTCTGCAAGATAACAGTACTTTCCTCCCAGGATTCTTAGGCTGTTTAAATAAGCCAATGCTTATAAAACATTTAGAACAGTGGCTGTACAAACCGTGCTCTCTGCAAATGGTAGCTGTTGGCACCATTATCCATCCTCCTCATCAGAAATTGTATTATTGGCGTGGGTATTTGGCCCAGCAGTAAAGGAGCTGGCTCAGTGGCCCACATTCCTATATCAGGGTACCTCAGTGCAGGTCCCAGCTTCCTACAAATGCAGACCCCGGGAGGCAGCAGATGAAGGCTCAAGTAGTTGTGTCCCTACCACCCATGTGGGAGGCCTGGGTTCAGTTCCTGGCTCCTGGTTTCAGCCTGTCCTAACCCCATTGCAAGAGTGAACCTGTGGATGAGAGATCTATTTCTCTCTTTAAAAAAAATTATTCCTCCTTGAAGAGGCAGGGGGCTAGGAAGCTTCTGTTGGAGTGGCCTGTGACTCCCAGCAGAACCGGCCTCAGTGCTGTGGCTGGCCCTGGAGGACCACACTATGCAGAGGTCCTGTGGTCTTACTGGGGATCCTTGTTCCTTTGTGTTTTCCTGTCTTTTCTGGCCTCTCCATGGCGCTTCAGGCACCTCCCACCTGCACGCTGGGCCCAGATCCATCTCTGACTGATGCAGCAGGTGTATGTGCAGCCAGCCACAGCCTTATCAGTCCATGGAAGTACTGCTGGTGTCCTCACCTGGTGGGAGCCCAAAACATCCACCTGCGTGGGTATTGAGCTTCATTCTTGGCTGCACTGCTGTTGGGTTTGCCTGTTTCTTACACCTGGGCTTCTGCCTCGGTTTCCTGGATTGGTATTTGGGTCCCCTGCTTGCACTACCTAGGATTCTAGGCTATTTGGCAATGACCTTGATGTGGACCTCACCCCCTGTTCCATGCCCTGCCTGCACCCCAGACCCATAGCTCCAAACTAGTTTTTAAACATCAAGTCTAAGGAATGTCTGCCTTACACATTGTTCTAGGCATACCATCTGGGCCAACCACATCCAAGCATTTTCTTAATCTCAAGTACCCCCCTGCCCAGGGGGGTGCTGCCACCCGCCCCATTAGAAAACCTTTCTGTGTCCATCCATGGCTTTCCAAGTCACCCCCACTCCCCAGGGGCTGTGAGAGTGCCCCCCAGCCTCAGCAGGAACTGGCCTTGGTCACTTCCTTCAGTTCAGGCCTGTCCACTCCCGGTTCCTCCCCTCTCCCACCCCGTGTCCTCAGAGTCCCATTTTTGTACAAGATGGAGCAGCCAAGACACAGAGATTAGTAAGGGGCAGAAGGCAACATAGGAACCACATGTGGAACAAAGGGTTAGTGACCAGAAATAGCCCCTGGAGGGATGGCCCCTGGGAGCACAGGCCCAGAGGGATTCTGGCGGGGGGTGGGGTGGGACCAGGACCTGGCCTCATCCACCCTAGGGGGGAACCCGAAGGTGCAGATCTGGCTGGGCAACACATGCTTCCTGTTAGCCCCTGACTCCAGCAAACCCTCCTCCTGGCACTGCCAGGATGCCTTTTAGTTTTATTTGCTTGGGGGATTAATACTCTCTTCAATAATTAAACATGCAGCAAATATAAAAACACCCACCAGAATGAACAGCAGTTAATAATTTCTCATGTTTGCATCATTTTCTCCAAGAAGGAAAACATTTTAGCTAAAGCTGAACTGCCTCTAGTTAGCCACCCTCTCCCCCCAGCCCGTCCGGCCTTTATCTTGAACTTGGCCGTGGACTTGCACTCTGTCTATTTTGCTTGCTCTGTGTTCATTAAGTCATGGATTCTGTATGTGTGTTCCATTGACGTCTGTGACACCAGACTGCTGGGCAGCTCGGTTGTTTCACCCCGTGTTGGTTTTCGGCACGTCTGTATCTAAATGCTGAGTTCACAGCTTCGTTTGGCTGGCTCCATGTGCTCCCATGAATTCTCAGCCCTTGCTTTCCCAGGAAAGACGGCTGGGATCGGGGTTGGTGCCTGTCTGTGGGCTCCCAGGGAGGCATTCCTAGACGTGGAATTGCTGAATGGCAAGGCGTGCACGTTTGCAGCCTGGCTGCCAGTGTCGACCTGTTCTCCAAGTGCCTGTGCGATTCGCACGAGGAGCGCGTGAGAGTTCTTGTCTCTCCACATTCTCACCGCTGCCTGGTATCATTGGGCTTTTAGTTTTTGCCGGATCGGATCGGGTATGACGTGGCATCTCAGATTTGCTTCTGTCTGCCTGTCTCTGATCACTAGTGAGTTGAATGTTACTCCATATTTTCTGAATAGTTGAGTCTCCTATCTGGTAAAATACTTGTTTAGATTCTTTACTCATTATGGCATTATGGCATGGTGGGTTAAGCTGCCACTTAAAATGCCAGCCAGCATCCCATATCAGAGTGCTGGTTAGAGTCCCGGCGACATTGTTTCCAATCCAGGATTCCTGCCGATGCAGCAGGAGGCAGCAGGTCACGGCTCAGGTACTAGGGTCACTGCCACCCACATGGACGATCAGGTTGGAATATCCTGGCTCCTGGCTGCAAGCCTAGCCCAGCCTCCTGTGTTGCAGCCATTGGGGGAATAAACCAGTAGTGGAAAAATCAATCTCTCTCTCACTCTGCCTTTCAAATAAATAAATACATAACAATTTAAAACATTCTTTACCCATTTTTCTCATGCTAGATAGTTTGCATTTTTTTGATGAATGTTGTTGATACAGCTGTTTTTTAAAAGTTTTATTTATTTGAAAAGTAGAGAGAGAGAGAGGAAGGGAGGAGGGGAGAGATCTTGCATCTGCTCCCCAAATGCATGCAACGGCCAAGGCTGGCCGGAGCCAAAGCTAGGAGCCAGGAACTCCATCTGGGTCTCCCGTGGGGGTGGCAGGGACCCAGGTACTCGAGCCATCATTTGCAGGTAGTTGGATCAGAAGCAGAGTTGGGACTCCATCCCAGACATCTGATACGTGATGTGGGAGCCCCATGTGGCAACTTCACCCAAGGCGCCACAGTGCTGGTCCCCCGGATACCACTCAAGGACCCATTCTTTTTGTGTTGTGAACGCCTTTTTCCAGAATCTTCCTTACCACTGAGCTTCCTTCACAAGCTTTTGTCTTACAGCAGTGGTTAGTCTTCTTATGGTAAAATCGATCTTTTCCTTGACTGTTATAACTTTTTTTTGGTCTTAAGACCCTGCTGTGTTCCATCTAATAACATTTGAGCCTGTGTTTTGGATTCACGTGTGGTTCATTAGCCCATTTGGAACTTGGTTTTTTGGTGTGTGTAGTGAGATGGGAGTGTCGTTGATCTATTCCCCCTAAGGAAAGTCATTGATCCCAGCACCTTGGTTTGTCTGGCCTGATTTTCCACCCTGTTTTGCAATGCCAAACTAATGTGAGTGGATACTTCAAAAAGTTTGTGGACAATGGGATTAAAAGATAAGTTTATTTTGGTGCCAAATTTTTTTTGAAATCCATGCCTAGTTTTTTCATAAGAGACTTCCGCTACGCCCCTTTTGAAGACCCCTCATTGTCTGTATTTCAAAAAGCTTTGGGCACCCATAAAAACTTATCTTTTAATTCCATTTTCAAAAAATATTTTTTGAAGTCCCCTGGCATGTGGGTCTCTTCCTAGGCTCCATGTTCTGTTCTCTTTGTCTAGATGCAAATCGTGTTGTGGGAATTGTTCTAGAAGGATAGCCCAGGCTGCTGTGAGAGCCTGGAGAGGGACACTGAGCAGGCTCTGCCTGCCTCTGTCCTGGGTCGCTCCTGTCAGGGCTTCTGTGTGGATCACGGGCCTTGTCATTACACAGCCTGGCCATGTTGCACCAGCGCTCTGCGGCGACATTCGGCTGGGGCTGGGGTGGGTGCCCACTGGGAGAAGAAGCCTGAGTCACCCGGCTCTGGGCAGCAGGATGCACAGGAGGCCCAGGTTTGTTCGCTGAAGCCCAGCGGTTATGCCTGTCTGCCCCCACTGCTGTAGAGTCAGGTTTCAAAGCAAATTAGCCATGGCCATGGACCTGTCCTACAGAGATGAGATACCACAGGCACACAATGCCCTACCTTGGTTTCTAGAGGAAGACTGAACATCTCCCAGCTCACAGAAAGGGCAAGTGGGCCTCTTCCAAATGAAAGAGGCAGCCAGAGTGCAAGTTCCCAGGGTGGCTCCTCCTGGGGCTGGCCGGAAGCCGAGCCTGCCGCTGGGGAAGTGCGCGTGCCGGCTGCCAGGGCCAATCCAAGAAGCTGCACTTGATCTTGCTGCACGCCTGTGCAGCCTGCGCTCCAGGGCACGGGGAACCTTCTCTTCCCTTCCCCTGCGTGGCTCCTGCATTCCAGGGCGCTGCCTGGGCAGGCGGTTCTCCTGCTGCCTGGCCTCCCTTTCAATGCCATGCTTGGAAGAGCAATTTAGGAGGCCATGTAATTGGGGCGGGCGCATGGCGGGGCGGGGCAGTGGGAGGGGAGGAGGATTGGGGATTGTTTACATCTTACACAAAGGCTGCTGCACATGCCCTGTTTCATGGAGCAACTTGCTGGGTGCAGTTTATAAAGCACAGTTTGGCTTCCCGGCACCTTCTAGGAATGAGTGCAGTCAGAACACATTGAGTGCCAGCCCCTGGAGACTGCAGCGCTGAGGCTGGGCTCTGCACAGTCCTAGCCCAGCTTCGGTGGCGTCCTGCCTTACCTGGAGGGGGAGTAGAGGCGGTTCAGTCTAACACCAATGCATCGAGAGTCGGGATGACCTAGGACAATATCTTCCATCACCCATCCGGCATAACACACACAGCATTCTCCAACCCCACCCACCTAGCTGGTTCTTCCCTCGCTGCTAGGAGCAGCGAGGCTGCTTTGGCTGAACAGCAGGTGAAGCAGGTGGCCGGTGTGTATAGAGGCTGCATTTGAGAGCCAGAGCTCTTTAAAGAGAGAGAGGAAAGGAGCGGTGCCTGCTGTGCACCTGCTCAGAGACTAACCTGTTTGCACGCTGTGTGTCACACACCATGATGCCATCAGCAGAAGATGTTAGGGGAGCAGTGTGGAAATAAGAGCCCTGAGAAGCTCCCCAAGCAGAGACACAGCCTCCAGGTCCCAAACTTGTCCCTCTGTTGTTTGAAGCTGGCTCTGCTTCTGTCTCATTCTCAGCCCATCCAGGTCACTTCGAGGAAGCAGCAGAGACACGGCTGCTGCCTGCCTTCCGTCCTGGGCATGAACTCATGGATGGCAAGAGTAGGTGGGACCACCTGCCAAGTAAACTGTACTAACAACGCTTCCCACTCCTTACGCCCCTGACTCCCGATGCTTCAACTTAACGATGCCTCAGCCTAGCGATGGTGGGAAAGCGTACCATGCATCCACTCTGCTTCTCATTTTTAGGGCAGTACTCGGGCAGCTTCATGGGACAGTCAATGTGTGGGGTGTTCATCGGTTAGCCCAACTGTAGGAGAATGGAAGTGTTCTCAGCGTGTTTGAGATAAACTAGGCTAAGCTCGAACAGTTGGTAGGTTATAGATATTAACTATGCTTTCTTTGTTTTTTTTTAAAGATTTATTTATTTTTTTGGAAAGTCAGAGCTACAGAGAGAGAGGGAGAAGAAGAGACAGAGAGAGAGGTTATCTATCTGCTGGTTCATTTTCCTGGTGGCCGCAGCTGCCAGGGCTGGGCCAGGCTGGAGCCAGGAGCTTCATCCAGGTCTCTCACATAGGTACCAGGGGCCCAAGGACTTGGGCCATCTTCCACTGCTTTCCCAGGCCATTAGCAGAGAGTTGGGTTTTAAGCGGAGCATCTGGGTCTCCCACTGGCACCCATATGAGATGCTGGTGTTGCAGGCGGTGGCTTAACCTACTACACCACAACAGCGGCCTCTAAATGCATTTTAGACTTAATGATATTTTCATCTTATGACAGGTTTACTAGTGCATAATCCCAGCCTAAGATGAGGAGCACATGTAATCTCACAGTAGCTACCCCTCTAGAGGCCAGAGAGCCCGATTTCACATGCTTTGCATACCTTGACTTTGCATGGAAGTCACAAATATTCAAATGGCCTCTGCTGGCATTGCCTGGGGCCACTCGTGATCCTGCCTCCTGCCGTGCCACCAGGCCTCTCTACTGGAATTTCTCTACTGGAATTTCTGACTGAGTAGCTCTGGGCTGGGGGCCCAGGCACCTGCGACTCTAATAGGTACTCCAGGTAACCCTTATCCAGGTGGGGTTGGGAAGCACTGAATTGTTATTTCTCTCTGTTTTGGTTTTTGTGTGCTGAGCGGGTCCAGTGAAACTTGCAGCAAGTTTCCTTTGTGTGACCATTCCCCTCAACTTCACCTTTCCAAACCAGAATCTCTCCATCTGAAAAACGGGACTTGTACTGGGCGCTGCTCCCCAGCACGTGTGAGCGTTCAGTGAGATGAGGCATCCCTGGGGCCGCCGTTGTGGCCCAGCGAGTGAAGCCGCTGCTTGGGACACCCACATCCCATACTGGGAGTGCCTGGTTCACATTCCAGCGACTCTGCGCTTCTGATCCAGCTGCCTGCTCATGCTCCTGGGAGGCAGCTGGTGATGGCCCAAGTACTTAAGTCCCTGCCACGCATGGGGTAGGCCCAGACTGTGCACCAGGCTCCTGGTTTCAGCTTGGCCCAGCCCTGGAGTTTTGGGCTTTTGGGGAATGAACCAGCAAATGGAAGATCTCTCTCTCTCTGTCTCTGTGTCTCTCTGTAACTCTGCCTTTCAAGTAAGTAAATACATCTTTTTAAAAGGATGAAGTGTTTAACTCATAGTGTCTGGAACGTGGTGAGGGGTGCATGTTCCTTGCTGTTACTTAGGGAGGCACAGCACACAGGTTCCCAGAGCGAGGGGCCCTCTCCCCGGTTTACTGCTGTGTTGGGCACAAGCTAATGTCCCCTTGCTGGTTCTTCCGTATAGACCCCAGTGCCTGAAGGAAAATGGATTGGCAGAGAATTGATTACTTCCTGCCTTCCCAAGCAGCCTGGTTTCAAAAGGCCGTGTAAAAATTAAAATGCATTCACTGAGCTTGCTGGGATATCAGCCAGCCATCTGGGAAGGGCCACCCCTGCCCCTGCCCTCGAGGGCCAGGTCCACGACCACACCCGCATCACAGGTAGGACCGTGCGGTGCCAAGACTTCGTGGCCGCATCCCGGCTCCCATGGAAACCTGGAGACAAAGGAGGGAGCCCTCTGTGCCGTGTTCCCGAATGGGCTCCTTTCATGTCCAATGTATTCTCTGCCTATTGTAGCAGCACAGCCTCAGAAAGCAAGAGCACAAAAAAGGCCGAGCTGAGAAGCAGCCCAACCGCAAGGGAGCCGAGGGGAGGCGACTGCAGAGGCCCAGCAGCCGGCCTGCGACGTCTGTAGCCGTCGTCTTGTCTTTTCAGGAGGTCTCGCTGCGTTCTTCCCAGCTGGCTCTCCACTGGGGTGATTGCATTAACACTCAGTAATGACGGGAAATAGACACCTCTGCGGGCGCCAGCGTTCCCAAGTGGCCGATGGCGGGTGGGGGGTGGGGGTGGGGGTGGGGGGGGGTGTTCCCTGCCTGGCACGCCCAGAAGCTGATGTGCGTGTGCCCAGGGGCCTGGCCCTGCCCGAGGTTTGGACAGTTGGAGACAGAAGTGACAGCCGGGTAGGGAGGCCTCCCGTGATGCGAACTGTATTCTGTGGAAAGGATTGTGCTTGATCTTGAGCCTGGCGTGGAAACGTCCTTTAGCTCTGGCGTTGGTACAGAACCCGCAGTTGGCTCCCTACTGTTGTCTCCACGTTGGGGATGAAGCCCGGGTCTCCAGACTCCTGGAGTCTGAACACCACTGCTCTCTGCAGGACGGAGTCACGTAATAAGCAAAATCAAATAGCAACGAGTAAAAGGGGTCTCTGTTGTTTTCAGATCCCATGAGCCTAGCATTTTTAGCCTGAACCTTTTCTCTCTACCCAGTGGGGTCTCATCTTGGCCGGACTCCTAAGCTAGCTGGGAGGGAGGCGGGTGTATGAAGGTCTCATCATAACAGCAGCCATCATTTGCTGCCTCTACCACGTGCAAGTCACTCAATACGCTTTATGCCGTCTCGGTAACACACCTGGGAGGTGAGCGCTAGTAGTACCGACCCTCTGGTAGAGATGTGAAAACAGAGGCTCAGAGAGGTTATGTTATTGACTCAAAGCCACACAGCTGTGCGTAGCGGAGCTGGGATGTGGATCCCAGCAGCCTGACGCTGGAGCCCAGAGACCCTTAATCACGAACCATCCTGCCACCCAGGTGGCCAGGCACAGCCGGGGAAAAGGCAGACCCGATCCACATCCCGGCTACACTGCTGCTGGGCTGAGGCTTCAGCTATGTGTGCCTCTGCTTTCCTGACTGCAAAGTGGTCCTCCTAACACCTGCCTGCTAGGGTTGTTGCGGGAGTAAAAGGAGGTGCTAGGGGACCCCTGGGATGTGGCAACTGAATCCCTGTGCCCACATGACACATGACAGAAACAGCCAGAGTCGTCTCTACCTATTTCCAGAATCCATCAGAAACTTGGAGGATGGGTAGTACTGCTTCCCTACTGGCTACCTCTGCCCAAGGTGTGGCTTCACCGCTACCACGAGCCTCATTTTGCTCATTTCTCAAATGGGTCTACAAACACCTTAATAATACCTCCTGTGGCTGTTGGGGGAATAAAATGAAGTCAGGTTTGCAAACTATTCAGGCACACTAGACAATAAACGTTACCTTCTCCTCGCTAACACCCTGCCCCGGCGCCACATCCTTGTATCTTGTTTGGTTTCCCTGTAAATGCACAGCTCTGGGGAGGCAGACTGGGTGGCCTGAGACAAGCGTGTTACAGTCGGGCTCAGCGGGAAGTGGCCGATCCCAGAGGGCAAGGAGTGCACCCCGGGGTGCCAGCCAGGGCCCCTCTTTCCCGGCCCTCTGCCCAGATCAGAAGTAAATGCCAGAAAACAAAGGGGAACGCCATGGAATGCCGGGAACAGAGTCGATGGCAGCCAGATTGTATTCCAGCGGCCCGTGGCCCATCTGCTGGGAAGAACTTGTCTGCTCAGCAAGATCGTGCCGTGTTCTGTCGAGCAGTGGGGAGAGGGGGAGGTACAGGACCGGCCCTTCAGACACGCAGATCCGTGTGGCTGCACTGCCTTCTCCCTACACCGCGTTCTGTCTCTTTAAAATGTGCGATAGAGACCCAGCTGCCCTGAATCGCCTTCGAATGCGACCCCCCCGGCAGCGCCCGCAAGATGGAGTGCTGTGTGAACAACTTGCTGGATTTGGCTCTCCGGGGACTTCTGCAGCTTCCAGGACCAATGCGCACCGGGTTTTCTGCCGGGTTGGGGAGCGCTGATTAATGGCGCTGGGAGGCTCGCTGGAGGCAGCCACTTTCTCACTGCTACCCGCAGCCCTGATGGATGGCACAGCCTCCTCCCTGCCAGGGCGCCCTCCTTGGGGCTTGCTCTTCCCCCCCCAAGTCCAGCCTCCTGCAGCCTTGTGGCTCCTAGGTCCCCAGGACCAGCCTTTTGGGATGCTGTGCGTGTCTCAGCCCAGGCAGCCCTCAGAGCTCCACACATGGAAGGCACTGTTGGGCTGTCCACTGTGCACAGGAGAACAGCATGTCATGGGGAGAGTCAGGGGTCCCCTCCCTTCCCCATGGATCCAGGATGCAAACCCAAGAGGGTGTGAGGCCAGGGCCTTGCTGTGTTCTGGCACCCGCTGATCGGGTGGGCGGATCTTGGAGTGATGCAGACGGGTGGGTTGGATTCACCAGACTGAGAGGCTCCTTTGGGCCACTGCATACATTGTCCACATTGTCCACTGCTCAACTCCAGATGGTCCTGGTCACGGTGTAGCCTATGTGGCTGCACCCTGTAGGACTAAGCAGTGCACAAACTGCCTGGCCAGAATGGTGGCCTTGGGGTTCCGGCTGTTTCCAGGATGCACGCTCGCATCAGCTCTGATCATGGGCCTTATTCCAACCTGAACTTCAGAGACCACCTGCTTGCCCCCACCCTACCCCACGCCCATCCCTATCTACCTCTAGGCTTAAGGAATAGAGCTGAGGCCTCGGCCTGATGATCCAGGCCCTCCCTGGAGGGCAGGTTGAGGCTGTGGGCTCCGGGGCTCGGTTGCATGGCTGCCTCTGCTGGTTCCCCTTCCTATGACCCAGGGCGAGTTCCTTCACCCCGTGTGCCTCACTTTTCCTGGCTGCAGCACAGGGACTAATAGCATCGTCTCTCCCCAAGGACTGGCGTGACGGCTGCAGGGCTTCCTCTGCATGGAGAGATTGGGACAGCCCCAGCCCCCCAGACTTCCGTGCCCTCCACACCCCACACCAGCCCAGTCAGACGACTTCCCTTTCTTTCCCCACCTGGACGCCTCTGCTCATTCCAGGGCCTTACCTGGCATGCCATCCCTGGATTTTCCCATGTCCGAATTCTGCTCTCACAGTCTTGCTTAGGTGCAGCCTCTTCCATGGAGCCGTCTCTGATTTCTCAAGGAGGCGCTTCCTCCCTACCCTGCTGCGATCTGTCTCACCTCACAGCCAGGGCCACCTGTGTGAAGTGTCCCCCTATGCTGGACCCTGGGCTGATGACAGGACCGGTTAATCCCACCATCCTCAGGGCCTTCACCTAGGGCATAGCACATAGACAATCTTTAATAAATGGCTTTTTCGTAGTTGAACAGGCAAACTGCTACCCTCATGGCAACCTAACAGTAGGAATTTGCATATGGTGGACATAACTGTGGTTTTTTTTTTTTAAGTAAGCATAGTCATCTTTTAATTTGTTCATGTATTTGATCATATATATTCACAGGTTGTGATCCTGACCCACGTCTGTCGTCTCACAAAGAAAACCCACACTCTGTAGTAGTCACGCCCACCTGCCCCTCCCCCACCTGCCGGCCCCTGAGCTGCCCCTGTCTGGATGGGTTCCTCCGTTCTGGGCATTTCACGGACGTTGAATCGCTCAACATGCTGCCTTTTGCGTCTGGCGGCTCGCACGTGGTGCAGTGGGGATGACAGAACCCCCTCCACCGGTTAGATGGGCCACACCTGCTGGTGGGCGGTCCTGGTCCAGACCCAAGACTGGGTCTGCAGAGGCTGGGAAGGCCAAGGTCGAGGCCCCAGCAGCAGAGCAGGGCCATCTCACCGAGTGGTTCCAGGGAGGGAGGCGGGAGGGCCAGGGAGTGAGAGACACAGGGGCAGTGAGAGGCTGCCAAAGCCGTCCTTTTGTAAGGAACCCGCTCCTGCCCTGATAGCATTCATTCATCCCTTCATTCATAAACACAGGATCCTCATGTCCTACCCACCTCTTAAAGGTCCCGCTCCACCCTGTTGCCTCGGGCAAGTTTCCGACATGAACTCTGGGGGACACTTGCAGACCGCGGCAGTGGGCATTTGGGCCCCTCTGCACCTGTCGCGAGGGGCGTCTGTGTGTCCTTCCCCCTTCACACTGCCCCTGGTATCTCTGTGTGTCCAGGGAGTGGTGTGCACGTCATTGTCCCAGGACAGAGTGCCAGTGTGCGACTGGAGATGGCCTCCAGGCTGCGTGCTGGACACCTCAGCTGTCCCCTCGATTCTTCACACAGCTCTGTGCCATAGGAGAATCCAGGCTCAGAGAAGCAGGTGCCCCACCTATAGACACACTCCCGCAAGGTAGGATCCCACCCCCACGGTTGTGGGTCTTCATGTCCTTGGCTGGCTGTAGCTGCACCTGCGAGGTTCAGCCACTCCATGGGAGGGGCCCCTCTTTTTCTTCAAGATACCACATCCTTCTTCGTGGCCTCACCCCAGGCAGACTCGGGGGTGTTTGTCCCTGAGCCATCTTAGCCAAGGCCAGGTCACCCTGAAAGCCCAGCATTCCCCAGGGGAGGCTGTCACCTGCCAGTGTCTGTGAGATGTGATATAAACCAGAGGAACTGAGCGTCTGTCCCCGTGTGGTAGCCGGGAGTGACTCTGACCCCGCAAATCGTGACAGCTCACAGGTGTGTGTGTGAAAGAGAGAGAGAGAGACAGACAGACACCTTGTTCTAACTGATTAGCACCCCTGGACTCTGCCTAGCCAGGGCTCCAAGGCCAGTGGAACAGCTGAGCTGGGTGGAGCACCTGCTGTGGGCCCTTGTCTGTGTGACCTCCCTTTCATGTATTCCCCACCCATGCCCCTAGGTGGCGTTGATGTTAATTTTATTTTGCACCTGAGGAAAATGTCGCACCTGTCTGAGATGGCACCGCCAGAGCCAGTGGGCTGGGTTCCCCCACCCCCAGCCCCGGCTACACCCACGGCCATGCCAGCTTCCTGGGTCTGGTCCCACATCGATTCCGACTTTGCTGTGTGACCTTGGGCAAGTCACTTTTCCTCTCTGAACTTTGGTTTTCTCATCTGGAAAGCAGGCCAGGTGGGGTAGGGGTGGGCTGATGGTTTTCCGGGGGGTCAGTGCCCTTGTTTGTTCTGCGTGGTGGGTGTGGGAGGGAGACTTTAAACAAGTAAGTCCATGTTAAAAAGCCTCCACGCTAGGCGCTGGAGAGCTGGGTATGCAGTAGCTGCTCTGACCTGGTAGGATTTGGCAGGCCTGGGCCTGAGTGCTGGGCTGGGCTATTTTGATGGGCTGCATAGGTGTTGGGCACAGAACACGCTCTCAGGATTGTCACAGGGAAGGGGCCTCCCCAGAGCAGGTGCAGTGTGCCAGGATCGTGCTCCAGTTACTCGAACACCAAGCCCTGTTTTTTGCCATAGTAGTGTTGCAACAGGCAGTATAGCCTGGTAGTTAGGAGTCAGGCTACCAGTCTCTGCTTGCAACCTGCTGCCTTGGGGCAGGGAACTGAATCCGATCCTGTTTTCTCCCTCATACATCGGGGGGTGTAGCAGGACCTGCCTACAGTGTGGTCATGATTTAATACGGGCAAGGCGTTTGGCACAGGATCGGACACACCTGAAGTGCCATAAGTGGCTGTGATTATTAAGCAGGTGATCTTGGCTCTTTGGTTGAGTTTGCCCATCTGGTAAATGGGGGTAATGATGACAGCAGCCTATTAGCATCACGGTGTAGGGATCCAACAGTAAGCGGTCGTTAAATGGTCAGAATGGTGCCTGTTTGTACTTGCTTGCATTTTCCTTTAAATCGGTGCCCATCTCCTTCCCTGAGCCCTATCCTTTCCTGAAGGCAGCCACGGTGGGAGCGGTGGAGGCAGGCAGGGGCTCGGCACTGGCACTGCTGCCCGGGGAAGCCTTGCGCGCAGGAGCTCCTGCAGGAGAGCCAAGAAGTGGCGGCCACTGCAAAGTCCTCGCGTCCCTGGGCCACAGCCACTGTAGAAATGACCCCTGCCACTCAAGCGGGGCAGGGGAACCACGCCCAGAGGGGGCGGTGCTAAAGGGCAGCCACGCCCAGGGAGGGGCGGTACTAAAACAGGAGGTAAGCCACGCCCAGGGAGGGGCGGTGCTAGAGGGAAGCCACGCCCAGGGAGGGGCGGTGCTAAAGCGGGGGAGGGTGGGAGGGGGGGCACGCCCAGGGAGGGGCGGAGCAGATAGCCAACACGTGGCCTGACCTGGGCCTGGGTGTGGAGGTGGAGGAGTGGGCTTCTCTCCTTCCCGCTGCCCCTGGGCCCAGGAGAGAAGAACTGAACTGACTCCACCACACCAGCCCAGCCACTTGACCTTGGGCTGGTCGCTTGACCTCTCCTTCCCATCCCGGCCTCCTAGGAAGCTGCTGTGAGGATCCGCTGAGTTAATCCATGCAAAGCGCTTAGAACAGTGCTCGTCTCTGTACAGCCTTGCAGCAAGTCACTCTTTCAGCCTCAGTTTATTCTCCTGTAAAATGGGCATAAAACTGTACCTGCGGTCATGTATGTAAGGGGCTGTGCACACCGTGTAGCACACGATGGGTGCTGTCTCCTCTCCTGTAGTAATTCATGCTGCACCCAGAAACCCGGTGACTTGAGACAGCAATTCTATAATTGCTTGCTAGTGCACTGAAATATTCTAGGTTTGGCTGGGCTGCTCTGATTCAAGACACAAATGTGGCAGGGCTTGGCTTCCTGCTGACATTTAGATGCAAACCTGCCCCACACGTGTCTGTCTGGGAGCCTGGTAGAGCAGCATCTGTCCGGGGTGTGGTCATGGTGATGCAGAGGGCAGAGGGCAAGTATGCGAGGTCCTGAAAGGTGTGGGCTGGGGCAGATGCCAACCCGCCTGCCTCATTTCCCTGGCAGGTGGAACAGCAGTCACGTGACAAGCCCGGCATCAAGGGGAAGAGAACTAGTTCCCTTTGGTGGGAGGAACTGCCGAGCCCCCCCAGCGAGGGCAGTGAGCACAGGCAGAGGGGAGTGTGGGTGGGGGCGTTGGTGGGATCTGCCGGCTTCCCAAGAGCCTCCAGGAGAGGACCAGTGTGCAGGTAGCTGGTGAGCGGCTCCAATGCGCGGAGCCTTCGCAATTTTCAGCTGTATCTCAGGGACCAGGGACTCAGATCACTCCGCACTGCTGCCCCCAAGCCCTCCCTCTTCCTTCTTAAAATTCATGTATTCGGAAGTCAGGGAAAGAGATTGAGAGCATCAGAAGGAGCGAGCGCCTGCCCACTGGCTGGGACCCTCACCAAGTGCCCCGGGGCCGGAGCTGGAGCTGGGAGCCGGGAGCTCCATCCGGGTTTCCAGGCCCAACTCCTGGAGCCATCACCTGCTGCTTTCTGGGGTCTGCACTGGCAGGAAGCTGGAGGTAGAACTGGAGCCAGGAGCTGAACCCGGGTGCTGGCATCTCACCAGTTAGGCCAAGTGTGCACGCGCAGGTTCCTCCCTCTCGGTGCCAGGAGATGTGATGTGGGCTTTTCCTCCCAGGATGCTGTGCAAAATTGGAAGGTGGGTGCAGAAAGGTGCACCTGCAAAGTCTTGGAAGGCCCCCCCCCCCCCGGCCGGCTCTGTCAAACCTGTCCTTGCAATGTAATAAATAGAACTGTCAGCCGGAACCGTGAGGGGCAAGCCGGCCTAATATGATGAGCTGTCTCTGGCTGTGCACCGTGCTCTCCACCTGCAAACCCCCAGCGCAGGCTCCCAACGTATGCCGTTTTGCCAGGAGACAGGCGTGCTTGGTGGGGCCGAGCAAGGTAATTTAACTGCAACCCCCAGGATGGAGGAAGGAAGACACAAAGAGCCGTAATTTGGCAAGTGAGCATCGGGTGCTTTTCAGGGAAATTGATGTTGTTGGTTAGTTCTGTTGTATTGAGACCCGGAGCTCCGAGGACGGCCGCCCCTGCCTTCCTGAGTGGGTGGCAGACGTGAAGATGGTCAGGAGATGGTGGGAACCCTCGGCAGAGCTGGGGGGCTCTGGTCTGTGGGTGGCAGGGGCTGGGAAGACAGCAGGGAGCAGCTGTGTCGAGGGGGGTTGGGGAGCAGTTAATAATTGGGAGCACCGACTGTCACTCTTCTAAGTGTTTTGCACGTGGATGCTATTTGATCTTACACAAACCCTAGAGTTTCCCCTTTTACTGATGTGAACAGTGAGGGTCTGGAAGGTTAAAGAGTCCGCTTGGGGTCACGCAGCTGACTTTGGAGCCTGGCACCGCAGCCTCTGGGCCTGGGGCCGCTTGCCGCCTTCTGGCATCATGGAAAGAGGGAGGGCCTCGGAACCACCAGGTTTGGGTTCCACACCAAGCTCTGCCGCTTACTCCAGCCTCCGTGACTTCTCGGGAGTGTGTGTCTGCAGCAAGGGTGAGGCTGTGGGCTGGGCTGGGAGCCGGCTGCTGTGCTGGGCACAGTGGTGAGTGAGACACGGGTGGTCTTCTCGTGACCTCTGTAGCCCCCAATAGGCCAGCACCACTAGGAGGGACCCTGATGTTGCAGGAGCACTAAGCAGGGGTGCGGGTGGGCTTCCCCAGCAGGAGGCTTCCCAGTGCATTTTTAACAGAGTCCAACTCCGCTGGAGCTGTGCTGCTTTCTCTCGGCCTCTCAAAATCCCCGCACTTGGAACCCAGTGGCCATGCTGCACGGAATCCCAGGCCTCAGGGAAGGGCCACGCATACAAGCTGTGGCCAACAGCCCTGGTCATGACTGCTATAGAATTTCCAGGCTCCAGTACAAAATGGAAGGAGAGGGGCTTTCTGTTCAAAAGGAAAGAAATCTCAGGGCTGTTGCCGTGGCTCACTTGGTTAATCCTCCACCTGCTGTACCGGCATCCCATATGGGCGCTGGGTTCTAGTCCCGGTTGCCCCTCTTCCAGGCCAGCTCTCTGCTGTGGCCCAGGAGGCCTGGGAGTGCAGTGGAGGATGGCCCAAGTGCTTGGGCCCTGCACCCGCATGGGAGACCAGGAGGAAGCACCTGGCTCCTGGCTTCAGATCGGTGCAGTGCCGGCTGTAGTGGCCATTTGGGGGTGGTGATGAACCAACGGAAGGTAGACCTTTCTCCCTGTCTCTCTCTCTTACTGTCTGTATCTCTACCTGTCAAATAAGTTTAAAAATTTTTTTAAAAAAGGTAAAAAATCTCAAGATGGTGATGACAGTGTGAAAGCAAGCACAGGCCCCTCTGAGCACAGTGCTCTGAGCAGGCGGCACACCCAGGAAGCCCCGGCCACCCAGGACACCTCGGTTCGTGCAGGGGCTGGGCTCAGGTGCCTGCACGGCAGCAGACGGGGCGGGGTGGGGGAGTTCTGAGCAGAGGGACCAGTGCAAGGAGCTGCTCGGATACTGATGTGTTGGGTTTGAGGAGCTGCAGTGGTCCAGGCAGGGAGGAGGCAGAGTGGAAGGCAAGCCTGGGCAGAGAGGGAGGGAAAGACCCAAGGGTCCTGGGAGCTGTAGAGGCCACTGGAGGAGCCAGGGAAGGGAGGAAGTCTGGGCTTGTGGGCTGTAAGGCTCACTCGGCTGCTCGGTGGGTGGTAGTGGAGGACCCAGCGTGAAAGTGGGTGGGCCAGGGGTGGGGGTGATGGTGTCGAGCTCACAGGTCAGTCTTAGAGATGGAGAAGAATCACAGATTTTTTTTTTCTTTTAAGATTTATTTTATTTGATACACAGAGTGGAAGAGAGAGGGAGAGACAGACACCTTCTGTTTGCTGGTTCACTCCCGCAAATGGCTGTAACAGCTAGGCATGTGTCAGGTGGAAGCCAGGAACCAGGAACTTCATCTGGGCCTCCCATGTGGATGGCAGGGACCCAAGGACTTGGGCCATCTTCTGCTGCTTTCCCAGGCCATCAGCAGGGAGCTGGATCTGAAACGCGCAGCCGGGCCACCAACCAGCGCTTTGATATGGGATACTGGCATTGCAGGCGGCGGCTGAAGCCGCTGTACCACAGTGCTGGCCTTGAGGGGACAGATTCTGAAGATGGGATTTAACAGGCTGTAGTGAAGGGCTTGGAGGGGAGGGAGAAGGGAACATAGGAGGATGGCTGAGCTGCTGGGCGAAGCGAGATGCCCTCTGCAGTAGAGAGGCCGAGTGGAGAGTGGAAACGCACCTCAAGGGGTTTATTCCAGACTCACTGGATAAAAGGGACGCTAGTCCATCAGTTGGATGGCTCAAGCTGGAAGTAGAATTTGGGCAGCGCTCGGGGTATAGATGGGAAATGAAGCCCTGAGGGTAGATGCAGTTAGCTGTAAAGAGCATCTAGAACTGTGCTATCTGACACAGCAGCCACTAGCCATGTGTGATTACAGTGTTTAATTTAAATGAGATGCTATCTAAAATTCAGGTCCTCGCCTACATGCTTTTGCCCTTGCCCTCTCCTCTGTGTGGACACAAATTCCTGTCTCCTGGGGTGTTACGTGCATTCCATGCTGTAACATAGGTGAGGCACCTCGTGCAGGGTCACATTGCCAGAATGAATGTGGAGTATTCAGTAGGTGCTCCATAAATGTTAGCTACCCCTTCCCTCTTCCTTCAGAGCCTTCAACTGGTACCTCATGGCACTTCAGTGAGGGTCACCCTTGTCTTCCTCAGTTTCCCTGGCCATCAGGGACCGTGGGCCTCCGAGCTGCCATCCCTGAGCCAGGCAGCTGCCCTCCACCATGTCCTTCAGCCTTGCAGGACTGACCAGCTGTGCCCAGCGGGCCTGAGTTCTAATCATGCTGATGAGTGGATGCCGTAGTTTATGGTTTTCTGCGCTCCTGGCTGTGCTCAGCTTGGTGGCTCTGGGCACTGAGAGCCCCAGAACAATGTGCTTTGGACAGCAGGTGTGGGCTCCTGCTTTAAGGGTGCCAGGGCCCTGGGGAACCCTGACTTGTCATGAGAGATAAGCGATTTCAGTGTCGTTTGGGAATGTGCATCTTATTACAACACTGGGCAGTGTTCTCAGGGTGGCTCTCCGTTACCTTACTGCCACCATCAGTGGCAGCCATGTTTTGAGCTCTCCGTGGGTACCAGGCACTGGGCTAAGCCTCTGCATACAATTCTTCATTTTATTCCTGCCACAGCCCAAGAGGAGTGCATCGCACAATTCTCCCCATTTTGCAGACGGGGCGGCTGAGGTTTGGCAGGCAAACCACACAGCTCATGATCTGAGCCCATCCGCTTAAGCTGAGTCCTGTAAGGTTGACGGAGGCAGAGAAGGGAGCCGCTTGTGCGGATGTCCCCCGACGATGATGTCATTCACAAAGCTGCCCTGACAGAAGGAGTGCTGGGCTGGCGGGGGCTTGAGCAGAGGTCTGCCAGAGCATTTGGTTGTTTCTCAAACGAGAAAAAAAAATGCACCCAAAGAGGGAAGGGCTGTGCCAGTAACACACAGGTTAGGGAAGACACTCCCAACCTTGACCTCCAGTCAAACGTGAAACCTGGTGCCTGCGGAGGGAGCTCTTGCTGGGGGCAGCAGTGTGGAGTTGAGATGCTAGAAAGAGCAGAAACTGTTGAAATAGAGCATCTCTGAATTGAGGGGGCCTCATCCTCCGCTGGTTGTCCCCCCCCCCCATCCAGTGCCTGAATTCTTTCGCTGAAGGGCTCCCAAGCCTGCAGCAGCATCCGAATCACCTGGAGACCGAGTGAAACCTTCCAATTCCCAAGCCACATGCCTGGCGCTGCCGCTGCAGATCGGCTGGGGCTGCAGCTGGAATCCATAACTGCTGGTAGCTCCCCGCGGCTGATTCCAATCTGGAAACTGCTGCCTTGGTCCAGCCTGGCCCAGCTCGCGTTCTCCAGGACACCAGCCCAGGTCCATGGGACACATGGAGCGGTGTCACGTAAAAGGACATCTTCCAGGCAGGTACGTTTGGAAGGTGCTGTGATAGAAGGGAGATCCCCCTCTGTGGCTGCATGCTGGAATCATCTGGAAGCTTCCAGAGCTGCTCCTACGACCCAGGTACCACTTCTGAGTCTCTGTTGGGGGCAAGTAGCAGTAGTCAGGTGATTCCCGTGTGTGGCCAGATTGTGAGCCACTAGATTAGACCCCATTAAGCTCGTTTTTATAATTGCATAACTTCTCAGGACACTTAAGATATAACGTACATTATGAGTCTCCAAAGGGAGACATAAGCAGATTATTTGCTTAGCCTGTGGTCAGGGGCATATGAGAGGAGAGGAAGGCAAGGCTCGGAAAAGGAGGGCACGCTAAGGAGAGAGCATGTGTCGGGAGGGAGGAGGAGCTGACATTTAGAAGCCAGTAGAATCTTCTGAAGTGAGTGTGAATTTGTTCTGTTAGAGTGTAGGGGACAGTGTGGTAATTGGTAATAGTTCTAGGGGCTTCTGGCCGCACAGCGTTTCGGTATGCAGGAATAGCCGTGTCAGAGGTGGGCGTGCAGCCTGGAGTTTAAGATGCCTGCGTCCTGGATCAGAGTGCCTGGATTTCAGCCCCAGATCTGACTCCTGGCTGCAGCTTCCTGCCAGTGCACCCTGGGAGGCAGTGGTGATGGCTCAGGTGGATGAGTTCCTGCCACCCAGGTGGGGAGCCTGGATTATGTTCTGGCTCCTGGCTTCAGCCTGGTCCAGCCCCAGCTGTTGAAGGCATTTGAGGAGTGAATCAGCAGATGGGAGCTTCCTCTCTCTCTCTCTCCCCTTCCCTCCCCCCCCTCCCCTTCCCTCCCCTTTCCTCCCCCCTCCCCTCCCCTCCCCTCCCCTCCCCTCCCCTCCCCTCCCCTCCTCTCCTCTCCCTCTTACCTTTGTGGAGGTTCAAGCACAGTGTGTGGATCATGGGGACTGGGGATGCTAGCTCCATTCCTCGGACAGTGGTGCTTTGAAATGTTCTCTGCTTAAAAGTCTGAAGGCTGGTCCTCCCCTTTCCATCCGACTCCTTCCCTTCTCCCAGAGCCCCATGCTGCAGATGTTGAAGCTTCCAGCGATACACTCCCTCTCAAAAATGCATGTGTGTGCCCTCCTTATATGCATGTTCATTTAGAAATTAAAGATGCACTCCTGGGGCCAGCATTGTGCTGTAGCGGGTAAAGTCCCTGCCTGCAATGCCACCATGCCAGTGGGTGCTGGTTCGTGTCCCTGCTGCTCCACGTCTGCTTCAGCTCCCTGCTGATGGCCTGGGAAAAGTGGAGGAAGATGGCCCAAGTGCTTGGGCCCCTGCACCCATATAGAAGACTGGATGACACTCCTGGCTCCTGGCTCCTAGCTGTGGCATGGCCCAACCCTAGGGAATGTACCAGCGGACAGAAGATCTCTCTCTCTCCCTCCCTCCCTCCCCCCTCACTGAGAACCATGCCATAATGTGGTCCCAGCCACATCCTTCGTCGTTGCATCCCCCGGGCCTGCCCTGCAGCCATGTGGCTTTTCTCCGAGCTTCTAGCGTGGCACTAGCTCTTCCACTTTGGGTGGGTCTTGCTCTGCTTTTGGTGTAGTTGTTCTTTTCTTTTCTTTAAAAGGATGCATTTATTCATTTGAAAGGCAGAGTTAGAGAGAGAGAGAGAGATCTTCCATCCACTGGTTCGTTCCCCAAAAGGCCACTACAGCCAGGGTTGGGCCAGGCTGAAGCCAGGAGTCAGGAGCTTCCTCTGGGTCTCCCATGTGGGTGCAGGGGCCCAAGGACTTGGGCCATCTTCCACTGCTTTCCCAAGCACATTTACAGGGAACTGGATCAGAAGTGGAGCAGCTGGGACTCGAACAAGCAGCCATATGGGATGCTGGTGCTGTAGGTGGTGGCTTTACCCATTACGCCACAGCACCAGCCCCAGGAGCTTTCTGCAGCCACTCCATCAAAAGCTTCATCAACAACTCCCTCCAACGCCACACATTTTAATTCCCTGAGTGGCACCTACCACCACTTGGTCATTTTCTTGTGGGTTTGTTACGGAGGTAGGGAATGTCCGGCCATGCACCATCCAAGGGTCTGGCCCTGCTGAGACAACTGCAGGCAGGACCGGAAGTTCAATCAACTCATAGCAGGGGAATTTTTACGTGGATGATTCTGTATGGCCCAGGAATGATGTCAGTACCCAGATGACCCTCGCCCGAACAAGGGTTCTCCACGCCTGTGTGTCCCGTGTCCTCCAGCACGGCCATGTGGGGCCTGCCCCGGCAGCAGAGCCCAGAACCTGCTGGGTGGGCGGACACTGAGGTTAGGAACCTCTGTCTGGACCAGGCTGTCAGTAAGTGGTGGCACTCGGATTTGAACTTCCAGCCTGTATGACCCCAAGTTCAAGGTTCTTTGCATCACACCAGAGATGCCTCCTGTCTTTCAGAGGCTGACGAGAGCCACTTGGGTCCTGACGCTGACAGCTCCAGTCTGAAATCTGTTATGATGTCACATGACTGTGAGATTTGAAAGGGGGGTGGGGCGGGGAAAGGTGACTGACATTTTACGCTCTGTTTCACAGCCAGGCAGAAATGGGAGGCTGGGAACATTGCAGAGTCTAAAGTGATTGAGGCAGCCCGAGCTGCAGATCGCCGAAGTCTGTGGCAGGGGGAATAATGCGCCCTGCAGAAACGCTCCCCTGTGCATCCTGAGCAGCCCAGCGCGCCAGCACAGGTGTGGGCACGTGTGTTTGTTACCGCAGGAAGCGCCCCCTTCTACACCCCCTTCCTCTCCCTGTGCCCTTTGTAACGTGGCCTCCAGACCCAGCACAGGAGAGGCCTCCCTCCCTTCCAGGGAGCTGGGCTCAGGTGACTTCTGTGAGCAGGGGCTAGAAATCCAGCCCCCACTCTGCCCCCGTGGCACCTGCCCTCCCCTCACCCCCCGCTTCTGCTGGGGGGGCGGGGGAAGGGACAGCAGCCAAGGCCCAGGGATCTTTTACAGAATCAGTGGTTCAGATATTCTGATACCTGGTTCTGTGTGTGCATTAAGAAGCTGGGAGCTTTGCTCTTTCTAGGTAGGGTGTGGCTTCCTTTGCTCACCCCCTGGGATTCTTCCTGTGCGGCCTGCTGGTCCCTTCCCCATCCCCTCACCCTCACTTTCTCTGGCACTCTGGCTTCCTGAGGATAAAATGAATGGGCGGAATGCAGTGTCAAGTTTGCCACCTGAGAGCCAAAGTTAGCAATGGACCTTGCCCTGGCTGGATGTCCCTCTCCTCTATCCCGTGGCCAGAACATCCTTGATGATGTTTTGCTGGAGTGAGGCGCCCTCGTCCATCCACCCGCCGTCTGTGCATCCATCCGTGTGTGCACCCAAGCACGGTCACAGTTCAAAGCCCAGCCATGGGAGTCAAAGGGAGTGATCCCTGGAGCCAGCAGGGTCTCAAGGCCTGTCTTAGCATCCCTGCGCTGCCAGAACACATCTCTGCAAAGCAGGTGCTTTGCCACAACGGTCCCAGTTCCAGAGGGCAGATCTGCAAAGCCAACACCAGACAGAGGGCCTGCAGCCACTCTGCGGGCACTGGAGGAGGGGCCCCGCTCTCCTCTTCCAGCTGCAGGTGGCTCTCAGCGCTGCCTGACTGTGGTCACAGCCCTCCCGTCCCTGTCATGTCCTCACACGGCCTCCTCCTCTGTCTCTCCCGGAACAGCTGGTGTTGCATTTAGTGCCTGCTTGGTTACTCCAGGGTGATCTCAGGATCCTCGCTTATACCTCCAAAGTCTCCTTTTCCAAAAAAGGTCATAGTCACACATTTGGGGACATGGACACATCTCTTTTAGGGGTCACTATTCAACCTGCAGCTTAAGCTCTCTGAGCATGGGCGTCCGGCCTGGGATGCCGCTGCCGGACGCCTCCTGGGGAGAGAGTATGGGAAGCTTTCTCAGCGCCCACGCACGGCTCCTGCTCCCACAGCGGTGGCCGCCCTCACTCACTGAGCATCCTCCTGTGCTAGTTCGTGGCGTTCGGCTCATCCTGCTTCCCCTCACACGCTGGGTCCCCTGCCTCTTCTGATGGAACTTGTGTTTAATTCCTGTGCGCACCCAAGATGTACCCAGTGACGCTGGGTGCCCTGCAACTCTGCAAGACCAGTGTTCCTGCAGATGGGTGGAATGACCCAGAGCCCCAGCACAGGCACCGTTTGGGGGCAGTTCTAGAAAATCCCTCGCTGCTTCCCAAGCTGTCTTTCTGGGGACTGGCAGGACAGGGGAGACCAGCACCTGGCTGTTAGACGTTGCTCCAGCCTTGCCTCGTGTCCCCAGCTGGCCATGCACCTTGGGCTCCGTGGTCTTTTCTCAGAGTCTCCACCTGCCACGTGTGGTACTCAGCAGGGCACGGGGCCGAAGCCATCCCAGGAGCAGTGACATGTTGTGCCCTAGAAACTGATGGAGAGCTGGCGAGAGCGCCCGCCCCCGCTCAGCAGTCCCTGTGCGTGACCTTGGGCGGGACGCTGCCCTTCTGTAAGGCTCAGACATTCAGCGCGAGATCGATGTGGCTGATTCGGAGCAGTAGTTTTCCAAATTGTTAAAAATCAGTAGACTTGCTTTAACATCTTTCCCAGAATCCCATGGTGTGTAGCTCCGGTGCCCACTGTGGGGCTGCTTGTCCTCAGCCCCACCTGCTGTGAGAAGCCAGGGGCCGCCCCAGGGATGGTTCCAGTGGTCGCATCTGCCCAGGTAGCAGATGGCCTGATAATGCAATGCAGCTAGAAGGAGCAGGTTGGTGGAAATTAATTAAGAAACAAAAGCACTTTGAGGACGCCAGCTCTCGGAGGCAGATCTGAGAGTTGTGTGAGCAGTCCCAGGGAGCCCTGACCACAGCAGAGCCCGGGTGAGCCAGCTGTGTGGTCCGTGAGCCACGTGGCCGTGTGCAGCAGGGCAGGGAGGAGAGAGGTTTGCTTTGTGGGTCTCACCCCTCCAGGAGCTTAGCTGCTATTTCTGTGTAAGATTGGTCCAGGTTAGTGAGGCACTGAGAAAAACAACAAAAACCTGGATTTTTTTTTTAATGTCCCTCCATGATCTGGCCATTGGTTACCTCTCCAGGTTGTGTCTCTCTTTGCTATGTTTCTGTTTCTCCAATGTGCAGAACTGGTGGCTGCCACAGGACCTTTGTACGTGCTGTTTCATTGGCTTGAATTGTTCTTCCCCTCACTGATGTTCCCAGGGCCACTCAGTCTCCTCATTCAGCTCCCAGCTGAAATACTGCCTCCCCTGAGAAGGCTGCCTGGGGCTCTGTCTGTGGCCACTCTATTCTGTTGCCCTCAACTGCCTAGCCCTCATGACTTAGCCTGTTACCCTAGTGCATAGGGTGTCATCAATAGGTGTTAGTTATTTTCATCCTCGTCTTCAGGGTTGTTTGCAGCCCTGACTTGAGGGCTTTTCCACACACAGGCTGCCCTGGAGCCTGAGGTTGGTGAAGACAGGTGCGAGCCGGGAGCTCCTGGCATAGGCAGCGGCATGGCAAAGGCGCAGCCCCGCCCTGAGGTCTGGGGGAGGGGGCACAGGTGAAGTGGCACTACATCAGGATGATGGGGGGGGGGCAGAGCTGAGAGTGGAGAAGTCGCAGAGCCTTCACAGGCCTGGTTGCAGGGTGGCTATGGACCCCCATGGTGGGTGTGCAGTGGGGACACCAGAGTGTTGGGAAGGTTTGCCCTGTGCTGTTTTCTCCACACGAGCATCACCCCACGGCCGGCGAGCATCACCCCATGGCAGAGGCCCCGGCGACTCCATTGACCCTGCTCCTGCAGGGACCCCAGGTGGCGAATCCCATGGAGCATCCCTCTTGACCTTTCCGGTGCCCTTGGGGGTTGGCCGCACCTCTCCTGAAGGCTCTGCCTTCTTGGCTTCCCCGCCACGAGGCCGGGTCTGCTGGGAGGTGGCTTGTCGTGCCCCAGTGGATGCCGGTCCCTGCTCTTGCTGCAGAAGCCTCTCAACCCTGGGAGCTAGAAGACCCCTCCCCCCAAAGTACTGCCTTTAAGTCTGTGGCTGTCTCTCCCATCCCCCAAGCCTGCCGTCCATTGCTCCCCCAAGCCCTCAAGGCTGGAATTCTGCAGGGCAGCTGCGCAGGTCCACACCGTTCAGGTGACCTAAGCCTTGGTTCCAGACGTTTCTCGTCTCTTTTGCCAGCTTCCTAAGGCGTTGGGAGGAGAAGAGAGGTTGAGAGCCGCTTTCCTGGAGGGTTATTGTCTCATGCTTGCTCTAGGTTGATTTTGCCCTGGATTAGGTTTACTTATTTATTTATTTTGCAATACATCTCCCAATATGCTGAGTCTGTTGAGAGAAATTTTGCCTGCAAGAAAAGGTGCAAGAATGGGCAGGAAGCGAATCCTGGGAAGAGGCGCTTCCATTAGCCTCATGCGTGGACTGATTCTTTGCGTCCTTTTTAAACTGAACGTCTCCGTAGTTTTAGAGAAACTTGCCAGTTTCTCCAAATTGCATGAGATGAAAGAGAAGGCGAGATCTCTTGTGAGTGAGGAGAGAAAGGCGGGAGGGGAGGGATTTTCTTTACACACGCAGAGCCCTGGGACTTCTCTTCCCGGACCTTGCACAGCAGGTGTCGCGAGGGAGGGATCCTTTTGAGCCTCTTTAAGGAAGAGAGCTAGAATCCACTTGGACTTTCTTAGAATTTAAGGCACCAAGAAGCAGCCCACAAAGCTCTTTTGCTAGGAGAAAATGTTCCAAAAAAAAAAAAAAAGTGCAGAAACACCTCTGCGGGAAGGAACGCTGGGTTTGTGTGGATTTGTGGCTTAGCATCCGAGCCGCGCGTGCTGACGGCAGCACGTTTCGTTTCTTCTGTAGAACCCCAAAATGTAGCAGCACAAGTGGAGCTGCTGAGCCACAGGTGGCCCCAGAGGCCCCGCCTGCACCCCCTATCTCAGTGCACTGTGCTTCCAAGGCCGCAGATCTCATCCAATCATCGTGCCCATGGGGAAATGGATGGGCCAGGGAGGCTGCTGATTGGCCAAGGCCACTCACGACGCATTCGTTCAGCCCCTGCTCCCCGCAGGTGTTTCTTGAGCACCTGCCAAGTTGTTCTGGGCGCTTGGCTACAGCAGTGAGCCACCAAGACAGAGTCCCTATGCTGGGGGGAAGAAAAGGGAGTCCAGGCCAACCATATGTCATGTGATGTCAGCGAGGAGAGGGTGCTGCAGAGGAGAGTGAGGCGAGCAGGGGGGTGGGTTTGGAGGGTTAGTTTCGAGGGGGTGATCAGGGAAGAGCCTCACGGAGGTGATATTTAGACAGAGAGGGAGCCAGGAACATACTGGGGCAGAGAGCTCCAAACCAAGGAGGCAGCAGGTGCAAAGGTCATGACGTGAGCGTGTCTGTGATGGAAGAAGGCCAGCACTATCAGGGCAAGGGACTGGGCCCAGGGTGATGGGGGCTGGGCCAGAGGGGGAGCTGGGTGCAGCTAAAAGGCACACAGGTTATGGAAGGTCCTTGGATTTTAGCCCAAGTGGGCTGGGAGCCGTGGAATGGTTCTGAGCGGAGGAGTGACATGCTCTGAACTTGGCTTTCAGTGGCTCGTTCTGCCTGCCTGCTAAGTGGAGAGAGAGGCTGCAGAGAGACCTGGAGGGACATAGCAAGGCCAAAGAGGGGGCTTTTCCAGTAGAGACGCACGGGTCTCTACCTTGAAGGTAGCTGTGGAGGTGATGAGAAGACAGGACGACATGGGATGTATTTTGAAGGCAGATTCTGCAAGATTTGCTGCTGCGTTGCACAGGGCTATCACAACGTGTGCCTCCTTTGTCCAAAGCGCTGGACCAGGTTGTATTGGTTGGGGCTCTCTCACTTGTCAGAACAGGAACCCACCTTCAGCTGGCTCCTGTATTGGAATAGTTCATCGATACGTGGGTTTTAGGCATAGCTGGTTCCAGGAGTGCAAGTGCTTTCTTCAGGGTTTAGTTATTTTCCTTTCAGACTTTACTTTGACTTCACCCCCTCACATGTAGCCCCCCAGCAGCTCCCGGATTATGTGAGCCTTATATATGGCAATTGCCATAGGAAGGGAGTATTTCTTCCTCAGTAGTTTCAGTAAAGTTGACGGTTCGCCCACCTTAAGTTACCTGCCTGTTCCTGATCCAGGCACTCTGAGGATGGACCAGGCCTTGTCGTGTGCTCCGTCTGCACCTGGGGCAGGGGAGAAACATGCCCTCCCCCCAAAGTGTGCATCACTAGGCGTGGGGAAGAGGAACGCAAAAATCACTGATTTCTACCACCCAGGCACAATAAGGAAGAGAGTTTTTAAGGTTTAGTTTATTTATTTGAAAGGCAGAATGACAGAGAGGGAGAGATCTTCTGTCTGCTGGTTCATTCTCCAAATAGCCTCAATGGCCAAGGTAGACCAGGCTGAAGCCAGGAGGCTGGACCTCCTTCTGGGTCTCCCGTGTGGGTGCAGGGACCCAAGCACTTGGGCCATCTTCCGCTGCTTTCCCAGGTGCATTAGTGGATAAACGGACAGGAAGTAGAGCAGCCAGGCACTCTGAGATGAAATGCCAGCATCTCAAGTGGTGGCTTCTTGGAGACATGGAAAGTAATTGTAGAAATGATGACTGCAGCGTGCTGGATACCAGCTTCCAGAGTGCTTCCCACACAACCCAATGGGAGAACAAGATCTCTTCATGCCAGGAGGAGGAACTTGAACCCCAACAGCTGACACTCACAGGTTCCCTAGCCCCCTGATGAGCCCAGAGAAAGCAGAAACAATACATGCTTTCTTCCATTCAAACGGAGAGAATCGCGCATCCGGCATACAGTATAGGGAGAATGGAGACTCCCATGGGTGATGGGGGAGGTGGGGGGAGGTGAGGAGCTGGCTGTGACAACATCAGGGAGGCTCAGCTAGGGAGCCAGTGACGCCGGATGTCCCTGGTCCTCAGGCTCTCTGCGGAAGAGGATATTTGAGTCACATTGAATTATTCAGACAAAAGTCCAGTGACAACCTGACACTGCCCCAGGCCGGGTCCTCGGCAGCCTGGGGTGCTTGGCCTTGGCCATGGCAACTGGCCTCATTTAAAGAAACATCCCTGGCAGGTGCTGTTTTTGCTTGCTGGAATCCCAGCTCCTCCTAGGGCCTTTCCTGCCTCAGATGATGCCTGGTCGCTTCCCCAGGATGTGTTCTTGGGGTCGTTTTGCTCTTGCCTGGGTTTTCTTTGCCTCTGGGGCTGATTTATTCTTGCAAGTTAAGAGGGTCCCTGAAGCCCCAGATTTGCCTGTGAAATTATTTCACTCGCGTCTTCCTCCCCACCATGGCACCATAAGCTGGGCCACGTGACGAGGGAGGAAAAACAGCAAGTGGCATTACCTCGGGATGCCAGAGCAGGCCCTGAAATAGTGTTTTTTTTAAAAATGTACACAGCACAGTGTCCCCACCCTGGGGACGTCTGCCTGGTTACTTTATCTGCAGCCGCTTCCTCCTTACAACCCTGGGGTCCGATCAGCCACGTCTCTGCTGCATCTTTGGGCATTTGAAGTGTTGACTTGGAAAACAGCATCCTTCTGCCTCTCCCACTGCCCTTTCTCCGCTCCGCCCACCTCAGGATGGCAGACTTGCTGCTCTGTGCTCCGTGCAGGCCCACCTCTGTCCTCGCGTGGAAGTGCTTGTGAATTTACAGTTTGGGGAGTGGCGTGGGACCTACAGTGAGACGATTTAAAAGGCAGCTCAACTGAATGGAAAGCTCTGAGCCACCGGAACCTCAGGGAGGGGTTTGAGGTCCAACTTGGCCACTTGCTAGCTAGGGGCTTTGGGGGTGTGGCTTCATCGGTCTGAGGCTCCACGGTGCTGGCTGTAGAATGGGAATCACATGCATCCCGTGAGACTCTGTGAGGAATAAAAGAGCAAGGTCCAGAAGCCCCTGTCTACCAAGCCCAGACCCCTGTCCTGGTCCAGACCCACGAACCACCCACCTGCTGCTGCAGGGGTCTACCTGGCTGCCCTTCCTCCAGCCCTAAAACATCATCCCCACAGCAGAGCACTCCATCTGCCCTCCCCCATTGCCACTCACCGCACCTGCTCTTCCCAGGGCCCTGCAGAGCTGTCTCCTCCATGTACAAGGTAGGTCAGCCCTGCCTGTTTAACACAGCTGCAGCCAGTCCCCACCATGTCCCCACAGCCCCTGCCTTAGCTCTGGCCCTGTCCTGTTCCCTAGAAGCCACCTGACGGCTCTCCCCACTTCATGGCGCACACTGCTGCCAGGATGTCATTCCTAGGTTGTGCACCTGCTCCTCTCACACCCTCGACCTTGGCTCCTGTTACCTGAACTTGGAGTCGCAGCCCCTCCGCAAGGCCCAGCCTGCCTTCTGAGCTTCGTGTTCTGTGCCCGAACCGCCGCCTCCACTAGGAATTGCGTCCCCCTGGGTCTTGTACACAGCTCCTCATTTCTGGAGACCAGGTCAAGAATTCCATTCTGCAGGAACCAGCCATCAAAGGGGATGCATCTCTGATCCCTGCTCTCACAGGCATGAACCTCAGACATCATGTGAAGGGAGAGAAGCCAGATACCAAGGTCAATGTTGCATGATTCCATTCATAGGATACATCCAGGAAGGAGCAAGCCATGGAGACAGGAAGCAGATGGGTGGTTGCTAGGGACTGGAGATGGTGGGGGAGGGAGCAGGGAATGGGAGCTGTTGCTTAGTGGGCACAAGTTACCTTTCCAGGTGATGGGGATGTTTCAGAACTAGATCGAGGTGGTATTTGCACACAATTGTGAATGCACCAAATGCCACTGGATTGTTTGTATTACAAAGGTTATTTAATGTTTTGTGATACCTCAAACTAACCAGCCAACCAGAAAGAGTGGCCTCTTCTATAAAGACTGTCCTGAGGGGGTGGCGCTGTGGCATAGTGGGTTAGGCTGCTGCCTGCAGTGCACATACCCCATATGGGCGTTTGTTCGAGTCCCGGCTGCTCCACTTCCACTACAGCTCTCTGTTAATGTGCCTGGGAAAGCAGTGGAAGATGGTCCAAGTGCTTGGGCCCCTGCACCCATATGGGAGACCCGGATGAAGCTCCTGGTTCCTGGCTTTGGCCTGGCCCAGCCCTAGCCATTGTGGCCATTTGAGAGTGAACCAGTGGATGGAAGACCTCTGTCTGTCTCTCCCTCTTTCTGTCTGTAACTCTGCATTTCAAAGAAAATAAGGGGAAAGAAAAAAAAAAAGACTGTCCTAAACCTCCCAGGTGGAACAGATCACTCTTTGCATGGATGTCACCATGGCCCTCTGGGTTCTTAATCAGACCCTCCCAGGCCCACACAGCCCTCGTTTATGTCCACATCTTGGCTCCTTGAGCTCCAGGCCCTGCAGCCAGCACCAGTCCAGGCATGGGTGATGCTCTGTTTGTGTTAATCCGCCCCAGCCTTGTCCTCTTGGGAGCACAGCCCTTTGCCCCCACCCCCCACGTTGTGGAGTGGAGAGCAGAGGGGAGAAGCTCTGGGCTGTATGGCAGCCTGGGCAAGCCGTGACGCCCGAGCTCAGCCCTCTGAGGACCCCGCCTGCGCTGCAGAAGCCGTGTGCATTTCTAGTGCGGACTTCCCAGCCTCCCTCCCACCGCGGCCCGGGCGCTCCAAGAGTCCTGGCCTAGTTGCATAAGTGCTGGCATCTCCTTTTCGATGCCTCTCTCGGGCGTTGCCTTTGTATTTACTATTCTCCTCAATGCTGTGCCATCAGCACTTCCCAGCTGGGCCACATGTGCCCTCTTGGAGCAGTGCAGAGTGATTAAGGATAAGTCGTGGCGTGCTGGCCCCATTGTGTCTGGGTAGGCCCAAGGTAGGTGGACGGGGACAAGGAAGGAGAGGGGTGTGGCCTGCTGCCAGTGAGCATGGAGCCCGCAGGCAGCCCCTGGTCCCTGCGGGTTGTGGGGGACACAGGTTGGGAACCCGTGCTGGGACTGGCTGAAGCAAGGGGCCTGGAGCCGGCTCCTGGTGTGCTGGCAGGTTCAGCTCCTCAGCTAGGGTTGAGGGGTGTTCCAGGCCTCTCCTGCTGCCCACCCTCCTCAACTCCTGTCTCCTCTGTCCTGGAGCCCCTCCCCACCTCCCCAGGGGAACACACAGACATTACCCTGGAGCCCCTCCCCAGATCTCTCGCACAGCGTGATGGGGCTGGGTTCACTGCCTGGCTCCCAGCTAGGATGCAAGCTGTGCCCAAAGACAGCCATCAGGGAGCTGGAGGGTCAGCCCTGCCCTGACACCAGCAAGCCAGGGGCCTGCAACTCAGCCCGCTCTCTCCCTTCTAGCACCTTCTGCTCAGAAACCCCACCCCATCGCTGCCTCTCCCCAGTCCTCTGAGTCCCGGGGGGTCCCATCCACGTAACTCCTCTCTCCTGATCCACTTTCCCCGTGCCCAGTGCTGCTGCCTCTCCCGCAGAGCCTCATCTCCTGCAACCTGGGGGTGGGTAGACCCCAGCTCAGCTGCTCTGTGCTCAGTTTCATTCAAGTTCACTCATTTCCCACATGGCCCTCGCAGCCATTGGGCTCCTTCTCCTGTTGCTGCAGTGACAAACGACCACAACTTTGTGACCTGGAGCAACACAGCAGCCTCTGCCTTCAGCCCTAGGGGTCAGAGTCTCAAAGGAGTCTTCACCGGCCAAGTCAACAGTGCCGAGTTCTTCTGGAAGCTCCAAAGGAAAATCCCTTCCCTGCCTCTCCCAGCATTCCTTGGCTCATGGCCACATCGCCCCGTTCCCATCACATCACCTTCTCTCTGACCTCTGACCTTCCTGCCTACCTCCTACAAGGGCGCTTGTGGTGGCCTTGGGCCTGCCCAGATAACCCTGCACTCTTTCCCCATCTGGAGATCCTGGACCGGCTCACATCTGCAGTGTGCCTTGTGCCAAGCGAGGTAACACAGGTTCTGGAAGTTGGGGTGTGGACATTCTTGGGGGCCATTACTCATCCTGCCACGGCGGCCTCCCTAAAGCACTCACTGCATTTCTCTTGCCATCTGGAGTGGCCCTCAGTGCTTTCCAGGTGTCCAGTCCTGAGAGCTCACACTTGTGGGTCTGTTCGGGGGGGTGATGTGGGCCAGGCCTGGATGCTGACCACCAGGGAGCCATCTGGAGGCTTAGCCTAGTGTGTGAGTACCTCCGTGTGCAGGTTGGAGTCCTCCATAGTAGCCTTAACTTACTCTCCTTTTTTAAAAAGGTGTTTATTTAAAAGGCAGAGTTAGAGAGAGATCTTCCATCCCTGGTTCACCCCTCAAATGGCCACAATTGGACCAGGCTGAATCCAGGAGCCAAGAAATCTATCCAGGTCTCCCAGGCGGGTGCCGGGGGCCCAAGCCCTTGGGCCATCTTCTGCTGCTTTTCCCACACACATTAGCAGGCTGCTGGGTCAGCAATGGAGCTGCCAGGACTCGAACAGGTGCTCCACTGTGGGATGCCAGGGTCCTAGGCAGTGGTTTAACCCTCTTGGCCACAAGGCCAGCTCCTAACTCTCCTTCCTTGGTCGTGCCTGTGCCCAACCACTTGCCAGCTCCTCAGCGTTGTGACGAATCCCCTCTCTGGGCCTTTGCTCGTGCCCAGGTCCCTTCCTGGGGTGCCCAGAGCCACCCGTCTCTGACTCTTACACACTGGGTGCTCTGTGGGTACTTGTTGAAGAGCTGGATACACAGAAATGGAGTGAGGCCAGCCAGCTCACCTGGCTAAGCCCTGAACGTGCCCCCTGATTTTGACGTGGTCAGCCTCGCTGCTGTAATAGAGGCCGCCAGGCCCCCTCGCGTGTCCTTGGGCATCTGCAAGTGCTCCTCTGGGCAGTGCAGGGCCAGCTGCTGTATCTGTCCACCCTGAGTGTCCTCTGGCCACTGCAACATGACCAGCTATGCCCCTGGCAGGGTGCAAGTCCCGGGAGTTACCCTAGGAGCCGTCAGTGCAGGATAAACACCAGGCACTCTTGCCTCTCAGTGTGGCAGTGCGGAGGTGGTCCCCAGCCTCCACCCCCAGCAGGACTGAGCCCCAACGCCCATAGCAGTGACCCTGTCACTCAGCACCCTTCACTGTGCTTCCCAGGATCACCTCCCAGATCAACAGCTCCCACCCAGGTCCCCGCTTCACTGCCTGCTTTTGGGGGAATCCAAGCTAAAATGCTGTGCACCCTAAAGAGACAAAATCCAATTAAAACAATGAAGTCTGACATTGAGTGAGCACCAGCCACGGTGCCAGCCATGACACTGGTCCCATTGTGGGTCCTCAGTACCCCCGTGCAGGCGGCACCTGTTGCGTTCCCCTTTATAGGTGAGAAAATGAAGGTCCTTGAGCTATTGTAAGGTATTCAACAGTTCACAGCTACCCTGTAGCTTCCCTAAGCCACAGTCCACATGTCTAAGGCAGGTGGGGAAAGAGAGGAGGGAAGGTGAGGACCTCCTGAAATTAGCAGGGCCTGGTACATGGAGATGGAGATGGGGGGGCGGGTGTTTCTTTGGGCCCGCCATCAGCTGCCCACGCTCTCTTCTTCCACTTGGCTTCTGAGCTGAGTCAGTTCTGGTGCTTTCTGGGCAGAGCCTGCGAGAGGCAGAGCTGCCGTGCGGCCGCTGGGCTCCATGCTTCCCAGGGCTCACGGGCTGACGGCCGCTATTTCTCCTTCCGGCTTGGGATGGGAAACTGAGACAAGGGCCGGATCGCACTGCTCAGCCCACACCAAGTTGAAGTTGCTCTGCTCCTGCGCGGCCTGCCCTCTTGGCTGGGACGCAGGGAAGGGCAGTGTGGCAAGCACAGCCGTCTCGTCTTCCCACCTGCGCCCAGCAGGTCCTGGGCTCTCCGAAGCGCTGGCTCTGTCCTCACCTGCCAGGCTTGGATGGCAGGGTCAGCGTCACAGAATTGCTGGTTTCCTGGAACTCCACCCGCTGCCCCTAGGGGAAGGGAGGTTGTGAGAAGTTTGATCCATGGGTTCGCTTTTCTCCCGCGGTCAGCACACAGGATAGTCTGTGCTATGAATGTGTAGATCTGGTTTTAATACACAGATAATCATGGTCCAGGTCAGCCATAGCTCAGCGAAAGCTGTGACCCTGTCTATTGTCTGTGGGCAGGCTTTGTTGTGGCTACCATTCAGTATCCATTGCACATGTGACTCTCTGAGATGCAGGCAAAGCCTTGCCAAGCATCGCGGTTGTAATAGGACAGTAATAGGACAGATTCTGCAACTGTACCTCCAGGCAACATGGGGTCTGCTCAGTTTTTAAATCATATGTTTTAGGCCGGCGCTGTGGCTCACTAGGCTAATCCTCCACCTGTGGCGCCAGCACCCCGGGTTCTAGTCCCGGTTGGGGCACCGGATTCTGTCCCGGTTGCCCCTCTTCCAGTCCAGCTCTCTGCTGTGGCCCGGGAGTGCAGTGGAGGATGGCCCAGGTCCTCAGGCCCTGCACCTGCATGGGAGACCAGGAGAAGCACCTGGCTCCTGGCTTCAGATCAGCGTGGTGTGCCAGCCACAGCGGCTGTTGGGGGTTGAACCAACGGTAAAGGAAGACCTTTCTCTCTGTCTCTCTCACTGTCCACTCTGCCTGTCAAAAATAAAAATAAAAAAATTTAAAAAATAAATTGCATGTTTTATTTTCTAATTCCTTGCTAATAAACACAGAGCCAGGCCACCAGGACACCAAAATAATCACCTTTCACTTGTGTGTGGGAGTCGCCAGTCTCTTTCCTATGCTTCCAGCTGTGATTTGCAAAATGGTAGTATCCCACGAAAGGCCTTCCACGGCTGTGTGCACTGTTGCTTTTTTGCTTAGGAGTGACCATGGCCTCCTTCTTACAATGAGAACGTCTCATCTAACTGCAGCATTGAAGTACTGTTTAATGTTCCATCCATTGCCTAGAGAAATCAGAGCTTACGTAGCCAGTTCCCTTTTGTTGGGCATTTGTGTTGTTTGTCCTTTTGCGTTTTTATAAATAGCGTCATGTGGAACAACCTTGAACATGACATTTGCCCATGCAGCTCAGATTATTTTCTGAAGGCAGGTTCCTACAAGTGCAACTACTGGATTCAAAGGTGTGAGGAGGGCTGCTGCTTTTGTTGCTTGTTGTTGGGTTCTAACACTTGAAATTCTGTGCAATTTATACTCCAACCATCAGTATTAAGAATCTACAGCCACCACACCTGCTTACCAACACAGCTGGTGCCTCTTCTTGCCAATGTCTGTCTGTCTTCTACCAATCCATCCATCCACCTGCCCATCCATCCATCTATCCATCCATCTTTTCTTCAATGTATTGACTACATCTTCCAGGATAATGGTAAAAGAAAATAATGCTGGTGGATCATTTTTCTTGTATCTGGCTTTAGGGGGAATATCGCTATTGTGGCACATGGGTCCTTCATTTGGTATAATGTTACTAATTAAGGAAAAGTCCCCCATAACATTAAGAAAATGTCCTGTGCTCTTCGTTTTTCAAGTCCTGTGGCAAATATGAAATACGCTTCTGTCAGCTACCCAGATCATTTCTTATGCATCGCCTCTGAGCCGTCATTGTGATTGAGCTATGGTATCTATTTTGTACTATTGAACTGCATTTCATCATTAAAATGAACTTCTTTGTCAAGACTTACTATAATGTTTAAAACAAACCACCGCATATGGGGTTGGAAGGTTCCGTTAGCTTTATAAAATCAGCGGAAATGCCACCTGGCTCTCCATTCTCAGAAACACCGTGCGCTTGGGGACAGGGGAGAGCTTGGGTTCCTTCTGGGTCTCTGTGACCTGGATGAGTGGAAGAGGAAGCCTCTTAGACCAGTGTCTGTGTGGGTGTGGGGGAAGCGGGCACTGTGATTCTGTGCTAGAAAATGACTCACTCCGTTTGATCTCTGTTCTGTCTATGCACTGCTGAAGTGGCAAAGCCCAGAGGAAACACGGTCACCCCATTCCCATTCTGCAGGCAGTCTCAGCTCACTCTCCTCTGCACTTGCAGGGCAGCCAGCACACAGTAGGTGCTTTAAAAATATCAATCCCCAACAACCCCCAAGCTCTGACCTTTTTATTTTTTCCTGGGATACAATGTAGAAGGGAAGTCCACCTGGCCTCACCCATCAGAGCTCGCATTACGCTTCTCCACCTGTTCCTCCTTCCCTGGTGTAGTGAGATGACCTTACAGGTAGAAAGCTGTAGAGGTCAAAGGTCACTCTGATGCTGGAGGGGCCTGATGGAGTTGGGAAAGAAGGAAAGAGGGTTTTTTTGTTTGGTTGGTTTTGGTTTCTGCTGGTGAGAAATTGATACGTGAGGGGAGTGGGTTATAGACTGATTTTGTGTAACGACTTCAGGTACATTTTTACCTTTCTGAGTCACCATGAAACTATGGAGCCCTCAGTGGAATAGGCCCTTCAACTCCTTGCGAAGAATCTATCCCCTCCTTCACCTAGGAAAAGGGCCTGGCATTCCTTAAGTCTTTGCTGAGAACCTATTGTGTGTTTAACACTGGTTCCTGGTGAGCTAAATGTAGCCACCAGGGGCTCTGATCTCACTGTGCAAATCGGTGTCCATGGTGGTCCCTGCCCCTAGCTCTGTGGCTGACATGGAGCAGGCATCCCGTAGAGACGCTGGTTGATGCAAGCGTGGGGTTGGCTCTGATCCAGCCGGTGAACCCAGGAAACAGGGCAGGGAAAGCAGAACAAAAGGACTGCATTTGCCTAAGCGTGTGCTGTGTGGGCTCCCTGCCTCAGAATTCCTGCAGGACATTTCTCAAAGGCAATCACAGGGCTCCATCCAGATTTCCTGTTCCAGCAGCTCCACGGGAGAGGCTTGGTTCTCTGCATCTGTAACAAGCTCCCCCCGAGGTCCTGGTGGACGCCTCGGCCTGAGACCCAGGCTCCTGGTGATCATCCTCATGAGATTATGTTGTGAAAAGCTTCCTGTTCACAGCCCGCTCATTAGCAAGCACACCTATTCGCCTGCCTCTTCTTCAAGGAGGGAGCAGGAGGAACACATTCATGACAAGCTGAGCAGAGGGAGGAGGCGAGGCACGGGGGTGGGGGTGGGGAGGGGTGAGGTGGGGGCTGTCTCTAATGGATTTATCCAAATCATAAAGATGTGTTATAATTAGAAACTGCAATTACCCAAACAGCTGTTGGGGAATCATAGAGCATGACGCAGGCGGCACTTGACAGGCAGTGGAGATGGCCCCAGGAGCAGCTGGAGTGACTGACAAGGGGGCAGCCTCTTGGAGGGGTGGGAGTCAGATGTGCTGAGCACCTACTGTGTGCTGGGTGCCTACTGTGTGCTGTGTGTGTCCTCTACGAGTATGCTCTCTGCTCTGAATCTTCATGATGGCCGGGCATTTGGCCCAGCAGTTACGTTGACAGCTGTGATGCCTACATCCCACATCAGAGTGCCCGGGTTCGATTCCTGCCTCTGACTCCTGATTCATCTTCCTTCTGATGTGCACCTCAGCAGGCAGCGAGTGATGGCTCAAGTGCTTGGGCCCCTTCCACCTGCATAGGGACGCTTAGATTGAGCTCCTGGCTCCTGGCTTTGGCCCAGCCTCAGTCCTGGCCATGGTGGGCATTTAGGAAGTAAACTGGTGAGTGAGAGCTAATGAATATTAAATAAATCAATAAATAGATCTTGGTATCAGCCTTAAGTAGGGTGGGTCTCATCACAGGTTGGGTTTTACCCAGAAGCAGACCCTAAGCAAAGACTCTGACACTCCGGCCACGTCTCAGGGAGGTGACAGTGGATGAGTGGGAAGTGAGTCATGACAGGGAGGCTGCACATAGAGAGTGTGCTAGCAAAGCCAGCTGTCTTAGTCCATTCAGGCTGCTACTACAAAGTGCCCTGCTGGGTGGCTTATGAACCACAGGGATGTGTGCCTCATGCTTCCAGAGGCTGAAGTCCAAGGTCAGGTGCCAGCATGGTTGGGTTCCCGGGAGGGCCCTGCTCCAGGTTGCTGACTGCTCACTTCTTATTCCATCATGGCATGGTGGGAGGAAGACCCAAGACCAAAGAGCTTCCTTTAAAAACAAGATTTATTTTATTTATTTGAAAGGTGGAGTTGTAGAGAGGGAGAGTAGGGCGGGGAGAGAGAGAGAGAGAGAGAGAGAGAGAGAGAAGGAAAAGAGAAGAGGAGAGAGGAGGAGAGGGGAGGGGAGGGGAGGGGAGGGGAGGAAGGAGAAGAGAGATCTTTCATCAGCTGGTTCACTCCCCAAATGGCTGCAACTGGTGGGGCTGGGCCAGGCCAAAGCCAGGAACCTGGAAGTCCACCCGGGTCTCGCCCATGGGTGGCTGGAGTCCAGATGCTTGGACCATTTTCTGCTGCTTTCCCGCCACATTAGCAGGGAGCTGGGTCGGAAGTAGGGCAGCCCGGATTCAAACTGGTACTCATATAGGATGCCAGCCTCTCAGGTAGTGGCTTCACAGCTCCACCACAGTGCCAGCCCCTCTGGGGTCCCTTTAATAAGGGCACTAGTCCCATCTAGGAGGGCTATACCCCCATCTCCTAGTCCCACACTGTGGGGTTTAGGATGACAACGTATGGATCTGGGGTGGGGGTGGGCAGAGACAATCAGTCCACAACATCAGCTGTTGCTCTGAGCCACTAGAATTTATTCCCATGAGGGAAACTGACAGCCATGTGGGTTGCATGTCTCAGAGTTAGCCCACCTGTGAGGCAAGACAGCTGGGGGATTTATACACCAGCATCCATTAATTCATCTTTGATTGAAAGCTGGCCCTAGGAGGTCCTTCCAGCCTGCCACCCGAAATGGGCTCCAATGGCACAAGAAAGCTCACAGGCTGAGCCAGACAGGTGCCAGCAGTTGAAGGTCAGCAGAAGTGGTCCCTGAAGCGGTAAGGTCAAGGGCATAGAGGTAAGCTCAGGGGCATGGGGGTAAGGGATCCACAGTGTCTGCACAGCCTCGCCTGGGAGCCCTTAAGGGAAGGCTTCGCCTTGCACCTGCCTTATTGTCAGATGCGCCATCTGTATAGCCAAGCAAACCCAGAAGACAGATGCTAAGTCAATATCCAAGAACTATGTCTTCATTGAGAATAAAGGCTGCTGGCAACATGGAAGAGCAAATAGTGAGTTCTGCCCAGGGAGCATAGCTGACGGGGTGCTCTTGAGTGTGTGGCCAGTGGCATCCTAGGCGGCCACCTGGTCCTCACGTACGCGCTGGCCTGGCCCTAGCTGAAGTCCCCTCGGAAACCACACACCACAACCGCGTTACAATAACACTCCACACCATCCCGCAGAGCGTGAGCCAGACCTGTGTGCCTCCGATTTCTTCTTTATATAAACAGCATTCCTTACTCCTTCTCTGACTTGTTTGTATCCGGAGTGAAAAGCCTGCAAGACCAGAGGCCTCCTGTGCCTTGGCTGCCATTCATCTCTGGCCTCAGCACGTAGTAGGTGCTCCACACGTATTTGGTGAATGAATACAAGTGTATGGGCTTCTATTGCTTCCTGTGTGTTGACCTTGCTTGCTTCATTCGTCTTCTTCCTGGAAGCTTTTGGGATGCTTCCAGCTCTCCTTTATTTGTTTGCTTTAGATTTATTTTATTTATTTGAAAGTCAGAGTTACAGATAGAGGAAGAAACAGAGATATCTTCCATCCGCTGGTTGACTCCCCAAATGGCTACAACGGCCAGAGCTGAGCTGATCCGAAGCCAGGAGCCAGGAGCTTCTTCCAGGACTCCCACACGGGTGCAGGGGCCCAAGGACTTGGGTCATCTACTGCTTTCCCAGGCCATAGCAGAGAGCTGGATAGGAAGTGGAGCAGACAGGACTTGAACTGGCACCCATATGGGATGCTGGTGCTGCAGGCCAGGGCTTTAACCCACTGCACCACAGTGCCAGCCCCCATCCTTTGTTTTCAGTGGTACCCTCTGAACAGGATATTTTGTTCTTCTTTTAGTATTTCCTTAGAATGCAATTCCAAGGACAGAGGACAGAGGCTTGTGCTGTCCAGTATGGCAGCTGTTAGATGTGGCTGTGACATCCTTGAACCGTGGCAAGCATTGGATTTTTTAAAATTTGCTTTAGATTTAGAGTGACAGGGAGGAAGGATGAGAGGGAAGGAGAGAGAAGAGATATCCATCCGGAAAGGGATAAGGAGGGGGAGGGAGGGGAGTGTGGAGGGGAGGGGAGGGGAAGGAGAGGGAGCGGAGAGGGAGAAAAGGGGAGGGGAGGGGGAGAGAGGAGGGAGAGGGAGAGTGGGAGAGATCTTTCATCCACTGGTTCAAGTTTTCTCTTCACATGGCCACAATGGCTGGAGCTGATCCAAGCTGAAGCCAGGAACCCGGAGTTCCATCTGAGTCTCCCACATGGACATCAGGCGACATCCATGTCACATGTGTCCCAAGCACTTGAGCCATCATCCACTGCTTCCCCAGGTGCACTAGCTTAGAGCTGCATTGGAAGTGGAGCAGCTGGGACTCGAACCCATGGGATGTGGGATGCTGGCATTGAGGGCAGCAGCTTAGCCCACTAAACCATAACACTGGCTCCAAAGTTTTAAATTGTAAAACCTTTAATTAGTTCACAGTTGTCACCACGGGTGCCATCCTGAACAGGGCAGATTTCTAGTTTCAGATGTTTTGTCTGTGGTTCCGGGAATGCTCCTCGCTACACTGCCAGCCCACGTGTGCTCCATTCCCCGACGCCCGCCAGCGTGGGGTTTTTGTGAAGGAATGGGAGCAGGCGGTAGTTCCGCTGGGTCATTTCTTCACTCAGGATATGCCTGCTGAACGCCCTCCACGTGGTGTTGGGGGAAGAGGATCGAGACATGCCACTCAAACCCCGCCTTCCAGCAGCTCGCTGACGGGTCCCTGTGTTCCTTCTGGGAATATTGTGACAGGTGCTGAAAGAGACCTGACCAGAGGCCAGTGGGAATATGGAGACATTCCAAAATGTGTGTGGGAAAATGGAATTCAGATAAGTGTATGTTGGTGCAAAAACAATTTTTGAGATCCATCTATGATTTTTTTATAATAAGCATTTTAATTAACTTTTAAAATTATTTGAGAGGCAGAGAGAGAGAGAAATGAATGCTTCCATCCACTGGTTCACTCCTCAGATGCCTAGAATAGCTGGGCCTGGGTCAAGGCTGGAGCCAGGACTGGGTCCTCAGTCTGGATCTCTTCACGTGGGTGGGAAGAACCCAGCTACTTGGGCCGCCACCAGCGCCTCCTGGGGTCTGCACTGGCAGGAACCTGGAGTCAGGAGTGCAGCCAGGCGTTGAAACCGGGCACTCTGGTGTGGGAGATCCTGTGAGTGTGGTGCATGGTCCTGTGAGTGTCCTATATGTTTGTGAGTGTGCGTGAGTCTCCTTTGTGTCCTGTGCATGCGTGTGAGTTCCCTGTGTGTACATGAGTGTGTGAGTGTGTGTGGGTGCAGTGAGTATCCTGTGAGTGTACGTGTGTCCTCTGAGTGTGCATGAGTGTGCAAGAGTGTCCCGTGACCGCTGTAACGCATCTGCACACACCAGTGACTTCTGACCACAGAACTGGATTCTCCCGCGGTTCTGAAGCTCAGGTCAGGATCATGGAGGATGTTCCTGGGAGCACCCGTCTGCCTCTTCCGCTTCTGGGTGGCCGTCTTTCCTTCTCCAGTTTCTCCCTCCGTGGCCACATTGCCACATGTGTCTGCCTCCAGTTTCCCTGCTTTCCTCTTTCAAAGACACCACGTGGCCAATCCAGGATTGCTCAGCCCCTCAAGATCCTGATTTGCTTATCACATCGGCAAAGACCCTTTTCCCAACCAAGGGAGCGCGCACAGGTCCTGGAGATTAGGATGCGAACATCCCTGGGGGGTTCCCTTCTTTTGACCTTGGCCCACCTCTGACAGTCCAAACAGCAGACTTATTTGCATTTTGCCTGTTGCCTCTGGTCCCTGTTGGTCTCACCTGAGGATGTTTCCTAGAGGGAGAGCCTTCGAAGGAGACCCAGAGACTCTGCGCTGGGCTCCGTGCATCTCTGAGGTGATAGAGCTGGGCTCCAGGCACTGAACTGCTCCAGTGTCCCTGACTCCACCCTGGGGATACCGTGTGTTCCTTCCTGGAAATGAGAAGGCCGATTGGGCGGGAGAGGGCACACAGGCCACCCCTTCTCCTGGCACCAGCAGGTGGTGGCGGGGACTGCCTGTCATCCGATCTGCTGCGGCCAGCCGCTTTGCAGGCCACCGAAGCCAGTTCGCCTTTCAAAACTTGTCTTGTGTCAACCAGGCAGAACCTTACCGGCTGATTTCTGCTGTTATTCATAACATCATTTCTTGATTTGAGAGGCAGAGAGATGACAGAGAGTGAGAGCGAGAGTGAGAGTGAGCGAGCGAGAGAGAGCAAGCACCTGCAGTGACCAGGGCTGGGCCAGGCTGAAGCCTGGAGCTGGAAGCCGGGAGTTCGATGGAGATCTCTGTGTGGGTGCCAGGGACCCAATGACTTGTGCCATAGCCTGCTGCCTCCCAGGGTGAACAATAGCAGGAAACTGTATGGGACGCAGAGGAGCTGGCCAGACCCCCAGGTACTGTGATATGAGATGCAGGCGTTTGAACTGCCGGGCCAGACAGCGCCCCCTCCCGGATGGGAGTGTGATGTTTCCCTCAGCTGGAAGCCGGCAGGTGCTGTGGGCGGCTGCCCTGCTCCGGCTTTTCTGCCCCTTGGCCCATCAGAAGCTTGTGCGCTGCAGCCTCACGAGGCGTTGGAATATTCTTTCCGTGCCTGCTGCCCCAGCACCAGGAAATGCAAATCCCTGTGCTCATTGGAAGCACATCTTCCAACAGATGAGAACTTCTGCCCAGCCTTCTCTTTTGGACTCTAACATGGCTCTCACAATTGTCACTCTCCTGTTGGGGTTCAAGGGGTGTCCCCCAGGTTCTTACTGCAGATGAGGGAACAGTGGCCCACGGGCACGCGCTCCTCCGTGGGATGTTTCTGGCAGGAAAGCAAACTGTGGCATGAAAAGGCTTTGGCAGCTCACCTCTCAGAGGGCAGTGGCTCCAGGTCCCACGACTGTGCATGCCGCGCCATTGCTCGGCCACGCAAAACCCACTTCTTTGATGTCTGGTTCACTGAAGAAAACACTCCTGCTCAGAGCACTCTTAGGCAATCACTAAGCGGTCATGAGTTTTGCAACCATAAAGCATCCCCCGGTCTTCAATTACAACTGTGGCTGTTAACAGCCGTGCACGTGTGGCTAGCGTTTGTCTCCTGGAGAACAAACGGCGTTGTTTGTTGTTTGCACATAAAGACAGTCACCCACACGCATGAGGCGCTAACAGTTGCGTGCCTTTAATGGTTCTGTCATTCTAGATAACAGCACTCAGATGTCTGTTTTTTGTTTCCTGCAGAATTTAACCTGAACCAGGCATGCCTGGCTTAGTAATGAGGTTGGCTGTCTCCATCTGACAGGGGCCGGGTCTGAACTTTAGCTCTGGGAACACAAGGAAGCACTTACACCCATTAGCCCCTCGCTTCTTGGCTTAGGCCTCTTGCTCCTGGGAGGCCTCTGCAGGCCAGAAATCTCACCTCCACCTGCCTCCCAGATTGCTGTCTGGGATCAGTTGCTGTCTGGTGAGCAGCTGTGGGTGCCTGGGATTCCATCAGTGGGGTGGGGCTCCAGGGCATCTTAGGGCTGAAGCTGCACCCACCAGCCCTGCCTGTCTCCCTCCACCATCCCTCCCTGCTTCTTCCCTCCGCCCTCACCCCCCATCTCCTGGTCCAGCACAGAGTCCTCCTCTCCATCTCCCCTCCTGCTCTAATCTCTGTGGTCCATCCACACCCAATTCAGAATAGGCTTTTTATTTATTTATTTTAAAGTTAGAGTTGACTTTTTTTTTTAAACTAAAGATTACTTTATTTATTTGAAAGGCAGAGTTACAGAGAGGCAGAGACAGAGACAGAGACAGAGAAAAAGAGAGAGAGGTCTTCCAGCTGCTGGTTCACTCTCCAGATGGCTGCAACGGCTGGAGCAGTGCTGATCCGAAGCCAGGAGCCAGGAGCTTCCTCCAGGTCTCCCATGTGGGTGCAGGAGCCCAAGGACTTGGGGCATCTTCTAGTGCCTTCCCAGGCCATAGCAGAGAGCTGGACTGGAAGTGGAGCAGCCAGAACTCAAACTCCACCCATATGGGATGCTGGCACTGCAGGCAGCAACTTTATCTGCTACACCACAGCGCAGCCCCTGTGGTCTTTATTTTTAAATGGCTTTACCGAGGTATGACTGATGTATTAAAAGTTGTACATACTGGGGATGAATATACACCTGTGACATTATCACCGCTATGGAGACCACAAATAAGTGTATCCTTCTCCTCCCCAAATTTCCTCCTACCCCACCCCCATCTTCTTCCTCTGCGTCTCCATGGCTTTTTTGTTTTGTTTTGGTCGGCTTTTTTGTAGGCTCACCATTTGCTGAGAGTGAGCTTTTTTAAAATGCCAACCTGCCGGCCTTAATCCCCATGCTTTACCTATCAGTGGCTTCCCGTTGTGCCGAGAATAAAATCTAAATGCCTTCCTCGGATTTATTTGATGGCCTGATATTTAGCTGGTATTCATTGGTGGGGCTATACTGGTTATTAGAAGTCTTATCTGGTCCATTACCTGGGAACCCCTGCCCCTCACAGCGCCTCACAGTCCAGCAGCGATGGGTTTAACACCTGGCCCGTTTGCATCTGCAAAGCCCTGCTTCAGTCTGTGGCCAGCATCCATTCTAATGCCAGGGCTGGGAGGGGCGTTACATCTTCTGCTCACCCCACCCCCCACTGGTGAGGCTCCCCCTGTGCATCTGACCACTGCCTCCCACCCCAGTGACTTCATTCAGTTCCCCAAACACCCAAGGCCACTCCTGCTTTTCAGGGCGCTTGCCTGTGCTCTTCTCTCTGCCCGGAAGGCTCTGAGCTTCCAGACTTCTCATCCTTGCTACTTCCTTGGGGAAGCCCTTTTTCCTACCTTCTTGGTTCTAGGTCCCTTCTTCACTCTGTCTCTACTCCTTCCTGTCTGATCTGGAGAACTTAGCCCAACCTTGATGCCTAGGTTTCCTTTTTCAGCTGGGTGTGGCTGCACTCCACCTGGGACTGTCTCTGGGCTGGTCACGTGTGAATCTGCCACCTGCCAGGAACCCATGTGTCACGTGACGATGATTCACCCGTGGAAGAAGGAGCGAGGAGAGACCAGGAAAGGGAGGGAGAGGGAGAATGGAAGCGAGTGAGGCCCCACCTGGGTGACAACACAGATAACAGCTGCAGCCCGTGAATGCCTGAGCCAGGGACCTGCTGCCTGTCATCCCCTTTGGGTTCTCGTGATGACCACAGCGAGTGTGTAGCCTTTCTCCCGTGTCCCGTGTCCCGTGTCACAGATGAGGAAGGTGTGGCTGCGAGTGGAAGGGACTTGCTGAGAGCACACAGCAAGGCGGTGCAGCTTCAACCCCAGTGAGCTTGGACACCTGCTGCTTTGTGCTGGCGAGCCTGGGCCTGGAGGGACAGGGACCCTGCCTCTGCTGCCTGGGGATGATCAGACTTGAATCACCTCGGGTGTTTGCTTAAAATGCAGAATTCTGGTTTCACCCTCGGAGTTCCAATTTTAGTTAGTCTCCTACGGAGCCCTGGAAGAACCCCACCCCCACCATGCTCTTAAACTCCTATTATCTTATTCTGGAGGGCAGTGAGGAATCCTCCTGTGCCTGCCTCCCCAGGGCCTGGCCCAGGGTACATAGCGGGTACTCAGTGAGCAGAGCTAGATGGATAGAGGAGTGAGAACAGGAATGAATGAATGAATGAATGTTTTCACTTTGGATTTTTCCCCCCTAATTAAGCAAGAAGTTTTCAAAGTAATTTGGGTCATGTAGAATGTAATAAAGAATACTAGCTCTCATCACATTCCTCCTCTCTGGGCCATAACCTAGTTGGTTTGTAAAGAGTAGAGAAGCCTATAGATTTCGTTTCCTTTTGATTGTTAGATACCAAATGCTTTGTTTTTGTTGTCTGCCACAACACTGGAGGATGGGTGCTTTGGGTGTTAGCTTTTGGGCCATCTCAGCATCCAACAACTTGTGCTCACCAGGCTCCGAATTTTTAGGAAATGGAGCTGTCGAGAGATCTTTCCTCCTCCCAGCTAGTAATGGCTCCAGGATAGGTGATCAGGGACTCATGAAAAGCTTCAAGCGTGTAAATCCTGCCAGATAATTGTGCTGGTGGAGACCCAGGAGGACTTTTAAGTAAAGAGCATTGAAGAGGGGGTGGGAGGTGAGGGAGCCCTGGCCCACTTGCCTTCTGGAATCTTCTCTCCTAGACTGGGTGTGCTCCGTCCATCCCCAGGGCAGCCGGCGCGCACAGCCTGTTCAGGCTACTGTAGCAAAAAGCCATAGGCTGCAGGGGGCGCATGCACAACAGGCCGGGAAGTCCCAGATCATGGTGCCTGGGTCAGGGTCATAGATGGTGCATTCTGGCTTTGCGCTCACAGGATGGGAGGGAGCTCACCAAGCACCCTGACCCACATTAACCTGATAACCAGCACCTGACTGGGCTTGGTGGCCAGACTAGATATTGATCGAGTATTTGTTGAATCCATGAATGAATGAACACATGACAAAGTGCCTTTCCAGTTAACAGGAGGCCAATGGAAACCAGTCACTTGTGAATGAAGTCACAGTAAGTCTTAAGGGAGGTGGATTCCCAATCCCATGTTGGTCTATTTCAGATGAAATTAATAATATTGGGGGCTAGTGCTGAGGCTAAACCTCTGCCTCCGATGCCGGCATCCCATATGGGTGCTGGTTCAAGTCCTGGCTGCTCCTCTTCCTGATCCAGCTCTCTGCTATGGCCTGGGAAAGCAGTGGAAGATGGCCCAAATCCTTGGGCCCCTGCACCCATGTGGGAGACCCAGAAAAAGCTCCTGGCTCCTGAAGCTTCTGGCTTCAGATCGGCCTAGCTCTGGCTGTTGCAGTCATTTGGAAAGTGCACCAGCAGATGGAAGATCTCTCTGTCTCTCCCTTTCTCTGTCTGTAACTCTGCCTTTCAAACAAATCTTTTTTAAAAAGAAAGAAATTAACTATGTCTTCAAAACCCATGCACATTTATACACCCAAAAATGTTTGACAAATTAATGAATAAATCTCAAAATGAGGCACTCAAGCTTTGGGGGAGAAAGAGAGATTGTTATCACCAGTGTGGAAATGAAGAGCAGGCATTTGTTGCTAGAGATTGGGCTCTCTGTGAGGGCTAGTGAGGTGCTGAGAGTGGGAGTGAGCTGGAGCAGAGCCCCTTCAAGGTGTCGGGGTGGGGTGGGAGGGAGTCATAGAATGATCCAGAAAGAGGCATGAGGGACACACCTGTGATGTGCAGGGAGGCTGGCCAGGAGAGCTTCCCTGGATACAGCCCTAGAAACTGGTGCTGTGGTTTGAATATTGCTCTCTCCAAATTCATGCAAGACTGTAGTCCCCAAAGTCTTCTGTCAGTAGAACTAAGAGGGCACTTGGAAGTGGGGCCCCTGGAAAGCAATGAGGTTAGATCCAGTCATTAGGACGGAATCCCCACAACTGATCCTGGTGGGTTTATAAGAGACAGGGACACATGGATGGATGCACCTGCTCCCCATCTCTCACCATGTGATGTCCTGTGCCACCTCGGGACTCTGCCAGCAAAAAGGCCAAACCTGTGGGGTCACCTGATCTTAGACTGTGAACCTCCACAACCGTAAGCCAAGGAAGCCTATTTCCTTTATGAAGTTAGCCCGACTAGGGCATTTCGTTATAGTGTTGGAAAGCTGACTCATACAGCCATCATCTCTGACCATGTCTCTGCACCTTGGAACCTCATCTCTCTTGGTTAGCTCTCCTGCTACCGAGAGTTGCACAGCTGAAGGCCAGTTCCCTTCCAGATTGCTCAAACCTTAGTGGACAGCAGCTGGCCGTCTCTAGGTGTGGGTCTCACCCCACTTGCTCGGCTGTCAATGCATACGCATTTGCTCACTCAGCAAAATCTCCCTCCTGTGGTGTTGGGCTAAGCCCTGAGCATTCAGAGATGTAAATTACACAATTTCCTGGCCTCAAGTGACCTACAACCTAGTTACATAGCTGATGATGAGTGCTTTGCAGGCTGTGCCTTGAGCTTGGTTTGGAGTTTTTGATTTGTTTTTGTTCCTGTGCCTTCTCATTTCTTGGCAACTGTTCCCCCATCCTTGTTCTCTTTTTTTCTGAGTGCCATTTCAAGTGACCGGAGTCCAGCTTAGAATTCAAACTCTGAGTGGCACCCCCTAGGGGCAGAGTGTGGAATTAGTAGGCAAGGATGCCAGCCCTACCCAGCCCTCCCTACAGACCTCAAGCAAGCAATCTCTAGGTGGCTGCTCACGCAGCACCTGCTGTAATTACACACCTTAATCCAGTTAATTCTCCTACAACCACTGAAGTCACTAAAGGACCTGTGTTTTTGCAGGCGAATAAGCCAGAGCTGAAAGGATCAGTATTTTGTGCAAGTCGTACGGCATATGTGATGGAGCCTGGTTTGGGAGATGCATTTCCAACTCCAGTCAATCTGATTCTTGCTTCTGCCTGGGCCTCAGTCTTCTCATCTCTCAAATGGGGCTTGCACAGCTTTCTTTCAGAGGGCTACTCTGATATTACATTGGGATGACCTGAGACCTCTGTCCCTGCCTTCCTACCTGGTAATGGAATAGGGAAGCGCTGAAGCCATTTGAATTTCAAATGAGGCCAAGCTGCTGGGAATAGCCCTGTTGCAGAGAAGGGGCGTGGTTCACTCCAGGACGCCCGGCCTCCAGCCACCTGCTGGGGTGCAGGTTTGAGGGACCTGGCCTCTTGGGTATCCACCAGTGTGAAACACCAGGCAGGACTTAGAGAGCTGGAGAGAAGTGCAACCTGCAGTGCTTTTGGCCTCCCACTGCTGTGGCTCAGCAGGGAGCAGATGCCTGGAACCATACTCTGGAACAGAATGTTCTGGAAAAGAGTGTTCTGGTTAACTGAGAAAGGCTGAGTCCTGAGTGGACGACACGTCTCTCTCACAGAATTAGGGTATTCTTTTAAAAGCTGTTCACCCCTTAAAAACTTAAAATGCTTGGAACTGCAATGGCCGGAGCTGAGCCGAGCCAGGAACCAGGAGCTTCCTCTGGGTCTCCTTCGTGAGTGCAGGGGCCCAGCACTTGGGCCATCCTCTGCTGCTTGCCCATGCACATCAGCAGGGAGCTGGATCAGAAGTGGAGCAGCCAGAACTCGAACTGGCGGCCCTATGGGATGCCAGTGCCTCAGGGGGTGGCTTTACCTGCTACGCCACACTGCCTGGCCCCCATATCTTCAGAATGCGAGTGCAGCTTCTTCCTGCCACCCCGTGTCTACTGAGTGCTCTGTCTTGAGTATTCTCTTCTCTGAGATAACACGGCATGCCAGAAAGAAAGGAGGGCAACCTCCAAGTAAATTAGAAGAGACAGGGACACACATAATTTAAATGTAAAGCAAGACTCCAAGCTTATGGCGTGGCCTGCGAAGCAAGCACCAGCAGCTCCATTCACAAGGAGCAACTGAGCCGGGTCAGCGCCTGTACTTGTTCCTTGTTGGGCCTCAGGACCACACAGAGGAGGCGCTCTGTGAATGAATGAACAAATGAATGAATGAATCCAAGCAGTATCTGGAAATCGGAGTTCGTATGGAGAGGTACGGGGCAGGACAAAGCATAAAAGGAGGCGTTGGCTGGAGCCCGGTGACTTAGGGCCTTGCCAGTCCTGTGACCTCAGCCGCGGCCTGTTGGTGTCTGAATCCTTTGGTTCCCATTGGTGAAACTGCAGGGCTGGGGCTGGTTGGCGGATGGAGCTTTCAGACTCGGGCGCGCTGGGCTCCAGCACGGCCCAGCAGCAGCAGAGGGGGCAGAGAGCTGCTTCCCAGGGGCCTGGACAGATGGGGCGTGCTCCGAGGAAGCAGGGCTCCCCAGTTCTGCACGGGCCTTGTCAGCATCTTGTCCCAGATGACACAGGGGACAAGTAGCAGAGGGACATCCCAAGATGTGGAGCTGCGAGGCTGTAGGTCCCCTCTCCTCTGCTTCTTTGGAATTCCTGTAAGCACCAAAGCACACTGGCCATGGGCAGAATCGTATCCACGACTGTGTGCTGTGTGCTACCCCCGACCACATCTTTCTGTTCTTGGACCCCTGTTTTTGCATCTGAAAATCGGAGCAGTGAATGTCCACTTCTGAAGGAGCGATGGGCTGCTTAGCTGAGACGATCAGTTCCGCCCAGTGCCTGGCGCACAGTAGGTGCTCAGTTAGTGCCAGTGTTCTTCCTAGTAATAAGTCCTTGCTGCCCAGACCATCAGGGCGTGGTGGTTGGACTCTGGGTCATGAACAGCTCATGGGAAATGGAAGGAAATGATTGGAGACATTTCTTGGGGGTCCCTCTTCTCTGGTTCTTCTTCTTCTTGCCATTTCGTTCCTCATTTATTTATTGGACCACTTTCCTCTTTGCATGTAACAGGATGGAAGGAAATCCCGTGTCTGGGTAAAGATCTGTGTAATTAATGAAACAAGGAGAGCACGTGAAATAACTCGAAAGAGTTCTCACAGAATTCAAGGTTAGAAACGGTGCCCTTTTGCAAGGCGACAGAAAGTGCATGGTGGCCCCCGTGATATTATGCAACCACCATGGGCAGCATGTTTTGCTTTGATAGGCTTGAAACAAGTGACATGAAAGCGAGAGAGAAATATGGCACCGTGGGTGGTGGTTTCTCTGACTTGTGTCCTGAGTTGAGATTGCTTCTTTCTGATAGCTTTTCTCTTCCTCTCCCTCCCGTAACACGAGGTGGGGAAACTCATTCCTTTCTCAGTTGGCAGCTGCGGCTCCAGAGACTGGAGAAGGCAGAGCTGTCTGGGACGCTGCACCACCCTGTGCACTGGGCACAGCCCTGAACTTCCACAGCCCTGTGTGGAGCAGACAGCTGAGCATCCTGGAATTAACACATCCCTGTCTCCACCTGCCCTCCTCCCGACTCGTCCTGTGCGCACCTGCCAGAGCACGCTGGCGAAACCACATCATGGCTCGCTTAAAGTTCTCCGGCCATTTCCTAGTGCCGTCACACTCAAGTCTGGGCTCCTCACCCTGGATCTGACCCCTGCCCGCTTCCCCAGCTGGGTTCCCTCTGCTCCCTCCGTACCCACGCAGCAGAACCTGCACTCTTTGCCCTGCGTTCCTCTTTTACAGGGTCCCTTTGCCGGCACGCCCCTCGCCCTCTCTGCTGAACTCCCCTCTGCCCCTCAAAACTCAGCTCCATTTTCCATACAATAGGTAGTGGGCATTGCACGTTTGCTGCCAGCCAGCCACTGAGCAAAGCGCTGTACATACACTCGTTCCTGTGATGCTCACAGCCAAGCTGGGAGGGGGCGCCACTGTAGCTACTGCGTCCTTGGTCCCCATTTCAGTAGACGAGGGTCTTTCGTGTCTTTTGGAACATGTCCAGGATAGATTAGATTGTAAGTGTTGTTTTGCTTCTCTGTGTCTCCCTCTAGAGCATAAGCTTGTTTCCCCATTCATTCAGCAAGCAAGCAAGTATTGAGCGCCAACTATGTGCCAAGCATTGGGATTGGTGTTGGGGGTCAGAGTGACTCTGACAGGCAAGGTGCAGACATCACTGCCCTTACAGGGATGTGCCAAGGAGGGGAAATTCTTTTTTTTTTTAAGATTTATTTATTTACTTGAAATTCAGAGCTACACAGTGAGAAGAGAGGCAGAGAGAGAGAGAGAGAGAGAGAGAGGTCTTTCATACACTGGTTCACTCCCCAGTTGGCTGCACCGGCTGGAGCTGTGCCAATCCTGAGCCAGGATCTTCTTTCAGGTCTCCCAAGCGGGTGCAGGGACCCAAAGACTTGGGCCATCTTCTATTGCTTTTTCAGAGAGCTGGATCGGAAGTGGAGCAGCCAGGACTTGAACCAGTGCCCATGTGGGATGCCGGTACTGCAGGTGGCAGCTTTACCCGCTACGCCACAGTGCTGGCCCCTGGAGAGATTCTTAATGAGTTAGACAACTGCTTCCATGAAGTGTTCACAGATTGTGATAGGGATGGGCGGCAGCGAGGCAAGATGTGTTATGGGGTAGCAGGGTAAAGTTGAGAAGCTGTTCCCCTGGGCTCAGGGAGGGCATCTCTGAAGGTGTGGCATTTTGGATGGGACAGGAAGGGGAGATGTGGAGCAAAGGTCCAAGGAGCTGCATGTGCCAAGACCCTGAGATGGGAAAGGGTTGTCTAGGTGCAGGGAACGGATTGGAGGCCAGGCTGGCTGGACAGCCAGGAACCAGGGGTCAGCAGCGTAAAGGGAGGATGGGGGACCAGCTCCGGAGGCCCGAAGCCAAGGTCAGGGGCTGGAGTCTATGAGTAAGAGTGCCAGCAAGTGAGTGGAGGGTGCTATGGATTGAAAAGGTTGCAATCTCACCCCAAGGTCACCGTCTCGGGAGGCGAGGCCTTGGGACGTGATTAGGTCATGAGGGAGAAGCCCCAGATTAGGACTCTGTGATGGGAGATCCGGAGAGACCTCGCTCCTCTCGCCGGGTGAGGGCACAGCGGGAGGCAGAATCTGCCGGCACCTGGGTCCCGGCCCTCCCGGCCGCCGCGGCCGTGAGGAATGAGCTGCTGCCGTTCAGAAGCCGCCCGGTTGGTGACACTTTGGTGTAACAGCCGGAGTGGACTCCGAGTGGCTCAAGGGCGTCGTGTGATCTGGCTTCCGGTTCAGTTCCTCTGCAAACCAGCGGAGGAATGGCGTAGGGCTGGAGTGGATGTGGCCAGAGCAGGTAAGTGGCTTTTGTGCGCCAGACGAGGAGGGGGTGGTGGCCTGGGCGCAGTGGGGAGGTCCCCATGTGGATGCAAGAGCAATGCACAGGTTGAGGCTGAATTTTCAAAGTCAAACCCACAGGACCTGGGACTGCTTTGCACATGGAGGGCGGGGGAAGGCGGAGTCGGGATGACTCCTGGGTTTTCAGCTGGAGTGACACGGCGGATGACAGAATGGGAGAAGGAAGGGAGTGGATTGAGAGAGAAGTCATGTACATTTGGGGTATGCCAACTTCCTGGATTATTCACATGTATGCACTTAGCCCTGTACCTGGCTCACAGTAGGTGCTCAATAAATGCTTGTTGACTGAGTGACCAACAGTTTTGGTCGCTGCTGATGCAGATTTGATCTGGACACACGCAGAGGATCTGCACATGACTGGGCCCTAAGCAGACAGTTAAGAGGATTCACAGGGCCCAGTGTGAAGTGAGAAGGCAGGACTGCTTGTTAAAATGACCGGGGACAGGGGATGCTTGGCCCAGCAGTTAAGATGTCAGCTGAGATGCCCGTGTGCCTTATTGGAGTCCCAGCTCCAGTCCTGGCTCCAGCTTCCTGCTAACGCACACCCTTGGAAGCGGCAGGGATGGCTCAAGTAGTTGGGTCCCTGCCACCCACGGGGGCATCATGGCTTCTGCCTGCCCTGGCTATTGCAAGGATCTGCAGAGCAAACCAGCAGATGAAAGTGCTCACGCTCACTCTCTCTCTCTCTCTCTCTCCTTCTTGAATAAATAAAAAAAAAAATCAGGAATTCAGGGTATCAGCAGGCACAAGGAGCTGTGTGCCATCACAGGCCGCGTGCCTGAGCAGCTGGCTTTCTCCTAAGTGGGAGAAGCTGACCACTCGAGGCAAGCATGGGCTCCCCCAGGTTTCTGAGCCCAGGACTGATGTGGGACTCGCCTCAGAGGCAGCAGACGGAGGCCGGATGGTTCCAGTTCCCCAGTGAGGACAGGCCGCGTGCAGCCCACGTGTCCTGGGAGCCATTCTCATTCATGGCGTGTCCTGTCCACCTCTCGGGACCGGGGTCCTTCCCGGGCAGCAGTGGGAGGCCCCTCGTTAGACACCGCAGGCCCCAGGGCCATGTCTTGGGGGAGGGGACACACGTTCACGTCTTTCTTTGCTCCCCCTTTCCTCTAATATCTGTACCTCTGCTGAGTCGGTCTCCCCAAATGCTGAGCACCTGCTCTGTAGTCCTGCCCACAGCAGTCCTGCCGACAAGTGCTGTCCTCCAGCCCCCTTCTACAGAGAGGGAAGCCAAGGCCAAGCAAGATCGGGTGCCTTGTCCAAGGGCATCTGGAAGCTACTGAGGATGCCCGTGCCTTGGGCTGGGTACATGGGAGGAGAATAATAAGAGAAATCGCTGTTGTGGAGTTAACGTCTGCTGTTCACTGTCTTGAATCTTGCATCATTCGGGCTTTCAGTTTATGGATCAGAGAGCTCAACCATGGAGCCTGAGGTCACACAGCTAGGGAGGGGCAAACCTGGGATTCGAACCCCTTGCTTCCGCTTCCAAAGCAAGGACATCTGGGCCACTTCCCAGCTGGGAGGCCTTGGGCAAGCTTGTGGCAGAGATGATGGCATCACTCCGCCAGAAGAGTGAGCTCTGGGTCTGCCTCAGAGACCGTGGTTTCGTATTTGCCTTCCCTCTCGACCCCTTCACCGTGGAGGGAGCCCGTGCGCAGATCCCACGCTCATTGGAGACTGGCAGTAGACGGGAAAGAAAAGCGTTCACATCCGTGTTTCTCTCCAAGCCCAAGCAAGGCTGAGGTTCCTGGTGTCTGGACGCCTCTGTGCGATGGCCAGGCAGGTCTGCCGCTTGGGCGGGCCCTTCTGCCTCTCTGGGGAATCCTGCAGGGCCTGGTTGGGATGGGATTATGTCCCGTGTTGTTTTCCCTGCCGCACAGGGCACCAATTCACCTCTGTCTACTCCATACCTTCTCCAGCTGTCAGTATGGTTGTTCCCATGTCTGTTAGGGGTTGTGGAACCCACCGCCCCCAGACTCACAATGACTCAAACAAGAAGTGTTTGTGGATGCTCCCAAGTCAGGGGGGCATCTGGAAGGTTCTTCTGGTCTCAGCTTGGCTTCCCCATGCAGCCCCTGATCCACTCTGCTTTCTGGGTGGGGCTGTCCCTCAAGGTTGGGGGCCAGTTGGCAGCAGGCTGGTCTGGGATGGCCTTCCATGGGACAGCTGGGCTCTCCCCCACCGGCTCTATCTTGTAGCAGGTTAGCCCAGGTCTGTTCCTGTCACTACCCTAGGCCTCCAGGAACGGGAGTGGAACTGAACAAGGTTTCTTCTTATTTTTTTAATGGCATTCCCTTCTTTAAAAAATTGTTTATTTGAAAGGCAGAGTTACGGAGCAAGAGAGGGAGAGACAGAGAATGGAAGAGATCTTCCATGTACTGGTTCACTCCCTACATGGCCACAACAGCCAGGGCTGGGCCAGACTGAAGCCAAGAGCTTCTTCTGGGTCTCACACGCGGATGCAGGAGCCGAAGCACTTGGACCATCTTCCATGGCTTTCCCAGGCCACAGCAGAGAGCGGATCGGGAAGAGGAGCAGTCAGGACTCGAACCAGTGCCCATATGGAATGCTTTGCAGGCGGCAGCTTGCCCCACTGCTATGCCACAGCACTAGCCCCTTGAGCAAGGTTTCTTTAGGTCTGCACCTAGCCTTCAGTCGGGTCGGACACCGTTATATCCACTGCGTTCTCTCGGCCGAATTTCGTTACACCTGCGGCTCCGAGTCTGCGCGGAAGGGGACTCCCAGGGAATGTGGGTCCCAGAGACAGGAGACAGAAGACATGAGAAGTGTTTGTAAATGAAGCAGATAGGAGCTTGACAGGTGCCTACACCTACCCTAAGACCTCCCATGTTAACTTGTCTCATCCTCACGAGGAGCCCCTGGAGTGGTCGCTGCATTTTCTGCTGCTTTATAGATGAAGAGACTGAAGCACACAAAAGTTATGTAACGTGCTCAAGGTCACACAGCTGGGAGGTGACAGAGCCTGGATGTGAACTGGGGGCAGCCTGGCCCTAGTGGCCTGGCACGTGACCACTCTAGGAGTCAGCCTGCCCACCCCCACCCCACCCCCTCGTAATCCCAGGGAGACCTTGACGTTGCTTACAGCTGCTAGGGTTAGCGTGGAATAATAGTCCGACAAGTCTGCTTTGATGGCACTGCTTGTTTTTAATCCGAGGGTGTGGAACCTTGAGATATGGCACCCACGGCTCATTTAAATACAAACCGCTTCAAAGGCTCTCCCAAATTTTATTGCCTGGCAGCCAGAGCTGGCTGGCCGAAAGATAGACTCGGAAGTTTTATTAACTGTCACCATGGCAATTTCGAAGACATTGGTTACGCCGAAAGATTTCTTGACGCTTCTTATTCATAATGGCACTGGCGGGTCCCAGGCAGCCTGATCTATGGCTTTTAATCAACTAATGGATGGAGTCTCCGGGTGCAGACTCATAGCGTTCAATCTTGTTAGCACAGAAAGAATTCTGCCGGCCCAGAGCCATCCAAGCTCCTGGCCAGGGACAGGGTCCTTCTGGGCAGATAGTGACAATATAGACCGCCTTCGCGGTGTCACCCAGGCCCCCGAGGCATGGCCGCTGCTGCCTGTTGCTTGGCAGACCTCGTGCCCTGTGCCTGCTTTCTTGGCAGAAGGGACCCAGAGAATCAGTGGCTCGGATGTCCTCTCTCACAGGAAGAACAAAGGAAATAGGTTCAAGTCTCTGTCGCTTAAGAGCTGTGTGACCTTGGGAAGCTGGCTAGACCTTGCTGGGCCTCGGATGCTTTCTTTATTATTTATTTGAGAGGGAAGGAGAGAGAGAGAGAGTGAGCGAGCAAGAGAGCGAGAGCGCAAGAGCGAGTGAGTGAGCAAGCACTCTCATCCTCTGGTTCTTTCCCTAAAGGCCCGATACAGCTGGGGATGAGCTGAGACTGAAGTGGAGAGCTGGGAGCTCCATCCAGGTCTCCCATGTGAGTGGCAGAAACCCAGTTTCTTCATCCAGCACCTGCTGCCTCCCAAGGTCTGCATTAGCAGGAAGCTGGAGCCGGGGAGCAAACCCACTCACTCTGATAGGGGCCGCAGGTGTCTTAGCTGCTAGGTGAGCACCGTCTCAAGCCTCAGTTTCTCCCTCTGTGTAATTAGAATAGTGCCATTGTAAAGATTTACACGGGCAGAGCTGAAAGATTTAAATAGACTTCACTTTGCACAAGGTTGGGAGCAAGTAGTTGGTAGCTGTTCCCTGCTGCTGTCCTCCTTCTGCCCTCCTCTTCTCTCTCCTTCTCATGGCCAAGGCTGCACCGTCGGCTGACCAACGCCCCCCTTCATCCCAGCCTGGGTGAGTGGAGGTGTAGGCACAGCGAGCACCCACACTGTGGGTGTCTGCACTGCCATGGGTGTGCTACACTGGCTGTGCTAGTTCAGGGTCGTGACTCCTGGTGGAATTGAGCGGCTGTGTTGTGATTTGGTAGGGGAAGAAAAAGGGCTCAGAGAAGTACAATGATTTGCATAAGGACACCCGGAGAGCACGGGCAGAGCCGGGACTAGAGCCCGGTTGGTGCCAATGCCAAGTTCCACACTCTGAGTGGCTGGCGGTAGGGCTGGATGGAGAAGAGCAGCCCCAGCGATGCCGATTGATTGGGGTGGTTCACACTCTGGTGGGAGGGGTCAAGGTGGGAACTGAACATGGAGGAGCCATTGGGGACCACCAGGGATGTTAGTGTCATCGCTGGAAGGATACACCTGGGGTGGGCTAACATCTGTTGCAATATAAATAGGGAAACTGAGGCCCACAGTGGCCAAGTGAGTTGTCCAGAGACTCCCAGTTGGGGGTGGGGAACAGAGCTGGGACTTGAACCTTAGATGTCCAGGGAGCAGCAGTAGTGAGGGAAGCCCACCTCATCTGGCTGCCTCCCCCCAACTCCCCTTGCCACCAAGTTTTATGTTGCTTTCCACGGATGAGGCCAGAATGTGGAGCCAACCTCTCTTGGGAACCACAGCAATGAGGCGCTTTCTCCTGATTGGTGTGCTGCCTCCTGCAGGCTCAGTGTGTGCCCAGCACAAAGTGCTGGTGTAGATGCTGATAGCATGGTGGAGACCTTGAACTCTACAGTCCTGGGTGTAGGAGGCGTGTCTCTCTCACCTCCTTCCTCCCCTGCAAAGCATTGCAGAGTTCTGCCCCCATGTAATAGAAGCAATGCAATAATAACACATCCTAATGACAGCTGATATGTGCCTATGGGGTTGTCAGTGTATCAGAGACTTCAGGTTCACCTCAGTTGAGCTTCCCCATCCCTCTATGGAGCAGACGCTGTCATCATCCCCATTTCACAGATGAGCAAACCGAGGTCCGACAGTGACATTCAGTAATGTGGGGTTTCGTGTTAGACAAGGAGAGCTGAGATTCAGTCCCGGAGAGTCTGAGTCCAGAGCCTCTTCACGTTGCCACCATGAGTCCCGTAGTAAATTCACACTCATGAGTGACTGGCCCAACACATAGTTCCTGAGCACCAGCGGCCGTGGTGAACAAGACACGCAAAAATCCCTGCACCCTCGGACCTTGCCCTCTGTGGAGATCGTCCGTAAACCAAATTACAGATTACTGCGTGGAGGAGGTGACCTGGGGGAAAGTGAAGCAGACAGAGCTAGGGAGTGCCAGACAAAGGTGGCGCGAAGATGGGCTCAGCAAGGACATGACTGAGCAGAGCCCTGAGGCAGGGGAAGAAGCGCCCGTGAGCCCTTCTGCAGGAGGGATATTCCAGGCAGCGGGAGCAGCAGGTGCAACAACGCCGGAGCAGGTGAAGGCAGAGAGGCGCGCTATCAAACTGTAGCCCGTCAGCCACGGCGCCTGTGCTTTATTCCAAAGGAAGCCAGCGTGCAGCCTGGGGTGATGTGGTCTTGAAAGGACGGGGCCTGGGCCTCCGGAGCGCCCCCTGCAGGCTGGTGAAGCAACCCCCCTCCCTGCCTTTCGTCTCTAAGCCAACTCGGAAGCTGCTCTGGAGCTGGGGGGCGGATGCAGCCTGCAGCAGGATTCTGGGAGAGCTTAGCTTATTGGAGGGAACAATAGAAACGGGGACTCAACAACCTCAGACCTCTCTTGATTCTTTTTTAATTACTTGTTTAGTTATTTGAAAGGCAGAGTTACAGAGAGAGAGAAAGAGAGAGAAAGAGAGAGAGAGAGATCCATCCATCTATCTTCCATCCACTGGTTCACTCCCCAGATGGCCACAACAGCCAGGGCTGGGTCAGGCTGAAGCCAGGAGCCAGGAGCTTCTTCCTGGTCTCCCCTTGCAGGGGCCCAAGCACTTGGGCCATCTTCCACTGCTTTCCCAGGCCATAGCTGAGAGCTAGACTGGAGGTTGGGCAGCCAGGACATGAATTGGAGCCCACATGGGCTGCTGGGACCCACTAAGCCACAACACCAGCCCCTTGATCGTTTCATTCCAAGGGGAAGCTGGTGGTCTCCCTGCTACTCAGTGTGCTTGGGAGTTGCTCTTTCCTCGAGGGACAGTTTTGCCCCCAACCCCCAGCGGGGTTCCCAGTCTCGTGTTTTCTGTTGCAAGCTCAGCCATGTTCTTCCCCCAGGAAGAAAATGCAGAGAGAGAAAAGCCCTGGAGTTGGAGGAGGTCACACTGGGTAGCTGTGTGACACGAGGCCGGGGGCCAGCCTCTCTGAGCTGCTTACTCATGGGATAATGTGGAAGTCCACCCGCTGTCCCTCCCTCTGTGGTCATTATGAGATTGTCCTGAGATTCGGGCTGGGAAAACGATCCGAAATCTCCAAGATCTTGTCCCTCTGAGGAGCCACAGTATTGCCTCTTGCTGGTGCAGCGTCTTTCTTTTCCATCCTATGCTGGGAGGCTGGGGACTGGGTCACGCACTCAGAGTCCCCCTGGGGAGAAGGTACTGAGTTATTTCTTAAAATTATTGCCCCTTGTACTGGGTTGAACAGTGTGCCCTGAAATTCATGTCCCCCTGGAACCTCAGAATGTGATCCTATTTGGAAATAGGGGCGTTGTAGATGTAATTCGTTAAGATGAGGTCATACCGGATTTGAGTATCCTGCTGTCCTTATGAGAAGAGAAGACATGAGGCAGGTGCTGTGGTGTTGCAGGTAAAGCCGCCGCCTGCAGTGCCGGCAGCCCTTAGGGTGCTGGTTTGAGTCCCAGCTGCTCTACTTCTGATCCAGCTCTCTGCTATGGCTTGGGAAAGCAGTAGAAGGTGAGTCCAAGCAATCGGGCCCCTGTACCCGGCATGGGAGACCCGGGAGAAGCTCCTGGCTCCTGGCTTCAGATGGCACAGCTCTGGCCATTGTGGCCATTTGGGGAGTGAACCAGTGGGTGGAAGATCTCTGTCTCTCCTTCTCTCTCTAGAATTCTGCCTTTCAATAAATAGATAAATCTTAAAAAAAAAAAAAAAAAAAAAAAAAAAAAGGAGGGCATGCAGAGACAGCGGCTCAGACACAGACAGAGACTGGAGGCAGAGGCTGGAGTGATGATGATAGCCACAAGCCAAAGAGTGCCCAGGTTGCTGGAAGCCCCTAGAAGCTGGGAGAGGCTCGGGTTCCCTCTCAGAGCCTCCAGAAGGGACTGACCCTGCTGACTCTGATTTTGTACTTCTGGTCTCTGCATGAGGGGAGAATGCATTTCCATAGTGGTAAGCCACTCAGCTTTTTACATTTTATCTCAGGAAAGTGATGCGTCCTCCCCATGCCCTCCCCTCATTTTTCAACTCCTTGTTTCTGTTGCAGATTTGCCCTAAAAAAGAAGTGTTGAGTGTGGGGAAGTGGGGGAGGTAGGATACGGGGCTAAGCCCAAGGTCCGGAGCCCACCCCTCAGAGATTCCATCAACCCCGAAACTCCCAGAGAAGAAGCCAGGTATGGAGCCGGGGACCCTGAGCAAGCCACTCCTGGTCTCACCGAGCGCGCCCCTTCTGGCACGTGGCCAAGGGTGGCCAGCATTCAGGTGGGCTCCCGAACAAGTGAGGAGAGCCGACTGGAGCCAAGGGTTCTCTGGAGAGCTCCTTCTGATTTTGCGTCATGGGGAGGGGCAGAGAGGAGAAGGAGGTCTGAGAGCAGGCACGTGGGGACCGGGGAGCCCCAGCCCCTTCCTGGTGGGCGGTTACCCCGTGGGGTCCTTGGGGCATACGTCATCCTCCGTGGAGGAATCCCTGTAGTAGAAGGCAGCGCGGAGAGTAGTCGACCCTGAGAGTCATCCTCATTTTTGTATCTTCTTCATTTGCAGAAAATCTAAAGTCTTACTTTTCTGTTCATGACTTTAGGGGATGATATTTCATTATTAATTTAATATCCAGTGAATGAACCTATCTTGAGTTCATTGTGCAGCCCTTCTGTAATTTCTCGTATGTTCAGAACAGTTTCTGAGAGCTGAATAGCCCCTTAAAAAGGTCTTTAGGGGGGAGTAACGCTTCCCTGGAAACGGAGGCATGAGGGCTTGAAAGACAACTAGTAGATTTGTGGGATGCTTCTGTGGGCCGTGATGCGCTGGACTTCGCGGGGAGTTCAAAATGGCGCTGGTGCTTACGATGGTGGTGCTGATGTTGGTGATAGTGGTGCTGGTGATGATGGTGATGGTGGTGGTGGTGATAGTGGTGGTGATGGTAATAATGGTGGCAGTGATAGCAACGGGGAGGGTAAGAACGGTGTACTGATGGTGGTGATGTTAGTAATACTGCTGATGATGGTGATAGTGCTGGTGGTGGTACTGAGAGTGAAAGTGATGGTGAGCATGGTGTGGTAATGGTGGCGGTGGTGAGAGGGCCGTATCTGACGCCGTATCTGGCCACCCTGCTCAGTACTTCATGTGTGGCATCCGATTCCATCCGTGAGGCTCTGTGACTATTCCCCTGCTACACGTGAGGTAACAGAGGCACAGAGAAGTTAAGTCACTTGGCCAGAGTCACACAGCAAGCAACGGAACAGGGACCTGAACTGAAACAGACTGCAAAGCCACGTCCGCTGTGTCTGAGACAAGGGCTTGTGATAGCGATGGAGCCTCTCCTCCTTGAACAGGCGTGCGCTGGGCGCTTCTTAGACCCTCGTCCCCTCGCCTCAGCAGTCCCGCCAGGGACTTCTGCCCTCATTCTGGGGAGGGGTCAGCCCGCCTGTCTTTCGGTTTGCTCTTTCTGGACAACACCGTTCCCGCCTGGGGTCAGAAGAGTTGGGCCTTCTGCCCCGTGCCTGGGCCTCTGTCCTGTCACCCAAAACACGTGGGGGTGGGTGGGAGGCGGGCTCCAGTCCCTCCCGGAGACCCATCGAGGTCAGGCCAGGGAGGAGGAGGAAGCAGAGTGGAGGGCTCTGACGGACCCAGGTTCAGGGGCAGCAGCACCGCGCCCTCAGCTCCCAGATCTGACTCCAGGCCGAGGTGGCGTCCCTGTAGTGTGGGAGGAGAAAGGGGATTTGTGGGCCAGGAAACAGTGAGGGGTGTGTACAGGGTACATGAAACAGCAGTGGTGTCGTGTGTGGGCCTGGGTCCCATCTCCTGGATGGCTCACTGTGTGTGTGTGCGTGCGTGTGTGTGTGGTGCTCAGAGAAGGCCTCTGGGAGGGGGTGGTGACATTTGACAGAGACCTGAAAGCAGTCAGGGAGCTGAGCCATGGGGTTATCTGGTGGAAGGGCATTCCAGGCAGAGGGAACAGCAGGTGCTAAGACCTCAAGGTCTGAGTGGGTTCATTTATTTGAAGACCTGCAAGGAATAAGTGTGCCTGGAGCAACAGCTGTCTATCGGGGCCGTTGTACTTCCCATCCCTGTGCTCAGGGGATGTTGGACAATGTCTAGAGGCATTAGTGGATGACGTCGCTGGTGGCAATCCAGGCTGCCACGAACCATTCCACAGTGCCCAGGAAGTGCCCCTCGCCCCACACGTGCACAGCAGTGATCTTGGATCCCAAATGTCCATCAAGCTCAGACTGATGTTTGAGAACCCTGGGTCTGGAGTGAGTAGGTAAAGAGAGAATTTGGCGTTGAAGTCTGGGAAGAGCCAGCCCGTGCGGGGCCTTGAACATCATGGTGAGGACCGCTGAGCGCCCATCACTTTGTAATAGCACCAACCAGAGGGGGAACGTACACATAAGTGCTTGGGACCGGAAGCGTTTTTGGATTTTTGAATATTTGCATCTGCATTGTGAAGTCTGTCTCAGAGAGGGGCCCCTTGGCTCAGCACAGAATTCGTTTATGTTTCATACGCGCCTTATCCACATGGCCTGAAAGTGACCTCACAGAGTATTTCTAGTGTACCTGTTGTCTGTGACCTGTCACATGAGGTCACCTGTGGAATTCTCCACTTGGGGGTGTCATGGTGGTGTGCAAAGGTTTCCAGATTCAGCCTGTTCAACCTGTGTTATCGTGAGCGCTCCAAGTGCATCCCACCCAGGCAGAAGGTGCTGTGTGCCACACTGTGCTGAGGACTTGCTCCCAGGGCACTTGTGGATAACCCACGATGGCCCAGGGATGCACAGAGACTTCTGTGGCCCGGGTCTCGCTAGGCAGACAGGTTCTGGAGCACAAGCCCTGGCCCTGAGGCCCTCTTCTCATCGCTGGGATCCCTTGCTCCGCAGGCTGCTGTGCCGTCTCCAGCCTCCGACCTCCACGCTTGCCCGCCTGGTCTCTTGGACCCGGCTCCTCTGTTTCCTTCCGCCTTTGCGTATTCTCAGGGTTTGTCAACATCCCTGACCCTCGCTCCCAGAAGACACACCCTCCCCTGTTTGTGTCTCTCACGCTCTCGTAGGAATGAAATCATCGCCCTTTGGGCCCCTTCTCCGGGGTGCTTGTTTAGCCCACGCTCCTTCATTTGGTGGCCACTTCCTGGAGCCCTGCTCTGCATCCAGGCTTGTGCTGGAGACGGAGGGCATTGAGCCGGCCAGACTGTGGCTCACGGTTCTGGACCAGGGTCCAGGCACTGTGTCTGGGGGTGGCCTTCTTGCTACCAGAGCTCCAAAGAGGAACAGATGTCATCTGGTGAGAGAGGGGGAGTGTATGTGTGCATGACAGAGAGAGAGAGAGAGAGAGAGACCGACCTAGCCTAACTGGCACACTCACTTTTTTTTTTTTTTTTTTTTTTTTTGGACAGGCAGAGTTAGAGAGAGAGAGACAGAGAGAAAAGTCTTCCTTCTTTTGGTTCACCCCCCCAAATGGCCGCCATGGCCAGACACACTGCGCCAATCCGAAGCCAGGAGCCAGGCGCTTCCTCCTGGTCTCCCTTGCAGGTGCAGGGCCCAAGCACTTGGGCCATCCTCCACTGCCTTCCCAGGCCACAGCAGAGAGCTGGACTGAAAGAGGAGCAACTGGGACCAGAGCCTGGGGTGCCGGCACCGCAGGCAGAGGATTAACCAAGTGAGCCACGACGCTAGCCCCCCACACTCACTCTTGAGATTAGTGATTCACGTGTTCATTTATTAATTACACCAATGAATTCATCAGAGCCCGAATCATGTCTTCAAGGTCCCACCTGTTTGCACCTCGTACTATCTCCTAAGGGAGTTTAAATTTCAACCTGAGCTCCAGGGCTTCCTCCTCTGGAGCCACTCTGCTGCCCACTTGTAAACAAAGAACAGGGGTGGGGACGGAGCTGTGGTGCAGGGGGTTAACGCCCCGGCCTGAAGCGCTGGCATTCCATATGGGTGCTGGTTCGAGACCTGGTTACTCCTCTTCCAATCCAGCTCTCTGCTAATGTCATCTCCCTGAAGCACTCCAAGAGGCTCCATTCCCCGTGTGCAGGAAGACGCAAAAGGAGCCCCCGCAGAGACCCCGGACAGCCTGGGCCTGAGACACTTGGGGGCTGCTTACACGCCTCCCTCGCCCGGGAGCTGAGGTCCACCGATTTCAGAGTGGACTGCGCCCCTGGAGGCCGGGCAGCAAGGGGCAGGGCTTGTCATCAGGAGGAAGAGGGGAAGATCTTAAGAGTGAAAAGCTCCTTGGCAGGTAGCTGGCGCTGGCCGGGCGTGGACTGCTTGCTCGTCGGTTCTGTGGGTCTGGCAGGAGGACGGTGCTCAGTTCCCCTGGTGCTGGGCAGGGGGGAAGCTCAGAGGCCCGTGAGCAGGAAGGCTTTCAAAGGGCTCCAGTTTCTAGCAGGGACCGAGTGTGAGAGCTGCTGCGAGCCGCAGCCTGTGGATGGGAGCCCTTGGGGTTGACCTTGAAATCACAGCAGCTCTTCAGCGATGCTTGTGACACCGGCTGGGTGCAGAGACATCTGGGAAGATGAGCTGGGGGTGTGGTTCCTACCCAGGGGGAGGGAAGGGAACCCTCGTTTCTTAGTATGCCGTGTCGAGTGCTTCTGCACTTACTGAGTGCCTGCTGTATGATGGGATGGGGAATATAGAAATGGACCAGGTCGTCTTGGGGCTTATGTTCTGGTAGGGAAAAACACTAAGTCCATGAATACAAATACTGTCATTTCTGATGATGTGAAGAGCTGTGGAAAGCCTGGAGGATGCCATGGGAACGGAAGCCAGAGTGAACGGTCTTATCCGGAGCATCCCTGGGGATGCACCTGACTCTGCACCACTTTCCAGGAGCCCCCAACCCGTGGTGTAGGACGTCTCACCCTCACAGCCACTCTGCCGCCTGGAGGCTGTCCTGTATCACGTGGACAGCTGAGGTCTCAAGCCGTTAGGTACCCAGCCCCAGCTGTTGTGGCTACAATGTGGCACTGCAGACATGAGCCAGGCTGTGTGACCTCGAAGGCTCCTGTCCACGTTGTGCAGCTGTTCCAGGCCTCAGCTTCCTCATCTGTGGAATGGAAAGGGTTAAGTGTAGGGACTTCAGGGGGCGGGTGAGTAACCTCCTTCCACACCTGCTGGGGTGAGAATGAATGGAGAGATAGGCCCACACACCAGGCAGGCAGACTCAGGACAAGGGTGTTTCCCTGAGGAGGGTGAGGGCTGTGTTGAAGGACCTGGCTTCCCTGTGGGGCATTTAGTGGGTGTCCTGCCACCAGATCCCCACAGGAGGTGCCCACAGAAAACTGGCTCCACCCCCATAAAAAAAATCCAGGAAAGAAAGGAGGAAGCTGAATTGAGCACGCAAGGCCCAACACCCACGTGACCATGGCGGTTAGAAGAATGAACGTGGCACCAGGCAGTCTTGGTTCAAGTGCCGGCTTTGCCCTTGGCCGAGTACATGGCCGCAGACGTTTCTGAGAGTTGATTTTCTCCTCCCTGAAATGGGAGCAACCCGGGACTCACTGTGAGAGCCGAGAAGGTGGCACCTGTTAGTCACTGGGAACAATGCCTGGCCCGCCCCGGGGCTCTGGGAGATGTCCCCCACCCACCTGAAGCACAAAGCCAGAGGGAGGAGGCTCCCCTGCTGCTAGCGGCACCCATCTGGGAGCATGCACTGGCTGATGAGGGACCTGTACTTGGTGATAACAGGTGGCACCACTGGACCACACTAGCAGTATTCAGTCCTCAACCTACAGAAATGGCAACTTCTGTGGTCATCATTATTAGGTTTTCTTGGCAAAATATTTCTAAATGGTTCCTTCCTCTCAAAGAATCTGCTTGGGGTAACCCAGCTTGGGGTCCCAGGGAAAGCTGAGAGCCCACACTCCCTATCCCTTGTGTCCTTTGTCCTAAAAGGGCCAAGCCACCCCAGAGCAGCAGGTGCAGGAAGTACGACTGTCACAGTAGGCAGTGTGGGCACACTGCATGGACCAGGATGCTCTCGGTTTATCACTGAGAGCAGAGCAGGCTGCCATCTGTGGGGTCACCCCAGGGTCTCATAATTGATTGCCACTGCTAATTAAAGACACAATTAACCAACCCTGGCCCCGTGGCATCCCTCCCAGTGCCTGGCTCCGGCTAGCTGGCCCTCTCCTGGGAGCGGCTGCCCCTGCTACTTGGGATGATGGCCAGAGATGGGGAAACCCACTGAGAATCAGGGAGAAAGCAACGAACCATCTGGAAAGCTGAGGCCAGCCCGATGCCTCACCGGCCAGCTGGGTGAAATAAGATCTCGGTCTAATCGGGTGGGGTGACAGGAGAGGGCCGATGAGATGTGGCTGTCTTATTCCCAGCACCTTAGGACAGTTGTCACTGTCAGAAAGAACAGATGTGAGGTATCGAGCATGCTGGGCACAAAGGCATTTATTTAATGAATAAGAAATTGCTCAATGGCCGATGGATGGAACTGTGCATGGTCATTGCTAGGTGCTCATCAGTGTGTGTTACAATAATGCAAAATCCTAGCTGATGCTTGAGTTGGGTGTGATTGTAAGCATTGATGTATCTTTGCTCATGCAGCCTCACATGAGTGCTACGAACCATACTGTCACTGCATGGGGAAATGAAGGCCCAGAGAAATTAGGCAACCCTCGCAAAGTCACACAGCCCAGGCAGAGTTAGGCACAAGAGACAGTGCATAACACCACCAGGGATTGCCTGGGTACAACTCATTTTCAGAAAAGGAGTCCATTTCTCCTTTCTTTGGAATCTTAGGATTCCAGAAGTGCGGCTCCTACAGCAGGTGGAAGGAGCAGAGAGGAGAGTGGAGGAAGTGGGTGCAGGTTCTGTCCCCAGCCCTCCACGCTTCATCACATTCCATCCGCAAAGCAGAACATGGAGCTAAAAGATCTGTTTAGGGGAGGAGTTTGGCACAGTGGCTAAGACGCCCACGCCCTGTGTCTGTGTCTGGGTGGGAGTCCTGGCTCTGCTTCCAGTTCTAGCTTCCTGCTACTGTGCACATTGGAAGGCAGCAGGTGATGGCTCACTGGCTGGGTCCCTGCCACCCACGGGGGTGACGCTCCCAGGCATTTGAGGACTGTACAAGTGGATGAGCAATCTCATTTTCTGTCCATCTTTCAGTCTGTTTCCCTCTCTACCTTTTAAAGAAATCAGTTTTTTAAATGTAAGGTATGCTTATTTGGTGCAGAAAAATTGAAATCTGTGAGTACAAGGAGTCCTTGGTCATGGAAAAAAGCATGTTATGGAAAAAATTACACATGGATTTCAAATTTCTCGTGCACCAAAATAAACTTCTCTTTAATTCCATTTCCGTGAAGTTTATTGAAGTCCCCTGTCCTTTGAGACTGGTACAAGATTTGTCCCCAAGGTGTAGATTTCACAAACGGGATATTTGCAAAACAGCCTTGGAGTCACGGAGCTGGAGACTTCCTTCATGAGCTGCAAGGTCAGGTGTTAAGATGGAACGCAGAACGCAGCAGCTTTCCGGGCCTGTCCATCCCCAGGCGCACGGCAGGGTGAGTGCTCCGTGCCTCCCTGTCCTCCCCTGTGCCATGGAGGAAGAGCTCGCTCCCCCAGACCTGTTCCTGTTGAGGCTCAGTGGATGGCAGGAGCTGAGACTCCCAACCCTCTATCCCCCCCACCCCCCATCCCACCCAGTGCCTGGAGCTCTCCCCTGCATCATCCCTTGTTGGAGCCAAGCAGTGAGGCTCCAGGCTGGTGCTCTGGGACCTGGTAAATCCCCCATCCCCTGGACAGAGCTGACACAACCTCCCCAGTTCTTAGATGCAGAAACTGAGACTCAGGAGGGCAAAAACCCAAGGCTGTCCTCAGGCTTGGCCAGACCTCCTTTTTGATTGTTTGGTTGTTTTGATTTATCTATTTGAGAGGCAGAGTTACAGAGAGAGAGAGGGAGAGACAGAGAGAAAGGTCTTCCCTCCACTGGTTCACTCCCCAAATGGTTGCAATGGCCAGAGTTGGGCTGATCCAAAGCCAGGGGCTTCTTCTGGGTCTCCCATGTGTGTGCAAGGGCCCAAGCATGTGGGCCATCCTCCACTGCTTTCCCAGGTGCATTAGCAGGGAGCTGGATCAGAAGTGGGACAGCTGGCCGGCGCCGCGGCTCAATAGGCTAATCTTCCGCCTAGTGGCGCTGGCACACTGGATTCTAGTCCCGGTTGCCCCTCTTCCAGCCCAGCTCTCTGCTGTGGCCTGGGAGTGCAGTGGAGGATGGCCCAAGTGCTTGGGCCCCGCACCCCATGGGAGACCATGATAAGCACCTGGCTCCTGGCTTTGGATCAGCGCAGTGCGCCGGCCGCAGCACGCCGGCCGCAAGAGGGAGAGACAGAGACAGAGAGGGAGAAAGAGAGATCTTCCATCTGCTGGTGCACTCCCCAAATGGCTGCAATAGCCAAACCTGGGCCAGGCTGAAGCCAGGGGCCAGAGCTTTTGCCAGGTCCCCCACACAGGTGCAGGGGCCCAAGGACTTGGGCCATCTTCTACTGCTTTTCCAAGTGCATTAACAGGGAGCTGGATCAGAAGTGGAGGAGCTGGGACTCAAACCGGAGCCCATATTGGATGTCAGCACTAGAGGTGGAGGCTTAAACTTCTACACCACAGTGCCAGCCCCAGTGGTCATAGCTCTTGAACCTGAAGAGAAGTAGATGCCCATTACTGGGAAGGATGGAGGCCCAGAGAAAACACCTAGGGCTCTCTCTCGCACATGTGTGGGACGACAAGGCCCACCCATACTCTTTATTCCTGCGGTGGGGGCGGCTTCGCACTGTGAAGGACCAGAGCGAGGGCAGTGACAGTGGCAGTGACAAGGAGCACCCAGCAGCTGCGAGCTGCGTATCCAGATAAACCTTGAGGACCTCTTCAGTCTGGGAGGCCAGGGGCCGAGAGGAGCTGTGGGTTAGGCTATAAAATGACGAAGGGAAAGGGGGGTGGAGCAAAGTGGGAGATGAGAGAAGCCAGCATGGCCTCTCCAGCAGCCAGGACAAATCACAGCCAGCCAGCTGTCAGGGGAGTGTCAGAAGCAGGGGACCCTGGAGCCAGCCTCCCTGGGTTAGAAAGGGGACATCAGCCATTCAGTTCAGCAGCTGCTTACCTGAGCTCTTCATCTGGGCAGACAGGAGCTCAGGACAGGTGCGATCACGAGGAGCACCTAAGGTTCGTCTCACTCCCTTCAGTGGAGTCCTTAGAGGAAACCGGAGCTGTCTGCGGTGTGTGACCTTGGCCTTCGGATGTGCCCCGTCTCCATCATCGGAGATCGTCTGAGAGGCCATCTCATTCTAGCGCCCGCACTCCACAGAGGAAGTGACACAGAGGCCACGAAGGCCCAGGGACCAAGCGAGGACATGGCAGGCTGGTAGCCAAGTGATGACAGAAAGGACTCACGTGATAGATTTTTGGGTCCCTCGTACTTTTTTTTTAAGGTTTTTTATTTTATTTATTTGGAAGGCAGAGTTTCAGAGAAGCAGAGGCAGAGAGAAAGAAAGAAGTCTTCCATCCGCTGGTTCACTCCCCAGTTGGCCACAACAGCCAGAGCTGGGCCAATCCAAAGCCAGGAGCCAGCACTTTCTTTTGGGTCACCCAAGTGGGTACAGGGGTCCAAGGACTTGGGCCATCTTCTACTGCTTTCCTAGGCCATAGCAGAGAGCTGGATTGGACGTGGGCAGCCGGGTCTCGAACCGGTGCCCATATGGGATGCTGGTGCCGCAGGTGGTGGCTTTACCCACTGCACCACAGTGCTGCCCCCTTGTACCTTTTGTCTCTCTTTATTCATGAGGCTCTCTGGGGTACAGTTTGCTTTGTAATGCAAGTGTAATATGACATCTCATATGGCTACCACTTCTCATGTCCCAGCTGCTCCACTTCCAATCCAGTACCCTGCTAATGCACCTGGGAAAGCAGTGGAAGGTGGTCCAAGTGCTGGGACCCCTGCCACCTGCAGGGTGACCCAGATAAGGTTCTTGGCTCCTAACTTTGGCCTGGCCCAGCTCTGGCCATTGCAGCCAATGGGGAATGAGTCAGTGGATGGAAGATCTCTCTCTCTGTGTGTCTCCTGTAGCTTTGCCTTGCAAACAAATAAATCTTAAAAAAAAAAAATCAGAGCACAGCCAGCCCCCCGTGTCTCTCCTAATCCCTGCCCCTCGCTGACTCCTGCAGCATGGATTTGCCCCACCTGTTCATGAACTTCCTGTAAATAGACTCATCCCAGTGCCCCCTTGGCGTCGGACTTCTGCTCAGTGTCGCATGTGTGAGATGCCTCCACGCCATTGTACTTTATTGCACTGGGTGGGGAAAGCACATTTCGGGTTATGCGTTCAACTGTGGACGGACCTTAGGTTGTTTCCAGTTGGGGGCTACCACGGCTGATGCTGCTGAGAACATTCTAGAACATGCTTTCCGTGACAGGTCCTGCTGGGTACATCCCTGGGAGGGGAATGGCTGAGGCCTCTGTACCAGGAGTCCCCTCAGAACACATTGATCGAACATGGATTTGGAACCAGACCCTGGGCAGGGCCTCCTAGCCACCCCTGGGCACCGAGAACCACCTTAGCGCACGGCTTCTCTAATGAGGATGTGACCCCCGAGTCAGAGACCCTGAGGTGGAGAAGCATGGAAGATTTATAGCCAGACATCAGCGGGTTTCAGGGAGGCCTGCTCCAAACAGCAGGCACTCTCCAAATGATTAAAAGCCGTGGGAAGCAGGGACGCTTGAGCAAAGATTAAGCAATCAGAGCCCTGTTCTCCTCTGAAATGGCTCATCCCTGGGGAACTTAGGCTGGGCCTATGGCTGGACCAGGGCTGTGGGGAAGGGAATGGAGGGCCACAGCAGGGAGGCAGGCATGGCAGAGACATCCAGAAAGCTAGAGAGAGTAGGGTGCCCTTGACCCTGGAAGGACAGGTACCATAAATTGGATCGAGGGGAACAGCTGTGCACAGCTTTGGCTTCTTAGCACATTGTACCAGCCTCCAGTGCAGGCCCCCAGCCCCTCACCACCCCAGGGCTACAGATGCCCTGCTGGGGTGATTTTAACAGAGACATCTGGTCAACTCCCCTCCCACGGACTCACATTGTCCAGGCCAGGGTGAGAGGAGCAAGATAGCATAGGCCCCAGCCAGGCCTGGGAATCACTGTGAAGGAACCGTTTCCTTTGGCCATCACTGGGGCTCATGAAAGGGCGCTTGGCTCTCCCGACTTGCTCCCAGCTCCCAGCCTCTCCTCCTGGTTCCCTCAGCTCTCCCAGCACCACCATCGCCCTTCCCCACCAGGGTGACTTTTCGCCATGCCCCTTCCCTACCTGGCTCCAGCATCGCTCAGCTTGGAGGTGAACCTGCTTGGCTTTGGAGTCACACTCCTGAGTCTGGTCAGTAGCTCCCAGGGGCAGTGCCTCCCTGGGCCCGAGGTGGTGAGAAAGTGGTCTCGTTTGTTCATCTGTAAAGTGGGAAGTATAGGAACCAGATCCTAAGGTTGTCTTGACCACCGAAGACACAGGGCATAAAATGCCCAACACAGTTCACCTGGCCAGGCAGGTACTCAGAGCGGCCCGCAGTGGGACCCAGGGGGAGAGGGAGCCATTTCCATTACCCATGGCCTGTTGCACCTGCCTCCTGCCTGTCGCCCCCATGTCCGCCCTTGGCCCCTCCAGCAGAGGGACGGTGGTGAAGTTTGGGTCTGGGCAGACCCTTGGTGCACTGCAGCCCCTAGGGAGCAAGGGTAGCAAGGAGAACCCGCAGCGGCTCTGTGCCACGCCCCCTGGTGGGGGACTTTACAAGCTCTTCTCTCCTCTGCACAGGGAGCCTATGCAGGTGGCACTGTTACTGTCTTTTTTTCAATGAAGGGAGAGAGGAGGTGAGTGTTTGGCCTAGCAGTTAAGATGCCTGTGCCCCAGGGTGAAGTGCCAGGGTTCGAGTCCCAGCTCCAGCTTCTGACTCCAACTTCCTGCCAGTGCAGACAGAGGGAGGCAGCTGCAGGCTTAGATAATTAGGTTCCAGCCACCCTGGTGGGAGGCCTGGATTGAGTTCCCTGCTGGAGCCATCCCAGGCATTTGGGGAGTAAACTTCTGTATAGCTGTGTTTCTCTCTTATTCTCTCTCTGCCTCGCAAATAAAAACTTTAAAAATACCGGCTGCAGCAGCCATTGGAGGGTGAACCAACGGCAAAAAGGAAGACCTTTCTCTCTGTCTCTCTCTCTCTCACTATCCACTCTGCCTGTCAAAAAAAAATAATAATAATAATAATAACTTCAAAAATTATTTTTTAAAATAGGGAAACTGGGCCGGCACTGCGGCTCACTAGGCTAATCCTCCGCCTGCAGCACCGGCACCCCCGGGTTCTAGTCCCCGTCGTGGTGCCGGATTCTGTCTCGGTTGCTCCTCTTCCAGTCCAGCTCTCTGCTGTGGCCCGGGAGTGCAGTGGAGGATGGCCCAAATGTTTGGGCCCTGCACCCACATGGGAGACCAGGAGGAAGCACCTGGCTCCTGCCTTTGGATCGATGCAGTGCGCCAGCTGCAGCACACCGGCCGTAGCGGCCACTTGGGGGGTGAACCAATGGAAAAAGGAAGACCTTTCTCTCTGTCTCTCTCTCACACTGTCTAACTCTGCCTGTCAAAAATAATAATAATAATAATAATAAAATAGGGAAACTGAGGCACAGAGAATGCAATGATAAAACTGAGTCATGCCCCCTCCCCCGCCCCGCCCCGGGCTGCTAACACCAAACCTGAGTCCTTCCCTGTGTGCCGCTTGGTTCTCTGGCCCCACGCCTGGGTGCCCCAGACACTGGGGGTGAGTTGTTGACAGCAGAGAGTGTCACAGCAGCTGCAGGTTGCACGATGCCTCTAGGGAGGACCCCACCCCACCATGGCCTTGGCCTTCACAGCCCCCAGGCCCTGGAAGGCCCCTGTGTCAGGTGTCTGAGACCCCGGTTCTTGGAGACTGGGCGTTAAAGCAGCGGGTTACGTTTCAGCGGGTTGGCGTGAGATGCAGACGTCACTCGCACAGTTGCAGCCCTGATTTGCTCACTGTGCATTGACAAGCGGCCGCTTCGGTCACCAGGCTGGAAGCGGGGAAAGAGGCCCTGCCCCGCAGGGGGAGAGGCAGAGCCTCGAGGACCAGCTGGCTGGCGAGGCCCCAGCGCTGTCCAGGCTGAACAGACCGGGCTCGGGGCTGCCCCGGCTGCCCAGCCCGTTGCCGTGAGATGTCAGAGGAGAGCCGGGAGCTGCCAGGCGGGGGCTCCCCCTCGCCACGCCCTGCTCCTCGGCTGTGATCTGGAGACTCAAGTTTCCTGACAAATCATGAAAGCAGAAGTTACCAGGTTTGAAATCGAGCACCGCGCAGGCCATTACCCGTCTGATCCCTCGTCTTCCCCTCGGCATGTCAGGAGACTGGGCTCAGCCCTGGCTGTGCTTCCTGGAAGGGAGACCTGGAGGTGTCAGGTCATCTCCCAGGGTCTCAGTTTTGCCATATACAAAACAGAGGCAATAACGTTTCAGACCTCATAAGCTCTGGTAAGAACTAGAGAAGGTGGTGAGTGGAAGGCACTGAACGCCGGGCCTGGCTCCGTAATTGCTCCGGCTTTTTAAACTGACGGTCGATGGTCCACCTCGTGGGGCATGGTGTGGTGTGCGGCCCCTTCATACGCTGGGTGCTGATTAACTTGGGATCCTTAGCTTACCTACCTGTCCTCTGAGTTACCACTTTGTTGTGATGAGAGTCTTCAAAACATCCTGTTGTAGCCGTTCTGAGTTACACAACACGAGGTCGTTAACCGTGATTACCCTCTGAGTAACAGCTGTGGTGTTACCGGGCGGCAGCCGCGGTGGGTGGGGGTGCGGGTTGGGAATGGCAGCCTCATTTGCTCACTCATTTATCCACTCACGCCTTTGCTCTTCCATTCTGCAGGTGGTTTTGAACCACGACTTGCATGTCGGGTCTGTCCCTAACATCAGTTCAGTCCCTAGAGCTGTGAGACACCCAGGATGGGGGTGGGGATACAGGTGATCAAGATGGGCTTTCTGCGGGCAGGGAGGGGTCAGGCACTGGGGGCCAGTGTCTGAGCTACACTCCAGGGCCTCTGCAGAGATTCGTGGAATATAGGGAGAGCCAGAAATGCAGCCACATGTCTGCCTCCACTCTCTGCCCCTGAACTGGGAGCTCTTTGAAGCAGGGAATATGTCTGGGGGACCAGGGTAGGCTATGTGTGCAGTATGCGTGCATGGTTGGGCTTGCACGCCAACTTGCTAATGTGTGCCTGCTTAGCCCAACATACCTACTCCTTATTTCATTTCGGGTCTGGAGGCTTATGCCTAGAGGAATTTTCACTTAGTAGGTGCTCAACAAAGAAAAGTGGCTCTTGGGGTAGACATTGGGTGTGGCAGTGGCGACACCACTTTGGGATGCCTGCGTTCCATGTCGGATTGCCTGGGTTCAAGTCCTGGCTTACTCTTCCTACTCAGGCACACCCTGGGAAGTAGCAGTGGTGGCTCAAGTAGTTGGGTCACTGCCACCCACGAGGGAGACCCAGCTTTTGTTCCTGGCTCCTGGCTTCAGCCTGGCCTTACCCTGTGGTGGGCATTTAGGGAGCGAACCAGCAGATGCAAGATCTCTGTCCCTGTCAAAGTCTTTCAGATAAATAAATAAGTAAATACAAGCAGCTCTGCTTCCTTGTTGGGCAGGGGTGTCCATCTTTTGGAAGAAATCCACCTCGGCTGTGTCCAGCTGCCCTGGCTCCTTGGGGACATTTGAATAGTCTGTGCCCTGCGTCTGAATGTGCTGGACCTTTCAGCTTCAAAGTGGAAGTGCTGGTGCCCGGGCCTCGAGGGACAGCCAAAGGCTGCTTCCATCTCCCACTTCTAAGCACGCAGAGGTCAAGGGGGTCCGTGGCCTCTCTCCCGCTATCGCCTTCATCACATGTCTGTGATGCAGAGTTGAACGAGGAGGTCAAGAGACATCACTGGGAAAAGCAAGAGAGCGGAAGCTGACAACCTCTGGATGCTGCTTAGTGTGGAAATGCCAAGTAGAGCGGTTTCTCCTCGAATGGGAGGGGCCTCGGTGGGCAGAGGGGCTGATGCCAGTGCTGCCCCCGCCCGCTGCGGTGATGGACAGGAGAATACTGATCCGTCCTCGGTGGGCCTTTGGAGAGAAAATGTTCGCCTGTCGTCCTAAAGGTGCTTTTTGTGTGTGCCTTAGTGTGAGTGGTATGGCTATCGCACCCTGCAATGTGGGTAGACTTGAAATTCTTTTTAAATTCAGACTCAAAACTTTTGTTTTGTTCTGATTCATTCTATTTTATCAAGTCAGTTCAGGCTTATACAAAAGAATTACAGGTGGTTACAAGGTTACAGACTAGATGGCAAGATAAACTGAATGCAACTCGGTGCCAGAGATCAAAGAGAGACAAAGGTGAAGACGAAGAAAGAGCCAGGAATGAGATGAGTTGGAAAATGAAGGCAGGGACGGGCATATGGCGCATCCGTCCCATACCACAGCGCCTGGGGTTGAGTCCTGGCCGGCTCTGCTCCCGCTTCCGGCTTCCTGCTCATAGGAGGCAGCAGGTGATGGCTCAGGTACTTGGGTCTCTGCCACCCATGTAGAAGGCTTGATTGAGTTCTTTGTTCCTGACTTTGGCCTGGCCCAGCCCTAGCTGTGCAGGCATTTGAGGAGTGAACATAGGTGGGAGATTATCTCTCTCTCTCTCTCTCTCTTCCTCTGTCTTTCAAATAAGTAACTTTTTAAATGTTTAAAAATGAATGATTTGCCATTCTATATATGAGGATACTTTAAAAAGTTCATGAAGAACCAGAATTTAAAATATGAGCTTATTTTGGTGCATGAATTTCTTTGTAATGTAAATAATGCGTATTATAAAAAAAAGCTACGCATGAATTTCAAAATTGTTGTTTGCACCAAAATAAATTTGTACTTTAAGAAAGCTGTTTATGTGAGAGTCAGAGAGACAGAGACATAGAAAAATCACTTCTATCCACTGTTCCACTCCCCAAATGCCCACAGTGGCCAGTGCTGGGCCAAGGCTGATGTCAGGAGCCAGAAACGCAATCCAGATCTCCCAGGTCGGTGCAGAAACACAAGTACTTGAGCCATCGCCACTTCTTCCCAGGATCTGTGTCGGCAGGAAGCTGGAGTCAGGAATTGGAGCTGGGAATCCACTCTAACATCTTCACTGTTAAACACCTGCTCTGTCCTACTCTTTATTCCATTTTTCCCTGTGGACTTGTTGAAGTCATCTCAGATACATGCTCGCTCTGATGAGCTATAAATGGGGCTCTGAGCTCCCAGGAAGGTGTTGGGAAAAGGGAAAGCTGGTCAGTCATACCATCCCTGTGGGTCAGTGGGCATCATACAAACCCCTTGACCAGGACCAGCAGCCTTTTTTTTTTTTTTTTTTTTTTGACAGGCAGAGTTGGACAGTGAGAGAGGGACAGACAGAGAGAAAGGTCTTCCTTCCGTTGGTTCACCCCTTAAATGGCCGCCACGGCTGGCGCGCTGCGCTGATCCAAAACTAGGAGCCAGGTGCTTCCTCCTGGTCTCCCATGTGGGTGCAGGACCCAAGCACCTGGGCCATCCTCCACTGCACTCCCAGGCCACAGTAGAGAGCTGCCTGGAAGAGGGGCAACTGGGACAGAACCGGCACCCCAACCGGGACTAGAACCCAGAGTGCCGGCACCACGGGCGGAGGATTAGCCTAGTGAGCCATGGCGCCAGCCAGGGTAGATGTTTCTTGAAATAATGGACTTGGATATGGTTTGAATAGAAGTTTGATAAGCCAACCAGTTTTATAAAGAATGAATTAATCCAGTTATCAGGCCAACTAAGTTGCAATGGACAGCGACTAGACACTTTGGCCTTTGCCATGATGTGAAGAGTTTGGATGAAGAGGCCACGTCTTAGCTTCTGGAAGGACTGGACTTCAGATAACAGTCCAGTGTATCTCCCCACTTCCGTCATTCTCTCATCTCAGCTCTTGGCGAGTGGGCCCAGGTCTCATCATCCTCTAGAATCCAGGTTTGGTTTCCTGCCTCAGCTGCTCTGGATTCCCCCTTCTCCAACCCCCTCAGAACAGCCCCAGGGACCCAACCAGTGTCTGGGTTTCCGGGGTCCACACCGTCCCAGGAGCAACCTTTGAATTGTCTACACTTGCGGGACTTGGACATCAACAGGGGAAGTGGGATTTGTCTGCATCGCTTCCCAGAGCGGCTCTTCCTAACCCTGCCCGCCCGCCTCCTTCCCACTAAGTAGGTTACAGTAGCTGTGAGAACGAACTGGGCTTCAGGATTGTGTGTGCGTTTATTTGCTTGGCTCAGGGAACGGTGGACACATGTGGGCTCCAGGTGTTTTCCTGCTCAGCAGAGCAGCAGCCAGTTCCCAGCGGCTGTGCACGAAGCTCAGACTAAACACTCGGAGGTGCCGACAGCCCTGTACGAAGGCCACCTCCTGGTTCCCCTGTGACCTGTGCCATCGTCTTCACCTGGTCCACGATGCCTTTGGAAAAACCATGCCAGAGTCTCTGTCGCGAGAGACCTCACATCTGGTTAGGGCAGGAGGGGACTCCAGCACAGTATGGAGGAATCCCAGCCCAGCTGTGTGGCTTCAGATGAGCGATCTGCCTCTCTGAGTCTCGGTGTCCACAGCAGTAAAGAAAGCCCTGGGCCCCACCCAGCAGTGCTGCTGTGGCAATGAGAGAGCTGGAGTGTGTGGGTATAGATGCTCAGGGCAGTGCTTGGCACATACTGAGCGCTAGGTAGGCGTTTGTTGTTTGGGATCCTAATTTCCTCTTGCTCTGGGAGCCACAGTGGAACGAGTCCTTTAATTGGTTATCATCATCTCACCTTGGCCCTGGGGACCCATCTTTCTCCCTAATCTCTCCCATTGCCCTAATGGTGACGGTGATGACAGCACTGACATTTACGGAGCCCCTCCTCTGGGCCACACACGCAGATGAGCGCTTGACATAAACAGCCTGCGTGAGATCCTACGGTCGACTTGGCGCCTGCCACTGCGTTTAATGCGTGCAATTTTTCTTTGAAGTAGGCACTGTTATTAGCTCCATTTTTCAGCCACGGAAGAGAAGGCTCCGAGAGGAACTGGGAAAGACAGTGGGATCCGAGACCCGGGCCAGGAGAGTCGGTTTCAGCTGGCTTGTTCTCAGCCACCCCACAGAAGGAGGGCCCTGGGAGAGAAACCCCTGGAACTGGACAGAGACAGAACGGGAAGGGGCCAAGCGTGATGGGGACTCGGGATGGGGGACGATCTTTGGACCAGGCCTTAAAAAGCCTGGACAGAAGTGAGGAGGGGGAAAGGCATTCCAGAGAGGGGCAGCAGCATGAGCCGAGACACCAAGATTAAAACTCCAGAGAACGCACAAGCACAGATGCTGTCCTGTAGGCCACAAGGAGCCATGGGAGGCTCCTGTCCCCAGCAGCGCTCCCGGCAGGGTAACCCACAGAGGGAGGCAGGTGCCGTGGAAGGTAGGGAGACTGCATACTGGGAGAGCACCCAGTCCTCCGTAACAGCCCTAGACCCATGAGGTAGTCCCAGTTTTCCAGAAGGGACTCTGGCCTTGCTAGCACACAACACAGCCCAAATGCAGCCAGCGTCTGACTCTCATCTTTCTGCCACGTGAGGCCAAGATTCCAGGGCGCCGTTGGAAGGCCTGAAAGCATAGTAAGCCATGAACTTGGAAAGTCCTGGCTCTGGTTACGACGGGTCTGAGGACTCTGACATTATGAGTAGAATAGCACGAGTATCCGTGTGTGTGTGTGTACACGCACATGTATGCATAGGTAGCATTTGAGCCAAGCATGGCCGGCTATCTCGCTTCTCACAGGAAGCCAGGTTCACGTCCACAAACCCAGGGCCGAGCCACTGCAATGCATCAGGGGCCACACCCGAAGGGGAGGCCCAGACTCTGACAGGAGCAGTGCCTGGAAGCCAATAGCAACCCCAGAGAGAAGAAAGGAAACTGATCGATCGATCGATTGATCGATTGATTGATTTTGGTGGGGAGAAGGAAGCGTAGAGGCAAAGGGAACACTTTAGGCTCAGGACCCAAGTGTTGGCCTCGGGCCTGTCAGTGTTCTGTAGAGTGCTGCTTCTTGCCCGACAGGGGACCCTTCAGGGGTCACGACCATGGCCCGGCGGGGGCTACCGGCATCTCACAGGGAGAGATCCTAAAATACACAGAGCAGCCCTTCCACAACGAACTGCCAGTCCTGAATTTATACAAGGCCGTGGACGAGAACTTTGGCTTCAGAGGGGGGAGGAAGTCTTGCCTTGGTGCACAGAACTGGGCAGGGCCAGGCTGAGGGCTGGCCAGCCTGCTAGTGAGCAGGTTCCTGGGAGGCTCTGGGGTTTCTGTCGCCCTCTGCAATGGGATTTGGGACCCAGACATCACACTAGGGGCACTGGCCCCACATGGCCTGGGCCTTGGCTTTTGGGACCTGGGCTGCAGGCTGTGGTGTGGGTGTCTGGCGCATGACACAGAGCTAGAGCGACCTGGGAGGTTAGCAGCTCCCCTCACCCCCTATTTAGAGAAGCCCTCCAAGGGCAGCGAAGTCAGTGACTTGCCCGTGACTGTGTCCGTGTGTCCAGAAGGACTCTTCGAGCAAGGGACAGAAAACCTAGGTTAAGCCACGAGGCCTCGTTCAGTAGCTGAAATGCTCAGGGTCCAGCTTCAGACACCACTGGATCCAGGCTGTGTGTTGTGGTCGGGTCCCGCCTCCAGCCGCCTCTCAGCTGCACTCAGCTCTGCCTCTCCCCGGACCTTTGTGGAAGCAAGGGCGTTGGATTCTCCAGCTGTCTGTTAGCAGCTTTAAAAAAGTGCCTCTCTCTCACTGGGCCTGAAGGCACCTTCTTGGCTCTGAGTTAGGGAATGTGGCCTCCCCTGATCCAGGAGAAAGGACCAACACAGCGTGGAGTCTGCAGTGCCTGGGCGTGAGCAGAGAGGGGTGGGCCTCCCGAGGGAGCTGGGGGATGCTCTTCCCAGAAGGAGGCAGAATGGTGATGCGTGGGCCGGAGGACCCCTGGCCACCACTGCCGGCCAGCGAGTAGCTCAGCTCAGGTGCCCTGACACCTGGCCTGCTTTCCCAGCTCTGCCATGGGCCCCTCGTGCAGAGTGGCCGCCTCCAAGGTCCTACCCATGTGGCTTTGCCTCTGCCCACGTTAGCTTAGGAAAAGCAGAGCGGGCTGGGATGTCGGAGCCTGGGAGAAGCTGCAGCATCAGTGTGTTCCAAAGCCTTGGCGAGCGTGGCATTTGCCCCCAACAGAGGTGAGGGAAAGAACCGTGTAGTATCGGGGAGTTGGCTCCAGATGGGAGGGAGGGTGTTCTGAGCCTGTGAATTTGGGTCTGAGACCCACAAGATGGCGTTGTTGTTTAGCTGGATGGGCCAAAGTTGGTGCGGTGGGCTGGGGGTGGGAGATGCTGTGTCTGAAATGCCACTGGACACTGAGTCCAGGAGGCCTCGTCTGAGATGGGGAAGGCTGCATACATTCTCTGCTTCAGTGTGAAGAACCTTAGGTTGGTAAATTATATTGTACCCATTTTAGAGATAAGGAAACTGAGGACCATAGGGGTCAAAACTCACAGGATGGGCATGTGGCAAAGGAAGACTCAAACCCTTGTCTTCCGGTCCCAGATCCATCCCCTTTTACCTTTCCACCTGCTGCTTTCTCAGTTTTTTAAGAACTTCAAAATCTGCTGGGGAAAGATTAGCCAGTGAGTGTGCTCTTCGTTGTCCCCAGCTAAGAGAGGAGAGCTGCTGTCTGCGCCCCCAGATCCCGAGACCAGCCCTTGCTCCTGCCACAGGTTGGGGCGTAGGGGACAACGGCACCAGTGCCACCTGGTGTGCAAGCTCTTTCTTCAACTGGCCCTCCTCTGGCCCTCGGCCCCGTGCTCCTTGAGAGAAGCTGTTTCTGTGACTGCGTCTGCCTGTCCACGTGCATTTCTGTGTATGTTTTTATACCTGGAAGCCCTGGGCAGTGAAAACAGCAGACTGTTTGAGGTTCGGCAGTGCACAACCCCACCTGCATGTAAATCAGCCGCTCCACCAGCCCAGAGGGATTGCACCTGTAGAGCAATAACTGAAGTTGTTGTTTTTTGATTTCTTTCTCTCTTGTTGCATATTCTCTTGACGCAACAGATAACTTCCTCTTTGGAAAGCAGTGTTCCAGGATGGCACAAAACAACGGTCAGAATTATCTGTGATAACCTGAAGAACTGACTTTATATCTCTTTCCTATACTCTTAAATGTTTCTCCAGTGCACGCTGGGATGGCAGGAATTTTTCTGATTCGAAATTCCTGCTGCTAACAATATGTGAGCTGTGGAGGCAGAGATATTAGAATCTGGGGCCAAAAGGCAAATTGGTGGTAGTGGGGGAGGGGGGTGGCAGGTGTTGATGTGAGTTGAGCATCCTTTATCTGGCTTGCCCAGGACCAGAGGTGTTTTGGGTTTCAGACACTTTGGATTTGAGAATATTTGCATACACATGACGAGATAGCTTGGGGATGGGATCCAAGTCAAAACACAACAGTCCTTTGTGCTTCCTACACACCTTCTACACATAGCCTGAAGGTAATTTCATGCAATATTTTTAGTCATTTTGACATGAGCTCAGGTGTGGAGTTTGTTACTTGTAGCATCATGTTGGTGCTCAGAAAGTTTCAGATTTAGGAGCATGTTGTGTTTGGGACTTGCAGACTAGGGCTACACATGAAAATAAACAAAATCCTTGCATTCCCGATAATGTGCTTGACATTGTTACTTGAGACACCTCATTAAACTTTCATGACAACTCATTTTACAGGTAAGAAACTGAGGCTCAGAGGGGGGCCCCCAGACCACTCTGCTGGTCAAGGGCAAGAGCTGGATCTTGAACCTGGGCTGTCTGACTCCAAAGCCCGTGTTCCTTCCACTGCACTACGCGTGTGAACCCCACCCCAGTTCCACAGACAGCATTGCAAAGTTCTACCCAGTGAGTGGCCCCGATGCTGACAGATGCACAAGTTAACAGCCAGCCTGGGCTTTCCACACAGAACAACGGACAGTGGCGTGAAGGGGAGGAGGGTCTCACAAGAGATTATGAAGAGTCAGCCTTCTGCCTTGCTCCAGGGAGAGTCCTTATGGAGGTCTCTCTGGAAAAGGTGGCCTTTATGGCATTCAATGTCATCTCATTTTTGAAATTGCAGCTCCCAGGGGCATGAATCAGGAAGGGTGGGTGTTAGAATGCTTTGTTTCTCTCCTTCCCTCCCTCTCTCTCTTCCTCCCTCCCTCTCTCCTCTCTCTCCCTCTCTCCCCACCTTCTCTCTCTCTCTCTCACACACACACATACACACACACACAAATGGACAATCACCTGGGCATGAATTTCCCCGCTAGTTGGCTTTAAGGATTTTTAAGAGAACCGTTCCCAGCCATACGGTGGGAAAGAACCGTGATTGAGGATCAGCCCTGCGAGAAGCACCGTGCATCCATGCATCTTGAGTGGCGCGGCCAGAACTCGCACTGCCATAAATCTGGGCTGTGTCCCCTGAACCCTCAGACTCACAGGCTGGCAAACTATAGCCAGAGTCCCTATTTTTGTAGATGAAGTTTTATGGGAGCATAGCCACCCCGTCAGCAGCAGAGCTGAGTCATGGCCACAGTGATGATATGGCCCTCCAACCTGAAAATATTTACTGTCTGGCCCTGGATAGAAATCATCGCCTTAACTCCTACCAGTGAGTGTTCTCTGCCTCCCTCCCTCCCATCTCTCTCTCTCTCTCTCTCTCTCTCTCTCTCTCTCTCTCTCTCTCTCACACACACACACACACACACACACACACATTAATTCCATCTAACGAACTCCCAGAACAAAGTAGAACATTCTCTTAGATTGTGTAACCAACCAAGCCCAGGGCCAAGCTAACTGCACTCTCCCCAGACCCCTAATGGGAGCGTGAGGAGCAGCTGTGTCTGACATCGGCAGAACAAGGCGTGTCAGGCACTGTTCTAGCTACATCCCCTTCCCTGCAGCCCTATGGATCAGGTGGGCACTTTTGTTATTACCATTTCCCAGGCGAGGGGGCCAAGGCGTGGAGGGGTTGAGCAGTGTTCTCATGGTCACAGGGCTGGTACCACGACAGGCTGCGGTGTGGACACACTCTCTCATGGTCACAGGGCTGGTACCACGGCAGGCTGCAGTGTGGACACACACCGTCATGGTCACACGGCTGGTACCATGGCAGGCTGTGGTGTGGACACACACTCTGTGCACCACTTGCAGGCTGTCGGTGTTGTCATCCTCTCCATTTCCCAGACGCGGGACTACAGTGCCACAGCCCTGGGCCCTCGGGTTATAAGGTAATCTAGGTCTGTCTGCTTCCAGCAGAAATGCTCTTCCTTGCCCCATAGAGCAGACGCCCGGTGGCTGGGGGCTGCCATGGCCTCACTTTCTGGACTGTGAGCTGGCAGAGACCAGGGAGGCCACCCCCCTTATCCCTGGCTCCCCAGGGCCCAATGCTGGGCCTGCCTCGGAGAAGCTGAGCTCAGCACGTGGGCCGGGAAGCCAGGGGTTTTTCTGGGGCTGGGACGTGCTTCTGGGTTTATTCACGGGTGGCCTTCCTTCTTGCTAAGCTCACGGATTCTGCACCGTGTTGGCCACTGAGACAGAAGTCTCCATGCCCCAGGCTCCCTCTGCGCCCAAGTCTGTTTTCCTTGGCTGGGAGCCGTCCCTTGGAGAAAGAAAAGACATTACCCGCCCCCATCACTGGTGGTTAATGTGACTGCACTGCCTTGTCCAAGGCTCCCTGATTGCACTCCGGGGGTAACTCAGCACAGAGTGTGCCGGCACCAGGAAACATTTCCCCAAGTATAATTTTACCCCCTTTCATTGCAGGCTGGTTGATCAGCTCCAGTTTGGCAGTCACAAAACTGCAAGCAGCCATTGCCAGCAAGACCCACAGAGGTCATCTGGTCCATTAGAGAGAAAATACAATGGGGGAAAAGTCACCAAAATATAAAAGGAGTCTGACCCCATCAGCTGAGGGCTTGAGTGGCGAGAGGGGGTCAGGGCAAGGGGCCCATTCTCAGGCCAAAGGGCTCTGGGGTGGGGTTGGGGGGGTGGAGACCAAAGGCAAGGCACAAGAGGGTGAGACTTGGTGAAGCAGCAGCAGGCAGGGCGCCCTGTGTTTCCAGAGGTGCAGGGATGGGGAGGGGGAAGGTGCAGAGTTCAGGTGCTGACTTCAAGGAGAGCTGACCGAGAAGGAAGGGGCAAATTTGGGAGGGCAGAGCAGTCACGAATTTGGATTCTGGAGTCAGCTCTGGGCTCCGTTCTCAACTGTACCCTTTGCTAGCTGCACGCTCTGTGTGCTGGCAGGAATGATGGAGATGTTCTTGGACTTGACCATGGTCCTAGTTCCATTCGTCCACTTGCTGAAATTCATCAAGCTGCACTCTGAACGTGGGTGTTTTGTTGTAGGTAAATTACACTTCCAAAAAGGTGATTTTAAAAGCAAAACATCTCCGTGTGCCCTGAGTCCTTCATCTAAATAATAAGAACCTCTGCTCCCTGGGAATGGTGTGGTGGCTGAGCAATATGGCGCCCGTCTGGGGCAGCACCAGCCTGCATGTAACTTCTGATGACTGTGGTCGGGTTGTGACCACATGAGGCTCACATGTGGTACTTTTATCTGAAAGGCACAGGGAGCCACTGAAGATTTATGAGCAGGGACACAATCGAGTTTTTTTTTTTTAATCCTGGTAAAATATGTGTAAGATGAGATGAGCCACTGTATCCATGTTTAAGTGTACACTTGAATGACATCAGGTACAGTCACCCTGTTGTGCAACCATCACCACCATCCAAAAATTTTACTTTAGGAAAGGAATTGGGCAGAGTAACCCACAGGAGAGAAGAGCTCAGGGAGACCACTGGAGAGCCAGACGGGGTGCAGGAGGTGTTGAGGGTCTGAGTGAGAATGAACTTGAAGGAGTGGAAAAAAACATGCAAGACAACTTTTTTTTTTAAAGATTTATTTTTATTTATTTGAAAGAGTTACAGAGAGGGGTAGAGACAGATAGAGAGGTCTTCCATGCACTGGTTCACTCCCTAGATGGCTGCAACAGCCGGAGCTGCACCAATCCGAAGCCAGGAACCAGGAGCTTCTTCTGGGTCTCCCACTTGGGTGCAGGGGCCCAGGGACTTGGGCCATCTTCTACTGCTTTCCCAGGCCATAGTGGAGAGCTGGATTGGAAGAGGAGCAGCCGGGACTAGAACCGGCACCCATAGGGGATGCCACGCTGCAGGCCAGGGCTTTGACCCCCTATGCCATAGCACTGGCCCCAACAAGACAACTAACACAACTTCTGAGAGAAGCAACCATCAGCTTTAGTGAATGATTGAGGTTTGAGTCAGAGAGAGAAGAACTTGATTGCAAGTTCTAAGAAGAAATAGAAAGACTCATAAGCTCTCTCTTTAAGATCTCTGTTCATAACCTATACTTTAGCTTGGGATTTTGGCAGTCTTGTAAATTAAAAACAGTTGGCCTTGATAGTACTTCATGCTGCTAAAGGCATAGTGAGACTGACATGGATGTCCATGACCTTGAGAAAATTAAGACGATTAACACGGCAATATGTGAAAAACCATTTGGAAAAGGTTCCTTGTTCTGATCCGGGGCTTCAGCTTCTGGGGCCCCATCTTCAGAGTTATACAGACTTACAGGAGCTGTGTGTGTATTGATGTCTGTGTCTAAGACAGAAGCAACCTGGATGTCCCCCACATACAGGATAGTTCTTTAACTCATGCCGTTTCCACTAGGAGAGCCTTAAAAAAATATTCTAAGGATGTGTCACAGGGTTTCTTTACACAGGGAAGTGCCTGAGGCATTTTAAGTCTAGTTGGGTGAAATCGCATTGTATGCAATAATGAGGGTGTAGCAGGCTTTTTGCAAAAGTGAGCCCCACTCATAGGTGGGTCTCTGTTCATAGACTCTTTAATCACATCCTGCTCCAGACACCTGGACATGACAGAGGGAAGCCTCCAAGCTCAGAGGAATGTGTGAGCACTCTTCTTTGGTCAACCTCCACATTCCCGGATTTATTTACTGCTGGTGAGGCTGCTACAGGAGGCTGTGGGTTTGCGCCTGTGTGTGTTCGAATGTTTCCCTGAGACGGGAAATAGTCCATGCAATGGATCGGGAAGGGCATCTTCTTTTGATAAGAACATTATCCCAACTGGACTGTTGGAGTGGGCACTTGTGATGGCCTAGTATGGCCTCTGGACTTACGTGGCTGCAGAATCACAAGTGATGGTGGTCAGAGAAAGGATGTGGACACTCACCAGGAGGAAGCTCTCGCCAGTCCCCTTAGGAACCACACTGGACCCGATGCCCATGGTCCTTTCCCTCAGTGCATCTGAATTTACAGAGCACTTTCATTCTCTTTCATCTTTTTATAACCATCTTTTGAAGGCATCTAAGCAGCTATTATTGGCCCCACCAAAATAGAAGTTGATGGGTTAAAGCAATTTGCTTCTCAGCCTACAACACAGGATAGGGGAGCGGGGTGGTGCTGGCAGGTATTAGCCATGTGCAGCAGTTCCAGGCCTGGGACCAGGCTTGTGACTGATTGCTTCACTTACTTCCATCTTCACAGCCACCTAGAGCCATTGGTAGCTCCTTTTGTAGTAGAGGAAAGTGGCTCTGAGAGGCTGAATCGCTGGCCAGGACCACATAGCTTATGAGAGGCAGAGCTGTGATTAGAACTCCAGAGCTGTACCTGGGTGACACCGTCCCAACAGTTACCATGCACATAATAATGACCGTATGCCAGAATAGGTGGGTCTTGGTGGCCAAGGATCAGGCTGGCTCTCAAAAAATCATTAACTCGCCCATCCATCCATCTATCCAACCATTCGTCCATCCATTCACCCATTCATCTGTCCATCCATTCATCCATCAATCCATCTATCCATTCGCCCATCCACCTGTCCATCTGCTGTCCATCTGTCCGTCCATCCATCCACCCACCCATCCATCCATCCATCCATCCAACCAACCAACCAACCATCCATTCACCCATCCACCCATCCATCTGTCCATCCATCCATCCATCCATTCATCCATCTATCCATCCATCCTTTCATTAACCAAGTGAGTGGCTCTGTAGCCACATGCCTCAGCACCTTGGTGGTCCTGTGAATATGATTGCACTCCCCAGCATGCTCCCTGTCTTTCTGTTCCATTCTTCAGGTCTGCTTATACTGTTAACAAGCAGGACACATGATACTAGAAGCATGTAGTCTCCTTTTAAATGCATTCATTATTTCACTTGCCATTTATCCATTTATTCCTTCAATAAACAGCAGCCAGGCATTTCATTTTTACCAGGCCTTGAGCTAATAGCTGGCACTGTAGTGTTGAATGATGCTTAGTCCTGGCCCTCCCAGAACTGAACCCAGTGGTTAACAGTAGTAAACCATTTTCCTCCAGTTTAGCCATTTGACCTGTGAGTTGACCATGGTGCTAGCCTGCTGAGATCCAGGGGCTTTGAGGAGACATTTATAAGATGCAGCTATTTTCTTTCTTTCTTTTTTTTTTTTTTTTTGCCCAAAGTGAATTTATCTTTTATTCAATTTTCTGTGAACTTCCTGAAAACCCTTTGTGTATGTACATTACATAAGTTAATTCTTTTTTAAATTTATTTTTAAGGAATATAAATTTCCTAAGTACAACTTTAGGAATGTAGTTATTCTTCCCGCTATACCCTCCCTCCCACCGCCACTCCCACCTCTCCTCCTCTTCCCTCTCCCCTTGCCAGTCCCATTCTCCATTAAGATTTATTTTCAATTATCTTTGTACTCAGAAGACCACTCTATACTAAGTAAATATTTCAACAATTTGCACACACACACACATGCTGAGAACTGGTTTTACAGTTAACTCTCATAATACAACTCACTGAGGACAGAGTTCCTGCATGAGGAGTTACTGCACAGTGACCCTTGTTGTTAATTTAACAATTAATACTCTTATGTATGATGTCAGTGACCACCCGAGGCTCTTGAAATGAGCTGACCAGGCTATGGAAGCCTTTTGAGTCCACAAACTCCATCAGTAGTTGGACAAGGCCATAAGCCAAGCCGAAGTTCTCTCCTCCCTTTAGAGAAAAGTACATCCTTCTGTGATGTCCACTTCTTTCCACTGAGGTCTTACTCACAGAGATCCTCATGTAGAACATTTTTGCCACAGTGTCTTGGCTTTCCATGCCTGAAATGTTCTCACAGGCTTTTCAGCCACACCAGGAAGCCTTAAGGGCTGATTCTGAGGTCAGAGTGCTACTTAAAGTGATTATCATTCTATGAGTCTGTTGTGCGGACTGCTTCCCATGTTGGACATTCTATCCTTTTTAATTCTATCTATTATTATTACCAGGCACTTGATTCTATTTATATGATCTCTTTAAAAAACTTAATCCTATCTATATGTTCACTTTAACACTTAGTGTGATCACTTTAACAATTAAGATGGCATTTTTAGCACCAAGTTTAATGGGACGTGGAATCCCAAGACAAATTTTTAAACTGTACCCTTAGAAGTAAGTCTGTAGGAATGTCTGCAAAACTGTACAGCTTTATAGTTTTACAGCTATTCTCTGAGCAGACTAAAATTCTGTTTCTATCACTTGATAACTGTGGATGAGAATTTAGATGGAAACCTCCTAATGGTGATGATGTAGTGACCATGTGCCATTTTCTGAAAAACAGGCTTAGCAATGATTTTTCTCCTTTACTGGGTACACTGCTAAGGATGAGAGACAAATGTGGCTTGCCCAAGCTCCCTTGGGAAGGCAGAGAACATGGAAGGAGATGCACTTGGCCCTTCCAGAGTCCCAGGTTAGCCCCTTCCCCACAGCACACAAAGATCTGTCACAACACTAGTGGCTCAGGGCCCTTTCCTGCACAATGAGTAACTTGGGCCAAGTCCCCACCCCTCCCACTTCTGCCACCTAGGCCCCTAAGCCATCGACTGTCCCCTAACTCACTATCTCTTTGCATCCTTCCCATGACACTCCTATCTTCTGCAGAGCACATTAAGGGTACTGTGGGACGCCTGCCAGTCCTCCTGCAGGGAACCAAACCAACCGTGCTCAACACAACCAAAGACAGTGGTATAGCAGCAAAGGATAGCACATGTGGGGGATGGCCACAGGGGAAAACCCTCATGCTGACTTCTCCGCCTGGGGTAGCCGTGCACCTGCACCTATGGCTAATGGTCAGTGCTGGGCTCCAGGTAGAGACTTTGTGCTCCTAAGTGCCATCAGACTGAGTGTTTAGCAGGTGCTGTTTTCACAGAGCTGCTCTTTAGGATTCAAGTGAAATGAGACAAATAGGAAGCACACTAACCTCCAGTGCTGGAGAACTGAGCTAAGCTTCCCCAGGGCCCAGGTATGAGATAGAGGAGTCTTGTCCATGACAGAAAACAGTAAGGAAAAGGCCACGCTACTGCCTGGGGCATCTCCTGGGGATGGAGGCAGCTCTTCCGGGCCTCCCCACTAACAGTCCTGAGTGAGAAAAGCCAGGACTGGCTGGCCTCTCCCTACCGAGCCCTGGCTCTGTCCCTCGCTGTCATACTCGGGCCACAGCAGAAGACAGCCCCATGCGGACTTGGAGATGTTATTCCAGGCAGGGCATCCTTTTGGGGAAAGTCAGGCTGGAGCTCAGAGGCAGAGCCTCTGACAGCACTCGTACATAGCCACAGAGTGCTGGAAACTTCTCTTGTCCTCTTAGACCCTCTTCAATGGGGAAGGAGAGGGCCTTGCCATTTCTTGAGAGCCCATCCTCTACTTGTTACCTTCATGTGGGGGTGATGGTTTGAATTATGTTCCCACCAAAATTCATATGTGGAAGTTCTAGCCCCCAGTAGCTCTGAAGTTGACCTTGGTTGGGATTGGGTTCGTGGCAGGCGTAACAAGGAATGGTGAGGTCGTGCTGGAGCAGCGTGGGCCCCTAACCCAGTATCACCAATGTCCTTATTGAAGGGGGAATGTGGACACAGACGTGCACACAGGGACAACGCCATGGGAAATGCAGGCAGAGCCCAGGGCGATGCTTCTGCAAGCCAAGGGTTGCCAGCATCGCCCAGAAGCTAGCAGAGAGGACAGGGAACACACTGACCCTCACGGCACTTAGGAGGAGCCAGCCCTGCCCCCACCTTGATCTTGGCTGTGCAGCTTCCAGAATTGTGAGTCAATGTCCGTGGCTGAAGCCACTGCATGTGTGGCACTGTGTCACGACGGCCCTAGGAAGCTAACACTGCACTGCCCACACATCTGAGTCCTCATAGCAACCCAAAAAGGGAGCCATTGTAGTCCTCATTTCATAAATGGAGGACCTGAGGCTCAGAACGGTCAAGTGACTTGCCCAAAGCCGCACAGTAAGAAGAGAAGCCAGCCAAGAGCCCAGTTCTGCTCAGCTCCAAGCACAAGGACAGCATGGAATTCCCTCGAGCCTTGGGTCTGGGGTCCTGGTGGGCCGCAGAGATCCCCCAGGGAAGCACTGTCAGATCCCCCGGTCAGCAGCCAGCATCTGGGGTCCTGGGCCTCCAAAGCGAGTCCCTTCAAGCTCCCAGGAGGAGGGTGCTGAGCAGTGTGCTGGGAGGGGGCTGGGGAAAGAAGGACCCAGGAAGGGGGAGCTCCCCAGCGGTGAGAGGGGGCTCCTGGCTCATTCGCCAAAGGCCAGGGGTGTTTTGCATAAGGCCCAAGGTGGGACGGCTTCTCCCAGCCTGGGGGCTCAGGATGGCCAGGGAGCTAAGTGGCTGCGGCCATGAGACGGCCTTGTACGTGTTGAAGGGGACCCAGAGGTCTTGGAAAAAGCACTGAAGGCCTGAGCACACCAGCTTCCCTCACCTGTTCACGTTCTAAGGGTTTCCAGGGCCTGGGCCTCTCCCACGCTGCTCTGGAATTCCAGATGATTCCCTCAGGCCCGCCTCTGGCCTTCACCACCTCCTGGTGCCTGGAGCAGCCATCCATCCCCAGGCAGCGCCTCGCTTTCCTGCTGAGGGCCCCAGCTCGGCAGCCACGCCCCGCTCCCAGCCTTGGATCCCGCACTGATCGGGGGCTCAGCCTCCCCTACAGCAGGGCCCCAAGGATCATTCTTAATCAAAGCACGGAAAGATGGCATCGCGGTCCCCCTGGAGCCTGCAAAACAGGTCTTTTAAGCTCTGTCTCCTGCCAGTGGCCTGCGGGGAACGCAGGGGAGCTGTCACAGATCCAGGGAAATGCAGAGAGGGGGGCAGACTGGCTGCTGCCTCCCAAGGACCTGGGGAAGGCGGGGGGGGGGGGAGGGGCAGCAGGACCCCCAGTGCTCCAGGGCTCCTCTCTCCTGCAGGCTGAGGTCCCTCTACGTCCCCAGCTGTCCTCAGGAGCGCCACCCCCTCTCCTTGTGGCTGGGAAGGGGAATAGAAAAGTGATGTGACTTGCAGTCAGGGGAGCCCATTGCTGGTGAGGTCATTCCATTTTTCCTTAGCCATTGTTTCTTGCAGGACCACTTGGCCAGTGTCCAGCCTGTGGGTGGAACTTAGGCCCACCTGCACCTGCCCAGCCAGGCTGTGGTGTTCCCATGTTCATGTGCTGTTAGTAGGTCAACCAGATTTGAGGCAGGCAGCCTCGGTGGGGCTCAGGGGCCAGGCTGGCCCGCAGGTCCTGAGGGTGATGGCCAAGGAGGCCTGCAGAAGAGGTTCCTGGGGAGCCCTGGGTGCTGTTCAGGGACCTTGGCCCATGAGTGATCAGAAATGGGCACAGCCATCCTGGGACTCCATCCTTGACAGGAGCCTGAGAGGCATTGAACAGGCCAGGCCTGGCTGCCAACCTCCAAGTCACAGACCCCACTGTCATCTCTCAGGGGCTCCCTCCCTGAGTACTCCCTAGACCTTAGAGAAACCTCTTCTATCTCCAGTTGCTACTAACTTGTGGGATGTTGGTTCCTGGCATCCGTGTTCTCTGGAGTCAAGGCAGCTTCTCACCGTGCCAAACCGACCAACCCTTTTGTAAGCATCCTGGCCCCTGGCCTCTGGATTCCAGCACAGCTGTACCCAGGTCATGGAACTCTTCCCTGCCTCTGTTTTCTCATCAGGGAAATGGGGATAATAATAGCTACCCCATAGGGTTACTGTCAGTTCAATGAAGTAAGACCTCGGCCGGCGCCGCGGTTCAACAAGCTAATCCTCCACCTTGCGGCACCGGCACACCAGGTTCTAGTCCCGGTCGGGGCACCGGATTCTGTCCCGGTTGCCCCTCTTCCAGGCCAGCTCTCTGCTGTGGCCCAGGAGTGCAGTGGAGGATGGCCCAAGTGCTTGGGCCCTGCACCCGATGGGAAACCAGGATAAGCACCTGGCTCCTGCCATCGGATCAGCACGGTGTGCCAGTCTCGGTGGCCATTGGAGGGTGAACCAACGGAAAAGGAAGACCTTTCTCTCTGTCTCTCTCTCTCACTGTCCACTCTGCCTGTTAAAAAATAAAAAAAAAAATTAAAAAAAAAAGACCTTTAAGTATGCCTTTAGAATGGCACATAGTGAGGCCTCATTTAAAGTCAGCTATAAGAACAATGGTGATGGTGATGGCCCAGCCCCCACTTTGTTGCTACTGTCCCCACTGTCACTAACCTTATGACTACTGGTGCCATTATTAGTTTAACCACCTTTTGTGCTGATTTCAAATACCACAACGAGGGCCAATACAGCCCTCTAGATGCGTGAGATGATTATAGGTTTGTGAAGCTTCACAACCCTTGCATGACTCACGATAAGCGTCTGTGACTGCAGGGTTCAAGGTGTTTTGTACTCCGGCCTCCTGCCCACAGAACTGCAGCCCCATCCCTTGACCCAGCTGCTCCCCAAAACTCCCACCCCATCTCCGTCTCTCCAGGCCGGCTCTTTCTTCCAAGATGACACTCCTGTTAATCCAGTTCCAGTGGCACCTGCTCGATTAGGCCTCCCCTGCAGCTGTCCCTATGAGAGAGGGCTGGCGAGAGGCGAGGATGCCAAGGAAGAAACCAGTTTCAATCACAAACAAGGACTTCGGGGTCTCTAATGGCAGCAAAGATGACAGCAATAAGGCGCTGAGAACTGGCCTGGGAGAGAAGTCAAGAGAAGCCCAAAGCATCCAAGGTTGCATTCGAGGGTCCTGGACAGCGGCTACTGAGGGCCTTGTAATCACAAGAAACTCAGTTGCTGAGCAGCCCCCGGGAGCCAGGCCTTGTGCAGGCCCTGAACATCCCAGCAAATGCAATCCTCACCCAGTTTCATGAGGTTGACCCAGTTGTTATAATCCCCACTCGACAGAAGAGGAAACCGAGGCACAGAGAGGGAATTCATTTGGCCAGAGAGAATTTGTAAGTAACTGGCTGGGATTGAAATCAGGGCAGACTGACCCTGGAGCCCCTGTACCTAACCACTGTGCTTTCTCACTGCATCCTAAGTATTGTTCGCCTCCTCCATTCTGCCCTGCTCACCACTGCCCCTAGATGTGAGCCGAGGGTGGTAGCAGCCAAGTCATCCTCCAGCCAACTTTTCATACTCACCACCATAAAGATATGGGACTGGAATGTATGGTTCTTAGAACAGTACTTGGTAAACAGTATGTGTTAGCTCATATCGCCATCACCACCATTGTCATTGTCACCATTATCACCACCACCATTATTACCATCCCCATCACATCACCGTTATCACTGTCAACATCAACATTACCACCGTCATCACCATCAACACTACCACTATCACCATTAACATCACCACCACCACCACCATCACCACCATCATTGTCATTACTACCATCACCATTGACATCACATCACCATCATCACCATCAACACTACCACCATTATCACCATCATCAACACTGTCACCATTATATCATCACCACCACTACCATCATCATCACTACCATCACCATCAACACTACCACCATTATCACCATCATCAACACTGTCACCATTACATCATCACCACCACTATCATTGTCACCATCATCACCACCACTACCATCATCATCATTACCACCATCATTATGATCACTACTATCACCATCAACATCACATCACCATCATCACCATTAACACTACCACTACCATCATTATCACCACCATCAACACCACCACCATCATTATCACCATCAACACTGCCACCATTACATCATCACCACCCCCATCATCATCACCACCCACTATCATTGTCACCATCATCACCACCACTACCATCATCGTTATCCATGTCCCCCGCACAGACCTGGCACTAAGAAGGTTTACAGTGACTGGTTAAATGATGATGACAAAGCATCTCTCACAATCACTCACACCCCCAGGAGGGGACAGCTTTCTGGTGTTAGAAAACCCATGCTCAGATTCTCTGAATCACCTGAGAAGCCACGTGCTACCCACCCCAGTCCCGTGAGACAGTGGCCACATCCTTCCTTGTGCTGGAAGTGGCTCATCCCCACCTCACCTCTCCCACCTCCAGGGACCCCAGAACACGTAGGTTGGCCCTGCCCTGTGTCCCTCCACATCAATAGAGCCTCGAGGCCCAGGCATGTCCTGGGAGCAGAAGACAGGCCCAGAACAGAAAGAGAGAAAAAGAGGCCGGAGCCCACGGTGGGCTGGGAGCCACCCTGGCCCACAAGGTCTCCTCCTCAATGGGCTGAGATAGGAATGCCAGGGGCGCGTCTGTAAACAGAACACCGGCGACCATGATCTGGGGGCAGAGAGGCGTCCCTGCTGGAGCTGAGGGAGAGTTAGGAAAACTGCAGCTTGTCCATCTCTTTGTTTCTGTGTTAAACCCTGGCATCTACCCGTGGGGAGAAAGGCAGGGCCCGGCTGGAAACAGACCCCAACCTTGAGAATGAAATGGGCTTCCAGAGGGAAGTGGTGTCCGTTCCAGACGCCAGCATCGGGCACCCGGAGCATTTGTGTTTGCGTGTGCGTTGGCTGTGGCTGCTGTAGAGACGGCAGACCCAAGCTGACTCCTGTGCGGATTTAGAGGTCGAGTGCCCAAAACCGGTGTCGCCGAGCGGAAACAGGCGTTGGAGGGCTGCACTCCTTTCCAAGGCTCCGGGGAGAATCCGTTTCCTGGCCTCTCCCAGGCCTTGGCTCGTGGCCTCTGCCCTCTGCAAAGCCAGCAGCGGCTCGTGAAGTCTTTCTCACCTCGCGTCACTCTGGCCCTGAACCGCCTGCTCCCTGCCTCTTCCTCTAGGGGACCCTGGGATTACAGCGGGCCCACCAGGCAATCCAGGGCCAACTGCTTATCCGCAAGTCAGGCGACTGGCAGCCTTGATTTCCCCAGGCCGCGCAACAGAATGCATTCACTGATTCTGTGGACTAGGGTGTGGACAACTTCAGGGACCGTTACTCTGCCGGCCACAGTGCTAAGAACGCGGTGCTGTGTCGGTGTGACATCAGGAGAGTTACTTACCCTCTCTGGGCCCTTGTTTTTCATCTCCAAGACAAAGGGCTTAACCGTGAACCCTGCGGAAGAGGGACTGTCAGTTCATCCAATTGTCCCCAGGGTCTGGCGCTTAGTAGGCACTCAGGAGACCTGTGTGACTGACTGTGGAGAGCTGGGCTTAGTGATGGCTAAGACTGGCCAGCTTCCAAGGCCCACGATCTCCTGACTCACTGGTTCTAAACAGCAGAACACAAACTTCCAAACTGCATCATCACATCTGTTGACAATGTCCCCCTGGGCAAAAAGTGTCAGCGGTGGCACGAGGGCTTTGTACCGGAAGACACTCAACTACACACACACACACACATGCGTAGAGTTACAGTAAAACGGTGTGTGTGTGTGTGTACAGAGGGGCGGGGCTATCTGTGTATAAAACTTCAGAGTAAAAATCTGCACATAACCATCATCTGGGCCCCCTGATCCAAGAGTTTCTACAAGTGGGCCCTGGTAGGTGGGACAGGGACGTTTCAGTGGAACCTGACGCCACTGTAGCCTGGCTCTGCTGCTGAGAGCAGCTGGGGGTGCAAGAAGCCCTCCTGGACCCCCAAGAGCACCCGCCGCTTCTCCCCTGGCCTCTGGGTGACCTGGGGGCGCTTCCCCATCCCCACCTCTGGGTTGCCCATGCTCTCTCGTCTGGCGCAGGCTTCTGGGTAGCCAAGACCACATTGCTTCAGGTGCGCGCTTTGCTCTCTTGCAAATAAATAAACAACAACAAAAAGAAGTTTCAGTCTTGTCCCCTAGGTAATGGGGAGCCTTTGAAAGTTGTTGAATGTGTGTGTGTGTGCGCACACATGCACGCACGTGTGTGTAGGGGGGAGGAATGGGTCATGGACTCAAAGCTTTGCTCTAGTCCAGGCAATAGTAAGCATTTAAAATCCCAGGGAAATCACTCCTAGAGCTGCCGTAATAAATGAACATCAACCCAGCGCCTGCAAACAACAGAAATTCATTCTCTCAGGGTGCTGGAAGCGAGAACTTGTAAATCAAGGAGTTGGCACAGCAGGCTCCCGTGGAGGCTCTGAGGGAGACCCCCTCCCCAGGTTCTCTGCTGCCTCCTGGGGGCTGCTGATGTCCCGGGGTGCATCCCTCCTGCCCTTGCCTCCTCCCTGTGTCGCTTCTCTGTCCTCTATGCGTCTGCCCCGTCTTACAAGTATGGTGTCGTTGGATGTGGGACCCCCCACCCCACAATCATGAGATGGCTGCCAAGAGCTGTTCCCAGTTAAGGTCACATGTGCAGAACCCAGCCACAGATGTAGGCAGGGTCTTCAAAACCTGGATGGAAAATGCCTATTGTGAAAAAAAATTATGTGTGGGTTGCCAATTGTTTTGCACCCAGACTTACCTTGGCATTCTATTTTTCCATGCACTTTTGGAAGTACTCCCTTTATTTGGGGGGCCACCATTTAACCCTCAATTATCCAGCTGCATGTCTACACTGGAATATCTCACTCCCGGGATCCGATGAGCTGGCACTTATACAAGTGCCTTGGGGCCCTGAATTACTTGGTAGGGGGTTCTTCTGGTGTGAATGTGGTTTTGGGGAGGGGTCGAGGGGACAGGGTGGCAACCGAGACTTGGGGTACCTCCTAACTCAGGTTGTCAGCCTAGAGTTATGTTAGAATTACCATGGAGAACACCTGGACCCTGCCTGCTCCCCCAAATCCTGGCTTAATTGGTCTGCCGTGGGGGCTGTGTACTGGCATCTTTCAAACTCCTGGCAAGCTTCTCCATCTGGAGCAATAAACAGTCTAACACCATTCAACTGCTAATTGGTTCTTTAGGCATAAAAAGGTCTTACAATGGTTTGCGATCTTCCAAAAAAGAGCAGGTATCTCTGCATGGGGTGGAGTATTTGCAAATGTCCTGTATCCATAGAAAGTTTGGAAGGCCCGCCTTGAAAAGACATGCTTCCCAAGAGGAGGGGCACACCACCCCCTGGGGAGGAAGCACTGGGTGCCAGGGTGTCGGAGGTCAAGGGCGCAGGGAGCAGGGGCTGTGGCCAAGCGCCGCTCTGGTGGTTTCCACAAGAAAGAACGGGCAAGACAGGGTAAGCAGGCGTAGGATGGGCGAACCCAGAGAGTTGGAGTGGACTTGGAGGTGGAGGGGCTGTGCCAGACCCTGAGGAAATCGGGAAAGGTGGAGGGTGGCGCTGGATGTGAGAGCCCCCGGAGGAGGTGGGTGGGCGCTGGCTCTGGGCTGGCTGATTTGCATATGGAGCCCGCTTACAGGCGAGCTATCTGCTCTCTCCAGGCAGTGACCAACCCCGGGAGGGGCCCCAGAGACAGAAAATAAAGACATGGGTGATACAGCCGGGAGGAGTACAGGGGTACAGGGGTCAGGAGGGAAGTTTCCAGAGGGTTTCCCGCACGGGCAGGAGGCCGTCATCCTAAGGAGCTGAGAAACATTGAGTTTCTCTGGACTGCGTTGTGTATTCCGTGCTGTGACCCACCCACCTCCCCTGCCCTGAGCAGGTGCTGGGGCAAGCATGGCCCCAGAAGAATCCTCACCCAGCTGCATGGCGGGTAGGGGCCTGCTTCCCCAGCTAGGGCTCCCCTCCCGAGGGCCCAAGCCTTGCCGCAAGTGCGGGGTTTGTTTAACAGCAGCGACCCACGGGGAGGTAGCATCCTCTTGTGCTTTAGTCTGCCCGGCACTCAGCTGCTGATTTGGCCTGATGGGATTCCAATGTTTTTAAAAGCTGACCTAGGCTGGCGCCGTGGCTCACTAGGCTAATCCTCCGCCTGCGGCACCGGTACTCTGGGTTCTAGTCCCAGTTGGGGCGCCAGTTCTGTCCTGGTTGCTCCTCTTCCAGGCCAGCTCTCTGCTGTGGCCCGGGAAGGCAGTGGAGGATGGCCCAAGTGCTTGGACCCTGCACTCACAAGGGAGACCAGGAGGAAGCACCTGGCCCCTGGCTTCAGATCGGCGCAGTGCACCGGCCATAGTGGCCATTTGGGGGGTGAACCAACGGAAGGAAGACCTTTCTCTCTGTCTCTCTCTCTCGCTAACTCTGCCTGTTAAAAAAAAAAAAGAAAAGAAAAGAAAAAAAAAAAAGCCTACTTAGTAGTCGTTGCATTTTCGATGGCTTATGAAAGGCCTGGTAGGTATTTGTATCAGCGTCCACGTGCATGGCTGCAAATGGCAGGTTTATGCTCTGTGTGCCATTTTCATGTCCACTGTGTCAACAGCAATGTTTAAGCAGCTCTCAAAATGCTGGCCCAGTCTCCTGTATGCCTGTAGAAACACACACACACACACACACACACCCCACACACACACACACCCGCATACACATGTCTGTCATTCTGTGTGGTCGGCCATAGGGTATTTCAGATTCTTAAACATTCTAGTGAGTAGTTCCTGACTCTGTCATATCAAATAGGTAATAATTCTACAGTTGTCAGGCTGTTTAATTAAAGATAATCATTCTTTGAAGACCTAGAGTACAATCAAATATACTTAACGTGAAAGCTGGGTTGAATGTGATTTAATGTTTCGTGGGTGACTCGGGGTCTCCCACGCCTCGGGGACCTTCATAATGATTATAAATAATCATCGTCACTTGCACTGTGGAAGAAAGAGATTTCCAGCTGGAAGCCTGCCAGGGACAACAGCTTCCAACATAGACGGTATCCTCGCTCCTACCTGGAAATGGCTTCCAGACATCCAAGGGGTGGGACAAACCTGTGACTGTTTGTCCTTGGCATGCGATGCGTTTGACAGCTGGTGTCATCCCTGCCTTTCCCCAGCCCCCTCTGCTTGCTCTACTGGGAAGAATCCCTCAATGGGGCACTCATAGGACATTCACACCTTTCTTTCCCACCAGGAGCTCTACCCAGGACTCATTCATTAGATCAACTGGTGCTTATTCAACCAATCTGAGTGGAACTGTAGTATTGGTAGCAGGAAAAGCCCAGCTAACTTCATGTCCAGGAACGTGTTGAATATTCAAATAATGAAGCCAGACGGTGTCGGAAGTGGCTCTGTACCTCCCAGCCACCCACAGGGGCCATCATGTCCTTCTCTGCCTTCCTGATGGGCCCTCACCCATTCGTTCCTACTCAGATACTTGATGGATGAGAATTAAAATTCATCCGGGAAAGAAACAGACAAAAATGCCCTCAAAATAACTTTCAAAAAGAAGAGGAGACAGGACCAATCCCACGTGATTTAAAAACATTTATGAAGCAACAGTGATCAAACAGTTTGGTTCTGACACAGAAGAAAATTGAATCAGTGCAGTAAGATAGGAAATGCTATAGGCGCAATAAAGGGAAATTATTTTAAATCAGTTGGGAAAAGATGGATTATTCAGCAAATATTGACATGATTGCTTAGTCACTTGGGAAAAGCAAAAATTGTATCCCTACCTCACTCCACATAGATCAAATTTTAATATTGAAAAGGAAACTAAAACTAGCAGAAGAAAACATGGTTAATTTTTAATTAACCTTGAATAGAGGAAGGACTTCCTGAATATAACCTAAACCCAGAGCCCATGAAAAAAGACTGATACATCTGCCTGCATTGAATGGAAACACTTCTACTTGAAAAAACTACTGGAGCCGGCGCCGCGGCTCACTAGGCTAATCCTCCGCCTTGCGGCACCGGCACACCAGGTTCTAGTCCCGGTCGGGGCACCGATCCTGTCCCGGTTGCCCCTCTTCCAGGCCAGCTCTCTGCTGTGGCCAGGGAGTGCAGTGGAGGATGGCCCAAGTCCTTGGGCCCTGCACCCCATGGGAGACCAGGATAAGTACCTGGCTCCTGCCATCGGATCAGTGCGGTGCACCAGCCGCAGCACGCTACCACGGCGGCCATTGGAGGGTGAACCAACGGCAAAAGGAAGACCTTTCTCTCTGTCTCTCTCTCACTGTCCACTCTGCCTGTCAAAAAAAAAAAACTACTGGTAATATACCCTTAAGAGGCAGATGACAAACTGGGAAAATATGCCTGGGTCACCCATGTCAGGCAAAGGCTAATTTCCTTAATATACAAAGAACTTTTACATGTCACTAAGAGTGAGGTATTCCAATAGAAAATTAAGGAAAGACTATTCAGCATCAATTCACAAATCAAACAGCTGTTAATAACCATGGGGAGGTCACTTTATATGATTACATGAAATCAAATTAAATTGGATACAGTTCTGCAGCTGTCACCTTGCTTAGGCTACACATGCGTTCTTTCCCTTCCTGACACTTTTCACAGTGGAGCCTGGAAGATTTCTTTGTGTGACCCTTGATGGCGTTCGTGTCCCCAGCCAGATCTCAAGCTCTGGAGGTAGGACTTGTGTGTTGCTTTGCTTACAACTTTGTCCCCTGTAGAACCTGCACATGGTTCGGATATAATGAGTGAGTGATGCATTAATGAATGAGAACGAATAGAAAATTCTGAATCTTACACAGGAAGTGGAGAACAGTGGTTTTGAAGGGGGCGTGTCTATCTTTAGAATTACCATTTTGAAAGTAACTTACGTTTCATCCAAGATTCTTGTGGTATTCACAAGGAAACTGAGGCCCAGGAAGGCTAGACAGCAGCATGCCTGCCGTGATCTTGCTGGGAACTTGCAGAACGTGAGTCAACCCGAGCATCCAGCATCAGAATCCAAACTTGGGGGCAGGTGTTGCAGATTGGGGGTGCACAATCCGATATTGAAGTGCCTGCTACAAGTCCCAGCTGGTCCACTTCCCTCAAGCTCCCTGCTAATGTACTTGGGAAAGCAGCTGAAGATAGCCCAGGTCCTTGGGTCCCTGCCACCCATGTAGGAGACCTGGATGGAGTTCGGGGCTCCTAGCTTCCTCCTGGTCGAGCCCCACTGTGGGCATCTGGGGAGGGAATCAGCGGATGAAAGATATCTCTGCTTCTCCCTCTCTCTCCTAGTCACTCTGCATTTCTCATAAACAATAAATCTTAAAAAACAATCCAAATTCTTTCATCTCTGCTATAAGGCACCTGATCCCCCAGGTTCCAACTCCAGCATTGAGCTCCCCTGGGAGATGTCCCTGACACTCCGAGGAGGACCTGGACTTGCGCCACTGGGCTGCACGGTGGAAGCCTGGGCTCATTTTTCTGCTCTTCCTCCTGTAGTGTCTCAGTTGGTGGAGAAGCTGCTTCCTGGACACCAGGGAGCTCTGAGGACAGCAGTGCGTCCTGGAGTCTTTGTGGTTGAATGAATGAGTGACCCATGAACAGCTTCATGTCCCTTTAAGAAGGTCAGCGCATTATTCCTCTTAGGTGCTTCCGGCTCCGGGTGTCTGGACAGGTCCTGCAGTCCCTTTCTGAAAATTCTCCATCTCTGTGTTTTCTATGTCTCGCTTCTTTCTGTGGTTTGTCAGGAGACTTCCTCCAAATGCTCCCTTTGATGTAATACATTCTTGGGGAAGACACAAACTAAGGTCTGGATTTATCCTAATTGGACCAGGAGCTGCTTCTCACAGATGAATGGGTTCACCACACCAGCCCTGAATTTGTTTCCTGCTGCCAAGTCTCTTAAAATGAAAGTTTCCAAGCCAGTTGTACAAACATTTAAAAGGAAAAATCTGATAATTTCCTCTCTTGCTTCTTCATAATTTTACCCATAAAAGCACGCCTTCTGGCCCTGTCTGTGTTATTGAATTCCTAAATCTTTAGCTTCTCAGAACTTCATTAACTTAGATTACCGGCAAACATTTATCGACCCCCTTCTTGTGCCAGGTTGTCCGTATATATCATCCCATTACGGTCTCCCAGCCACACCAGGAAGGAGACAGTGCAGCGTTTGAAGCTCAGAGCAGCCACGTCAAGAGGCCTGTCCACACAATGGGAAGAAAGCAAGGTGCGAAGCTGCACCTGCCAGCCCTGTCCGACGGCTGCTCCAGGGTTGCTCTGCCATCTGCCCCGCTGCCTCCTTCCAGCTGAGGCTGGGGCCAGCACCCTCCACTTTAAACCCCAGGGGTGACTTTGCAGACCAGCAGGTCAAGTTCAGCAGGCAGGAGGAGTAGAATCTGATCTCTTACAGACAGGGCCAGACAACACAGAGCTCAGGCCGGGGTCCAGGGTGCCCTGGCTCACCCAGCCAGTCCCACTCCAGCGCAGCAAGACACGGCCATCTCCTGGTTCCAACTCTCCCGTGCTAACCCTTACTCACCACCGCTGCTGCCAACAACACGCACTTCCAACCCAGCTTCCTGCTAGCATTGCTGGAAGGCAGTGGATGGCCCAAGTACTGGGGCCCTGCCACCCACGTGGGAGATAGCATGAAGTTCTGCGGTCCTGCCTTCTGCCTTGCCCTACCTTGGCTGTGGCTGCCATTGGGGGAGATAAACCCTTGGCTGTTTACATGAAGTACTGGAGACCAACTCTACATAAACAAATAATAGACAATCATATCGTATCAGGTAGTGGTAGGCAATGTAGAGAAAAATAAGATTAAGTGATGCAATTAGGGACCAAACCCTGGACATTTGGACCCAGAGCCTTTGTTCTTAAGTGTTTCGCCTATTTCTCAAAAATATTGGATTCTTTATTCTGTAGTGTGGCCGAGATGAGGGTAATAAGTTTGGATTTAAATACATAAAGTGCTTGGTGCAGTGGCTGGCCCCCAGGCCGTCCTCCATAACAATCGGTTGCTGTCCCTCCTGCCTCCTCTCCCAGGGGTGAATGGATGGATGCTGAGGGCTGGTTTACTTGGTTTTCTCTTTGGGGTGTACTCATTGTTTTCCTTTTTATTGTTTTTTTTAAAGATTTATTTATTTATTTGAAAGTCAGAGTTACACAAAGAGAAAAAGAGAGGCAGAGAGAGAATCATCCTCTCTGCTGGTTCACTCCCCAATTGGCGGCAACAGCTGGAGCTGCACCGATCCGAAGCCAGGAGCCAGGAGCTTCTTCCAGGTCTCCCACATGGGTGCAGGGGCCCAAGGACTTAGACCATCTTCTACTGCTTTCCCAGGCCATAGCAGAGAGTTGGATCAGAAGAGGAGCAGCCGGGCCCTGAACTGGCACCCATGTGGGATGCCGGCACTGCAGGTGACAGCTTTACCCACTACGCCACAGCGCCGGCCCCTCATTGTTTTCTGTTGCTATGACAACATACTTGAGGCTAGGTAGCTAATAAAGAAGTTTACCTTGGCCCATGACTGGCCTCTGGAGACTCCAGACAGTATGGCACTAGCACCCGGAGAGGGTCCCCTTGGCTCCCTTACAACAGTCTGGAATCAGAGAAAGGAACGTGGGTGCAGGCGAGAGAAGGCAAACACATGGGATGGCCTCGCTGTATAACAGGAGGCTCTCAAAAGAACCAACTCAGCAAAGCCAGCATTAATCCCTTCTGAGGGTGCTGCCTCCGATGATGACCTAATTTATTTCTTACTAAGGCCTCAAGGCTGGGAGGCCCCTACCCTTAACACCACCACACTGAGTAGCCAACCTCCAGCACATGGACCCTTGCAAGACTCGCTCAAGCCACAGCCACACCTTAGCAATGGGGAACCAGCAGCCCCAGCCCCAGGATCAAGCAGCAAAATGGAGATGCGCAGAACAGCAAGGCTGTTGTGTCTGCCAGGGAGCCACCCCTGCAGGTAGGAAGGGAGGCAGACAGGAGACAGCAAGACACCCCTGGTTAGCCGGCATCAGACGTGGAAGGCCAGGCGTGGTTGGCCCGGAATCCCAGCCACTGCAGCGTTCTTGTATTTTATGTTCTGAATGACCTCACCCAAAAGCTGTCAGTCTCCAGTTGCACAAGGTTTTGGAAGGATGATCCGCAGAGCCGTGTGAAGCCAGACATTCAGTAAACAGCCCTGCACATGTGTGGGAACGGTGTATTCTCAGGCATTCGCTGTGGGCCGAGGCTTTGAGTACCTTGTCTTGTTAGAGCACCACGGTCAAGGGTTTAGCTCCTCTGCAGAGGCAAAAGGTCGGGCAAGAGAGCAGCTTCAGGGTTTGAGCTCAAGCTCTGTTGGAACCCGGGACATGCACGGCACCCTCTGTCCCCCGATCCCCACCACCACCCCACTAGGCCAGGCCCAAATCAGAGAAACCTAACGTTGGAAATACAAACACTCAAAGGCATTGATTTGTCATTTTTGTTATTTACTTATTTATTTTATTTGAAAGACTGAATGACTCAAAGAGAAGGAGAGAGGGAGGGATTTTTTTCCATCCACTGGTTCACTCCACAAATGACCACGACAGCCGACATTGGATCAGGCTGAAGCCAGGAGCCTAGAACTCCATCCACATCTCTTACGTGGGTTCCAGGGGCCCAAGTACTTGGGCCATCTTCCATCTGCTTTCTCAGGCCCATTAACAGGGAGCTGGGTCAGAAGCAAAGCAGCCAGGTCTTGAATCGGGGCTTGCATGGATGCTTGTATGGGCGGTGCCTTAACCCCTATGGCACAACCCCGGCCGGTGACTGGTCATTTTGTAGACTCCACAGACTCTTTTTGAGAACTGAATGTACTGTACCCTCACACAAATCACAACACCCCAAAGTAGTGGAATTTCAGGGAGATCGTGATGACCTGAGCCCACTGTGGACCCTGGCGTATGCGTACCTGCCCTCCCAGGAAGACCTCTCCTTTAGGTCTGGTTAAAGTCATACTTGAGCCTGAGTCCTCTCTGTCTTTGAACTTGGATCTTAATCATGAGGCCAAGGCTATCCTTGGTTCCGGTAATGGGAATTGATAAATAATCCCAAACTCAGACCTGCACCTGACACTGAAGGATGGTGCTGAGGCCACCTTATTGGCCCAGTTGATTTTTATCCAATAAATAAATAAATAGCCCCAGTTTATGTATATACTCCATGGAGAGTCTTAGAAAAAAGGCAAAGGAAGGCCTGATATGGAGTCTTTGCATAATAGATCAATTATGGGCTTCTCGAATCTCTCTAATCTACTTCTTAAAGCTTCTTGGAATAATTATGTTTTCAAGTTTGGATCTAAAAGAAGGAGGAATCATTTCAAAGGAAATTGTTTCTTCTCGTGATGAAAAAGTAGTCCAGAGCCGGGTTTGGATACGTTGACTGGTCTGCATCTCTGAAAATGTGTGCTGAGGACCTACTGTGTGCTCAGCACAGGGAAACAACTATGAGGGACATTCTTTGTTTCATTTCGCTCCCTTCACTCACCCCCATCCCCAGCACCCCTGTAAGAGGGACACGGCCAGGGCTACAACCCTCGTTCCACAGAAGTCAACACTGAAGCTCCCAGAGGCTCTGGGACCTGCCCCGAGAAGTGGCAGAGCCAGGCCTGAAGGTCTGGGTTCCGGACTCCAGGTCTCGTTCCCTCGTGCCTCAACCATGTGTGAAGCAGTGTTTTACGATGTAGATCTGGGGGCCGGCGTGTGGCCCAGCAGTTAGGTCACCGTTCGGGGCACCTGCATCGCATGTAGGAGTGCTGGTTTGTGTCCTGGTCTCTCTGTTTTTGCTCCAGCTCCCTGCTCGTGTGCACCCTGGCTCAAGAGCTTGGGTCCCTGCTGCCCACGTGGGAGACTCAGATGGAGTTTTAGGCCCCTGGCTTCAGCCTGGCCCAGTCCTAGCTGTTGTGGGCATTTGGGCGAATGAACCAGTGGATGGAACCTCTCTTTTTCCATCTGCCTCTCTGTGTCTGTCACTGTGTATCTCTCTGCCGTTCAAATCAAATGAAAATGAATGTGCTTCTTTTAAAAGATGCAAATCTGGTTTAGCTTGCAGCCATAATGCAGATACCGAGAAAGGCCATGCCTCGGGAACACTTGAGTCATTTGTCCAGTCAGACAACTTCCTCTCCCCAGCGGTCAGGGCCCTGGCACCCAGGTCACTTGGCACACAGGTCATGATCAGCCGGTACAGTCTGCGTCCAGCTCTTCCTGAGAGAGTAAGTCTCTGAATTAGACATCAAGGATGCCGGGTGAGGAATTGACCCGAGATCCATTGCCATGGCAACGGCTACTTGGCTTAGCCTCTGACTTCATGTCTGGGCAGGTGAGCAGACGGGAGGAGGCATGGGTGACTCACAGGGCCCCTGCTTGGGGGTGCCAGAGGATGACGTAGCTGTGACGGGAAAGGGTCTCATCTCCCTGAAAGCACAGCGCCCACGGTTGCCAGTTCCTGCCCGTGGTGAGCCGTTGGCAGCTGGGAAAATCACTTGGTGCTGCAGCTGGCCGGCATTTTTATTCATGAGACAGAAGAAAAGAGAGGTGAAAAGGAGAGAAACGGATAAGGGTCGCTATGATTTGTCTTGAAATATTGTCATGCAAAACATGAAAACCCTGGTGTTTGTGTGTGTGCCGGGCTGACAGAAGGTATACAGCACGTGTCACCTAATGCCAGGGCTGCTCTCGGAGAAAGGCATCGTTAGGCAATTTTGTCCTTATGTGAGCAGAATAGTGCTTCTACACAAACTAAGACAGCCACCGCCTCCCCGGGTGATTAAATTCTATGCTGTCTGTGTAGGCCGTCATCGACCAAAATATTATATGATGCGAGATTGTTTTCTTTTTATTTCTCGAACTGAGGCCACCTCAATTTATTTTTCATTATTTATTTGGGAGACAGAAAGGCAGAACTCTGCCATCCACTGGTTCGCTCCCCAACAGCTGGGGCTGGGCCAGGCCAAATCCAGGAGCTGGGAACTCGAGTGCAGGTCTCCCACGCTGGTGGCCGGGACCCAAGGACTGGAGCCATCACCTGCTGCCTGGCGGGGCGCACATGAGCAGCAGGCTGGTGTTGGAAGCCGAGTCGGGAATCTGATGCTGGTAGTCCGCTGTGGGCTGTGGGTATCTTAACCACTAGGCTGGATGTGCCCCCCTAACATGGCTCAGTGTCAGAAGCATTTGAGAGTCTGGGGTTGTGCTGTAGCGGGTTAATCTGCCTCCTGCGACACCGGCATGCCACATTGGTGTGCCTGGCTCCTCTGCCTCCCGTCCAGCTTCCTGCCAGTGTGCCTGGGAAGGCAGCAGAAGAGAGTCCAGATCACCCGTGTGACAAACCGAGGCGGGGTTCCTGGCTTCTGGCTTTGGCCTGGCCCAGACTTGACTGTTGTGGCTATTTGGGGGAGTGAACCAGCAGATGGAAGCTACCTCTCTCTCTCTTGCTCTCTCTCCCCCACCTCTCTCTGTCATTATGCCTTTCAAATAAGTAAATAGATCTTTATAAAAAGGGTTTGGAGGAAAAAATGGTTGGAGAACAAGCTTAGAAATTCACCTGACCGGATTCCTGGCTATAGGAACGGTAAAATCTCGTGGTCACTCGTGTCACTCATCCACTGCCCGTTGTTCCTCTGGAAGCCATCACTGTAGTCACTCTCCCTACTGTCTCTGCCTCTGTCAAGTATGGAGGTTAAATGTTCAGTGAAAATTACATAGCTTGGTGTGGCTGGAGCCACCAGTAGGGCGGCAGCGGCCCGAGGAGGTGCGAGCCAGGACCACCTCACAAAGTGACCATCCTCAAAGGAGGGGCTTTGTTTGCTGAGCTTTTGTGATGTGAGCAGGGCAAGGGGTGCAACTGCTGACCTGGGCATTCTGTCCCCTCCCCCTGGGACAAGGTCTCAGTCACCCAGTGCCTGTTTCTTGTCCCCACATCATCTCTTCAGGGACTTTGCAAATGACTGAGATGTGACTTCTGCTTCTTTTGCATCTCCCAAATGCCCAATAGCATTGGAAACACAGTAGGCGCTCAATAAATGCTCCCTGTATATGATCAGCTGCTTCTTGAGGTCCCTGGTAAGACATCACGTCATCCTTTTGTTATTTGTGTGTGGTGCGGTGGTTGCGTGAGTACCGGTCCCTCCCCGTCACTGTCTCCAGCATCACTCAGGCAGGGATGATGGGCACCCTGCCCATCACTGTATCCTCTGTCCTCAACGGAACACAATGCCAGCCTGGTCATTGTAGCTCTGTGAGTGGTACATGGTGGGTGTATCTGTTAGTCTGTACAATAAGAATGACGAGTAACAAAGAGCCCCATGCTCTCAGAGCACACACCACAGACGCTCTGGGCAGCTCTAAGCTGCAGGTTGGTTCTGGGTCTGCTTGGTGTGTCTCTCACCCTAGACCAGCAGGCTAGCAAGGCACATGCTTCACGTGATGATGGCACGGGTGCCAGGAAGCAGGCAGTGCCTGGGCCTTTGGTTCCCTTGTGTCCATTGACCTTGGACAAAAGGAAGCCAAATAGATCAGCCCCAGGAAGCAAAGATGTGCACTCTGCATCGGGGCAGGGGGTGCCGAACAGAAGAGGGAGTGTTGCTGACTAGTCTGCCCGAGTAAGCTCTGAGGTTCCTGCTACATGGTGATAGAATGGAAAGGGAGGGATGGGGAAAGCGAGTCCCCAGAAGCCGTGGTCAGCAGAGAAGGGAGAACGAGGGCAGTGACCACCTGCTGCCCCAGGAGCATCTCTGGGTGGGTAGAATCGCTGCCAGGCCCAAGGGAAAAGTCTGTTGTGTGTGTCCCAGTCACAGCCCAGGACAGTCAAATAGCTGGACATCCGTTTCGAAAGGGAGCCCAGAGCGTCGGTCCCCATGTTGGCTTTGCAGTTCCAGCTGCGGTGAACTTTGGGGGCGTGTGGGGTTTTGCGCACCGCCCTTGGGTGACGGAAAACTGACGCTGTTTCTCTGCCTCTGGCCGCAGGGGTGCTGTGCCTGCCGGACAGCCTGAATCTTCACAGAGACCCCCAGCGCTCCAGCAAGCCGGGAGAACTGCCCATGTTCAGCCAGTCGGAGCTGCGCACCATCGAGCAGTCCCTGCTGGCCACCCGCGTGGGCAGCATCGCGGAGCTGAGTAAGTGGCTGCTGCTTCTCCAGCCCTTGGGCACACATCGTAGCCTGTGTCTGTCTGTCTGTCTGTCTCTCTCTCTCTCTGTTTCTCTGTCATCCCACACGACCCCAGTGCCAACCCCTCAGGACACTGCTTTGGAACCAGCCAGGTGGCCCCCTTTATTAAACACCTGCTGTGCACACCAGACAGTGCCCGTGGGAGTGAGGAAGGCAGAGCCCGGTAGGCCTGGGAAGTTTCCTGGCTGTGCCACCCATGTAGCTCAAATCCCTACTCTTTTCTGAGTCTCCGTTTCGTTTTCTAGACAATGGAGGAGATAATCACCCCTAACTCGGAGTGCACCCCTGGCTCGTGGTCCAGTGAGTTACCGCCCAGGACCCGGTCTGCACGCTGCCTGGCACCATCAGAGTTCTGTGAATGGTGGCTGTCCACAATTTAGTTCCATGACAGGGTCCACTGAAAGCATGGGTGGGGTCTGAGCCAAAGTCCCAGTCTGGTTGGTAGGAAAAGCCACCATCTTCAGTGTCCCAACCCCTACCTCCAGACACCCTCTTCTTCTTTGTCCCTCTGGTCCCTTGTTGCTCCTTGGCGATAGCAAGAACACCCCCAGGACGTTTGCATATTCTGTTCTCTCTGCCTGAACAGCTCTTCTTCCAGACATCCACGTGGCTTGCACCAGGGCGACCTGCAGGTTTCTCCATCAAATGGTACCTTCTCCATGAGGCTTTCTCTGAGCTCTATTTAAAGTTATCATAACACCCTGAGGACCCAGGCTTGCTCAGCACAGGTAGCAATAACACAAGAGTGGCTGAGAAGGTGCACATGTCTTTTTCATGGTCGTGGGGGCCTGGAAGTCCGCAACCAAGGTGCAGCGTCACTCAGGTCCTGGTGACGGCTGGGGACAGGCAGGTGGCCACCCTCTTGCTATGTTGTCACCATGATGATGGTGATGATGATGATGATGTGAGAGAGAGAGAGAGGGAGGGAGGAGAGGAGAGGAGGAGAGATCTCCCTCTTCTTTCAAGGCTACTGCCCATCATGAGGGCCCTACCCTCTCAGACTCATCTAACCCCAGTCACCTGCCAGAGACCCCACCCCAACCCCCATCATGCTGGGGCTCGGGGCTTCAGCACAAGGATCTGGAGAACCGACAGTCCATCTTGAAACAACCCTGTGCCCCTCAGCGCTTGGCTTCTGTCCCCAGCACATGTCATCCCACGACTGCTCTCTATTTTTGTGTTTTTAAGTCACGGCTTCATTGAGATACGGCTTGTGTACCGTCCACTTAGGCAAGGGATATAATTCCGTCGTTTTTAGTGGGCAACCTAACCATGACCAATTCTAGAACATTTCAAAGACCCAGCAGGAAACCCAGTATCCAGCCCCTCCCCTGCCCCCCCCCAATCACATTCCACCATGCTTGCTGCTAAATTCTCCCTGAAAGTTGAAGCATTTGATAGGGTCGCTCATGTAACCCAGCACAAGGAACAGGCCCTCAAGAAGAAAGGGAAAGACAGAGAGAAGGAGAGAACCCCCAGAGTGGGGTGGCCCAGATTTGAGGTCAAACCGTATAACGATTTTCCACACCAACGCCCCCGTCCCCAACTCAGGGCCACACTGTTGTACCACCTGGAGGAACACGACACTGCATGCGTTTATGACCCAGCTGATTGTCCAACAGTTTATCTCCTTTGTCAGTTCCTCATGACACTGGGGCGTGGATCTCAGAAAACAAGATTATGATACAGTGGGAGTTGGTATTGAAATCCCATCAAATCCTGAACCATACAGGGACTCGGAACCCAGAAAGCTACTTGGGCCTGTTCCCGAAGGAATTCCCTGCACAGCCAGGCCGGACATCCTTCTCTGAGCAGCTCTGGGAAGGGCATCAGCAGCTGATCTGAGCTGCCAGTAGCCTGAGGGTCGCCGGAGGCTGCTTTCCTGGCCCCTGAGTTTGTGCGTTGCACTTCTGTTCTCTTGCGACCGCTGAAGTCCCGTGACAGTTCCAGCCACGGGGCCTTTCCGCCACCACCAATCACCTGCGCAATCTCACTTTGGGGTGCAGTGACTCCTTTGGCAATCTGGTGAAGCTGAAGACCCCTGTCTTAGGGTAGTAGTTTTAGATGCTTAACATACATAGGATTACCCAGGAAGCCAATCATGTTACAACTCACTTATCTTTTTACTTCTTTATTAATCTCAATTCACTTATCAAAATAGTTTTTTTAACATATCAGCTCTTTATTACAATTTAGCGTGTTGTTTGCAATGTACAACTTCCAGGCTGAGTTTTTTTTAAGTGGAGCAAGAACATAAAACATGTGTGAGCAAACCTGAATGTACAATCCTGGAACAGTTTTAGGATCTCTGCCCGCCCCAATGTGGGTGATAGTCTCATCTAATTTAACGAGCTGCCCAGTGCCTTGCCTTAGTGGAATCTTTCCAAAGAATGCAGCATAGTTTTCCGAGGGACATGGATTTTCCTCTTGGCAATCACATTTCATCAGTGTATGTATCTTCTTTTTTTTTTCTTCTTTTTTTTTTGAGAAACTTAATTAACTTTAAAGAGGAACCCAAGAATGATACATCTTTTACAAGCACTTAGACATAACTATAGCTTATGAGATATAAGGATATCCTCCACTTAAAACACTAAAACAAAGTAAAACTTTGAGAACAAGTTTTACTATTATCTTTCATAATCTAACTCTTTGAGGACAGAGGTCCTGCGGGGGAGTTAGTGCACAGTGACTCCTGTTGTTAACAGTTAACACTCTTATATATGACATCAGTGATCACCTGAGGCTCTTGACATGAGATGCCTAGGCTCCTTTTGCATCCACAAACCCCTTCAGTATTTAGACAAGGTCATAGCAAAGTGGGAGTTCTCTCCTGCCTTCAGAGAAAAGTACCTCCACTTCTTTCCACTGGGGTCTCACCCACAGAGGTCCTTCATGTAGGATACTTTTTGCCACAGTGTCTTGGCTTTCCACGCAAGAAATGCTTCTTGGGTTTTTCAGCCAGCCCAAAATGCCCTAAGGACTGATTCTGAGGTCAGAGTGCTATTTAAAGTGATTGTCATTCTATGTGTCTGCTTATCAAAATAGTTTAATCTAAATAATGATGTAGGGGCCTGCACTGTGGCATAGTAAGTAAAGCCACTATCTGCAGTACCAGAATCCCATATGAGCACTGGTTCAAGTCCCAGCTTCTCTACTTCTGATACAGCTCCCTTCTAATTCCCCTGGGAAAGCAGCAGCTGCTTGCCCAAGTTCTTGGCCCCTGCACCCATGTGGGAGATCCAGAATATGCTCCTGGCTTCTGATCAGCCCAGCTCCGGCACTGAAGCCATTTGGGGAGTGATCTTGTGGATGAAGGATCTGTGTGTGTGTGTGTGTGCACACGCGCATGTGATTATCTCAAATCAATCAGTCAATCTTTTAAAAAATGTCCTCAGAGGCCATTCAGATGCAGGGGATCCAGGCAGTATCCCTGGAGAATGTGGCTCTAAGAAGAAATGCCACCCATTTGGGACACCGTTAATTTCCAGGATCTGAGCATGACCCTGGAAATGTAGAATCTAGCTGCAGAGTTGCACCACAGCTGTGTGGCTCTAACCCTGGAGGAGGTCCCCACACCAGGTGACCCATACCCATGATCCCCTGGGGTCTCAAAGCTTGTCCCAGGATATCTCAAAGGCCCCTCCCAGTCACTAGCACCTGGATTGGGGTCCTGCTAATTCTGGTGCTTTCTTCAAAACAGGATTTGCTAAACAAACCTGTAGGTCACCTAAGCAGGCAGCCTGCAGGAGCAGCTCTGTAGAAATTTTTTGTTTTTTGTTTTTTGTTTTGACAGGCAGAGTGGATAGTGAGAGAGACAGAAAGGTCTTCCTTTTTGCCGTTGGTTCACCCTCCAATGGCCGCTGTGGCTGGCGCATTGTGCTGATCCGAAGCCAGGAGCCAGGTGCTTCTCCTGGTCTTCCATGAGGTGCAGGGCCCAAGCACTTGGGCCATCCTCCACTGCCTTCCCGGGCCATAGCAGAGAGCTGGCCTGGAAGAGGGGCAACCGGTACAGAATCCGGCACCCCAACCGGGACTAGGACCCAGTGTGCCAGCGCCACAAGGCGGAGGATTAGCCTGTTAAGCCACGGCACCAGCCAGAAATTGTTTTTAAGGGTGATTTGCTCTGTAAGTTAAAGGCTGTGACCCCCCTCCCATGCTGACTTTTGCATATGAACTGTGGGCCCACAAGTGGGTGTTGCTAATTGTGGCTGGGTTTGGTGCAGTCACAGGCCAGCCCTGTAGACAGCGTGCACAGAAGTGCTTTGCTCAGTCTCCTCGGCAGCTGAAGGGAATGAAGTTGCCTGCGTTCTGATCCGACTGTAACTTAGACCGGCTTGCTCTGGGGTCTGAATCAACGTGCCTTGCTTTCCCTGTGTCCACAGAGCCGCTCTTCAGATTCAAAGGTTACTCTGCCGACAAACGGTAGAAAGCAGTTCTTCCAGCAAAGGGGGGATGAAGAGAATTCCTTCTCGGCCGTCTCCATTCTTTTTGAAACAGCAACCTGGCTGACCAAGGTCAAGAACAGAGCCTCTTTGAAAAAAAAAAGATTTATTTATTTGAAAGGCAGAGAGAGAGAATATCTGCCATGCACTGGTTCACTCCCCCCCTGGGGCTGGACCAGGCTGAAGCCAGGAGCTAGAACTCCATGCAGGTCGCCCGCGTGGGTGGCAGGGGCCCAGGCCGTGGGCCATCATCTGTGGTGTTTCCAGGCACATTAGCAGGGAGCAGAGCCCCTTCTTCACAGCTAATGATGATCATAACAGCAGCTGGTGCTTCTTGGACTAGGGAACTAGAGTAAATCTTTACAAGAATTACATCCAATGTGTTGTTACCCCCATTTGATGACACAGGAAAGGAAGCAAGAGGGGGTTCAAGAGCTTGTCCAGGACCCACCACACCTGAGCATTAGGGCTTGAGATGGAACTCGGCTTCCTCAGGCATGGCTTCCATAGTTCCCTCTTTGTGCTCCCGCCAGGGGAGGCCAGCAGCTGCTGCAACCTGAGAGCTGCCGCTGGGAGGTCAAGTTCATGGTCAGGACTGGGTCACCCTGTCCAGCTCCGAGATCGGCAGAGCGCTCTGTGGGCTGCAGAGCGGATGCTGTTCTCTAACGGCCTGGACATTCACACCAGTGACCAAGTGCCTAGATAAGGGACCTCCACTGCCACCGCCGGCCCTGCAGCCTGGTTCTTCTCCCATCACCCTTCCCTCTCTCCTCGGGGCATCGTATTAAAATCCAGACCTGCCTTTCTCAGCTGGAATGGCCAGAGCCACTGCCCTTTGTCCAGCCTGTTAGGGCTTAGGGATGAAGACACATTCCCGGCCGGCGCCGTGGCTCAACAGGCTAATCCTCTGCCTGCGGCGCCGGCACACCGGGTTCTAGTCCCGGTCGGGGCACCGGATTCTGTCCCGGTTGCCCCTCTTCCAGGCCAGCTCTCTGCTGTGGCCCGGGAGTGCAGTGGAGGATGGCCCAAGTCCTTGGGCCCTGCACCCGCATGGGAGACCAGGAGAAGCACCTGGCTCCTGGCTTCGGATCAGCACGATGCGCCGGCCGCAGCGGCCATTGGAGGGTGAACCAATGGCAAAAAGGAAGACCTTTCTCTCTGTCTCTCTCTCTCACTGTCCACTCTGCCTGTCAAAAAAAAAAAAAAAAAAAAAAAAGGGCACATTCCCTGTTTGTGGGCCCCTACTGTGTATAAAACTGCTTTGACCACATTCAAGGCATTACTGTTCCCATTTCACAGATAAGAAAACTGAGACCTAGGAAGGACATGCATCTTGCCCAAGGCCACCCATCTGGTAAATGGCAGAGTCATGATTCAAACCGTGTTTTCTTTCCCCCGTTCTGCTTCTGCTCTGTATTCTGAGCAGCTCCCACATCAGCCTCAGCTCAGGAAGTGGCAGTTGGATGCCAAGGGAAGAAAGCAGTGACCTGAACGGAAGGAGGCCGTGAAGCCCAAGGTGAAGTCCATGCTGCAGGTGACTCAGGCTCTGGGCCGAACCCGCTCCAGGAGTCAGTTTTCTGTTGAACTGAATTCACAAACTCAGGGGTCAGGGTATTAGGGCAGCTACATCCAGATACCACAAAGGCCCCCAAACTGACACAGGCTCTGAACCCTAGGAACTTTGCAAAGCCTTGAACTTCACTGTTGTCCTAGAGTCTTCTGAACCAGGGCAGGCCAGGGGGAAGCAGGTGCACCCCAGGCTCCCACCGAGGCCATGGGGAAGCAGAGGCCCTGGCTGCTCCCACATTAGTCCCATCCAACTCCATGTTTTGTCCTCTGAGCTCTTGGCTAGGCTCTTCCGCCTGTCACCCCAGCCTTGCCCTCAAGCACGCAATTAAATCTCCAGCTGACAGTCATTAATCATAGTCTTTGCTTCTAGTTCTTTAAAGGAAAAACACGAGGGCTTCATTGCAAAATGTCTCTGCCTGTTGTCTTCCCACACTAGACTGTGAACTTCAGGTCCCCACTCCAGTAGGCAATGGAAACTGACCCATTTACAAGTACATAAGAAGGTTTTCTGGGTTCTCTCTCCTCAGTGTCACCGGCGCACACACACACAACACACACACACAATATGCACCCACACATACACACAAACACACACACATACACACACGGACGCACACATATGCACACATACACATACACAGCCCTTCTTGCTTGGACAGAGTCTCTCTCCTTGTTTGAAATACAGATGTGCTATTATCAGAGGGCCCTGCTGCCTCCTGCTGCCTCCTGGGTGTACCTGCAACCTTCTCAGGCGGCAAAGTTGCCACTGCCTTCTTTTTTGCAAAATTATTATAAATAATTTTGGAAAAGTGTGTCTTTATTGGCTGAGCTGATTACTTGATGGGGGTGAAGCAGGAGGCGTGGTGGCTCCGATGTCACATGCCAGGTCAGCCGTGCTTCATGAGTTTGTAGGTGATAGAGGCCACTGGCTTCTTGATATGTTTTGAATGTACCACTCATGCTTCTACCACAGGGCCTTTGCACCTGCTGCTCCTGACACTCCCAAGGTTCTTCCCGCACCTCATTCAGTGTCACCGCCTCAGAGAGACCCTTCTGTGACTGCCCACCCACTTACCCGCTCCTCGTCACTCTCTATAGCTCTGCCTGCCCTAATTCCCTTCTTGGCACCTGTTAGCGCCTGGCATATTTGCTTTCTGTCTCCCCTACTAAGATAAGAAATCACATGAGAGCTGAGATTTTAGCATCACTGCATCCCCAAAGCCCAGAACAAGGTCTAGCACACAGTAGGACTGAATGAATATTTGATAAACAAGTGAATGAGTGAGTGACAAGTTTCCCACCGAATCCAGAGCTCAGCCTTCACTGTTCCATCTCTGTCCCTCCTCCTCTCCTTTTCCACAAAAACAAATCTTATTACTGCATTCCTAGCTTTTGCGTGTGATCCGATGTTTTCTTTCTCACATCTCCCTCCCTCCCTCCCTCCTTCCCTCCTTCCCTCCTTCCCTTTCCTCCTCCCTCCCTCCCTCCCTTTCTCCCTCCCTCCCTGCTTCTCTCCTTCCATGTGTTCCTCTTTATCTGTCTTCCAAGGGAAGGGTTTTGGAAAGGGGAGTTAACAACTGGTTATGATGCTAGTGAGGGCCTTGGTCATTCTGGTCCCCAGTTTGACCATCCATGGAAATAGAGTGAAGACACCTCCTCCCCAGGGTTGCAGAAGTTTTAAGAAGGTGCTACAGTGCGTGGTAGCTGGCCAGGAATGAAATAAAGGGTAGGGATGGAGGTGGAGGTGCTGGCTGAACATGGGTTTGGGCAGTGGGCCACGTGACCTTGGTCTCAGGGCATTCTTGCCTGGCACGCAGGAGCGCCAGCTTCCTGGGGGCTGCACAGGCAAGCCTGATCCAGGTCGGTCTTAGTGCAGCATTTCCCAATGGGTGGCGTAGGATGATGGCAGGGGGTGCACAAAACACTTTGTAATTTTAACTGCTATGTATTTTTTATGAGTATGAGAAATATTGGTTTTCCACTTATGGCACCAGCACAGAATTTCCTTTTAAAATGAATTTATTGGTTTGAAAGGAGCCAATTTAAAGAAAAGTATTAAGTAAATAAGTTGTACCAGCCATGCACACATATGAGCAACATCGTGACAGTGAGTCCCAAACGGCTGACACTTGGGAGCAGGGCTATTAGTGAAGTGAATCTCAGGTAGGCTCCTAGGACCGACGTGTAGCTGGCCAAACCTGAGGCAATGAGTAACAGTGGATTTGGTGTTTAGGGCAGATGGGGGAACAACAGATAATACATAGAGACCAGGATCTGACATGGAGTTCTATCTCCCATGGTCAGCCCTCCTCAGAGACATCCTTGGGGCCTCTGATCAAGGGAGTGAGCTGATGGTCGTGTTGGTGTTGATGACAATGATGGTGATGATAGTGATGGTGGTGATGGTGATAGTGATGATGACAATGATGGTGGTGATGGTGACAGAGATGATGGCAATGATGGTGGTGGTGATAGTGATGATGGTGATGTGATGGTGGTGATGGTGATGATGGTGATGATGACAATGATAGTGATGATGGTGGTGGTGATGGTGATGATGGCAATGATGGTGATGATGGTGTTGGTGGTGGTGGTGGTGATGATGACAATGATGATAATGCTGGTGGTGGTGATGGTGATGATGGCAATGATGGTAATGCTGGTGGTGGTGATGGTGATGATGGCAATGATGGTGGTAGTGGTGGTGGTGATGGTGATGATGGCAATGATGGTGGTAGTGGTGGTGGTGATGGTGATAGTGATGATGGTGTTGATGGTGGTGGTGATGGTGATGATGGCAATGATGGTGGTAATGGTGGTGGTGATGGTAATAGTGATGATGGTGGTGGTAGTGGTGATGGTGATGATGGCAATGATGATGGTAGTGGTGGTGGTGGTGGTTATGATGGCAATGATGATAATGCTGGTGGTGGTGATGGTGATGATGGTGATGATAATGGAGACAATGGTGATGAATGACGATGGTGGCGATTGTGGTGATGGTGATGATGGAAATTATGGTAATGATGATGATGGTTATACGAGAACAACCATATTCAATGCCCCTTAATCCCTTAGATGTACCAGACCCTATTCCAATCACTTCAAGTATTTATATGCACCTCCTCATGTAATAGTTGAGTGCTATCATTATCCCCATTTTTTCAGGTGAAGAAACCAAGGGTAGGTACTTTATATGTGCTCTGCATGTAATCCACACAAGTGCATTGGGTCATCTCCACGTGCAGAGAGGTTAGTAACTCACCCGCATGCAGCGGGTTCACGGCAGCTTGGCGGTTCGGTCCCAGGCAGTCTAAGTCCCAAGAGCAACACTGCCCCCTGGAAGAGGATAAGGAGGGAGGCTCATTCTCTGCCCCGGAGGCTCTGTAGGAGAAGCAGATATGTGTGGACAATTAGCCATGAAATGCAACAAAATCGACAAGGAACAAGTTAGACTTAATTAGCAAGTGTTGTGGGTCCACAGCCAGCAGAGAGCAGGGGGAAGGTTGCATCTCACTGGAGCTAGTGGCATCCTGGAGGGCTCTGTGGGAGGTGTGGCATCGGGTCACAGTCTAAAGGTCTGACGGTCTTCCTTCAGTCATTGGAGAGTGCATCCAAGATGAGAAAACAGTGAGAGTAAAGCAGGGAATTTGCAAATACAGGGTGAGCCCAGGTGGTGGTGAGAAGCACTCCCCACCCAGCAGGCTTTGCAGCACCTTGGGGAAGTGAAGGGCTGAGGTAGGGCCCCAAACACCAACCCTTTCCTCTTCTCCCTGTCTTTTGGTTTGTCTTGTTTTGAACTGTTTAATGGAAGCTTTGAGAGAGCCGAATGGAAGGCTAAGTGTGTGCAGCCTGACCCTAAAGGAGAAATGCAGGAAGGCGAATACCACTTTAGTAAGCTGATTATTCTGCTAATAGAAAAAGGAGCACAGGCTGCACATCCAAGTCCAGAAACTACAAGAAAGTTGGACTGGAACGTCACCCATAAGCTCACGAGGCGGAGCAATCGTGGTCAGTGCTTTGGCTGTTTTTCTTTTTCCTGGTATTTACTTAGTGCGAAGTTTTTAATAACAGAATCCGGATGCCCGTGCGCCATTTTGCCTTTCACTTTTTTCCCACTTAGCCTTTGAACGTGAGGATTCTTTTTCGTGAGATTGCCGTTCCGTGTCAACATTTTTAATGACAGCTAAGTTTATTGTTTCATCCTGTGGATGTCCAAGAGTTTGTTTAACCCTGCTCTTTATTTTTGAACGTTTGTTTGGCCAATTTTGGGATTCTATAAAGGTTTGGGTGCCAATCCTGGTGCGTGAGTATTGCCTGCATTTTGAATCGTACATTCGGACAGGGTCCCAGAAATGGAATTATTGAATCAGGAGTGAGGCATAGGTGTTAATACCTCTGCTACACCCTGCGAAATTGCAAGAGGGAGAGTGCTTAGGCCAAGACTGCCCTGGGCTGCCTTTGAAAGAAGGGCTCGGATAACTGGGGTGAGGGACCCAGGCATTGGAGGCAGACGGATCCAGGGTCGGAATCTTCCCTGCCACTTGCTCACTCTGTAACCTCATTTTTCTTGCCTGGAAAACAGGGGTCCTTAACCTCTAGCATGAACTATGACTTTTTGGACCAAATTCTTAGTTGTAGGGTCTGTCCTGTGCATTATAGAGTGTTTGGCAGTCTCTAACCTCCATTCACCAAATGCCAGCAGCAGCCCCCTGGATGAGACAGCCAGAAACGGCTCAGTGTGGGCGCTCTGTGATTGGCAGCTGGTACTGTTGATGATGACCGTGATGATGACCGTGATGGTGACCGTGACAATAGCAGTCTCCCACTGCTGGGTACCTCCGAGAGGAGTCCTGGGCAGACACTCAGGATCAGTCGGGACCCGCTTCCCACTCCAGCTGTCCCCGCTGCCTCCGGCGGCCATAGGCCAGCCTGCTGGTGAGACATGGGGGCTCCCATCTTCCCAGCAGAAGCCTTTCCCCACTTCCCCTCCACCCTCCCGGCCCACTCCGGGGCTCCTGCAGGGCGCCGTTCTCCCTGGAGGACCAGGAGCACTGAGCTGGGGCAGTGACTGTGGCCACATGTCCTTCCAGCTGCTCCTCCCTGGGGGCAAGGTCAGCCAAGGCCACCTCAGGTCTGGCCACCCTCTCGGCGCCCAATCCAGCCCTCTGCACAACTCATCCAGCAGGTTGTTGTTGTTGTTGTTCTTTTAAGATTTATTTATTTGAAAGGCAGAGGGAGAGAGAGAAATCCATCTTCCACCTGCTGCAATAGCCAGGGCTGGCCCAGGCTGAAGTCAGAAGCCTATTGGCTACCTGCACCCTGGCCTCCAACGTGGGTGGCAGCACTTGGGTCCTCATCCACTGCCTTCCAGGTGCATTTGCAGGGAGAAGCCAGAACTTGAACCGGCGCTCTGATAGAGGAAGTGGGCGTGGCAAACAGCAGCTTACCCCCTGTGCCACGTGCCAGCCTAATCCAGCCTTTTAACTCCAGTTGTCTACACTCCCGTTGAAGTACCCTCCTGTTTGCTGATATCCCCCATAGCCACAGCCCACACCCCACAACCCCAGAGCTGAGCTGCCCCAGCCCTTCTTCCTTCCCTGGCTTTTGGGACAAGGCCATCTCAGCTCTGCCAGGGGCAGGGCAGGAAGGCTGATGACAGACACCAGGCTGGCTTCTGCGGATTTCCCAACCGGCTGCAGCGGGGGCCTCACCGAGGGCGCCCCCTCCCCGCCCCCCACAGCTTCCACCTGCAGATCCCCAGTGTCTCCTTCCCTCCTTTTTTTCTTCCCATCTTGGGGGTTACATTTCTTTGCTGCCGGAAATGGAGGGAGAAGAGAAAGGCTGTGAGCTGGGTAGAGATGCAGCCAGGAAGAGGGGAACCTCTGTCCTGTTTTGGTAACAATATACGTGAGAACAGGTCATTTACGAGGGCTGGAATCCAAGACCAACGTGGCAGCAGGGTTGGGGTTGTGGAGGCTGCTCCTCTGCTTGTTGCTGGGTCCTCCCACGGCAGAAGGCAGAAAGGCAAGCGGGCGAGGGTGTCCCAGATCCTGCCCTTGAGTTCTGTGTGGGCCCCCAGCCACGTGGCTGGAGCCTGCGCCACTGCTGGGGCCAGAGCTTCCTTTATCAGCCCTCTGATGTACACGTCCGTCTTTCCAGGGAATGCCCAGAAGCCACGCCCGCCCCGCGGAGCGGCCTTTACTTCAGTCAAGCGGCCGCCTGACCTCAGCCCGTGCACCTGCTGCCCCCCGGGGCTGAGTTCACTGCGGTGTGCTCTCGGGGCTGTCCCGACGGGGCCCTAGGACCCAGGCACCTGAGAAACTCCCATGCTCCTTACAGCTCTCCTCGGAGGCACTGCTCTGTGGACCTCAGCTCAGGGTCACCTCCTCCCTCAAGGACGCAAACAGCTCTCTCGGCAGTCATCGACCTTGGTCATGGTGCCTCCGGCCGACCGGAATCGGGAACCTAGGAGGTGGGCCTTAAGCCCTCATGGGAGAAACTCCTGCCTCTCCCTTTGCCTCACTTCCTTGGGCTTGGAACACAGGTCCACGTGTCCAGGTGCGAAGGACTCCGGAAGTCTGGTGTCTGCAGGACAGGGAGGCACGGGAGATGGGGAGAAGTCCAACATCGGAAGGCAGGCCAGTGGGTGGAAATTCTAGAAAGCGGCGATGGTGCGGCGCGGAGGCAGAATTCCTTCCTCTGCGGGTAGCACGCTCTTACCTCTTGAGGCTTTTACTCATCGGGAAAGATCCACACGCAGCCCGGAGGTAATCTGACTTACTCAGTGCCTACTGCTCTAAGCTTCATTGCAGCTTAGGAAAACACCTCCCTGGCAACATCGAGGCTGGCGTTTGACTGCACTAGTGGGTGCCGTAGCGTGGCCAAGTTAACACAGACAATTTAACCATCACAGGTGCCTTCAACTGGTGTCTTGCTGAGCGTGCCACACACTCCACTGTCCGTGGGCTGCTCTGGAGTGGGACGTACACAGGACACGAGGGCCCTTCAAAAGCTTCATGGAAAATGGTATTTCTTGAGAACATCCGTTTATTTTGATGCAAAAAAATGTTGACATCCATGCAGGCCACAGGTCTTGAAAAAGTTAATAAAAATGTCTTTGGAAAAAAAACTAAATGTGGATTTCAAATTTTTTTATGCCAAAAATAAACTTATCTCTGGATTCCATTTTCCATGAACGTGTTAAAGTACTCTGGTGTTAAACGACATTGATTATACAGCAATTCTTTTAAAGCCATTTTAATCCTAATTACTTTAGAAGAAAGGCCTCGTGTGATATAAGCCCCAACAGCCCTCTAACACGTGGTGTTTGTAATAGAAGGAAGCAGAACCACCACGTGGACTTTTACAGTGATGTTGTATGTGTGGGGAGTGGTACTGAGTTTCCACTTATGAAGATGCCAGGATGTGTCCTTCATAGACAGAAGTGCTTACACGGAACAAAATGAGCCCATTTACAATGAGGTGAGAGTCCAGGTGGTGCTTGGATCAGGCTACACTCAAGAAGGCGGCACACGAAGAATCCGCTTTGGGAAACATCAGCCCAGCCCGGGAAGCTGGGGATCCCAGGCCCAGCCAGGTTTCCCACAGGCAGATCCTCCCTGCACAGGTGGCCTGGGAGCGTGCGGGTTTAGTCTGAGGAAGGAGAAGCCTCGTTTCCTTCTGGGAGAGCTGTAGAAAGACAAGAACTTTCCAGGGATGGCTAAGGCTGAGAAGACAGGCAGAGCCCCTGGCCTCAAGCAGCAGAGTGGAATGTGTGGGTTCCCGAGCTAGAATCCTTGGGTTCAGATCCTGGCTCGGGGTGGGGGGGAGGAGGGAGGTCCAGTGCAACAGTCAAGATGCCCCTTGGGCTGTGCACACCCCGAGTCAGAGGGTCTGGGTTTGAGTCCCAGCTCCGCTCCCAATTCCAGCTCCCTGCTAATGAGCACCCTGGGAGGCAGCAGGTGATGGCTCAAGTATTGGGGTCTCCGACACCCACCTGGGAGACCTGGATGGAATTTCTGGCTCCTGAGTATTTGGAGAGTGAACCAACAGATAGGCCTCTTTGTCTGTTTCTCTCTCTCTCTCTCTCTCTCTGTCTCTCTGTCTCTCTGTCTCTCTGTCTCTCTCTTTCTCTGCAAACAGATACATAATGTTTAAAAAAAAAAAAAAAAGTCCTGCCTCTGCTGCTTGTGACTGTGTGACTTTGAGAAGTAGTGAAACCTCTCCGGGCCTCTGTTCTCCTACCTGTAAAGTGGGTGTATGGATTGGTAAAGATTCCTGCTGCCCGGCTGGTAATGAGCATGAGCTGTTGTTCAAAGGGAACGCTGCCACCATCGCGTGGTCAATGAGTGGGTGCTTTCCTGTGTGCCTGATGCGGCAGCTGGCGGTCCCAGGGCCCTCCTCAGTGGCATGGACCCCAGGGATCGGAGTCTCTGCAGAGACCTTAGGCCCAGCTTCCTGCACGTGTCGCCTGCCCGGAAGGTCTGAATGCTCCCTTCTGTCCACAGGTGACCTGGTGTCCCGCGCGATGCATCACCTGCAGCCCCTCAATGCCAAGCACCATGGCAACGGCACCCCGCTGCACCACAAGCAGGGCTCGCTCTACTGGGAGCCCGAGGCCCTGTACACCCTTTGCTATTTCATGCACTGCCCGCAAATGGAATGGGAGAACCCCAACGTGGAGCCTTCCAAAGTCAACCTCCAGGTGGAAAGGTAAGACCTACCTTGCCTTGGGCGGCCAGGGAGAGGCCCTCCCCTCCGACCAACACAGCCTTGTGGTGGGTGGGTGCAGCCCCCGGCGTGGGGCAGGGAGGGGATATCTTGGGCTCAGGTGCGGTCTCTGAAGTGGGTTTGCATAGGGCAGGTCCAGTTCAGGAAAAAATGGCCTGGGTCGGATGAGGGGGCCTGCAGACCCCAGAGTGGGAAAGAGCCCTGCTTTGTGGGGTGGCTTCCCTGTGAAGGCAGCATGGGGCTGGCACCTCGCTAGGTGGGTCTTGCCTTCATCTCTTTGTCCTGGTTGCCCCGTGGCTCCTGACGAGGGCCAGAAGCATTGACCTGGCCAGAAGTGGGCCTCGCAGGTGGGCAGGTGGCGGGGCAGGCAGCAGAGGTAGCAGAACCCTTGTGGGAATGAAGGAGTGGGAAGGTCCTGGGAAGACCTGGCTTCTGCTGCGGCCCAGGTCTGCCCCTCCTCTTCCCCGTGCCTCAACCTCCCCTGTGATAAACCAGAGCTGGACGAAGCCTGGAGGCATCCTCTCCCCTCTCCATGCATCCACCCATCACCCCCCCAGCATCTCTCACATTGGGCCCTCCTCCACACGGGCCTTAGTTGCAGTAAGTAGTGTAGATGTGGTGCACAGAACAGGCCCTGGGACCCAGATTTCCTGGGTTCAAATCCAGGGTCTCCTACAAACCCAGGAGGGCTAGAGAAAGCGCCTTCACTTCTCTGTGCCTCCATTTCTTATCTTGCAAAATAGCAGTACAGAGAGTAAATCCATCCTAGGGCTGTTTGAAAGCTAGATAAATTGCATGGTGCCCAGCACAAGGTAAGTACACAGCAAATGTTGGCTTTGATGACTGTTGCCGTCAATATTATTTGCACATGGCCACGTATTTCCCATCTTGGGCTCCATATAGTTTTCCTGTCTATTTCTTGGTTCCAAATGGCTTTTGAAAAGCTTTTTTTTTTTTTCTGCCAGGATAGACTGTTGGCCCTCAGTTAAGGGAAGAAAATGGAGCATGGCAAGACTAGAGGTTGCCTTGTTTTTTGTTTGTTTTTTTTTTAAGAATCCCCAGTTAGTATCAGTGTTTCATTCAAGTCTGGAGTAACCTGTCAAGAGATTGCTCAGGTCTTCCATCATCCACACCCTATGCATAGTTTCAGGTGCAAACCTACCCCTCTTGGAGAGGTGGTAAAATGCCCAGGGTCCCTGGGCAAAGAAGCAACTGTCAGAAACACCCAAACATTGCTTTCTCTGTGTGCGAGCCTTAAGGGTTGAGAGAATGGAAACCACTGGCCTTGACCTGTGAGAATTTCCATCTCCACGCACATGGACTCCATCTCTGGCCAGACGCTGCCTCCTCTGTGCCCCAGAACCTTCTCCTCCCTTCTGGTTCCCATGGACCCATCTCACTCTCAAGCTGTTTCTTCTCATAGCACCTTGCTCTCTGCAGAACACGCTCCATAGTTGGTCTTTGCCAATATATTCCTGTGTTGGTTTATTGACTGCCTGCTCCATGGGGGCAGAGAACATGTCTCTTTGAACACCCCTCCAACCACAGCTAATGCCAAACTCAACATCTGGTACACTGCTGACCGAAGTCCATAGATATTTGTAGAACGAAATCCTGAACAAATCAATCACTTCAGCTGCCTGGGGAACATTTCTACCTTCAGTGCTCACAACCACCCCAAAACTAACTTCATCGTCTTTCTTCCCAAGTCTGCTGTTCCTCGGGTCTCTCCAGTCTCTAAACGTGGCACCGCCGTCGACCTAGTCACCCTTGTCAGTTAACCAGGTGTCCCTTGCCCCTCCTGCATCCACCTAGCCAGCACATCCCCTCAGTGAGTGCCACGTCTGAGGCCTCTGTCTTGACTCTGTCCCTTTCTCCCAAGGCTGCTGCTACTCCTGTGGCTGAGAAGCCCCTCCCTCCTGCTTTGGTTGCTGCAGGTGATTTTTGAATGGCCTCCCTACATGCGAGGCTTCCTGATCCCCTGACCAGCTCCATCCTGCCCACAGCCATCAGGCTGAAGCTGCTGGAACATAAATGCCGTGGCGTGACATCCTCCCTGGCCCACCGACACAGCTCTGTGGCTCCTCTTACACTTTCCGATATGCAGACTCCACCTTCCCTTCTTGAATCCCATTTCTGGATTCAGAGTGTAGTCTGAGGAGACCCGCTAAAGATTCCAAACCTTCTGGAACAAGTTTTAAAGAGGGCTTCTTCAAAGGAAAACCAAGAGAACATGTCCCAGGATCTGTGGGAGCTGTTTATCTCCTTCACTTCTCCTTGGTTGAATTTTCAAGTGTCAGCACAAAGCACGAAGCAGAACTGAACGTTTTTTTTTTTTTTTTTCCCCAGTCCTGTTTGCTTTGGTCCTCTGGCACGCATGTGGATTAGGGAGTCAGATCTTCAGATGTCAGTCCCAGCTCAGCTTCTTGTGGTTCTGAGCACTTGAACGCGTTATTTCACTTCTTTGAGCCTCTTTGTCATCTATAAAGTGAGAGCAAGACCATCCTTAGGGAACTGGGCCAAGCAGTGGATTAGGTATCGTAGCTAAGACACACACAGCCATGCGTGGCACAGGGGGCACCCCCACCTCCAAGCAGTAGCTGATATTGTACATCTTTGGTTGTTCTTGCTCTGTAAAGCTGTTGTCATCATCCCTATAGAAGCTTGCGTGTGGCCAGCGCCGTGGCTTAACAGGCTAATCCTCCGCCTTGCGGTGCCGGCACACTGGGTTCTTGTCCCAGCTGGGGCACCGGATTCTATCCCGGTTGCCCCTCTTCCAGGCCAGCTCTCTGCTGTGGCCCGGGAGTACAGTGGAGGATGGCCCAAGTCCTTGGGCCCTGCACCCACATGGGAGACCAGGCTTCGGATCAGCGAGATGCGCCGGCCGCAGCGGCCATTGGAGGGTGAACCAACAGCAAAAAGGAAGACCTTTCTCTCTGTCTCTCTCTCTCTCACTATCCACTCTGCCTGTCAAAAAAAAAGAAGAAGCTTGCATGTGACGCTTTCCATTAAAGTAGCTGTCTCTTCCTGCTCTCTGAAGGTCTGTGCTTTGGTGTCTAGCATCTGAAAACACTCACAGAGGAACTGCACAAGACAGAGGGCCTCTAACTGTTTTCAGCCAAGTGTTTACACCAGCTCCGTACCAAAACTCACACACAAGGATTTCCAGTGGGAGTTAGCACTCTAATTTGAATCTCTGTCCCCATCCCCTCCACCTCTATACCCCGATCTCCCCCTGCCAAATTACATAGTACCTCTTTAACCCCTTACCCATCTCCTGGCAAAGCCAAGTAGGGCCTTGATGCTCCCATGGTTCCCCACTGAACTCTAAACTCTCATAGAGCAAGGGCTGCCTGTTGTTTGTTTTCGTCTGGGTGCAGCAGAGAGCCTGGGACACATTAGTTGACCGAAAAGCAGAATTTTTGTGCCTCTGAACATCTCTGAACATTTGACTGTTCCATGTGGGCACAGCTGTGCAAGTTCCTGATTTGTTTCTTTGTTCAATGTGGGAGTTTGAAGATGCTCAGTGCTAATGTGAAATTCTGTTAGTCTTAACTTTTCCCAGAACCTTGGCTACTATTTCTTGAGCTTCTAAAATCTTTCAGGTCTCTCCAATATTTTTATTTACGAAAAAACTCAAGACAAATGTTGTGAGATGTGTGACTCTATGATATTTATTTTCCAAATAGTAATGGTAAAGGTGAACTCCTCCCTTCTGAGAGTAGGCCACTGGGATTCACCTCCCCTCTGTCAGTGCTGGAAATATCAGTGACCCCCAGATGGCTTTGGCCATGGCTGATTTCAATAGTTGGTTATCCCAAGGTGAAAACATCATAGGGTACCTAGGAGTGTTTTGTTGCCTCGGTAACTGCTGAAGCCCAGGAAAACAGCAGGCAGTCACTCAGAAGCTGAGACAATTAGTTGGTTCTGCACTTGTGAAACCAAGCAGTCTGAACCCAGGCAGGGGCAGCCCTTACCCCTTTGGGAACAGGTTGTCCAAACAAGTGGAGCCCACTGCCAGCACAGTCTCAACCCCAATCACTAACTCTCGAAAGAAAGCCAAGCAAAAGCATAACAAATGGAAGAATTTACACTGGAAGAAATAGAGTTAATAAGGCAAACAGAAGTCCCCGGCACCTGGATACACCTTCCATGATACTCATTCTACCATAACAGCGTCCAGCACATCACTTCTGGCCATATTTCCATCTGTGACCTATGTGACAGGGGAGATTCACATTTCAAGTATTCCCATGAACACACCCAGAGCATTGCAAAACACCCAGCCTGCGAGGTAGAACTCGCTCTGGTTTTTTTCCACTATAGAATGTATATTGGAACACAGGTGAGCCAAGGTGCCCTTGATACAAGCAGGAGACTTAGTGGCAGAAGTTGAACCTACTGCTTAAAGCAGAGAGAAGACCTCTGGGAGGCCCAGTGGGGACAGAAGGTTAACAAATCCTCACCCTCCCTCCATGAGATTTGACCTTGGGTTAATTTTCTTAAATTCGTTGTCTTGGAAACCTGATTTTAAAAAGTCAGTGTCTACTATGTTACTAGGCAACTTTTCTTATGGTCAGAACGATCCCACATTGGTTGAATCATATCTGGCTGGCCCTACCAGAGATACTTGACAGAGGTCTCAAGCTTGAGGCTCCCTAAATTCACTGGCTGTGTCCTTCCCAGGGACCTTGGAAGCCATTTCTATAGAGTTGTTACAAGGAATTGTGTGGGTTATCAACCAGGGAGGCTCCCACAGCGCCCCCAGTGGGTCTCGTGTCCTTGGACATGAGTGTCACCTGGGCAGAAGATAGCCCCTGCATGGCTGGCCAGACTGGTGCCAGCATTCTGATGGAAGTGATTTCAGGTGCTGATCTGCTGGGCCAAGCGTGGCCAGTGGTAGTCCCAAGAGTCTAAATGCTTCATAGAGCTTAAGAGGACTTGTGGTGGCCACTGAGACCCAGAGAGCCAGGTTTCCAGGGTACACAGGTGAGTGCCCAAGGCCATCCCCCAGCTGCTCAGCAGAGATCTCAAAGCCACCAGTGCTGGCACACAAACAACCTCACACCACTGACGCTGGCCATTGGACACTCCCAGAAGAACCTCTGTTCCCCTGTCTCTGAAATCGGAATCTCTCTGGCTCTACCTTCATCCGCTCCTCCTACCACCCACTGTCAGCTCTTGCTTCTACAATCACGTCTGCACCCTAGCGAGGGGATCTGGGAAGGGAAATGTTGACCTTGCGGAACCATGGACCCTTGATACGGGACATTCTCCTAGCACAGTGATGTCATCAGCAGTTCTAGGCACTGAGAAAGTTGGCAAAGATCCAACACGATCTGCCCATTTACAAGTGTGTCATTTGTACTGTTCCGCACTTTATTTATTTGAAAGGCAAAGAGACGAGACCTCCCACTCACTAACTCTGCAGATGCCTGCAACAGCTAGGGCTGGATCAGGCTGCAGCCAGGATCTGCCCCTCAATCCAGGTCTCCCATGTGGGTGGCGAGAACCCAGCCACTTGGGCCATCACCTGCTGCTCCCCAGGGTGTACATTATCAGGGAGCTGGAATCAGGAGCAGAACCAGGGCTCAGATCCAGGCTCTCCAGTATGGGAGTGGACATCGCAAATTGGCAATGTCTTAACTGCTTGGCCAAATAGCCCACACCTTTTTAAAAAATTTCTCAAAATGGATTTAGTTTGTTGACTCGAAAGGCAGACCACAGAGATGTTCAGTATTTTTGACCATCAATAGCCAGAAAAGTCATAACCGATCGGCTAATCCACCATGATTGAAGACCACAATGCTGCTCCAGCATCCGGACTCCTGGATGCCCCCCGCCCCCCCGGGCATCCAAGCAGGGGTTCGGAGGAAGAATGCTGCCTCTTTTCTCCCAGAGGGCTGGAGCAAGGCTGGCCCCTGTGCCGTCCACTAAAAGGCCCCACCCAGGGCCAGGGGGTCTGGAGGAATTCAGTGTTGGAGGGTGAATGGGGATGTGCTGGGAGAGAGCAGACCACTGGCAGACCTGGTTTCTGCAGGGCTGGCCTGCAATCTCAACCACTGTTTAAACAGTTTCAAAGCAAAAAAAAAAAAAAAAAAAGCATGGTGCATTGTAAATAATTGTCTTAAAAAAATGACGCACCTATAACTTGAGCATTGCTGTGACTGGTTGTCATCTGGCCCAGGTGAAAACTGTTTTAATCCCAATATGTTTCAGACTGTAGGTTACAGCCCATGAGTGGACCAATAAATCAAAGTGGTGCAGAGATGAACGCACAGTGCCCCCAGCAAGCCCGGTCTGGCCCATGGGCTGTTTTTATGCATAAAGTTTTATTGGAGCACACTCATTTGTTTACATGTGATCAATGGCTGCGTTTGCTCTGTGCCAGACTTGATTTGTCATGACAGAGGCTTTAAGGTCCACAAAGCTCAAAATAGTCTTTGATCCTTTCCAGAGAACATTTGCAGACTCCAACTGCGGGTTGTAACCTCCATTTCTAAAAAATGGGCTAGAGTTGCATTTAAAACATTAGAGTAGTTTGCATGAGGTAAAGTGAACTCCAGGTGTATTAACCTAACTGGAGTTGAATCACTTGCCCAAGGTCACACAGCAGAAGGTGGAGGACTAGAACTGGAACCATTGGAGTTAAGCACTGCTGTGTGCTTGTGTTCATGAGGTTGTTTTGCTGTAAGGACTGGCAAGGCAGTGCCTCAGTGCCTTTGAACATCCTTTGCCCACTACTTGGAGGTTTCTCTCCCTTTTGCATCATCACCTGGGGCTACTTTAGGGTTCCTCTTAAAACATCACCTCCTTCAGAAGCCCTTCCCTACCACATCAGACTGCACAAAGCAATGAGGGCCTAGCTCAGGGCGTAGCATATAGTAAGTGCTCAATAAATGCTTGCAGAACTGAACAGAAGTGGGTTTAAAACATAGGTGCTCCAGGGCCAGGCGTTGTGGCACAGCTGGTCAAGCTGCCACCTAGGGCGCCTGCATCGCGTATCAGAATGCCAGTTCAAGTCCCAGCTCCTTGGCCTCCACCCTAGCTTCTTGCTGGGTTGCCTCCTGGGAGGCGGCAGACGATGGCCCAGGTGATTCCTACTTCATGGGGCCATTTTGAGGACGGATGATGTAACCCACGAGAGAGCCCAATCTCTGATACGTAGCAGGTGGCTCGGAACCAGAAAAGGCTAGCCACGCCTCCTGCAATCCAGACTGACCTCTTTGACATGGCAAGAGATTGTGATTGGCACTAGATCCTGCTCTAGGTCCTTCCTGGGTATTCACTAATTCAGCCCTCACCGTGCCCATTGAGGCGGGAGTTAGCCTTATGTCTTCCCATTTTACCGACGAGGAAACTGAGGTACAATAAGATAAAGTCGCCCACAGTCACGTGCATTTGGGCAGGTCTGCAAGTATCCTAAGTGTGCAGTGAGTGCTGGGGGACTGCTGGGAAGGGAGCTGTCTCCTAAGGGAACAGAATGTGCAGCATCGGGGCTGGGAGGTGGAGAGGCAGAGGGAGATCTGGTGTAGAGGAAGCGTCGGACGCAGCAGCAGACTGGAGGGGAGGCCGGGTGGGTGACCTGCTCCGGCATCAAGCCATGAAGAACTCCAGGGAACGCAGAGGGGCCCTGAGCAGGGAGGCGCAGAGACCAGAACCGGATCTGAGACGTCCCAGTCGTCCCCAGTAGAGGCAGAAGTTCTTTGCGTAGAGTGAGCATCTACTTGGTGCCATGCTTTGTGCAAGGCATTTTACGGGTTTAATTGAAGCCTCATGTCAACTGTAGTAGGGAGGGATGGATATCCTTCTCTAGAGAGGAGAAAATTAAGTCCTTGACCCTGAATTATATCTTAGTAGGAAAATAGTACTTGGAAACTAAGGATCCTCATAGCGCCATCAGTTTATCTCCTAATATTTAAAAATATTTTATTGAGAAATAATACATGTATGCATTTGTGGGATCCATTGTGCTATTTCAATAATGCATACACCACTTAGGAGGAATAAGTTCTGGATTTTTTTTTTTTTTTATTCTGGAGCCGGAATGCTTGGGTGAATATTCCAACTCCCATTAGCTGTGTGACCTTGAGCAAATTGGTCTACCACTCGGCACCCTGGGAGAGAATCTTAGAATCTACTTCAGAGGGCTGTTACAAAGCTAATGTGTGTTACTATGGCTAAAGCACTTGAAACTCAGCACACATTCAACTTTTCCTAAACAATGCTCATTATGATTCTGGCTGTCACGGCGTTCCTAACCTGGATAGATCCTGGAGCAGGACCCGCCAAACCTTAATGACTGGAGTCACTTGGGATCTTATTAAAATGCGGATTCTATTCCTTGGGCTGGGGTGGGGCCCAGGCTTGTCTAACAAGCTCCCAGATGAGCCTGCTGCTACCGGTCCATGGTGAATGACAAGGTCTTGTAGTTTTGTGTCTTGTCTTTACTCCCCATTGTCAAGTTACATAAGGGCAAGAAATACTTCCCTAGTGGCTTTTGTCTTCCTGGTCCAGGTTAACCCCTAAGAGGTGCCTCATGGGTATCTCGCAGACGCTGGGGGCTGCACCAAGCCCTGCGAGCCCTCCCCCCTGCCCCCACACTCCTGAGATGCTGGACCCCTCTGCAGTCTGTCCACATGAGTGGGTTCCAAAGCTCAGGTGCAGGCAGCCTGCACACCTCGCCGGCTTTGGAACAGCCGCCGGCGGGGGATGGCTGGGAGCTTCCACAATCAGTGATCATCCTTAGCCTAACTGGATGGCTCTGTGCTGTGGCGCCAGGCTGGCAAATCAGTGCCAGGCTGTGCATGGAGAGCTGAGACTGAAAGGTGTCCTGCCTGGGGCCAGCATCAGGGTGGATCCTAAATGTCACCAGCTTTGGGGATGTTAAACCCCTCTGGCCTGCGGGGATTATCTGCTTCCACCGGGTTGCCCAGGATTTTTTGATCAGCTAGAAAGAGAGATTGCACCTGACCGTAGGTGACAGTTTTAGGGGTTCAAGTTTAAGAACGACTCTTCTCTCCTCCCCCACCCCCACCCCCCAACGTGCAGGTTTAGTCTGATTGGTTGCATTTGCTGCACTTGCTTATTCCAGCATCCGGGTCTTTTCTGGATCCCACTAAACTGGCTGGTCTAGTCTAACACTGGCTTCTCTTTGTTTTATGAGAAAAGGGAGGAAAAACCTTATGTTCCTGGCACAGAGAGTAAGGAATGCAAGCTGGCCCATCAGTACAGTAAGCTTAGCTACAAGTGGCTCTTTAAATATTGCATGAGCTGAGATCGCGGGTCCTCTGCGCCGCTAGCCTCATTCCAGCAGCTTGGGGCTAATGGTTCCTGCAGGGGGGCACAGTTAGAGGAATAGGTCATTTGCCCAAGGTCACAGGGCCCAGAAGTAGTAGCACAGGAGTGTGTGCCCTGCTGGGCAGCCTGGCTCCAGAACTCACTCGTTAGCCTTGACACTGTGTGGCCGTGTGTCAGGCCCTGTGCCCGGGAGGGGGCCCCCCACGGGACCACACGTGGCTGCTGCCCCGCGCAGCTCATGTGGAGAAAGTGCTAAGCAGGAAGGAACAGAGAGACTGCTGGGGGCGAGCAGGGAAGGAGTCTTTGAGTCAGACTTCAAAAGATGGATGAGATCAGGCATTTGGGCTGGAAGGTGAGGAAGGCATTCTGGGGGAGCGAGCCCCTGGCAGAGGCTCCCGGAGGAAATCTGAAGTCGGATCCACAGGGCTGAGGCCGGCCGGCGAGGAGACCAGCCTGACCTTCCGCTGCTCTGTGGAAGCGTGGCTGTTCAAATGGGGGTTGCTGCAGAGCCCCCTGTGCCCCCGGCCCTGCAGGATCCCCAGCACCCAATGCCACCCACAGGGGACTCCGCCATGCCCCATCTGCACCAGTGCCTTAGTGGTGGTTAAGTACGAAAGCGCGTGGGAGAAAACCATGGCCTACAGGCAACACCAGGTTTTTGTTCCTTCAACCATGGGGTTAGGGTTGAAGGTTTGCCCAATGGGAGAAGCATTAACACAAGGCAAATGCCAGAAAATAGAATAAGGAAGTAAATCAATTTTTTAAAGATTTATTTATTTATTTGAAAATCAGAGTTACACAGAGAGGAGAGGCAGAGACAGAGAGAGAGAGAGAGGTCTTCCATCTGCTGGTTCACTCCCCAATTGGCCACAACGGCCGGAGCTGCACTGATCCGAAGTCGGGAGCCAGGAGCTTCTTCCTGGTCTTCCATGTGGGTGCAGGGGCCCAAGGACTTGGGGCATCTTCTGCTTTCCCAGGCCATAGCAGAGAGCTGGATCAGAAGTGGAGGGGCCGGGTCTCAAACCGGCGCCCATATGAGATGCCGTTGCTTCAGGCCAGGGCGTTAACCCACTGCGCCACAGCACCAGCCCCAAAGCTAATCAATTTTTTAAGACAGGGGTCAGACTTGGGACATGCCCATTCCTGGTACCTGGTTCGAGTCCCAGCTACTCCACTTCTGGTCCAGTTTCCTGCTGGTGCACATGCACCCTGGAAGATGGCAGGGGATGGCTCAAGTGCTTGGATCCCTGCCACGCACCTAGGAGACTTAGGTGGAGTTCCTGCCTCCTGGCTTCTGGCTTCAGCCCGCCCAACCCCGGCTGTGGCAGGCATTTGAGGAGCGAAGCAGCAAATGAAAGATCTCTGTCTATCTGCCTTTCATATCAGATAAAATAAGTAAATACAAATTTAAAGGGGAGGGCACATTTTGGCACAACAATTAAGATGCCACCTGGAATGGCCACATCCCATATCTAAGTGCCTGGGTTTCAGTCTTGGCTCCTGAGCATTTGGGGAACAGAAAGAGTGGAGACTCTATATCTGTGTCTGCCTCTCTCTGCCCTCCTCTCAAACCAAGACATTAAAAAAAAACACTCAGCTGCACCCAGCCCCCTGCTGTAAACCCTCAGCCAGAGCGCCCCCTGGTGGGAGAAGGCCTCCTCTGTACTCCCTGAGGCTCTGGGGTACAGTTATATCCTAAGTGCCAGTGTGTGCCAGCCCCTGCCGCCACCTTCCCTGGTTACCCTTGTTAAGCCTCATCATCGCTCTCTGCAATCCACTTCTTCTGCTACTTTTCAGCTAATAGAGGGACGGGAAGTTCAAGGACTCGTCCAAGGTCGCTCAGCTTAAGTTGGAGAGCGGATGAGCTGGAAGTTGAGCCAAACCCTGTGACCACCTCCTGGCCCCGACACGACCCCAGAGTCGCTATTTGCTGCTGGGTCTGTCTGCGCTGCCCGCCTTTGAGCTCCTCACGGGGGCAGAGGCGGGGCTTTGATCATCGCTCCCTGTCCCTGGTCGCCTGCCAGCACCTGGCGCTGAGTGGGTGGAGGATAGAAAGGCCAGCCTAGGACACGGCGGCAGGGGATGGAGCAGGGAGGGAGGAAGCCGCCATCTGGAAGGTTCCTGTAAAAGTCCCTAAGACAGAGAAGTCCCCAGCTGCCTAAGTGCCAGGTCTCTGTCTCCCAGGGAGAGCCCCTGCCCCCTTCTCCTGGGTGGCCCCAAGGGAAGCCACATCGGCCCAGGGTTTGCAGCTCTTTCTCACGTGCCTCAACCTGGCAGCTCTTGGTACGCCCTGTGTTTGGGGCCTAGGGTGCTGTGAACATTCAGGGGGGGGAAAACATTCAAAAAGGACAAAATCAGTGAAACTGAACTCTTGAAGCTGCCCAGTGCAAAGTGAGAGCCGAGGCAGCAGGGCAGGGCCAGGCAGGGGCCGAATGCCTGGGAGTAGAGAGGCCTGCCACGACAAAGCGTGCTCAGAGCGCAGCACACGTGCGATCCGTCTGCCCCAGCCCAGGCTTCCACTCAGCCTTCAAAATGGTGCCGCTGCCAGCAGCCAACATGGGGCTGGGCTCTGCATGTTAAGGGGAGAGCAGAGAACCTGGTCTTTCCCCAGCAGACACAGGCCTGAGCAGGTATTTGTTAAAGGTTTATTTGAGGCCGGCACCGCGGCTCACTAGGCTAATCCTCCGCCTTGCGGCGCTGGCACACTGGGTTCTAGTCCCGGTCGGGGCACCGATCCTGTCCCGGTTGCCCCTCTTCCAGGCCAGCTCTCTGCTGTGGCCAGGGAGTGCAGTGGAGGATGGCCCAAGTGCTTGGGCCCTGCACCCCATGGGAGACCAGGAGAAGCACCTGGCTCCTGCCATTGGATCAGCGTGGTGCGCTGGCCGCAGTGCGCCAGCCGCGGCGGCCATTGGAGGGTGAACCAACGGCAAAGGAAGACCTTTCTCTCTGTCTCTCTCTCACTGTCCACTCTGCCTGTAAAAAAAAAAAAAAAAAAAAAAAAAAAGAAAAAGAAAGGTTTATTTGAAAGACAGAATGAGAGAGAAAGAGAGAATGAATCTTCCATCCACTGGTTCACTCCCCAGATGGCTGCAACGGCCAGGGCTGGGCCAGGTGGAAGTCAGGAGCCAGGAGCTTCTTCAAGCTCTCCTACCTGGGTATCAGGGGCCCAAGCACTTGGGCCATCCTCCGCTGCTTTCCCTGGCACATTAGCAGGGAAGTGGAGCAGCCGGGACTCAAGCAGTGCCCGTGTGGGATGCCAGCACTGAGGTGGTGGCTTAACCTGCAACCCCAAGATGCCGGCCCCACTCTGAGCTGGTCCTACATTTTTTCAAGTCTATTTCTGCACACATGGCTTCTCTGTGGCAACCGTCTTCCGTGGGTTTTACGACATTACCACATTCTCCCCCTCACTTCCGGTGTGTGCTCCCGGGGGCTGTGCTGTGTTTTTTTTTCACAGGTACAACCAAAGATGCTAGGAACTCAGATATTTATGTTAGCCTAATTTTTTTTACTGAAAACTTATATATGCTCTTTTTTTAATTTTGAAAAATACGGAAACATATAAGAAAGGAAATTACTATTACCTCCAATTCCGCTACCCAGAGGTAACCAGAATGATCATTCTCGTATATTTTCTTGATTCCTTTAATGCAAGGAGTCAGGGGTATTAGAACGGCTGTACACAGTGTGTATAACTTTATGTCTTTTTATTTCACCTGATAGTGTACCAGAAGGAGTCCCCTGCTCCCACCACAGAACGTTCACCAACATCATTTGTAATGACTGCAGAGTATCTTGTCTTGTGAATGTCCCATCATTTGCCTAACAGCTCCCTGGTCGCTGGTCATTTGTGTTGTTTCCAACTTGTGTTCTTTTAAAACTACCCACAGTAGTGTGACTGAAACCCCCGGGAGGAAGGAAAGGGTGTCAAAGAAAAATAATCACCTGTTTGGAGTAGAGCAGCCAAAGGGTTCACGCACAGCCAAAGGGTTCACGCACAGCCAAAGGGTTCACGCACAGCCAAAGGGTTCACGCGCGGGCCCCTGGTGGCCTGTGTGAGTGAGTCCCTGCTGAGGAGCCAGCCCTGCCAGGAGCAGGCCCCCAGCCCCACGCTGTTGCTCTTCCGGGGGCCAAGGCCTTGCGGCCCCTGTAAGGAGGAGTGGTGCCCACCTGGCTTGTGCGGTTCCCGGGAATCTTGGAGCGCGTGGGTGCCTGTTCCCTGGGGATCTCACAAGATTCTCGCAGCAAAGCTAGAGGGAGGGGAGTTGCTTTTCCCAAGTTACTTTTACAAGATCGATTCCAGAAAAGTCTCACAGTTTGCCGAAAGGCACACGCTATCCTCTGCATGACCAAAGAGACCCCAGGGTGCTGCTCTGGGGCATCCCTGGGGACCCCCACCCATCTTCCTGTATCGCGTTTAGAATGAGCCAGAGCGTGCCAGCTCCCTCCAACGGCAAGCTGTCAGCTCGCCCTCTGTGCCAATTCCATTGCACGCGCACTTGGCCAAGTCTGGAAGAGGAAGACTCCCCAGTCCCAGGTTTGGGTTGGCCTGATGCTCGTGTTTGCTGGCTCGTAATTCTGGATTATTTAGCTCTGTCCTGTGTTTTCCATTGGAATCAGAAACATGCGCTGTGAAGGCCTCCTTCGTTCTGGTGGGAGGAATCCAGTCATGATTCAGCCAGGCAGGTCCAAGCCTGCCCCGGAATCCAGGCCGAGAGGCCGGTGGAGGGCGGGGTGGGGGTGGGGTGGCAGGGGTAGCAGTGGGGTGGAGGTTGGGCGGCTCCTAGGCCTCCAACCCCTTCCCTCTGCTGAGTTCAGACTCCCGCCGGTCCCTTTGTGCAGTCTTGGATGGCATTGTTCTCTCTCAGCCTCATTCACAGATGCCCACCCCTCCCTGGCCACGCCCCCACCCCGAACAGCAGGGCATTGCGCAGAGGGACAAGGAAACCAGCAAATGGGTGAGGCCAAGGACCAACCTGAAAACAGTGGCAATGACACAGCAGCTTCCACTGCCTCTGGGACCCTTCCCTCGAGCTCCCTTGGCAGACCCCAGGGCACTGTTATCCCAGGTCACCCTGCGCTTTGCACGGCGGCCCGCCTCGCGCTTCCTTCCCTGATGGTCACTGTCCCCGGTCAGCAGTCAGGAGCTCACTCTCACGTATGCACCTGTCATGGAGGACAATCGAGCGGACTTCATGCCACCGGGACTTTCCCGGAAAGCCAGGGCCGTGTGGCCATGCCAGACCCCCCCCTGCTGGGATGAACCCTGTGGACCAGACCTCGAATCCCTCATCCTCCATGGAACTCAGCCCAGACCCTTGTTCCAAGGAGATGCTCCGTACTGAGGGCCCCAAGCTGTGCCCGCTGCTCCGTGAATGGCTCTGCCACTGCGAGCATCAATCATCTCTCGGGCTCATCCTCCAGCACGCCTCCCACCCACCTCCCCCTTCAGCTGCCCCCGGCCACACAGAGTCCCCGGAACTGCCTGACCTGTCCCCATCGGACTCCCTCGGCCTGGATTCATTTTGCCAACCCTCCTCCTTCCCACATGCATGCTCAGGACAGGATTCCCCAGCGCCCCCAGGCCTCACTTGCGGCTGGCGTGGCCACTCCTACTTCTGTCTGCCAGAAGACTGGGTGTGTTTCCTTGTCACAGAGCTTTCCCGTGGGTGGTGGGCCTGAGAGCGGCTTTTCTCGTGCTTTTCACAGTAGACCAGCAGCTCCCTGAGGTCCGGGACTTCTCAGTATCACCAAGGGTTGATGCTGTTTCGTAGCTGTACTTAGTTATTCGTTCCTCCGTTCGGTGGATATTTATAGAGCACCTACTATATGCCAAGCAAGAGAGCTGCCTTCTTGGAGTTTAGTGCGAAAGAAGGCAGCAAGGGGAAAAGCATAAATAATTAAATACTGGGGCCAGTGTTGTGCTCAGCAAGTTAAGCCACTGCCTGTGACACCAACATCCCTTAGGAGCACCAGTTCGAGTCCTGGCTGCTCCCCTTCCAGTTTGGCTCTCTTCTAAAGCACCTGGAAAAGCAGCAGAAGGTGGCCCAAGTACTTGGGTCTCTGCTACCCATGTGGGAGACCCATGTAGAATTCTAGGCTCCTGGGAGTGAACCATTGGAAGATCTCTCTCTCTCTGTCTCTCTCTGTCGCTTCCTCTCTGTAACTCTGCCTTTCAAATAAATACATCTTGGCTCATTCCCCAAATGGCTACAATGGCCAGGGCTGGGCCAGGCCAAATCCAGGGGCCTGGAATTCTGTCTAGATCTCCCATGTGGGCACAGGTTGGGCCATTCTCTGCTGCTTTCCCAGGCACATTAGCAGGGAGCTGGGTTGACAGGGAAGTAGCCAGGGCAGTGCAGCCTGTGGATTAACCTGTGACACCACATCACAGGTCCCTGCAAGGCACTATTTTAGGCAGCGTGGTCAGGGAAGATTTCTCTAAGGAGGTAACATTTGAACAGAGACCTAAAGAAAGGCAGCAAACCATGTGGCTATCTGAGGAAAGCTCTCACCAGGCAGAGAGAACAGTCAGTGCAAAGGCCCTGGGGTGGGAGCATTCCTGGCATGGGCAAGGACCAGCCAGGAGGCCAAGGAGGCTGGAGCAGCATGAGTGAGGGGGGAGAGTGGTAGAAGGCGAAGTTCAGGGTGAGCCAGCTGAGATCCTGCAAGGCCATTAAAGAAGCTCAGTAACTGGTAGACTGAATTAAATTGAGTTGAACTGAACAAACACAAATTGAGTCTCCTGGACCATGCAGTATCCCAAGTCTGCCCTGACTACCCATGAACAGCCCCACGTGGCCGTTTTCAGCCCTGTTCGTGAGCATGTCTGCCTCTGCTCTCTGGTCCTAGCACGGCCTTGGCACGCGTTGCAAGGGCCCTGTGGCCGGGGACACTCCTGCCAGTCCTTGCCACGTGGACGGTTTTCATGGTGATGGTGGATCCGGTGCAGGCAACGTATGAACCTGGGAGGAAAAGGCACCTAATGCTGGCCCTTCCTTTCTGTCTCCCCCACACTCTGAAGTCTTCGAGAGCCCCTGGGGTTAATTTTAGGCTGTTGGCAGGATCCTGAGTCTAAGTCTTAACATAGTTTTTACCCAAGCCTGGTTCTCATTAAATCTTAATTATGTGAAATTCCTACCCTAATGCAAGTGAAAACAAGCCACACGTTTTGCTATTTTTATCTTCCTCCTTAGCCTACCTCAGCCATTCCAGGGAACCACCCCCCAGATTGAAGTGGGAAGCCTGCCACAATTCCTGCCAAGGAAATTCACAGTCATGCATTCATTCCTTCGCTTAGCAAACATCCATTCATTCACTCAAAGTTGATCGGACACCTGCAGGATACAGAACGCAGGCTAAAGCCCTGCGCGCGTGAAGCTGATAGCCTAGCGGAGGAGCTGGAAGAGACCGGGAAATTCATACCAGGGTCATAGTGAGGAGTGACAGGCGCTACTCTGGGCCACTTTGGAGTATCCAAAATTTATGCGCCTTCCCACCGTGTGGTTGGGGATGGTGGTGAAAGCATGGGGTGCAGCAATAATATGCTACAAATCAGTGGTGTTTAGAACCATGCACAGAATGCTACAGAAATCACAGGGAACAGGTGGCTCACTGTGCTGGGAGCGTGGGGGGCCCTCAGAGAACACTGCTCAGAGAAGGCGACATTTGAGCGGCACCCTGGGAGATCAAGGGGACTCCACTGGGTAGAGCGGGTAGAAAGAGAAGAGTTCATCAGCTGGGGGGAAGACGGGCAGAGATGGGCGCACACGGGATGTTCCAGAAATGGCTGGGCATTTGCTGAGATCAAAGTGTGCAGTGCTAGACAGGTGTGGAATGGGAGCATGAGAGACTGAGAATAGATTGGTGCCAGTCGAGCAGTGGCCAGGCTAAGCAAGGCATGTATGTCTTCACCAGAAGAGCAGGTCTACACAGGAGTGTGTTCTTCCCGGCGGCAACGCCAAAGGATTGAAGAGAGAAACTAAGATCAGGCAATGATCATGAAACTAATGTAGCGATCTTACCTTTTTTAAAAACAAATATTTATTTTTATTTCTTTGAAAGAGTTACAGAGAGAGGTAGAGACAGAGAGAGTCTTCCATCCACTGGTTCACTCCCCAGATGGCCGCAACAGCCAGAGCTGCACTGATCTGAAGCCAGGAGCCAGGAGCTTCTTCCTGGTCTCCCACATGGGTGCAGGGGCCCAAGCACTTGGGCCATCTTCTACTGCTTTCCCAGGCCATAGCAGAGAGCTGGATTGGAAGAGGAGCAGCTGGGACTAGAACTGGTGCCCGTATAGGATGCCAGCACTTCATGCCAGGGCATTAACCTGCTGTGCCACAGTGCCAGCCCCTATGCAGCAATCCTATCTTAAATGGCCAATCCATTACATAAGGAGGGCTGGACTTTGAGAGTTCCGAGGGGCTCCCCAAGTCATCTGGTCCAACCTCATGACAAACAGTGAACACAACACACTGTGCACGGGACAGTCCGACCAAGACAGTAGCCCTGCGGCTTCCTGTCCCAGCCTCCGAGCCGCAGCTCCTGGGAGTTTTATGCAGCGTAGAGATCTGCTCCCTGGAGCCTCCATCAGGACTCCCACTTTGTCCCATTGGGGCTTCCAGAACCACTCCAATTCCTAATTCAGATGCAACTGTTCAGTGCCTAAAATGAGCTGTCAATTACAAGTGCCTTCTGCGTACCAGGCAAGCCTGCAGGGCACAGATTTTCCCATTTCCTGATTGGCAGCTAGAGCTCATTGGCCATTGGTTCGTTTATTTGGCAGCACGGGGACTAAAACACACCAGTGTCTGGCTGCACGGCAGGCACTCTTGGAAACAGCCAGCAGCTTGACAAGAATTAGGTCTCCTCTGCTCCTATGAAAGGTTCTGCCCTGGACACTCAACAGAGAGGAGCCAAAGGAGAATAGCATGGCTCCTGCATCCCAGGGACCCCTGTGCTGGTGATCTGGACACAGGAGCCGCCACCCAAGCTTTGCAGTGACCTGGGTGCGATGTGAGCTTGCAGCCTGCCTGGCTAGTCCAGGAGAGGCCAGTGCCTGATTTCTGCTTAGCCTGGGGTGTGGGCCTGAGGCACACCCAGTGCAGGAGCTGCCCCCACTGAGCCCATGCGTGGGAAAAGGGGTCTGTGGTGTCGAAGGCGATAGGAGGGGGCCGTATACCCAGACAGATGGAAGGCAGGCACTTGGAGTGGAGACTCAGAGTTGAGTAAATCAATGCTTTGGCTTGGACTCATCGCAGCACTGGGCAGAGGGATCTACAGCCAGACCGAGTGGCTGGAAAGCTGGAAGCAGAATGAGAACAGGTGTTAGGGTCTAATGGGTAAAGCAGTAAGAACTCGACCTGTGCACAGAGCCTGGGTGCAGGAGCTCCCCCTCTGGGCATCTTGTGGTATTGCCTCAGTTGTGGCAGAAGGACTTCAGGGAAATGGGCAGGACCCTGACTTGTTAGTGGTGTCTTTGTTGCCCAGTTATTTTTTTTCTGAACCTGATGATGTTGTGTTTTTCTTAGCCTAGTGTTTACATTTGAAACAACCTTGACCTAGGTGTTCAAGGGCCTGATGTAGAAGACGGTGTCTGACTGCACATCTCTCATATAATTGCACTTCTGCCCTACCCCACCCCACCCCCACCCCCACCACCGTTACCGCATTTGCTCTCCATTACCTGTGGGTGAAAGAGGCGTCAAGGGGTGGGTGACATCTGCACAGTAGCCGCCCCCCTTACATCCAGTGCCCATTCAGCCCTGCAGCCCTGCCGAGCCCAGACCCTGCACCCCGCCAGCTCCGTCAAGGGCAGTGCCCAGCCTGGAGGGCTCTGCTGCTTCCTTGGTTGCGAGCTTTGGATGGCGGTTCTTCTGCCACCCTAGGGCTGGCCCCAGAACTCAACCCCTTCCTTGGCACGAGAGAGAGGAGCCATTGGATCCTCCCGGGAAAGGTAGGACCGGCCAGCGTGGGTGGGTAGGAACACACTCCCTCTCCTTCTCTCCTTTCCAGTGTGTGTGGACAGAGTGAGCTGCCCTGTGTTCCAGGAGTCCTTTCCTGGGTAGCGCCCACGTGCTGCTCTCCTGATTTTCTTTCTTTTATCAGAACCACGAGCTTCCTTCCTGGCTGATATCCCTCGCCCCCAGACTCGGCAGAGGGCAGCCTGAGAAGCCAGGTGCACGTGTGCTTCCTGCTTGTGCACACGAACAGCTCATAAATCCGCCACAAGGCCACGTGGTGGTTTTGTGCAGGCCCCAAAGCCGCCTCTTTGCCGCCCCCCCTCCCCCGTCTCTGCCTTGGTTTTTAAGGCTCCTGGGGATTTTTCTTTTCTTCTCTTCCTTTCTCTGGGTTCCTTTTTTATTTTTCTAGTCACTGGGCAGTTCTAGCCCATTTCCTTCCCTTGCTTTTTCAAAGGAGCCCTTTCATTCTGCGTGGCGCCCTTCTCGTCTTTATTATCCCAGCTATCCTTGGCACACTGGGGCTGTCTGAGACAGATTGTGTTTATTTATCCATCATTTATAGCCAATCTAATGCTGAACTGGACTTAAAGAGGTACACCATGTGCGTTAACTATAACAGAACCAAAAAAAAAAAAAAAACAGTACAAAAGCCGTGCCGCTGAGCATAAGGAAGAGCTGGGCGTTTGGCTCAGGGGTTGAGCTGCTGCTTGGGATGTCTGTATGCCACATCAGAGTGCCTGGGTTCGAGTCCCACCTCTGCTGCTGACTCCAGCTGCTGCTTCCGTGCACCATGGGAGGCAGCAGGTGATGCCGCAGGGACTTGGATCTCTGTTACCCACAAGAGAGACCCGGATGTTGTTCCAGGCTCCTGGCTTCCCCCTGACTCAGCCCCACCTGCTGCAGGCATTTGGGAAGTGAATCAGCTGATGGACAAGTGCTCTTTCTCTCTACGTTTCAAATAAATAAAAGTTAAAAAGTAAGGAAGACTACTATATCAGAAAAATCTTTCATAAGGTTGCTTATTGCCATTGAGTACAAAATTTAGAGTTGAGGTTCTTGGCCACCAAGGCATTGTCTAACTCATCATCTAATATGTTTTAAGATTTATTTATTTGAGAGAATTACAGAGAAATGGAGAGAGAGAGAGAGAGAGAGAGAGATCTTCTATCCACTGGTTTACTCCCCAAATGGCCGCAACAGCTGGAACTGAGCCAATCCAAAGGCAGGATCCAGGAGCTTCCTCTGGGTCTCCCACGTGGGTGCGGGGGCTCAAGGACTTGGACCATCCTCCACTGCTTTCCCAGGTGCATTAGCAGGGAGCTGGATTGGAAGTGGAGCAGCTGGGACTGGAACCAGCACCCATATAGGATGCCAGCACTGCAGGCTGAGGCTTTAACTTGCTGTACCACAGCACCGACCCATCAACTTGGACTTTTGTCTGGACCAGTACTGACCCAAAAGATAGCCCATGGAACTGTGTGGTCCAGTAGAGTGGCCACTAACCCGTCCTGCCAGCCGCATTTCCACTGCCCGGGGGCCACACAAGGCCGCTGGCGACCCCGTGGGGCAGCACAGTCCTAGGACTTGTCCATCAGAGCGGAAAGTTCTCCTGGACGGAAGGTTCCACCGGAAGCCACCCTCCAAGGTGCTTTTCTAACTTCCTTCTACCGATATTGTTATTTCTGTCTTTCAAAATAGTGTACTGTTATTTTAAGTTTCCATTCCCTGGTATGTCTGCCTGGGGAGGCCCTGAGGCCCAGATGGACGGGCACAGAGCCCAGATTATTCTGTGACAGTACCGATGGCCCAGGGAGTCTTAGCTGTCTTGAGTCTGCGTTTGGAGGAGGATTCTGACTGAGCGGGGCTGGAGCGTAAATTTAAGCCAATCCCATCACGCTGCTGAGCGCAGGGTACTGTGAGGTCAAGGGATTTCTTACAAGGGAACTAGAATCAATTCCGCAAAGCCACAGCCTGGGGGTGAGGACGCTGGGGACAGCAGAGGCAGCCCCAGGCCGCGCTGGGCCCCTCCTTCGCGAGCCCTCCGCCTTGGGCTCGCAGGACAGACGGATTCTGCCTGGTGTTTGGAAACTGATGTGTTCATCTTTAAATTTAAATATTTTGCTTGCTTGCAAGAAAACTTCTGCGAGAAGAAAGACTTCAAGGTGTGTTTCTGGCCCCAAGAGCATCTGTATAGTTATTCTTGTTGGTTGGGCTGATTATAAGAGGTTCAAGGCTGTCCTTACAAGTTTACATATGGTTGATGGACAAAACTCAACTTCCCATAACTTTGTTTACACCTTCAAATAAATGAACACAATTCATTGTAGCAAATATTTTAGCAAGAGTGCTCCTCAGAGTGATTGTAGTCCCAAGGTTACAAGTGCACAGGGCTTTTTTTTTTTTTTTTTTTTTTGGAAAGTCAGAGTTAGAGAGAGGTCTTCCATTTGCTGGTTCACTCCCCAGAAGACATAACAGCAGGGCTGGGCCAGGCCAAAGCCAGGAGCCAGGAGCTTCTTCCAGGTCTCCCATGTGGGTGCAGGGGCTCAAGCCCTTGGGCCATCCAACGCTGCTTTTCCCAAGCCATTAGCAGGGAGCTGGATCAGAAGTAGAGCAGCCAGGACTCGAACCAGCACCCATGTGGGATGCCAGCACTGCAGGTGGCAGCTTTACCCGCTACCCTCAGTGCTGGCCCCACAAGTGTGCAGTTCTGAGAAAATAACCATTTAAAGGAAAGCTTTGTACACATTTTTTGTAAACAGAAAGAAACTCAAAGCCATGAGCATAAAGATAAAATAGATAAATAGGACGACTGAAATTATATGGGAACTGATAGAAGTGCCACACCGAATTAGATGCAGCCATGAGAGACAGGAAACCCAAAGAGCAGGTGTGTGTACAAGATAGTTCATTTTTCCTTTGAACCAAGTCTGGAAGGAAAAAGCCAGAATAGGAATGGCTACTTAAGCATTGGCCAGAAATCTTGAGTCATCTATCTTGTTGCTCTACTTTCATGAGTGAGTGTAATTTGAGACTTTTCATTGAAATAAAATAAATAGTGCTAGGATTGTTAAAACACTAGTCATGACCTCATGGTCCAATTTGGCTGTTTATGCACCAGCCATTGTGTCCACATCCATGCCTTAGAATAAAGGCGGGCTGGAGGAGGTTGGGCAGCTTCCCTTTAGGGCCTGTCCTGGAAGTCTCACTTCTTCTCCTTATCCCTGTTGTAAGAGCGAGGGAGGCTCAGCACTGTCATCTTGGTGGCAGGGTGGTCGTGAGCCCAGCTGAAGAGCAGCGGTTTTCTTTTACTAAGGAGGAAGAGGAGAAGTGCAGAGAGACAGCCGGCAGTCTGCTGCGGTGTGAAAATATCCCCCATCGACTCTAAGCAGAGTCAGGGCTAACCGTCGTTTGCCCCCTCAGAGGTATTTCTGTCTACCATTCCTAGTGTTGCTTGTCAGACGTCCCAAGTTTATGTCCATCCTGTGTTTCTCGAGTATTCCTCCAACTGAGGAAGAATTCAAGTCTTGGGAACTTGGAGTTCTAGTCCAGAAGTTGCCAGGCGCCTCCCCTGCCTCCCTCTGAGCATGGTCTGCACCAGGGCTTTTCCCTCCACAGCTCGCTCTCCTCCCGCTCAGATCCAGTCACACCAAGCTGAGTTCCTCCCGAGCACCACGCCCCAGCCTGCCGCTGGGCCTTTGCACGTGCCTGTCTTACATACAAGGAAACTGAGGCACAGGAGGTTAAGTCACTTGCCCAATGCCCCACAGCTAGCCAGGGGTGGTGACCGGGCTCACGCGTGTGCAGGGAGCAGCCCCTGTCTGCCACACCGGCCCCGGATCTGATGGCACGGTGGATTCCTTTGCGAGGCCGCAAGCTGCTCTGACGGACTTTCGGTTTTGAGCATTCCAGAGACAGAGCTGGGCGCACCTGACTCCGGCAGCGCATCCTGGCCTCTGCCTCTTGGCCTTGACCCAGGCCGAGCCCTGCCCCTGGAGGCCTCTCGAGCCACTTCTGCCCAGGAGTGAAGCCGGGTCGCCTCTGCCACCTCTGGGCCAGTCTGTTGTTGTGCCCGAGGCTGTGAGGAGGGTTCCTGGCCAGCCCCGCAGAGCCTGTGGCTTCCCTCCCAGGGCCGTTTATACCCTGGGCCCCCGTCATCACCCCACCCCCTGGGAGATCAGCTTCCCACCACAGAGGCCTCCACGCCTGTAAGCCAGGCTGCACTGTGGCACAGCCAATAGCAATCACCTAGGGAGGAGGAGGGGGCGGGCTGGTGTGCTGGACCCGGACCCCACGTGGGCTGTGACAAAGGACACCGGGCCTGCCGACCATCCTGCAGCTCAGAGCTAGCACCCCCCAGACCCAGCACCTCGTGAGAAAATGCCCAGGGGGATAGGCTAAGATGCAGGTGCCAGGTGCATAGCCACGTAGCAGCCCCTAGAGCCACCAGGTCCTGATCCCCAGACCGGTAAGCTTCACTATAAAGGAAAAGAGAGGGGAGGGGCTTTGCAGGTGTGGTTCAGACATGACCTTGATGTGGGGAGATTTTCCTGGATTTCTGGCCCTGAGTCCCATCACAAGTGTCCTTACACGGAGATTGGACCCTCCTGGAGTGAGAGGAGGCAATGTGAAGACGCAGGCAGGGCCGGGAGCGATGCAGCCACAAGCCAAGGGATGCCAGCGACTTCCAGATGCCGGGCAAGGCACAGAGAGAGTGCTGCCCTTCTGTCACCTTGACTTTGGACCTGGGGCCTCCAGGCCCAGCTGTTGCAATTGGAAGGCACCACATTTGGGGTGGAGTGGTTTGTTACAGTGGCAGAAGCCAGATGGAGCCACAGCCTGGGAAAGCAGGAGAGGGTGGGAGGGAAGCAGCCCTTCTGTGCAGCCATTGGTGGGCAAGGAGGAGACCGGCCTTGTGAGGTGACCATTTTTGCCCCGCCTGGACCCACGCCTTAGCCCCCCAGCCCTCTCAATCACATCCCGCAGAACCTGTAAGAAGAAGCCAAAGAGAAGTTTCCGTGGTTGCTTGCAGGCCTGCAGGTGCCATCGGCAGAAATCTCCCAGTGCCCTCTTCAGGCAACTTACGTCACTGCCCCAGGTGCAGAGGACTTGACCTTCTGGGTACAAAAGGGCTTACTTTGCCCTGAAGGCATCGACCTGCCCCCAGGATGCCTCCTTTCAGGGTCCCCAGGCAGTGTCGGGAAGTGCAGCACCCCAAGTTTTCCACGGTCATGTGCAGTGGAGAAGGGGCAACTGTGGGGGCAGGAGGTTGCACCTGTGCGTGTAATTAAATCCCATTGCAGGCGGCTGTTGGTCACAGATCCAACTGGATTGGGTTGAGGTGGAGAGAGGGAGGGAGAGAGAAGGACGGATAGAGAGATGATTGATAGAGGATGGATGGATGGATGGATGGATGGATAGATAGGTAGGTAGGTAGATAGATAGATAGATGCCCTGTTGGTTTATCTCTTCATACATACACATACGTCCACGCATACAGATCAGACTTACGGAACTGGCAGTTGTAAAACCCTCAGAGGAAGCCAGCCGGCTTGAGGCGTGATGTGGCTGGACCCTCAGATCCTTCCTGGGGCTGGCGGCATGGCCTCTTCCTCCGGGAGAGGGAGTCTTCTCTCTCCTAAGACTCATCCCGCTGATTGGACGGAGCCCACCGCATGGTGGCGCGTGTGCCGCTTTACTCACCCTCTGCCAATTCCAATGTAAATCTCATCGGGAGAAACAGCTGCAGGGCCACCCTGAGGCCAGGTGTCAGGGTACCGCGACCTCGCCAAGCGGACACGGGACGCCAGCACCCCAAGGCTTCCTGAGATGATACCAGACACTCTCCTGATACGAAATCTCCTTCCAACAAAGGAATGGTGGTTCGGTTTAAATCAACTCCCCGAGACAAAAGGTCCGCTAGCATTGCTGGAGGAGCAGCCCGCCCCTGTGGCCAGAGCTGAGATGAACCAGCGCTGGCTTTCCCAGCCACCCTTGCGGTTCGGCCCGGACTGGGAACTAGGCTCAGTCAATCTGATGCGCTGACCCAGCTTTCCTGGGGAGCTCTGGGTGCAGACACGGTCCTTCTTCCAGCCCACTGTTCCCTGAGCCTCGGGCCCCTCTCGAAGCTTTGTCACGTGTGGTCCCACTTTCCCCGCCTTAGACGCCACCCCAGCGGCCACCTTCCCTGCTTTCTGGCTTGAGTCCTGATGCTGCTCCTGTGGACTCAATGACTCAGAATGTGTCCCGTGGACCCGCAGTCACAGTCACTGCCAAGCGATCACTCAAAATGCAGACCCTCGGGCCCCGCCCCAGACCTGCTGAATCGGAACCTGCATTTTCCCAAAATCAGGTGAGCACATTAGGATTCAAAACCACTGCCCCAGAACACACCCTCTGGTTCTTCCCATCCAAGCCGGCTGCTGTCTGGCCACGCCCGACAGGAGGGCTGTCGCTATAGTAACCAGTGAGGACCACCTCTTACTCCTGCTGCATTCAGGGTGAGCCTGTGGTGAGCATTGCTATAGAAACCAGCACAGGGCAGTGCCTCCTAGCGACTCAGCCGTGGTTCCTACACAAACATCCGAATCCCTAGGCAGCCTGGGGAACGGCTACCACGGGGAAAGTCAAGGCTATGCAGTATCTAAAGGAAAGGCTGGAGCAACCTCCTTCCACGTGGCTCCGGGTGGCGAGGCCTTTGCCTGCATCTGGCCGGGAGCAGGGTGAGCCGGGCTGAGCACCGTGTAGGGGATGCTGATGAGAGCTGATGATGGGGAGCACTTCTGAGGGACCTGGCGCCGGGCTTCTGTGCGTCATCACACCCAGTTCTGAGCTCCACGTAGGATGTGCTCCCTGTGGCTGCTTGCAGCACTCACACAAATGGGCAGGCTCAAAACAGCTCGTGCGGGCTCAGCCTCCAGGAGGCTGCAAGGCCGGTTCCTGCTGGGGTCCCTCTCAGGACCTTGTGCCTGCTGTTAGGGCTCACCTGTGGAACTCTGGGTCATCTCAGGACTCTTCCTTTATCATGTGTGCAAAGTCTGTCTCCCAGGTAAGACACCGCTCACGGGTGCCAAGATCAGGATGAATGGGGGGGGGGGGTGCTATTTAGTCAGCCACCAGCTCTGAATTGGGTCCCCTTGTTATACCCATTTTCCTGATGAGAGAGCTGAGGCAGGAAAATTGCAAAGCCTTGTTCAAGGTCATAGAGCCAGCATGTGGAGCTGGAATCCGACTCCTGCTCGGTCTCTCTCCAAAGTCCAGGCTTCTAACCCTGCTTCTATCTGGATGTCCTCCAAACAGCTTTGAACTTGTCCACTATTGCCGTTTGATTGCAGGACGTCAACCCCAAAACTGTCAGCTCCCTACAGAGCGTGAACTTCTGGTCGGAGCCCCTCAGAGGCAGACAGAAACCTGCCTGGTATCCTGGGGTGAGGGCTCCCCTGCCCAAGCTTTCTTTGAAATCTGCAGTAACACGTGTCTCCATTGCCTAGTGCTGCCTCAACAGGAATTTGTTTTCCCACTGTTCGGGAGCCTGGCTTGCAGGTGGCTGCCCTCTCAGTGCCTCTTCCCATGGTCACCCTTCTGTGCATGCCTGGCCCTGGGCTCTGTGTGTCCCAGGCTCCTTTGCTTTGCTGGACCCACCCTGACGGCCCTCATTGCCTCGTCAGTACCCTGGCTCCACGACTGCTTTGGCTTCCTCGGGCTGCTGTGACAAATGGCCATGAACTTACTGGGGGAAGACAGCACACGTTCATTCTCCACCCCACCCCTGATTCTCCGTGCTGCAGATAGAAGTCCACAACCAGGGGCACCAGGCACAAACCCAGGCGTCGGCAGGTGCTGTCCTCTGACGGCTCGGAGGGGAGAATCGGTTTCCTTGCCTTCTGCAGCTTCCGGAGCTGCCTTCCGGGCCTCCCTTGACTTGTGGGCCCTGCCTCCGACTTGGAAGCCAGCCACAGAGCCACTTGTGTGAGTGTTAGGTCCTTCTGTCTCACATCTCTCTCCGTCTCCCTCTTACAAGGACCCATAGCATTTAGGAGCTGCCTGGAGAGCCCAGGACCATCCTGCCTTCCCTGGACTCTTAATTATAGCAGCAGAATCGTTTGCCATCAGCATTCACAGACTCCAGGGACTCAGCCCTGATACCTCTGGGGACCGTTATTCAGCCTCCCACAGTGATCCTTCCTCACAGATATCCTAGGCACCCCATCGCCGCTAGCCCTCCAGCTCGCCAGGGTGGGAAAGGACAGTGAGAAGATGATGATGTGAAAGTCTTTGTCAAGGGCAGGGAAAGGTCTTGTCTGCCTCAGGGCCTTTGCACGGTCTGTTCCTTTTGTCTGGCATGTTTCTCCCCCTACATACAGAAATGGCTGGCTCCTTCTCAGCTTTAAGGTCTTGTCACTTCCTTACAGAGGCCCTCCAAGCAGCCTCCCCTTAACCTTGTGTATTCTTTGCCCTGACACCCCAGCAGTGAACCACTGGACATAATTTTGTCATTGCTTTCTTATGCATTGGTTTCTGAGTTTCTTTTTTTTTTTTTTTTAGATTGATTGATTGATTGATTGATTTGACAGGAAGAGCAACAGAGAAAGAGAGAGAGAAATGGGGGGAGGAGAGAGAGAGGGAGAGAAGTACTTGCTTCTGCTGCTCCACTTTCCAAATGGCCACACAGGAACCTGAAGCTCCATCCTGGTCTCCCACATGGGTGGCAGGTGCCCAAGTACTTGGGCCATCATCTGCTGCTTTCCCAGGTGCATTTAGCAAGGAGCCGGATTGGAAGTAGAGCAGCTGGGACTCGAACTAGCGCTCCCGTATGGGAAGCAGGTGTCACATCAGAAGCTTACCCGCTGCACCACAACGTGGGCCCCGTTTCTGTTTCTTATCGGTCTCCCCAGTTAGGCTAGCAGCTCTGTGAGATAGGGACCTGCTGAGCCCTGTTCTCCGCTGTATCCCAGCCCCTGGAACGATGCCTGGTGTACGGATGCTCCCGAAAGGAGGGTTGGATTAATAAGTGACATTACCAGATGACATCTCATCAGTGTGCTCCTGTGGCCTAATCCTGAGTTTCATCTTTTCACACACTTGCTCTGAATGTGCCTATCATTCGATATTCCCCAAGTCCAGCCATGGCCTCTTTCTGTGCCCTTCGGTAGGACATTCACGGGGGGACAAAGGCCAGAGTCTGTCAGGGAGCTACTGGCAGACCCAGGGCTGGGCTGCGGTGCTGCAAAATCCCAAGGCAGGGTTTGCCCGCACACCGCACCACCCCGTTTAGTGCCCGAGCTCCCCAAGCCCTGTCAATCCCTCGTCTCCAGATCTCTCTGCACCTTTTCATCCATGCCTGTTTTCCATGCCTGGGCCTCAGCATCCTTCCTGCGCTAACTTGATCACTTTGGAATTTCTGTCTCCTTCCAGAGCCTTCCGTCCCACCCCAGTACCTCTCCAAACACCGTAGGGAGCGAAGGCTTGGGTGACGCCTGCCCTGCAGGCTTGACCCGTTGCCCTGTTCATCTCAGATCACCAGGGTCAGGGATGAACAAACCTGGCTTGCCCAGAATTCCCGCAGGAGCTTAATTCAGAGTGCGCATGCCCAGGCCACACCCCCAAGACCTATCGACCCCAAACTCTAGGTGTGAGGTGAGGACTTATGCCGTGTTCACAAGCTCCCTGCACGGTCCCGATGCCCGCCGTCCAGCGACGACCCCACAGGAGCTCCCGAAACTTTTTCCAGCCCCGGGTTCTCGAATCAAGTTCAGAATCAAGTAGCAGGCAGCGAACACTGTCCTCTTAAAATGTGTGTCAGGATAATGCAATGTCTCAGACTCTCCCAAAGAACCCATCACAACGAATGCTGGTCCCCGCCCCGCCCCCGAACAGACAAGATAAGGCTTTCTTAATGAATTACTGGCAAAGAATTCATGAGCTTATAAACTGTGGAGGTCAGAAGGGCAAAGAGAAGGCAGTGTTGGAAAGAGAGATAGGCACATCGAAAATTCCAGAGGAAGCTGGACTCCTGGGGTTCCAATATCCTATTCCACGCCTTGCTGGCTGTCTTGGAAAAGGTGTTATTTGGAAGGCAGCGGAGTGTCTTTTTGCTTCTCTTCAGAATTCATCAGGAGCTGACTGGGTGCCTTGGGACTCGCTGGGCCTGCAGCATAAAAGGCAGGAGCCACAAGCCAGCACTGTGATGGAACCCCAGCCCTCCCGGGACCTGGGCTCAGGGGGGTGGGGGGCCACCCCGCCCAGGAAAGACAGGAGCAGGGCGCCTCTGATAAGCTGCCCAGAGAGGAGTTCTTGGTGGGGGATGGGGGGTGGTGGGGGCTGATTTCCAACCAAGATGGAGACGCAGTGACAAAAAGCGAATCCTCACCTGAGACCATGGAATCCAATTCCATTGCAAGCCAACCTGTGTTTACTGAGTGTCTGATTCAGTTTCGGTGATGGAAAGAACGGGAAAACGAGACAGACAGCCTAACCGGCAGGCTGCTTCGGGCAGACACTCCCCGGGAGTCTGCCCCACGGGGCCGCGGGGCCACACACTCGATTTTATTAGCATCACCCAGTGAGAGATCGGTTAACCAGAGTGTCTCATGAACAAATATTTATGAAGTCCTGCAGCCTGCCAGGCACTGGCCTGGGGCCACAGCTGGAGCAGTGAGCAAAGTGGCAGAAGTTCTCCCTCGTGGAATTTATATTTTGTGGGGCTACTGCAGAGCTGGGCTACTGCAGGCCAGGGGAGCCCCGTGGAGTGAGGTCCATGGAGGCTGGAGTTATCAGGGGGAAAGGACCAGGGGGAGATGGGAGTTGAAGGGTACGTGGGGTGTGCATAGTTAAAGGGCCACAGGCCCGACAGACAGGGAACTGAGCTGCATGGCCAGGAGTGAACATGCAGGCTCTAGGGCGAGATCAGCTCCCCGGTGCAGCAGGTGCATGCCAAGACCTGGGGTTACAGCACCCGGGCTACCTAGTCCAGTGACTGGAGGCTGCCTCCCATCTCTCCCCAAAGCTTTTGCGATGTCATAGCTTTGTGGTCCTTAGCCACAATAAACATCATCTTCCTGAGCTGTAAAATGGGCGTAGTCAGAAGCGGCTGCCGGGATGGCCCCCCACATGATCAGCCAATCCGGCGACACAGCCAGGGATGGCCCCCCACATGATCAGCCAGTCCGGAGACGCAGCCAGGGATGGCCCCCACATGATCAGCCAATCCGGAGACACGGCCAGGGAATCAGCGTTTTTCCCGCCTCCCGCCAGGTCATTCCCAGGCCCTCTCAGGTTCCTTTAGAGCAGAGAGCTCTTTCAGTGTGGTCCCCAAACCAGCAGCACCCATGTGAGTCCTTGACTTGAAATGCCAAGTTCATTGTTGTACAGCGGGTTTGAGCCACCGCCTGTGATGCTGGCGTCCCACATCAGAGCGCCAGTTGGAGTCCCAGCTGCCCTGCTGACAGTCCAGCACTCTGCTAACGTGTCTGCGAAGGCAGCTGATGCTGGCCAAGTACCTGGGCCCCTGCCACCCACATGGGAGACCTGGATGGCTTTGGCCTGGCTCAGCCTGTTGTGGTCATTTGGGAAGTGAAGCAGCAGGTGGAACATCTGTTTCTCTCTCTGTCAGTCCACCTGTCAAATAAATAAAATGAATACCTTGTATAAAAAAACAAAATGCAGGTTCATGGGCACCTCCTCTGATCCACCAAATTAGAAACTCTGGGAGTTGGGCCAGCAACCTGCGTTTTTAACAAGCCTTCCAGAGCATTCTGAAGCACATGCAATTCACCTGGGGAGGGTTTAAAAAAAAAAAAAAGTATTTGAGAGGCAGAGTTAGAGAGAGAGTGAAGGAGAGACAGAGACTTCTGCTAATGCTTCCATCCACTGGTTCACTCCCCAAATGGCTGCAATGGCCAAAGCTGGGCTGATCCGAAGCCAGGAGCCAGGAGCTTCTTCCAGGTCTCCCACGTGGGTGCAGGGGCCCAAGGACTTGGGCCATCTTCTGCTGCTTTCCCAGGCCATAGTAGAGAGCTCAATCAGAAGTGGAACAGCCAAGACTCGAACCGGTACCCATATGGGATGCCAGCACTGCAGGCGGAGGCTTAGCCCACTATGCCCCAGTGTCAGCCCCCTGGGGAGGTTTTATAAACTACTAGTGTCCAGCAGCACCCTGGACCAGCTAAGTCCGAATCCTAGGACAGGACTCAAGTCTTCAAAAGCTCCCCGCCCCCACGTCTCACCCCAGGAATGCCCACGCGAGAGGGCAGGATTTACAGCGTCTGGGAGAAGCAAGAAGTTGCTCAAATGGTTTACGTTTGGGAAGCTGCCGTTGGGTCAGAGGCCTTGTCTCAGTTCAGGCTTGCCACAAGCTGGACCCCCTCCCCGGTTGTATTAGCACGGGAGGGACCTGAGGCTCCCAGTGTCGGGGGCAGGACTGGGTCCTCAGAGCCCAGCTGTGCTGGCCGCTCCTGGGCCAGCGCCCAGCCTGGCTCCTCCTCCAGGGGAGGCTGCTGCTGGCCCGGCTTTCTCAGTGCCTTTTCCAGGCGCTCAGCCTTTGGGCCCCGCCGTGCTTGGGCAGAGCTGAGTCCTGGGACAGCTCCAGAGGATGACGGAGAGCAAGGCCGGGGGGACGGGAGCCACATCTCAGGATTGGGCCGGGAATCCTGGAGCCCAGAGCAAGAACACCAGGCCACCCCGGGCTCTCTGCTGGCTCCAGACCCTGTGCTTGGTGCTTTAAGTGACTCATTTCCTTCGTGTTCACATGATCGCCCCAGGGATACGAGTCACCGAGTAGTGACAGCGTGCCCTCTCCTGGACACACTGCCCCCTTTTACAGATGCGGAAACTGAGGCCGAAAGAGTCCCAAGCGCCCGCCCCGGGGTCTCCACTGGGGTCCGGATGCCTCCAAAGGCTCTCCCCCTGCGCGGGAATTCAGAGGCAGGGGCTCCGGAGGGGGGGGGACGCAGGGTGGGGAGGTGGGGGGGGGCCGCGGCGAGCCGCGCCGGGGGTGGGGCCGGGCCCGCAGCCCCCGCCGCCATGGCCGCTCTAACCGCGCGTCCCCGCCTCCCGCCGCAGGCCCTTCCTCGTGCTGCCGCCGCTGATGGAGTGGATCCGGGTGGCCGTGGCGCACGCCGGCCACCGCCGCAGCTTCTCCATGGACAGCGACGACGTACGCCAGGCGGCGCGGCTGCTGCTGCCCGGCGTGGACTGCGAGCCGCGCCAGCTCCGGTAAGCGGCCGCGCGCGGGCCGGGGGGCGCGGGGGGCGCGCCGGGGCCGCCGCTGCGCTGGTTCACGGGGCGGACGCGGGCTGCACGAGGGGCAGATCCCGGGGCTCCAGGGAGGCGGCGCGGCTGAAGGGGCTCCGTGTGGGTGGCAGCCCGCTGCGGGCTCTCCCTCTTCCTGGTTCCCGGACAAGCCTGGCAGAGTCAAATCGCTGCTGGCTGAGCCAGCCCCCCAGCCCTTGCACTGCTCATGCCTGAATCCAAACCTGGCCCCATCAAGGTGAGAAATAGTCCTGGGCTACCCAGGGACTCCCAGGCTGGGGCTGGCTTTTTTTTTTTTTTTTAATCCAAAGAAAGAGAAATAAAACAGCTCACTCAGGTGAGTCATAACCTGACTGAACAGGTGAAAAGCACAGAGATCCAGTGGAGTCTGAGTGTGTGCCGTGTGCGTGTGTGTGTGCGTGTGTGCAGTGTGCGCACCATGTGGGCTCCCAGGTCACTACCTGTGCAGCTGTCTAACTCTGCCAGCTGTTTTCTAATTCCATGCACCTGCTGAGGACCCGCCCCTCCCTCCCAGGCCCTTGTAGCCCCACCCCAAGGCCAGGTGCAGGGATCTGTGCTGCGCCTTCTGCAGGCAGGTGGAGGGTGTGCGGGCCCACTCGAGCACACAGGAGCTGATCAGAGTCCCAAGTGCTGCCATTTACTGTTTGCTGCACAGAGGAGTTCATTTCTCAAAGCGCTGTTGTGCCCACTGCAAAGAGAAGGCAACTGAGGAACAAGTGGGGGAGTGACACACCCAAGGCCACAGGAGTAGGAGATGGTGGAGGCCACATGTGAATTCTAACTGCCAAGTGTTTCTGCCTCCAGGATTCTCGCTAAGTGGTCTCTGGCTGTGCCACTGTGCCTCACCTTGTCACCCAGAACAATAGCAGGTGTCAGGGGGAGAGAGGCAGCGGCCATTTCTCGAGCACCTACTATGTGTCAGATACCCCTTCCAACAAGGGATGTGTGTTCATTTCTTTCTCTTTTTTTTTTTAAAGATTTATTATTTATTTGAAAGGCAGAGAAAGAGACACAGAGAGAGAGAAAGTCTTCCATCCGCTGGTTCACTCCCCAAATGGCCACAATGGCTGGAGCTGGGCTGATCCAAAGCTAGGAGCCAGGAGCTTCCTCTGGGTCTCCCATTGTGGGTGCAGGGGCCCAAGCACTTGGGCCATCTTCCACTGCTTTCCCAGGCCATAGCAGAGAGTTGGATCGGAAGTAGAACAGCTGGGACTTGAACCAGCGCCCATATGGGATGCCGGCATCACAGGCAGAGGCTTAGCCTACTGTGCCACAGCACCAGCCCTCTGTGTGTTCGTTTCTTGCCTACTTTAATTTACCCTGCAGCAGCCTCATGAGGTTGCATAATCTTCCCATTTTACAGATAAGGAAGCCATTGGCAGGGCACCTAGCAGGTGGAGGTGCCAAGGCAGACGTCCATTGTGGCTGAGCTTCTGCAGCTTGGCCTCTGCCCCCTGCTTCCTAGGCTGGCCTCTACCCCCAGACTCACTTCCACCACTCCTGCTCACCAGCCCCAGCTGGGGCTGCCTTTGTAGCCTGACGCTGCTGGGTCGGGGAGGAGGGAAGGTGTTCCCCTGATGCTGAGTGACAAAGCGTCCCCTGTTTGTCATGCTCTGGGGAGACCCCAAGCTTACAGGTCAGGAGTTTGGTCTCCAGCTGCCCATGGCCTGGCTCCAAACCCCAGCACCACGGTTAATTAGCTGCGCAGCCTCGGGCAACCTGGTTCACCTATCTGGACCTTAGCTTTCCCATGAGTAACGTGGAGGTGTTAAATGCAGCACCTCCCTCGCTTCCTCCCAGAGCACACATGGACACGAACCACCTCCACAGGCAACACCAAGAAGGAGAGAAATGCTCACGAAGTGGTCACTGCTAGCCAGAATCCCCAAGTCTCTACCACCCCTAAAATAGCAACAAAGGCTTAACCCTGGCATTGCTTTATTTTTTTTAAAGTTCTTTTTTTTATTAAATTTATTTATTTTTTTGACAGGCAGAGTGGATAGTGAGAGAGAGAGACAAAGAGAAAGGTCTTCCTTTTTGCCGTTGGTTCCCCCTCCAATGGCCGCTGCGGCCGGCGCATCTCGCTGATCCAAAGCCAGGAGCCAGGTGCTTCTCCTGGTCTCCCATGCGGGTGCAGGGCCCAAGCACTTGGGCCATCCTCCACTGCCTTCCCGGGCCATAGCAGAGAGCTGGCCTGGAAGAGGGGCAACCGGGATAGAATCCAGCGCCCCAACCGGGACTAGAACCCGGTGTGCCGGCGCCACAAGGCGGAGGATTAGCCTGTTAAGCCATGGCGCCGGCCCTGGCATTGCTTTATAATTTGGGAAAGCCTCAAAACAAGCACAGTTATCCAGGAGAGCAGCCACCTCTGTTTCCGGAGCAGGAGATCAAGGCCCACCATCACACAGCTGTTAGGTGACAGCCAGGAGCTGGCTGTGAAGCCCGCCCAGGTCGATCCACCTGCGATCCCTCTGCTCTCCGACCCTGGACCTAGCCAAGGCTTCTCAGAGGACCCGAACACCCTCCTCCAGACACTTTCTTTTCCCCGTTCCCTGGGCTGAACCTGAGCTCAAGGGCCACCGTGCCGCTGCTCCAGCAGAGGCCATGGAGAGGGGCCACGTGCACATGCAGCTGACGGTCACACCGAGGCTTCCCATGTCAGCGCTGGCCAGCCCAAGGCTCCAGCCCTGCACGCGGGATAGACTGAGAAGCGCAGAGGCCAGAGCACTCAAGGGCGCAAAGAAGGGCCATGCTGTTTCAGTCCGTGGGCTGTTTTTGGCCACGTATCTCTTCTCGATTCATTCGTCTCTTCTCGATTCATTCGTCTCCTGGATGAGGATTGGGTGTGGACCACGTATGAACTGATTATCTCAGCGAAATGGTCATCCAATTTGGCAGCGGTTTTCAAAGATAATACTAAAACAGAGCATGCCCTTAGCTTCCCTCAATAGTTAAATCCAAGACTTACAAGTTTCGTTACTGAGTGCCATGAGAAGATAAACCAGGTGGTTTTTTTTTTTTTTAAAGAGTGCCTATTTTTCCCGTCTAGTCAGCACACACATACATGTCTACATACGTCTTCCAGTCTCATTTCATGTGGCATCAAGTAGAAGTTGCTGTCTCCAGTGTGCCAGTAACAGGACCACCGGAGCTGTATTCATCCATGCATCCAGCAAATAGACAGCAGGGATCTCCTCTGTGGCTCACACAGGCGGTCCTTTGGGCACCTGTATATCCACCCCCAACAGCTGTTCAAGGCAGGTGTTATTATCCCATTTCACAGACAAGAAGGCTGAGGCTCCCTGAGTTTATGGAACTTGTCTAAGGTCACGGAGCTGCTCAGAGGCAGAGAACGAGTCTAGGATGGAGACCTGGGCAAGGGGAGGGACACGCAGTCCCCATGTCCCTGTCCTCTACCCCGTCATTCATCTTAGAAGATGCCAGGTGAGCTCTGACATCTGCCTCCGTCAGAGCTGAGCTTCCCTCTCTAAATAACCAGCTCTGGAAAGGCGAGGGGACTTGGGTGCCGTGACACATTCGGGAAGTTGGTGTTGGCAGCCGGAGTGTCAGCACCATTAGCGCACATAATGACCTGCCAGCTGGCCGAGGTCGCGTGGCGGGAGGCAGCCGGGATGGATCCCAGCGGGACGGAGCACGCAGAGGCGAGGACTCCCAGGTCTGCCGCCAGTGCTGCCGCTGGTTGGCAGTGACCTTGGCCGGCCTCTGCCGGAGCTCCGCTTTGTCTCTTCTCGGCAACAGTGCAGCTCACCATGGTGATCAGGTGTTGAAAAGGAGCTGCGTGCTAAGCGACTGCACTCCCTGAGCTGTCAGAGGTGACCCATTTATTCTCCCTTAATTAAAGTATCAGCTCATCTAGACCTGGGGGATTTGCCCCGCCCCCCTTTTTATTCTTGTCCTTTGGGAGATGAAGAGTGGTGGGAGGAGGGGGGAGGCAGTGGAAGGGAAAGAGAGGAAGAAGAGTGAGTACATCTTGGCAGCTTCCTCTGTGTTCTTAACTGTTGGTTGAGAAACACAACCCCCGTGGTGGTAAGGGGTGGTTTGTCTGCTGTGAAGGCTGTGTGAAGACAAAGGTGGCAAGGAGTGCTCTCAGATCCTCTCCCAGTGGATAAATGGCACCTGTCAGCTGCGCTTGGGCGCCGTTAGACCCAGGAGCTCGTTTCAGAAAGTGGATAATATTTTGGCAAGTGCTTCAAACCGGATTTTGCGCTGAGAATAGAAAACCTGAAAGTAACAACAGGCAGAGAGTATTAGAGTGGAACCCGGGAGACTTAGGTTGCTACGTTCTTGTTTCACTTTTTTATTATATTTATTGAGCACCTACTAAGTGCCGGACCCCTAATAGGTATTCTCAGTTAGGTCAAATCACCTCCCTTGTCTCACAGGGCTCCGTGTAACCTCTGTACAGAGGGGAGTAACAACAGCTTCATGGGCTGGGGAACCACAGTAGAGGATGTGGGATGGATTTAAGGAGCTGCACCTGCTGCTGCGTGCAACCCTTCTCAGGTCTCCTGGGCACCTCTAGAGACCGGAGGTTTTGGTGTGTGTTTGTTATTAGTCAAACTGGGTCCTGAAGTGGATGTTGTGCCACCGTAACTTGACCTGAAATGCAGCCCCACATGACAATTGAATGTTCAAGTTCATTCACCAAATGTGTATGAGGTACCCATGGCCTGCCTGGCACACATGGTAAAAGGTCGTGGCCCTTTGGGAAGAAGATCCTGTTCCAACCCTTGGTGCCCAACGATAAAACATCTTTCAGTATTCATCAGGGAACATGGAGAATACCAAAACCCAAATCCGCGTGCAAGTCCCTTCTGTAAAGCAGCATTGTGTTTGCACAGACCCTCCACGCATCCTCCTGTGGTCCTTAAATGATCTCTGGGTGACTTGTACTGCTTAATACGATGCAAATGCTATGTAAATAGTTGTTGCAATGTATTGCTGAGGGAATCATTACACGGAAAGGAAGTTGGTACCTGATTGGCACAGGTGCAGTTTTCTTTTCTGGATGCTTTTTGATGCTCGGTTGGTTGAATCCAGTAAGGGAAGGTGGCTGTGCCATCCTTCCCATCCCTGGGTCCATAGGCACCTGATTGACCTGGGGGCAGGTGGTCAACACTAGAAAACAGTGCACAGGGTAGTGTGCGAGAGTGTGAACACCAGAGAAGCGGGAGGGGCACAGAGGAAGGGGGAGGGGGTGGACATCAGTCCTTCCATGTTCCGAGAGCCAGGACCTAGAAGGGGAAGGCCAGAGTCACCACCTTGCCTTAAAGGAATCCCTGGCATCCCAAGGAGCAAGGGGCTTCTGGAGAAAACTGGGATACAAGGGAGAGAGGATCTGGAGCCGCGTCTACACCAGCCATGCCCCTCAGCCATGTCTATGCAGACCCCTGAATCCAGACCTTGGACTCCCTCGTTCTCTCCCCACAGAAGGTCCCCTGCAGAGACTGGGCACCTGGACCCTGCACCTGGCTCCGTGGGGCTCTGGGAAGCCCTTCAGCTCCTCCCACAGTCAGGAGCTGTTCTCTCCTCTCTCCTTGGGTGCCCTCATCTTCCCACAGCCCTGGCCAAATCCCATAGCTCCCCACGGCACACCAGCCCCTCCTCCACCCAGCACACATCCAAGTCCATGCTGCAGGCCGGTGGTGACCCAGTTGGGGCCACTGCCTCCCTTGTGTTCATGTCAGTGCATGAGTGCCCCCTGGAAAACCAGGGAGCTGCCCTTGCCATGATCCCAGGGGGATCGCTTTTCAGCCTGACTGCCCTCCCCCCCATGCCCAAGGTCAGGGGCAGGCTATAGGGCTTGCTCAAGGAGCCAAGCTAATGAGACAGCCTTGCACGTAGCATGTACACAGCACCTACTGTGTGGCTGCCCTACTGTGTGCTTGATGGGTGGTAGATGGTCAGAGAGATCCCCTGGTAGTTTGAGAAAACCATGGGGACTGCTCTGCTAACCATCACTACAGACCTGAGCCTGAGAGAGCCAGAAATGACAGCCATGCAGAGGTACCATGTGACAGGAATCCTGAATAAACAGGAAAGTGTTTGGTAGAGAAGGGAGGAGAGAAGGGCAAGGGCCTCGGAGCACTAAGTGCACACAGAAGGAACGACAGATGCGCAGGCCTGGAGGTGGAAGACGTGCTGGAAGGGTCTCTAGGAACTGGATGCAGAGGCACAAGTAAGGCTGAGTTCTGCCCAGAGAGGGTCTCTTATGCCTTTCCAAAGAACTTGGGCTGGGCCCTCGGGAGGGAGATGATATCAGATCGTCAGATTCCTCTTTTGGAAAGAGGGGCTGTGGCGGCGTGGGAGATGAGCCAAGGCAGGCAGGGGCTGGCGAGCCTGCAGCCGACTGGTCCAGAGCAGATGCTGACAGCTGGGCTGAAAGCAAGGCAGTGCGGTCAGAGCGATGGGGAAGGACGCGAGGGGAACAGGAGGGGAAGTGGCCGGACTTGGTGACAGATGTGGCTGGTGAGGGGTGGCAAGGACTCACCTGGCCCTGGTGGCTGGGAGAAGAGGCTATGACGGGCACAGTTTCTCCCGGAGATGGATGGTGTTGAATTACTGAATGCCCAGAACTGCCGAGAGATGGTTAAAATGATACATTCTGTGTTATGTATATTTTATCACAATAAAGAAACTGGCCTTGGGTGTTCTCAAGCGAAACCAGCCACGTGGAGCGGTGCAGAAGGTGCGGGCACCCATGGGTATTTGCTGTGCATGCTTGGGCTGCCTCAGGAAGAGTGGATAAAAAATGGATAACCAGGGCTGCCTCCAGGGAGGGGAGTGGGGAAGCTGGGTGGATCGGTTTCCCAGGGCTCCTGTAACAAAGTCTCGCAGACTGAGTGCCTTAACACAGGAGGCATTTATTGTCTCTCCATTCTGGAGGCCAGAAGCAGTGCCAACGCCAGGTGCGGAAGGGCAGTGCGCCCTCCGAAGCCTGTGCAGGAGGCTCAGCATCGTGTTTGCACAGGATTCAGGGGTCTGCGTGCACACGGCCAAGGGACATGTCTGATGGAGGTGCAGCTCCAGATCCTGTCTCCCCTTCACTCCAGGTTGCTCCATAAGCCTCTTGCTCCTGGGATACCAGGCACAGAAGGCTGCTTCCAGCTCTGGCAGCCCCGGGCATTCCTTGGCATGTGGCCGTATCACTCGTGTCTCTGCCACCATCATCCCGTTGCTGTCTTCGTTCAGTGTCTATCTCCAGATCTCCATCTTCACACAAGGACAGCCGTCAGATTAGACTGGGGCCCCCTTCAGTGTGACCCCACCCCAACTAGTTCACATCTTCAAAGACCCTCCCTCCAAATAAGGTCACACTCACAGGGAGCGGAGTTACGACCTCGATGGACAGAAGTCAACCCCTAACACTACAGGGACAGAGGTAGGAGGCCCCCGGGCCAGGCTGCCAGAGTTTGGAGCCTGTGCAGGTCGCCTGTCCCCTCTCGTGGAATGTTTGTGTTGACAGCTAACTGTGAGGCTTCCAGCTGGGGAGAGGGTGCAGCCAGGGATGGCTTTAACAAAGCTGGCACACAGGTGTTGCATGAGAACCCATGGTTATGGAATTGGCTTTGAAAATGTCCGTTGTCCATCCAAGCGTGAGCCTTCATCACCCTTCTGCATCCGAGCGGGGTCACCAGGGCTTTAAAGTTCTCACACTGGCATCCACTTAGGACGCAGGGGACAGTGGTTAGGGACACAGGCCTTGCAACCTAACTGCCCGGGTTCAGATCCTGGCTGGACCTCTTACTTGCTGTGTGAGCTAAGGCAAGCCACTCACTTCTCTGGGCCTCCATCCCTGTGTCCGTAAAGTGAGGACAGTAATACGCCCGCCTCCTGAGGTTGTGCGGAGGTCTGATGAAATCATCTCCAAGCAGTTTCGCACGGTGCTTGTGTCCAGTGACTCAGTCACTAACAGCTGTCGCCCCTATTCCTTCCAGTCTGGACCATGAAGGTCCAAACCAAACCAGCGAGGAGATAAATACCCGGCAGGACGGCAGGAGTGTACCCGCCTGGCCATGGTGTGTAGCCCAGCTGAGATTAGGCGGGCCCTTCGCCCTGCTGGAAGCTGAGCCCTTGGGCTGCAGGAGGCCACTAAGGCGAGGCTGACCGGTTTGGGAGCCGACGTCCCCCCGCCCAGTGCCTCCACGGGGTCTCTGTGTGCTCGGGCATTCTCCTCTCTGTAAAGTCGGAGGCTTTTGAAGGTCGTCCTTGGCTGGTGTTTCTGAACCATGTCCAGAGCAGGTGAACATCCATAAGTACTGCGTCTGCCACCGTAGATGAGGCCACGGTGGGAGGAGACAGCAGGAGGAGAAGAGGACTTGCGTAGGTGGCAAACGGAGCCTGGGTTGGCTGGACTGTGTCCCAAGCAAGCAGAGGCTAGGGGAGAAATGGAGGGCATGGAATATTCCAGAAGAAAGGCTCACAGCAAAGACTTTCTCTCTGATAGGTGGCTCCCTTCTCTCTTTAGGGCTGGGACAGAAATTGGCTCCTGGATGGTGGGGCCTGGCACAGAGTTGAGGCCCAAAGAATATTTGTTGAACGAATGAATGGATGAATGATGCAAAGGGTGGGTGCACTGTGAGTGAACAGACTTTTCCTGAACTGATTCCCATGTTAAAAAATAAAATAAAAAACCAAAAAGGCTTTGACATGAATGCACTGGGAGGCTGGGAGGCCACTGAGAATGCTGGTGCAGGTGTGGAGCTCGGAGGAGAGGGCGCAGCTAGAGAGGGCTTCATGGCCGCTCTGGCAGACAGCTGCCGTGGAAGGCGTGGGTGTGGATGGGATTGCCTGGGGGAGGGGCTGATGAAAAGGAGCCCACCTGGGAGCCGAGGTCAGAGAAGAGCCCGGAGGAGATGGGGAGGGGGCCAAGAGGGGGCCCTGGAGAGGGACCACCAGAGCCCCAGGTTGCATCACCGGCGGAGAAGACGTGGACTGATGGGAAGGCGCTAAGAAGCCATCGGCACCCTTGGTGGCAGCAGTTTCAGCAGCCTGGTGTGGGCAGGAACCAGACTGCAGATGGCAGACAGTTTGCCAACACTTGGAATTTGCTCTAAGCTTCCCAAGTGTTAAAAGCAAAACAGAAACACATTGGCTGCTGACAACCGCACGGAGAACTAAAATGGCATTCGGGGCTCCCTTCCAAACCGGGGCTGCAGCTCCGGTTTGCCATATGGGATGTGGCTTCCTGGGAAACAGGGGTTTATTTTTTTCTTTCTTCACCCACTTTTGGGTCTGTTAAATTTCTGCCCAAGGTGCTTATTGAGTCGTGTGCCAGCAAGCATGTCAAACTCCAGGTTGAAAGGTTAGTTACATGAGCGCATTATCTTATTAGCAGTCACTCACTATGGAGTTATGTACTCAGGACATAAGCCAATGTTGTCGGTGACAATGAAGGAGCAGACATCACAGCATTGGGTGTATGTGTGCCGTTTTGTTCAAAGTCAAGTTTCTTTTCATCGGTTCATTAACTCATCCTATAAACGGTGAAGAACCATCCTAGCAGTGATCTCAGAAGGTCCTTTTAGCTCCAGAAAGTATTCAGGCTTTTATTTGTTTAAGATTTTATTTATTTATTGAAGCAGTAGAATTACAGACAGAGAGTTTTGTGGTGAGACATTTGATGTGCACCATGGCAGTTATGCTGTGACCCGTGGGGGAAACTGAGGCAGGTTGCAGGCGCAGGAAAAGAGTGATTTCACTCGTGTCCTTTCTCACATCCCTACGGGAATAACTGGGGGTCCTGTGAGACCCAGGTGTGGTCCTGGATGTCTCTCCTGCTCCACTCCACTCAGCTCCCTGCCCCCCCAAGGGCTTTCTTCTCTTCACACCCGAGGAGACGGGTGCTCCAGGAGGTTGGGAAAGCTGCCCACGGTTATGTGGACAATGGGACCCTTCTGGGACCTGACCTAGCTCCATCTGCCCCCAAAGCCTGTGTTCCCTCTACTAGAAAGACAGCACCAATCAGAGACTCAATGGGCATGAGAAGGTGGCTCTGCAAGCCCACGGGTTTGTGTTGAAAGCCTCAGCCTCCAGCCCCAGCTCCTCTTAGGAATTCAGCCCCTTGTGTCTGTCAGCCTTGCCCAATGGCAACGCTCCCTGTGAAGCCTTAGTTTAGAAACACTCTACTGAATGGCCAAGAACTTCGTGCAAAGGACTCAACCTCGCTAGTTATCCTGGAAACACGACTCCAAACCATAGCCAGGCATGCACTTCTTATCCATAAGACTGACAAAAAAAAAGCCTGATAATATTAGATGGGAGCAAAGCTGTAGCATCCTGAGCACTCTGATTAAATGGTGCCTCACTTTCCAATAAACTTGAAAACACGTATGTCTGCTCTGAGGTCTACACCCTAGAGAGAAGCTCCCATACAGAAACAGGTGACATGAACAAGGCTGTTCACACACACACACAGTGTTTATAATAGCCAAAGACAGAACCAAACAAGCTCCCCATGTGTTGGAGAAGGATAAATAAATTATGGTATGTTCATGTCACAGAAAGCCCAGGAGCAGTGAAAATAAATGAACTACATTCCATGGCTAACTTCCAAATATTGTGCAAAACATAAATCAAGTTGAGGGATTTTTGTATAAATGCTAACATTTATATACAGTTTCCCAACATGCAAAGCAGTGCATGTATTGTTAGAAGCTCAAATATATAGTACAGAGTATAAAGCGTGTGTAGGGATGCCGAATGCCAAGTTTGGGATTGGGTGCTCCTGCCAAAGGTGGAAGAGATTTTGTAATCAGGAGGAACAGGAGCCTTTGTGCTTTGACTGTTTTATGTCTTCAGCTGGCCTGGATCCTGAGCTTGTAGGTGGCTACTGTACGACTATATTTCATTTGCACCTAAAATAATTCCTCTGCCAGTATTTGTAACAGTCCATTCAAAAGGCCAGTTCTGGGATATTAAGACACATTAGACAAAAGGTTCAATCAATTTTTGGAACACTAGTTTAAATGAAGTCAAGCGGGTGCCTTTTGAAAGTTCTTTGCTTTTCACCTCCTGTTTGTTGTTTCTTGTAAATCTCTAAGAGATGGCTTTGCTATTTAAATCTGTCACTACAGAGCAGAGATGTGCAGACCGAAGCTGCCTGCTGCCTGCTTTTGTGACTACACAGCCACGCCCTTCTGTTGAGTCTGGTTGCTTTCTTACCACAGTAGCAGAGCTGAGCAGTTAACACAGATACCAAGAGGCCCAGAGAGCTTAAAAGGTTCACCAGAAAAAAAACAAAAAAAAACTGTAGCCCCATCAGAGAGCATTTTATGGGGCTGGTGTTCCTGGGAATTCCTTTGGGGGTTGTAACATTGAATGTTCTGCCCTCACACCTCCAGAGCTGGGTTGCTTCTTAGTGACATTTGTTACAAAGAAGTCCACCTGTTCTTTCTAGAATTCTCCGGAGGACAGTGTGCACGCTTTCATCTTGAACCTTCAGCACAAGGCACAGTAGTGGGCATATACTTAGCACTTTTTGTGTGCTTCACTGAACTGGTTGAAATTTAGAAACCAACTGTGGGTGGGTTAATTAGGATATGGATTTATCAGCTTCAGCAGACATGCAAGCTACCTGGAATAGGAGTTTTTAAAAAAATTTTTAAAAAGATTTATTTATTTGAAAGGCAGAGTTACAGAGAGGCAGAGCAGAGAAAGAGAGAGAGAGGGGGGTCTTCTATCCGCTGGTTCACTCCCCAAATGACCACAATAGCCAGAGCTGAGCTGATCCGAAGCCAGGAGCCAGGAGCTTCCTCCAGGTTTCTTGGGCCATCTTCTACTGCTTTCCCAGGTCATAGCAGAGAGCTGGATCAGAAGTGGAGCAGCCGGGACTCCAGCACCCATATGGGATGCCGGCACTGCGGGCGGTGGCTTTACCAACTACGCCACAGCACCAGCCCCAAAATAGGAGTTTAAAACTCTCCCTCATATAACACTGTTAAGTAGTCCATGATGTCAGGGACCCAAGCATCTACCCTGTTGCTGCTCTGCTTTCCCTATGTAGCTGCCTTCTACTGCACAGCGCCACCCAGCAGAGGTACATCTGTCTAGAAGAGGAAGAGGGAAGGTGGAAGGGCAGAGAGTGCCCCAGGGATACCAGGTGCCATTGCCCCTCACTTCCTATTGGCCAATGCTTAGTCATATGACCCTATGTGGCTGCAAGGGAATCTGGGAAATGTAGTCTTTATCTGGGTGGCCATGTACCCAGCTCAGAATTCAAGTCCTACAATAATGCGTGGAGATAAAGAACTCCAGAGGAAAATAACCAGTGTCTGCCAATAAGGGTGCACTGGGACTCACAGCCTTAGGGTGGCTCCTTTCTCTGTGTGTGGGCCTTGTTTTTGACTCTTAAAAAATATACCACAATGCCAAAGCCAGAAACTCATCGGGCCTTGTCATCCTTTGAGCACACACATTTCATTCCCGGGGGTGTTGGCAGTCTCTGGTTTTTGACATAAGGCTTTACATTTCTGTTTTGTGGGGGAATAAGACAATGGATTTTGCTACCAACTGGGTATCAACTTCTAAGAAGGAGACGGGTTCCACTTCCCTTGGTCCATCTTGCAAAGCAGACAGGGTTGGCAGCAAGGAGGCTGGGAAATCGCACTTGCTTTGCTTTATCCAGGGTGGGGTTAAAGAGCTGGTTCTTCTCTGTGCTTTGTAGCGGCAGCAACAGCAAGTGGGCACAAGTTGTAGACAAAGATTTTCCCCCAGGAACTTTGCAGTCATTACGTGTTCCATTTACTGAAATAATATGATTTTTTTTCTTCCTTCAGAGGTGCATTGAGATCTTGGTGTGACTTAACCCAAAACACTCTTATTCTGTTCCTCTTTTTGCTACTCCAAAGAAAAGAGAAGGAAAAGTCGTCGGTGGGAGGACTGGAAGCCTGTAAAAGGCGATTTGATGAAGGCTTTCCTGGAACAGTGTGTTGAGGATGGAGTCGGGCACGTGGTCCTCTGGTTCACCTTTCACAGTCTGGCTCTGGAGGCACCATTGTATTGTCCCACTTACACAGTCCTGTAAGGGGAGCTGCTTGGTGTATATGACATGATACAAGAGCATGTTGTTGCCCTGCACCAAGGGTTCCCAATCTCAGCGTCACTGATGTCTGGGGCTGGGGTGTTCTTTCCACTGCGAATGTGGAGGAGGCTGTTCTGTACGTGGTAGGATGGTTGGCAGCCCCTGCACAGTAACCTACAAGGCACCAGCAGCACCTCCACGCTGTGTCAGCCAAAAACGTCCCCAGACACTGCCACATGTCCCCTGCAGGACGGAAGCACCCTGGTTGGGAATCGCTGCCCTTTGTAGACTCAGAGGTATCTGTGGCGAGTTCTCCGCAAGTCTAGAAGAAAGCCATGTGTCTGTGATCTGCCAACGAGTTAACCCCTCGCAGGCTTCCGGTTTCCAGATCTTCGGGAGGTCAGCAGTTGAGCTGCCTGATCTCTTCCAACTCCGTCTTTCTGGACTGTGCAGGGCAGGAGCTGTTTCACAGGACTGTTTCTAGAATATGACTTCAAGGAAGGCAAGGTGGGGAGGTGAGATGGTGAAGTGAGGCATGCCGCATGCATGTGGGCAAGAAAGCCGCAGGGAAAGGTATGTGTGGTAGGAAGCAGGTCTTGTTGGCTGAGGTCAAGGAAGAGCACTCTCCGGAGAAATAATGGCAGAGAAACCTTGAACTTGGCTGGAAACTTCTGTTTTTGATGCCCATGCCAGGACATGGCATCTCGTAGTCATTACCCAGGCAGCATTTGATGAGAATCTAAGTGAAGGTGGAAGGCCTGTGATAGCACAGACAGGCAGTGGAGTGGGCCACAGCCTGCCTGGGTTCGAGTCTCACTTCTGCCACTGGCTGGCTGTGTGACCTTGGGCAAGTTTCCTAGCTTCCAAAAAATGAAGGTCAGGGCTGGCGCCACGGCTCACTAGGCTAATCCTCCGCCTTGCGGCGCCGGGACACCGGGTTCTAGTCCCGGTCGGGGCACCGATCCTGTCCCGGTTGCCCCTCTTCCAGGCCAGCTCTCTGCTGTGGCCCGGGAGTGCAGTGGAGGATGGCTCAAGTACTTGGGCCCTGCACCCCATGGGAGACCAGGAGAAGCACCTGGCTCCTGCCATCGGATCAGCGCGGTGTGCCGGCCGCAGCGCGCCTACCGCGGCGGCCATTGGAGGGTGAACCAACGGCAAAGGAAGACCTTTCTCTCTGTCTCCCTCTACTGTCCACTCTGCCTGTCAAAAAAAATAAAAAATAAAAAAAAATTAAAAAAATAAATAAAAAAAAAATAAAGGTCAATGTTGTAGGGTTAAAGTGGGGATTAGATAAATCTTGAATATACATGAATGAGTGTATATGTGTATGTATTTAAATGTATCATACACACATATAGTCATTCACATGTATGTGTGGGTTATTTTATATGTGGGTTTTGTATGTATTGTCAGAATCATTCCTGACACATAGTAAATGCTGTATTTGTTTGCTATTACTATTATTTGAGAACCAATGGAATATTTTGAGGCTAGAAGCACCACAAGTGACACACCCAGGGTGCACTGTCATGCTTTTGTCCCTAAGAGCCATAAGTGTGTCACTAGCTCTAGGAAATGAAAGCCCCTACCCTCCTATATATGTGGTTTGTGGACTAGAATTGTATATGGAGTACCAAGAATGAGGAAACAGCAGCCAGAAACTCCATCCAGGTTTCTTTTGTGGGTGGCAGGGGCCCAGGTACTTGGGCCCATCATCTGCTGCCTCCCAAGTGCTTCCACAAGGAGCTAGCCATGCAGTCTGGGCAGTGGAGCCCCTAGTTGGGTGGCTATGCTGCCAGCCAAAACTCAGCGACAGCAGGTAGTTCTATCTGACCACAGGGGCGAAGTCGAGCATGGATGCCAGGGACGCTTAGCCCTCTGTGCCGTGCGGTTCTTTCCCAGGTGGTCATCTCGGCCATGGTAATGGGTGTTTGCAGGAAACAGGAGCAAACACAGAGACGCTAACATGGCGGGGTAGAACTGTTGCTCAGTGAAGGAAAATGCAAGAGCGTCAGGAAGCGTGTGGTAAACCCAAGGAGTGTCCAGTGGGAGAGGCCCCCAAAAGCTCCACTAGCCCCCCCACCCCGCCATCGTGCACACAGGGAGACTGATGCTGTCAGAACTGTGATTCGTCCAAGGTCGCACAGCTAATGGGTGATAGACTAAGCACATAGCCATAGTCCTCAGAGCCCGTATCCTGGTATCCTGGCCTCATGCCTGCCTTCACACTTGCTCTCAGGACTGTCCGGGGCCCAGGTGTCTCTCTGTCTCCTGGCCAGACCTGAGAATCCTCCTCAACACCATACTCCACTCAGCCATACCATTGTATCAGAGCCAAGGCGCTTGATGAGCCGCCCTTGGCACCCTTGGTTTCCATGTGGTTTCACGGCCACCGTGAGGTTCCCCAGAGTTCCTGAAGAGCGAGTGGGGTGTTGACTTTCCGGAACCTTCCTCCCGCATCGCAGGTGGCTGCTGTGGCCCACGCCACACCCAGCCATACACGTCCCACTTCTCCGAGGGGATGTCCACACGCAGACAGTGTCCCCGTGTAGCAAGAGCAGATTCCTGCGCACGGTCTCACTTACTCCCCGTGCCCTGCTGTCCGCACGTGATGACTGAGAATGCAGAAGCCCAGCCGCTGATGACGTAACCCGCCCTAGGTGAGACAGAGGGAGACGTCCCGTGTTGGCATGCGCTCCTCCTCGGGCGCCGAGTCCCTGAGTCTCCAGGGGGTGGAATCCACATCACTGTCTCCTGAGGATCATAAATCTTTCTGTTAATGCCCACTGAGACAGGAAAGGCAGGAACCACGAAGCTGGCTTGACACCCTTTTCCAAGACAGCTCTGGGTAGCCAGGGCTGACACCTTGGCTGCCATAGCCCAGCACCTCCCTAGGCCCTGGCTGGTAGCTGGTGCTCTCACATCCACATGTATAGTTTTTTTCATCATAGTCATTTCCTGTGCCCTGTGGGAGAGCCCTGCACGTGGAGGTGAAGGAGCCCTGGCACCTGCCCAGCCTGTTCAGGCAGAAGTCACCTCTTGGGGCTCCCTGCACCCCAGTGGGTGGCGGGGCATGCAGTAGATACCCAGCCATAGTAAATTATTTGGAATTGGACTGGGGTACAATGTGGGAACTCACACAAATACAGGGCTCACGTAGCCCAGGTCTTCGGAGTGAGGCGGGTTTGGGTTGCAGTGGAAGGAGAAGGAGCCGAGTGACCTTGGACCCAGATGCTTAGCTCCTCTTAGCATCTATTTCCTCATTCCTCATCTGTAAAGTGGGAACGCTAGTGTCCCCTGCCTTTTAGGGGTCCCTGTGAGGCCTTAAGCAAGATCCGAGTACAGGCTCAGGAGTTGAATTGCCACCTGCGAACTGTGTGCCTTTGAGTGAGTGATATATGACTTTGGGACCTCAATCTTTTCCTCTGTAAAGTGGGTATAACAGAACCACATTTGGATGGATTATTTTGAAGATTAAGTGTGCTATTGTATGTGAAGTGCTTAGCAGGTGGAAAGCTCTCTGCCAATGGCAGTTGTTACGATTGTATTAGCTATAGTGTGCCAGGGAAGCTGTGTGTTTAGTGTGTCTCTGATTGCTGTTATTATCTTTGCTGTCTCCCAGCCAAGCTGGCTGTGGCCTGTGGGAGCCACACTGTAACCCAAATATTGGGTCCTCAGGATCCAGACAGCACAGTGGGGCTGCCTAAGGAATGAATCCGGTCTGGACTGGAATGGAGGTATAAGGAATTCCATGACCCCTACACAGCCAAAGCCCTCAACCCGTGTCCTGCCACAGTAAGCTTCTGGCACCTTCCATGTGAGCAGGGGAGAGTGGATTCTCTTCTCTTGCAAACCCCCTCAGGCAGCCAGGCCCCCAAGAGGGGCCCCAGAAGTGGCTCAGGTGCAGATGACCAACCTGCTGGGGAGCACAGATGAGTGAGAGCAGACGCTCACAGGCAGGAAGTGAGAATCCTGGAAGCCACCCCAGGCCCAGTCACTGAGGCCGCAGTCAGCTGGGCCCAGGGGTTCCAGGCTCCAGGATCTTTGAAGAAGGCCTTGGTGGCCGGGAAAGACCTGCCCTGGCATTGGAGGATTGTGCGGTTAGAGTTTGGAGGTGGCCTGAATCCTCGGAGAGAGGACCTAGGATTGTGCCATCGTGGTAATGGGTACATATTCCGGGCAGTGGACAGCTGGGAGCTCACCCACTGGGCCAAGTGATTCCAGTCTTCTCCCTGTGAAGTTTCATTGCAGACGCAGGCTGTGGGCTACCAGTGTTAGTGCTGGAGAGGGTGTAGGGTGTCTGAGAGCGTGGGAGGCACTTGTAGTGCTCTGTGGTCTCTGTGTCTTTGTATGAGGGTGCTTCAGAAAGTTTACGGAAGGTGGAATGAAGAGATAAGTTCATGGTGCAGGGATTAGGACTCCATGGGGACACCTGAATCTCACATCAGAGCACCTGGGCTTGAGTCCCAGCTCCACTTCTGATTCTGGCTTCCCGCTACTACACACCCTGGGAGGCAGCAGGTGATAACCTGAAGTTCTTGGAGCCCTGCTACCCATTGTGAAAGACCCAGGTGGAATTCTGGGCTGCCCGGCTTCAGCCTGGCCCAGCCCCAGCTGTTGCAGGCATTGGGGAATGAACCAGTGGATGGAAGATCTCTCTGTGTCTGTGTCTTTCTCCCTTACAAGTAAATATATATTTTTTTAAATATCAGTTTATTATAATGCAAAAAAACCCTTAAAATCCATGCCTACTTTGCTCATCATATGTATTTTGATGAACTTTTGGGAGACCCCCCCCCCCCATCAGCTTCTCCCAAATATGGTGCATTTTTTTATTTTTATTTTTTTTAATTTTTGACAGGCAGAGTGGACAGTGAGAGAGAGAGAGACAGAGAGAAAGGTCTTCCTTTGCCGTTGGTTCACCCTCCAATGGCCGCCGCGGCTGGTGCGCTGCGGCCAGCGCACCGCGCTGATCCGAAGCCAGGAGCCAGGTGCTTCTCCTGGTCTCCCATGGGGTGCAGGGCCCAAGCACTTGGGCCATCCTCCACTGCACTCCCGGGCCCCAGCAGAGAGCTGGCCTGGAAGAGGGGCAACCAGGACAGAATCTGGCACCCTGACCAGGACTAGAACCCAGTGTGCTGGCGCCGCAAGGCGGAGGATTAGCCTAGTGAGCCGTGGCGCCGGCCGGTGCAATTTTTATAAGATTTATTTATTTGAAAGGCAGAGTTACAGAGAGAGACAGACAGACAATCTTCCATCTGCTGGTTCACTACCCAAATGGCCATAATAACCAGGGGTGGGCCAGGCCAAAGCTAGGAGCCAGGCACTTCCTCTGGGTCTCCCACATGGGTGCAGGGGCCCAAGCACTTGGGCCATCCTGTGCTGCTTTCCCAGGGGCATTGGCAGGGATCTGGATCTGAAGTGGAGCAGCCGGGACTCAAACTGGTGCCCACAGGGGATGCCAACGCTGCAGGTAGCGGCTTTACCTGCTATGCCACAGCACCGCTCCCCAAATACAGTGCATTCTTTCCAAGTAGTCCGTACCGTCCTTTGCCACCAATCATAATGGCTCTGATGTGACATCGCTAATCTTTCATGTAAATGCTGTGGGAAGCATTGTACTCTTCCCAACACTGTACCTGGATTCTCACATCTCATCCCAAAAAGCCCCTGAGGAAGATATTACTACTAAGCTCATTTGATCCAAGCGAGAACCCCAAGTGACTGTCCCCAGGATCACACAGCCACTGGGTCGCAGAGCTGGGATTTGAAGCCAGGAAGTGAGATGTCAGCATTCACGCTCATAACTTCTGCACAGCTTTCAAAAAATAATAAAGGCAGCAGTGTGTGTGGAGCCTCCTGGCTGGCATTTCTCACTCAGAAGGCATCGAGGGACCAACAGAACGCACCGACTGCCCAAGCCAGTGGCACATCCTTCCCAGCACAGACGCAACACAGTCACTTGCTGTCCTCAGGCCCGCGAGCCTTCTGGAAAACCTTTTTCTGAAATCATGCCCCTGGAGTGGTGGAAGATATTGAGCCAGTCTCTCGGGGCTGGGCCCCTTGAGAAATCACAGGAATTGACCGCCTCTTCCTTACATAGATCAGGATTTTTTTTTATTATTATTGCATCATTGAAAGCCACTTGGAGGGAAAGCCACAAAGCTGGACGCCTCGTGGAAAAGCCCCAGGTGACTGGCTGGATAGATTCCTGCCTAAATAAGTCAGACACTGGAGGGCACACTCACTTGTCCTGTTGGCCTACAGCAGGGAGGTGGAAAGAATCTGTGCAGCTGCGAGCGGGGTTTACAGGAAGTCTGCAAGGAGGGGTTTTCTGGTGGAGTTGAATTCTCTGACAAACAGAGTTGAAGAGCATGCCTTGTTTTCCAAGATTGCTGTAGGAAACGTTCCTCACCTGCTTTGGCTTGCTAGCTGGGTGGCTGGTCATGTTCGATAACCAGCTCCATTGTTTACTTGGTGTGACCAGGGGGTTCCCGACTCCCAGGGGCTCCCCCAGGTCTGCACAAGAATAATGGCACCAGGCCCATGCAATGGAGAAGGGACAGTCTCTCCAGTACTTGGCGAGGGGGGCACTGGATATCCACAGGCACAAGAGTGCAGTCAGCCCCTTAGCTCACACCCTATACAAAAACCAACTCAAAATGGATTAAAGACAAACATAGGCCCTGACACTGGTTGGGGCGGGGGAGTTGGGGAGGAAAGCCTTTGGCACTGTGGTTAGGTTGCCACGTGGGACACCTTCATCCCATTTCAGAGTACCTGGTTCGAGTCCCGGCTCGTCCACTTCCCACTTAGCTCCCTGCTAATGTATACCTTGGGAGGCAGCAGGTGATGGCTTAGGTACTTGGGTCCCTGCCATCCATGCGGAAGACCCAGATTGAGTTCCAGGCCCCTGGTTTTAGCCTGATCCATCTCTGGCTGTTGCAGGCTTTCGGGGAGTGAGCCAACAGATGGAAGCTCTGTCTCCTTCCAACTACTCTGTCTCTGCCTTTCAGATCAAATTGGGGGTGGGGTGGCGGGGAAGACCTGAAATTTAAAACTGCTAAAGAAAACAGAGAAAATGGAGGAAACTCCATAATGTTATTTTGGACCATGATTTTTGGATTTTTGCTACAACCCTAAAAACAGCTAACAAAAGCAAAACCAGACAAACACCATCATCTCCCTGGAAGCCTTGTGATGGATGTTGTAGGGTCTGGCCCTGGTCCTCTGGCCCACTCCCCCGACCCCACCCCGGCTGTTCATGTTGCCTGGAGCGTCTTCCTTAGCTGTATTTTAGGGATTCTATGTAGCTTGGATGAATCCCCCCAGCACACCAAGGGTCTCACGCTTTGGAGGGACCCCTGATTTCACCTCATGTCCCTTCTGGGCCCCCGTCAGGGAAGTCTGCCCTTTCCCAGATGAAAGGTGGGATGCTCAGTTACAATTCCCAAGAAGCAATGGATCACGTGTTAGTATGAGTGGGTCCCAGGCGATATTTCTAAAGTGTTTGTATTTGTGGACTCTGGCAACCCTAGCTGCAGGAGACCCAAGTGCAAAGCCCCCAGGAGCTGAGCCAAGAAGCCTTAAGGCTCAGTCCCTTTCTGGGCCCTGGGAGCGAAGGGCACGTCTTGGTTGCTGGTACCATGATCTGAAACCAGGCCGAGTCCCAGCCTCACCTCCATGGGGTCACCCTCCGACTTCCCTGGAGAGGTTTTCTATGGTGTTGGGATGGGCTCCATGCCCCCACCTGCCACACAGAGGTCTTCATCCTGGAGTCCAGGTCCTGGTCAATGGGGAGCCCCTAAATACCTTCCACTGCTCCTCCCAGGGCATCACAGGAACAGGCCTTTGGAGGCCTGGCCTGGCTTCCTGATCCTGAGGAACGTGAGCAGGTCAAACTCCATCTCAACATCAAGCGGCAGGTCTCTGGTCTCTGGAGTCTGTCTGCACATCAGCTCCCCCTGGTGGTGAGAAGAAAACTGCTAGCATCTGGTATTAAGGGCTTAAGCATCTCCTAGCGCTGGATTCCAATGCCAGGCCAGTCTGGCAATCAGAGATGACTGATCACTCAGGAACCCCATGGCAGACCAAGGACACACCTGTCTCGAGAGCTGGCTCCCCACAAACGCAACCTCCATCCTCTCAGAGGGTTGTCCAACCAACTGTGTCATTCCGCTGCCTGCCCAAGAGCCTTCCTTGACTTCCAGGGGGTAAAGTATGAAGCCTTAAGGGTTAAGTCCTTAAGCCCTCTCTAATTGAGCCCCGCCCACCTCTCCACCTTCTACTTCTGGCACATTCCACCTCCAGGTGGTTTTTTTTGTTTTGTTTTGTTTTGGTTTTTTTTGACAGGCAGAGTGGACAGTAGAGGGAGACAGAAAGGTCTTCCTTTTTGCCGTTGGTTCACCCTCCAATGGCCGCTGCGGTAGGCGCTCTGCAGCCGGCGCACCGCGCTGTTCCGATGGCAGGAGCCAGGTGCTTATCCTGGTCTCCCATGGGGTGCAGGGCCCAAGAACTTGGACCATCCTCCACTGCACTCCCGGGCCACAGCAGAGAGCTGGCCAGGAAGAGGGGTAACCAGGACAGGATCGGTGCCCCGACCAGGACTAGAACCCGGTGTGCCGGTGCCGCAAGGCAGAGGATTAGCCTACTGAGCCGCGGCGCTGGCAACCTCCGGGTTTTTGCCCCAGAGACTCTGAAACCCCCTGGTCTGCCATGTCACCTCTCCAAGCTTCGGCTCAGACTGGCCCTGCCCAAAGTTCTTCCTCCCTCTCTTCTCCTGCCTCCTTATTTAAGACAGCTGGGGGTGCCCCTCCCCCCGTGAGCAGCCTTGCTACATGTCCCAGGCTCTGGTGCAGCTTCTCTCTACTCCCATAGGGCATTTGATCTGGAATGGTGCGCATCTCTGGTAACTTCCAACCTTGCTTTTGCCACAGTGAATCATGACCGGGTAGGTGCTTCCAGGGCTGGGACGGTGACATTGGTAACTTTGTGTGCTTGGCACTGAGAGTAGAGCTTGGCACGGACAGATGTTGAGCAAATGCTTGGTGATTCGATTTAACAATTAACCGATCAGCTGACTGTGAGAAGGAAGCAGCACCCTTTACAAGCAGAGTTGATGTCTCCGTCATGATTCTGATGAGTCTCCTCCATTTCCCCTCCCCAGCGGCGTTAGTGCACCTGTCTGGCTGGGAGGCGGGCAGTTTCCCTGCCCCCTGCCAAATGCACCCTCGTCTCCTCTTCTCCTTGGCCAGTTCTCTGTCCTGTGTATTTTGAACACAAAGAGCCCGCACATTCTAGGTTATTTGTTAACACCCCGCCATGTGCTGTGTGCTGCCTGGCACTGGGATGGAGAGCCACTGACAAGGGCTCTGCTTTCCTAAGTCCCCAGCCTAGCGCGGGCAGTCAGACAAGTAAACTGACAAAGAGTAGGTGAGTGAGGGACAGGGGGACACAGTAGGTACGCTGACCGGCTCTCCAAACGGACGACCTGGGTTCAAACCCCGGCTCCACTGCGTGCTTCCCTGTGTCTGTTCCCCCAGGCTCACCAGAGCGGGTGATGATCATCCTTACGTCTTGGGTTATGTGGGGATTCAATCATTCTCTCCTGTGAAGAGTTTAGCAGGGTGCCTATCACGTGGCCAGCATTTGATAAATACCAGCCGTCAGGATGCTTAGTCCGTGCCCTGTGGGGGCACAGAGCAGAGACAAGACAGATCCGCAGCAGTCACAAAGGACAAGGGAGCAAGAGGCATCAGGAAGCCATCATTTTAATTGGTGCCCAGGAACAGGCAGCGCACTTGCAAGCCAATGCATAGCCACGTGCTGCCTCCGCAGCGGTTTGCTCCTGGGGTCCTCTGGGACCAGCCCCCCAGGGAGCCGCTGCACCTGCCATGACCATCTCTCCCTTCCACAGGGCCGACGACTGCTTTTGTGCCTCCCGGAAGCTGGACGCGGTGGCCATCGAAGCCAAGTTTAAACAGGACCTGGGCTTCCGGATGCTGAACTGTGGGCGCACGGACCTGGTAAAGCAGGCAGTGTCTCTGCTGGGGCCCGATGGCATCAACACCATGAGCGAACAGGTAGAGGGTCCCAGTGTCTCCTCCAGGGGTACCACCCTCGGGCAAGGTGGAAACCGTTGCTGAATCCCCACTCCGGCCTTGGACAGGGACTCCCCCTGCTGGTGACTTAGGGTATTTGCTTGCCTTTTTTTTCTTTTTTCTTTTTTTGTTGTTTTTAAGATATCTTACAAAAATACACTTGTTCATCTTTATAGAAGTAGCACATGATCATTGCAGCTGACATGGAAAAGAGAAAAGAGTGTGCCTATTGCAGGAAGGAAGTAGTGTCATCACCCAGATGGCCATCATTTATATTTAGCACATGTCCTTCAAGTCTGTTTTTCCCAGCCTGGTTAAAATTAGCCCTCTGCCTGCCTGTGGCTGCACAGGACAGGTCCAGACACATCTCGCCAAGCTCTTAGGCTATGGTGAAGTTGCACAAAAGCCAAACTAGGGACCGCTTGAGAGAGGCAGCACCTCCCAAAACTGGGGTGCAGAGAGAGGCGGTGGTGTCCCCCACTAGGAGGTAGATACCCAGGTAGGGGCAGGTGGGAGACATCACTGTCAGAGAAAACAAAGAGCGGTTTTCAGTGGGAGTCCTTGATGGAAACTCCCCAGGGACAGAGAGCGCTCCTCCTCACATGGGCAGGGCGGGCAGCAGGTTCCAGAGAGGATGGCAGGGGGGCGCCTTTCTCATCACAGCTGATGGTTGTCTTGAGCAACACCGAGGAGCCCTAACCCCAACTCGCGCACATGCACATTCACACTCACACTCAAGTATTTCCACAATTTTTTGTTTGCTTCATTATGTCTTGCATTTTTCAGTTTATTAAAGATACCTGGTTATGTCCTTGAATATTCTGTCTAAAAAAACTACTTTCTCTTTTTTGAAAGATTTGTTATTTTTTATTTTAAAAGTTTATTTATTTGAGAGGCAGAGTTACAGACAGAGGGAGAGGGAGAGAGAGAGAGAGCTGCTATCCACTGGTTCACTCCCTAGATGGTCCCAACAGCTGGAGCTGAGCCGATCCAAAGCCAGGAGCTTCTTCCAGGTCTCCCATGCAGATTCAGGGTCCCAAGCACTTGGGCTATCTTCCACTGCTTTTCCAGGCCATAGCAGAGAGCTGGATTAGAAGTGGAGCAGCCGGGACTCGAACCGACATCCATATGGGATGCCAGAGCCGCAGGCAGAGGCTTAACCTGCTATGCCACAGTGCTGGCTCCTAAAAAATGACTTTGAATGGCTACACCAAGTGGTCAGATTGCTTAGTCATTAACCATAGGTCAGGTGTTGGATGTTTGGGTTGTTTCTGAGTGCTCTTATTAACAATGCTAGGCTAAACATACACGAATCTTCATTCAGTCTTCTCATTCTTAGGCGTGCAAATTGTGATCCAAACACCTTGCATTTCTTAAGGTTCCCAGTGAGTGGTCCATTACTTTCCCAGAAACTTTGCTCCCTGGCACACCCCTTCCAGCTATGTCCATGTGCGCAGTTCATCTGTCTTTGCCCGCTTTTCAGTGGAGCTGTACGGTTTTCCTTCCTTATTTGAAAAAGTTCTCTATGTATTAGGCACATACGCCTCTGTTAACAATGTGAGAAATTTCTCAGTGTACTGACCTTTGGATTCTGTTTCTAATGCTTCAATTTTATGTCCTCAGCAGTATGATTTTCCCTTGTGATTTCTTGAGTTACTTGCACAGCTGGACCCAGAGACAAGTTCATTACCTTTTTGGCTGTAACTTGGGCTCTAATCAAACCAGAAATGACTTGGGTGTACAAAGTGAGGGAAGGCTGCAGTGTGAACAAAGTAGCCACCTTTGCAACACTGTTGATGGAAAGCTCCACCCCTTCCTTGGGTGGGGTTTGTAACAAGCCGCTGGCACTCCTGGAGGCCACGCCTAGTTTGCTTGCCTTTTGCTTGCGTAATGTCTGGTAGGAAGGCAGTGGTGGAGTGCCCTTGATGCTGGCCAGAGGGGGCTTGTTGCGCTGTGAAAGACAACAGTGACAAGGAGACCATGGTCACTTGTTAGGGGCTAATGATACTGCAGAAGCCAGGAGGGTCCCACGGGGCCAAGTGGTGGTCAGACACTCGCTTTAGCAAACACCCTTAGGTCTGTAGCACCCTGCGGCTACCACATGCAAACCCTCCAGACCCATGCCTAGAGGCTCCGATGCTGCACCCCCTGCCCCATTTCAGTGTCCAGGCTGTGGACGGCTGCAGCCCCCTGGGTTGGACTCTGAGCACCCGCACGGCCACCCCCACCCCTACCCCCACTCGATCGATTATCGCCCTCCAAGCACAGCCGCCTTGTAAACATTCTCTCTCTGCTTTCTAACCCCGCGCAGGGCATGACTCCCCTGATGTACGCCTGCGTCCGCGGGGACGAGGCCATGGTTCAGATGCTGCTGGATGCCGGAGCTGACCTGAATGTGGAGGTAAGAGGCCACTGCGCACCAGCAAGGCGGGGTGGGGGGGCTTTTTCTCCTGAGGGCCCTCAGCTCAGCGAGTCCTCCTAGGTCATCCTCAGTCCTCGCTGCTGCTGCTGCTGCTGCTGCTGCCCGAGGTTGTCCAGCCCGAGGCCCCGGTCCACTCTCCTCCAGGGAGCCGCCTGCATGTCTGTCTCACTGGAAAGCAAACAGCATAGTTGCAAGGAGCACCGGGTTTCCACGGCTCCGCAGGCCCAGGCTCCTGGCGCTTCTGAGCGTGCATTCCTTCTGCGATGGGGCGGAAGGAGTCCTCCCAAGCCATCAGCTACCATAGAGCATCTTTGCCTAACCTAGAGCAGGAGGAGCACTGTCCCTAGTCCCTGAGCTGAGATATCCCTCCCTACCAAACCCCGGTTGACTCATCTTATGGCTGCTGTGCCTTATCTCGAAGTGGATCTTAAAGCTCCCTTGAGGCAGTGGGGGACAGGAGGGCTCACTCCCATGCTGCACCTTAGACCCGGATGGACTTGGGGCAAGGGCTGAAACCACCACCGGCCTGGAGGCTTGCTTGACACTTGAGCAAGTGGCTTAGCCTGTCTGTCCCCATCTGTAAAATTGGAGGAGAGAATTGCACCCATTTCAGGTGGCTGGTGGAAGGAACAGGTCCAGAGAGTGCCCAGCGTAGGCTGGAGAGCTGATGTCAGTCCCTCCCCAAGGCTCTCCATAGGTGAAGCTCACCTTTTTTTTTTTTTTTAACCACATTCTCTGCTGTCTGAAGACCCCACTGTCCCTCGCAGCTGTGCTGCCCCCCCCCCAGTCAGTACCCCTGGGGACTCTGTTTTTAGTTCAGAATTGGAAGCCCTGGCAGTCTTCATACTGTGCTTTTAGTAGTGAGTTGCAGGTGAATCCAAGCTAAGCTGACCATGGGTGTTGTTTTGGATACAGAACCACTGTGGATGGGACAAGTTCAAAATATGGGAAATCTGCTCCCCACATCCCTACAGTGATGAGTCCTGGGGCACCAGGCAGCCCCCAGCAAAGGGTCCTCAGCTTTGGGTCCTGCTGGGGCTCTGTGGGCATCTTCTCTGACCCTCCCCATGGGTCTCCCATCAAAGGGCCCCCAGCGGTGTTTGGGAGAGGAGCCACGTGTGGGCACTCATCTCGCAAGTCCCCAGCCGCCCTGCCGCCTCTCTCAGCCAGGACTGTCTCTGCCTCCCCACCCTGGAGGACCAAGCTCAGCCAGCTCTTTTGCAATGTTTCCAGGGGAAGTTTTGTGCCCAGGTTTCCATTAGCGAACGGGTTTTTGTCGACCAGGAAGCCTACAGAAGTGACATGAACACAGCGTGGGGGAGCCGTGAGTAGGCAGTGACACTCCGCCCGCGGAGGAGCCAAGATCTGCCCTACTGGGAAAGCTCAAGGCAGACGCCCTTGCCTGGGCAGCCGAGCCCCTGAGAGGCTGCCTCGCAAAAGTGTGGTTGGGATGGTGGCGCCATCTCCGGCTTCCTGATGTCCTGTAGCGCTCAGGGCCACCGCAGAAGGCAGTGGAAAGGCGGGCAGGGGAGCTGGCTCATTGTGACTGCCAGATCAGCCTCTCCAAGGCACCTTCAAGGGTGAAGTGGGGGGCCCCCATCACACACAGGACACAACATCACCGAGTGGTTTGATCTCTGCTCCGATGGGTGAAAACCTCCAAGATGTGGCCTGCGATGGCCGGTCTCTCTGTTCTCACTAAGCAGGACAGACGCCCAGTTCCAGTGAGAGAGGTGTTGGGGGCATCCACCAGGCGAGAATCCCTACCTGGTTTCACCACTGTTTCCCCCAGGCACCTTCCAAGACCATACATCGTCTTTAGCCTGCGTGTCCAGCCACAGATAGATTTGCTAGCCTAAGTATTGTGAAGGTCACATTTTGAAAATAACTTCAATTTGTTTATAGGTTGTCAGTACTTCTCATAAATATCCATCCGTCCACCCCGAGACCCGCCATTGGACGGCTCTGACTTTTGCTGTGTTGCATGGACATATTCCTGTAGTTCAGGTATTAACGTATTTCACTATCCACATCTGACCTGTAATTTTACCTCTTCCATAACACGAATCTATATCTCTCCCAGCATGCATATTCCCTAAGAGATTCATATTGGTTAATCGCAATTCAATATAGCATAGTCACAATCATGTATTATATGTAACAGTCTGTAGGGCCCGGCTTTTACCAATATGAAACTACCACGTACCTACACGCAGCCTCACACACAGAGTGGCAAACCTGCTCAGTTCTTCCTGATGACTCTAGGGCAAGACCTCAGCTGTTTTTTTGTGGATTTGCCCATTTTGGTCATTGTACCGTGAACATAAGACTTGGCCGGTGTCAATAACTTAAAACTTCCCCTTAGTGTGACCCCCATGTTTGCATTGAATCTAATGGTTTGCAACCAACAGGAAGAAGCATTCAACTCACCAAGGGTGGGTTTCCCAAAAACACCTGCCTGGATCCCACTTCTTGAGCATCAGAACCAGATGGTCTGAGGCAGGACCCCCGGCACAGAAACAGCTCCAGGTGTGGTGTCAGGTCCTCATCAGAGGTCTCCGGGCAAGCAGGTGCATTGGTTGCACTTTCTCTAGCTGTTGTAGAGTTAGCATTCAGTGAGTAGCTGCCCAGACCATTCTAGATCTTAAACATGCTGTTTACTGCCTCGGAAAAGAGAGATCAACATCCAGATCGGCGACCACACCTGACCCAAGAGCCAGCGCCACGCTCCGGGGACACGGGGAACTCAGATCCTTGCATGCGGCACACACCTCTGAATTTTTATGCAGAGCAGGGAACAGCGTCACTTGCACAGTTGAGCCATGTTGGGATTTTACAGGAATCCTTTGCTCTCTTCCTGGGTCATAGGAATCCTTAGGACAGATCCAAAGTCATATTTCGGGAGGCTGAGTGTGTGACCTGTCACCCTGAGAGCTGGCTTCTGCCTATGGGACATTGTGCCCGGTCCCCTCCTGGTAGAGGAATCCAAGAAAGAGGGGTAGCATGGTGGCCTGGTGGGCACAGGTGCCATCCCTCAATGGGAGTGGCATCCCAGCCTTTACATCAGGAAGGGTATGGGAGACAGCCAAGCAGAGCCACATAGGGGTCAGGCACCTCCCTGCTGCTGGTACAGTGAGTCAGAGAACAGCAAGTCGGCAGCAGCAGCCTGCCTGTGGCCCCAGGTAGGCCTAGGTGGGCTGGGAAGATGGCAGAAGGTTGCCCTCTCTCACATCAGCAAGGCCGCCAGCACCTTGACCGTGAAATTCAGCTCGGACAGCATCTCCGCCTCCTGTTAGAAGCCCAGATCTCTCAGGCAGTGTCCAGAATGGAGTCAGAGGAAGCTCCCTCTGCCACTAACTGATCTTGCTGGCCAGAAAACTTAACGTTGGCTAAACTATCCTCAGCACCATCTACAAGGGGGAGGGGGTCCCCAAAGTCCTCTAGAACTCTAGCAAGTCCATGGTTGCAGAGACCGCCCTGATCCCCCCTGAGGCTTTGTGTACCTGATCCAAGAAGGTCTTCCAGCATTCTGGTGCAAGGACTCCTAGCCCAGTGCTTCTAGAAACTGTGCAGAGAAGCGCCCTGGGGGGCTCGCTGGATGCAGACTCCCATGCAGCGGGTCAGGGTGGGACTCAGCAGCAGCTGTCCTGACAAGTCCCAGCTGAGGCTGCTGCTGCTGCTACTGTGCATGGGCCACACTGGGCAGCCTGGGCTTCTAGGGGATGCCGGGGGTGGGGGGGCGCCTCTGGGGTCATCCTCCAAGATACAGTTGCCCTCCAGCCTGTGCACGGGGTCCCTGACCCGGAGGGAGGGGAGAGATCAGCATCCCCCTGACTTCCACTGCTCCTTCTGGGTGCCCCTCACGGTGCGTGTCCTTTACACAAATGGCCACCCTTCGTCCGCAGCTCCTCCTGGACGCTGGAGCCAAGGTGGAAGGCTCGGTGGAGACCGGGGAGGAGAACTACTCAGAAACGCCGCTGCAGCTCGCGGCCGCCGTAGGTAAGAGCCGCTGCTCCCCGCCCCGGCCGGGGGCTCCACCACCTCGACTCTTCGTGTGCCTGTGTCTCGATTTTTGTTTTATTCTCTTATACAAACCCCCCCTTCTCTGGGCTTGCAGGAAATTTTGAGCTGGTTAGTTTGCTGTTGGAGCGTGGTGCGGACCCCCTGATAGGAACCATGTACAGGAATGGAATTTCTACAACCCCTCAGGGTGATATGAACTCTTTCAGCCAGGCTGCAGCCCACGGACACAGGTAGGCTAGGATGGGCCGAAAAGGTCCCGAGGGGTGCTTGTTAAAAATGCAGATTCCCAGGCCTAGCCCAGACCCATCGTATCTCTGGATGTGGGGCCCAGAGGCAGAGAGACGTTCGCCGCCAGCCGGCTGCTGAGGGCCAGCTCCCAGCGGTGCCCAGCTAGCGGCTCAGGCCACCTTGCCTTGTCCATTCCCAGCCGGCGGGACCTGACTCTCGGTCAGTTCTGGTCACAGCAGCTGTCTTAAAGTGTGCAGAAACCACCTAAGAAATAACCAGGCCCCTCACGTGTGCTTACTTCCTCTCTAAGCCTCCTACAGGACCTGCCCCCATCAGGTTGTATCACACATAACCCCAAGTAAAGCCACTGAGAAGGGAATGCAGAGTTCTAGAACCTTCTAGAGTTTTCTTTGCTCCAAGTTGCCCTCGAGGAAACACCGCTGGTCATGCCCTCCACCATCTCCTCCCCGCCCCCCCAAATGTAGCGCCCGTGGTCAGGCCTCTGGAACCGTGGCCCTGGAGTGGGTCCCGTGGTTCCCTCGCCCCCTGCCCACCCTGCCCCCACCCCAGCACAGCCACTTCCCTCTCTGAGTGTCTTCCTCTCTGGGTTTATGATTGACAGGAATGTGTTCCGCAAACTGCTCGCTCAGCCAGAAAAGGAGAAGAGTGACATCCTGTCCCTGGAGGAGATTCTGGCCGAGGGGACTGACCTGGCGGAGACAGCCCCGCCCCCGCTGTGCGCCAGCCGCAACAGCAAAGCCAAACTGAGGGCCCTGCGGGAGGCCATGTACCACAGCGCTGAGCACGGCTACGTGGATGTCACAATTGATATCAGAAGCATAGGTCAGTCTGGGCGCCCTGCAGCACTGGACACAGCACTGCTGCCCGGCTCCAGGCCACACACACACGTGCACACACACACGTGCACACACACATGTGCACACACACATACACACACACACCAAGGGGGCCAGGGAACTTCTCCATGGCTGGTTGGAACACTTCCGTCCCCATAGACAGCAGCTTCCCAAACTCTAAACCCTGGGTCAGGGGTTCCAATCACCTGGGGAGCTTGTCTGAATACAGATTGCCAGGCCCTACACCCAGAGGCTCTGCTCTTGAGGGTCTGGATGGAGAAAGGCTGGAAATCTTTATATTTAACAATCACCCCAGGTGGTTCCCAGTGGTGGAGGAGTCGCTGCTGACTGTCGTGCTTCAGGGGCAAAGCCTTGCGCAGGGAGTTCTGCACAGGGGCAGCTCTCTCGTGTGCATGTCGGGGCCGCAAGGCTGGCCCAGCGTTCCCCAGTCTGGAGGCGTTCGTCCCAGCGCAGGAGCAGCAGGCTGGAGCAGTGAGCCCCCAGGCCCAGGGCATGGCGGAGGGAGGCAGGCTCAGGACCGAGCAGAGGTCTCTGCTACCATTTCAGAGATGAGACTGTCCCAGGAGACTGGCCGTGTAGTGTGTGGGACATTTATGCCAATGTAGAGTCCTTTGGTTTGGCCCTGCCAAGACAGCCACAGGCAGGACTTGAACTTCAGTAATCGTAGAAGAGGCTGATTTTTAAGTGGATCATTCTGTATGGCCCGCGAGTGATGTTATCCATAGCCACATGGCCCTTGGCAGAAAAAAGGCCCCTGCACCAGTAGTGAGATATGCTCTCTCCCTCACCTGTGCATCACCACGAGCAAGGAGAAGCCAGCTCCAGCACTCGGCTGCTGGGGAGGCTTCCCCTGAGGGAAGGAAGGCAAGAAGGAGATGTTATAGCATGGCTGCAGGTGCTCACGCTGTCCTGCCCAGGAGAGCGGCCACAGTAGTTCCCCATGTCTTCTTCCTCCACCGTAAACGTCCATCCTGTCCAGAACCACCAGCAGGTGTAATCAGCTCTCATCCGGGCATGGAGATCACCTGGTCCTGGACAGGTCTTCTCACTGCCCCAGAAACAACAAACTCGGAACTGAGAACCATATGATGTGCACGAGCGGCGTGCATAGTAACTCCGATATTCCACACGATTCGTGTGTGTGTGTTATAAGGAGCAGCACCTGCTGCTGGGAGCTGCGTGCAGCAGTGAACGCCCGTACTTAAGGCACCTGACCTTCACTTTCAACTTCTGAAAGGTCTTTTAGGAAATAAATAAATAAATCCCTGGCTCTATTCCTTGAGAGTCCATCCCCTGGCCTTATAATTTGCTGATGTCCTGGGGAGAGAAAAAACACCCTGTTTTTATTTCCAGATAAAAACACGCCTGCTCTTTTGGTTGTTTGCCTGCCTTCCCCTCTCGGCCCCTCCCACCCCCTCCACCCCCACCCCGGGCCCTGGCTCCTCTCTCCCCGCTGCAGGTGTTCCGTGGACACTGCACACGTGGCTGGAGTCTCTGCGGATCGCCTTCCAGCAGCACCGCAGGCCCCTCATCCAGTGCTTGCTCAAGGAGTTCAAGACCATTCAGGAGGAGGAGTACACGGAGGAGCTCATCACCCAAGGCCTGCCCCTGATGTTTGAGATCTTGAAAGCTAGCAAGGTACGAGAGAGGTCGGAGACTGTGATGGTGGTAGTGGTCGGCGGGCGTGAGCAGGGGCACATGGATATGAACGGTCCCACCCATGGCCAGATGCTGCCCTCACGTGGGGTCTCCGCAGTTACCACCCCAGCTGGTTGTGGTCCCTTGTGAAGTCATCGAGGGGCAGCTGCTTTGTGGAACACCTGTTCTGTCCTGCTGCACTGGGGCACGTGGGCAAATATCTCCTTAATTCAAACCACGTGCGGTAAAGCTGCAGCCCTGGTTCCAGCAAGGCGTGCCCCTTGAGGGTGAGAGGTGGTTATAAAGCAGAGTTAAATGGAGTGACCCAGGCACGGGGAGCTGTGAGAGCTCAGAAGGGAGAAAGGGAGGCTGGGCTTCCCGGAGGTGCTGAGATGAGGCCAGGCCTGGATGGACCATGGGAAGAGGGCAATGGACGCGGCTCCCTAGACAAACCCTGGGAGAAGCTCTCCAGGTAGAGGAGGTTGGCTGGGCCTCGCCTAACCCCCCTAGGATTCACCCCTTGGGACGCCTGTGTTCCCAGCGATGGGGAAATGCTGCCACCCCTTCCGAATATCAGCCTGCCCTTGGACTGTTACAAGATTAATTCTGAAAAATCTCTTTGGGGTCATTGGCTTGGGCAACACCCCAGGGGACACCCTCAGTCCCTGTTCATGGGCTCTGTGTCCTGGTTGGGTGTGTAGACAGGGAGCACAGAGCATGCGCAACCTTGATGCTCTCATCCCCTGGCTGCCCACTGAAGGCCAATGCCCCAGCACCGAGAACATGACAAGCACCGGGGAGGACCAGAGCATCCCAGAGGCTCTGAGGAGGTCGTACCATGCCTGTCACCTACCCGCGGGCTTCTCAGCAGGGCACGAGGGCCACTGTGGTGCAGAGGTTGAGTACAGGGACTCTGGAGCCACACTTCAGGGGTTCACATCCTGCCTCTGCCCTTCACTGGCCTTCTGAGCCCCTAATTTCCCCATGCCTCAGTTTGCCCATCTGAACATGGGATTGATGATTGCACTAACGTCCTGGAGTGGCTGTGAGTGTGAGTCGGTGCCCTAAGTCGATGCCTTCGAATCGTCCCTGGCACAGGGTGAGGGCTCTGCAGATGTCGTAAAGATGGAGTCCCCGGGGGGTATTTCCAGCTATTTTGTGGAAGCCCACCCCTCAGCAGGGTCCACAGGCACCAGCCAGCTGTAGATCCCCCACCCCCTCCTAGGAAGAGCCCTGGGCTCTGCCAATGTCTCTACTGTGGAGCCTGAACATCCGAATTCACCAAGGGACTGGAGTGTTTCCCAAACTCGCCCGACCACGGAGCCTCCTTATATAGAGCTACCCCAAGACACTAAGGAGGATTTTTTTAAGCTAAAACACACATCTTCTGTTCTGCTGCAAGCCAGACACTGATCTAGGCATGTTGGAAAGATGAACTCATTTCATCCTCACAGGCAGCTTTGGAAGGAGGTACTATTCTTACCCCATTTAACAGAGGGGGAACTGAGGCACAGAGAGGGTGAATGGCTTGCCCACAGTCACACAGCTGACACGCAGCAGAGCTGGGATGGAGCCCAGCAGGTGATCAAGCTCCAAAGCCAACCCTCCGGCCACTTTGCCCCAGCACAGGCTTTGTGGAACTCTGGGTCTGCCATGGAGCCTGCAAATTCCTAGGGGAATTGGCTTGTGAGCTGAAGGGTGGAGTGGGTTCCCTGGCTGGCAGGCTGCTCACAGTACAGAGGGCATAGGGAGCTGCCTTCTCCGGATAATGGGGAGGGGGACCCCTCAGTAAGGAAGAGTAGCTTGGTCCAGGTCCAGAGCAAGCCCCACCAGGTGCTCTCATTAGCGCCCACCCTCAGCCCAGCACCTCTGGCCCCGTGCAGGCTGGATTTGTGCTGGATGCCAAGGCCCGCTGAGACCACAAAGGGGAGCAGGTGCACCCGCACTAGGATAATGAGCCCAGCAAGTCCACCTAGAGCAGAACCTGCTGAAAGTGTTTCAGGAGCAGCCTCACCCCCTCCCATCTTAAAAATAGATAAATGAATAAAAAGGGGTTTCACCAAACTTACCTAAGAAACCATCTACATGGGAAATGTTACTAGAACTGTTTCCAGGGGCTAGTTTTCTTTCATTTTGAGGGCTTATTTTGTCTATTTCTTAAAACTTATTTATTTGGGGGTTGGCAATGTGGCACAGTGGGTTAAATACCTGCCTGTAGCACTGGCATCCCATAAGGGTGCCAATTTGAGTCCCAGCTGCTCCACTTCAGATCCAACTCCCTGCTAATGTGCCTGGCAGAGCAGTGGAAGATTCTCCAGGTGTTTGGGCCCCTGCCACCCACATGGGAGGCCTGGAAGAAGTTCCTGGCTCCTGGCTTTGAATAGGCCCAGCTCTAGCCATTGCAACCATTTGGGGAGTGAAATGAACCAGCAGATAGAAGACCTCTCTCTCTGTCTATAACTCTGCCTCTTAAATAAATAAATAAATCTTAAAAAAGACAAGAGCCTGAAATTGCACCCAGGTCTCCCTCATGGGTGGCAGGGGCCCAAGCACTTGGGCCATCCATCTGCTGCTTTCCCAGGCCATTAGCAGGGAGCTGGACCAGAAGCAGAGCATCCAGGACTTGAACCAGTGCTCCTATATTTTTAACTTCCATTCAGTTAATAGTAGGAAATTCCCGAATGTACTGAGGGATCCTGTGTATTAAGAAAACCTAATTGATGGATTTTTAAAGTCAATTTTACTTTGCAGCTTGACATGCATACAGAAAAGTCCCCAGAATTTTTGCAAAGTGAACATTCTGTCATCAGCACCCAAGCTAAGAAATTGGACATGACGGGCATCCCCGTGACATGAGATGGCCCACCCAGCCCTTGTCTCCCAGAGGCCATTAACGTTGCACTTCCTTTAGCCCGGAGCTGTGGCTTGTTTGTCCATGACAGCTCATTAGACAGGACACACTTCTCAGAACCTGACCTCACCAGGAGAAGGACTTAGAGTGTGGGGCACGCAGGCTGTCCTCGACTCAAGAAGTGATGTCCTCATCCCTTGCTGAATTGCTTGTTGGGAAATCAGACTGAATTTTTTTATTCTCAACACAAGTCATGGCTGAACCACTGTGCCTGAGCAATGCCCAGGTGCCCAGGTCAGCTCACAAGTACCTTGCTCCACTCAGGGTAACTACAGTTGTCCAAATGGTAGCACAAAGCAACCTGAGACTTACCTGGTGCCCAGACCCTCGGAGGCCCAAGGAGGCAGGTGTTTGATGGGCCTGCAGGGCTGGGGAGACCCCGGACCAGTGCTCCAGTGTCTGATGTGGAGAGATTGGAGCAGGTCAGTGGGGAAGTGGAGGTCACCAGTGACTCTGACAGCAACAACTGGGCGACAGGAAGAGGAGGGACTTTTGTCAAGCCCTCTGGCAGCTGAACTCATCCTCAAGAGTGCGGGGAGCCAGAGACAGGGCAGGGGCAGCTTCTTGTTGGAAAGTCACAGTCCAGCAAGGATGGCCCATCCAAGAGTAAGGTGGGAGTGTGCAGAGTTTTGCTGGGTTTCAGTGGCACCCCTACTGGTGAATTGTGGCATTACACATCCACAGTACAGAAAGAGGCGTTAAGATTTCCCAGAGTTAAGCATGAGAACACTGCCTGGAGGTGGTGGCAGAGAAATGTAGGGAGCTAGCAGGTGCAAAGTCCCGCCCTCGTCCTTGTTGGGGACATCACACACTGGCCAGTTCCCTTGCCCTCTGCTGAAGGATTCCTGTTCAGATCATGTCTCTGTTTTGTGTAAACAAACATATGGTTTCATCAGAGTGTTGGATAAGAGTAAAGTTCCTATAGGTAAGTCACACAGTGGCCATCTCATAGCCTTCTCCCACCCCTAAGGTGTGCACATTGGGCCCATACTCACAATCTCGCTGCCTCCGTGGTCTCTGCCTCCCACTTGCAAACGTTGTCTTCAAAGGAATTCAGTGTCTCCGGACAGCCTGGGGAGCAAGACAGCAGAGTCATGTATGCAACACATCTGTTTAAAGAGAATCCTGGCCCGTTTTCCCCACACATCATTCCTCGGGGCTTTTATTCATCCAGGAGATGCCCATACCCCACGGTGTTCCAGGCGCCCAGTGGGCATGGGAAAGACGTCTTCTTTCTCCTCCTGGAGCTTGCAGATGGTAAACAAGGCAGCAGATCAGCAACACGAATCAGAACATGATCAGTGCTCTTTTAAAAAATGCAGCTGGCGATGCTGCCCTTCTGGGGCTGGAGCAGGTGCATCTGATTTAGACAGGATACTCAGGAAGGTGCCCTGAGAAGGTGACATCTAAACGACCTGAACAGGAAATGCTTCCACCTGAACAGAGATCTGGGGCCAAAATATTGCAAGGGAAGGACCCACGGTGCTAAGGCTGTTGGTCGGAATGTACTCCATGTGTTGGAGCAGGAAGGAGACCAGTGAGCTGAGGGACAAAGGAGAATGTGGAAGGCAAAGCTCAGATTGCACAGGGCCTCAGAACGTACGGACGTTCCTCCATGAGCAATGAATGACATAGCCCTGGAAGTGTGTGGTCTCTGTTGCCTTTTTCTCAGGAACTTGATTTCAATGGGATCTGTGGTGGGCAACTCTTAGAGATCGGATGTTTTGCACTCAGCGCCGTTTGGTCGTGGCACGTATCCGTAGCTTGTTCCTTTCTGTTGCTGAGTTGTATTCTGTGGTGGGAGGAACCACGGTTTGAGCACTCAGTCTTGAGGGACCTCTGCGCTGTTTCTAGTTTGAGGCTATTATGAACAAAGCTGCTACCAGAGTAGCATGCAGGGGTTTCTGTGTCAGTGTAAGTCTTCAATTTTCTGGGGTAAATGTTCAGGGATGCTGCTGCAAGGTTGTGTGGGTCATGCATGTTTAGACTATAAAGAATCCCCCAAACTGCTTTCCCGGGTGGCTTAGCATTGATCATTTCCACCAGCTCCTGGCACCCTTGCCGTTGGGAGCCCTCACTTCCGCCGTTCGGCTGGGTCTGTACTGATGTCTCACTGTGGCTTGCAGCTCCCTAATGACTAATAGCACTGAGCACATTTCATGTGCTTGTTCACTCGGTGAAATGCCTCCTCCTGTCTTTGGCCTGTTTTGTTGCTGATGAATTCTGAGAGCTCTTTATATGTTCTAGTTGCTAGTCCTTGGTCAGAGGTGCGGTTTGCAAATCTTTCCTCCTGCCCCATACTTTGTCTTTTCATCCTCTTTCATCCTGGGCCTGGCTTTGACTGATTGTCTTCGTTCATTTGCTTTGCGATCTTCCTGGCCCTTGGCATTTCTGGTGGTTTTTGAGGGAACCCTGGGTATTTCCTGAGACCTTGGATGTTCCTTAGATCTCTGCTTTGCTGATTTTCTTTGACACTGTTCTGACAGGGGCAGGGTGACTGTCATCTTGTTACTGCCAGGTGAGGGAGAGGTCCAGGTTCCACCTGAGGTAGGGGCTGTCTGGCTCCCACCAGGGTCCCCTCTGTCTCTGTGGTGGTGAGGGTCTCACTCTCCAAGGGGGAGTTGGGAGGAACTCCTTGTGGCTGCAGGGCTATAAGGAGCTCAAACTCCTGTGTGGACTCCACTGGCCTCCGGGAGAGGAAGGCAGGTGCCTCGTTACTGGGTGTGGGGACAAAATTCTCAGCCTCTGCTTGGCCATCGCTGATAGCATCTCAGCAGGGGTTTGGGGAATGCCCAGCTGTGGCCTGGTGAGCGTGGAAGTCTGGGCTCCCTGTGTGGCTTTTGCCAGCAAGGTGGTGCTAGGCTGCAGTACAGCATCTGAGAGTTTCCTGCCTCTCTGGGGAGCTCCTTTTCTGCTCCTTGGGCTAAAGATAGTACAGATGTTCACTGAGACGTCCTTTTTTTTTAAGAATTATTTTATTTATTTAAAAGAGTTATAGAGAGAGACAGAGGCAGAGAGAGAGAGAGATAGAAAGAGATCTGCCATTTGCTGGCTCACTCTCCAAATGGCTGCAACGGGTAGAGCTGGGCCAATCCAAAGCCAGGAGCCGGAAGCTTCTTCTAGGTCTCCCGCATGGGTGCAGTGGCCCAAGCACTTGGGCTGTCATCCACTGCCTGCAGGCACACTAGCAGGAAGCTGGATTGGGAGCAGAAGTGAGACCTGGTCCCAGATACTCTGACAGGCAGGGCAGCCTCTGGCTCTCCCCTTACCCAGGTGTGTGTCAGCACTGACAGGTGCACTGCCCGTGAGAAGCCAGGTGTGCTCCATGAGGAAGGGCCACCGTGGACAGGGCCAGATTTGGGGAGCTGAATGTTGGGGTCCCTGAAAAGTGACTGTAATTCCACACAACCTTGATTCTGAAACACAGGGTTTTGTTTTTCTTTCACATTTAATGTTTCTGAGTTTAAAATGGATGGGTACATTTGATGGGGTGAGGTTTGTCTTCCTCTCCGTAAAAGCTGCCATTCATTTCATAACATTTTAGGATGTTAAGAAATAAGGATCGCGTTGAAATTGGGAAATTGCTGACTCAGGGGTTAAAAGCTAGTCGAATGGCCTAGAAACCCTGTGCTTAAATGTGCCGCTCAGAGGAACACAGGCCCCTGCCCCAGCACAGCCCCCTGATGCCACACCCCCACTTTGGAGCACGTGGGCCCCGTGGTGGGTCCATTGCATTCTGCTGGCCTCAGGGTTTGATCCAACCAACCCCAGAGGATTCCCCATGTCACAGTTCCTGCCTGACCGCTGGCCCAACAGGTCTGTCTGTCTCTCTCTCTCTCTCTCTCTCTCTCTCTCTCTCACACACACACACACACACACACACACACACACACACGTGGCTCCCTGATACTCCTGAGCACCGCCCCTCCAAGGAGCCTTCCTGGGCATCCTGTTCCTTTTGGGTGTCTGGTAGCCAGAGTGAGCCACCTTGAGGAGGAGCCGTGGACAGGGCCCACCAGTGACCGTGAGGACACCGCGGGGAGTTTGTCCTGAGGGCTCTGGGCTCTGAAAGAGAAGCAGCCAGAGAAAGCCTTGGCACAGCAGAAGTTTTGGTGCTGGTGTTGGGTGTAGTACCGTAACCCTCCGCACAGGGCCCGGCTCTCGGGCCTAGCAGGTGCGTAGCACTTGGTGGGTGCTCAGTAGACCTTAGCAGGACGATGTGATGAATGAGGGGATGCATAGCTTGGCTGGTGGGAGAGAAGTATCCCTTCACTCAGCCTCAGGAGATGAGTGAATAAAGCGTAGCAGGAAGCCGCAGGTGTCTACTCCACGCCTCACCCCTCCCTCCACCCTTCTCTCCTGTGCTTCTTGGGCTTTCATCCTAACGACCCTGTCTCCTCATTGGACAGATGTTTAAAATAAGCTCCCTTTTTCAGAATGGTTTTAGTTTTACAGAAAAATGGAGAGGAGGTACAGAACTCCCAACTGCCCCTTCACCCACTTCTCCCAATGACTGACAGCTTCCATGAGTCTGGGACAGTGGTTTTCCTTAAGAAAGCAATATCATTCCAGTGTTATAGGTAAGCTCTATACTTTATTCAGATTTCTTTAGTTCTTTTTTTATAAAGATTTATTTGAAAGGTGCAGAGAGAGAGAGAGAAACAGAGAGAGAAAAACAGGAGAGAGGTCTTCCATCACTGGTTCACTCCCAAAGTGACTGCAATGGCTAGAGCTAGGCTGATCCAAAGCCAGGAGCCAGGAGCTTCTTCCAGGTCTCCCATGTGGGTACAGGAGCCCAAGCACTTGGGCCATCTTCCACTGCTTTCCCAGTCCATAGCAGGAAGTGGAATCAGAAGCAGAGCAGCCAGGGCTGGAACCAGTGCCCAAATGGGACGCTGGCACTGCAGGCGGATGCTTAACCTACTATGCCACAGCACCAGCCCCTTCTTTAGTTCTGACCTAGTCTCTTTTTCTGCTCCAGAATTCTGTCCAGGATGGTGCAGTGCATGTAGTTGTCATCTCTCTGGGGGCCTCTGCACTGTGATGCTTCCTCAGACTTTCTTGATCATTGATGACCTTGACGGTTTTGAGGAATAGAGGTCAATCATGCATCGTGTGGGTCAGCCTTCTAGTGGAATATGTCTGATGCTTTTGCTCATGGTTAGACGGGGCCTGTGGAGTTGGGGGAGGAGGGCCACAGAGACCCTGTGCCATTCTCATTGCATCAAGGGCACATCCCATCTGTAGGAGTTAGCACTGTTGGTGGTGACCTTGACCCATGGCTGGGGCTGTGACCGTCACATTTCTCTACTGTAAACCTACTCTTTCCCCCTCTTTCTTTCTTTGGAAGGAAGCCAGCAGGTGCAGCCCTCACCTGGGCAGTGGTAAGCTATGCTTCCCCCAAGTCATCTTTACATAGTTAAGGTTCATCAATTTGGAACTTGGCTGGCCTGCATGCATGTTCTCTCAGGCTACATGATATATATTGAAGTTACAAGATGAGGGCAAGCTGTGAGTCTAGGACATAGGAGAGGAGAGACCTTGCCTTTCGTGCTGTATTGTATGGGGGCCAATAGAGCTCCTTCCACAGAGCAAGACACTTCTTCAATGCTTAATAAATGCCTGCTGAATTAAATTAAGCCCCCCCCCACACACACACACAGCCTCACGGAAGTATCTTCAGGCAGCTCAGGCCTCGCAGTGGCCACTGGAGTCCAGAACATGGCTTCTCCTCACCTGTATCAGCCTGGATTACAGAGCTGAGTCACCAGCAGGACTCACAGGATGAGCTTCAGAAGAGCAGACCCAGTGGTGTTCATGACTCCGTGTGCTGGCAGGTGTCGCGTCTCCTCTGTCCTGTGATCATCAGGTACTTACCGAGCGCCAGTGGTGGGACTGGCACACTGAGGGTCACAGAGATGAGGAAGTATGGGGCAACAGATGTAGACTTTAGATGAGTACGATTCATTTCTATCGGGCAATAATACAGTGATACCAAGTTCAGGCCTAAGACAGCCCACAACTTCTGTGGCTCAGAAGTCCAGGCACAGTATGGCTGAGCTATGGCTGCTCTGTCTTGGGCCTCCAGGGAAGACTCAAGGTGTCAACAGGATCTGTTCCTTCCTGGAGGCTTTGGGGAAGAATTGCTTCCAAGCTCATTCAGGTTCTAGGCAGAATTCTGTTCCCTTGTTTGCAGGACTGGGATCCCTTTTCCTTGCTGGCTGTTGGCTGGGGCTCACCCTGCACCCCTAGGGTGGCACCCACACCCCTCACAAGCAGCCATTGTGGCTCCTCCGTCTTTATGCCACGAACAGAGCATCAGGTCCTTCCCAGGCCCCAACACCTTTGTCTTCTTCTTCCTTTTCCCTTCCAAAGTCCTCTTCTGCCCCTATTCTTTTTTTTTTTTTTTTTTTTTTTTTTGGACAGGCGGAGTGGACAGTGAGAGAGACAGAGAGAAAGGTCTTCCTTTTTGCCGTTGGTTCACCCTCCAATGGCCGCTGCGGTTGGCGCGCTGCGGCCGGCGCACCGCGCTGATCCGATGGCAGGAACCAGGTGCTTATCCTGGTCTCCCATGGGGTGCAGGGCCCAAGCACTTGGGCCATCCTCCACTGCACTCCCTGGCCACAGCAGAGAGTTGGCCTGGAAGGGGGGCATCCGGGACAGAATCCGGTGCCCCGACCGGGACTAGAACCCGGTGTGCCGGCACCGCAAGGAGGAGGATTAGCCTAGTGAGCTGCAGCGCCGGCTTCTGCCCCTATTCTAAAACTCTTGTGGTTACATGGAGTTCACGCAGATAATCCAGAATGATCTTCCTATGTTAAGGTCAGCTAACTAGCAGGTGCTGTGGCCTGAGTATTCATGTCCCCCCAAAAGTCATACATTGAAATCCTAACCCTCAAACTAATGGTGTCAGAAGGTGGGCCTTTGAGTGATTATGTCATGAGGGCAGAGCCCTGGTGAACAGAAACAGTGCCCTTCAGAAAGAGACGCCAGCGAGCTGCCTTGCCCCTTCCTCCATATGAGATAAGAGCTAGAAAGTGCCGTGTGTGAAGTAGAAAGCCTCACCAGACCCCACCAGACCTCACCAGGCCTCACTAGCCATCGTTTCTGCCAGCACCCTGATCCTGGGCTTCCCAAACACCAGCACTATGAGAAATGAATTTCTGTGATTTGGAAACTCCCCAGGCTGTGGTCTTCTGTTCTGGCAGCTCAAATGGACTGATTACCCCTGCATAGTCCTGTGTGCCATGTAAGTTAGCATATTCGCAAGCACAGAGCAGCTCCTGATTTTCACAAGTCCCAAGCTTAGGACATGCAGTCTTCCAGGGGCCCATCCTGCTGCCTCCAGTGCAGTGCCTCTCACACACGAACGTGCATGGATCTTGCCTGCACCGGATGCTGAAATGCAGATTCCGGGGCGGGGGAGAGCGGACATTCCTCCCAGGCTCCCACCCCATGCTGCTGCTGGGCTGTGAGCACACTCTGAGGGGTGAGGGCTTTAGGCCACAGGAAATAAATTAATATTTATTAATATTAATTAATAATTAATTAATAATTCCTCCTGGGTCAAGCCCAGGAGGAAATGTCATTGTATGAAACATGTGGTTCTCAGACTTAAGGAAGCAAGTGCCTCCCCAGAAAACTTGTCAGGGTATAGATTTCCAGGCCTCAGCCTTGAGTTTCTGTGTCAGGAGTCTGAAGTGAGACCAAGAATTTGTATTCCTAACAAGATTCTGAGTGATGCTTGTGTTGCTGGTCTGGGGACCACAGTTGGAGAACCACTGCCTTAAACCATGAGACGGTGATCACTTTTACAAGCATTGAGTGAGAGGAGCACTCAACACGCTTTGGCTGTTACAGCCACACCTGCTTGGTGCTGTGTCTTCTGGAATCTATGTACTTTAATCAGAGAATTTGGTTTCCTTTTCGTAAGCCAAGCTTTTCCCTTCTGCCTTAGGAGCCCAGGAAGTAGCTTTAGGAATAGCTTGGGGGTGGACATTTGGTGTGGCAGTTAAGCTATGGCTTGTGGTGCCTGCATTCCCTATTGGAGTGCTGAATTCAGAGTGCCTGCTCCACTTCTGGCTCCAGCTTCCTGCTGATGTGCACCCTAGGAGGCAGCAGGTAATGGCCCAAGTAGCTGGGTCCCTACCAACCATTTGGGAGACTCGGATTGAGCTCCTGACTCCAGCTTTGGCCTGGCCCCGCCCTCGCTGTTTAGAAGATGTATTCACTATGGTGCCAAATCATTTTTTTAAGGATTTATTTATTTGAAAATCAGAGTTATACAAAGAGAGAAGTAGAAGTGGAGAGAGAGAGAGGTCTTCCATCTGCTGGTTTACTCCTCAATTGGCCTTAATAGCCGGAGCTATGCAGATCCGAAGCCAGGAGCCAGGAGCCTCTTCCGGATCTCCCATGCAGTGCAGGGACCCAAGCACTTGGGCCATCTTCTACTGCCTTCCCAGGCCATAGCAGAGAGCTGGATCAGAAGTGGAGCAGCCAGGACTCGAACTGGCACCTATATGGGATGCCAGCACTGCAGGTGGTAGCTTTACCACTATGCCATAGCGCCAGCCCTGCCAGATCATTTTTTAAAAGTAGAATAGCTTGAATCAGTGACATCACTGTGCTCTCAAACCCGTGTTTTGAAATCAAAACAATACTTACTCCTTTTTCACAAGAGGAGAACTTGTTTATTGAAGAAATCACAAATAAAAAGAAGAGATACATCATCCTCTCCCAAAAAGTAACAATTCTTCCAGACCTTTTTCTATACATAGCTGTCAATCCAAGGACATTTATAGGGTTTTAGTTCCAAAAAGACATGGTACAAACTGTGCTGCAACCTACTTTTTCATAACTCAGTGTAAATATTTCTCTGTCTCTCTTTTTTAGTTTCTTGTTTCAATCCTCTTTACCCAATAAAAAGCAGGAAAATGCTATGATCTGTGCATGCCTTGCGCCCTGCACACCTGCAGGTGCTGAGAGATTAATTGGGCACCAGGAAAAAACATGCAGAGCCAAGATGGATCAGAAGAAGGTGCCTTTCTCCCTGGGCAAACAAGGGCAGCTGGGGTTCAGAATCACAGGACTGTTTTCCCTGTGTGGTTAAAGAAAGTGATTCCGCTGAGCACGGCGGGATCCGGCCATGCGTCAGCCTGAGGATCCTGTTCATAAGAAAGCTGAATCTCAATGTCGGTCTTGTAGGTGACAAGACACACACCTACACACAGTCCCAGGCCCAGAAGGACTTGCTAACTTCTGCAGAATTAGCCGCTTCCAGAATTTGAGAGCATTGATCAAGGTGGGTTAGGAGAAAAAACCTCTTTTCCACCCTGCTTTCCAGTGGATTAGGGCAAGATCAAAGAATCGAATCATTCAGTTCTTTCACATTCATCAGTGAGTCCACTACAAGTAGTGGCCGCACAGCACAGGTCGATCCAGGGCCTGTTGGAGTGTGTGTTCTCCTGGGCCATGCTCTTGGAACCTGCTATAGATATGTGGGCTCCTCCTGCTCTGTGGGACGCATACCTGCAGCGACACGGCCAAGGCCAAGGCCACAAACAGCCCTGGTAACCCGAGCTCCTCTTTCTTGGCAGAACGAAGTGATCAGCCAGCAGCTTTGCGTCATCTTCACGCACTGCTACGGGCCGTACCCCATCCCCAAGCTCACGGAGATCAAACGGAAGCAGACCTCGCGCCTGGGTGAGTGGTGCCCTCTGCCAGCTTGGGGTGTTGTTTGGGGGCGGGGAGACAAGCAAGCTATTGCCCTAAAAAAGAAGGGGGGGCAGTTTTGAGGGCCAAGGAGAGGAGTCAGGCTGCCAGAGAGCAGGTATCTCCTTTACCATGTAATCAGCTGTCTGGGTGTATTACCTTGGGTATGAGGAAGGGGAGACCCGCCAACACCTCATCCCTCGGGTGAGCGGACTCGCCTGTGGTCCCAGCCCACGCCTCCCCATCGCACATACATCCCGCATAGGTAGCTTCTAAAGGAGGGCCAGGCCGCGCACCACGGTCCTTACCCCAACTCTGCTGTCTAAGGCGACCTGCCGCGGAGCAGCCACGGCCACAGGCCTATGGCGTCCATCTGTTACCAGAAGTTCCCCTACTGGGGACCACATAGGAACAGGTGTGCATTAACATCTCACTGAGGCAGTGCATTATGAAGACCGACCAAACTAGCAGAGCCAGGGGTGGAGGCAGCCGTCTCTGCCGTGTGGGTGTCTCGTCAGACACCCCCTTGAGAGAGAGAGTGCCTGTCCGGGTGGTCTCCACAGCACAGCATAAAATCTGCTTGCCTGTAGCTATGGGCGAGGGGAAGCCTCCTCCCCCGGGATGTACAGAGATTTCTTCTACCTGCCGTGAAAAGGGCCTGGTTTTCCGGCAAAGCATTAGGATTCTAAGGGTTTGCAGCAAGTGAGGGGAAAAAGGCAGCCCTGGGGGGCTCGAAGGACTTGCTGGGAAAGAAAACGGGGGTCCTGTCACTGTCAGTGGAGTGTGGAGCCCGTGTGACTCCATCTGCGGTACAGCAGTCCAAGGTAAGGTCACTGATGCTGCCACATTCTTCAGGGACCTGCTGGACAGGCAAGAAAAGAGTGAGCAGGGACGAGGGTCTCTCGCTGACTTCTCTATAGGCGCATCAGTGAGTGAAATGGGTTCTTTGTGGGAAACGTTAGGGAGTGGTGGGGACTGTGGCAAGCTGGAGACAGGTGGCAGGTGTTTGCCCTTCTCACCTGTGGGTGAGGCTCTGTGGGAGGTACAGCTTTCAACCACAAGGGAGCTGGGAGGACTTCCTGTGAGTAACAGAATCTCCATGACAACATGGCCGTTCCTCTTGCGGGCTCTGCCGGCCCTGGGCTTGTGTCTCACCCCCGAGGGTGCGCTCTGGTGGATCGCTGCCCCTGTCTTTGGGGCATTTTCCACGTGAGGAATCCAAACCCCACCCTGCTTTCCACTGAAACAGCCCCTCTCCCCTTTCTTCTTCCAGATCCTCACTTTCTGAACAACAAAGAGATGTCGGACGTCACCTTCCTGGTGGAAGGAAGGCCATTCTACGCCCACAGGGTGCTCTTGTTCACGGCCTCCCCGAGGTACGTGTGGCCGGCTCTGAAGGCAGCTGGACAGGGCCCGGGGCTGCCGCTCTTCCTGTGTTTTGAAATTCAGTCTTGGCAGCTCCTCACTGGACAGACAGATTATCTTCTCCTAAGTCAGGGATTCCAGAGGGCAGGGCTGCAGCTGGCATAACTGATCTAGAGCAAGGCGCTCCTTTTTTCTGGGTGGGCAGATCCCTACACCAGGGGCAGAGCTTGGATTGGATATTGGCTTCCTCAGCCAGAGTGCTTGGGCAGTGCACAACCTGAGACTCCGTAGGTGGCTATCTTTTGAGGGCCACTCTCCAAGTGTCACGGAACAGACATGGGCAGAAGCCACTAAAGCACACAGGTCCTGACCTTCCTTGTCCCTTGCTGTGAACAGACAACAATATTTTTAGATTTTATTTATTTATTTATTTGAAAGGCAGAATTGAGAGAGAGAGAGAGAGAGAAAAGGAAGGGATAGATAGATAGATAGATAGATAGATAGATATCACCCATCTGCTGGTTCACTCCCCAAATGTCTGTAATGGAGCCAGGAACTCCATCCGGGTCTCCCACATGTGTGCAGGGGCCTAAGTAATTGGGCCATCTATCTTCCACTGCCTTCCCAGGCCATCAGCAGGGAACTGGATTGGAAGTGGAGCAGCCAGGACTCAAACCAGACCCCATATGGGATGCCGGCACTGCAGGCAGCGGCCCAACCCACTGTGCCACAGCGCCGGCCCCAGGACAATAGCACCTTGTAGCAACAGGACAAGGAAATTGCTCACCCTGTGCCTGCTAGCTCTTCTACTGCCCTGTCCCCTCCTTCGGACTTGAGGCTCGGTGGTCTCCAAAGTAAAAGTTTAATTAACAAAAGAAAGTTGGAGCCACATCTTAGCTTCTTCTAAACCACTGAGGATCACCGTGCTCCAGGAGCAGGGTCTCTACCCTCAAGTGGCTTTGAGCTTGGCTGAGGGCCTGGGAGGTGCAGCTGAAAGCCAAGGTCACCCCCTGGGACCGCCGGAACAGCTGAGATCCAGCGAGGAGCCGGGGGAGGGGGCAAGCTCCCTGGGCACAGAGGAGAGGGGAGCCAGGGCCCTACTTAAGCTCAGGGAAGATGCCCTGGGCCCTGTAAGCTGGACAGCATTCTCAGAAGCATCCATTCTCTCTCAGCCCCCCCACTTTGGGAAACAACAGCCCACAGCCCTGTTTATGGCTTCCGAGTTTGAACTTCCGGTTTGAGTCTGGTATGGTACCGGGGGCGGGGGGCTCGTTCAGAAAGCTGCAGCCGCATCAGGGCTGTGTCTCAGAGCCAGCGACCCAGGTTCCTACCATCAGGAGGCCTGAGGTTGTGTAAGCCACGATGCATGTGCGAGCCTCACCTCCCTTCCCGTGTCTTGTTCAGGTTCAAAGCACTTCTCTCCAGCAAGCCGACCAACGACAGCACCTGCATAGAGATTGGCTACGTGAAGTACCCCATCTTCCAGGTGAGCCCCTGCGGTGGGCCAGAACTCCATGCTGATGAGCGCAGGACACGGGCGGCCACCTCCAAACCTGCACGAGGGGATTACCCACTTGCAAAAGTCCCTTGCATTGGTCCCTGTTCTGTTACTATAACAAAATACTAGAGGCAGGTGAACTTTATAAAGAAAAAAGGTTTATTTGGCACCCAGCTCTTTTTTTAAGATGTATCTATGTATTTGAAAGGCAGAGTGACAGAGAGAAAGGGATGGAGAAGGGAAGAGATCTTCCACACACGGGTTCACTCCCCAGATGGTCACAATGGCTGGGACTGGGTCAGGCTGAAGCCAAGAGTCAGGGACTCCATCCAAGTCTCCCACGTGGGTGCAGGGACCCAAGCACTTGGGTCATCTTCTGCCGCTTTCCCAGGTGCATTAGCAGGGAGCTGGATCAGAAGTGGAGAAGCCAGGATTCCTACCGGTACTCTGACATGGGATGCCGGCTTCTCAGGTGGCCTAACCAGCACCAGCCGCCAGCTTCCAGTTCTGGAGAGTTAAGGAAGACGCCATTGCCAGCCCCTGCTTGGCTCGCCTGAGGGCCATGTGGCAAATGGTGGGAAAACATGCAGGGGCACAAGATCTCACTGTCGACCAGAAAGGCAGAGCGCGCCTGGGGTCCCCCTGTCCCTTCTGAGGGCGCACCTCCGGCTGATCCAAGGACCTCCCACTGGGCCCATCTCTTAAAGGTTCCACACACCACCCACACCACACCTCCTCCCTGGGGACCAAGCTTCCAGCACACAACCCCAGGGGATGCTCAGACCACACACCCAAACTTTGGCGTCACTGCGGTGCGTTGTGCGGGCCGCTCCGACACTGCCCCTTCCATCTGCTCAGCCCACAGCACTGCCTGCGAGCCTGCTGGGCTGGGCGCTGTGCTGGGGGCTGGAGACCGAGGATGAGGGATGCCCTCTCCCAGGGATGCAAACACGGGCAGCGGGAGCCTCTGGGAAATCCATCAGTTACAGTCCCCTGTGGAGTGCGTGAGAGGCAGGCAGCCGAGAGCCGATGGGCTGTGGCAGCTCAGACCAAGGACACTGGAGGAGGCCTCCTAGATAAGGTGCTGGGAGCTATACTCAGGAGATGAGCCAAAGCAAGGCCTAGGACTTGAGAAAGGGGTCTAGAACCTTCCAGGCAAGGAGAACCACATGTGCGAGGGCCCCAAACCGGTTGAGGCCAGCATGATCACACACAGTGGACTTTTAGGGAATCTGCTGTTGTTTCTGCGTTGGTCCTACCCCAACCCCTCTGGCAAAGGGAGGCCTCTCTGCTGGCAGCCCACTTACATGTCCTGGCCTCCTTCCCTTGGAGGGAAGTTGATGCGTTAATGCTGGGTTCTGGTTGTGCGGCTGCCCCGAGGGGCCCCGCAGCTTCCCTCTCTCTCCCTCCTTCCATCACGCCTGGGTCACAGGTCCTGCCCTGCAGCGACAGTCTCACAGTCAACAGCCACTCATGTCCCCGACTGTATTCCTAGTACCGAGTCCCATCAGGGCGCCTAAAGCCAGAGAGATTGGGTCCGCTCCAGCCGCATTCCCCCTGGCCGGGTATGACTAGGACGGCATTGGGGGAGCTGTCATGAGGATCACAGAATCCTTAGCAGTCAGTTGTTCCCAGGAAGGATGGCCCATCAGGCGGGCTGGCAGGAGATTGGAGCTCCAGGAGTGGTGATGGGACAGGCTGTGCTGGGCTCCTGGGGAAGGGGACAGGGCCTGAGCTGGGCTTGGAAGCCAGATCGTCCCTGCTGTTCCCTGTTTAAAATCAGCACCCGTCATGAGCCTACGGGTGGGTCACCCAACTTCCTGGGCCGCAGGTTGCCCATGTGGCTAATAGGGGAGAGAGAGTTCAGCAGGGGGAGGAGCAGCATGAACCAAGGCACAGAAGGAGGAAGTCATTATTAGCCCATCCGGCTGGGTCTGGATGCGAATGGGAGACTAAAGAGGCAGCTTGGGACCACATAATACAGGCCTTGGATGCCACGGTGCCAGGCAGGGGGTCCTTCCTGCCAACCTGACTCTGGGTCTCAAGATTGTACTGTTCAGAGGGCTGAAGGAAGGCACCATGACCTCACAGCAGCCCCTAAAGCCCATTAAGGTGCCTAAATTTCCACCTTTTGATTCCTTTGGTTATGATTGAAACTTGAAAATAAAGAATCCTTCCTAAATAACCAAGGACAAGGTGCTCCCCTTCTCTGAGCCTCGTTTTTAACCATCATCACCCCTAGGTCTCGGGCTCCTGCAGAGATCAAAGAGGAGAACCCGAAACCACTGCACTTGACCTCAGGTACACAGCGCCCGCGTTAGAGTGGGTTGCTGGTAGGTGATAAACCGCCTCCCCACTAAGCACCAGACCCTGTAGAGGAGCTTATTTTGAATTAAAGGTTGAGGAAAGGATCAAAGAGATTTGCAAAGACAACACCAGCCACGTGAGCCACCCCAGTGGGTGAGGGAGAGATGAACGGAGGGGAGGCTAGAGCCCTGAGGTGGGACCACCTTCAACATCCACAGGCCTGTTTCCCCTTTGCCCAGCTCCTGCAGTGGCTTCCTGCACCCTCCCTAAAATCGCTCAGCCCTGCAGAAGGACTCTCACAGCCCATAAGTGCTGGTGGCAAGAAACGCAAGGCGGTGTTGGAGAGGGGTCAGTTCCCCAGTGCTCATGAAGGGGGCTCTGGCACCATGAAGCCTGAGGCTAATGGGGAAGCTCCTGCACCCCGAACTTGACCCATAGGCCATGCCCCATAAATGGCTGCCAGGCAGAGCAGGTGCATGAGAGGCCGATATTGGAAAGACTGGGCCCTGAGGAATCCCACAGCCATAATTGCTTTTGGCCGGGGACGGTTTCCTGGCCACATCAGCCTCCAGTGACTGTAATGGGAAGGGAAGATTTAGCAGGCCCCGGGGACTCTCCCAGGGGCCCAACTCTTTGCCCATAAAGGAAGAAAACCCTCGGTTGTGGCTTGAAATTGGCCAGGGAGGGCTGAACCCAGCCCAGGAGGAGACTCTCCGTGGCTTGTTCACTTCCTTTCCATGCTAACGGGAGGATTTTAATAAATGAGAGTATTTGGGGTTCTTCCTCGCCACGAACTGTTGACCATCACATGCAGGGGCGAGCTGGGAGCAGCAGAGGCTGCACCTGGAAGAGGGGTCCTCGGGAGGCCGCGGATGCCCCCTGAGTCCCTGCTGCAGGTGGGCTGGCAGCTGCCAAGGAAAACAGCTCAGTACCCAGCCCTGGGCCCTGGCCCTTGCGGAAAGGGCTCATGCTAACAGTCTGCAGGCAGCCTGGGCAGGCCCCTTGGAACCTGCATTCGCCCCAGGATCTTCACCTTGACCGTCCAACCTTGAAGACATAGGGCAGCGTGATGGAGGAGCGTTTTGTAAATGGGAGGGGGGAGCTATTTTTATGGCTGTTGGTCATGGTGGTTTGGCCTCTATACAGAGGGGTGCTAGGGGAATGCATTGATTTTTTTTAAATTTTATTTATTTATTTGAGAGGTAGAGTTACAGACAGACAGAGGGAGAGACAGAGAGGTCTTCCAGCCACTGGTTCATTACTGGTCATAATGGCCGGAGCTTGGCCATTCTGAAGCCAGGAGCCAGGAGCTTCTTCCAGGCCTCCCACGTGAATGTGGAGACCCAAGCACTTGGGTCATCTTCCACTGCTTTCCCAGGCCATAAGCAGAGAGCTGGATCGGAAGAGGAGCAGCTAGTTCACAAAGTGGCACCCACATGGTATGCCAGCACCAGAGGCAGAGGCTTAGCCTACCACACCATAGCACCGGCCCCTGCATTGAGTTTTAATAAGGCCCAGATCCCAGCCGTGGCTGAGTTGGTGTTTTAGATGCCCGTGACCCATCAAGATGGAAAAGCAAGGGTCAGCAATGCTGTGATTTTACAGCCGCCACCAGCCATGTGCCATTACCTCTGCAACAGGGAGAGAGTTCCCCGAAAGCCCAGAGTCAGTGCCTGGAGGTGCGGAGATGAGAGAGAGGCAAGGATGCGTGTTTGTGTTGAAAGTATGCACGCGGCACATCGTTGCTGTTTGCCAGGCACGGTACCAGGCACTGGCGTACAGAGCAGGCAGTGAGAAATATCACTGCTGGGGCTGGGGGGCAGCCAGGAGCTCCCAAGCTGCTTTGGGGGTGTTCAGAACCATTCTAGAATTCTCCTGAGGGGACAGCTGCACAGCCCTGTCCTGTGCACTTGAAAGAGGTGCGTTTTGTGTTGTGTGAAATGTGTTGTAATAAATTCATAAGCGACATTGTTAATTACTTGTCACACACACGACTGCAGCGTCTCAGATAAGCATGTGGGGAGTGGCAGTGTGTGGCAGAAGCATCTGGGGAAAGGCTTTTCAACCTCAGCGGATATTAAGGAGCCAGCGTTTATTAAAGAATGAAATCAGCTCAAAAATGTTCCTAATACTCACATTCATTCGGTTCCTGTTTAGTGTGATCTTTCACAAATCCACATCACAACCCATGAAGGAGATACTATTATCCCCAGTCAACAACTGATGAAACAGTCACACACAGCCTACCTTAGCTCAGATCTCCCAGCTTTTAAAAAAAATATTTATGGGGCCGGTGCTGTGGCATAGCAGGTAAGGCCGCCACCTGCAGTGCCGGCATCCCATATGGGTGCCAGTTCGAGTCCCGGCTGCTCCACTTCTGATCCAGCTCTCTGCTATGGCCTGGGAAAGCAGTAGAAGATGGCCCAAGTCCTTGGGCCCCTGCACCCACGTGGGAGACCCAGAAGAAGTTCCTGGCTCCTGGCTTCGGATAGGCACAGCTCTGGCCATTGCAGCCAATAGGGGAGTGAACCAGCAGATGGAAGACCTCCCTCCCTTTGTCTCTCTCTGCCTCTCCTTTTTTCTCTCTGTAACTCTAACTTTCAAACAAACAAATAAATCTTTAAAACTATATACATATATATATTTGAAAAAGTTACAGAGAGAGACATCTTCCATCTGCTGGTTCATTTGTCAGGTGGAAACAATGGTTGGGGCTGGGCCAGGACGAAACCAGGAACCTGGAACTCCATCCTGGTCCCCCATGTGGGTGCAGGGACCCAAGGACTTGGGCCATCTTCTGCTGCCTTCCCAGGTGCGTTAGCAGGGAGCTGGATCAGCAGTGGAACAGCCGGGACTCAAACCAGTGCTCATATGGGATGCTGATGTCGCAGGCTGTGCCACAACACTGGCCCCGTAATCTCCCAGCTTTTAATAGCAGAGCAGATCAGAAACTAAGGCAGCCCAACCCCAGGGTCCTTGCTCTTAACCACTGTCTGCTGATGTCCGAGCCCAAAGGGACTGTAGAGGACAGCCCAATCCAAGCTCCTCATTTCACAAGTACCAAAGAAAGGGCTAGAGCTGGCCTTTAGGTTCTGCCCCTGAGAGCCAGGCAGGTGAAGCCAGTTTGTCATACAGGCAGGTGCAAGAGAACAAGGAATGGTGGAAAGTGGCACAAACTGGAGAGTGTAAGCACCCCTAGAAATTAACACCTGCTTGTCATGGGAGGGGGTGACAGCAAATACTTCCATAGGCCTCATTCCATGCCAGGGAGCCCCATTTACAAAGCTCAGGAATTCTGTGTATCTTTTGGGCATCCTGGGTCCCACAGAGAACAGTTGGATGTGTGTCAGTCCCACTGTAGGTGAATTGTTGGAGCCCTGAACCCTGATGGCTGCTTCCTCTGGGGTCTTGCCAAGTTGTGGTAGGAACCAGTGTTCCCCTGGGATCCTGAATCGCTCTTGGGGACCTCAACAAGAGGCTTCGAGTCAAACTGGGCTGTGTGCCTGGAGGAGTGACCTGCTGGTGCAGGCCTTTAGACCACACCATGTGTACAGCCTTGAGGGCAGGGAAGTCCAGGACGATGGTCCCTGCAGTCATGAAGAACAGAGCTTGGGGGTGGTTTAATTTGGCCCTGGGAGTGGACATGTGACCAGGGCCCAGAAACTGTGGGGAGACACCGTGGCAGGCTGTCAGGGAAGCTCTGGCCCGCAGAGCCGTTCCCAGTGGGACGCCTTCCCATGCAGCAGTGGGTATGGGCAGGTGGAGTCGGGCAGCTGTTGGAATGGATGCTCCAGAGTTTGGCAGGTGACGCTTGGCTCTGCCTGTTCTCTGTCTTGCAGCTGGTCATGCAGTATCTGTACTACGGTGGCCCAGAGTCACTTCTCATCAAAAACAACGAGATCATGGAGGTAAGGACCCGACGCGGCTCCCGGTAGGCTAGTGGCACCTCTTGGCCAAGTCCGCAGGGACCCCACGGGGCTTCTGTTTGGATGAAGGCTTTGGCCTGTTACGCCTTCCTGACTCCCAAGTCCTCCCAGACAGGAGGGATTTTGAGGAGGAGCTGGGGTGCAAGTTCACCTAGTAGCCCTGAGGAAGACACAGCGTTAGATTTTACTAAACCTAGGGGGAGCTGAAGGAAACTGAAAAGTGAGAGGCTGGCGCTAGCTCTGAACAGAGCTGGGACGCAAATGCTATCATCAAAAAATATCCTCTCCCTTGCCATCAGAATTGTATACTGTGAACATGCCTCAAATCGCAACACCGCCGTCTTCCAAGACGTAGAAGCTGTAAGCAGGTGACAAGTCTACCCAGCCCCACTGAGGTGGCCCATCCTTTACCCACACAGCACCCTCCATCTGCCCACTGAGTGTCCCGTGCCCTGTGCCGGCCTAGCCTCCTCCAGGGGCCTTGCTTCTGCTCCCTTCTGCCCATGGCCAAGTTTCCTCCTGCTCCTTTCCAGGAGTGGAACTCTTATCAGGTTTCCTGATCAAAGGCGGGAGCTTTGAACCAGAAGCCAAAAAAAAAAAAAAAAACCACTTCAACTACCCTCCGCAAAGGAGCTTGGATCAAACATCTCAAACATAGCCCTTGGCAGAATAAAGATTCCCCACCCCGACAGAAAACACCATTCACACGTACGTCTGGACATAGCTTTAGAGATCTGGGGGTACCTCTTGCTGCCACAGGCATAAATTTGGTTCCCTTTGCCAACCACTCCTGCCACCTTCCCCACCACAGAGTTTGTCACTATGCCTTGTCCCTCTGACACCGCCTTTGCACTTTAAAATAACACACACACCCCTCCACCTGTATTTCCTCCAGCCTGGACAGGGGCTTAGCTCCCTGCAGCCCCCTCTTCCTGCGCTCCCCTCCCCCTCACAGGCTCTCTCTGTGGGTTTCAGCTCCTGTCTGCAGCCAAGTTCTTCCAGCTGGAGGCTCTGCAGCGACACTGTGAGATTATCTGTGCGAAAAGCATCAACACTGACAACTGTGTGGACATTTACAACCACGCCAAGGTAACCGGGCCGCCTCCCACCACACCACCCCTCCCCGCACACCCAGGCACGGAAGCCAGGAGTTCCCACCGAGCCTGGGCAGGGGCGGCTTTCCAGGGTCTGCTGCCTGCTCCAGAAATGTCGTCCCTCCCACCCCTCCCTGCTCTCCAGGGGATGGGGAAAGGAGGAAGCCAGGAGCTGTTTGCAAACAGAGCTTGTGTGTTCTCGCACACACGTCATGCTCACTGCATGCAGATTCCACAGCTGATGTCACTGCTGCGGGTCTGAGTGACATCTTGGGTAGAAGGTTCTAGAACAGTGGTTCCCAAAGTGTGATCTCCAATTCAGCAGCGTCAGCATCAGGGACCTATCAGGGAGGCCACCCAAGGCCTCGGGGGTGCTCCAGGTGGTTCTGATGCATGTTGCTGGGTAAGAATCACTGTGCTAGATAGAACCCTTCTTGTCAACACTGATCTCACGTGAGCATCACCTGGGTACTCGCTTATCACCCCCAGCCCGGGACCTGTCCCTGCTGGAGCCTGGGAAGTAGCATTTTTTTCTAAGCCTCCCAGGTAACTCTCAGATATGGTCAAGGTAGAGAACAGGTGAGCAGCACTGGAGGGCTCCTTGGAGTCTATGGCTGCCTCACCTCCAATGACCGCAGCAGTAGCAGGGAACCCAGAAATCTGTGTTTTTAACAAGCTCCCTGGGTGACGTCAGCCCTGAGGCCCAACTTCACAGCTGCTTTTGGGATCCACAGATTGCACCCGCTCACAGCAGAGGCTGGCATCAAGGAGAATAAAAATTGTCTGGGTGCCACTTCATTTTGTTTCTTTTTTCATTTTTTTATTTTTTGTTTATTTGACAGCAGAGAGAGAGAGAGAGATCTCCTATCTACTGGTTCACTCCCCCAAATGCCTACAACAGCTGGGGCTGGACCAGGCCAAAGTTAGGAGGTCAAAACTTAATCCAGGTCTCTCATGTGGGTGCCAGGGACCCAAGTATCTGAGCCATCACCTGCCGCCTCCCAGGGTGTGCATTAGAGGAAGCTGTAACCAGGAGCAGAGCTGGGACTCGAACCCGGGCACTGTGGTATAGGCTGCGGTGGCCCACGCAGCATCATCACCTCCGTGCCAAATGCCAGCCCTCGTTTTGTTTCTTCTGCCTGGCACAGGAGGGTTAACAGTTGCTAGGGAGGATCAGGGATTAACTCAGGCAAAGTAAATGCCCTTCCTGCGTGCAGCTGGAGCCCAGTCCACGGGCCACCCATGTCCGTAGCTGTCCAGAGTGACCACTGACACACATAATGTGTTCATCGTGAGGGAGCAGATTGTGCCTGAGACGGGACTTGCTGTGTCCCACCAGCACCTTGCACGTGCCGACTCCCGTGCTCATGGTCGTGTTGTGTCTCCTTTTCAGTCCGCCTCACAACCCTGTTGGCTAAATGCCATCCTTGCCCTACGTCACCAGGACAGGGGCACAGAGAGGTGAAGCTCACTCTAGTGCTCAGAGGTTTTTTTATTGTGGTCAAATAGACATACATGTATCACTGGACTCATCTTTGAGTGTGGGGTTCAGGGTAGGCACATTGTTGTACAACCAGAACTTTTTCATCTTCCCAAACTGAAACACTGTATCCTTTCAGCATGAACACCCCCCACTGCTCCCCCTCCCTGACCCCAGCCCCTAGGAACGTGGCTGGCTTATGTCACTCAGTTTAATGTCACCAAGGCTCATCCGTGTTGTAGTGGTTGCAAAATTTCCTTCCTTTTCAGGGCTAAGTTGTTTTCCACTGTGTGCCTCTGCTATGTTGCACCTGTTCACCTGTTGATGCACACGTGGGTTGCGGTCGCCTTTTGGCCTTTGCAGATACTGTTGCATGAAAGTGGGTCTACAGATACCTGCCCAAGACTCTGCTTTCCACTCTTTGGGCTCCATACTCAGGAACAAAGCGCTAAGACTGGAACCTAGATGTGTCCCACTCCAGTGCACAAGTTCTTAACCCTGTGTCTACTGTCTGACCTCATGTTTGAAAGGGTCCCAATTATCCCTGACAGTCAAGGATGTTCTGACTGGCCATCAGTTAAAAAAGAAAAAATTCAAGTCAGTCTGCATCACACACAGACATGCACACCTAGGCATTCTGGGTAGGTGAGGGTTATACCACAGTCTGGTTTCACGGCAGTTTTTCTTTTTTATCTGAAACTGGTGGCTCTGCAGCCTTGTGGTCCTTGGTCCTCCTCCCCTGGCCACAGTCGCTCAAGTTGCACATGGAGGTGGCGCTCTGTGGTTTGTCACCTGCGCAGCGAGGCCCCGACATTCCGCATCCCAGCCTCCTCTGCAGGGAGCGTGTGCCACACCTCTTGTTATTTAATAATGCAGCTGACACCGCGTGAGCGTGCCTGGGAACACCTGTGGCAGAGGAACAGGCTCTCATTTCTGTACCAGTGCAGCCAGGGCGTGGCTGTTACAAACACCGGCCTCCACCTTCCAGGCAATGTCCCGAAGTGTTTCCCAAGCAAGCATCTGCCCTCCGGGATATCTGTATGGAGGACAGCGCTGTAGGAAGGGCACTGAAGCACCTGCTAATGAGCACACAGCGCATGGATTCACCCTGGCAGATGATGTTGCTGACTGAGGCGAGTTTAGTACAAGAGGTGGAAAAGGAAGAAACCAACAGTTGGTTTGGAGCCTCCAGGAAGTGCAGGCGTTTCGGTGCTAACAGCCATGTTCCAGCGCCAACAAGGCCCCCAGCAACATGGTCTTTCTGCTGCACCTAATTGCTCAGGACAGCTGTGGGGTTTTATAGAGGTGAGAAATGAAACCCATAAACGTGCTCCGAGCCATCTTTTTTTCCTAGCAAGGCTGTCTTGGGCCGTTTAGACCCTGGGACCTCTACTGGCCTTATTCTAAGCTGGCTCAACAGTTTGAACCTCAGCTGATGCAGTCCAGCTACTCAATGGCATAGTGTGACAGAAAGGACACCGGTGTGCAAAGCAGTGTCACCTGCAAGTGTTTACTGAGCATCTATTATTTCCCAGGAACTGTATTCATCAGAATTTCCTAACACATTAGTAGGGCATGGTCTCTGCCTCCGGAATAAGGATCGTGTAGGGCAAGAGTCAGCACAAAGATGTTCTGTGATGACCAGATGAATATTTTCAATCTTGTAGGCTGACCAGTTACTGTTGGACCTGCCCAATTCCGCCACTGTGGTACAAAGGCAGCCATAGACTGTAAACAAATGGTGTGGCCATGTGCCAATAAAACTTTATTTACAGAAACAGGTCAGGGCAAGGGGCAGATGTGGCCTGCAGTTTGCCAACCTCTGGTCTAGAAGATGGGGGCTCCAGTCCCAGTGCTATCAGTAATTAGTCATGGAGAGCTAATAAGGCAAGTAGCCGGTATGGAGTCACCATTCAATAAGTCGCTCCACGTATTATGAATGAAGTGTGTGTTCTGATTATTAATCCTGCACTTGAACTACCTTGTGCTGTGTGAGACGCATCCCCAAAGCAAGGGGCAAGTAAGCAAGGGAAGGGCAGAGGCTCTCCGTGTCCACGGCCTCAGACACAGCAAGTCTGAGCTTTGGTGTGGCCACCTGTACAATGAGGCCTCGCACCCTGTCCCTCCAGGAGCAGGGTTCACTCTGCAAGGATCACAGCGTGATTCCCTGGGCTCTCTCCCATCTCCAGGAGTCTGTGCCTCGGTGTGAACATTCGTATGATACAGAGAGCGCACTCACCACGATCATTGATCAGCCGCTCAGAGGTGACACATCCCCCTTCTGGGTCCGAGTCAGCCCGCACAATCCTCCTGGGTCAGCCCCACTCCGTTTGCAGCCTGGAAAGCTGATGCCCAGAGGCGCGACTGCTCTTGCACAGGCCAGGGAGTGGAGGGACAGGCTCCAGCCTTGACCTGGGAGGGGTGCACAGGGACACCCTCGGGGTGCGGCTACAGCAGGGAGTCAGGGCCCCGTGCGCATCCAGCTGCCTGTCAGGTGTGTGCCACTGTGATGGCTGCAGACGGCCAGGGGCATTCCCGAGGCGTAACGGTCTCCCCCTTGCTCTCCACTCCCCCACAGTTTCTGGGTGTCACGGAGCTCTCGGCGTACTGCGAAGGCTACTTCCTCAAAAACATGATGGTCCTCATCGAGAACGAGGCGTTCAAACAGCTCCTGTACGACAAGAGCGGCGAGGGCACGGGCCAGGATGTGCTGCAGGACTTGCAGAGGACGTTGGCCATCAGGATTCAGTCCATCCACTTGTCGTCGTCCAAAGGCTCCGTCGTGTGAGCCGCCCGGTGCACCCAGCACATCTGGCACACCTGGCCGTTCTCTCTCTGCATTCTCTTCACCCAAACGCAGACAGATTCCACCTGGCGGCGGTTTCTGGCTGGGCCAAGGAGCTGCCTCTGTTGCCTCGGCTTCTTCTTGAGGGAGTACATTCAGCTCCCGTGTGTTCCTGTCGAAAAGCAAAGGACATCCCATTGGTCTGCAGATCCGGTCAGAGCGTGAAGGTCACCACAGGGCAGCCAAGCGAACCCCGATCAAAAGCGCCCCTGGGTCTTGGAGCCTGGTGCCAGGGACCTCCCGTGGAACGGCAGGACTGAGGCCTAGAGTCCATTCAGGTTCCAGGTGGACAGTTGGAGGACTTAGCTGTGACCCCGGCAGGCCTCGGCTGACACAGCAAGGACCCTGCTGGCTGCCACTGAGGCAGCACCGAGCACAGCAGCAGGTGGATGAGGCTACTGCCGGCACTGAGGAGTGAACCTGACACGTTTTTAGGAGTGGGAGCTTTTTAAAACGTTCAAAACATAACACAAACAGGGCAGTCTTGTAGTTTAAAATATATTTCTAAAAGTGTAACGGTTCATTTTCAACTGAATTGTATTTGGGGATCTGTGTTTCAGGGTTGTTGTTTTGTTTTGTTTTGTTTTTTCTTTCTTTTTAAACAGTGAGTCACAGGTCCACAGTATAAACATGCATCCGACAAAATATTACTGATATTCTCTACAAGATGAAATAATCTTGCCTTAGTGATTATGGTTACACAAAGAGGTGCACTGCCAATAATTATCTCTTATTCAGTAGTTGACAACAGCCTGCATGCTAATTGTGGTTTCGGGGTGCCAGTAAAACACCCCCACATGACAAATCACGCATTTGCATGGGCCCAAACCTGTGAACGTTGTGTATGCTTCATTTTTGCCAAGGTTAAAAAAAAAAAAAAAACAACAAAAAGCAGTTTCATCCCTTGTTGCTTAAAGTCCATTTGGTGAAACTCGCATATCCACTTCTTTTCCTAATTAACGAATGATGCTGGGATGCTTTTACAGAAATGCACTCATAGATGATGCTAAGCGGGGCGGGGTGGGAGAAGCACGCCAGAGAATGTACTCTTAGTCCCAGAGTTTTCTCTGTATTTCTCAGAAGATGTTCATAGTTTGTTACTAGCCAGAGAGTATGACTCTGTTAGATTATTTTTCAAGACATGTATGATGGGCTGGATTCCTGCTGTATCCTGAGGTTGTACAGTAGAGGGCTGTCTATAATGAGAGTTGATATAGACAGGATTCCGTTGGCTCTGCCGTATATTCTATATATATAAGCAAAAGAGATCGGTGAAGTGCCACAATAATTCCAAATAATGTTTGAGTTGCCGCCTCCTTTCTCGTCTTTCATTTGAACCCTGCGGGAGAACCGGGGAGAGCGACTCTCAGTCTCTGGGATGGCAACGTTTTGCTGATAACTCTATTTCCCAGCATGCTTTGGGGAAGTTGTGCCAGACCCTTGATCCCCAGGGGGCTGCTGTTCATCTCCTGTCCTCGCTGCCCGCACCATTGGCCAGAGGACCCATGTCGAGTCCGGCCTCCACCACGTGTCTCTGCAGTGGTGGCTTTCCTGGGATGCTGACCGCAAGGCCTCTCTTCCATGCGGCCATGCGCAAACCTCCCCAGCCCTGACCATCAAATGAGGAAGGAAGGAAGGCTGCCCCTGGAGGAGTCCCGGGAGCATGGAGGTCACAGCGCAAGCCTCGAAGCGGCTGCCCGCCTCCTCCACTGCCTCAGAGACGCTGCTCGGGTTTCCCTCGCTGCGCCCTGCTTCTCCGTGAACTGTGGGGCCTATAGCAGGTGGGCAGCGACTCCCGCGGGGCTGCTGTCAGGGTTTGGTGTGCTTTCTCTGCCATTAAAAGAAATGGTTTTCCCAAGCCGGGCATTGTTTGTATGGTACCCGGGAGCCCCTTTGCCCAACAGGTGCAGCTGCAGGGTGTTGCTCGGTGTCAGAGAGGTTGACAAAGGTGGCTCTGCAGAAAGTTAAGGGGACGCAGCCCCTGGAGAGATGGGAGCTCTTGCTGTGCTGGGCTGGGGGGATGACCAAGCCGCAGTGCCCAGTGCGCCGCACACAGGTGTAGGGGACACGTGCAGATTTCCTTCCCATCCGGCAGGGGACTTGCTGCTAGGTGCTGCCTGCTACCTAGGCCACTGCTAGTACCTCCTTCCACCATTTTGCCTGCAAAGGGCAGAGCTCAGCTGTCATTTGTGTGCCCTGATGATGGCTGGGAACTGGAGAAAAACAAGTGATCTCAACAGGATGTGCCCACTGCCTCCAAATGCCAGCAGGAGTTGGTGCTGGGGGAGGGAGAGGGTGGAAGGCCGGATCCCAGAGAAGCAAGCAGCTATCTTGGGTGTCATCGTCCCTGGGATCAAAGTGCCCAGCTGCTCTCTGCTCTGGCTCCTGACCCAGCGTGGACCAGCCTAGGCCTTTGTGGAGATGGATAGCCCTGCCCATCCCAGGCCTAGCAGGGATGGGAACCCAGCCCACAGGCTGTGGAAGACCCGTGCAGTCATGTGGTCTAACCCCCTGCCAGGGCAACTGCAAGCGAGACTCCAAATTCGGTAAACCTAGAGCAGGATAATTCTTTAAGCTGATCATTTTGTGCAGCTCGCGAATGACGTTATACATATCCAAACGGCGTTCGGCAGAAATAAGGTTCCCCACCCCTGGCAGCCCCTGGGACAGCCCGCCCCCAGGAGCCAATGAGGCCAAGAGCGAGCTGACATGCCCCCCTGCAGAGAGCACCTGCTCACCCCTACTTAGTGGTTGGAGTCTGGGTCTCCTTTAAGAAGCAACCCAAGCCAGCAAGTGCCAGGGGCCAGAACTGCAAGCCAGGCCAGGAGACCAGAAGGTGGGGTTAGTGTTGGGTGGCCTGGGGGTGCAAGGACCAAGCCACTTGATGTATTCCTTTCAAGAAGAGACAGTGAATGCTGAGACATCTGCCTTTTACACCTCTGACGCCTGGCTCTGACGTTCAGACCTCAGCTCAGCGCAGCCTGCCCGGGGCTCCTGAGCATTTGGAGGGAGGGGATAGCCTGCACAAGCTCCACCCCGCTCTGAGCCTGCCGCTCGCAGTGGGACCCTGGAAGGAGGGAGCACAGAGACCCCAGCCTCGCTCCCATGCCCACCCCCAAGGTAACGGGTCTTACACTCATGTATGTGTGCCACGCCTCCAAAGAAGCCTTCCCCCAACATGGAGATCAGGGCATCATGGGTGCCCGCGATGGAGGGGCTCAGGCAGAAACCAGAAGCAGGTGCATCCCGGCATCGGAGCAGGGGTGGAGGAGGGAGGACCTCTGAGGTCTTGTCCGCCCTGAGAGGCTGTGATTCGGTTTGCACTCTGCGTTCTCAGATGCAGCGTTCGGAACTCACGTTGTTTTCTCCTGCATGGCCCCGGGCAGAAGCGTTGCTGCACCGGGTGCTGTCTTGTAGAGTCTGTCTCATCACACGGCGCTTTGCTGACCTCAGGCCGTGGGCATGAAAGCTCTCTCGTGTCCCTAGTTGTGGTTTCTCCAGAATTCAGGATTCATCTCCCTCCACGCACCTTGCATTTGCCACCTTGAGTCCCAGATGAAAGTCACAGAAATACTCATTTCCTACCATTTCGACCTTCTTTTTCTTAAAAACGTTATAGATTTTAAAGGCAGAGAGACAGGGGAAGATGAGATGCCGCAGCCATGGTTCACTCCCCTTGAATGGCCACAGCAGCCAGGACTGGGTCAGGCCGAAACTGGGAGCCTAGGATTCCATCCAGGTCACCCATAGGGTGGCAGGGACCCAACAACTTAAGCCATCACCTGTGGCTTCGCAGGGTGTCTACTCGCAGGAAGCTGGAAGTGGAGGCAGAGCCAGGACCTGGCTCCAGGCACACGGATGTGGAGTGCAGGCATCCCAGCGCCACATCTTAACCACTGTGCCCGAGACCCAGCCCTTCCTCCTTTTGTTTTTTTGTTTGTTTGTTTGTTTTGACAGGCAGAGTTAGACAGTGAGAGATAGAAAGGTCTTGCTTCCATTGGTTCACCCCCAAATGGCCGCTGCAGCCAGTGCCACACTGATCCGAAGCCAGGAGCCTGGTGCTTCCTCCTGGTCTCCTATGCGGGTGCAGGGCCCAAGGACCTGGGCCATCCTCCACTGCCTTCTGGGGCCACAGCAGAGAGCTGGACTGGAAGAGGAGCAACCGGGACAGAACCAGCGCCCCAACCGGGACTAGAACCCGGAGAGCCAGTGCCGCAGGCGGAGGATTAGCCTAGTGAGCCGCGGTGCCGGCTATAGTGCACTGTTGTTCCCTGCCTCCCTTTGTGACAGGTCCCAAGGCAGAGTCCCACTGATGCTGGCCTTCTGTTTCCTGAATGTTTGCACTGGAGGGGGAGGGGTCCATTCAAGGAGACGCGCATGGCACAGCACTGAGTTCTGAGCCTCAGACTGCGGCACAGACCTGGAAACTCCCTTTCCAACCCTGCTGAGCTCCCGAGCGGCTCTGAAACGCTGCACGGGTTGCTCACTCTCCCTGGTGTTCATGTTCCGCTTTGGAAAAGTTGGGTTTCACTCTAGGTAATTAATGGCGTTGTTGGGAGGATTGAAGGAGGCATTGTGCATGAATTCCCCCACTGCTAGGCGCACAGAAACTGTATTCCCATCTTCTGAAACCGAGCAGGGCAAAGAGAAAAAAATGACAGCTCACACCAGGAAAGGAAGGTTAACGATTTGGCCCTTCATTTCTAGAACTTTCTACTACAGCAGTTCTCATGATGGTTTTCGATTCTCTAGGATTTTATAGCTTATTCCAGAGGATTTGGGTTTATTCCTCCAATATTGAGGGGTTTTTTTTTGTTTGTTTGTTTGCTTGCTTGCTTTGCAATTGTACTTCCTAGCTCAGTGCCTTTTACAGCGTCAGTATGGTGGTGCAGTGGGTTAAGTCGCTGCTTTGGGATACCCACATCCCATATCAGAGTGCCTGGGTTCAAGTCCCGCCTCTGCTTCCCATCCAGCTTCCTGCTACTGGGCACTGTGGGTGGCAGCAGATGATGGTCCAAGTACTTGAGTCCCTGCCACCTGTATGGGAGTCCAGATGGGAGCTCCTGGCCTCTGGCTTCAGCCTAGCCCGGCCCTGGTTGCTGTGGGCAGTGAACCAATGGATGGAAGATATCTTTCTTTCTCTTTCTCCCCCTCTCCCTCTCTCTCTCTCGTTTCTTTTCAAATAAGTAAAAATATTATGAAAAAATATTGAGTCTAACAGAAGCCAAGTTGAGCTGGTTTCCTTTCTTAGCAGTATGACAGCTGCAGGGTTAGCCCTTCCAAATTCTTTGTTGACTCAGGAATGTGAGGCTCTCATCCAGACTCCCATGATGCACTGCCACAGTGCATGTCTGAGCTCCAAGGCCCACAGGGGACCCAGCAGGCTCCAGAGCCAACTCTCAGACCAAGGCTCTGTGGGGAGGGAGAAGATAGTCACCGATCCCTACACTGAACAAACCACTCCACGTCAACTCCAGAAAACTCCCGAGGTCCTTGTCCTCACCAACTGCACGGGTCCCACAGGAGCCCCCGTGTCCTGTGCTGCACCCTGAGGCTGTGGACACCATCCCCACCCTTCCAGCCACTGAGAAATCCCTCTCCCCATCCAACCGCATTGCACCAGGCTGGCCGAGGCCATGAGTACTACAGCACGTGCCTTTGGACAGGGCCACTGCGGAAGCTGATACGATGCCTATTTTTCACCCTCTTTAAAAATAACCCAGCAGATTTTAAACTTCCTGCCTGGTTGAAAGAAAAAAAAAAAAAATAGAACGCGTGCTCAGCAATCACACTGCACTTTAGTCCTGGTACTGATGAGGCAGCTAAGACGCTTGCCCTGCGAAAGGGCGCATCTCCAAGTTTAGCTCGGAATATGAAAAGACAATCTGTCCGCGTGAATAGGCAATTAAAAGAGATGCCCTGACGTCGCTGATACGTTCTTTGGATGTTGCTGTTCAGAGTTAACCTTCGGATGAGTTCTGAATTTTAATGTCACCTCAGACCTCTGGGATGCAGAGTTGCAAAGAGACGGGGCTGGTTGGTGGAGGAGAGGGGCTGTGTCCTGGGCAGCAAATCCCAAGGGCGACCTTGGCCGGGCCTCTTCTCCATGCTGGCCCCATGGTGAGCACAGGCTAGGACGTGTGGCACTCCCCTTAGTCCCTTTATGTATTAGCACCTTGCAGTGACGCCATCAGCCTGACCACGTTCCAGACTGTACCCAGGCAGGCTCAGAAAAACAGACCACATGAGCAGTGATGCCTTTGGTAAGCAGACAGGCCCCTGGAAGGAAGCCAAGGAAAAGCCTCAGAACAAGGCTCTCATGTTATAAAGACGGCGTATCACTAGCTTGTGTCCACACAATGACCATTTCCTTTTTGATTTTTGCAGATTTGGGTGGAGTCTTCATTTTTTCATTTGAATCATAGATTTGCAGGAAAATGCAACAACCATAGAGACAAGTCCTGTGGACCCTTCACCCCAATCCCCTCCCACAACATCGTCATCCACGTCTCGTGTAATTGTGTGCAATGGCAGGAAATTGCTGTTGGCACGATATGTGTGTCCGTGTAGCTCCCACCACGATCACTAATCCATCACCATGAAGACCTCCCTCGCTCTACCACTCCCTGACCCTGGGCAGCTGCTCCTCTTTCTCCCCTCTGTGGTCTCCTCATTTCGAGAATGTTCTATAAATGGAACCGCACAATAAGCGGCCTTAGGAGACTGGCTTTTATCACCTGACGCTCATCCAAGGAAGCTGGGTGTTTCACGAGCTTGCTCAGTAGCACCCCCTGTGTCCCAATTGCATTCAGCCAAACACGAGGGGATGACGGAAGTACGGAACAGGACCGCTTGCCTGGGGCAGCTGCCACTCTGGCCACTTACGTCTGAAATTCCATCCAGGTCTCCCACATGGGTGGCAGGGGCCCAAGCACTTGGACCATCCTCTGCTGCTTCCCCGGATTCATTAGCAGGGAGCTGGATCGGAAGCCGCTTACGTCTCCTGAGAGCTGGATGGAGGGTCATCCTCCTGCTGCAGATACGGAGGGGAAGTGCCTGCCGCCTGGGGGAAAAGCTGTTCTGTGATGCCTGCACCTGCAGTGGCTGGGGAGATGACTCCCTGAGGCCCATGCCCTTCCCGCTGCCCCGGGCTAAATGGTCTCCAGCTCTGTAATCAATCCCCCTCCTCCCATGGCCAGGTGACTCACAGACACCTCAGTGGTGGTACTGGGCAGTGTTTCTCAAACTTACTCCAGTCCCCTGAGCCCTGGGGATCTGGCTACAATGCCTGTCCCTATTCAACACTTCATTTTATTTATTTATTTATTTAAGAGAGAAAAAGAAAGGAGAGAGAGCTTCCACCTGCTGTTTTACTCCCCAGGTGCCAGCCACAACCAGAGTTGGGCCAGGACAAAGCCAGGAGCCCAGAACTCCATCTAGGTCTCCCATGTGGGGGCCTGGGACTTGATCTGTCACCTGCTACCTCCCAGGGTGTGCACCTGAGGAAGGTGCAGTGAGGAGCCAGGAACTGACCTCATGTGCTCTAATGTGGGAAATCACTGGGCTAACCGCCTGTTCCCTGGAGTCAGCATTTCTAGCAGGTGTCCAGGCACCGCTGGTGCTGCCGGCCCGGGGCCGACTCTTTGAGTGGCAGAGGTGCAGAGTGAGGAGATCAGAGAGGCATCTCAAACCGCATCTGCTGCCGGCGGGACCCGTGATTGTTTTCCTGTTGCCTGGCTTTTTTCTAGAACCTCAGCCTGAGGGTCACTGTGACCCTTTCTTTCTGACTCAGACAGTGGAAACATTTTAGCAATCCATCTGAGAAAACCATTTGAAATTCCATGTTCCTAGGCAAAGGGGTCATCTGAAGTCAGCCTAGGGAACAACTCACACACAGCTCGTGCTACCTTCACGTTCCACAGTCAGCCACAGAAGTCCACAGCAGATCTGTGGTTCTCTTGGGTGCTTACTGACGCCCTAATATACCTAAGGGACCCGCCTCTCCTCTACAGCATCAAGCAGCCAGCTTCTGCTTTTTTAAAAATAAATAAAAAATGGTAATTGATTTATTTTTGAAAAGCAGAAAGACAGAGATCTCCCACCCAAATACCTGCAACAGCCAGGTCCAGGAACACAACCCAGGTCCAAGCCAAAGCCAGGACCCCGGAACATAATCCATGGGTGGCAGGGACCCAGGCACCGGAGCCATCATCTGCTGCCTCCCAGGGTGTGCACCAGCACGAGTGACCCTGGACTCAGACCCAGGCATCCTCAGGCTGCAGCTTAACCGCTGGACCAAGGGCCGGCTCCCAACCTCTCCTTTTGTCTTCAGTGAGGGCTGGCAGGTGTTTAATTTAAGAGTGTGTCCAGAGGTTTTTTTACCGAAGCCCTGGTGGGAGAGGGAGGCACACCCAGGAGGAGGGAGAGGAATGAACGCCAGCTGTCCTCTCCATGTTCACTTCAAAACACCTTGGCTGTGGGGAGGGCTGAGCGGAGCAGCTGGTGACCTTGAGATTTGTCGCTTGTGTGCCGTGGGGCATGAGTGAGTGGGGAGGAAGAAAAGGTGGCAGGCTTTTATCTGTAATTACTCATTATTTTCTTTCCTTGTCGAGGGAATGACTGTGTTTCTCAGCACTTCAAAGACCTCACGCTCATACATTAAAGATGGAGTTTGAGGAGTGGGGGAAGAGTTCAGATATTTGTTTTCCCTTGGAAAACGAATCAGAGAGAAAGTCTGACTTTCTAGAACTCCCTGGGACCAGGGATTGAACGCTTCCCCCTTCTATCTGAGGATGTCGATGGATGGGTGGTTTCATGGAAGTCGGCTGTGGGTGTGAGTGCTTAGAAGAGTTTGTTTAGCTACGGGCTGCATTCACAGAAGCCGCGTTGCTAGAATGAGGGAGGTGATGGCTCTGGGCTGATCCCTGCTGGAGCTAGGCAGGCAGTGCAGGGCCCGAGTGAGACAAGGCCGCCGGCAGTCAGCGACTGCAGAGAACTTAAGAGGAAAGGGGACTATTCAAAGAATGGAGGGTTCGCCCAGTTGCTGAGAGGGCTGAGAAACCAAAGGGCCGCCTTCAGCAATCTCTCACGGGGCCCAGCACTGGCCTGCTGAGGTCACTGCTGGCTCCGCTGCCCTCTGAAACAGAAATCAGTCACAACAGCTCTGCCTCTCCTGGAGCTGGAGCTGCCACCCACACCACTGCTATTCCCGCAGGGGGCACTCAGCCTACGGGAGGAGGGGGCTTGTGCCCCTGCCTCCACCTGCCCTGCGTGGCAGAAGTGCCCGCTCCCTCAGGCCCTGCCCTTCGCGGAGTTTCATCCAGATGCTTCCACCAGGCGTCATAGTCGCAGGGGAGGCTGGCAGCTTCCGTTTTCACTGCTGCATTAGGGAGACAGGATAGGTGCTGCAGGCTCCCTGCGCGTATAGAAAGATGATGGGTGGCCATGGACAGGACCCGTGGCCCCTACTCTGGATGAGGGTCCCAGAGAGACGGCAGGCTCAGCAGAAGGAAATAAGCAGAGGGTGAGGGAGCAGCTACGGGACTGGGGGTGTTCAGGCTGCAGAAAAGCACCACACACAGACGTCAGTGGCAGAGATGAGAAGTAACTTGGCTCAGGATGGCCCCAGGGAGAAGAGCTGTTCCAGTGATGAATTCTCCAGGGGTTCACATTTCACCTAAGCATGAACAAGAACTTTTTTTAAAGAAAGGATTTATTTATTTATTTGAGAAGGAGAGACAAAGAGCGAGATCTTCCATCCACTGGCTCACTCCCCAAATGGCCGCTATAGTTGAAGGTAGCAGATCCGAAGCCAGGAGCCAGGAGCTTCTCCCGGGTCTCCCGCGTGAGTGCAGAGGCCCAAGCACTTGGACCACCCTCTGCTGCTTTCCCGGGTTCGTTAGCAGGGAGCTGGATCGGAAGCAGAGGAGCCGGGACATAAATGGGCGCCCCCATGGGACGCTGGCTCGCAGGCAGAGGCTTATCCCACCACGCCACAGCGCCAGCCCCTGAACAAGGACTTCTAACAGTCTTTTAAAAGCGTCCCAAAGATGAGATGAAGGGGTAGTGAGTTCCGCACCACAGCGATGTGGCCCAACTAGTTAAAGTTTGGGTGAGTTAAAAATCCATCAGCCCTACAAAATTGACGCTGTCTCTTTGATACGCCCACCTTCCCAGGATGCAACTGTGGCATCCAGGACCAGGGCGCATGCTCAGACCCCACCCGGGGGCGGTACATCCGCTTGGGGGCCCGCCCACTTCCTTATAAAAGAGGTGCAAGGTGGGAGACAGCGTGCCTCCAGCCGTGGGCTCTGGTTGTGTCAGTCTGGTATCTGCTGTGCCCACTGCGTCCTGTCTCCTGCGGACGGCCCTCGCTGTACTCCACAGAGGTAGCGTTTTCGGGTTCCTGTCATTTACGGGCAGCTCTTCGGCCCACTCGCGTTGGCTGTTTTTCTGTATGGGGCGGGCCACACCCACGCGTGAAGGTGCGTTTACTCTCTCATTACTAAATACACCCTGCTCCTATTGCACAGATGTTAGTGTCCAGGTAGTGTTTCTAGCTCTGCAGGAGACAAGAACCGGATTGGAAATTAATGTATTCACAGCGCACGTCAGCAGGAAGTGTCCAGAAAACGCTGGCCGCTCCTTGGGTCTAAGCAGTTGGAAAGGATGGACTTAAAAAGTCCCTTAGAAGGCCGGCGCCGTGGCTCAACAGGCTAATCCTCCGCCTGCGGTGCCGGCACACCGGGTTCTAGTCCCGGTCGGGGCGCCGGATTCTGTCCCGGTTGCTCCTCTTCCAGGCCAGCTCTTTGCTGTGGCCCGGGAGTGCAGTGGAGGATGGCCCAAGTGCTTGGGCCCTGCACCCCATGGGAGACCAGGAGAAGCACCAGGCTCCTGGCTTCGGATCAGCGCAGTGCGCCGGCCGCGGCGGCCATTGGAGGGTGAACCAACGGCAAAAAGGAAGACCTTTCTCTCTCTCTCTCTCTCACTATCCACTCTGCCTGTCAAAAAAAAAAAAAAAGAGTCCCTTAGAACGCAGGGCCGCCTCCGTCTGATAGGAATCATGTGTTTGGCTCAGGAGACGGTTCTCAGCCCTGCTGTGTCCTACGAGGAATCCATAATGGCCTAGCCCGCGTTTTCCCGGGACTGCCTCTGACTGCAGCCGGCGGCCGATTCCTCATCGTGTTAGTGAGACAGCGATCGATTCATCGTCCTCACTGATGTAATCCACAGGAGGAGGCGTGGCCCACGCAGCCTCACCAGCTGGGGAGAGAGACCGGAGCTCGGAGCAGTCCCGTCCCTGAAAACTGGGGCTCCTTTCCTATAAAGGGGGGAAAAAAGGATTTCAGTCAAGCGCTCGGGTTAGGAACGGGGCACTTTGAAAGATTGAAGCCCAGCGGTGTGGACTTGCACCTAAAGACTTATTTATTCACTGGGAAGGCAGAGTGACGCAGGGAGGGAGATCTTCCATCCACCGGGTCACTGCTCCTCCAAATGCCTACAACAAGTAGGCCCAGGCCAGGCTGAAGCCAGGAGCCAGGAACTCCATCCAGGTCTCCCGTGTGGTGCAGGGGTCCAAGTACTTGGGCTGTCTTCCACTGCTTTCCCGGGCGTGTTAGCAGGAAGTTGAATCAGAAGCGGAGCAGCCAGGGCTGGAAGTAGCGCTCTGGTGTGTCCTGCCAGCATCCCAAGTGGTGGCCTGACCCACTGCGCCACGTGTTTTAAAATGAACCCAACAGGGCAGGTGTTGAGCCTTGCAATTAAGATTGCCCGGTCCTATGTTGGGGTGCCTGGGTTTGATGCCCCCCTCCTGCTCTGGACTCGTTCCCTGCTAACACAGACCCCGGCAGGCAGCTGTTCATGGCCCAAGTGATGGGGTTCGTGGCACTCAATGCGGGAGACCTGGATTTAATTCCAAGCTTCAGTCCAGTCCCAGCCGTTGGCAGTAATTTGTGGAGTAAACCAGCAGATGGGAGCTCGCTCGCTCGCACTCTTTTTCTCTCTCTGCCTTTCAAATAAACTTTTTTTAAGGACTCAATAGAGAAAAGACAGTCATACCGCAGCTTGGTCAAGTGCCTGGTGAGTTTCCCTGTCAGCCCCCACCTTCCCATCTGCAGAATGGGACTGGCACTGCATCAACACAGCGGGTGATGGAGAGACCCTCTCCCAGCAGTGGGGGGAGGGAGAGCCCTGTCAACATGCGGGACACCAGAGCAGGTGCTCAAGACAGCATTTGCGATGCTCCCATCCACACCAGAGTGCTTGAGTCAAGTCCTGGCTCCTCTTCCAATCCAGCTTCCTGCTGATGCGCACCCTGGAAGGCAGCAGGTGGTGGCCAAGTGCTTGGGTCTCTGCCACCTTCGTGGAAGACCCAGAATGAATTCCAAGTTCCTAGCCTTAGCCTGACCCAGCCGTGGCTGTTTTTAGACTTTTGAGTAATGAACGAGGAGATGGAATCTGTGTGTGTGTGGTGTCTCTCTGCCTTTCAAATAAGAGGTAAATAAATAAATAAAAACCTAATGCAGAATGTTGTGTTCACCAAAGGCCCTAAGAGCAGGGAGGTACGAGGGAAGCTGGGATTGGCCCTGCCCTGGGGCTGGCTGCCACCAGTCTTAGTGTTGATTGCTTAAACCACACACACAGCAGCCTTGGTCCCCAAAGGCCGGCAGCAGCTCCATCAGCCACCTCGCCCGAGGCAGCCTAGCAGCCACGCGCCTGCCACACCGAGGAGCGTGAAGAGTCACCCCCAGATTCCAGTTTGATCCGTGATACTGTCTTGACAGCCTCGGTCCCTGGAGCCCAGGGGCCCAGACGTCTCTGGCTCTGAGCTCTTGCGTGGGGAACTGAACTATGTGACTGTCATGCAGGTGCCGCCTTATGTCCCAGGGCAATCGGAACAGTGCCTGGGTGCCAGGCCGCCTCGTCTCACCACGCACTTCTGTGTGACTGAAGCATCGTGCGCTCTTTCAGTGCTCTGCAGGCTGGGGTGTTTCCCATCCCTTTATACTTTTGGTTCCTCTTCTTTGTTTTTCAATGGCATTTACTTATTTGAAAGGTAGAGAGACTTCCCATCTAGTCTGGTTCACTCTCCAAATGCCCACAAGAGTTGGGGGCTGGGCCAAGTGGAAACCAGGAGCCTGCAGCTTAATCCAGGGCTCCCACACGCATGGTGGCAAGGACCCAAGGACTCGAGCCTCAGTCTTCTCCGTGCCAGTGTGCATTAGTAGGAATGCTGGACTCAGAAGCGGAACTGGACTCAAACCACGGCACTCTGATCCGGGGTGCGGCCGTCCCAATCACCATCCTAACTGGGCCGCAATACCTACCCCTTCCCTTCCTCTTTTTTCTTTTTGGTTTTTTTTTTTTTTTTTCTTTTTTCTTTCTTACAAACTCTTGTGTCGAGAGCTTTCAATAGATCGCAGCGAGCCTTCCTCTTTTTTAAAAGATTGGTTTATTTATTTGCAAGGCAGAGTTAGAGAGGAATAGAGAGAATCTTCCACCTGCTGGTTCATTCCCCAAAAGGCTGCAGCAGCCAGTACTGGGCCAGGCCAAAGCCAGGAGCCTGGAATTCCATCCAAGTCTCCCACATGGGTGCAGGGGCCCACACACTTGGACCATCTTCCTCTACTTTCCCAGGCCATAGCAGGGAACTGGATCGGAAGCAGAGCAGATGGGGCTCCGACCTGCACTCACGTGGGATGCCAGTATCCCAAGTGGTGCCTTAACCTGCACGGCACCCACCCCGCCTTCTTCATGGGCATTCTCTCAGTCCTCACACACCACCCTGCCTGGTAAGGATTTTTATTCCTGGCTTACAGACAGAAACACTGTGGCACAAACAGCCAGGCCAGAAAGAGCTGGAACATGGACCTATGCCGGTCTGACTCTAAGCCTTTTCTGTGCGCCACACGTATTGGCTAAGATGCCTCCTTTAAGGGGAGATGGGGAGAGTCAGGTGCACCTCCCCTCTCCACTGCTGTCCCAGTGTGATCATTCAGTAACTCCCAGGGAGGGAGAGAAAACCTGCAGGCTGAGGCACGCTAGCCAGCATCCTCTAGCTGTAGTTCTGTGCTGTGAGTGTTGATTGGGGGATACAGGTGTAAGGATTCGGTTCAGATCCACTGGTGATTAATGGGTATTGATTATCTCGGGTGGGGGGAGACGGTGATGCAGAAGGTGCAGGTGCTCTCTGACATGCAGCGGACCCATCCCAGGAGACTGCACTGCTGCCAGGCCACCCTCACTGTGAGAGGAGGTGCGGGAGGTGGGCACACAGCCTCCGGGGACCCCACCCCCGCACCTCACTCATTGCCTCAGTCACGCTCAGCAGGGTGCTGGGGCACACAGAGAGGGGCCTGGCCCATTTCACCACTCTCTGATCTGAGCTTTGATCCCACCCCTGGGTCCTCCAACTCGTTGGTCAACCGAGAAAGCTCCTGGGGACAGTGCCCCCGAGGTGGATCCCGCCCCAGCAGCGGCTCAGCAGTGTTCATCACGCTGGAGAGGTGACCTTTGGCCTCCCTGGTGCACTCTCCTTCCCACAAGGCTAGACTTTGTACCTTTTGCCAAGCCCAGGGAACAATTTGAGCGGTTTGGCTTTGGGTCTCTTGTGAGAGCTGAGAAAGACTTCAAAGACCCAACTGCTTCTAGAGCTTGCTTTTTTTTTTTTTTTTTTTTTTTTTTTAAGATTTATTTATTTATTTGAAAGTAAGAGTTACAGAGAGAGGAGAGGCAGAGAGAGAGAAAGGTCTTCCATCCGATGGTTCACTCCCCAGTTGGCCGCAATGGTCAGAGCTGTGCCAATCCGAAGCCAGGAGCCAGGAGTTTCTTCCAGGTCTCCCATGTGGGTGCAGGGGCCCAAGGACTTGGGCCATCTGCTACTGCTTTCCCAGGCCAGAACAGAGAGCTGGATCGGAAGTGGAGGAGCCAAGTCTCGAACTGGCACCCATATGGGATGCTAGTGCCTCAGGCCAGGCCATTAACCTGCTGTGCCACAGCACCGGCCCCTCTAGAGCTTTCTACATGAGAAAAGCCCCTACAGAGGCTAATGAACAGAGGCCACCTCTGTTCTCCTGCTAAGGATGAAGAAGGTACATTCACGGCCAGATCCTGCAGAGCCGCAGCCCGGCTGCAACTCTGACTTCCGTAGGGGGGACAAGAGAGCCATGTACTTGCTGCTGCTGAGACAGCCATTAAAAATGGAGTTTGCTCTAATGAGCCAGTCTGAGCTGAACCATGGCTCTGCTTCCACTGTGTCCTGAATATACAACCTTGTTCCCGCCCCCCCCCCCCAAGACACCTGCATGCTTGGGGAGCAGACACAGGAAAGACTGAGAAAGCCCAGTGCATGAGGGATTCTTGGCAAAGCCAGGAAATAGGTCAGCGGCTGTGATGTTGGCGCAGCAGGGGTCAGGACACTGAACAGTTTGCCGTTGGGGCTGCAGACTCCAGGCTGAACTATGAGGAGGATTCCTCCAAGTTCAAGGCCAGAGCAATGCCAGCCTTGAGATTAACGGCCTAGCCTTCGTTCGGGCTGACTGGGGATTCCCACTGCCCTGTCATCACATGGCTGCTTTAAAGGAAGGCAGTGGGGCACAGTGGAGTAGTGGATAAAGCTGCCACCTGCGACTCCAGCATCACATATGGGCGCCGGTGCTATTCCTGGCTGCTGCACTGCTGATCCGGCTCTCTGCTATGGCCTGGGAAAGCAGAGGAGGATGGCCCAAGTGCTTGGACCCCTGCGCCCACAGGGGAGACCTGGAAGAAGCTCCTGGCTTCAGATTGGCCCAGCTTCAGTCATTGCAGCCAATTTGAGGCGTGAAAGATTCTCTCTCTCCCTCTCCCTCCCTCTCCTCTCTCTCTCTGTCTCTTCCTTTCTCTGTACCTGCCTTTTGAATAAATAATAGAAACAAAACCAAAAACAGTCTATACCAAGGCCCTTCATATCTTTCATGGAAAACTAGACTTGGAAGACAAGTTTATTTAAGTGTAAAAAATTTTGAAATCTAAGCATAATCATTTCATAATATACATTTCCCATAAGCTTTTTTAAAAGATTTATTTGTTTATTTGAAAGTCAGAGTTACAGAGCGGTAGAGAGAGAAAGATGTCTTCATCCGCTGGTTCACTCCCCAGAGGGCTGCAACAGTTGGATCTGTGCCGATCCAAAGCCAGGAGCCAGAAGATTCTCCCAGGTCTCCCACATGGATGCAGGGGCCCAAGGACTTAGGCCTTCTTCCACTGCTTTCCCAGGCCATAGCAGAGAGCTGGATTGGAAGTGGGGCAGCCAGGACTCAAACGCCACCCATATGGGATGCTGGCACTGCAGGAGGCGACTTTACTTGCTATGCCACAGTGCCGGCCCTACCATAAGCTTTTTATTTTATTTATTTGAAAGGCAGAATTAGAGATCTTCCATCCTCTGGTTCATTCCCCAAATAGCCACAATGGCTGGATTTTTGGCCAGGCCAAAGCCAGGAGCCAAGAGCTTCTTCCAGGTTTCCACATGCGTGCAGGGGCCCAAGGACTTGGGCCATCTTCCGCTGCTTTCCCAGCAAGTGGAGCAGCAAGGACTTGAACCGGCACCCATATGTGATTCCGGCGTTGTAGGTGGTGGCTTAACCCATTACACTCCAATGCCGTCCCCTTCAAGTTTCATGAAGACTCCTCAATATATAGGGTCAGGACTTGGGAAAGGAATGGGAGTCAGATGTGGAAGAAGACCCTCGAAATGTGTCGGGTATTTATCTGTGTTCAGGCATCTTAAGAACCCCATGTTGTCTGAGACCTCCTCTGATAGTCATTCACGCAGACGTTTACTGCCCCCACCCCAAATGTCCTCTCCCCTGCCTGGAGCTTCCAGCTAGTTGTCAAGCCCGCTGTGGTCTGTTAAATGGCAGTGCCCACTGGGTGGCTTTTTCCTGCTGTCTCTCACCAGGGGGACCTTGTGAGAAAAGGCTTCAGAACACGCTATATGCAGTCACCCTTTCCAGCCACTGGTTCTTCTGACAGTTTTATGAATTAGCTGTGGTTTTCTTTTCTTTTTTCTTTTTTTTTTTTTAATTTTTTGAGAGGCAGAGTGGACAGTGAGAGAGAGACAGAGAGAAAGGTCTTCCTTTTGCCGTTGGTTCACCCTCCAATGGCCGCCGCGGTAGGCGCTCTGCGGCCGGCGCACCGCGCTGATCCCATGGCAGGAGCCAGGTGCTTCTCCTGGTCTCCTATAGGGTGCAGGGCCCAAGGACTTGGGCCATCCTCCACTGCACTCCCTGGCCACAGCAGAGAGCTGGCCTGGAAGAGGGGCAACCGGGACAGGATCGGTGCCCCGACCGGGACTAGAACCTGGTGTGCCAGCGCCACAGGCGGAGGATTAGCCTAGTGAGCCGCGGCGCCAGCTTTTTTTTTTTTTTTTTTTTTTTTTTTTTTTTGACAGGCAGAGTGGACAGTGAGAAAGAGACAAAGAGAAAGGTCTTCCTTTACCATTGGTTCACCCTCCAATGGCTGCTGCAGCCAGTGCACTGTGCTGATGCGAAGCCAGGAGCTTCTCCTGGTCTCCCATGTGAGTGCAGGGCCCAAGGACTTGGTCCATCCTCCACTGCACTCCTGGGCCACAGCAGAGAGCTGGCCTGGAAGAGGGGCAACCAGGACAGAATCCGGTGCCCCGACCGGGACTAGAACCCGATGTGCCGGCGCTGCAAGGCGGAGAATTAGCCTATTGAGCCACGGCACTGGCCACGAATTAGCTGTGTTACCAAGCAATAGATAAAAACCATTTCATTCTTAGGAAAGATGGCTCTGAAAGTTAAGGCTTTGGGGGACCGGCTTCATGGCAAGGTGGGTTAAGCCACCACATGCAACACCAGCATCCCATCTAAGTGCTGGCTGGAGTCCTGGCTGCTCTGCTTCCAATCCAGCTCGCTGCTAATGAGCCCGGGAAAGCTGCGGATGATGGTCCAAGTGCTTGGGCTCCTGCCACCCACAGGGAAGACCTGGGTGGAGTTCCTGGCTCCTGGCTTCAGCCTGGCCTAGCCCAGCTTTAAGACCATTTTGGAAGTGAACCAGTGGATGGAAGATCTCTCTCTCTCTCTCCTTCTCTTTATGAAACTGCCTTTCAAATAAATAAATATATTTTTTTAAATGTAGGGAGAAAATTTTCAGTCCTGTAGTTTGTAGTGTCTAATATAAACATGATCCACTTGGACATAACATTAAGAGTCTAAATTTACATCTCTTTCAGACTGTGTCATAAGGAGCAATAAACAAAGGCAGAAAATAATAGTTAAAACATCTCCGTGTTTATGCTGTTGTTTATAGTTAAAGCAGACTGGACAAGCAGAGTGCTCTAGGTGATGTGTGTTTACAAGATGTTTTTGTTGTCATTCTGTTTCATGGATGGGGACAATGAAATGGAGTGAGTTTATTAAGCGATCTGCCCAAGGTCACATGCCTGGGGTGTTGTACATAAATACAACCAGGGTTCACACTGAGGGAGTTTGGCCCCAGAGGCCACATCTTGCACCCAAAGGAGACCAAGTGGCAGGTGTGTACAATCGCAGAGGGCTTTGGAAAGAAGGTAAAGGTTGGGACAACACAGATCCTGTGTACAAGCACTGGAGTCGGATCTGAGTTCAAATCCTGGTTTTGACCCTTAGTAGCCATCAGGCCTTGGGCTTCTTACTTAAGCTAACGCCCAAGCATCCTCAGCAGTAACCTGAGCAGGGTGGTCCCGCACACCGAGTGAGGCTGTGTTGGGATCTGAGAACTGGCCGGGGGCACATGGGAGGGGCTCAGTCATCACAGCTGGGTCTGATCCCAGCCCCTGCCTTCTCAGATGATAAAGCAGAGGCTCAGGGAGACAAGGGGGTTGCCCAAGGCCACGCAGCAGAGGAGTAGCAGGCCTTAGGATGGCTGGTTCAGTGTCTTGCGCAACACCAGCAGCTCTAAACCAATTCATCTTATCTGGTCCGCTCTGACCCGCAGTAGCTTCTTTCTCCAGTTGCCCATGGCAGGGCTCCAGACAGGTGCCTGCTCTCTTGCAAGGCCGTGCTGCCACTCTCAGCAGTCTGTGCCAACAGGGAGAGCGGGAACAGCCACCTGGAGAAGCCCGCAGAACACAGGTCGGGGAGAAAGGTCCACAAGCCAGGCATAGCCCTGGCGTGTCCACTAGGTGGAGTCACACTTCTGCATGCAGGGCTTCGCAGGTGTTTTCAAGAAAGGAGCCGGCATCTGGCTCCTCAATGAGGGACAGAGAATTTTTGCTCATCTGACTGACATTCACCAAGCACCTGTTGTGGTCCTGTCCTCAGGAGCACAACCTCCTGGCTCTGTAGCGGCCCTCAGAGCCACGCGGACACGGCAGCATTCCAGCTGTTCCATCCCTAGCACAGGTCCAGAGGTGCCGTCCTTCCCATTGTCTAATCGATCACAATCGATCGCTTGCGGTGTTGCCAGTTCATCGGCTCCAAGTGGGAGTTGCTCGGAGCAAAGCTTTCTGTTTACTTGTGACAAGTCAGGACGCTAGTGGGAAGACAGAGCTCCCTGGGAAACAGGTTGCCAGGGCTGTTCTAGCCAAAGTTAGCAGCTAACCTTGGATGTAGCAAAGCACATACATGTAAACAACATGCCTCGTCATACATTGCACATTCAGAAAATGGGGGCAGGGGCCAGCGTCGTGGCACAAAGGGTTAAGCTGTTGCCTGTGATGCCGGAGTCCTGTATGAGCGCCAGTTCAAGTTCTGGCTGCCCTGCTTCCGATCCAGCTCCCTGCTAATGAACTGGGAAAAGCAGCAGCAGATGGCCCAAGTGCTTGGGCCTCTCTTACCCACCTGGGAGACCCAGATGGAGAACATGAGGGCAGCCCCCTCCCCTAGGCAGAGAAGTTAGCATTGGCATGAGGAAAGCCCAGCTTAGGTCCCAAAGCCCTGACTCCACCTGCATTCTTGCGGCTTCCGGTGTGCTGTGTTGTCGGGGCCAGTGGCCCTGGCCCGACATGAGATGCAGCAGGCTGAGGCTGTCCCTTATCTAATCCTGTTTCCTGCGCTTATTGTCCTGATGGCCAAAGGCACAAGATTTTTCATCCCACATTCCTGCAGGCAGGATGTGACTTCTGATGAAGGTCTATGATGTTCTTTGCTCTATCTGCAGAGCTTGTACCCTGATCATTGCTACTTTGTAAACTTGCTCTGTTCCTGTGCTATGCATGATTGCACACAATGAATGTTATCTGTATGGGGTCTGGGGTATATAACCTTGTCTTTCTGTGTGCTCGGGGCTGGAGACTGAAGGGTTTCCTTAGGGAGACTGCCTCCAGTCCCTCATCGCCGGGCCCCCTACTTTGGCTTGGAACGCGACGAGGCAATAAACGTGGTGATGAATTGACTGAGTGCTGTGTGTCTCCGTGTGGTTTGTCCGGTGGCCTCCGACACTGTGTTGCAAGTTAAGCTCTTCTGGAGCAGCCTCCGGAAAACCAGCTCAGGAGAGTGTGGATTCTGTGCCTGGTTCCAGTGCCGCCACCCCCTCCCCGCTTTGGCCTGAATCCTACACTCGGTCACACCTCCTTCCTCAGATCTTTATTTGGTGTTGAGCCGCTGGCAGGCCCTGGAAATGCTGAGATGGGAAGGATGCTGTTTGGTGGAGAAGGCAAACGTGAGCTGCGTCCACTGGGCCTGACCTGTGTGCCGACTGAGGTTAGCCAGGGCCTGGATGCGCTGTGGCAAGAGCCATGCGCCGGATCCTTTGAAGCGATGTCAGGTGCACCGTGAGGAGGAGAGCAAAGCCTGCGCCCAGCCGCTCCCTCCTCTGCTTCTCGTGAACCATTGGTCTGTTTCCCTGTCCCCTCACCTCTGTGGATGCCACCGCAGTGGGGATTGAGGTGGCAAGGATGTGACTGATTAGTTGGATCCAGGGCTTTGGGGCACGCTTTACCGTGGGCATACTTTTCTGTCCTCCCTTCCCAAGGAGGCTTGTGTGGGTGTGGAAGGAACCACCCAGGGCTGGAGGTGGGAGACGCAGGCACTGCTCCCCATCTTGACACCCACCGACCTGATGCACGGTCTTAGATCAATCATTTCCTTTTCCCGGGCCTCAGTGTCCTCGTCCGTGGTAGATTAAACATGGCCACAAATTTTTTACAGATCTTCCCATTAAGAGAAGGCATCTTTCTCCCACTTCCCTCGATCCCACCACCTGCCAGTTCCCTACCCCAAGTCACCAGAAATTACTCCCCTTCCATCGCTGCCTTCGCTCCCCGATAGTTCATACATTCACCGCGCTCCTGCACCCTGCCCCAAGCACACTACACTCAGGATCTCCAATGACCTGGAACATAAATCAGAACTGTCATTTGTCACCCTGCACCCGGGCTCCCTGTGCTCTCAACCCTCTCTCTCTCTCTCTTCTTTGTTCATATGGCTACAACTCACATCTGGGCTTGTGACCCTGCCTCCACACAGCTGGCCACCTAGAGAAACTGGCAGGGCAGCAGTTGCGTTGGAAAGCTCATGAAATTGACATTTCACCTCAAGATAAATGCTGAAGAGTTAACTGGGCGCCACAGGAGACAGAACGTTGCCCCTTACGCTTGGCGAAGTGAGTTTTTCTAAGAGGTGGTGATGGTGGTGACATCAAGGAGAAAGGGGCTGGGAGCCCCAGGGGTTCTGGGGGAAGGGAAGCGGTTGAGTCTCCAGCTGTTGTCCAGCAGCTGGAAGGTGAACAGGGCCAGGGGGACACCAGCCAGGCTGCTTGCCCATTCTTACTTCATGTTCCCTTGACGACTCCTGGTCCTGCACTGTGGTCTGAACTCCCTGGGAGCGAAGGGCTGTGTCAGGTCTGTGTCTGCAGCTCCCTGTCTGCTGGGCTCTGTGCAAAGAGGCCAGAGAGAATGATGGATGTCATGAGCCATGTTTCTTCCTGTCAGCCCAGCCCCTGGTGGCACCTGCCTTCCCCACTCTGTCCACGTGCTGTTCCACCAGCGCTAATTCCCTCTCTGGCTCAGGCTTAGCCAAGCAAAACCTCAGCCTCTCCGGAGCATAGCGGGTGGTGACCACTCCAGGACCAGAGAGAGGGGGGAGATGAGGAGAAGCAGCTAAAGGAAGTGGCTTTTCTGCAGTGCCCCAGGTAGTAAGAACGCAGCAAGCCTGCAGCGGGGGAAAGCTTGACGTTGGAACGGAGACTCCCATATGGGAGGGAGGTCACACCTGATGACAACAGCTTAGACCCCTAGATCCAGCTATGTCTGAAGCCGTTTGTGTCTGTAGGTTTTTGAGTCATCTGAGCACATAAATCTCATGTCTTGCCTAAGGCAGTTAGAACTGGGTTGTCTGTCACTTGCCTCCAAGAGTCCTGACAGACGGAGGAAGGAAGGGATCCAGACGCATGTCGACCAGATAACGTGTGTGGCCCCAAGGAAAGTCTCTTCTACCAGGAGTTCCTGATCACATGACACTGGGCGTCTTTCCCACTGTCTTTGAACTTCAGGTTGGGATCTAATGTCATTCAATTATTCAACAGACATCCGTTAGCATTGGTGGTTCCAGCTGCCCAGCTGGGTGTGGACAGTACTGTGGGAACAAGACCCTCACGGTTCTTGTCCTGTGAAAATGGGGGTGAAGTTCAGTTTTGGAAAACTAAAGTCTTGTTTTTGCATACGGGGTTGTGTGGTAAATCTCTAGCGCTTTGTAACAGGTAGCTATTGCTAGTCTTCCAGTGCCTTCTCAGGTAATACTGTGGAGTAAGCAGAGGGACACAGGGCCTAGTGCACCGAGGGAGGAGGGCAGTGTGGACTCGGCTTTCATCCCAGCACTGAAGGCCAATTAGAAATAATGGTTATGAGCCTAATTACACCTGGCACTTGGCGAGAGGCTGTAACGAGAGCTTGGCAGGGCCTGGGTTCAGTCCTCTGGGATTTTTCGTTCTATAAATATAGCCAACGTGCCACTGAGCACATTTTTTTCTGGCCTCTGGCAAAGACGCTTTTCTGAGTTAAATATGCTCATCAGTTCCCAAGAATCAGCTTTAGGAACAGACCTACCTAAGCTCAATCTCTTCCCATTCTTGTTAGAAGGAACTAATAATGCCAGCTGCAGTGGGATTTTCATTTAAAAAGAGAACTCACAGCTTGGGCTGAAGTGGCAGAATGTGAGAAATAAGCCCAGCAGAAAAGGGTAAGTTTAGCAGGCCCAAAATAACCGGAGTCCTGGCCCACCTTCGATCTGTCATTTATTCATTGGCTTAACAGATATGTATCAAGTGCTCACTCTGCATGAGGCACTGTGCTGGGGACAGCACCAACACAGACAGGGACCAGCTCATTGGTGGAGGGGGGTGTCTCCAGGGAGGACAGGCCCATAGTCAGACTCAAACATCGAGGGAGCCCACCTGACAAAGCCTAGCCAGGTGTTAATGAGTCAGCTCATATGCGCTGTTCTAGTTACAGCACAGATTCCCACCTGTTCATTGCTGCTACGTGTGAAAAATGACCTCAACGCTTAGTGACTTGGTGCTGAAGGCCATTAATCTGCATAACGAAAAATGGTTGAAATGGTAAACTTTATGTTACATGTGATACCATGATAATATAGTGTGTAAGGTTAAAAACATAGGGGCCACCATTGTGGTATAATAGGTTAAGCCACTGTCTGCAATGCTGGCATCCCATATGGGTGCTGGTTCATGTCCCAGCTGCTCTACTTCCAATCCAGCTCCCTGCTAATGGCCTGCGGAAAGCAGCAGCAGATGGCCCAGGTGCTTGGGCCCCTGCACCCACATGGGAGACCTGGATGAAGACCCTGGCTCCCGGCTTTGGCCTGGCCCAGCCCTGGCTGTTGTAGACATTTGGGGAGTGAAGCAGTGGATGTAAGGTCTCCTTCTCAGTCTCTGTAACTCTGCCTTTCAAATAAATAAAACCAGTTGAATAGTAAACCTTGTGATGTGTGATATGCCGTAATACTACAATATGTAAGGGTGAACACATGGTTGACATGGCCATTTTATTGAACTCGCAGACTGTGTCAGTCAAGACTGGGTGGTGCATGCTGGGGATGGCTTGTATCCCCTCACCAGGCCTAGGTCTTGCTGGGAAACCTTGGAAGCTGGGGACAAGACAATGGCTGGGCGCTGGAGTCACCTGAAGGCACTCTCATTTTCTTGTCTGAGTGAACTCAAAGCTGCAGGTGTCTCCCGGGGCACCCACATGTGTCCTCTCCCTGTGGTTTAGCTTCCTCAGCACAGACTTCACGTGGTGGCTCAGGGCTCCACTCTACCAACCTGCGGCCCACTGGTGACCTAACCTTGGAAGGGTCACCTCTGTCATACTCTTAGTTAAAACCGTCATAAGCCTACCCAGATTCAGGGATGGTGGGAAGAATTAGACGTCATGCTTTGATAGAGGAATACCAAGATGATAGAAAATAACATAAGGACAATTTTGTTGTTGCCATCTTTGAAAAATACCACTGCCAGACCACCTTGTTTTTGTTTTTAAGATTTATTTATTTATTTATTTGAGAGGCAGAGAGGTCTTCCATCCACTGGTTTACTCCCCAAATAGCTGCAATGGCTGGAGCTGGGCTGATTTGAAGCCAGGACCCAAGAGCTTCTTCTGGGTCTTCCACGCAGATGCAGGGGCCCAAAGACTTGGGCCATCTTCCACTGCTTCCCAAAAAATAGCAGAAAATTGGATCAAAAGTGGAGCAGCCAGGACTTAGACCAGCACCCAGAGAGGAAGCCAGCACTGCAGACAGCTTTACCCACTATGCCATGGTGCCAGCCCCCAAACCACCTTTCACTCAGAAAAAAAGCAAATAAACCCCCAGATTGGTGTAGAGAAGAGGGGCTCTGGCAAAGGTCACTGAACACCTAACCTGACTTCCCAAACTATGAGCTATTTAGTCCTGAGAGGGTCCTTCCTCAGGCCAGCAGAGCACCAAGGATATGCGGCTGAGTGTAGGGGATTGGTAGCAGAACTACGTGTAGCCCTGTAAGTTCCCAGCTCTGTGAGCTCAGGCACATGACCACCGGGGCCTCTGGCTTCCTCATCTTTAACATGGAGACAACCTTGGTCGTGTTTCATCAGTGTTATGAGAACCAAATAAAATACTGTATGAGAAGATAAATTTATTATGAGTGTCCTCAAATTCACACACACACACACACACACCCAGCTGGACACCCCCTTTGACAGTGCAATGGGGGAAGATCTCTAACTGCCTGTTTATCTTTGCCACTACTTCCTTGCCCCAGAGCTATTCTCCTGGTATTTTTGTTTGCCTGTCTCAGAGGCAGGAGACACCTGAAAATCAGAAGGCAGGTGACCCAGACAGGGTCACACAGCCAAGGAGGCAATCAAAACCCAGATCTTTCTAATTTAAAATTTTCTATTCTGGGGGCTGGTGCCTGCAGTGCCAACATCCTATATGGGCACCTGTTCCAGTCCCAGATGCCCCACTTCTGATCCAGCTCCCTATTAATGGCCTGGGAAAGCATTGGAAGATGGCCCAAGTGCTTGGGCCCCTGCACCTGCGTGGGAGATCCGGAAGAAGCTTCCAGCCCATGTCTTCAAATGGGCTCAGCTCCAGCCATTGTGGCCCATTTGGGGAGCAAACCAGCGGATGGAAGGCTTCTCTCTCTCTCTCTCTGCCTCTGCCTCTCTCTTAACTCTGCCTTTCAAATAAATAAATAAATAAATCTTTTTTAAAAAAATTTTTTCTATTCTGAAACCTTCCAGCCACTGACATTTTCTAACAGGTGACTTTAACCCTAGCTGACAAGCACCACGCTGGCAGCAGCCAGGGATCTGGAATCACATCGTATGGATCTGTATCCTAGCTACACTGTTGTACCTGAGCGAGTGCAAACAAAGGAGTACCACACATTGATGATGGAGAGTGGGCTCATGCCCTAAAGAACTCTCGACCCTGAAGCCCAAAGCAACAGGGTTTATAAAGGCAAAAACTGCAAAATTGGGAGGGGAATACATGGTTACCGGGGTCAAGCTGGCCTAAAACCTATGCAAAACTAGTATCAATTATCTTAACAATACCAGTTACAATCTTAACAATTTCAATTATAATCTTGACATTAGTCCAGGTATTGATTTTAATCATATGTAGGACATAGACAAATTACATTTTTATCTTTAACCCAGGTGCAGCCTATCCACTTCCAAGCTTGAGTGATCATGATAGGGGGTTTTTATGATCTGCCAAGTGTGATGTAGTGGACTGCTACCGTCCGACTTTTTTAGATCATGGTTTCAGATCAGAGTCTCACAGTGTGTGTGTTGGGGGGGGGGGGTACCTTCCCAAATGGAGTCCCTACTGTCAAGGTGTTTGTTTTTTTTTTTTTTTTTAACTTATTTATTTATTTGACAGAGTTACAGACAGTGAGAGAGACAGAGAGAAAGGTCTTCCTTCCGTTGGTTTACTCCCCAAATGGCCGCAACGGCCGGAGCTGCGCCGATCCAAAGCCAGGAGCCAGGTGCTTCTCCTGGTCTCCCACGCGGGTGCAGGGCCCAAGCACTTGGGCCATCCTCCACTGCCTTCCCCCCAGCAGAGAGCTGGACTGGAAGAGGAGCAACCGGGACTATAACCTGCGCCCATATGGGATGTCGGCGCCGCAGGTAGAGGGTTAACCAAGCGAGCCACCGCGCCAGCCCCAAGGTATGACTTTACCACCACTTACTGGCCTGGCTGTGTGGCTTCGGGGAAATCCACGAACGTGTATCCGCGTGTTAAAGGGAAATAAGACCTCGCACACAGGATTAGGAAGTAACCAAGGTGATAAATTACGGCACTGTAAACGGTGCCTGCACCCTAACCACCACCACTGTGTACACTGAGGTGGGTCAGTAACAGTCAATGATATGAAAGTGGAATGGAATGTCCTTGAATCGACAAGCTCATTTTGGAGAAAGCTTTAGACCACACACACACACACACACACACACACACACCCCTATCATTTGTCAGCTTGGAGTCTGGAATTCCAAGCAAAATAAAGATTGGTCGGGGCGCCGGATTCTGTCCCGGTTGCCCCTCTTCCAGTCCAGCTCTCTGCTATGGCCAGGGAGTGCAGTGGAGGATGGCCCAAGTGCTTGGGCCCTGCACCCACACGGGAGACCAGGAGAAGCACCTGGCTCCTGGCTTCGGATCGGGGCAGCGGCCATTGGAGGATGAACCAACGGAAAAAGGAAGACCTTTCTCTCTAACTCTGCCTGTAAAAAAAAAAAAAAAAAAAAAAAAAGATTGGTGGAACTCTGCCTCACACCGATCCCTACATATTCTGAAAATCCGCCTCATGCCACTCCACACAGCATGGAACCCCCACGTGGATTCCACGCCCTGTTGCTTTCCGGTCCGGCGCCTCTCGATGACGTCGAAGCGCGCGCCGACGGGGGCGGAGCTGAGACCGCGCCTGCGCTCTGCCCCAGCGGCGGTCTGGAGGAACCCGCAGTGTGCCGGCCGCCGTGTGAGCCGTGGGCCCCCGTGCTATTGCGAGGTCTTTAACCTGAGACGTCCCTGCGCTGAAGACCATGAACCGCAGCCGCCAGGTGACGTGCGTGGCCTGGGTCCGCTGCGGCGTGGCCAAAGAGACGCCGGACAAGGTGAGGCCCGACGGCTCGGAGACATCCCTGCCAGCTGAGCCCCGCCCGGGGAACCTCGACCCGGAGCTTCGGCCCTGGCCCGCTTCGGTGAGGCCGGCTTAGGCCTGATGGGCCCGCCGCCCCGAGCCCCTGCCCCGACGTCCGCGGGCGCTGCTTGTCAGAGCAGCGGCGCGGTTTTAGGCGGGAGTGGGAGGGGAGCGCAGGTGTGGCGGCCCCGCCTCCCCCAGCCTCCTCGCTCGGCGCCCGGAGGAGCGGGGCTGGGAGCGGTGGTGGTGGCGGCCGCGAGGTCGGGAGTCGAATTAGGCCTTTCCAGCAGTAATCCCTGGAGACGAGGTGAGCGGTACAGGCGCCGCACCGCGGAGGAGCCCCCGGGAGTGGAGGACTGAGCCTGTCGCAGAGGGCAGGGGGCCTCGGGCATTTATCCGCGGATTCCAGGTGCTGGCTGCGGGCCAGGCGTTGGCCAGGGCCCCCGGGGTGGGCGAGAACGAGGCAGAGCGGTCCGGCTTTATGGGGTTGACCTGTGTGTGTGTTGGGGGGGGGGGGGGGTTGTCCTAGGGGACAGGTGCGGGGAAGGAAGTGACTGGGCCAGCCAGCCAGGCGGGCTGGGGAAGGTGTGGGAGTGGGGGCGCTGTGCGGGCGCAGGTCGGGGGATGAGGGGTCGACGCAGGCTGCCAAGGGGTAAATCCACCCCCCACCCGGCCCCCAGGCTGTTTCGCTCATCGTTTCTCCAGCGCTCCATGCTTAGCGAAGAGGGACAGAAAACTAGCCCGTTAGCCATTGTTGAAGGAGGAACGTTATTGAAGAGGGAGAAGGCTGTGGCGCAGCAGCTTAAGCTGGCTGCCCGACCCTTGGAGTCCGTGGCGCTCCTCTTCCCACCCAGCTTCCTGCTAACACGCTTGGGAGAGCTTGGGCCCTGCACCCACATGGGCGAGCCAGACAGTTCCAGGCCCCTGGCTTCGCCCTGGCCCAGCTCTTGGTGTTGCAGTCATTTGGGGAGTGAACCAGATGGAGAATCCATCTGTGTGTGTGTGTCTCTCACCCTCACCTTACCTTTCAAGTAAATAAAGCTTTAAAAAAAATAGAGAACTATAAATAAAAGTGGATAAACTTTTCAAAGCCTGTAGCAAACCACAAAGGGACACACACCTTTGAAAACGGGGAGAGTGATTCCAGGGGAGTCTGCACATGGAAAACACCTGGGAAGCTTAAAAAAAAAAAAAAAAAAAAAAACGATGGCTGTGCCCCAGCAAAGCTATTGTGATTTACTTGGCCGAGGGTAGCCTGAAGTTGTTAAGAGCTGCCCAGGTGGTTGTCATGTTCAGACCAGTTTGGAAACCATTGTTGGACAAGGGGTTCCGTTTATTCTGTGAAATCCGTAGGAAGGAAAACTTAGAAGTTAGACAAAGTCTCTTTTACTGAAAGTTGAGGACTAGTAATTTATCCCACGGCGGGATGTCTTTCTCAAGAGGATTTCTGTATAACCAGGGGCATTGCGTCCGCAGACCCAGCACTGAACTGTGTGCTCAGCTGTCGAGTGACAAATCCGTTTCTGTCTTCATGCAATTGACAGCGTAGTGCTGGTGTTTTAAAGGTGCTGAAGGGAGTGTTTTTGAAGTAAGGAGAGTCATTTCAGTATTGAATTATATTAAGACAAAACGTGTTCACGTGGGGAGTCTTACAGGCTGTTCGAAAAATGGAAATGGAGTATAAGTTTGGAATAAGCATCTCAGAGGTGATCATTTCAGTGAGCTTTGCAGAGAGGTGAGCCTGCTGAGTGCATGTGAGGCAGTGAGAACAGGGAAGAGAACGGGACAGTGCAGGGATGGCTACGGGGAAGGGAGGGAGGGGTGCCAGGGGCCGTCAGGGATAGTTGGGAGAAGACCAGATGAGCTGATTACAAGTCAGCCTTTGTTAAGATGTAGAGAGTACAGTGAGCTTGGTTTTTATTTTTTATTTTATTTTATTTTTTTTAAGGTTTTTTGTTTTTTGTTTTTGTTTTTTTTTTTTTTTTTTGACAGGCAGAGTGGATAGTGAGAGAGAGAGACAGAGAGAAAGGTCTTCCTTTTTGCCGTTGGTTTACCCTCCAATGGCCGCTGCAGCCGGCTCATTGCGCTGATCCGAAGCCAGGAGCCAGGTGCTTCTCCTGGTCTCCCATGCGGGTGCAGGGCCCAAGCACTTGGGCCATCCTCCACTGCCTTCCCGGGCCATAGCAGAGAGCTGGCCTGGAAGGGGGCAACCAGGACTAGAACCCGGTGTGCCGGCGCCGCAAGGTGGAGGATTAGCCTGTTAAGCCACGGCGCCAGCTGAGCTTGATTTTTAAACAGGTGTGAAGGAATCTTAGTTTTCAGATGTGTAGAACTCCATTGATGTTAAATTTAAAAAGTCTGAATTCATGTTTGCTTCTTGTCTCTTTTTTGAACTTTTTATTTTATTCAGAAGGTAGAGACAGAAACAGATCTTCCATCTGGTTCCCTCTTTCCCTTAAGGATGGATGGATGGATGGATGGATGGATGGATGGATTTGAAAAGCAAAGTGACAGAATTGATCTTCATCTGCAGGTTCACTCCCTGATTACCTTTAGCAGTCAAGGCGAGGCCAGGCTAAAGCCAGGGTCCGGGATTCCCACCTGAGTGGCAGAAACCTAGTATTTGGGCCATCGTCTGCTGTCTCCTGGGCGCAATGGGGAGCTGGATTGGAAGTGCCCCAGATGGCTTAACCTGATGACCCACAGCACCCAGCCCCATCTGCTATGTGACTCCCCGATGCCCACCGCAGCTGGGTGGGGCCAGGAGCCTGGATGACAGGCACCCCAAGTACTTGAGCCGTCACCTTCCGCCTCCCAGGGTGTGCAGTAGCAGGAAGCCAGGATTAGAAGAGGAGCCAGGATCAACCCCAGGCACTGTGACCTGGGACGTGGGTGACTTCAAACCATACCAGACTCCTGGCCTTGCTTCTGAGTGGGCTCTCTGTAGTTATATTGTACATTTGTTGTAAAGTTTTTTTTTAAAAGACTTTTGATGACTTCCTCAAATACGTTGTGATGCAGTGTTTGTTCTCTTACAGGTAGAGCTGAGTAAAGAAGAAGTGAAACGTCTCATTGCTGAAGCGAAGGAAAAGTTACAGTGAGTACAGGACTGTTGCAGTCCGCAGCAGAGTCCGGCTGAAGGGTGTCTCCGTCTGATGCCCGAGTGCGCCTGTTCGCGGAAGGGGCCACCTGGGCCATCTCTCTCTTCCTTCTTGGTATCATTTTCCTAGAGAAGAAGGTGCCAGCGAGGAAGAGGAGGCAGGCAGCCCTCCAGACGATGGCGTGCAGAGTGCACGCACGCAGGCGCGCCCAAGGGAGCCGCTGGAGGATGGTGACCCAGAGGACGACAGGGCGCTGGACGACGACGAGCTGGCCGAGTACGACTTGGATAACTATGACGAGGATGACCCAGGTTAGAGCTCGGTGCATTGGATCGAGCCCGTGGTGCCCCCAAAGCCTTCCTCGGAGATTTTGTAGTCCCTCGTGTCAGTCTAAGAATCGGTTCCTGTTTCCTAAGTGAGTTTAGAAGATAAGCTCTAACCCGCTTATCTGAAAAAACAAATAGGATCATATAATGATGTGTCATTCACCTGAGCCTGTTGGGACACCGTTAAACTTGTGTCTAAACGCCCTTGCCTCAGCTGCATCCACATTTCTCAGAGTATGTGCGTTTTGAGACATTAGCAAGAGAAGCACAGGTGGGAAGAGAAGGAGGCGACTGAGCGGGAGGCTCACTGTAAGTTCATGTGCAAGCCTTGTGGAAATGATGTGGGTGAGAAACATGAGCCGAGTGCATTGCTTGTTTGAGGCAGGACGGTAAAGTCAGTCAGCCCTCCTCGTCCTTAACTCCTCGCCGGTGGCTCCAGGCAGCTGTGGGTCACAGATGTGCTTAGGCCTAACGCGGCTGCACCGCTCCTAAAGGTATATAGACTTTTTTCTTGTCCTTATTCCTAAATAATAAATACAACAACGATTTACATTAGGTGTTGTAAGTGATCTAGAGGTGAGGTGAGATACGCAGGAAGATGTGCACAGATGATATGCAGATGCCAAGCCATTTTATACGCTCGTAAAGCTCACCAGCAGTCTGCATATACAGTGGTGATCTCATAAGATTACATTGCCGGGACCGCATCGTGGTGGTGCAGTGGGTGATCCACGCTCCTGGCTTCAGCCTGGCCCAGCCCTGCCTCTTGCAGCCATTTGATCAGTGAACCAGTGATAGAAGATCTTTCTCTTTCTATAACTCTGCCTTTCAAGTAAATAAATCTGTAAAAAAAAGACGGTATTGCGCAGCACCATCATGTCCATTTCAGTGTGTGTAATTACACTCTGATGTTCACACAGTGACAGAACCTCCTAACAGTGTATTTCTCAGAGAGGAACCCTGTCGTTAAGTGACTTGTGACGGGAGCTTGAGCACCCTCGGATTCTGGTGTCCAGCAGGGGTCCTGGAACCAGTCCCCATGGATACCAGGCAGTGACTGTAGCTAGACGAGCTTACCTCGTGGTCCTCCGGTGTACATGACTGCAGGCCGCGCTCACCCAGATGGAGGATTTAGGAAGTAGCCTTTTACCTTTGGCACACTGAGCAGGTTAAGTAAGTTAGTGGTTTAACTTAAAAATCCCAGTTAGTTTGTGTCAGTGGAGCCTGGTAGGACTCTGACAGCTAGAATCAACAATTCTCAAGTTATACAATTAGAAAAACAGATGATCTAACACTTAAAAAATTAGCTCTTGCGGTGGTGTCGTGGACAGCAGGTTAAGCCACTGTGACACTAGCATCCCATGTTGGAACACCAGGCTGCTGCTCTGCTTCTGACCCTGCTCCCTGCTAATGGGCCTGGGAGAACAGCAGAAAATTGCCTGACTACTTGGGTCCTTGCCACACACAACCGATACTTGGATGGAGTTCCTGGCTTTGGCCTTTCCTAGCCCTGGCTGTTATAGCCATTTGGGGAGTGAACCAGCAGATGGAAAATCTTTCTCTTGCTCTTTTTTTTTTTTTCTCTCTTTGAAACTGCCTTTTGAATAAATCTTAAAAAAAGAAAAAAAATTAACTCTTGGGGCCAGAGCTGTGGCTTAAAGGGTTAAGCTGCCGCCTGCAATGCCAGCATCCCATAAGGACGCTGGTTCCCGTCCCAGCTGCTCCACTTCTGATGCAGTTCCCTGCTAACATCATAAAGGGAAAAGCAGTGGAAGATGGCCCAAGGCTTGGGCCCCTGCTACCCACATGGGAGACCTGGAAGAAGCTCCTGGTTCATGGCTTGGCTTGGCGCAGCACTGGCCATTGTGGCCATCTGGGAAGTGAACCAGTGGGTGGAAGCGCGCTCTCTCGCTCTCTCGCTCTCTCTCTCTGTAGCTCTTTGAAATAAATAAATACATCTTTTAAAAAAGATTAATTCCTAATACAAATGTTCTCAAAATCAAAGTAAATTCACAGCCATTGCATTATGTGTGGGAAGGAGATGTTGAAGGATTTCTAGTTAACAAATGGTGGTAAATAAAATTGTGCTGCCCATGATGGAATGGAGAATATATAAAATACCAAAGAAAATCTATACCAGTATACTACTAACATGTGATCCTTTATTTTGACGTGTTGAAGCTTTCTGCGGTCTGATCTGTCTCCTCGTGAGGGATCCTCTCCCAGTGGGTGGAGGGCACAGCCCTGTGGGCACAGCCGCCTTCCGAGCGCGCCGTAGAAACAACTAAGGACGTTCTGTTTCTTCTCCTAAGCGCCTGGATTTGCACAAGAATTCAGTGGCCTGATTCTGAAGCTACCAGCTTTATTAAATATCTGGCCTGGTGCTAGACTTTCTGGAGATGACAAAATAACATTTAAAATAGTACATAAAATAGTTGTAAGCAGGCACAAAAAATGCCCTTTCTGTCAGAGGTTCATATCGAAGTGTTGAGTAAAATAATGTGCTCAGACTTCTTTATAAAACCCCAAAGATGGCGGGAAAGGAGGTTAGACAAAAATATTAAGAAAATGTTGCCAAGCCTTGGTGATTGAGGCTTTGTTGTACCCTCTCTCCTTTGTTTATGTTTGAAAATTTCCCTAATGAAGCCTTTTTAAAAGCAAGGCCTGTGTGGGTTGTGGGGAGCGCTGCGGGGGGTCCGAAGCCCATGCAGTTGCTGGAGCGTTTGAAGACGGTTGTGGAGACCTGGGCTGTGTTGGGCACTGGAGAATCAGTAAATAAGGGGCAGGTAAGGAGAAATGAGGGAGTCTGCGCTAGGGGAGATGCAGTTGAGGGAAGGAGTTAGCATGAAAATGTGCAGACATGGCCTGGATGCCTCAAATGGGTTGTGTCTGACTCTCTTCCTGGAAGAGTAGGAAACTGAAATTGGGCCAGAGGCAGCGAGGGCCTGCACTGAGGAGGAAACAGGAGAGAGCGTGCAGAGGCGTCCGCAGCTGGTGAGAGGTGATGCTGAGATTGGGACACCCTGCCTCTCCCAAGCCTCCTTTCTTTCCCATGTGCCTCAGTAGACACAGGCTGCAGAGGGGGCTCTTCCCGTGACCCTCAGAGCTGTGTTCGGGCCGGGGTGCTGGGAACAGCCCAGCCTGCAGAGAGGCGTCTACATCAGCTCTTCCTGCTGCGTGGGAGTTCCCGTCTCCCGTGCCTGTCGGATACGCAGGACCCACGCGTCCTGCTTCCTTACCTGTTTTCCTGAACAGCTCAGTGTGCCTTTCGTGTTGTGTGAACTCTGGGTCTATTCTGTGTTACCCTTGTGCAGGTACCATAAAAGAAAAATTCCATTTTTAGGAAAAAGCGTACAGTATTCCTTCTTTCCGGTCCATAAGGCACATCAGCAGTTCTGAGAATACGTACAGGAGAGCAGCCAGCTTAACTGAAATCCATTGTCTCGGTGTGCTTTCTTCAGCCGCCCTCTACTCCGCGTCGGTTCCGTGTTTCAGGGCTGTCTTACTTCCGTGTCCTCAAGGTTCCCCGCTAGCACGTTGAGTGCAAGGAGCCAGGAGCAGGCTCTGAGCAGAGTTCGGCTGTTCTCTGAAAGGCTTACTTCGTTCCCTGGAGGATTGTGAGTTCCGAGACTATGAGAAATGAGCCCCAAAGTCGAACATGAACGGCGTCTAAATTCCCGCTCACTGTGTGTGTGTCCTCTGACCGCTGCGGGTGTCCCAGGATCAGTTATAAAGTAGACGGTCGGAGTCCAGAGATGATGTCTTAGAAAAAATGTTCTTGTCAGGGTGCCCATTTCACTCGTGTCACTTTACAATTCTTATTACAGATGCTGAGACGCTTGGGGAGTCGCTGTTGGGGCTGACAGTGTACGGGAGTAATGACCAAGACCCGTATGTGACTCTGAAAGATACCGTAAATACTTACATCCTTTTTCTAATTCTATTTTTAAGTGTTTGAAAAGCTTACAGGGTATCTGCCTCAAGCCAATGACTGTTTTTCTCTCCACCTAGGAACAATATGAACGTGAAGATTTCTTGATTAAACCCACTGACAATCTCATCGTTTGTGGTCGAGCTGAACAGGAGCAGTGCAATTTAGAGGTGCATGGTGAGTGAGAGGAATCCCTCATGAAAAGCTTTTCTGAGTGACAGTGAAGTGCCGATAGTAGCAGGTAGGGATCTATGTGCTGTATCCTGCTGTGCCGCACTGAAGTTGGCTACGTGGTCTGCACAGCCTGCCAGTTTTCTGGGTGGTGTTCTCAGCACGTGCAGCCTGACATTTCACTTTGGAATCTGACTTTTTTTTTTTTTTTTTTGACAGGCAGAGTGGACAGAGAGAGACATAGAGAAAGGTCTTCCTTTTGCCGTTGGTTCACCCTCCAGTGGCCGCCGCGGCCGGCGCGCTGCAGCCCACGCACCGCGCTGATCCGATGGCAGGAGCCAGGCGCTTATCCTGGTCTCGCATGGGGTGCAGGGCCCAAGCACTTGGGCCATCCTCCACTGCCTTCCCGGGCCATAGCAGAGAGCTGGCCTGGAAGAGGGGCAACCAGGACAGAATCCGGCGCCCCGACCAGGACTAGAACCCGGTGTGCCAGTGCCGCTAGGCAGAGGATTAGCCTATTGAGCCACGGCGCCAGCTGGAATCTGACATTTTTATGGAAATAGGTCCCTGGAAAATTTTAATGGAGGTTTTTTATGTTTATTTATTTTAAGATTTATTTTGTATTTATTTGAAAGACAGTTATAGAGAGAGGTAGAGACACAGAGAGAGAGGCCTTCCATCTGTTGGTTCAACCCCAAGTGGCTGGAGCTGGTCTCGGCCAAAGCCAGGAGCATGGGACTCCATCCTGGTGTTCCACATCGGTACAGGGACCTGCTTTCCCAGGTGCATTAGCAGGGAGCTGGATTGGAAGTGGAGCAGCCAAAAAACACTGGCCCTTAGTTTTCTTTTTAAGACCTATTCTGGTATTTGAAAATTGAAATTCAATTTTTTTGTTATTTTTACACATTCTGAGAATTTTTTATTATTTTTCCTTTGAACTCAGGATCAGAGAGATGTTGGGAAAGAAGTTCAGTAAAACAATTGTACTTTAATACTGGCCTGCCGCCTTCGGTCTTGATAGGTGTACTTTATTATTTGGGCTTTGGGGAATCTCCAGATTGCTCCAGTGTATCAGTGTTCAAGAATAGTCCCCAGGTTGTACGCTGAAGCTGGTCAGAGCGTAGTACTGACGTGGCCAACAGAAGATGCCTCAGCAGGTCGTCGCCAGCTGTACGGTGGTTTTTCTCAGGACCACCTTCCCCGTGAGCATGCACTCTTGTAGAATGGTGTGATAGGAAGTTACACAGAATCTGCTCAACGCAGGGTCTATCCCAGAAGCAGAGGGCTGAGAAATTTCAGAAAAGAACAGTGAACTTATTTTGTGATTTGTTCTTTCTTAATAAAAAGCATGACTATTTTATCAGTATTTCACTGTATTTAAAAAAAAAAATTATTGAGAGGCAGAGTTACAGAGAGAGGGAAAGACAGAGAGACGGATCTTCCATCTGCTGGTTCACTCCCCAAGTGACTGCAACAGCTGGAGCCAGGCAGATCCAAAGCCAGGAGCCAGGAGCTTCTTCTGGGTCTCCCATGTGGGTGCAGAAGTATTTAGAGTTGCGGATGCAAGCAGTGCTGCTTCTGTTTATTCTTTTTGGCTTATAATCAGCTGGCCCTTTAGAAAATAAAATAGAAATTGGTAAGTACTCCTGTGGACACTTGCTGAGTGCTTGTTTTCCATAATGAACTGGAAGCCCCTTCACCTGGCAAGCGTGCAGTGCACTCTGTCAGTATTCTCTTTGACGCCTGCCAGATGTTGAGAATATGTTAGATGTGTAGAATTTTTCCCTAGCAATGATGATCCCCTCTGAATGTCATGAAGTGTGTCGCACGAGAGTCTGTGCTTTTGTGTGTTGAGTGATTTCCAATGGCTCTTACTCTGTTGCAGTAAAATCTCTCTTCCCAATCTTTTTCAGTTTATAATCAGGAAGAAGACTCTTTTTACGTGCACCATGATATCCTGTTGTCTGCGTATCCTCTGAGTGTAGAGTGGCTGAATTTTGATCCGAGTCCAGATGATTCTACGGGTAATTGGAAAACTTAACGTTGCTCAAGGATCCTTAGTCCTCTGATTTTTCCTGGCTACATAAATGATGTGTTCATGTTATCTGTGTGCTCACAGAGTTGTTGCTGATTTGAAGTTAGTATTATTTTATGGTGTTACATAGTTCTTAACACTGTATCACTTTGCTGTTCGGGTCCATATGTTTCCACATTTGAGATTAGCCCAGGAGGTAGCTGCTCCACTGTGGGCTGAAGGCCAGGTCCTGAAAGCCTTGTGGGCTACAGAACTATAGAAACCCAGTATGGAATGGTATGCCGTGTCTCATGCTACCAGCTAGAGTTTGGTGGTATAACCCGTTCCAAAAACATCAGGTAAACTGAAACAAAGAAGCTTGTTTACAATCAGGTTAGTCCTCCGAGGCACATCTGCACAGTTAGTTGCCTCGGTCGCTATGTAATGATCACTGGTAAAGTTGACATCTTACATCTTAAAGTTTGTTCACATGCATGATGTAACCTGATCCTTATCCTCAGAACAGCCTGGGAAGGAGGAAGTGGGGGCACTGGGCCCGGAGTTGTAGCGTTTATGGTGGTTCAAGGACCCGCAGCACAGCAGTGGCACCGCCTGTGAGCCTTTAGACCTGCAGACAGGGCCCACCCAGAACTACCTGAAATGCACTCTGCGTGTTAACAGGCAGAATGAGTGTGTGTGTGTGTGTGTGTATGAAGCCCTGCTCTAAGCCCTTACTCAGTTAATACAAGTGGAATGGATGACAGTAAAGACATTTTTCTGCCTTCCTGGAATCGTGAGTGTGTGTCTTCCCCTATAGGAAATTACATTGCGGTGGGAAACATGACCCCTGTTATCGAAGTTTGGGACCTGGACATAGTGGACTCCTTAGAGCCAGTCTTCACACTTGGAAGTAAGCTTTCAAAAAAGAAGAAAAAGAAAGGGAAGAAGGTAAAAAAGTTGCAAGATATTTAAACCCTAATGCCAGGTGGAGATAAGTTCACTGGTGAAGGGTGGGGGCGGGGAAGAATAAGAGCGTTGACTTTTCCCGTCGCTCATGGTAGAACAGGCTGGGTAGTGATGAAGTTACTGTAATTGCTGCATTCAAAAAGCCAGTTCCAGGAAAACTTAGTTCTCTGCATAAAACCTTCATTGGTACGTTACTCTTCCTCACAGTACCCGACTCTCAGCATGTGACCCTCCCCCACACTGAGAGGAGCTGTTCACCCTAATATTCTGGTTTTGATCTTTGAAGAAAATTGCTATTTAGCCCTGACTATGTAGAATTCTAAATATGCATGTATTAATTTCCTGTAACTCTTAATGTTAGGGTTTGTTTAAGGGGTAACAGGCAGTATTGATAGTTGTAGAATTTAAAGCACCTAAATTGAGAACTATTATACTTTCATCACTATCCAGAATTTTTGTAATGGGCACCTAAAGTAACAGGAAACAGTTTCTTTAGTTCTTCAAGCAACTTAGGGTAAAATCAAAAACAGTAATCTTAAGATTTAAAGAATCTTGCAGACGACCAGTTTTCTGATGGAGGAACTGGAATACAAAAAGTAATTAAAATAATTATTGCAGAGTTCCCCAGCAGAAGGGCATACCGGTGCTGTCCTTGATCTGTCGTGGAATAAGCTCATCAGGTAAGAAACACTGGAGTGACTGGAAGACCAGCCACTGGGACTCGGCTTCTTGCCTGCACCTGCTCTCTGCTTCTTGGGTGGCGGGCTCCGTGTCCCTCGGACCTTCCTCTCCTGCAGTGCCTGCTGCCGGCTCAGCACAGCAGGTGCCTTCCTGTCTGGCGACAGGTACGCCGCCCGCCACCGCTGGAGACCAGTGCACTGCAGTGTCCACGGTGCAGGAGGGTTGTGATGCTTCCCAGGAAACATTGTCATCACTTCATTTGGTTTTCACATCTCATCCACATAGTCTTGGATCTTTTTTCTTTAAATCATGGTAAAATCTATCTAGCAAAACGTGTCACTTTAACCACTCTTCAGCGAAGGTTCAGTGGCTTTTGGTGCAGGATTGTTGGAACTCTCAGACACTCGTCGTCCTTCCCCTGCCCAGCTCCTGCAGCCACTGTTGGGCTTTCTGTCCCTGTGCCTCCTGTGAATGGAACCATTCCGCAGTTGTCCTTCGGTGACTGGCCTGTTTCACTTACTGCGGTGTCTTCGAGGTTCCCCATTTGGTGGTATGTGTCCGAGTTCCTGAGTCTGGGTGGTAGTCCACTGTGTGGAGCTGTCACGTTGTGTTCATCCGTCCGTCAGCAGACCCCTGGGTGGCTTCCACCTCGTGGCTGTTGTGAACGGGCGTGTACGAATGTGTGAAGAGTTCCTACCCAGTTCTTTGGGGTGGGTACCCAAAAGTGTTACTGGTGAATCTTAATTTTTTTTGAGGAGCCAGCATACTGTTTTCCATTCCCATTGGCCCTGCACACAAGGATTCCAATTTCTTCATACCCTCCCAACATGTTTCCTTCTGAGAGTTTTATTGTATTAGCTCTTCCTTTTAGCTCTGTAACCATTTTGAGCTTGTGTGTGTACACACGTGTGTGTGAGGTCCACCTTTATTCTTCAGCCTGAGGACTTTCAGTTGTTCTTGAATTGTTAAAATGACTTCTTTCTCCCACTAAACACTTGATTTTTTTGCCACCTTGTGAAAAATCATTAGCTGTAAATGTGCAGGTTTTATTCTGGACTCTGCATGTGTGACCTTATGCCAGGACCACATTGTGGTGGCTGTAGCTGTGCGGTATGTTTTGAAATCAGGAGCTTTCTGACTTTGCTATTCTTTTTCAAGACTGGTTTGCATGTCCAATGAATTTCAGAATGAACGTGTCATTTCTGTAAAATAGAAAACTTTAAAAGCTGCTTTTGGAAGGGATTGGCTGTATCTACAGATGAGTGTGTAGCCCAGTCTGTAGATGTGGTGTTTCTGTGCTGGTACTAAGTCTCCCGGCATGTGAACATGGGGTGGCTGTCCACTCCTGTAGGTATGCTTTAATAGCTACATCTTTTCTAGTGTTCAGTATATTCGTCTTGCATTTCTTTTGTTAAATTTATTCATAAGTATTCTTTTTGATGCTATTGTAAATGGAATCCCTTTCTTATACTTAATGCTCTTAATTCTTAAAAGATTACTTAATTTTGTTCTTGTCTTTTTCAGAAACGTGCTGGCAAGTGCCTCAGCTGACAACACGGTGATTCTGTGGGATATGTCTGTAGGAAAACCAGCAGCTAGCCTGGCCGTGCACACAGACAAGGTGTGTGATTTTTTAGATTTTGTTTTTTTTTTTTTTTTTTTTTTACAGGCAGAGTGGATAGTGAGAGAGAGAGAGAGAGAGAGACAGAGAGAAAGGTCTTCCTTTTTTTTGTTAGTTCACCCCGCAATGGCCGCTGTGGCCAGCACGCCGCAGCCGGCACACCGCGCTGATCCGGAGCCAAGAGCCAGGTGCCTCTCCTGGTCTCCCATGCAGGTGCAGGGCCCAAGCACTTGGGCCATCCTCCACTGTCTTCCCGGGCCACAGCAGAGAGCTGGACTGGAAGAGGAGCAACCGGGACAGAATCCGGCACCCTGACCGGGACTAGAACCCGGGGTGTCCGCACCGCAGGTGGAGGATTAGCCTATTGAGCTATGGCGCTGGCCATAGATTTTATATTTTTGAAAAGCAGAGACAGATCGTCAATCCGCTGGTATTCCCCTCAAATGCCCACAGCAGCCAAGGGCTGGGCCAGGTTGAAGCCAGCAGCCCCATAACTCAATCTGGGTCCTCCATGTGGGTGCTGGACACCCAAATATTTGAGCCATCACCTGCTGCACACCCCCGCCCCCAGGGTACAGATTAGGAAGCTAGGAGGAGTTGAACCAAGCTCTCTGTTATAGGATGCAGACATCTCAAGCAGTGTCTTAACTGCTACACCAAACACCCACCCTAAAGTGTGATTTATTAGATAAAAGAGATTCTAGGGAATCTGGAACAGAGTAATCCCAGGTATTTATGTATGGCTGTTTGTGGTTTACAGAGCACTTTTTCACATGTTGTCTCATTGGATCTTCGCAGTGCTCTGTTTTTTAAGAATTTTTTTTAAGATTTATTTGAAAGGCATGGTTGGTGGGGGAAGGGAGTAAGATCCTTCCATCCACTGATTAACTCTTCAAATGGCTGCAACGAACCCAGGAACTTCGTCCAGGTCTCCCACCTGAATACAGGGCCCTAAGCACTCAGGCCATCCCCCGCTGCCTTCCCAGGCACGTAAGCAAGGAGCTGGATCAGAAGTGGAACAGCTGGAAGTCAAACCAGCACCAATATGGGATGCTGGTGTTGATGGGGTGACATAACCTGCTGTGCCACAGCATCAGCCCCACAAGGATATTAAAGATTACAAGTGTAACAAATAGATTCATTACTGCAGACCCCCTCAGGAGTCAGATCTGCTCATGCACTCTGGTGGGCTTCTGCGCTTGTGGAATTTGGGCCACTCCCCCTTTTTTCTGAACAACTCTTAACATTTGAGGCACCAGAGCATATCCTCCAAACCCTGTTTGAGGAATGCTACATAAGTGCCAGCTTTTTCCTTTTTTTAATTAATTTATTATTATTATTTTTTATTTTTTGACAGGCAAAGTTAGACAGTGAGAGACATAGAGACAGAGAGAACGGTCTTCCTTCCGTTGGTTCACCCCCCACAAATGGCCACTAAGGCCGGCGCGCTGCGCCAATCCAAAGCCAGGAGCCAGGTGCTTCTCCTGGTCTCCCATGGGGTGCAGGGCCCAAGGACCTGGGCCATCCTCCACTGCACTCCCAGGTCACAGCAGAGAGCTGGACTAGAAGAGGAGCAACTGGGACAGAATCAGGCACCCCAACCGGGACTGGGACCCGCAGGCGGAGGATTAGCCTAGTGAGCTGCGGCACTAGCTTTAATTAATTTATTTATTTGAAATTAGAGAATTTTTTTGAATTAGAGAGCAGCAGAAACAGATCTTCCATTGCTGGTTCACTCCCCAAATGGCTGTAACAGCCAGGGCTGGGCCAGGCTGAAGCCCAGAGCCTGGAATTACATCCGGGTCTCTGACGTAGGTGACAGAGAGCCACGTATTTGGACCACCCTCTGCTGCTTTCCTAGGCACGTGAGTAGGGAGCTGAGCTGGGAGGTGAACTGGCACCCACTTGAGACACTGGTGTCAAAGGCAGCAGCTTAACCTTCTGCGCCTGAACGCCGGCCCTCACTCCAAGTGCCAGCTTTTCTTTGGGAGTGTGGGTTGCTTTGAGTAGGCAGGACATTTATGTTCATTTATGTTCCAAATTTCAAAGAGAAGAACTTAGAGAAACACTGCCAGTTAGTTCTTGCTACAAACCAGGTAATTTTACCCAGAGCGCGCATAGATCTCTTTTGCTCTTTCCTCGCTTTAGGTCCAGACTCTGCAGTTTCATCCGTTCGAAGCACAGACGCTGATATCTGGATCGTATGATAAGTAAGCTATTACTACCACTCTGCTTTTATCCTTCTGAATCTATTCAAAAAGCATCACTTGGTGCTGAGATAGGATAGGAGTGTTACTATTGTGTCTGCATTTTGAACTTGACAGCACTACTTTTTCCTTTTCCACTGTGTCCTTTCAGTCTGCAAGGGCATGTCACTCTGTGTTGCTAACATAACTGTAGGAACTGGCAGTTTGACTGTTAGAGGATGTGTTAGCTTTTGGTGTGAAACCACCCCAAGATTCAGTGGCTTAAACCAATAAACATTTATTCTAATAAACATTTATACATCTCTGAGGTTGGTAATCTGGCCTGGACTCAACTGGCAGCCATGTTCCTTGTGGCTTTTTTAGGCTGGGCCCAGGGGACCTCACTCTTCTGCCACCAGCAGGCTGGCTGATGCTCATTCTCACAGCAAAGCTGGAAGCACAACAGAGCTGCCGAGGGCCCTGGAGGCTTAGGCGAAGATCAGTACACTCTGCCTTGTTCTCTTGACCAACAAGGGGTCCGTAGGGTGGCAAAATGTACTCTGCCTTTATGGGAAAAAATCCATGTCACGTGACAAAGGACATGGATACAGGGCGGTGAAGGATTGGGACTGCCACAGTCTTCTCGTTCAAGCAGCATTACCAAAGTGTCCCTTGGTCTCCCACTTGTTGAGCAGAAGGGTGGCTCAGACTTGAGGTGTCTGGCTCTGCTCTTCCAGGGAAGGGGAATTAGAAGCTGCCCTAGACTTTGGAAACAGGAGTCTTGTGGATGTAGGGCTGGAGCTGGAAAAGGACAAAGCTCCTTCACAGGGAGCCGCCAGTGCCTTCACGGACAGAACCAGAATCCGCCAGTGAGTGAAACTCAACCCATTGTATTCTACATTGTTGTAGAACCTTTTTTTTTTTTTTTTAACAATTTAATTTATTTGAGAAGTAGAATTACAGAGAGAGACAGAGAGAGAGGTCTTCCATCTGCTGGTTCACTCCCCAATGGCCGCAACGGCCAGAGCTGAGCCAACCAGGAGCCAGCAGCTTCTTCCAGGTCTCTCACATGGGTACAAGGTCCCAAGGACTAGGACCGTCCTCTGCTGCTTTCCCAGGCCATAGCAGAGAGCAGGATCGGAAAGGGAGCAGCCGGGACTTGAACCGGTGCCCATACGGGATGCCGGTGCTGCTGGCAGAGATAACCTGTGCCACAGAGTCAGCCCCTTGTTGTAGAACCTTATGGCAGGCTTCCAATAGTAGAATCTTGACGTTGCCATACTATTTTATTACCATTTCATTACACATAAAGAGACTTGAAGCCCGGACTCTTCAGAGCCTAACTTTGCCCGAATGTGTCCAGGTCGGTGGCTTTGTATGACTGCCGGAGTCCAGATGAGAGCAATCGGATGTGGCGCTTCAGCGGGCAGATTGAGAGAGTGACTTGGAATCACTTCTCACCTTGTCATTTTTTGGTAAGAGTGTGCATGTTATTGTTTGGCTTTTTCAGTTTACCAACAAGTTATTTTCTGTAATTCCATTGTGGAGAAATTCTGAAAAGCTTTTACTATAGTAATAGTCTGAGTTATTTGGGTACTAGTATTGAAAAAATGTTTTAGCAATCACACAGAAATACGTGAATATGTAAATGATTTGTAACCGCTGACCATATCAGAGTATGCCACATTTTATGGTTACTTAATGCTTTTGATCATTTTATTTATAGTGTATTTTGAAATATATAGTTTATTCTTTGCTTTTTTTAAGTGGCTTGAGTCAGTGAAAAAGTCTTCTGTTTAAATGCTCGTACGTAAATGGCGCTCTGGTCTGCAGAATATGAGCCTGTGTAATTAATAGACTGCCCAATGCCAATAGCAGGTGAAACCTTTCCGTAATCACCCTTATTGTCTGCACAGAGGCATTTTGCATGTGGTGTTATGTGTCAGTCCATGAAGAAGTGAACTACCACCTCTGATCAGGAAGGGAGGTCGAACACGATGCTGTCACGCATCCGTGTTTCCCAGTTTTCCTAGAGCAGCCAAGGACGGAGAGTTTTCTAAAAGCAGCTTCCTTAAAAGATTTACTAAAGGTCCTGAAGTGCTGATTCCAAGAGCACGTCCTCTGACCGCTGCACCCTCAGCACCAGAAGCCGGGGGACGGGTCCCAGTCACCTGCGGTGGAATGCCGGGGAGGCCAGTGGCAGGCTGTACTTTGGCTCTCCGCAGTCAGGGGTGAGGGGTGGCTCTGGTCTCAGGAGGGCACTGCCCTCTCCGTTCGTCTGTGCCGCCCAGCCATCAGGACTGCTGCGGCCGGCCTTTGTCGTCTTTGCTTGCCCTTCCTTGCCTGTTCCTTCTCGTCCCTCATCTTCCTGTTCTGCTCCTCCCATTCCCTGGGCTCCTGCCCAGCCCAGACCTAGGCTACCTGTCTTCACTGGGCCTCTGCTGTCCACTCAGGGCTGTTTTTCTTTTTAATTTTCTCTTAAAAAAATTATTTATATGTGCTACAGAATATAGTATACTGTTTCCCCACAGGTGTACAGTGTAAACTTGCCTACCAGCAATTCAACTTTCCCCGTCCTTACCTCTTAGGTTGGAGCCAGCAGCTCTTCCAGTTCTGTATTCAGTGCTGTGGGCCACTGGAGCTGACTCCTACCTCACTGTTTTGATACTGGTTCCCCAGCCCCCCTCTATCCTGTATCCCGTTTCTCCCTCTGTCCCGTATCTTCTCACTGTTCCCCGCTCTAGTAACCACTTTCTAAGTTCAGGTTGATTTTCTCCTTAACGTCTACATTTGGGAGAGAACATGCAGTAACGTGCAGCATTTGGTTTTCTGTGTCTGGCATATTTCACTTTATCTTCCAGTTCTGTCCACTCTGCTGTGTCAGGATTTCACTATTTTTTATGGCTGAATAATATTCCATTACAAGTATTTACCACATTTTAATCTCCTCATCCATCAGTGGACACCTCGGTGGATTCCACTTTATTGATTGCTGTGCATAGAGCTGCAGTGAAGGTACCTCGAGAGGTGATTTCATTTCCTTCAGATGTATACCCCGAAGTGAGCCAGCTGGGTCACACAGATCTATCAGATCTGGTTTTAGTGTTCTGAGGAACATCGTACTGTTCATAATCACTTTGTTAATTTGCATTCCCACCAACACTGTATAACCCTTCCCTTTTCTCCACATTCTCGCCAACATTTTCTGTGATTTTTGATAACAGCCATTTTTTTTAAAGATTTATTTATTTGAAAGAGTTGCAGAGAGATAGAGCGAGAGAGAGAGGTCTCCCATCTGCTGATTCATTCCCCAAATGACCACAACAGCCAGAGCTGAGCTGATCCGAAGCCAGGAGCTTCTTCCAGGTCTCCTGTGTGAATGCAGGAGCCCAAGCACTTGGGCCATCTTCTACTGCTTTCCCAGGCCACAGCAGAGAAGTAGATCAGAAGTGGGACAGCCGGGACTTGAACCCATGCTCGTATGGGATGCCGGCATTGCAGACTGGGGCTTTAACCCACTGCGCCACAACACCAACCCCCGATAACAGCCATTCTTACTGGAGATATCTCACTCCCACCTTGATCTGTATTTCCCTGATGGCTCATAATTGGGTTTTCCCCTCATATGTTTGTTGGCACTTTGTGTTTCTTTTGTAAAGTGCATGTTCATATGCTCCACCCATTTCTTAACTGGATTATTTTTTAATAAGTTTTTTGCATTCCTTATATATTTTAGATACTAATCCTTTGTCAGGTGAATACTTTGCAGGTATATTTTCCCTGTTCTGTCAGTTGATCATATGCTTTTACTGTGAAGAATCTTCTTAGTTTGATATAATCTCATTTGTCTAGTTTCTTTCGCTTTTGTTTTGAGGGTCCTAGCCAAAAAATTGTTGCTTATACCTGTGTTTGTGTTTCCCTTGTTTTCTTCTAGTAGCTTCATAGTATCAGGTCTTAGAACACTCCTTTTTTTTTTTTTTTTTTTTTTTTTGAAAGATTTTATTTATTTGAGAGGCAGGGTAAGAGACAGAGAAAAGTCCTCCATCTGCTGATTCACTCCCTAAATGGCTGTGATGGCCAGAACTGGGCCCATCCAAAGCCAGGTACTTCCTTCCGGTCTCCCATGCAGGTGCCAGAGGCCAAGCACTTGGGCCATCTTCTCCTGCTTTCCCAGGCCACAAGCAGAGAGCTGGATGGAAGCGTTGCAGCTGAGACATGAACCAGCACCCATTTGGGATGCCGGCACTGCAGGCAGAGGCTTAGCCCACTATGCCACAGGGCCAGCCACAGAACCCTCCATTTTGAGTTGACTTTTCTCTGAAGTCAGAGATGGGAGCTAGTGTCAGATTTCTGCCTGTGGATACCCAGTTTTCCCAGCACATTTATTGAAGAGGCCTCCTTTCTGCTGTGTTTTGGCACCTGCATCAGTTGGCTGTATGTGTGTGGATTCACATGGGAGAGCTCTACTCTGTTCCATTGGTCTGTGTGTCTGATTTTCTGCGAGTACTACGTTGTTGTGCTTAACAGAGAATGTCTTGGAATCGCATTTTGATGCCTCCAACCTTGTTCAAAACTATTCTGGTTCTTTTGTGCTTCCATATGAATTTTAGGATTGTTTTTTGTAGTTCTGTAAAGAATATAATTACTATTTTGATGGGGGGATTGTATTGAATCTATAAATCGTGTTGGGTAGTATGGATATTCTTTCTTGTGCTTGATCTAGCCTGTTAAGACTTTGAACTGTGTTTTGGGTTTTTTTGTTTGTTTTAACTTACTGAGTTCAATTCCAGGATTTCTGTGTGATGGTTTCCAGGATTTCCCCCTCCCTCTCTGGTGAATTCCTTGTTCATGCCATGCTTTGTTTTCCTGTTTTCATTCAGCTGTGTCTGTGTTCTCTTGTGTCTCTTCGGGCATCCTTGCACTGTGTTGAATTTTATGAGGCGTTGCATCTTCCCTCTGGACTGTCCCTGAAGCGCCGTCATGTTCCTCTAGGGCATCATAGTGCCTGCTTTGTCCTACTTGTGTCCCTCGTTGATACCTGACCTCTGGCAGATGAGGTATCGCTCTCATTTTCAGCAAGTAGCTTCCATTGTAAAAGGCTTTTTCCTGAAGACGTGGCTGTGGTGTTTGCTCGGTAGGCTGTGTAGATTCTGCTTCCGGGTGGATGCTGCAGTATAGTCTCCGTATTCGTCCTCCCACAGGAACTGATGGTAGCGGCAGTGGGGGCTTGGGGCATAGCTTCTGGGAGCAGTGTTCAGGGTGGGATCTGGTATTGCTAGCCCTTAGCCCACTGTGGCTGGGGTCCTGGAGGGACCCCTTGGGTTCCCATGTTGTCAGGGACATGGGCAGGGTCACTGTAGCACCATCCCCAGCTTTCTGTGTGATGTCTTAGCATCCTGGCCTTTCTTCCCCCAAGCAAACATCACTGGTTAGACTGCCAGGGTTGGGGGAGGAGTGAAATGAGCAGTAGTGTGGCCACCTGCTCTGGTGTGCTAGGTCACACTCGAGGCCACAGTCTGCCAAGACCAGTGCAGCAAGGCCCATCTCACTCTGGGTAGCCTGCTGCTGAGGTGGATTGGAGCCCAAGGTCACTGCAGCCAGTCACAGGTGATGCTGCTGGGGCCAAGAGTCCCCATCTGGGACTGGGGTGGTCCAGTGATGTGGGCTGAAGTACTTGTCCTTCCAGCATGCAGGTCTCCTTGGTTCCATGGCAGATCCAGAAGTTCTGTCTGCCAAGTGCGGCCTGGGAATAGAGGCCTTTGGGCTCTCTCTGGTGCTGGGTCCCCTGTTGCAGGCCTAACACTGAGCTTCAAGGCAGCCCTAAACTACCTTTCTGCCTCACTCACCAGTGGCTGGACACTTGCTCTGCTGAAGGTTGGGGGAGGGAGGATGGAGTGGTCCCTTGGCCACCTGGCTAAGGAGAGTCCGAAGTCCCAGTCTGCAGGTGTCGCCTGGGGAAAGGAGCCACGGGGCTGTAGCAGCCTGGTTTTGAGTTTCAGGTGTAAGGACAGCCTAACCCCCTCTGCCTCTCCCAAGCAGAGGGGAAGGTACCTTTCTCTACATGCGCTGCGTGAAGCTTGGGGAAGGGCGATGTGAGCAAGTGGCACCTTTTCTGCCTCCTTCCTTGCATCTTTTCTCACTGTTAGACTTAGTCCAGGCACTGTGGTATCTCTCCTGGCTTCTCGGCTCTCATGCTGGGAACCTGAAGAATGAGTGCACTACAGATTGGTTTCTCTGTGGGGAGATGGTCCCCGGCACATCTAGCGCATCTGCCTCTTGCCTCCACCTGTGGAAACCTGCTCCCTCCATGCTCCACTCCCGGGCCTGTCACCTCTGCCTTGTGGGTGTTACCCTCGGCTTTGTGCTTCCACACGGCTGGGTCCCGTCCCAGTCCGTTCACTACAGCTTCCTACGCCTATCTGCCTACGTAATGAACATATCAGAGGTGGTCCATGTGAGCCAACACATGGCTCTTCCAAAAGTAAATTCTTTCTGTCCGCGTTAATCCTGAGTCAGCTCCGCAGGTAAGTCACGTTTACGCTGCATGTTTGTCCACCGCTGAGTCTGTGGTCACGTGGCGTGGCTGTCCCCATCCTACCCCTGCAGGCCAGCACGGATGACGGCTTTGTGTATAATTTGGATGCACGTTCGGACAAGCCGGTTTTTACACTTAATGCACATAACGATGAAATCTCTGGTGAGTAAGAATAGTATTTCTTTGATTTCTATTAATTTGTGAGGAAGTAAATCTATTTCAAGGTGAGTCTCTGAATTAACATTGTCTTCCTTTTAGGGCTTGATCTCAGCAGTCAGATCAAGGGCTGTCTTGTGACTGCATCAGCAGACAAATACGTGAAGATCTGGGACATACTGGGAGACAGGCCGAGTCTCGTTCATTCCCGGGACATGAAAATGGTAAGACTTTCCCTGGGTCTCTTAGTTTTCTGTTTCTCACCTGTGTTGCTTGTCTTTCTCTGGGAATCTGTGTAGTAAAGAATGTGGGCAAGTTGGGAAGTTAATTGTGGTGGGAGTTTTAGGGACTTCAAACCATTCTGGGAGAAGAGAGGCTCAGAGGGTCAGTTTCTACTTCACATGAGTAACAGCTATTGAGAAAGGAGGGGGAGAGGGCTTCTCTAGGACACAGGTGAAGCGGCCATTGTCTCACCCTAGGAAATCCTGCTGCTTAGAAAAGAACCAGGAATTTTTCTGTATTGAACACCTGTTGTGTGCGAGGCACTAAGCTCGATAGGTTACAGACCACCACATAGCCGTTGAAAATCACGTACATGTGTATTAGTTGCTCAGGGGAAGGTAGCTTACGGAAAACATTGTTAAAATGTATGTATTTGAAAGGCAGAGTCACAGAAAGAGAGGGAGGGAGAGATCTTCCATCTGCTGGTTCACTCCCCAAATGGCTGTTACGGCCAGGCTGAAACCAGAGCTGGCTCAGAGATGGAGCAGCTGGGACTTGAACCAGTGCTCATATGGGATAGGGGCATTGCAGGTGGTAGCTTAACCCACTATGCCACAATACCAGCCCAGAAAACATGCTTATCTTCAAATCCAACAGACTGTCAAATTAAAAAAAAAAAATTGAAAAAAAAAAAAAATAGAGTTAGAGAGACAGAGGAAAGGTTTTCATTCCGTTGGTTCACCTCCCAAATGGCCGCTACGGCCAGAGCTATGCCAATTCGAAGCCAGGAGCTTCCTCCTGGTCTTCTATGCGGGTGTAGGGGCCCAAGCACTTGGGCCATCCTCCACTGCCTTCCTGGGCTACAGCAGAGAGCTGGACTGGAAGAGGAGCAGCCGAGACTAGAACCCAGCGCCCACATGGGATGCCGGCCCCCAACAGATTGTATTCTAAAATACAGTGGTTATTTCACTGAGTTACTAACATTTTTTCATGTTAATATTTTCCATCATACTTCAATATTATCATAAAATGAAAACATTATAGGTCTAAAAATGATTACTATTTGTGCCCTGCGGTAGCACTGTCAGAGTGAAGGTTTTGGAAATACACATTAGATTTTTGTGGCAATCTCTTTAAGACAGAATGGTGAGATACCTGAGTGGTCAGAGGATGCCCATGTCCTCATAGGGTGGCCATGGGGCTGAGCTTAAACAGCTTCATACCACACTAATATCCCGGTCCTGACCGTGGGCTTCAGGGGAATATCTGTGAGCTGGTTTCGGGGAGCTTTTCGGGTAGGTCCTTACCAGGAAGAGTGCTGTTCCAGAGTAATGAGCTCTCAGGAAAAATCGAAGTCACTGACTTTGTTTTCTCCGCAGGGAGTGCTCTTCTGTTCCTCCTGTTGCCCTGATCTGCCGTTTGTTTACGCCTTTGGAGGTCAGAAAGAAGGCCTTCGAGTCTGGGACATAAGCACAGTCTCTTCAGGTGAGAATCTTTCTGTGTTAGTCCTTCTAGGACTCAGCAGAATGTGTGGCTCACGTACATTACATGGGTGGCAAGACAGGGTCCCGTGTGGTTTGCAGTGTTCATGTACACAAAGCTTTGTCTTCACATTGTCCATGCCAGTAGAAGATCTGAAAACAGAGACGTTCTAAGAAGGCTGGAGGGACGTGTGGTGAGGGCTCAGAGAGGCGCTTGCCCCCCCAGTTACCCCGTGAGTGCACCTGCCCTGAGCGGTCTCTACACTGTATGCTCCTGACTCCGCCCTCCCAGCAGAGGGATCTGAGAGTTCTCTCCTACAGACAAAGACGGTGAGCTGGTCAGTGATAGGAGCAAAGATGAAAGAAAGAAAATAGAAGTAATCAAGAGTAGAATAAAAGAGTCATTGTTGTGAGAGATAGGATCTCCATTATCAAAGCAGCTGAGATGAATCTAGGAGAAGACAGTACAAAAAGCACCCTTGCAAGTGGGGATTCACTTCCAGGTTACTTTTCTTTTTATAAAGTGGCACTTAAGTGTTTATTTTTAGAATCAGCATAGAGACATCATTGCTCTTCTCCACATGTAGTCGCTTTATATCACGGACTGCTGATTTCCTGAGCACTTACTGTGTTTTAGTCAATGAAGCGTTTGGAAGACGGGAGCGGCTTGTTCTCGGCAGCGCGAGAAGTTCCCCTGGCAGCGGCCCTTTCGGAAGCAGGAGCTTGGATACGCCCATGGAGTCTTAACGAAGAGCACAGCGCTTCTCCGAAAGCCGGCCTCCAAGTGCTCGCCGTGCAGAGTGACCGAAACAGCTCAGCGCCTCCTGCCTGGGGTGCAGCCAGAGGGTAGACATGCCCCTTCAAAAGAGAATAAAAAGGTTTTTAAAGTAACTCCTTAAACATGCTTATTCTCACTGTTAAGAGGAGGAGACCCTGTAATCTTAAGATGGGTGAGCCTGGCCCTGGAAAGGGCATTTGGCTGAGAGTGAACACGGTTCTCGCCCCCCTGACTGTTCACAAAGTAATGCTCGTGAGCTACTGAGTTGATTAAAAACGGCCTGCCGTTCATTACTGACGTGGCCTTCAGGTTACCAAAGAGAAGAGGCAGGCTCTTCTCCAACACTGCATGCCTGTTCCCGTGCCTAGTGCTTGAGACTTAATGTGCAAAAGTAGTCCGTGCTTTCTACCTCACAGGGGACAAGTCTAATTACAGATTGTCTTTTTATTAAGTGTGAATTGTAGCAGGCACTACTTTTAGATCTCATTGAAGACACTCGACCCTAACTTGATGGGGTAGACGAGCTATCGGGCCCTAATCCATTGTGGGTATGTCCTGTGTGATTCCTGAGGGGGAGAGTGGGACCTTGATCATCTTAGTGCTAACAGCGTGGAAGGTCACACGTGTAGCTACTTAGGTTCACCAAAACCTCTTTTTCCAGAAAGGCCAGCTGACTGAAGTGTTGGTTCCTTTGACTTTGCTTTTGATTCTCAAAACAAGCCCTGGATCACTCATGGTTAATGGAAGCTAGAGGGAGACCTCTTATGTATTTAAACTTAGTTAACTCCATCTCACACTTGATGTTTTAAGAATCGCTCTACAAATGCATCTTTCCTGGCCTTTCAAGACTCAGTTATGTGTCAGAAGTAAAGAACTTGTACTGCTTTCTGTAGTCCTCTGGTTAAATGGTAAAGTGCGGTTGACACTTGACTTCCACCTCGAAAGGACTAGGCCTGATGAATGCTAAGTGCCGGGGCTAGGGGGTGGGGTCAGAGGCAAGAGAATATGCTTCTGAGTCCACTTGGCTGCTTAGAGTGGATCTGGACCCTGTGCTGGCCTGGGCATTGGGTACTGGGAGGACTCCGACCCAAGCCAGGACTGCAGTCAAAAGAAGGCAGACTGAGGAAAGCGTTCCCCATCACCTCCTACCCCATGAGTGTATTGTTCTTAGGTGAGAGTCTGCCTGAGCCGTGGGTTTTCTGTGCCGCAGCCTTTTCCTCACCAGGGCTTTGTCACAATTGTGGCGTGTGGAAATGCCGTGGAGTCACAATGTGTGTCAAAGGGAAAGCAGTGTCTTCTTTTAACAAATTCTCCCTAGAGGTAAGTAGGCTATAATGAATTCAAATTCATTGAGACCAGTTGTTTTATACAATAGAAATAACTTATATAGCAGTTTATACAGCTGTAACCATAATGCCTCAATTTTTCCAAGAAAGTCAATTCCATTTCATGAACATTTTCAATAAAGTTGATGTAATAAATGGAAAGGGAGACTTTAAGATAAGTAAATTATAAACAGACAAATATCTGTACAAACATCCAGAACAGGAGTTTAAAGATTACTTGTTATCTACTTCCCATTTCTAGCTCTGACACGGAGAATAAGAGAAGCTGAAGACAATGTAGGCAACATCTATAAGTCATTGGAGGGCCAGGATGTGACAAAGATCCTGAGAGAGGGAGCACACCAAGGATGACCCTTCATGGTGTGCTGGTTTTCTTCCCAGGCATTTACCCATTTTTGTTGTTGTGGAAGGTGAGAAACGTCACCAAAAAAAATAAAGAAGCTGAAAGGTCCAGCAAAACATTCGGCAGTCTCACAAGTCTGAAAAAATCAAAACAAACTTAGGGATCCCTAGGAGGACGATCTCTACAAATACCCTGGCCCCTCTCACTCTGACCCACACTACACCTTGGAAACTGTAAACCCAAGTAGAGCCCACTTGGTAAAACCTGAATCCCAGCCTTAAACTCACTCAGTCTGGCTGGACTGAGGGTCTGTACTCTGGTTGGCCAGGGTTGGCTGCTTGGAAACGATCATTTCGTCTGCAGCTTCTAGTTTCTCATTTACGATTTCCACATCCCATCAAAAATTACTAAGCATATTAGGACCAAGAGAGAAACAGACCTATTAGGAAATTCATACACTGGGCTCACACTGGACATGAGCTTTCAAAAGGGGAGAAAGTACATGCTCAAGATAAAGCCGTGGGACAACCACAGCAGGAAACCCAGTGAAAACAGATACAATCCAGGTCTGTCTGCACCAGAAGAGCAAATATGCAACCAAAAAAGCAGAAGCCTGGGCCCAGGGAGAACGCCGGCCCTGACCAAGTGAGAGGGGAGTCCTCGGGCCCATGGCGCCCCTGGGACAGCAGAGGCAGGAAGAGGGTGGCACACCTCCCCCCTACCCAGCTACAGCAGAGGCCTGCATCCAGCTGGGAGAAGGGTCACACCATTTTATTTTATTTAGGACACAGGCAGGTGGCTATCTCCAGTGCATGTGCCCAGCAATATCAGGGGTCGCCTCACCCCCCACCCCCCACCCAAACAGCGAGGGCCACAACAATTGAGAAGACTCCTTCCCTCTCCAAGCAAGCTATACTGAACCAGTTGCCTGGCAATGGGGAAGAGGGAGAGGGAAGCCCTGCCTATGGCAATATCCTACCCCCACCACCAAGAAGTGAGCAGGCCTCCAGTGGGCAGGGGCTCTGCAGGCCCACCATCCAAAGACTTAACCAGAAGGGAAAACCCACCATGGGAGCTGAGTCAGAAAACTGCATAAGAGACAAAGTATGGCTAGGCCCTGGGCAGCTACAGAGTACGTCTCCACATGCCCTGAGCTCCTCGGTTAGCTATAGCAGCTTGTAACAGAGGGAACGGTGCTCACAGTGAAGACTCCACAGATCAAATGTGCAGTTCATTAAGCAGTGTGAATGAGTGCTGAGCACACCAGGGACAAATGCTGGAGCATCCCAGAGCTGTGAGGAGAAGGGCAGGTCACGCCAACAGATGTGACCATTCTCCATCCAGATAACCAGAGCACAGCTACTAAACCCAGTGGGGGGGTCTTAACATTGGATACTTGCTTCACCCTAGAATACTGAACAGAACATCCTGGCCACACCCAGAGCACATCTCTTGGTTTTCACTGGAAGTACAGATGTCCCAACTAAGCCACAGAGACACGGACCAAAGATAAAAGCCACCAGACAGTTTTTAAAAAAATACACAAATGCCAAAAAAAACAACAAAGGAAAAAAATAAGGAAGACACTATAAGGCCACCCCCTCCCCCCAAAGGAACACTACAATTCGACTAGAAGGTGAAGATGAAGAGATTTAGGAAATGCCAGAAACAGAATTCAGAAGCCTAATCACCAGATTACTTAGAAGCAATCAGAAGCAAATTCACGAACTAAAGAAAACTATACAGGAGTGAAAATTTTTCCTATGAAGTAGAGATATTAAAGAGAAATCAGGGTGAAATACTAGAAATGAATTCAATCAGTCAAATAAAATACACAGTGGAAAGTCTTGACAGAGTAGGAGAGGCAGAAGAAAGAATATCCAAACTAGAAGACAAATCTGAAAAATTTTACAGTCAGACCAAAAACAAAAAAATAGGAAACTTTAAAAGACAGTGTTGGAAATCTACAAGATACTATCAAATGATGCAGCCTACAGGTCCTAGGAGTTCTTGTGGGCATGCAAAGGGGATTAGAAGGCCTTTTTAATGAAATACCAGAAAACTTCCCCAATTTGGAGAAAGAAGGGGACATCCAAGAACAGGAAGCACATAGAACTCACAGACACGACCATAAAAGATCTTCACCATCACACATTGTAAAACTCTCCACAGTGAAACAAAGGAAAGACTCTAAATTGTTCACAAGAGAATCACCAGATTACATTCAGAGGAACTCCAGTTAGGCTCACAGCAGACTTCTCATCAGAAACCTTACAGGCTAGGAGAGAATGGTGAGAGAATTCAAAGTCTTAAGAGAAAAAATATCAATCCAGAATACTGTACCCTGCAAAGCTCTCATTTATGAATGAAGGTGAAAAAAAGACCTTCCATTACAAACAGAAATTTTAAGAATGTGTCACTACCTACCCAGCCACAGAAAAGATGCTCATGGATATGCTACACACAGAAACAGGGACATCACTACAAAAGAAGGTGAAGGTAGAAAATCGCCCAGTAAATGCACAAAGGAAACACAAAGTTTAAAAATAGGGCTATTAATGGAAATGTGGCAGGGCAAAGTCATTACTTAACAATAGTCACCCTGACTGCAAATGGCCTGCATTTGAAAGACTCAGACTGGCTGAATGGATTGAAAAAGAAAACCCATCTATTTGCTGCCTACAAGAAACACATCTCACCAGTGATACTCACAGACTGAAAGTGAAAGGATAGCAAAGATAATCCATGCTAACAAACCAAAAAAGGAGCCGATGTTGCCATCCTAATATCAGGCAAAATAGACTTTAAAATCTGAACTGTTAAAAGGGACAAAGAAAGGCACTATGTGATGATAATTCAACAGGAAGATGTGACTTATAAATGTGTATGCACCTAATTACAGGGTACCTGGCTATTTAAAAGAAATGTTAATGGATCTAAAGGGAGACATAGACTCAAATACAATAGTAATGGGGGACTTCAATACCCCACTTTCAGCAATGGACATATCAACCAGACAGAAAATCAGCAAGGAAACAAAATCAACACTATAGACCAAATAGACCTACATATTTACAGAGATTTCCATCCTACAGCCACAGAACACACATTCTTCTCTCCAGTGCATGGAACTTTCTCTAGGATTGACCACATGGTAGGACATAAAGCAAGTCTCAGCAAATAAAAAAAATTGGAATCATACCATATCTTCTGGGACCACAATAGGATGAAGTTGCTAATCAGCAACTCAGGAATCCCCAGGACATATGTAAAAACATAGAGACTGAACAAGATGCTCCTGAACAAACAGTGGATCATTGAAGAATGAAGAGAAATAAAATTTCTGGAAGAAAATGAAGATGATAATATATCAAAACTTATAGGATAGTCTCTCTTTCTCACTGTCCACTCTGCCTATAAAAAAACAAACAAAAAAACAAACTTATAGGATACAGTAAAACCAGTGTTAAGAGGAAAGTTTATAGCAACTGGTGCCTACATCAAGAAATTGGAAAGGCACTAAATAAATGAGCTGTCAATGCATCTTGAGGATCTAGAAAAACAGCAAACCAAACCCAAAACTAGTAGGAAATAAATAATTAAAGTTATAAAAGAAATCCACAAAATCAAATCAATAAAATAATACAAAAAAAAACAAAATGAAGACCTAGTGTTTTAAAAAAATAAACAATTGACACACCATTGGCCCAATTAAACAGGAAATCTAGAAGAAGTGGATAGATTCCTGGACACATACAACCACCTAAAATGAGCCATGAACACATAAGAACCCAAACAGACCAATAACCAAGACGGAACTCGAATCAGTAATAAAGACCATCCCTACAAGGAAAAGCCCAGGATCAGATGGCTTCACAGTTGAATTTTATGATTTAAAGAACACCAATTCTTCTCAAGCTATTTAAAACAATTGAAAGGGAGGGAATTTTCCCAAATTTTTTCTATGAAGCCAGCATCACCTTAATTCCTAAACCTGAAAAAGATCAAACAGAGCGAACTACAGACCAATCTCCCTAATGAACACAGACACAAAAATCCTCAACAAAATACTAGCCAATCAAATCCAACAAAAACTCAGAAAGCTCATTCAAGTAGACCAAGTGGGGTTTATCCCTGGCATGCAGTGATGGTTTAACATTTGCAAGTCAATCCATGTGATACATTAAATTAACAAAATGATCAAAAACCATATGATTATCTCAATAGGTGCAGAGAAAGCATTTGACAGAATACAATACTTTTTCATGATGAAAGCTTTAAGCAAATTGGAAATAGAAGGAACATTTCTCAACACAATCAAGGCAATTTATGACAAACTCACCACCAGTATCCTATTGGATGGGGATAAGTTGGAAGCATTCCCACGGAGGTCTGGAACCAGACAAGGATGCCCACTCTCACCACTGCTTTTCAATATAGTCCTAGAAGTTTTAGCCAGAGCCATTAGACAAGAAAACGATATCAAAGGGACACAAATCAGAAAGGAGGAAGTCAAACAATCCCTTTTTGCAGATGACATGTTCCTATATATAGGGGATCCAAAAGACTCCACTAAGAGACTATTGGAACTCATAGAAGAATTTGGAAATGTAGCAGAATATAAAAATCAACACATAAAAATCAACAGCTTTTGTATACACAGACAATGCCATGGCTGAGAAAGAGCTGTTAAGATCAACCACATTCCCAATAGCTACCAAAAAAATCAAATGCCTTGGAATAAATTTAACCAAGGATATCAAAGATCTCTACAATGAGAATTACAATACATTAACAAAAGAAATAGAAGATACAAAAAAATGGAAAAATCTTCCATATTCATGGATTGGAAGAATCAGTATTGTCAAAATGTCCATACTACTAAAAGCAATTTATAAATTCAATGCAGTACCAATCAAAATACCAACGACACTCTTCTCAGATACAGAAAAAATTATGCTGAAACTCACATGGAAACACAGGAGACCCTGAATAGCTAAAACAATCTTCTACAACAAAAGCAAAGCAAGAGGCATCACAATACCAGATTTCTTTGTTTAAAGATTATTTATTTGAAAGGCAGAGAGACAGAGAGGCAGAGGCAGAGAGAGGTCTTCTGCAGGGTCTTAGTCCACCCGTACAAGGATAGACTGGGCCTGAGGAAAGAAGCGCGCCGCTCGCACGTTTCCCAGCCTCGCAATCCCGGAGACTGTCAGACACAGCGGGGAGTCAAGTCAAGCAGGAACTCATTTATTGCACGTGTAGCAAAGCCTTTTAAAGCACAAAACTGCAGAATCATTGGGGCAGGGCATAAGGACCAACCAATCACTTAAAAAGATCATTTTGTGGGGTGATTTTTTTATAGGACTAGTCATATGTCTATACAGTCATCATCAGTTGTCATCACTTCCCCTGATGTTGCATGGCCAATTAGCTTTGGTGGTAAACAACTTTGTGTTCCACCCACCTTACTTCCTTTGGGCGCCATCTTTGAATTGCCTCATGTGCCTAATTTCTCCACAGTCTTCCATCTGTTAGTTCACTCCAGATGACCACAATGGCTGGAGATGAACAAATCTGAAGCCAGGAGCTTCTGCTGGGTCTCCCACATGGGTACAGAGGCCCAAGGACTTGGGCAATCTTCTGCTTTCCCAGCCCACAGCAGAGAGCTGGATTGGAAGTAGAGCAGCCAGGACTCGAACTGGCACCCATATGGGATGCCAGCACTGCAGGTGGCGGCTTTACCCTCTATGTCACAGTGCCAGCCTCTCAGTACAAGATTTCAAGAGATACCAGAGGGCAGTCATAATCAAAATAGCCTTGTACTGGTACAAAAACAAATGAATAGACCAATGGAACAGAATACCAATTCAAGCATCTATAACCAACTTAACTTTAACAAAGGAGCTAAAGTCAATCCCTCGAGCAAGGACAATCTCTTCAACAAATGGTGCTGGGAAAATGGGATTGCCACATGCAGAAGCATAAAGCAAGACCCATACCTTACACCTTTCACTGAAATCCACTCAACATGGACAAAAGATCTAAATCTACAACCCGATACCATCAAATTATTAGAGAATATTGGGGAAAACCTACAAGACATCAGCAGAGATGAAGAGTTCATGGGGGAAAAAAAATCTGGAAAAAACCCAGGCCATTAAAGCCAAAATCGACAAATGGGATTACAAAGTTAGAAGCTTCTGTGCTGCAATAGAAACATTCAGCAAAGTGAAGAGGTAACTGACAGAATGGAAGAAATTATTTGTAAACTATACAACCAATAAAGGATTAATAACCAGAATATTTAAAGAAATCAAGAAACTCAACAACAGCAAACAATCCAGTTAAGAAATGGGCAAAGGACTTAAGCAGACATTTTTCAATAAAGGAAATCTAAATGGCTAACAGACATGAAAAAACGCTCAGGATCACTAGTCATCAGGGAAATGCAAATCAAAACCACAGTGAGGTTTCACCTCCAAGTAGAATGGATTTTATACAGAAATCAACAGACAACAAATGCTGGTGAGGATGTGGAGAAAAAGATACCCTAATCCACTGTTGGTGGGATTGTAAATTTTTTAAAAGATTTATTTATTTATTCGGAGAGGCAGAGAGAGAGAGGTCTTCCATCTGATGGTTCACTCCCCAATTGGCCACAATGGCTGGAGCTGCACTAATCTGAAGCCAGGAGCCGGGAGGTTCTTCCTGGTCTCCCATGCGGGTGCAGGGACCCAAAGACTTGGGCCATCTTCCACTGTTTCCCAGGCCATGGCAGAGAGCTGGATCGGAAGTGGAGCAGCCAGGTCTTGAATTGGCACCCATATGGGATGCCGGCACTTCCAGCCAGGGCGTTAACCTGCTGTGCCACAGCACCGGCCCCTAGGAATGTAAATTGGTAAAGCCACTATGGAAGACAGTATGGAGATACCTCAGAAATCTGAATATAGTCCTAACATATGACCCAGCCATGCCACTATTGGGAATCTACCCAAGGGAAATGAAACCAGTGTATGAAAGAGCTATCTGTACCTCCATTGTTTATTGCAATTCAATTCACAATAGCAAAGACATGGAATCAACCCAGATGCCTATCAACTGAAGACTGGATAAAGAAATTATGGGATATGTACACCTTGGAATACTACACGCAATAAAAAGAAAATAAGAATAATAAATCCGGTCATTTGCAACAAAATGAATGAAACTGGAAAACATCATACTTAGTGAAATATGCCAGTCCCACAGGGACAAATTCTGTATGTTCTCCCTGACCTGTAATAACTAATAGAACTCCTAAAAGTCAACCTATAGAAAGGAAATTGACACTTTGAAAAGCAATGACTTTGAACAGTCCTTGTCTTGACTGTTGAACAGTTTTTATTTTTCTTCTTCTTTATCCTATCTTTTTTTCTTTCATACTATTTGCTGAACTCTTCACTTAAAATAGAGTTAACCAAATTTTTATAAAATTAATTGAAAATAGATTTTAGTAAAAAATCAGAGTAAGAATAAGAAAGGGAAGAAGAAGGTGGGTGGGAGTATGGGTGGGAGCGCAGGCACAGTGGGAAAAATTACCAAGATTCTAAAGTTGTAATTGTGAAATGTATGATACGGACTTACTTCTAGGGGTACAGTTTAAAAACTTGTCATAGAACCCCAAATTCCCTTAAGCTGGTTGGTAAAAAATGTAAATAGGACTAAGTATTTGGTAATAATAATAGAATTAAAGGAGATGGCACAGTGGCTCATTAGGTTAATCCTCCGCCTGCCCATCCCATATGGGCACCGACTTCTAATCCCAGTTGCTCCTCTTCCAGTCCAGCTCTCTGCTGTGGCCTGGGAAGGAAGTGGGGGATGGCCCAAGAGCTTGGGCGCCTGTACCCGCATGGGAGACCAGGAAGAAGCACCTGGCTTCTGGCTTCAGATCAGCATAGTTCTGGTTGTAGCAGCCATTTGGGGGGTGAACCAATGGAAGGAAGACCTTTCTCTCTGTCTCTCTCTTTCACTGTCTAACTCTATCTGTTAAAAAAAAAAAAAAGGAATTAAAAAGAAGTGAATGCTCCAACATGGGAAGCAGTCCACAAAGCAGACTCATAGGATGACAATCACTTTAGCATTCTGACCTCAGAATCAGCCCTTAAGGCATTCTGGCCTGGCTGAAAATTCCAGGGGAGCATTTCAGGCATGGAAAGCCAAGACACTGTAGCAAAAAATGTTCTACATAATGGATCTCTGTGGGTCAGACTCCAGTGGAAAGAAGTGGTCATCAAAGAAAGATATACTTTTCTTTGAAGGGAGGAGAAAACTTCCACTTCATTTATCGCCTTGCCAAGTTGTGGATCCAAAAGGCTTCCATAGTCTAAACAGCTCATATCAAGAGCCTCGGATGATCACTGACATCATACCTAAGGGTGTTAATTGTTAAATAAACAACTAGAGTCACTGTGCACTTACTTCCCATGCAGGACTTCTATCCTCAAAGGGTTGTATCATGAGACTCAATAGTAAAACTTGTTCTCAAGAATCACTTCCTTTAATGTATTAAGTAGAGGATATTCTTGTGTTTCATAAGTATAGTTATGTCTAATAGCTCACAAAATATGTACTATTCTTGGGTTCTTTTTTAAAGATAATTAAGTTTCTAAAAGGAAAGAAAGGAGAAGAAAGGGCAAAGAGGAAAGGAAAAAAAAAAGTGAAATCACCTTCGAAATGCAGTAACTGAACAGCACTTGCCTGGACTGTTGGCAAACAGGTTTTGTTGTTGTTTTCTTCTTCTTTCTCAGACAAAGCATTGGATTCTTTACCTAGAATATAACTAAGCCTCTGTATATAAAGTTAAATGAAAATAGGAGCTGGCACTGTGGCATAGCAGGTTAGGCTGCCGTCTGCAGTGCCAGCATCCCATATGAGTGCTGGTTCAAGTCCCAGCTGCTCCACTTCCAATCCAACTCTCTGCTGTGGGCTGGGAAAGCAGTGGAAGATGGCCCAAGGACTTGGGCCCATGCACCTGTGTGGGAGATCCAGAAGAAGCTCCTGGCATCTGGCTATGGATCGACGCTGCTCCGGCCATTGCAGCCAATTGGGGAGTGAACCAGCGGATGGAACACCTCTCTCTCTCTGCCTCTCCTTCTCTCTGTAACTCTGACTAAAATAACATAAAATATAATAAAATAAATAAAAATTAAAAATTAACTAAAAAATTAAAATAAAAAATAAAATAAAGTAATAAAATGTTAAATTAAAATAGATCTTAATGAAAAACAGGACAGAGACTAGGAGAGGGAAGAGCAGTAGGGGTGGGAGAGTGGGTGGGAGGGCAGGTATGGTGGGAAGAATTACTATGTTCCTAATGTATTTATGAGATGCATGCAAATAAATGAATAAATAAAAGATTACTGCTGAGAACTTTTCCAAAACTGATGAAAGACATCAAGCCAGTGAGCACCTGGAAAGATGCTGCACATCACTGGTCATGGGGATAATGCCAATCAAAGCCGCGTGAGACCCCGCTTCTCACCACTCGGGGGCTATAACCAAAAAGACACTGGACAGGTGTGGGCGAGGACGTTGGAAAGCTCCTGTATGGAGAAGAGATGTGGTGCAGCCATTCTGGAAAACAGTTTGGCAGTTTCTTAAACAGCCACACAACTTCACGTACGGGCCTGCAGCTCCACTCCCAGGTGCACACCAAGAGAACGGGCATGCGCACACACAGACGCCGAAGTGCCACGTGCACGTGCTCAGCCGCAGCATCGTTCCTCACGGCTCACAAGTGGGAACGGCCGGCGCGGCTGGTAAAGCCAGAGCATGCGATGCCAGCCTCCCACGTGGGTACCGGCTGCCCCACTTCCCATCCAGCTCCCTGCTAATGCTCCTGGAAAAGCAATGGGAGATGGCCCAAGTGCTTGGCCCCCTGCCACCCGAGTGGGAGACCCAGAAGCAGCTCCTGGCTTCAGTCTGGCCCTGCCTAGGCCATTGCGGCCATTCAGGGAGTGAACCAGCAGATGGAAGATGAATTCCCTCCTTCCTCTCCCTCCTGTTCAAATAAAATAAGAAGGGGGGAGTGGAATACATGCAGTTAGGCAGAGTCAAAATGATCCCAGATGGGAACATGGAAATGCCAGAAAGAGTGATGATCAAGATGAGTAAATTTAACATTACAACTATATAAATAGTGCTAGGTAGGGCATAAAATGTCTGCAAAGGGGCTGGCACTGAAGCATAGTGGGTTAAACATATGCCTGTGCGGCAGCTTCCCATGCCTGTTCGAGTCCCAGTCACTCCTCTTCCAATCCAGCTCCCTGCTGATGGCCTGGGAAAGCAGTGGAGGATGGACCAAATCCTGGAGCCTCTGTACCCACAAAGGAGACTTGGAAGAAGCTCCTGGCTTCAGATCATCCTGGCTCTTGTCACTGGGGCCATTTGGGGAGTGAAGCAGTGGATGGAAGACCTCTTTGTCTCTATCTGTAACTCGGCCTCAAGTAAATAAATAAACCTTTTTTTAAAAAAAGTCTGTAAAATTAAAATGCCTAACAACATAAAAAGATCAGAGGACTCAAAGTTAAGGTCTCCTAAACTCCCCTAATAAGTATTTAATCTTAAATTCTTTGGAAGGTGTTGATGCTGCCCTAATTTAAAGTCAGGGATGCCTGTTAAAATTTCTATGCTACGAGGCTAGTGCTGTGGCGCAGCGGGTTAAAGCCCTGGCCTGAAGCACCGGCATCTGATATGAGCACCAGTTCTAGTCCTGGCTGCTCCTCTTCCGATCCAGCTCTCTGCTATGGCCTGGGAAAGCAGTAAAAGAGGCCCAATTTCTGAGGCCCCTGCACATGTGTGGGAGACCCGGAGGAAACTCCTGGCTCCTGATCAGCTCAGCTCCAGCCATTGTGGTCATTTGGGGAGACCCAGTGGAATGAAAGACCTCTCTCTCTCTCTGGCTCTACCTCTCTAACTCTGTTTTTCAAATAAATAAAAAATCTTAAAAAAATAAAATAAAAGCCTTAAATAGATATATATTTAAATAGATACAAATAGAAAGGTTGACTATCAGTAGAAAATTATATACTACTGAAACACTAAAATGAGGGTGATGCAGCTATTGTAATATGAAAATAAACTTTAAGATGTAAAAATAGGGGCTGGCACTGTGGTACAGCGGGTTTAAAGCCCCAGCCTGAAGTGCTGGCATCCCAAGTGCCGGCTAGTTTGAGTCCCGGCTGCTCCACTTCCGATCTAGCTCTCTGCTATGGCCTGGGAAAGCAGTAGAGGATGGCCTGGGTCCTTGGGCCCACGGCACCCGTGTGGGAGACCCAGAGGAAGCACCTGGCTCCTGGCTTCGGATTGGCGCAGCAATGGCCATAGCAGCCATTTGGGGGGATGAACCAACAGAAGGAAGACCTTTCTCTCTGTCTCTCTCTCTCTCTCTCTCTGTCTAACTCTGTCAAAAAAATTAGCATAAAAATAGTCCTTTCCATAACAAAAGAGTCCATCAAATTGACAGATTCTGTTTTATAAATTTTAAGAATATAACTTCAAAATAAGCAGAAATGACAGAACTAAAAGAAAGACAAATCTATAATCAGAATGGACAATATTTGCACACATTTCTCAGCATCTGATGGAAAAGCAGACAAAAAACTCTCTAAGGACAGAGCCCTAAACAACTTGATTATAAAGCTGGTCTAATTGTGATTCGCAGCACACACAGAATAACAAAATATGTATTCTTTTCAAGTGCACATAGAACCTAAAATTGACAGCATGCAGAGCGATGAACTAGGTATTGAATTTCTTTAGATATTTGTTTCAAAGGCAAAACAACAGAGAGAGAGAGGGAAGGAGGGAGAGACAAAAAGAAAGATCTCTATCTCCTGGTTCACTCCCCAAAAGGCCAAAACAGCCAGGGTTGGACCAGGCAGAAGCCAGGAGCCAGGGACTCCATCCTGGGCTCCCATGTGGGTGGTAGGGGCCCAGGTACATGGATCATCCTGTGCTTCTTTCCCAGGAGCATTAGCAGGAAGCGGATCAGACTAGGAGCAGCCAGGACTTGAACCGGCACTCCCATATGGGATGCTGGCATTGCAAGCAGCGGCTTACCACAACTGTGCCAAAATGCCGGCCCCAACCATCAGCACATTTTAAAGAATTAAAATTACTTAGTAGTATTTAAGCTAGAAATCAATTTGAAAACATTAACTAGACAATTTCCAAATATTTGGAAGTCATATAACTTTTTTAAATAAACCATGAGTCAGAGGAGAGTGCACAACAGAAATTAGAAAATGCTTTAATTGAATGACAAAGTGGACCAGGAAGGGGGCGGGCACTGTGGAGTAGGTTAAGTCTCCACCTCTGACGACAGCATCCCATATGAGCGCTGGACTGAATCTCCACTTCCGATCCAACCCCCTGCTAATGGCCTGGGAAAGCAGAAGATGGCCCTAGTGCTTTGGCCCCTGCACCCACATGACAGACCTGGAAAAAGCTCCTGGCTCCAGAATGGCCCAGCTCCAGCCATTGCGGCCCTTTGGGGAGTGAATCACCGGATACAAGATCTCTCTCTGGCTCTCCTTCTAATTCTGACTTTCAAATAAATAAATCTTTTTTAAAAATCATAAGATGTAACTAATGCTGTATAAGATTTGTAACAATGCATTTTATAAACAGGAAAATTGAAAATTAGTATTCAAGTGCCACTTAAAAGTTCAAACAGTAATTTCAGCTCAAAAATGTGGATAGAAGGCTAGTCATGGAAATTAATGTCTTAGAAAACAAACAGTATAGAAAATCATCAAAGTGAAAACCTGATTCTTTAGAATACTAAGGAACACCACACATTATCAATCTCACAAGCAAAAAGTAGGCGGAAGCAGAACAGGTCAGAGGATCCCACAATTATCTCCCCACAGAGACACAACAATCTTTATTCCAGACTTATTTATTTGAAAGGCAGAGATAGAGAGGACAGAGAGCGAGCTTCCATCTGCTGGTTCATTCCCCAAGTGGTTGCCATGGCTGGGGCTGGACCAGGCCAAAGGGAGGAGCCAGGAGCTTCCTCCAGGTCTCCCACATGGGTGCAGGGGCCCAAGCACTGGGACCATCTTCCACTGCTTCCCCAGGTGCATTAACAGGGAGCTGGATCAGAAGTGGAGCAGCCAAGACTCCAACAGGCGCCCATATGGAATGCTGGTGCAGCAGGCAGAGGCTCAGCCTTCTACACCAAAGTGTCAGCCCCCAGAGACATAAATTTAAACAGCTATTCACCACCAAGCCAGCTCTGTGAGAGCTCAGGAAGCCAGGTGAGAGCACAGGGCCTGCTTTTAGTGCTACAGTAAGAAAATCTGCCCGGAAGTAGGCAGGGAGACCCACACCTCACTCCTCCCCAGCTTCACGGAGCACAACATGGAGAGGTACCTTCCCTATGCCTGCGGGAGGCAGAGCAAATGAAGTCAAGATTCTAGTCTTGAAATCCAGTACCGAGCCCCCTGTGGACAAGATCCCACAGCCCAAGTCCTCCCCTGAACACCTGCAGATTGAGACTATGGATGCTCCTTAGCCAAGGCACCACCTTGACCAACCTTCCCCCAAGCTCAGCAGACAGTGGAACAAGACTCCAGGCTGCTGGAGGGAGGGCAGACCGGGGAGCTTAGGCCTTGGCCTTGAAGCTGCGTGCTGGGCCTGCTGCATTGAGTCCCAAAGCCTGACGGCCGCTATCCTCGGCCAGTCCTGGCGGCTGGAGCCTCTAGACCTGCCCTAGCATCCGAGCACCACAATGCCTGCACCATGCAGGCCTGGGGTGCACCCACAAAACAGGGCAGGGCCCTGAGCCTCGAGGTTTGGGTACAACCCAGCTCCTGGGCAGCCAAGGGACTGCCTCCACCACCCCTCCCCACGCCGAGGGCGTCAGCAAGGAGCAAGACTCCCGCCACTGGAGGGTACAGCAGCAAAGAGCACAGGAGTGCATCTCAGCGCCCAGCCCCTGGCAGCAGGGCCTTGGCACTACCCCTGTGCGCACTGGTCTCCAGGTGCGAGCGAACTCTGCAGTGCCAGGGCCAGGGCGCTGCTCACTCCAGTGTCCCCCAGCACGAGAGGAGAAGAGGTAGGTGGGTGCCCAAGCATTGCTGACACCTGGGGCTGCTGCTGCTGCCGGTGCTGCAAGACCTGCACGCCCCCTGCAGGATTTGGGGCGATGCTACCGTGACTCCTGGCATGGCCCTGCCACCACAGGGACACCAGTGAGCGCCCTGACTCCAGGGGACCCTTGTGCAGCACCAGCTGCTGGAAGTAAATGCCTGCGCCCGCAGGACCCCAACCCCGCAGACGGCCCCTGCCCTCAGGGGAGGCTTCTACCACAGCAGCCGCTCTGAAAGTGATGGAGACAACGGATGGCCAGATGCACAGGTGTCCACACAGGGGCACGAGAGGCTGGACAGAGCGAGGCAGCACAGTGTCCTTGGAGACAAGGAACACAGTGATCCTTTAGTGACAGCACCCAGAGGAAAGGGGGTGGGTGAAATGCCCGCCCCCGGAGTCAGAAGAAGGATTATGAAGGCGCTCAGAGTGCTGGCGGTGGGGAGAGGTGGGCGTGGGTCTTGTGGCACAGCCGGGTATCCTGCATCCATATCAGCTTGCAGGTTCAAGTCCCAGCCCCTCCGCTTTCCAGCCGAGCCCCCTGCTAACGCACCTGGGAGGCAGCAGGTGATGGCTCACATGCGTGAGTTCCTACCACCCACGGGGGAGATCTGGATGGGGCTCCAGGCTCCTGGCCTTGGTCTGGCCCAGCCCTGGCTGTGGCAGACATTTGAGGAGTGAATCAGTGGGCATTCATTAGTTACTCAGAAACTGAAAACACCCTTCTGTGACTTCATCTGGACAATTTCCTGGCAGATGTAACTTGCCAAAGTGAAAGAGAAGACACAGACAACGTGAAGACCGAGGCACAGTTCGTATAGGTAACGTACCAACCTCCTGGCACACAGATCGGCCAAACCAGAACACCAGGCAGCTGCGGGGCTGCCCTGAACCACTGTCATCTGTAGCCATAGGACTGACCCAGAGAGAAACCAGACACGCTCGGGACCTGCAAACTCAAACCAGGTCCAGCGCAGCAGGTCCTCACCTGGCAGTCAGTACTTGGGAGGCAGGAGCACCAGCTCCCCAAGCCCACCAACCCCCTCCCCGCTCTGACAGGCGGTGCTGGCTTCCCAGACTTCCTGCAATGAACACTCAGGTGGCCATCTCCCCAGGTAACTACCCATTCTCCTTTTCCTCACTGCCTGGGCCCAACACCGGGTGACACCCCCAAACTCCCCGGGGGACTGTTACAGAGTCAAACCCTAGAAAGCAAAGCTTCTACCCTAACAGGACTGTAAGAATCTGCTACGAACAGCAAAGCATCGGGGAGAAGTGTCCAAGGGTTCCGGGGATGCCATACCAGGACAGGAGGGGCACAATTCCGGTCCCGCTGGGTTTACTGACTTTCTCTTCACCACAGGTGCTCACAGGTGCCCTTCCAACCCGTGTTCCAGCCCCAGGCGCCGCGGTCTGTTCCGTCTCCCATCCCCCACGTGGAAACGCAGCCTTGCTGCCGGACCAGATATCGAACTCAAGAGCCTCCGTTTCCTCCACGATCTGCTCCCCGCGGTGTTGGAGCCACGGCATCATCAGGATCCCGATCCTCGGACAACCAGATCTAGAGCCGGCAGATCTAGAGCCGGCTTAAGCGACAGGAGCGCGTTGGGCAGCAGAGACGGCGGGCGCGTGGGATGGCTGAGGGCGCGATGGCTCCAGGCGCGACCGCCAGCGAGCGACAGCCAGGGCACCACCCAGCTCCCTGCGCCCCCGGCATCGCTCAGCCCGCACAGAGAGGCCCCGGCGCCGCTCCGCTCCCGCACAAGTCCCGCACGAGTACCTCTAGCCCAAGGGGGATTTTAGCAGCGGGGTCAGGGTGTCTGTCCGCACCCTGCAGCGCTAACTCTGCTCACGGTTCCGAAGGCCGGGCCGCCCCCGATCCGGCGGCGGCTTGCAGGGCTGCTCCCGGCAGTCCTGGGGCGGCACGGGCGGCACGGGGCAAGCAGGGCGCAGGCCCAGCTGCCTCTCCCTCCCCTAACAAGGCACAGTCGTGCTGCCTTAGGGCCTCGCCCCACGGTCTCAATTAACCTTGGTGACCCCCCACAGAGCGCACCTCCGAGTACCACAGTCAGAACAAGTCTCCACGCTTTCGGTACCTCACCAGGGGCATTAAGTTTCCTTTAAAAAAAAAAAAAGATTTATTTATTTGAAAGGCAGAGTTAGGGGTGGGGGAGAGGCAGAGAGAGAGAGAGAATCTTCCATCTGGTTCACTCCCCAGGTGGCCGCAAGGGCGGGAGCTGGGCCGATCAAAAGCCAGGAGCTTTTTCTGGGCCTCCCGCGCAGGTGGAGCTGGATCAGCAGAGGAGCACCTGGGACTAGAACCGGCGCCCATATGGACGGTTTCGCCGCAGGTGGAGCGCTTAGCCAGCTACACCACAGTGCCAGACCCCAGGGATTAAACTTCAACACGAGTTTTGTTTTGTTAAGATTTTTATTTCTTTATTTGAAAGTTAGAGTTACACAGAGAATGAGAGAGAGAGAGAGAGGTCTTCCATCTGCTGGTTCACTCCCCAATTGGCCACATCAGCCGGAGGTATGCCAATTCGAAGCCAGGAGCCAGAAGCTTCTTCCAGGTCTCCCACATGGGTGCAGGGGCCCAAGGACTTGGGCATCTTCTACTGCTTTCCCAGGCCACAGCAGAGAGCTGGATCGAAAGTGGAGCAGCTGGGACTAGAACTAGAACTAGCACCCATATGGGATGCTGGCGCCACAGGCAGAGGATTAACCTACTGCACCACAGCACCAGCCCTCTCCAAGGCACATTGTTAAGTGACTGTTAACTTTTTTAATTGAAAGGCAGAGAGAGATTTTAGATTTTCCACCCTCTGACTCTCCGAATGCTTACAGCAGCTGGGCCAGGGCCAGGCAGAAGTGGGAGGCCAGGGACTTAATGGAGGTCTCTCCATGTGGGTGGCAGGGACGCAACAGCCTCCTAGGGTGTGCGTTCGCAGGAAGCAGAGCCGGGACTCGAACCCTGAACTCCAGTAGGGAATATGGGCATCTCAAGCGACTGTGTAACTGCTTCACCAAATGCCTGCCTCAAACCTTTTTTTGCCCATGTGAGAGCATTTACATACAATAGATTTCCACAAGAATTACTGAATCAAGATTTATATTTTTAGGCCGGTGCCATGGCTTAACAGGCTAATCCTCCACCTTGCAGTGCCGGCACACCGGGTTCTAGTCCCGATTGGGGCTCCGGATTCTATCCCGGTTGCCCCTCTTCCAGGCCAGCTCTCTGCTATGGCCCGGGAAGGCAGTGGAGGATGGCCAAGTGCTTGGGCCCTGCACCCGCATGGGAGCCCAGGAGAAGCACCTGGCTCCTGGCTTCGGATCAGCGCAGTGCGCCAGCTGCAGCGGCCATTGGAGGGTGAACCAGCGGCAAAAAGGAAGACCTTTCTCTCTGTCTCTCTCTCACTATCCACTCTGCCTGTCAAAAAAAAAAAAAATTATATATTTTCTAAATTTTTAATATTGCCAATTACTTCCCAGAAGAATTTTTACTAGTAAATACACCCAGCCAAACAGTGTCCCTTTCCACAAAGCTAGGTTAAGAGTGGACATTACTGGGGCCAGCATTGTCGTTCAGCACTTAAGCCGCCAGTTGCAAGGCAGGCATCCCATACGGGTGCCAGTTGGAGTTCCAGCTGCTTCGTTTCTGATCTAGCCCCCTGGTAATGTGCCTGGAAAAGCAGCAGAAGATGGCCCAAGTGCTTGGGCCCCTGAACACACATGGGAGACACGGAAGAGGCTCCTGGCTCCGGCTTTGGATCAGCGCAGCTCTGGCCGTTGCGGCCAACTGGGGAGTGAATCGGTGGATTGAAGACTTCCTCTCTCTCTCTCTCTTTCTCTGCCTCTGCAACTCTGCCTTTCAAACAAATAAGTAAATCTTTAAAAAATTTTTACATTTTACCCTGTGGATAGCAAATTATCCCTACACCATTAATGATGGATCCATTCTTTCCCCACTGGATGAAATGCCAACTTCTTTTATAAAAATATTTTTATTTATTTATTTGAAAGACAGAATTACAGAGAGACAGGAGGGTGGGGGCAGGGGGATATCTTCCATTGCTAGTTCACTCCCCAATGGCTGCAACAGCTGGGGCTGGGCCAGGCCAAAGCCAGGAACCTAGAACTTTATCCGGGTCTCCACGTGGGTGCAGGGGCCCACGCACTAGGATCCTCCTCTGCTGCTTTTCCAGGCACATAGCAGGGAGCTGGATTGGAACAGGAGCAGCAGGGACTCGAACCGGCACCTGTATGGGATGCCAGAGCCACAGGTGGCAGTTTAACCCACTGCACCACTGTGCTGGCCCCCAAATGCAGACTTTCTACTATAGGACAAATTTTTATGTGTTACTCTAGACTTTGTGGTCTGTACTACTGGATTCTTTTCTACTTCCTGTACCAGTAACAATTTTTAAAAATTGCTATATCCTTAGAACATTGTAGTTTCCAATAGGACAAGTTCCCCTCAGTTTACCATTTCCAAAAAAAAAAAAAAAAAAAAATTCCTGGCTTTTCTTATGCTTTGCTTTTCAAATTAACTGAACTTACTAAGCTTGGGGTATTGGTGTTACTGAATTGATAGTGACAAAGACAGTTACAGTTATCACCACTGTCCCATTTAGCTTCATGGTACAGCTTTCCATTTATTCTGGCCTATTATGCCTTTCATTGACGTTTATCTTCTTTCCATAGACTTCACCAGCTGATGGGTTTATTCTTGCCTTTTTATGTTTCTAAAACTTAAGTGAGAGGCCAGCACTGTGGCATATAGCAGGTAAAGCCACCTCCTGCAGCACTGGCATCCCATATGGGCGCTGGTTCGAGTCCCGGCTGCTCTACTTGCAATCCAGCTCTCTGCTATGGCCTGGGAAAGCAGTAGAAGATGGCCCAAGTCCTTGGGCCCCTGCACCCACGTGGGAGACCCGGAAGAAGCTCCTGGCATTGGATCAGCCCAGCTCTGGCCTTTGTGGCCATTTGGTGAGTGAACCAGCAGATGGAAAACCTCTCTCTCTGTAACTCCACCTTTCAAATAAATAATCTTTAAAAAAAAAAAAAAAAACCCGCAGGGGAATAGGACACACGGCCTGTGTTTTGCAGCTGGTTACTCCTAAGATACAGAAGAGACGCTGCGGTTTTCTTGCTCTCTCTGTGCTGGGCACCTCCTTCAGCTCTCACTTCTTACACCTTCTCAGTTTTCTCCATTGCTGGATAGGAAGACAATTCGTCTGCCAAAAGGGATAGGTTATGTGACTTGTCTCGTGGTGCCTGTGGAACAGCTCCTGTGTGGGCGAAGTCATCACATCCTTCTCATGGAAATATGTCTAAAGTTTGCCGCCGAGTGTGCTGTTTGGTTCTCCGGATAGAGACTTCTAGCATTCAAATGACCCTGTTTTCCCCTCTCTATGGAAAACCTCTTTTTTTCTTTGGTTAATTTGCATTTATCCTTCAAAGCTCAGCTTAAATGCCACTTCCTCCAAGGAGCCTTCCCTCATCTCCCCAGCCACGCTAGGGGCTCCACTGTGATCCGTCTTTGGTCTTTTCTATTTTGAATTGCTGTTGACTCTCTCAGACCTATTGGGCTTAGTCTGACGTGGCATGATTTTGCCTTGGTTATAAACATTCAGCCAGCCAGGATGCCTCCCTATTGGTGTTTTCAGAATCCTCCTCCCAGTGTTCCAACAAGCGGTCAGGCACCCACAGTCTCGGGCGTTTCTCAGGTCTCACTGAGCAATTGGAAGACTCAGAATGACTTCCCCAGGGTAACGTGGCTTTTTATAACCACACTCAGAGCCGGCACGGTAGAACTAGGAGATTTGACTTTGAATTTTTTTTTTTTTTTTTGACAGGCAGAGTGGACAGTGAGAGAGAGAGAGAGAGAGAAAGGTCTTCCTTTTTGCCGCTGGTTCACCCTCCAATGGCCGCTGCGGCCGGCGCATCACGCTGATCTGAAGCCAGGAGCCAGGTGCTTCTCCTGGTCTCCCATGCGGGTGCAGTGCCCAAGGACTTGGGCCATCCTCCACTGCCTTCCCGGGCCATAGCAGAGAGCTGGCCTGGAAGAGGGGCAACCGGGATAGAATCCGGCACCCCAACCGGGACCAGAACCCAGTGTGCCAGCGCCACAAGGTGGAGGACTAGCCTGTTAAGCCACGGCGCCAGCCTTTGAATTACTTTTTTAAAAATGTATTTATTTATTTATTTATTATATAATAACTAGCATTCAAAAACTCCTACATCTTTTTTTTTAAGATTTATTTATTATTTGAGAGTCAGAGTTACACAGAGAGAGGAGAGGCAGAGAGAGAGATGGTCCACTCTCCATTTGGCCTCAATAGCCGGAGCTGTGCCGATCCAAAGCCAGGAGCCAGGAGCTTCCTCCAGGTCTCCCACGTGGGTGCAGGGCCCAAGGACCTGGGTCATCCTCCACTGCTCTCCCAGGCCACAGCAGAGAGCCAGAACAGAAGTGGAGCAGCCGGGCCTTGAACTGGTGCCCACGTAGGATGCCGGCACTTCAGGCCAGGGCCACTGTGCCACAGTGCTGGCTCCAAAAATGTATTTATTTATTTGAAAGAGTTACAGAGAGAGAGAGAGAGAGAGAGAGAGAGAGAGATTGATTTTCTATTTGCTAGATGGCTGCAACAGCCAAGGCTGGGCCAGGCTGAAGGCAGAAGCCAGGATCTTCCAGGTCTCCCACATGGGTGGTGGAGGCCCAAACACTTGGTCCATCTTCCGCTGCTTTTCCAAGGCCATTAGCAGGGAGCTGGATCAGAAGTGGAGCTGCTGGGACTCGAACCGGCGCCCATGTGGGATTGCGGCGGCTTCACCTGCTACGCCACAGCGCTGGCCCTGACTTCAAATTCTGATCTTGTACCTTAGTAACGGTGCTCACTCCTGTGCCCTGCTGTGACCCTGGTAGAAGGAAGCCAAAAGCTACTTCACTGGGTCACTGTGAAGACGAAACACTTCACACACAGTGGGAGCTTAATACGCTTGCGTTCTCTTCATTCTAGCGACGGCTCCCGGCTTGCCGCTGGATTTCCCAGCCGCAGGCCAGTGCTTTTCTTGAACGCCCCCACCCCTTAAAGTCCAACATGGTCCTTTCCCAAAGAAAAGATTCTGCTTTTCTTGTAGTGAAACACACGAGTTGCACGCCAGGGATTTCAGGTGGAAAGTAGCCTGGCCGCTTCCTCTACCTGGGTGGAGCATCTTGAAGAAATCCCTAACAGAACATTACGTTACCTCGCGCCCTCCTGAGCGATTCACCTTTCATAGGGAAGCGCCAGTTGTCTCCAAGACGTAAGAGCAGTGGCCCACGGAGCGATCTATCTCGCTGCTCCAGCGCATTCTTGCAGCTAGGCTAGGGAGCAGTGAGATGCAATGAGCCGGCACGACAGCAGGTCCAAGCTATGCTAAAATGAAACATGCAGACTAAGGTGCCACCGAGGCGTCATCAGCTGCTGTCCCCTGTGGGCCGTGTGCTAACGGCAGCCACGCAGTAGGAGGACAGGGCAGTGCTTACGGCTCCCTGCCTGCAGTGGGACGCACAGGGAGGGTCCGAGGCTGAGCCAAGGTTACAGAGCGTCATCCTGCAGCGAAGGCCCGACTGGAGAGGGCGGCAGGGCTCCAGGCCCCACCTCCTAACATCCTGCCTGTCGGTGTGGCCGCGTGCCAAGGCAGCAGAGCACAAGGCCACCTGCAATGGGCACAGGAGGCGCAGAGTAGGACCCTGGCAGAGGAGCCGGCCCGATGTTATTCATCTTGTGAGGACAACGTAGAACATCATTTACAACTAAGATGCAGAGGCCGGCAACGCGCACAGCAGGAAAGCTCTGCCTGGGACACCGGCATCCCATATGGGCTCCGGTTTAAGTCCCAGCTGGTCCACTTCTGACCCAGCTCCCTGCTAATTCACCTGAGAAAGCAAGACGAAGCAAGTCCTTGGGCCGCTGCACCCACATGGGACACCCGGAAGAAGCTCTTGGCTCCTGGCTTTGGATCAGCCCAGCTCCAGCTGTCGTCCCCCATTTAGGGAGTGAACCAGTGGGCAGAAGACCTGTCTCTCCCTTGGTTACTCTGCCTTTCCAATAAATAAAGCTGAAGGAAGGAAGGAAGGGAGGAAGGGAGAGAGAAAGAGAAAGAGAGAGAGAGAGAGGGAGGGAGGGAGGGAGGAAGAGAGAGAGGAAGAGAGAGAAAGAGAGAGAGAGAGAGAGAGAGAGGAGGGAGGGAGGGAGGATGGATCGATGTCTATCTGAAATGACGGCAGCTCTGAAAGCCTGGATCTCTGGATCTGAAAACCAACGGCCAACAGTACATTTCTGGCAGAGAGGGGATCTCTCACTCAGAACTTGGTTCTGCTGTGTGAGGGGAAGTGTGCCAGTCTCAGATCATCGGCACCAGGAAATCTGGGGTTTATCAGAGGAGTAAGGGACCTGGTGAAGACCTGACCTGTTTGATACAAAACAATCCACAAGTTCACTTAAGAAAATGTTCAGAGCATTAAGGCCTGGACAGCCTCAGAGACACTGAGGAGAAGGCGGTATCCAGAGGCAAACCAGCGCCCAGCACTCCTCCCCAACTCCCTCCGGGTCGGGCACTGACAACTGCCAGTAAGCACCACCAGACCGTGCGGCCTGCGAAGCTGCCTCCTGGACCCCTGGGACTACTGTTCTCAAACAGGATCATCAGAACTTCGAAATCCACAGCTCCACATGGGCGAGCCGTGGGCAAGAAGTTCCCAGATTCAAGGATCATTCATGAAAGCGTAATAGAAAAAGACAAGAGTCCAGAGAGTCGCTCAATAAACTTGTGGAGGAGGTGGCACTGTGGCGAAGTGGGTAAAGCGCTATGTTGCTGGCTGCTCCACTTCCGATCCAGCTCCCTGCCAATGCACCTGGAAAAGCAGTGGAAGATGGCCCAAGTGTTTGGGCCCCTGCAGCCATGTGGGAGACCCAGAAGAAGCTCCTGGATCCTGGCTTCAGCTTGGCCCCACCCTGGCCATTATGGCCATCTGGGGAATGAACCAGCAGATGGAAGATCTCTGTCTCTCCCTCTCTGTAACATTGCCTTTCAAATGAGTAAATAAATCTTAAAAAAAAAAAAAAAAAAGCTTTGGAGACTAGCCTCAAGCACAGCTAGAATTTGCACAGTAAAAACTTGAAACGCAGTTCAAAAGTGACGTCATGTTTTGGATAGCAGCTGTCATGAAGCTCTGATACCCGCCAGGCACTGTTCCACGGACTTCACGTGCACCACGCTCTACGCAGGACAACTCCGCGAGGGGGAAATAGCAACCCCCTCCTACAGACAGGCGGCGGAGGCACAGAGATGGGGTCACCGTCACTCCAGCCGGCACGCGGCAGCGCTGGAGTACAGCCACAGTTTGCTGCTCTACCCCACACTTCTGACCACTTACACTGGGCACGGCACATGGCTGCCTCAGGACGACTGCCTTCAGCCAGGACGCCGGGAAGTTTTTAAGGGCTTTCAGGAAGGGCGTTAGGTATGGCACAATCCCCACGGTTCACGTGGGGGTCTGAAAGTCCACAGCTACTTCAAACTCGAAGCAGTCTAACCATTGTCTACCTGAGATCAAAGTAAGCTTCTTTTTTTCTTATCTAAACACAATTCCTGGCATTGAGGCAAATTTGAATTCATGTGATACACCTGTCAAACTTTTCAAAAATAATTTAAGCCCTGCTTTAGAGAGAAATCTTCATGATACAGATATTCACATTTCTTTTTCTTCAAAGATTAATGACATAAGAAGGGGCTTCTGTCGTGAGAGGCTCTGTTAGCTCTCTAGGTGGAATCGACATCAAAGACTATTGACAAATTTTGAGGTTAATGGGCTTAGAATGGGACCATGATACCACTAATACTATGAAAAGAAAAAAACATTAATTTATACAAAATATTCCTGAATGGGGCAGTATGAAACGGGATCACAAAGTCTATGTACGTATGTGAATCTCTAAGAATATAGAAATTAGGCTCATTTTAAGAAACCTCATTCCATTCTCTTTGGAGCAGAGGTTTCAAAATCTTACTTGCATATATGTCAAAAATATTGTGGGTAAAAGTTCCAAAACCTAACACTAGCCTCAGCTGGCACTAACTGCAACTTAAATTAAAACTGAGACCAAACTGGGCAGTTTCTGCTCTGTGGCCTGTGGTGGGTAACAATCCCTATCTTTTGCCCCTATTCCCGTGACAAAAACAAAAGCAAAACCAACCTACCAACCACCACCACCTACAGCCGCCTTCTTCATGGCTCTTTGCCAAAGCTTCTCCATGTGGACAGCAAGAGAGCCCACTAACGGAAATGAGAAGGCTGAAAACACTGTATGTGAGGTGCGCGGACCAACTAAGAGTGAACTGAGAGAGAACACGCCAGGAGGGCTGAGTAGCCATCTACCCTCACGGTAAAATAAAAAAAAATTAAAACGTAGGGGGCTGTGTTGGCATTGAGGCACAGGTGATGAAACCATGGCTGCTTGGTTGGGACACCTGCATCTTCTACATTATCTCCCGAGTAGAAGAGCATAGAACCAAGATGTCCAACTCTGCAGGGGTAATGACTTGGAGGAGGAGCTGGAGAAGCGAACGAATGATGACGAAGTGCAGCAGCGGCTTTCGCTGGTAAGGAGCTTCCTTGCTCTAGCACTGGCGACGTCAGTACAATCTTTGCTGTCAGCCTTTTCTGTTATTCAGCCTATTGGTTTTGCGCTTCAATCTCATTGCCCAGGACCAGGGCCAAGTTCCTTCATTTCGCCCACTTGAGCCAGGCTTTTTCCATTTCATGTTCTCTGGTATCACTAGTGACACCTGACACACCTGACACACCTGCCGCTGGCTGTCCTGGTGGCTGGATATCGGCAAGCCGATACCGCATGGCCAGATGACGTGTCTCCGCCATCTCCCCACGGTTGCTTTGTAGGCCTTACTAGACTCCAAATTCTTTGCCTGTTACACGGCAGACACGAAGGCACAGCACTTGTTCTGTTAAAGTCTTCCCTGCCTTGCGTGTCTTCACCTGGGCCGGGCCTTCTTCTGTACGTTTGGTGTCCGCCCTGTTCACCCAGCATTGTGATGCTCTTGCCGCATTCTGAGACTCGGTGGCTACGCCCAGGAGTCCTCAGTCAGCTGAACAGCCTTCAGCTGAACTTCTTCTGGTATCAGGCAGAGACACAGAAACGTGGATATTCAAGGGCTTTCAACCACTGCTCTCTGCCCACAAGCCCGGACTTGCAAAAGTGATTTAAATGGGGACATGTTGGCTGAAAGGGAAGAATCCTCCTAGTGTCTGGTAAAACTCTTTAACCCACATCTCCATTACCTACCTGCATACTCAACAGGGGAATGAATAATTTTTAAATGAGATATAAGTTGTGGTTTTGTAAGTCCAGTAGTTCTTCGATGACAAACATGCCCATGCATCTGTTAGTGGCTGGCTGGATAGCTTCTATGAATTTGCATTTGAGAAATTAATTCTTGGTACTAAAAATTTAGAAACGTTCATATCATTGTTGGGAATGATTCTTTGACCCTCCTCCCCCATAGCCTACTCAGTATCACAGCAGTGGACATTTGAAATGCGACAGGACACAAATGGCTCTGAACCTGACCCTGAGTGCCAGACCGCTCTGAAGGCAAGCAAATGGCACAATGTGTAAGTCGACCGGGCATCATGTCTGGGGTCATTTATCCCACTCCTGCCATCCTTGATCCTGGGGTGATCTGGTTCCAGCTGCCAGATCTTCTTTTAAGTCCTGGGTCACAGAAAGAAGCATTAAGAAACTATTCAATAGGGCCCAGCACTGTGGCGTAGTGGGTAAAACTGCCCCCTGCAGTGCCAGCATTCCCATATGGGCACCAGTTTGGGTCCCAGATGGACCGCTTCTGATCCAGCAGCCTGCTAATGCGCCTGAGAAAGCAGTGGAAAATAGCCCAGGGACTTGGACCCCTGCACGCATGTGGGAGACTTGGAAGACACTCCCGGCTCCTGGCTTTGGATTGGCTCAGCTCTTGCCATGACTTGGGGAGTGAACCAGCAGATGGAAGACACCTCTAACTCTGCTTTTCAAATAAATAAATAAATAAAAAATATTCAATTGAAAACTGCTAGGATGATAAACTAGTCTATTCAGAGGGTAGAGTTGGCCCATAATTATGGAAGGCTGAATTGTCAGGTGATTTAGTTATGTAAAAATCATTGTTTTGCTGAAATTATAGTTTTTGTTTCATCATATGTGTAACATTAAAACTGGCCATTATACTGATTTGTGAATACATACTAAAACCTTATTACAAAAATAAAACTAAAGGGGTGCCGGTTCGAGTCCCACTGTTTCCTTTCCGATCCAGCTCTCTGCTGTGGCCTGGGAAAGCAGTGGAAGATGGCCCAAGTCCTTGGGCCCCTGCAACTGTGTGGGAGACCCAGAAGAGGCTCCCAGCTCCGGATCAGCACAGCTCAGGCTGTTGCAGCCAACTGGGAAGTGAACCAGCGGATGAAAGACCTCTCTGCCTCCCCTCTGTGTAACTCTTTCAAATAAATAACTAAGGTACACAATGGAACAGACAGTTGATAATAATTAGCAGTAACTACAGTCTCACTTAAAACTGTTTTCCAGGCTTCCTTTTTAACATTAGGCTTCGCTGTCTTAGGCAGCATTTCTATGTTGAGAAATTAAGAAATTTAGCCTAGATCTGCTACTGAATAAAGGAAGAAAGTAGGTCCAGCACTCCCGTGGTTTCCTGGAAACGGGGGTAGCTGCCATCGGGTAACTAGGAAACGGCTGGGCTTGGAGCTGCCCTGGCATCAGAGCTGGCCGAGGCTCTGGGGCCCGTGTCAGCAGCACCCCTGCCTTCAGCTGCAGAGCCGTGCAGTTCTCCGAGGGAAGCAGTTAAGCCTCTGTTCTGGGGAAAGGGCAGGAGGCTGCAGTTTGCCTCAGCACATTGCACAGGAACAACTAGAACACAATCTCTAAACACTAATACTCATGAAATGCTTTCTTCTGTTTAAAAATATTTGAGAGGCAGAGCAAGAGGAGAGAAAACTTGTGTCCACTGGTTCACTCCCCAAATGCTCCCAACAGTCAGGGCCCAGCCAGGCCAAACCCAGGAGCCAGGAGCTCCATCCAGGTCTCGCATGTGAGCAGCAGGGATAAGGTACTGGAACATCATTTGCCGCCTCCCAACACGTGCGTTAGCAGGAAGCTGTATGGCAGCAGAGGTGGGACGCAAAGCCAGGCGCTCGGATATGGGATGCAAGTGTCCCAACCAAGCAGCCATGGTTTCTCCACCTGTGCCTCAACGCCAACACTTTTCTTCCCGCCCTAACCTTAGAGAAACTCAAATTGTACTTGATTTTCCCCTAAACAACCCACTCGTCTCCTTCCTACACAAAACGAGATTATAAAAGAATCCAGTATTTTAAAAAAGTTTTTATTTCATCCTTCCTAGAGGAATACAGATTTGAATGAAATACATTCATTCCATAAATACATTAGCAGCAAACCTTCCCAGAGTCCTCTGCTCCAGACCAGAGGGTGTGCCTTGAGCAGGAGAGCATGTTCCACCAGCCCTGTACTCTTAGCGTTGCTTCTTCTTCTTGCTAAAAGCTGAATATGCACGTGAGTCACAGCAACCGCGTGGATGGACAAGTAACTGGGCTGAGTTGCTGAAAGCTGGCCTACTGGGTGGCCATCAGGCCTTCTTTACCTGTCAAATCCTGTGGCATCTTCCATGCTTATCTGTGAGGTCCTTCAGCACAGACAACCTCGAAAATGCACCAGTGCGCCTCGAGTCATTCGTAGCTTTGACCTGGCAACATTCTAGTAGTGTCTGGACAGTTTCCATGGGGAACATCAAAGATCATTCCCTTCTTCCCCTCCCATGGAGGTACCACCCATGTCAGGCGAGCCCTGAGGTCCTTGCTGTCAGGAGACCATCCAGCAGGCATGAACTGGGCTCTCTATCTCCACGTCCCCTGTGAACAGCTGGAGGCTTGACTGGAGACAGAGAGACAATGACCACGCCTCTAAGGATCTCTCTGAAACAAGAACCAGGTGACTCACCTGCTGCCACCAAAGACACGGTCCTGGGTAGTGGCCACATGTCTCTCCTTTTCTCTCCATCACTGCCCACTGGTTGACTGATGAAAATTTGGGAAGCGAGATCACTGCCAACTCGCAAGGCTTCAGGTGCTGCTCTATGCTTGTTCGCGGTAGTGAAGGCTAACACCCTTACACTCACGTCGCACCCTGTTCTGGATGAGCGCAGATCACCACAGTCCCAAACACAATCAGCAACTGGGATGGCTGTCGGGTGGAGACCAAATTTAGCACGCACTCAGCCACAGGGCTGGGAGGAGAAAGGAACAGTGGGAGGATGTGGAATAATTCTGACTTGTCTAGGCAGAAGGCAGCTTCCAGACGATCACATAAACAGACCTCAAAAGTTGACACTCTCCTCCCTAACCACACTTAACAGGACACATGCTCTCTCTCCCAATCTGCTTTAAAGTGTTTCATTAGCATACACTTCCGTAAGTGCTTTATCCGCTCCCAGTCTGCTCTGACTGCTGGCGGGACAGGAGACCCAGACCGTTTTACATAAAGCCACTGTGGTAGGTAACTGTTACATGTGTTTTTCCCTTTGTACTTTCCATCCACAGAGGCTCTTCTATTTGTGGGCAGACAGGGACTCCTCTGCTGAATACATGGCACTGCTGATCCTACAGTCTTCCGTCCCCACGGGCTCGGCCAGGTCTTCCTCCTCCGAGTCCTCCTCCTCGTCCTCCTCCTGTGCCGAGGAACTGGAGGCAGGCCCTTTGCAGGTTTTCAGGTGCCGGGTGAGATGGTATTTGGTCAGATACGCCTTTGTACATTTCTCACACACATAATCTCGTTTTCCCTCATGAGAATTGAGATGCTTCTTTAAGTGATTTGTTCTCAAGAACAGCTTATCGCACTTGGGACACTTGATCTGGCGTTCCCTAAGAGGAACACAAAACAACATTAGCGTTGGGGTTACAAATGATAACCGAGGCACACACGCGTTCTGCAGAGCCTCAGGCCTTTGTCAGAGCAGCTCCTACTTCCAGAGGCAGGCTCTTCCACAGGAGCTGCACGGAAGAGCTACGAAGCGTCTGCACAGCCTAAACAGCGCAGGCTGAGGCGGCCACTGCAGAACTCTATGTAAATGAGGCAGCCTGTATATATTTCTTATGTATTTTGCTCCTTTCATTCATTGATGCTTTTGAGATTCATTCAAGCTGGTGTATCAGTGGTGTATTATTCTCAAATAGACCATAATATGTACTGGGTATGCCAAACTATCTCCCCACGCAGCTGGGTCCTCGTACGCCTCCAACAGCCATGCAACAGCTCCTGTTGCCCCAGACGCCCACCAGAAATTTCCAGACTCAAACTTGGGAGGGTCTGCCAACCAGCCAGCACATACATGCAGGGATCTCATTATGGTGCTAATTTGTATTTCCCTTAACACCACTTTTATAAAGTGTCATTTTTCTGTCCTCTTACCGACTTGTTCTCAACCAGGAGCGATCTGGCCATGGTGGATGTTTCTAGCAATGTCTGGAGAAACCCGACTGTCCAAACTGGTGAGGGGCAGTGCTACAGGCAGCTGGTGGATGAAGCCCAAGGATGCTGCCAGAAATCCTACAAAACCCAGGGCAGCCCTACAACAAATGACCTAGCTCAAAATGTCAACAGTGTCAAGGTTTGAGCAAACCCCGTCTGAAAACTTTAGAGCAAACAGGCCAGGAATTTTTATCCTTTTTTTAAGCAACTGAACCCTATGTCTTAATAAAAGACTGTATGAAACAGATAGAACAGTTGAAATTCTTGAAGGAGTTTGGGGTGCAGTGGAGAGTTCCAGATCTTGGGCTCCTTTACATTTCTATCATCCTCTCCTTGCAGGGAAAGGCGCTCAAGGAATCTGTGGAGCCTGTGGAATTCTCTGGAGCAGTCTGAAAACCAGCAGTTGAATCCAACTTTTTAATTCCACAGATGGGAAATGTTATTCACAATGAAGTAACTTGTCCAAAGCTTCAGTGAAGCTCAAATGAGAACTTGACCTTCTGCCTATGTCCTATGTAACCAGTGTGAGTACGTACCAGGTACTGCTGCCTATGTCCTATGTAACCAGTGTGAGTACGTACCAGGTACCGCTGCCCATGTACTATGTAACTAGTGTGAATATGTACCAGGTACCGCTGCCTATGTCCTATGTAACCATTGTGAGTACGTACCAGGTACTGCTGCCCATGTCCTATGTAACCAGTGTGAGTACATGCCAGGTACTGCTGCCTATGTCCTATGTAATCACTGTGAATACATACCAGGTACTGCTGCCTATGTCCTATGTAACTAGTGTGAGTACGTACCAGGTACCGCTGCCCATGTACTATGTAACTAGTGTGAATATGTACCAGGTACCGCTGCCTATGTCCTATGTAACCACTGTGAACACGTACCAGGTACTGCTGCCTATGTCCTATGTAACCAGTGTGAGTATGTACCAGGTACTGCTGCCCATGTCCTATGTAACCAGTGTGAGTACGTACCAGGTACTGCTGCCCATGTCGTATGTAACCAGTGTGAGTACGTACCAGGTACTGCTGCCTATGTCCTATGTAACCAGTGTGAGTACATACCAGGTACCGCTGCCCATCTCCTATGTAACCAGTGTGAGTACATACCAGGTACTGCTGCCCATGTCCTATGTAACCAATGTGAGTGCGTACCAGGTACCGCTGCCCATGTCCTAGGTAACCAGTGTGAGTACGTACCAGGTACCGCTGCCTATGTCCTAGGTAACCAGTGTGAGTACGTACCAGGTACTGCTGCCTATGTCCTATGTAACCAGTGTGAGTACGTACCAGGTACCGCTGCCCATGTCCTATGTAACCAGTGTGAGTACGTACCAGGTACCGCTGCCTATGTCCTATGTAACTAGTGTGAATATGTACCAGGTACCGCTGCCCATGTCCTATGTAACTAGTGTGAGTACATACCAGGTACCGCTGCCCATGTCCTATGTAACTAGTGTGAGTATGTACCAGGTACCGCTGCCCATGTCCTATGTAACTAGTGTGAATACATACCAGGTACTGCTGCCTATGTCCTATGTAACTAGTGTGAATATGTACCAGGTACCGCTGCCCATGTCCTATGTAACTAGTGTGAGTACATACCAGGTACCGCTGCCCATGTCCTATGTAACTAGTGTGAGTATGTACCAGGTACCGCTGCCCATGTCCTATGTAACTAGTGTGAATACATACCAGGTACTGCTGCCTATGTCCTATGTAACTAGTGTGAGTACATACCAGGTACTGCTGCCCATGTCCTATGTAACCACTGTGAATACATACCAGGTACCGCTGCCCATGTCCTATGTAACCACTGTGAATACATACCAGGTACCGCTGCCCATGTCCTATGTAACCACTGTGAATACATACCAGGTACCGCTGCCTATGTCCTATGTAACCACTGTGAATACATACCAGGGACTGCTGCCTATGTCCTATGTAACCACTGTGAATACATACCAGGGACTGCTGCCTATGTCCTAGGTAACCACTGTGAATACATACCAGGTACTGCTGCCTATGTCCTAGGTAACCAGTGTGAGTACATACCAGGTACTGCTGCCTAGGTCCTATGTAACCAGTGTGAATACATACCAGGGACTGCTGCCTATGTCCTATGTAACCACTGTGAATACATACCAGGTACCGCTGCCCATGTCCTATGTAACCAGTGTGAGTACATACCAGGTACTGCTGCCTAGGTCCTATGTAACCAGTGTGAGTACGTACCAGGTACTGCTGCCCATGTCCTATGTAACCAGTGTGAGTACATACCAGGTACTGCTGCCTAGGTCCTATGTAACCAGTGTGAGTACGTACCAGGTACTGCTGCCCATGTCGTATGTAACCAGTGTGAGTACATGCCAGGTACCGCTGCCCATGTCCTATGTAACCAGTATGAGTACGTACCAGGTACTGCTGCCCATGTCCTATGTAACTAGTGTGAATATATACCAGGTACCGCTGCCTATGTCCTATGTAACCAGTGTGAGTACATACCAGGTACTGCTGCCCATGTCCTATGTAACCACTGTGAATACATACCAGGTACTGCTGCCCATGTCCTATGTAACCAGTGTGAGTACATACCAGGTACTGCTGCCCATGTCCTATGTAACTAGTGTGAGTACGTACCAGGTACCGCTGCCTATGTCCTATGTAACCAGTGTGAGTACGTACCAGGTACTGCTGCCCATGTCCTATGTAACTAGTGTGAATATGTACCAGGTACCGCTGCCCATGTCCTATGTAACCAGTGTGAGTACGTACCAGGTACCGCTGCCTATGTCCTAGGTAACCAGTGTGAGTACGTACCAGGTACCGCTACCTATGTCCTAGGTAACCAGTGTGAGTACGTACCAGGTACCACTGCCTATGTCCTAGGTAACCAGTGTGAGTACGTACCAGGTACCACTGCCTATGTCCTAGGTAACCAGTGTGAGTACGTACCAGGTACCACTGCCTATGTCCTAGGTAACCAGTGTGAGTGTACCAGGTACTGCTGCAGACTTTACAGCTGCAGGATGAAAGTAAACAATCCCTGCCTCCGGGAGCTTACGTTCTAGCGGAGAGGCTACATGGTAAACAAAAAAGCATAATGTTACATAGCCTACGAAAACGAAGCCAAGGAAGGCCATTCTGAGACGACATCCAGGCAGAAACCTGAATGGAGTGAGGAAGACACACAGGAATGAGTGGGAGAAGTTTCTAGGCAGAGGCGGTACAGTGCAAAGGCCCCAAGAGTGCAATGGTTTGAGCATATCCAAGTGGTAGCAAGAGGAGGGCTTGTGTGGCTACAGCAGAGTGTGAGGAGAAAAGCCTCCCCAAGATGGAGCAGAAGACGTGGTCAAGCACACCACCACATCATGCGGGGACTCAAGACTATGGCAAAGACCTTTTTTTTTTATTTTTTAATTTATTTATGCATTTATTTGAAAGTCAGAGTTACACACAAGAGGCACAGAGAGACAGAGAGGTCTTTCATCCACTGGGTCACTCTCCAATTGGCCACAATGGCCGAAGCTGCACTGCTCCGAAGCCAGGAGCTTCCTCCAGGTCTCCCATGTGGGTCCAGGGGCCCAAGGACTTGGGGCATCTCCTACTACTTTCCCAGGCCACGCTGGCACTACAGCAGCGGTTTTACCCATTACGCCACAGCGCCGGCCCTGCAAAGACCTCTCAACACAAAGGATGGGAAGCACTGGGCACTGAACACGGATGGCTACAATCTGATCTCTGTCTAAACTGAACTCTGTCAGTATGGACAGAATACACTGCTGGGGTGTGTGTCTCCGTGCTGGGGAGTGGATGCACAGAGCTGAGAGCAGGTGCAGTGTGGCTGGCAGACCTGCTGAAGTGGTCTACACAAGAGACACCAGTAGTCTGCACAAAGTGACCGTCGAATGATGAAAGAATGAAAGGTAAGTTAAGGATGACTGTATGGTGCTGACCTAAGCCTCTGGGTGGACGGTGTGCCAATCATTAAGCTGCTGAAGACTGGGAAACCAAGTTTGTGGGGAAGAGCTGAGTGCTGGACGTGTGCAGCTGAGTTGCCCAGTGGACACCAGCAGCATCAGGGCTGCTTTTTTTTTTTTTGACAGGCAGAGTGGACAGTGAGAGAGAGAGACAGGTCTTTCTTTTTTCTGTTGGTTCATCCCCCCAATGGCCGCTGCGGCAGGCGCACCGCGTTGATCCGAAGCCAGGAGCCAGGTGCTTCTCCTGGTCTCCCATGCGGGTGCAGGGCCCAAGGACTTGGGCCATCCTCCACTGCACTCCCGAGCCACAGCAGAGAGCTGGACTGGAAGAGGAGCAACTGGGACAGAATCCAGCGCCCTGACCAGGACTAGAACCCGGGGTGCCGGCGCCGCAGGCAGAGGATTAGCCTAGTGAGCCACAGCGCCAGCCCAGAACTGCTTTGTGAAGGCTGGATGCACAAAGCTGCAGAAATGTATCATAAAGGCATGAAACGGCCGTAAGAAATGCCCCAGGGAGCAGGCGTCACTGCTCTTGCTCCTAAGTTTCTCTTTCTTTGGGGCAGGGCAGTGCCAGTCCCTGCTGCACTCTCAGGAACACTGTGGAAGATACATTTCTGTTGTATTTGGATTTAGAGCTGCAATTTTCTTTTTAAGAAAAACAGAAAAAATGAAAACACTGCTATATCTCCTTTGAAATGCCCATAAGAATAAACAAACATCTAGAAATTTCAGCAATGATCTCCACAGGAAGCCTGGCATCCCATTCAAACATATTTTGGGTGAACAGTGTTTGTTATATAATTTACATAGCTACGTTCTGACAGTGCAAAAACTCCTTCTCCTGCGAGGGAGTTTGGTAAAGAGGCTTACTTACCGCTTTTCCTCATCCACATTTGTTAAGACAACTGTTTTTGTTGGTCAGTATCTGATGGAGTCAATTCTCAACGTAAATGTCAAGAAAGAATTATACAACTAATCCCAACAGAATTTGCACTGTGTTATGCTGATGTAGCCCAAGGCAAGTAAGTGCACAGTTAGCATCATCTGAAGAAACAGAGCCAAGGTCACTGGAGGCCAGTCCCCATCACTCTTCACTGCACAGATCACATCTGGAATCCCGTGCTCACTGCTGGGCGCCACTGTGACACACACCGAGGTGATGTAAGTGGCAGAAACCAGGGACATCTGGTCTGATGAAGAAGAGTTAAATGGGGACATGAGGGGCCACTGTCTGCAGTGCCGGCATCCATGTGGGCGCCAGTTCAAGTCGTGGCTGCTCCACTTCTGATCCAGCTCTCTGCTATGGCCTGGGAAAGCAGTAGAAGATGGCCCAAGTTCTTTGGCCCCTGCACTGCCTGAGAGACCCGGAAAAAACTCCTGGCTCCTGGCTTCAGATTGGTACAGCTCCGGCCGTTGCAGCCATCTGGGGAGTAAACCAACAGATGGAAGACCTCTCTCTTTCTCTGCCTCAGCCTCTCTGTAACTCTGCCTTTCAAATAAAATCAATGTTAAAAAAAAAAAATTGGGGACTTGATGGTGACCATCAACTGAATGAAAGGCTGACGATTTAAAGGGATACTGAACACGCAAGTGTGACTTCTGGGTGTGTATGCAGAATGAAAAGGAGAGAGGCTGACATCAGCCTGATGAAGCAAAACTTCCCCACAAAACCGTATCAACTGTGGAACTCAAGGAGAAGCAATGTCTCCAGCCGGCAGAGTCTGTGCAAGGCAGTCTTACTACTGGAAGAACTCAGGGGTTCCCAGCCCTGCTGGACGTTAGAGTCACTTGCAGAACTTTTTAAAACGCTCCAGGCTAGGAGGTCCCCAGAGGTAGTGGCACCAGGGTTTTCCACATTCCCCATGTGATTATACCAAGCAGTGTTCGGGACTGAACGCTCGCTCCCCTTCAGCACACAGGCTGAAGCTCTCAGCTGCAGCAGGAGGGGGCACCAGGGAGGTGAGCAGGCTTCCCCGTTATGAGAGCAGGGCCTCCATGAGGGGATTATTTCCTGCTAACAAAAGGAAGGCAACGGGGCCCAGCGCTGTGGTGTAATGCCCTGGCCTGGGGCGCCAGCATCCCAAATGGGCACGGATTCTAATCCAGGCTGTTCCTCTTCCAATCCAGGTCTCTGCTGTGGCCTGGAAAAGCAGAAGATGGCCCAAGTCCTTGGGCCCCTGCACCCACGTGGGAGGCCTAGAGGAAGCGCCTGGCTCCTGGCTTCAGAATGGCCCAGCTACGGCCATTGTGGCCAGCTGGGGAGTGAACTAGCAGATGGAAGGCCTCTCTCTCTCTCTGCCTCTCCCCTCTCTGTGTAACTCTGACTTGCAAATAAATAAATAATTCACAAATAAATAAATAAATCAGAGGAAGGCTCCACAGAGTCTGTCTGCACCCCAAGGCCCCAGGAGACTGGCCTGGTTAGGAAGCAGACACGGAGCTGCTATGAGGGCGGTGCTTACGCAGGCTCCCCAGCAAGAAGAGAAAGCTCCTGTGAAGACGGAGGCTGACGACACGGCTGCTGCTTCTAACACAAGTTGCAAACTCGAGACCACAAAATCTGTTTCTTCTCTCAACCACCACTGTGACCAATGCAGCCTGCACATTTCATACACTTGGCTCTGTGCCAGGAGCCGCTAACCGGTCCCTCCAAATGTCTGGCCTCGTCCTCTCTCAATCACCCTGTGCCCTGCTGGTACAATCATCTCTACAGAAGGGATATCTCACAACACGTCTTCCGCATTGGCACAACATGAATGTAACTAACACTACTGAATATGACGTTAAAATGGTTTAAAGCGTTAAGGGCTGGTTAGTTTTTTCACAACTAGACACACACAGCACAGAACAGTTCCTGGTTTGCAGGGTGGTGGAGGGCATGGCAAATGCTTCAGCAACTCCCCACTGTTTCCAGAATGAAGTTAATTTTCTTAGTAGGACGAAGGCCCTCCATGACGTGGCCGCTGTCTCTCCATCTCCCTCTCGTGCACACGATGTTCTAACCTCACATGGCCACCTGAATTCCAGTCCTTTCTGCGTTCACGCTCCCATCTAGAACACCATTCTGACTCCTTCCTCTTGGCCTCCCTGAATGATTTATCTTCCTTACCATTGAGCTCGTGCTACCAAGAAGCTGTCCCAGACCCCCCCAGGCTGGCACAGGTGCCCCTCTGCCAGGGTCTTTCAGTAGGCAGTGCTTTTTCTAACAACCAACAGGATGCCACTCTTACTTTGTTTCTCTTACTGAACATCCAGCTCTTTATAAAGACAAGGACACATCTTTAATCTCTATTTCTACCTCCTACCATAATGCTAGGCATCATGGAGGTACAGAAAAATATCTGTTAAATTAAAAAACAAATGAGATGATGGTGAACACCTCCAGGATAGTCAAGATCTCGGTGTCCTGATTTTTGCTTGGCTCTGTGGGTCACAGGCAGTGTTTCCCAAGGAACGAAGTCAGCACTCCCCAGCCCTCGCGGCGGTGGGCGTGGCCGGGGCCGCTCGAGTGGGCAAGCTGCTGGCTGGAGGGCCACTTACTGTGTGTGGGTGAGCACATGCTGCTTGAGGTCCTGCCTCCGCATGAACAACTTGTCGCAGTAGTCACACTTGAGATTCTTCTCGCCCGTGTGGATGACCGTGTGAGACTCCAGGTGAGCCTTCTGGGTGAAAGACTTGTCACACAAAGTGCACCTGTAGTTCTTCTGACCTGCAAGTGAACCCGGGTCATCAAGGTGTCAAGACACAGACAGGCACAGGCACGGGCATGCGACAGCAACAGAGGCAGAAATCAAGCAGAGCTGACTCACACTGGGAAGGCGCTCCCTAGGGCTGTCTCCCGAAAGCCACTCAGAACCACTGAATTCATATTCTGCAACTAAAGCTAGAGAAGCTAATAAAGCTGACCTCCTAAATTTATGTGTGTGTATCATATTGTTATTTATTACAGCTGACATAAAATTTGAAAAAAATAATACCGGTGCTCTACCTATTAAACAAAAGAATAATCATGAAGTCTAATACTTGTCTACAGGCAAACTTTTTTCCTTTTTACTTATATGAACTATACATATTTATAGGGCAGAGTATGATATTTCAATACATGTCTGCAATGTGTACAGATCAAATTAAGATAATTAACATTTCCTTTGTTGTTACTTTGTGAATGGAGCCCCTGAGCTCCTTTCTTCTGTTTACTGAGAAAATACGTAATAGGATACTTCCAACTATAGTTGCCCCATGGTGCTGTGTAACATTAGGAACTTAATCCTTTTATCTAACCGATTTGGTACCTGTTATCCAAACTCCCACCCCTCCTAGCCAGTAGTAATCAGATTATGTTCAGTCTTCTACTTAACTTCTGTGTGAGAGAAAATATTTAACTACATCTGGCTAATTTCAAGTAACATATTGACCTTCAGTTCCGAACGTTTTACTGCAAATAATGAAATTTCATTATTTTTTGCAGTTGAATAATACTCTGCTCTGTGTGTGTGCATATGACATTTTCTTTATCCATTCATCTGTTGATGCTTGATTTTCTATCTTACTATGAATAGTGTAGTACGGGTATCTCTTTGATAATTTATTTCATTTCATTCAGACATATAACCAGCAGTGGGACTACTAAAATCATACAGCAGCTCTACTTCCAGTTTTTAAAGAACTCTCCATACTGTGTAGGCAAAATTAAAAACTTTAATTTATTAATTTGAGAGGCAGAGAGACAAAGGCCAGGGAGAAGACAGTCAGAGCGTGCACTCCCACTCTCTGGTTCACACATCTCAGATGCCCACGATAGTTGGAGGACCAACATCAGGAGCCAGGAACTCAATCCAGTTCTCCCATTTGGGTGGCAGGAACCCAGCCACAGGGGCTCACTGAGACCTCCCAGGATCTGCACTGGCAGAAAACCAGAGCTGCACCCGGTATTCAAGCCAGGATCTCCAAGGTGGGATGCAGGCATCTTAACTACTATGCCAAATGACCACCCTGGCAAACATGTTTTTATTCTTGCTCTCTTTTTTAACATGTAACATGACCTCAAAAACCAGGGGTGAAATAAAAATCCAAGAACTCAGAAACAGGATCTCTCTAAAAAGTTGGGTTGGAACCAACATTGTGGCGTAGCAGGTGAAGCCAACGCCTAAAATGCTGGCATCCCGTCCGGATGGGCACTCGTTTGGGTCCCAGCTGTTCTACTTCCAATCCAGTCCACTGCTAATGGCCTGAGAAAAGCGGAAGATGACCCAAGTGGTTGGGCCCCTGCCACCCATGTAGGAAATCTGAAGCTTATGACTCCTGGCTTGAGTATGGGCCAGCCCTGGTCACTGTGGCCATACAGGGAGTGAATCTGTGGATGGAAGATCGACTCTCTCTCTGTTAACGGTGACATTCAATAAATAAACAAATCTTAAAGGAAAAGAAAAGGATTTGACAAATCTCTTGTTAAAAGTCAGAATTTTAGGCTTTTGTGTATCCTCTGCTCTCCGGTCAAACACTCAGGATTAATGCAAAAGGATGAGGAAGAAACTTTTTTTTCTGAAGATTTAAAGAACTAACGATCCAACCAAGAAACTAAGCTTCACCAGCTATTCTGCAGTATGTATGAAGACTATATGGTAAAAAAAAAAAAAAGGGTGGGGGGGCTAGTTTGCATGCGATTTAGAAAACAGAAGCTCAAAAACCAAATCTTGGCAGTGTTTATGGAGCGAGATCAAAGGAGAAAAACAGGCTCTGGCGTGTGACCAGCTGTGAGCTCGAACAGAAAACTCAGGTTCTCCTACAGAATCCCCTTTGCTTTAAGCCCAAACACACCGACACGTTCCTGATTAACTGTCCTTTTCCAAGCACCTTCCGACTATGGTGATAACAATGCCTGGGACACGCAGCATCTTAGTCACTGGAAGTAATACCCTGAAAGGAACTTCTGTTATCTCACTAAGGCTTAGCACCCAGCGAGTTCCTGCCAACAGCCGCCTGGACTCTTTCTCTGAGCTCACAGCACAACTCCAGCTGCAATACCATCTCTCTGCAAAGCCATTACTGCATCTGCAAGTGCTGCAAGAAGTCCCCTCTAGTGGTCCAATACGCCTTACCTGTATGTATCTTGAGGTGGGTCCGCAGGTTGCTGGGATCACTAAAGGCCTTGCTACAGAAATCACACTTGTGGGGCTTCATTCCCATGTGACCCATAAAGTGGACATGCAGTTTGGAAGGAGAGATAAAAGCCTGCGGGCACATCGAGCACTTCCACTTCCTTTCTTTGCTGTGGCTTGGCCCGTGGCTGCTGCTGTGGCCCTGGCTAGGTAGATGGTTATGGATGTGGCTGGTCAGATGAGCTTTGAACTCTGTGTAAGAACTGCACTCCTTGCCACAGTTACAGAGGTGCACATCTGGGTGTTCAGGAACACCTTAAAAAAAAAAAAAAAAAAAAAAAAAGACTTAATGTCTCCCAATGCTTAAGTTTTAAAACTTATTCTCAATATTAACAACTGCTGCTGGCAATTCCCCCTTCTACCAAAATTTCTAACTTTTCTACCACCTATAAAACTAAAATCAATGCTCTATCTCCAGAGTCTTTGCATAAGAAACCAGGAACAAAGTAAATACTGGATTATCAGGCCTCATTCCCAAAGTATTTAGATTTTATAGCACCAACTCTTAAATACCATGATACAAAGAGAAAGGTTATGCAGGTAAAATCAAATCACAGGAATTCGCTGTCTTTACCAAACTTCATCTCAATGGCACTCATCTGCAAAGCTGCCTTAGTAACTCCAAAGCCACAAATCCAAGTCCTAGCATAAAGATCATTTCACAAATACTGTCTGCTAACAATTGGCTTGTGAAGACCCTCACAGATTTTAACACTGAAAATATAAGGCTAACAGCCTGCTTTTCATATATAAAGAGGTTTTCAAAAAATTCATGGAAACATGTATTATGAAAAAACTACATAGGAACTTCAAAAGTATTATACCAAAATGTGTACAAACTTGTTGTAATATGTTTGTACAGGATCTAAGTTGAGGAACTAGGAAAACTTAAGACATCGGTTTGAAAAGAGCCCCTATTAGAACAACAAGAGTTCTGCGAAAACTGAAGGAGGAACAAACTTCAAACTGATGGTGAAGCTGAGATAGAAGAATTGGTGCAACTGGAGCCAGCATTGTGGAGTAGAGGGTTAAGCCACCATCTGTGATGCCAAAATCCCGAGTGCTGGTTCAAGTCATGGCTGCTCCATTTCCGACCCAGCTCCCTGCTAGTGGCCAGGGAAAAGCAGTGGAAGATGGTCCAAGTGTTTGGCTCCAGCCACCCACATGGGAGACCTACATGAAGTTCCTAGCTCCGGGCTTCAGCTTAGGCAGCCCCAGCCATTGCCACCATTTGGGGAGTGAACCAACCAATGGAAGATCTTTCTCTGTCTCCCCCTCGCTCTAACTCTGCCCTTCAAATAAATAAATAAATCTAAAACAATAAAAGGGGGGGGGGGTGGAGGTGCCACTGCCTGCAGTGCCAGCATCCCATATTGGCGCTGGTTCAAGTCCCGGCTGCTCTACTTCTGATCCAGCTCTCTAATGTGGCCTGGGAAGGTGGTGGAAGAGGGCCCAAATCCTTGGGCCCCTGTACCCGCATGAGAGACTGGGAAGAAGCTCCTGGCTCCTGGCTTCGGATCAGCGTAGCATCAGCCGTTGCAACCATCTGGAGAATGAACCAACAGATGGAAGACCTCTCCCTCTCTCCTTCTCTTTCTGCCTCTCAAATAAATAAATCTTTCAGAAAAAAAAAAAAAAATTGGTGCAATCACTGATACTTTGTGCCAAGTTTATGGGGCCAATATCCTCTCCCTCCAAAATCAACAGTTTACAAACGGTTAGCTCACTTGAAGAAGGAACAAGAGAGACAATGCTGAGGTTAGAAGCTGAACCCCACAGCAGCAGACCATCCACAGCCATCTGGGAGGAGAAAACTAATCTTGGGCTGGCGTTGTGGAGTAGCTTAAGCCTCTGCTTGTGGGGCCAGCACCCCATATGGGCGCCGGTTCATGTCCCAGCTGCTCCTCTTTTGATCCAGCTCTCTGCTTATGGCTTGGGAAAGCAGTAAAAGATGGCCCAAGTGCTTGGGCATCTGCACCCATGTGGGAGACCCAGAAAAAGCTCCTGGCTTCAGATCAGTCCAGTTCTGGCCACTGCAGCCACTTGGGGAGTGAATCAGCTGATGAAGATCTCTCTTGTCTGTATCTCCCTGTCTGTAACTCTGCCTCTCAAGTAAATATATCTTTAAAAAAAAAAAAGGAAAAAGAAAAAACTAATCTTGTTCATGTCCTAACTGAAGAGAACCAACAATAAAAAGTCGAAACAACAGCCAACACTGCAGACATCAACTGGTTCAGCTTACACAATTCTGTCTGAAAAATTACAGTGGAGCAAACTTTCTGCTTGATGTGTGCCAAAACTGTTGCATCCAAATCAATCGCAAACAAGAGCAGAGCTCTCAATGGAAATTTTAAACAAGTGGGATGAAGATCTTGAAGCATTTCTTTAGAGAACTGTAAAGGGAGGGGAAACAAGGCTTTACCAGTACCGTCCTGATGACAAAGCACAATCAAAACAACAGAAACCAAGAGGGAGAAGTAGTCTAATCAGGGCAAAAGCAGAGTGGTCAAAACAGAGGTGACAGGAACAGTTAGAGTGCTTCAGGTATTTTGCTTGCTGACTTTCTGGAGAACCAAGAAAAATAATTGCTTATTAGGGGCTGGTGCTGTGGCGCAGCGGGTTAAAGTCCTGGCCTGAAGTGCCGGCATCCCATATTTGCGCCAGTTTGGGTCCTGGCTTTTCCACTTCCGATCCAACTCTCTGCTATGGCCTGGTTGAAAGCAGTAGATGGCCCAAGGCCTTGGGCCCCTGCACCTGCATGGGAGACCCGGAGGAAGCTCTTGGCTCTTGGCTTCTGATCAGCACAGCTCCAGCTGTTGTGGCCATCTGGGGAGTGAACCAGCGAATGGAAGACCTCTCTCTCTCTGCCTCTCCTTCTCTCTGTAACTTTGACTTTCAAGTAAATAAATAAATCTTTAAAAAAAATAATTGCTTATTAAACAATGCCTGGAGAAGGTTAGCAAAATTTTCACAGAAAAACACCTCCTGGTCAGCTTCATCAGAGTCCTCTACCATGACAAAACTTCTGTTCATTCCTCTCATTCAACAAGGGCAACTCTGCCAAAGTGTCAATGGGAAATCATTAGGCATCTGATATTTACAGCCCCCAGCTGGACCTCTGTGACCTCTTTTTGTTCCTGAATCTTAGAAAAAAATGCTTCCAGGGTGTGCATTGCCCTTCAGTTAACATAAAACAGCTGCAATGACACAGCAAAAGCTCTAGGGCGCCCAGTCGTTAGCAATGGACTAAATGGCTGCTTCTACTGCTTACAGAAGGACCCTGAACTTGTGGAGCTAACATTGAGAAATAAAGTCTATATTTTTTTAGTTTTATCTTTTAATTCCATTTTCTATGAACTTTTTAAGTCCCTCTACACAAAGCTCATGATTACCTCAGCTGACATATAAATCATTAGCAAAACTTTATTCTGGGTTCTTGGTGATTTTATGTTATATTCATCACAAACAAATCTTATACTAACTTAGCAATATGTTGGGGCCAGCGCTGTGACACAGTAGGTTAAAGCCCTGGCCTGAAGTACCAATGTCCCATATGGGTACCAGTTCAGGTCCCAGCTGCTCTGCTTCCAATCCATCTCCCTGCTAATGAGCCTGGGAAAGCAGTGGAGGATGGCCCAAGTGATTGGGCCCCTGCACCCACATGGGAGACCCGGAAGAAGCTCCTGGCTCCTGGCTTTGGATCAGCTCAGTTCTGGCTGCTGCGGCCATTAAGGGAGTGAATCAGTGGATTGAAGACCTGTCTCTCTCTTTTTCTACCTCTCTGTAACTCTTTCAAATAAATAAAATAAATCTTTTAAAAAAGAAAAACTTACCAATTTGCTGAGCATAATCTCGACTATAATAAAAAAGCAGTTCATTTTCAGGAGGGATGTCTTGGGAGGTACAGAAATAGATTTTTCCATCATGCGGATAAGCCACCAAATTCTGTTCTTCCCGGTTCCTAAGATATCATTAAATAGATCATATATATTTACTCTGAAATGTACACTAGAAATATCATATCTCCTTCTAGTAGAATCCTTATTGAAAGCTTGCACAGAACTATTCTCTGTGGATCATTCTGTAATTCCCTATCTTACATACTGGGAGGGACTTACAGATTCCTACTTCAGTACATTAGCTGATTATCTTTTACGGTCAGATAAAGTTTGTTATTGGAAGTAAAAAGTAAATAAAACAAAGCCTCAAAAAACAATAGGACAGGGCTAGCGCCATGGATCACTAGGCTAATTCTCTGCCTACGGCGCCAGTACCCTGGGTTCTAGTCCCATTTTGGGCGACAGATTCTGTCCTGGTTGCTCTTCTCTTTCAGTTCAGCTCTCTGCTGTGGCCCGGGAAGGCAGTGGAGGATGGCCCAAGTGCTTGGGCCCTGCACCCGCATGGGAGACTAGGAGGAAGCACCTGGCTCCTGGCTTCAGATCGGTGCAGTGCGCCGGCTGTAGCAGCCATTTGGGGGGTGAACCAACAGAAGGAAGAACTTTCTCTCTGTCTGTCTCTCTAACTCTGCCTGTCAAAAATAAATAAATAAATAAATAAAAGGACAAACAGCTAGGTGAACAAGAATTCACTCCAATAACAGCCTAGGAAGTTGACTAATAGCCAATATAAAGAGAAGGCATCAACTTGCAAATTCAATGATGATTAAATCATTTTTATTTCATTAGTAAGCTGAATAAGCAGCTCTTAAAAAAGGACAGTCTACCTGGCTGCTCCTCTACCAGTCCAGCTCTCTGCTGTGGCCTGGGAGTGCAGTGGAGGATGGCCCAGGTCCTTGGGCCCTGCACCCGCATGGGAGACCAGGAGGAAGCACCTGGCTCCTGGCTTCAGATCAGCGCAGCACGCAGGCCACAATGCGCCAGCCATAGCGGCCACTTGGGGAGTAAACCAACGGAAAAAGGAAGACCTTTCTCTCTGTCTCTCTCTCTAATTCTGCCTGTAAAAAAAAAAGGTCAGTCTTTTCTATTCTGATTTATACTCTCCATCAACCACTACCGGAGTGAAGAAAGTGAAAAGCCTTAGGTTTGAAGTATGACTAGATACCAGTGTAAACTGGCTCTTTTGGCTCTTCCCTACTTTCTATGAAGCTTCCTACTGAAAAATATCTGAATGGTAATTGTCTCACCCAAGATTACTCTTACCTGGCCTTGCGCACAAACATCATCCAATTACATTCATTTTCGTCAGTTGTAATGATGCAGAATTCTAAGACACCATTATGATATATCTGTCACCAGAAAACAAACACCATGTCAAATGAACTGACAGTGATAAAATATTAACGTAAATTTAAGCCAGTAATCATCTCATTTCCTCATTTTCCAGTATATAAAGTGCTGGCTGGAGAAGACCAAACACTGGCCTACTTCTCCTACCTCTGTCATCACCTACCACGCAGTAGACACTGGATAACGGAATTTCTACTATGGGCAGAGGACCATGCCTTCCCATTACTTTTCCCGTTAGACCAGGCATTCTTCTGTCTTCTACTTTGGACCTCAAAGTTACGGCCTCTATGACAGTGGCACCCTACCTCTCCAATTATCACAAGATTCACCTTCCTCTCACTTCAATTTTGCAAGCATCATTCCCAATTCATTGACTGAGATTCTATGTAAACATACGAACAGCAGTTTATGGAAAACAACAGAAATAATCTTAGCTTTTAATTCTAGAATTGTCCCCCAAACTGAATGCTTGAGGAATGGTTTAGTTGATTACAAAATAAGACTGTCAGGGCTGGCGCTGTGGTATAGTGGGTAAAGCTGCCGTTTGTGGTGCCAGGCGCAGGCCTAGGAAAGTAGAGGAAGATGGCCCAAGTGTTTGGGTCTCTGTGCCCGTGTGGGAGACCCAGAAGAAACTCCTGGCTCCTGGCTTCAGTTTGGCCCAGTTCCAGCTGTTGCAGCCACAAGGGGAGTGAACCAGCAGATGGGAGACCTCCTCCTCTCCTACCCCTCAGGTAACCCTGCCTTTCAAATAAATACATAAACCTTTTTTAAAAAAAAAATTAAGATTGTCATCATATAAACAAAGTCTTTGGCCTCAGATGCCATTAGTTAACTAAAATGTGTAAAATTATTAAAACCATTGGATTTTCTCACAAAACGGAGACTAAAACAGTTTATCCTATTTTCTTTCTTCTTTCTCTTTCTTTCCTTCCTTCTTTTAGATTTATTCATTATTTTGAAAGAGAGTTAGAGAGAAAAGATCTTCCATTTGCTGGTTCACTTCCTAAATGGCTGCAATAGGGCCAGGCCAGGCCAAAGCCAGGAGCCTGGAAGTCCATTCAGGTATCCAATGTAGGTGCAGGGGCCCAAGGTCTTGGATCATCTTCCACTGCTTTCCCAGGAGCACTAGCAGAGAGCTGGATTGGAAGTGGAGCAGCTGGGACTCAAACCAGCATCCATACGGGATATCAGCATTGCAGGCATTGCCTCTATCCACTGTGCCACAATGCCAGACTCAATCCTCTATTTTCGACAGCTGGTGTATCACTGTATAATCTGGCTACCAAGACTAACAGAAAGGATGTAATATTAAAGAAAATAGGTGAATGGCTCCTATCAGTTCTAGTTCATTTTGCTTTTGTTCTGTTTAAGATTTATTTATTTATTTGTAAGGCAGAGTTCAAGAGAGGCAGAGGCAGAGATAAAGAGAGGTCTTCCATCCATTGGTTCACTCCTCAAATGGCTTCAACGGCTGGAGCTGTGCGGATCCAAAGCCAGGAGCCAGGAACTTCTTCCAGGTCTCTCACATGGGTGCAGGGGTCCAAGGACTTGGGCCACCTACTACTGTTTTCCCAGGCCATAGCAGAGAGCTAGGTCAGAAGTAGAGCAGCTGGGACTCAAACCAGCGCCCATATGGGATGCTGGCACTGCAGGCAGCAGCTTTACTGCCACACCACAGTGCCAGCCCCTCTAGCTAATTTTGACTTTATCACTTTTTTATACCTCATCATAATAAAAACAGCAAAAAGTCACAGAGTCATCAATACTGACCTTCCAGATGTGGTTAACTGCCTTGTCTGTCCATTCTGCTACTTCCATGGAGTGACTCTGCTGGCCAATTAGAGGCCCAAAGCAAGTTCGCACAGGAATGGTTTCTCCAGTCCACACACCTATCAGTGGAAGGACACCAGGTACACAATCAATAATTTACAGGCAAGAATCTGAAGAACTAATATGCCAGCAATCCTGAGAGTTAGTTAGCCTTGTGGTTCTAGCCTATGAACATATAACATGTAATGAACAGATTAAATGGGGCTCAGAAGAAACACAGGGTAAGAACCAATATCAGAAACACCTGAAATTCTAGTTTTATACATAAGGAATATGACCATATCTTAAAATATATTATTTTGGAGTTAAAAAACAAGGAAGAAGAAAAAAAATCATTCCACCATAAAAATATAAAGAAGTTACTATTAAGTAAATCAAGCTTCTAAAAACTTCAGTGCTTAAACCACTGTTCTATGACATCTAAGCCCTTTAGCACTGTCAAACAACCTAGGCCAAAGCTGCAGCTGAAATAACAACATACCTAATTTCTTATTCTTTTTTTTGACAGGCAGAGTTAGATAGTGAGAGAGAGAGAGAGAGACAGAGGGAAAGCTCTTCCTTCCGTTGGTTCACCCCCACAAATGGCCACTGTGGCCGGTGCACCGCGCTGATCTGAAGCCAGGAGCCAGGTGCTTCCTCCTGGTCTCCCATGCGGGTGCAGGGCCCAAGCACTTGGGCCATCCTCCACTGCCTTCCTGGGCCACAGCAGAGAGCCCGACTGGAAGAGGAGCAACCGGGACAGAACCGGCGCCCCAACCAGGACTAGGACCCGGGGTGCCGGCGCCACAGGTAAAGGATTAGCCTAGTGAGCCACGGCGCCGGCCTCCTAATTTCTTATTCTTAAGAAATGGCACAGTAACTCAGAAGACATTTTAAATTCAAACACGAGTAAGTAGATTCTAACAGCCATATTCCTTAGTCCTAAGGAATATATAAATTTATATACCTTTTATAAGGTCAACAGTGGTGAATTTCCATGTTTCCATTTAAGAAATTAGCTTCAAGTGTTGTTAGAATAATTGTTGGTAAACAAGAGAGCTGAAAATAAGGTCTTCACAGACTTGGGCCAGATCCTCTCTATCCAATTTTGATTCTAAGAAAGGTCGAGTTTCCCGATAAACTTTCACCACAGACAAGACAAATACTCTCAACCTTACGCCATACACTGACATCAGAGATTATACGTATCCACTTTCATGACTCTGCCCTAGAGAGACGAGACCTGATGGGGCTTTATGGTTCCAAGTTGCTTACCAACTTCTGCTCCCACAATTGACTGGCGGAGGACAAGCTGCTTTGGGAGAGAAAGCCTCGCTCTGCTCTCTATTGGAGTGTCAGGAACAAAAGTCACTGGTCCATGATCAGGACAGTCTGAGGGATAGGCTCGGTCACACAGAGTACACCCTGCAGAGAGCAAATGTAAGAGACACAAATATGTTTCCTTCAAGCAGACTACCAGTTATCATGTGGTTTCTTATTGAAATGCAAATTCCTGGGGCTGGGGTGTGGCATAGAAGGTTAAGCATCCTCATGCAGTGTCTCATACGGGCACAGGTTGAGTCCCGGCTGCTCCACTTCCCATCCAGCTCTCTGCTGTGGCCTGAGAAAGCAGAAGATGGCCCAAGTGCTTGGGCCCCTGCACCCACGTGGGAGACCTGGAAGAAGATCCAGGCTCCTGGCTTCAGACCAGCCCAGCCGTTCATTGCTGTCTTTGGAGAGTGAACAGATGGAAGGTATCTCTGCTGTCTCTCCCTTTCTCTAACTGTGCCTTAAAAAAAAAAAAAAATCCTTGGACTCATCATACTATGAGAATGGATTCTCTCAAGAAAAGGAACCATCTCCAAATTCAATTTTCATACTGCAAAAAACAGTGTTTTCTCCAAAGATATACCAAAAATTATTAAGTGCATGAAAGATGCGTAAGATAATTAGTCACTAGGCAAATTAAAGCCACAATGAGATGTCACTTCACTCCCACTAGGATGGCTATCACAAAAAAGAAACTATGTATTAGCAAGGATGGGGAGAAACTGGAACCTTCACACGGTGCTGCTAGGAATGTAAAATAAAATGGTACAGCCACTTTGGGAACAAGTCCGGCAGTTCCTTAAGAAGTTAAACACAGCAACTCCACATTTAGATATATACCCAGGAGAACTGAAAACACGTCTATACAAACACTTGTACGTGAGTGCTGACAACAGCATTAGTCATCAGATCACAGGTGGAAGCAACGCAAATGTCCATCAGCTGGTAAGTGGATACATGAAACATGATACAGCCTTGTCATGGAATATTATTCAGCAATAAAAATGAAAGCACCGATACATGTTACACGACACAAATGAAGATCACACATACTACATACACCAAGTAAAGGAAGCCAGGCACACAAGGCTACACATCATGTTTCCATGTCTATGAAATATCGAGCACAGGCTAGCCCTCAAAGAAAGTAAACTAGTGGTTGCCTAAGAACAGAGAAAAGGAGGGGCCAGCACTGTAGTACAGCAGGTTTAGCAGCCATCAGCAGTGCCAGCATACCATATAGGCACTGGTTCGAGTCCCGGCTACTCCTATTCTGATCCAGCTCCCTGCTAATGCACCTGAGGAAGTAGCGGAGAAAAGCACAAGTCCTTGGCCTGGCCCAGTACTGGCCATTGTGGCCATTAGGGGAGTGAACCAGTGGATGGAAGATCTCTCTCTCTCCTCTTTTAAATAAATTTTAAAAAAAGTAGAGGGGACGGCGCTGTGGCATAGCGTGTTAAGCTGCCACCTGCACTGCTGGCATCCCATATAGGCACCGGTTCGAGACCCAGCTGCTCCACTTCCAATCCAGCTCTCTGCTATGGCCTGGGAAAGCAGTGGAAGATGGCCTACGTCCTTGGGCCCCTGCAACCACATGGGAGACCTGGAAGAAGCTCCTGGCTCCTGACTTCAGATTGGCACAGCTCTGGCCATTGCGGCCAACTGGAGAGTGAGCCAGTGGATGGAAGACTTCTCTCTCTTTGCCTCTCCTTATCTCTCTGTGTAACTCTGACTTTCAAATGAATAAATAAATCTTAAAAAAAAAAAAAAAGTAGAGAAAAGGAGGGGATGGGGAGTGACTAATGGGTATGAGGTTCCTCTAAGGAGTGATTACAATTTTTTTTTAAAGATTTATTTTATTTATTTGAAAGACAGAGTTACAGAGAGAGGTAGAGACAGAGAGAGAGGTCTTCCATCTGCTGGTTCACTCCCCAGATGGCCACAACAGCCAGAGCTGCACTGATCCGAAGCCAGGAGCTTCTTCCGGGTCTCCCATGCAGGTGCAGGGACCCAAGGACTTGGGCCATCTTCCACTGCTTTCCCAGGCCACAGCAGAGAGCTGGATCGGGAATGGAGCTGCTGGGTCTCGAACCGGTGCCCATATGGGTTGCCGGCGCTTCAGGCCAAGGTTTAACCTGCTGTGCCTCAGCGCTAGCCCCGATTACAATGTTTTGAAGTTAGATGGTTCACAGCCTTGTGAATATACTAAAACACATCAAATTGTATATATCATAATGTAAATTATACATTATTTTAAAAAGAGGTTCTGCTTACCCACTTAAGGAGTAACTGGCATATTTAGGCCACCTCTTTTGTTACATTAATGAGCCTTACACTAATTACATTCTTAGATTAAAATATTTTAAAATCATAAATGATACTTTGAAAGGTTAATGCCCCATACTGTCCTGAGCCTCCTCCTGTTCAGTCTGCTTTGGGGGCTCTTCCTCTGCTGCTGCACGTGCCATTTCTAACCCTCTGCTCAGTCCACACTGTGACTGGATGATTTCATCCCACTTACTCGGTCATAGCTAACATCTCAATGTTGATGATCCGTATTTCCAGACAGAGAGCTCTCTGCTAGAGTTCAGACACAGTTGAGTCTGACTTTTCCTTAGATATCTCTACCAGGTATCTTACAGACACTGACATCAACATGTCTAAAAACGGACTCGCCATCACTCCTTAAAAAAATCGCCTCATCCTGCACCTTTCATTATCCTATCTACCTAGTACCCCGTGCCGCAAACTAGGGTTTTCAACACCACCTCCCCGACCCCGCCACTTCATCTAACCAACAAGCCCTGAGTTCTCTGTAACGATGCTCTACTCTCCCTCATCCTAATTATCTCTACTACAGGCTAGAAACTCCTCTCTCAAATGACGGCACCACCTTCACAGCCTACATGCTTCTAGCAACTTCAGTCACTGCAGGAGAAACCAACCCCAACTCTCAGCTGGTCCTCAGAGAACCTTTGCATTCCGACTCCTATTTTTCTCATTGTGTGACCCCGCTCCTCATCACCTCCCTTTTTATGCTTCAGAAATTCTGAACCACTCATGGTTGCTTTAGTTCTATGTCTTACGGATGATAACTCCTGTGTTCCTGACTCCCAAATGCCTGCATCTTCCTTGCACACACGGAAGGTGGTAACAGGTACATCACCTCCTGGGGTTCAGGTCTTCCCCTTCAGGATACCTGAGCACAGCGTTTAACCATCGTACACTTACACTGTACTGCAATAGCTTGTTTACTTCCCTCTGCTTCCCATACGACTCTGGACTCCTTACAGGTTGAACTGCCTCTGGAGAACATTCTGTCCCTAGCATCTATCACAGAGGTTGGCGTGCACAACACATTTCCTGCATGAATGAAACACACAGTGACACCAACAGATGACTGTTTTTATATGATTCTTGTCCTTGCCCACTAAAAAAGACCTTCTACATGCCCAATTACAGTAATTTATATGCATTCTAACCAAAGGAAAAAAGTGCATTTATATCCACCTACATTTTCCCATAGGGCTATAAAAATAAAAATGATTTAATGTTTTGTGGGTCTTATATTGAAAAATATAAGATGTGTCACAGACTAGCTTTACTGAAGTGTACCGCTACAATTCTCTACATTGTCGAGCTAAGCTTAGCTGTAAAACACAGAAACGACCATTTCATGTTTCCTTTCTTTAGGAGGATGCAAACAAGAAGTATGCTGTGGGTTACTTCAAGGAAAGGCCCCACATTAGTGTAAACAACGGAGGTTCCGAAGTCTAGTTGCTTTCTCTACTTCCTTAGTCAATGCCAGATTTTGTGACTAACTTCTCAGGAATGACAGCCCCTTATACCAGCATTTCCACAAGAGAAAGGCTAAGCACACTCACAAACTGTAAACAAGGTTGCCATGTTTTCCTTGTTTGAATTGGAGTCTTCCATTTGCAGTGAAGGTGGTACAAAAGAAAGACTGTCTGAAGACACATCTACATGGCCTGTCCCCATAGCAACCTCCTGGCTGATGGAGGAAACAGCCACAGGTTCTAGGCTGAGGCCAACTTCATGGAGGGAAACGGATTCTAGGGAGGCGAGGTTGTGTGAGGTAGAGAGTGCCACGCTTACAGAGTTGGTGCTCATGGCCACGGTGTGGATGGAGTCACTGAGGGCACTGTCTGACATGCCGCTGACCCGACTTGAAATGTGGTCTGTCTCCATGACCACGGGGAGCTCCAGGCCATTGCCATGGATAGGTATCACACCACCATGTCCTACAGTGTCTGCTGCAAGGCTGCTGCTCACAGAATCCACAGACAGAGGTTCGTGACTTCTGGAGCCGTTTGGGATCTGGGGGTGCTCGCCCGCAACACCATCCATCGCAAGCTCCTCCGCCATTCCGTCTGTGGAGATCGGGCTGGTCACCCTGGAAACATTCTCCATGGTGATGGTTGTGTCCAAGGCCACCTCATGGCCATCGCTGGGGTGAAGACTTTGGGTGCCGTGTGTGTTCACAGAGCGAGAGTCTATCGAAACAATGCCTGGCTCTAATCCAACATTTCCATTGGACTGATAGGGATCTAGCGCTGAAGGATTATTGGCAATTGATAACGCTGTGTTGCCATCCACATTGATAGAGTTGGGATGGATGTACTGAGGAGGTGGTCTGTCAGCTAAATAAGACAAAATGCCTAAGAAATGGAAAAGGCGAGACATGAGAGAATTGTTAGCACATTGTTAAATACACGGAATTCAAGTTGCTATTTATAAGCTATTTTCCTTACAAATAAAAACTAAGTTAAAATAATCTCCTAATTCCTTAACCAATATGTACATACTTTATAAACAGCAACATACACATATCATAATTGAATTTTTACCTTGAAACTCAGAAATCCTAAAAAAACAACCCTTTGAAGCTGACTGGAAATTAATCATTTAAACACTGTTTTACTACATACATGGCTGCAATTCCTGAGTCCTAAGATGTTAAAGTTTGCTTTACAAGAACCATTTAAAAGGAAAAATGGTTTAAAAGATGTCTCATGTGAAAATAAAACTTAAATATGTTAAATCTAATCAATTTCAACTCATTAAACTATCACAGCACACTAAAGTATTCAAAGTAAGTCACAATCGTACCTGTGTTATAAAAACGAAACAAATTTGAAAACTTGTACTTTTGAGAGTGTGGTGAAACAGTCTTTTTTCCTTTTTTTACTTATTTGACAGGTAGAGTTAGAGAGAGAGAGAGAGAGACAGAGATACAGAGAGAAAGGTCTTCTTTCAGTTGGTTCACCCCCCAAATGGCCACTACGGCTGGTGCTGCGCCGATCCGAAGTCAGGTGCAGATGCCCAATCACTTGGGCCATCCTCCACTGCCCTCCCGGGCCACAGCAGAGAGCTGGACTGCAAGAGGAGCAACTGGGACTAGAACCCGGTGCCCATACGGGATTCTGGCACCACAGGCGGAGGATTAGCCAAGTGAGCCACGGCGCCAGCCCCATGAAATGGTCTTAAATGCATAGCCAGTGGGAGTATAAATCGCTGAAACCCCTTTGAAAAATGTGTACATTAAGAACAAAAATGCTAATGTTCTCTTGTACAAGAAATTGCATTTGCAATATCTTCCGTAAATGCATTGTGCAAATATTATTGGCAAAGACATTCAGCAGAGCATTAGTTACAATAATAATAAAAACCTAGAAAAAACAAACTGCGCAAGAATAAAGACTGTAAAATAAACCAGGAAATATCCATTCAATAGAAAGCAACATGTCATTAAAAAGGATAACTGTGCAAACCAGCAAGGGAAAACAACTGTAAAAGCAAAGAAAAATAATAATAATAAAGGAAAGATGAAAACTGTATGGAAAATGCGGTCTTTCTTTAAATTGTATTTTAAAGTTTTTTATTTATATGAAAGGCAGAGAGACAAAGGGTCTCCTACACATGAGCAGGGAGTTGAAATCAGAAGCAGAGCCAGGATTCCAACCCAGGCACTCTGTCATGGGATGCATGTGTCCCAAGTGTCTGACCTGCTATGGCAAATGCCTGCCCCAGGACACAGCCTCAGTTATGACAAACAGTAAAAACTCACACACCCAAATAAAAGAAGGAAGTACACCAAAAAAGATGGGTGGATGACTGGGAGTGGTTCCCTGTCCTCTTTCTTTGCTAAATTGTCTGAAATGAATATATAATATTTTTATACCAGAGAAAGAATTCAATAAACTTTAAAAAACAATGACATCCTAGCAGGACTGGTAGTTGGTAGGAACAACAAGCATAACTGCAGAACAGGAGAAAATGTTTCTGTGAATGAAGAAATGATCTTAGTCAAACTACTGCATTAGTAATGTGTTACATGCACATCCTAAGAGGAAAAGTACACAAATATAAACAAAGCTTCCCCTCCCCAAGAGATTAATATCTAATAGACAAACAGGAAGAACTGTTACTCAATTAAGAAGAGAAGTTACAAACTGTAACACGTACCGGGTAGAATAGTCCTGAAGTAACTGCTCTCCAGGTGAGGGTAAGGTGGTGGAGGTAGGGTATAGTTCCTTTCAGGTAACCCACACATCACCCCTCGATCGCCAATGCCCATCGGGAGCATCAGAGACAAAGCGGAAGGCAGAGAACTCAGGGAGGGACCCAGGTTTGGAATTGCCACTGGCAGGCCTACAAAAAAAATTTTTTTTTCTCAAAAAGAAAGTACTGAAAAATTGTATTAACAGTGGCTGAACTCCTAGAAAGGTTTCTGCAAATGGATAGAAGTCTTTCCTAGTAGCCCTTTTTATCCCTAGATAGAGTTATAAAAACATCTACAAACAGGGCTAAACAAAGTATTAGTTCTCAAGTTACTTTTAAAATGTCAAGTTGATCTTCCAGTTGCCAATACTGGTCCTGCACAACAAAACATTTCATCTATGATTAAAAACCTAGGGCCAGTGTTGTGCAGCATGTTAAGCCAGCATCCCATATGAGCAACGGATCATGTCCTGGCTGCTCCTCTTCCCATCCAGCTCCCTGCTAATGTGCCTGGGCCCCTGCACATGGAGTTCCAATGCTCCTGGCTTTGGCCTGGTCCAGTCCTGGCCATTGTGGCCATCTGGGGAGTGAACCCAGTGGATGGAAGATCTTGCTTGCTCTCTGTGTAACTCTGCCTTTCAAATAAATAAATAAATCCTTAGGAAAAAACTTAGTTTAAAAATTATATACAGAACAATGCAAAGAACATAAAGTGTTCAGGAGCAGTCCTTGAGTAAATGACATTTTTTTTTAACTTTATTTACCATTTTATTTATTTAAGATTTGAAAGAGTTAGAAAGAGAGAGAGAAAGACAAAGAGATCTTCCATTCGCTGGTTCACTCCCTACATGGCCACAATGGCTAGGGCTAGGCCAGGCTAAAGCCAGGAGCCAGGAGCTTCTTCCAGGTCTTTCACGTGGGTGGCAGGGGCCCAAACACTTGGGCCATCCTCTTCTTTTTCCCAGGCCATCAGCAGGGAACTAGATCAGAAGTGGAGCAGCTGGGACACAAACCAGCACCCACACAGGATGCTCGCATCATAGGTGGTGGTGGCTTTGCCCACTACACCACAATGCCAGCTCCTATGTTTGCCATTTTAGATGAAAATATTTTCTTCAAAAAAAATTTCACAGCTATGCTTCTACTTGGAAAATAATTTCAAGTCATATGTAAAACTGTACATATTCATTTTCATAGTCTACACTTCACAATTAATAAATTTAAATTTTAGATTATATCTACTTGCCAAAAGCTGCAGTGACTCGTACTGTGCCTAAGTAGCATAATGAATACTCACCAACTTGGCAGTACTGATTTGCATATTTTTACCAGGGGCAATTTTTTTACATTTTTGATATTTATTTTATTTATTTGAAAGACAGGGTTACAGAGAGAGACAGAGAGGTCTTCCATCCATTGGTGCTCTCTCCAAATATCTGCAACAGCCTGAGCTAAGCTGATCCAAAGCCAGGAGCTTCTTCCAGGTCTCCCACAGGAGTGCAGGGGTAAAAGCACTTGGGCCATCCTCTGCTGCTTTCCCAGGCACATTCGCAGGGAGCTGAATCAAAAGTAGAATAGCCAGGACTTGAACCGGAGCCCATATGGAATGCAGGTGCTACAGGCCAGGGCTTTAACCTGCTGTGCTACAGTGCCAGCCCCCTGGAGGGGCAATGATTTTTTAATAAGCTTTCCTCCTTAGTAAAAATGTACATTTTTAAAAAGGAATGCCTAAGAGACAACTGTATTAACAACTAATAATTTTAAAGATTTTCTTTTACGGGACTTAAGGAATGTGAAGTGATCCTAGTTTAGATCAGTCTTGCACTTAGCCTCGCCGTTAAGACAGTTCAGGTGCCCACGGCCCACACTGGAGTACCTGTGTTTGACTCTCAGCTCCAGCCCCTGGCTCCAGCTTCCTGCTAATGCCCACCTTGGGAGGCAGCAGTGACGGCTCAAGCAGTTGTGTCCTTGTCACCCAGGCGGGAGAACTAGACTTGAGTTCCCGGCTCCCAGCTTCAGCCCGAGTAAGGGCTATTGTGGGCATTTGGGGAGGAAGCCAGACGACTGGAGGACACTCACTTGCTTTCCACGCTTTTTCCCCCTTCTATTTCTGATTCCAAAATAGGTAAAATTTAAAATAAATACATAAAATACCACCCAGAATTAGCTCCTATTTTAAGTCCAATTATTACAATGTCACAGATACTTATCAACAGGTTACTCATTTTAACAGGAAATGAAAATGAAACTAGGCAGAAAAAAATGGTTTTAAAAGTACAGCGAGCCGGCGCCATGGCTTAACAGGCTAATCCTCCGCCTTGCGGCGCTGGCACACCAGGTTCTAGTCCTGGCTGGGGCGCCGGATTCTGTCCCGGTTGCCCCTCTTCCAGGCCAGCTCTCTGCTATGGCCCGGGAAGGCAGTGGAGGATGGCCCAAGTGCTTGGGCCCTGCACCCGCATGGGAGACCAGGAGAAACACCTGGCTCCTGGCTTTGGATCAGCACGATGCGCTGGCCGCAGCGGCCATTGGAGGATGAACCAACGGCAAAAAGGAAGACCTTTCTCTCTGTCTCTCCTCTCTCACTATCCACTCTGCCTGTCCAAAAAAAAAAAAAAAAGTACAGCGATGGGGAAGAATGAGTTTTTCCTGCTCTGTCCTTCTGAGTACTGAGGTTCATGGGGACTTCCACACAGGAGCTGTCTCTGGTATCACCTCTTCCCCAGAACACGAGTGACTTTAACTGATTCCCTTCTATTAATCCAGGGACAGAGAGCCAAGGTAAGCGCCAAACGGGTCACCCTAGATAAAAGGCCAAGTCTACTACAGCTCTGGACAAAAGGCTACCAACCCAAAAGAGACCACGAGAAACAAGCGCTTCTCCCTAGAACTGCAGATGCTACAGACGCCTCCTTCCATTCTGGGCCACCTGCCCTGCATGACTGACTGCCTGACTTCTCCCTTGCCCCTTAAGAGTGCACTGGCTTCCTCCAGGCTCCATGCAGTGGATCCCCCGACCACCTACCTGGGGCAGGGATGGCACTGTGCGTGGGGGAGGCAGCCAGCCCCAGGTGACTTCCTGAGACTGGCAAGGCGTTGCTCACAGAGGATGAAGTCAGCTGCTCCATCCCCACTGGGCTCAGGTTCATTTCATTCATCCTAGGAAACAGAAATACAAAAGGTTAGGCAACAGAATGACGTTGGTGACTGTGTTAAGATACTACAGAGCCTGAGTCACTGGGGATAGAGAAAAGAGGCTTGAGCAACTGTGCTCACAACTCTCGGAGACAGCCAGTGTCACAGTCTAACCAGCAAAGAACTGGGAGTCAGAGACGGGAACTATCTCCAGTCAACATCATAGAGCAGGAACAGGATTTGACCTGGGGTCTGTCTTGTTCCAAATCCACTGCACACCATATAAAGCAATGCTTAGACCACACGGGCAATGACCGTTTTTTAGAATCACTCAAGCATTCCCTTTGACAACATCTATCTTCTCCAAGAGCTTATTACTTCAAACCATTGCTTTTTTAGGCAGCCTGTCTTAATCTACTTTAAGAACCTTAACTGATCTAAACTCCTTACCAGGAGTTGAAGCAATAATGAATCTGATTCAGATTATTAGTGGTATAATGAGGGTTGGCATTGTGGTACAGGTTAACCCTGGGACACAGGCATCCCATACGCGCACTGGTTCAAGTCCCAGCTGTACCACTTCCGATCCAGCTCTCTACTATGGCCTGGGAAAGCAGTGGAAGATAGCCCAAGTCCTTGGGCCCCTGCACCCAAATGGGAGGACCCACAAGAAGCTCCTGGCTTTAGATCAGCGCAGCTGCGGCATTGCAGCCATCTGGGGAGTGAACCAGCAGATCGAAGAGCTCTCTCTCCCTCTGCTCTCCCTGTAACTCTGCCTTTCAAATAAATAAATAAATAAATCTTGAGAGAGAGAGAGAGGGAGGAGAAAGAGGGAGAAAGAAAGGAAGGAAGGAAGGAAGGAAGGAAGGAAGGAAGGAAGAAGCAGTTCAGTGGAAGAGCACAGAACATCCTGCAAAACACATTTCAAAAGTGCTTAAATCTACAGACCACACTCGTCAGGCTGAAGAATAGAGGAATCTTTTCTATACAATCCAGCTTGCACAGCAGTTACAGGGGGCTTTCAAAAGGTTCACGGAAACATGGAGCTAAAAGAGAATGCCGATTTTCCACAAACTTTTTGAGGTCCCTTTGTAAAAAAGTCTCAAGAATAAATAACACTGATTTGAAAACAACATTACGGAGGTTATTATCAAAAAGTGTTCCAAGTCAGAATTGAGAGGCTTCTGTCTTAGAGCTGTCTTAATCCCGAGAGGCTAGCCAACAGGCTACCCAAAGGAGGCCTCTCACAACCTCCAAGATCCCAGGCATCTGGGGGGTGAATCTGTGGGCATGAGCTTTTTCTGCCTCAAACATAAAAATAAATAAAACTACATACTCCTCAGCAGTGATAGCAAGTCTAAATAGGTTTTTTTTTTTTTTTTTTTTTTTCTTTGACAGGCAGAGTGGATAGTGAGAGAGAGAGAGACAGAGAGAAAGGTCTTCCTTTTTGCTGTTGGTTCACCCTCCAATGGCCGCTGCGGCCGGCGCATCATGCTGATCCGAAGCCAGGAGCCAGGTGCTTCTCCTGGTCTCCCATGCGGGTGCAGGGCCCAAGCACTTGGACCATCTTCCACTGCCTTCCCGGGCCATAGCAGAGAGCTGGCCTGGAAGAGGGGCAACCAGGATAGAATCCGGCGCCCCAACCGGGACTAGAACCTGGTGTGCCGGCGCCGCAAGGTGGAGGATTAGCCTGTTAAGCTACGGCGCCGGCCCTAAATAGGTTTTTAATTCTGAAAAAATGGCAATGCTATTAACCAGCCAACCTGAAAATAACAACAGCTAACATTTATGACCCTAACCACATGCTAGGCACTGGGCTAAGTGGTTCACAGGTAACTCGCTCTCCTAATCCTCCCTAACTACTGTGAGGTGGGTACGATTCTTCCTTCTACTTTCAAGACAAGGAAACAAAGGCTCAGAGACGCTAAGAAACTCAACCTAAGATCTCACAACTAGTAAAGAGGCACAGCTAGGATTTAAATCCAGACCTACCTCATTTAAGACACCCAAGCTCTTAACAACAATCAGGAAAAGAAAAACCACAGAAGTATCTTGCCTTTCACACAGTCCCAACACAAGAGCACCTTTTTATATTGTGAGGTATACGTCAAGCCCCACACACACCTGCTTCCTGTACATCCACAGAATTCACCCTTATTCCTGGCCATTATGTCATAAAACTAAGCTCTCAGACATCATAAAGAACACAAGGCCAACCTAGGTCACAAGTGGCCCTCTCAAGTACTCTGATTGGCTGGAATAATGCCAACTCTCATCCTTACCTGAAAGACAGGTAAAAGCACACAGGAAATGAGGTGCACCTTATGAGGGACAGCACACCACAGCAGCATCTTATTAGGCTGGCAAACAATGAAAACAAATCCTCGTAGCCTACAGAAACCGGACCTACCTTCATTTTGAAAGGTTCTGGGCTTGACCTAATTTAAAATGGACTTTTCCTATAATGTTTTTATAGCTACACCCATAACTACAACACTAATATCACTGGAGCCATAATGCCCTACAACAAATTGGTTATGATCATTTTAAAATGTCCATCCAAAGTCTCTAGTTTCAACCCCCCCCCCCTTCAGAAAACTTCTGAGTATCCATCTGTGTACCTAATCTCCAGATAAAGATCAAAATGGTGTTTCAAGGCTGCCTCCTAAGCCTTCTCAAACCAGTTCAAACCAGAGTTGAATGTGAGAGGCTCAGCAGATTTCTGCTTGGTTGGGAAGTCGCTAAAATGTGATGACTTCAGCAGCCACAAACCAAAGGTAACTAAGCAGTACCCCAGAGAGCGGGCGGAGGATGAGGAGGAAGCAGCACAGGCTCCTCTGAGGATTTTCTCATGCCAAGGCGCTCGTCTCTTCTTAGCCACTTCTCTCACACAGAGTCTAAGAAGCAATCCGGGAAGGTCTGGGATCATCACGCGGTGGGCAGCTAAACCATTCCTGCAAACTTCCACAGCTTCTGCCTTTCTAACTGACCTCTGTAGCCATTTCCCCAGTCGCTGACTCCACAGCTTTTCCTTAGAGTAAGAAGCTAACTGAAATGTGGCCACTTTGCAGAATGCAAGTTTCAGTCATTTCAAGGAACATATGTTTGATCTTCCTCATTCTAACCCTGCAGCCTTTGAAAGGGTCCTGGAAAAAAAAAAAAAAAAAGATTTCTCTGTTTTGCTTCTGTAGGGGTCCTGGCCCAGTTTCTCACGGTGCTTTTAAAACATCCACACGAAGTTCGCCGAGTTAAGGGCTTCATTTGCCCACTCTATCAACCCAGCCACGTGGTCAGCAGGGAAACTCAGAGCCAGGCGTGCTGATGAGATTAAAAACCACTCTGGAATCCAGGTAAAGAGAGGACTAAACACTCAGACACAGGCACAAAGGCGTGGACCAGCTAACAATAAAACCGTGGCTATCTGGAAAAAATATTCATATTTCAACCCAACCGTTTCTGGAGTCCTCGCTTCCTACAAACTTATTCGCAAAAAGCACCTGTAAACTTCCCAATGGCACCAAAAGAAAAAAACAAAAACAAAAACAAAAACAAAGGCATCCACCCTGGCCAGTCGTTCCCCGTACTTTTCCCCAAGATGTCGCCGGCGCTGACCCCACCTGCCTACCCACCTGTGATGCACCTGCTTGGGGCCAAGTGTCAGAGAACAGAGCGCTCGGGCGGCGGGGAACCGGCATGGGGCGCTGCCTTCCAGGCTCACGTGCTACCGCATCTTGCTTACGACCGCTGCACAGCCGCGGCCAGCCGTCCTCGGGGCCGCCCGGGGCCGCGCAGCGTCGCCCGAGGGCCGGCGGGCGCGCACCGCGCCACGGGCTGGGGCATGCCGCGGCTCCCTCGAGGCCTGTCCTGCGGAAGCGTCGGACCGGAGGCCGCCCAACCTGGGGTGGGTGGGGACAAGAGCGGTCACCAAAGGCTGCAGGGCCGCAGGCCCGGCCCCCCTCGCCCCCGGGGCTGCAGGCCCCGCTGCCCGAAGGCCGCAGGCCCGCCCGGGCCCGCACGCAGCCCACCTGCCGGCCGCGCGGGGGGCGCGCGCGCCTGCCCCACCGCTTTGTTCCTCATCCGGACGGCGCTCGCCCGAGAGTCCTCCCCGCCCGCTCGACCCCCGCGGCCCGAGGGCCGCTGGCCTAACGTTTCCCTCCCGGCCCCGCCCGGCCCGCCGCCTCGTCCGGAGCGCACCCTCCGCGGCGCGTTTCCGGCTCCTCAGCCACTCGGCGCGCCCGCCGCTCCGCCCCCCGTGCGCGCGCCCCTCCCCGCCGCGCCCCGCCAGCCGCCCGCGCGCGCCTCTTCGCCCCACCCCCAGCCCGACCCGGCCTCGCGCGTGCGCACCGCAGGGACCCGGCCGGGAGACGCTCGCGCCGGAGCGCCGCTTCTCGATCAGGCCCGGACGAGTCGAGCGCCGAGCGGTCGACCCTCGGTTGCTAGGCGACCGAGGCTGCTGTGGGACGCCGCCGGGGCGGCTCTGCACGCCGGGGTGTGTCCTGAGGCCTCTAAGTCCCGCAGATTCGGGGTTTCAGTCGTGGAATGCCCCTACTAGGGGTCCACGGAAGACCCCAAAATTTTCAAAATAGAGGACTTAGCCCAGGAAATCGGCAGCGTTACCCAGGGGGAATTGGGTTCTATCCCGGATGTTTCCCGCCATATGTTACACTTGCAGACTGACTAGTTTCCCTGATGTGCATCCTAAACGATGGCGTCCGGGGGGGGGGGGGGTTGTACAAATTTCCTTCTCCTGTTTTCCTTCCCCTCTGTGTCCTGCTAAGCCCTGCTAACCGCTGGGCGTACTGGGAGTGGTCCCAAGCCCGGGGGGTACAGCAGGCGGCCTGGCGACGCAGTCCCGGGAAACCTGTCATTTAGAAACATGTATTGAATGACGCCCAAAAACGGGGATAGAGGCGGGGGCACAGCCGCTTAAGCGGCTGCAGGAGACGCTCGCGTCGCAAGGCCGAGGGCCTGTCTCCAGTCCCAGCGCCTCTCCGCTTGGGATTCAGCTTCCTGCTGATGTGCCTGGAAGGAACGGACGGTGGCTCAAATGACGGGCCACTGCTACCCACGTGGGAGACACGGACTGAGTTCTGGGCTCCTAGCCCTGACTGATGCCGGCATTTGGGGAGTGCCCCGGCAGCTGGAAGATCTCTCGCTTGCTCGCTCGCTCGCTCAGCCTTTCACATTGTAGATAAATAAACTTAGAGAGAGAGAGAGAGAGAGAGAGAGAGAGATTCGAAACAAGACACAGGTCCTGACTTGTGACAGTGTGCAGACCAGGGATTTTTGAAGTCAGTCTGAAGCCAACGTTGTGGCGCAGTGTCTTAGCGGCTGCCTGCGATGCTGGCATCACATACTGGAGCACTGGTGCCACATCCCTTGTCCTCCACGTCCCATCCGGCTCCCTGCCATGTGCCTGGGAACGCACTGGAAGATGGCCCAAGTACATGGGCCCCTGCCACCCACCGCCATCTGGGGAGTGAACCAGCAGGTGGAAGATCTCTCTCTCTCTCTCTCTCTCTCTGTCACTTTGCCTTTCAAATAAAATTTTTAATAAAATTCAATCTAATGTGAAAGGGCAAAGGCACAAGGTTTGGGACAACAGTCAGGAGTGGTATTAACTCCTTGATGTTGGCAGGTCACCTCGATTTTACTTCCTTGTTGACACAAATGGAAGTCTAAATCAACAAAGTCAGATTTTCAGAAGTCAGCGAGAGACAGTGTGCCATGAAATGTCACATCCAACCTGGGGCCTAGAGACTGGTGACGTATCCTATCAATGACTGTGTTATGGTTTTATTGCCTGTTCTTTCTGAACAGTTTTTTTTTTTTTTAAGATTGATTTATTTACTTGAAAGTCAGAGTTACACGGAGAGAGAAGGAGAGACAGACAGACAGAGAGAGGTCTTCCATCTGCTGGTTCACTCCCCAACTGGCCACAATGGTTGAAACTGCACTGATCTGAAACCAGGAGCCAGGAACTTCTTCTGGGTCTCCCACACAGGTGCAGGGGCCCAACGACTTGGGCCATCTTCCACTGCTTTCCCAGGCCATAGCAGAGAGCTGGATTGGAAATGGAGCAGCCAAGACTCAAGCTGGCACCCACATGGGATGCTAGCACTGCAGGCGGTGGCTTTACCCACTACGCCACAGTGCCGGCCCCTCTGAACAGCTTTATTAATTTCAAATGTAGCGGATACATGAATAGAGACAAGACACCAAGGCCAGCCTTAACTTATTATGCTGGCGTAAGACTCAGTGGGATTCAGATCCAAAACGGCTGAGCAGGAACAAGGAGAACTAGTTTTTTGTTTGTTTGTTTGTTTTGTTTTGTTTTTTGACAGGCAGAGTGGACAGTGAGGGAGACAGAGAGACAGAGAGAAAGGTCTTCCTTTTCCGTTGGTTCACCCTCCAATGGCCGCTGTGGCCGGCGCATCTCGCTGATCCGAAGGCAGGAGCCAGGTGCTTCTCCTGGTCTCCCACGGGGTGCAGGGCCCAAGCACTTGAGCCATCCTCCACTGCACTCCCAGGCCACAGCAGAGAGCTGGCCTGGAAGAGGAGCAACTGGGACAGAATCCGGCACCCCGACCAGGACTAGAACTTGGTGTGCCGGTGCCGCTAGGCGGAGGATTAGCCTGTTGAGCTACAGCACCAGCCCAGGAGAACTAGTTTCTTATATATGTGTTAGTTTGTGTGTCCCTTATATGACGACATGCATACATTTGATTGGATGTTCTAATGGGGGGGCACAGGAATTGATACACTGTTGCCATGCGTACATAGTTGAAGCTATAGGTCTGACAACAGTTAACACCATTGCTCTTTACTCAGGCAGAACCTGAAAAGGTTACAGTTGGAGCACTCCCAGGCAAGCAGAAAGAGACCACATTTCATTTCCTGGGTAAGTTTCTTTTTCATTGGTCAGATCTTGAGGGGTGGCCTCTGCCACACAGAGGTGTATATAAAAATCAAGACAGATAAACATGGAGGTAAAACTGAAATCCTTACAGAAGCCAGTACAGCAGAAAACCTTTGTGACCTCGATAGGACACACAAACCACTAAAACAATTGACAAATCTAACTTTATCAACATTAAAACTGATTGTCTTGAAATGTCTACAATATAGGAGCCAGCCTTGTGGAGTAGAGGGTGAAGCTGCCGCCTGCGGTGCTGGCATCCCGTTTGGGCACCAGTTCAAGTCCCAGCTGCTCCACTTCCGATCCAGCTCTCTGCTGTGGTCTGGGAAAGCAGTGGAAGATGGCCCAAGTCATTGGGCCCCTGCGCCTGTGTGGGAGACCCAGAGGAAGTTCCTGGCTTCTGATGAAAGATCTCTCTCTCTCTTTCTGTAATCTGCCTTTTAAATAAATAAATATTTTTTTAAAAAAAAGTACAAACACTATAGTTCAGCAGAAATATAGGCGAGGGCTATAAACAATCAAATGAAAAGATGTCTGTTTCACTCACATACAGTAAATTTTAAAATAATCACAAATCATTAAAGCCACAGTAGTATCTCACTCTTAAAAATCTGATAAAGATTTAGAACCAAGTCTGACCAAAAACAAAAAAAACACAAAAAACAAAAAAACTATATGTGTAGCAAAACTGATATGCACAGGCACTCTTGTTTTTGTTTTGATTTCTTTCTGAGATAACATTTGTAACTCAGATTATACTCACTGGCTTAATGCACCACTAAGTACATAATTCTAACTAAACTAACTAACTAAAGAGAGAGTTCCGCTAGTAAAAATTCCATAGTTCAGCAAAAATAGAGGCCAGAGGTATAAACGGTAATCAAATTTTTTAAAATGGGACGAAAGTATTTAAACACCCACTTCAGCAAAGAAGATATGCGGATAGCAATTAAGCACAAAAAGATGTGCAACTTCATTAGCCACTGAGAAAATGCAAATCAAAACACAACGAAGGGTGTGGGCGGTCAGCCTAGCATTTAAGATGCCAATTAAGATACCCACAGCCCACACTGGAGTGGCTGGGCTCAGTACCCCTCTGACTTCTGACCTCGGCTCCCTGCTGATGCAGACCCTGGGAGGCAGCCTTGATGGCCCAGGCTGTTCAGCTCTTGCCACCTGTGCGGCTGGTTCCCGCACAATCCCCGACTTGCAGGCATTTCGGGAGTGGGCCAGTGGATGGGAAATGTCAGTCTCTGTCTCTCTTGCTCTGTTTCTCAGATAAATAAAATGAAAACACAGTGAGCTAACACAGCTACTAAAATGACTAAAGTTAAAAAGACCAATTATAGGGGCAGGTGCTGTGGCCGCACTAGGGTAAGCTTCTGCCTGTGGTGCCCACATCTCAAGTGGGTGCCTGTGAGGGTCCTGACTGCTCCACTTCCAATCCAGCTCCCTGTTTAATTGCCTGGGAAAGCAGTGGAAGATGGCCCAAGTGCCTGGACTCCTGCATCCATGTGGGAGACCCCAATGAAGCCCCTGGCCTCTGGCTCCTGGCTTTGGCCTGGCCCAGTGCCGGCCAATGTAGCCATCTGGGGAGTGAACCAGTGGATGGAAGACCTCTCTCTCTCTCTCTCTCTCTCTCTCTCTCTTGCTCCCTACTCCGTAACTGACTTTCAAAATAAATAAACAAATAACAGTAATAATAAAGACCAACTACAACAAGTGTCAGTGTTGATATGGAGCAACTGGGATCCTCATTATCTGCTGGTGACAATGCAAACTGCTGGGGTCACTTTAGAAAACACCTTGGCAGGGACAGGCATTTTGCAGCATCTTTGGGTTAAGTTGCCCCTTGGGGCACCCACATCCCATAATGAAGCGCTGGTTCCAGTCCCAGCTGCTCTGCTTCCGAGCTAGCCCCCTGTTAAACTCCTGGAAAAGCAGCAGATGACGGCTGGAGCGCTGGGTCCCTACTCACTCATGTGGGAGGATCCACATGGGGCTCCTGGCTCCTAGCTTCAGCCTGGCCTGGCCAGCTCTTGTGCCCTTTCTCTGTCCGTCTCTCCCTCTCTCCCTGTCACTCTTTTTGAAAAATAAAATAGAATGAATTCAATCTTTAAAAAAACGAAACAACATGCAATTTCTTATACCATATAAGTCAGTAATTACATTCCTGGGTATTAAGGGAAATAAAGACACGGGTTGTAGGAAAATATTTGTACACAAATGCTCATAGCAGCTTTATTTGTAATAGCCCCAAACCAGAAACAATCCCAATGTCCATCAGCTGGAGAAGGAATAACAATTACAAGGCACCTGTACAGTGGAATTCTGCTCAGCAACAAAGAGTGAGCGACTGACACACGGATGGAGCGCAAATGCCTCATGATGCTGAGTGCAAACCAGCAGATACGAAGGACTGCATATCACAGGAGGCCAATTTTATGCAATTCTAGGAAAGAGAAAACTACAGTGATAGAAAGCAGATATGTGATGGTCAGGTGCCGGGGACGAGTTAAGGGGATGAGGTCGCCTACCCAGGGCCGTAAGGGAACTCCCGGGGGGATGGAGATGGTCTCAGCCATGGCAGAGGTTACCTGACTGCATTTCATAATCATCGATGAGTGAGGCTGGCACTGTGGCGCAGCAGGTAAAGCTGCCGCCTGCAGTGCCGGCATCCCATATGGGTGCCAGTTTGAGCCTGGCTGCTCCTCTTCCGATCCAGCTCTCTGCTATGGCCTGAGAAAGCAGTAGAAGATGGTCCAAGTCCTTGGGCCCCTGCACTCACGTCGGGGACCCAGAAGAAGCGCCTAGCTCCTGGCTTTGGATCAGTGCAACTCCAGCCATTGTGGTCATCTGGGGAGTGAACTAGCAGATGGAAGGTTTTAATTTATGCCTATTTTTTCTGGGTTTGGAGAATTATTCTGTTGACAATTTATTTGATTGCATAACCTCTGGCCAGCCATGTCAGAATGGTCCTCATTAGGGGCAAGTGTTTGGTCTAATAGTTAAGATGGTAGGTGAGACGCCCACATCCCATATGGCAGCACCTGGGTCTGAGTTCTGGCTCCAACTCGCGACTCCAGATAATAGACTCTGGGTTAACTCTCCACGAACTCTGGGAGGCAGTGGGAGGCTCCAACGATTGGGTTCCTGCCTGTTCCTGGCACTTGAGCATTTGGGGGTAAACCAATGAAAGGAATCCATCTCTCTCTGTCTCCCTGTCTCGCCCTGCTTTTCAAAATAAACTAATTTTTGAAAGAATGGTCTTCATCAGAGACAGGAAATAGAGTCAGGAATGAATGCATTTTTGTCCTAGGGTTGACCACACTTTGAGGTTAATTTAACGGATGCGTTCTAAGCCAATTTAGAGGTCACCAGGGACCAACCTTAAACTACCATACTTCTCGAACGACACACAAAGGAGGGTGGAAACTCCAGAGGGAGCGATGAGAACACTGTTGACGTCCTCCTGAAATCCCAACAGTGATGGGAGAAGGAGCTGGAAAGGAAACTGAAAATTTGCCTCTGGGGAAGATTCAAGCGGTTTTTAGGATGGGTTTTTACCAGCTCTTCAAAGAACAGACTGAAGATGGACAAGTTTAAGATGCGAATCACGTTTGAGAAGAACAGACAAAAACAGTAATCAACTGTAGATATATATGACTTTAAATTTTGCCTTATAGGAGCCTGTGCTGTGGCACAGTGGGTTAAAGCCCTGGCCTGAAGCGCCGGCATCCCATATGGGTGCTGGTTCTAGTCCCGGCTGCTCCTCTTCCAATCCAGCTCTCTGCTATGGCCTGGGAAAGCAGTGGAAGATGGCCCAAGTCCTTGGGCTCCTGCACCTTCGTGGGAGACCCAGAAGAAGCTCCTGACTCCTGGCTTCGGATTAGCGCAGCTCCAGCCACTGCGGCCATCTGGGGAGTGAACCAGCGGATGGAAGACCTCTTTCTCTGTCTCTACCTCTCTCTGTAACTCTGTCTTTCAAATAAAAAATAAAAAGATACATTTTGCCTTATAGTACCTTAGAAAAAAAAAGATTTATTTATTTATTTGAAAGGCAGAGTTACAGAGAGGCAGAGCCAAAGAGAGAGAGAGAAGTCTTTCATCTGGTGGTTCACTCCCCAATTGGCCACAACAGCCGGAGCTGGGCTGATGCAAAGCCAGGAGCCAGGCGCTTCTTCTGGGTCTCCCACGTGGGCGCAGGGGCCCAAGCACTTGGGCCATCTTCTACTGCTTTCTCAGGCCATAGCAGAGAGCTGGATCGGAAGAGGAGCAGCCAGGCTCGAACTGGCACCCATATGGGATGCCGGCACTGCAGGCGGCAGCTTTACCTGCTATGCCACAGAGCCAGCCCCACCTTATAATATCTTTAAAAGAGATGTGGCTGGGCATTTGGTGCAGCAGTGACGATGCTGCCTGGGGCACCCTCATGCCATACCGGAGTGCCTCACTGGAGCCCTGGCTCCCGCACTTCCAATCCAGCTTCCTAGGTGCACAACCTAGGGAAGCATTTGACGGCTCAAGTACTTGGGTCCCTGACACCCACGCAGGAGACCCATATCGAGTTCTTGACTCTTGGCTCTGACCTGGCCCGGCTCTGGTGGTTGCCGGCATTTGGGGGAGAGAATAGAGCAAATGGATGACTTCTCTCCATCTCTCTCTGTCTCTTGGCCTCTCAGATAAAGTGAAAATAGACAAATATAAAACTAAAAGAGAATGTACCGCTATAAGTGAAGGACTAGTGAAACTTTTTTGTCCTACCCAACAGTTGGACCTTTAGCTAACTTTCTGCTGTTTCCCTGGAAACCTGATAGAGTTCAAATATAACCATGTCATTAAACAACATCACTTATATTAATGTAATTATCTGATTTGTAAATCGAATCTGGACTGACTTATGTATAAATGCCTGATGGACAAGCATGCTTTGGCCTTCCCTGGGAAGGAAGACTCTTTATTTTTGTAAAGATTTATTTATTTATTTGAGAGGTAGAGTTACAGACAGAGAGAGAGAGAGAGAGAGAGAGAGAGACAGAGGTGTTCTATCCACTGGTTCACTCCCCAAATGGCCACAACTGCCAGGGCTGGGCCCATCTGAAGCCAGGAACCAGAAGTCTTTTCAGGGTTTCCCACACAGGTGCAGGGGCCCAAGCACTTGAGCCATCTTCTGCTGTGGAGAAACCAGGACATGAGCCGGTGCCCATATGGGATGCCAGCATTGCAGGCCAGGGCGTTAACCCACTGCGCCACAGCGCCGGCCCTTCTTCGTGAACTTTTGGAGGCTTTTTGTATGCATGGATTTCAAAAAAACCACTTGCACCAAAATCAACTTATCTTTTAATTCCATATTTCCCACAATTTTTTCCTTCCAAATGAACCTGATGCCGGCTGTGGTCCATGCTTGTCTTCTGAATCTAGCTGTTTAGTTGTATCTGACGCATGCTGCACGTGATGATACAAAGAGTTCATTCCTGAGCTATCACTGAACAGAGTCCCCTTGGATGATCAGGGTGAGATTTAGCTATCTACAGCTTTGAGAAATCTTAGGTCTCACAGGAAGTCAGAATACACGGATCCCTGCTCCCTCTTGTGGTCATGGATGCAAATTGCAGATTTGGAACCAGAAAGGTTTGCGCCCTGAGCCAAGGAAACCCAAAGCTGTAAGGCGCCATCACATCAAAGAGAGTAGACTTCCGTCTCTTCACCTGTCGTGTTTCAAGCAGGTGCTGAGCGGCCTGAGTTGGAGAAGTGCGAGTTTTCCCTCCTCCTTAGAGATAAGCTGAGATCTGTGGAGCCCGCGGGTTAGTGATCCCTGTTTCTTCCATAGCAGATCCAGATAGGAGCGCACAAGTGCCCTGGGCGGTTTCGCGCATCTGCAACGTGAGCGGGCCAGACTTGGGAGAAACACCTGCACGTTGGGGAAAACACTCACCGGAGTCGGAACGAAGTGGAGAGCGACCGGGACTCGGCACCTGCTCTTTCCATCTCTTCTGTAGCAGCCCCTCCTCTCCACCAGATACATCACGCTGCGCTCCCTGGGAAAGCCACTTCCTTCCAGGGCATCCGTGCTTTCCAAAAGCCATCGGAAGACCTGCTGGTGCTCTCTGTGACCACGCAGTGACATCACGCACACCCTGCTCGGACCCTACAAGAGGAACTCCTGCAGGGTCAAGCTCGGGCCATTTTTTATTGTGGCATTGGAGGAAAAAGAAAAGTCTTGCAGATATGTTTTTCCTTCAGAGATAGGCTATGTGTGGAGCCAATCAGCTCCAAGACCTTTACATTCTAACAATAACCCCACTGGTCAGATCAGAGAGTCCTACACTACATTTTCTTCCTTATTATCTTAAATTACATTTCACCTAATGCAGATGGAAAACAGCAATAGGTTTTGCTTGTAAGAAACAGTGAAGCGATCCAGAAGCAAAGCCAACCTCCCCTCGCATCCACAGTGCCACCATTTTTTAGGCAACGGGGCTCAGTGTCTGACTTTTCACTTCTGTCTCTGTGCGCTCACAAACACACAGAAAGACCTACCCGGCATGTCGACGTGTTTGCTTTCTGCTCCTGCTGCAGACATAACTCCGTTTTCTCATTATGGATAACTGCAATGCCAACAGATCTTACTCCTTGTTCCTAACAATAGTGTCATGTTCTCCAAAGATTAACCTCCAAAGATTAACCCTCTCCATGAACATTCAGGCTACTTCCGTTTTTCATCACTACTGATGCCACAATCAATAGTAGTGCACATATAAGTCTCTCATGGTGCATTTGTTTTTGTAGGACAAAATTTGTGGGGGAAGATTAGATTAAAGGGCATGTGAGATACATATATATGTATGTATGTATGTATACCGTATGAATCTTAATAGTTGCAATCCCAAAAGCTTCCAGCAATTCACCCTTCTTCAAATCCTGCCCTGGATGTTAGCAATCTCTCTCTCTCTTTTTTTTTTTTTTAATTTTTTTTTGACAGGCAGAGTGGACAGTGAGAGAGAGACAGAGAGAAAGGTCTTCCCCTTGCCGTTGGTTCACCCTCCAATGGCCGCCGCGGTAGGTGCGCTGCGGCCGGCGCACCGCGCTGATCCGATGGCAGGAGCCAGGTGCTTCTCCTGGTCTCCCATGGGGTGCAGGGCCCAAGGACTTGGGCCATCCTCCACTGCACTCCCTGGCCACAGCAGAGAGCTGGCCTGGAAGAGGGGCAACTGGGACAGAATCTGGAGCCCCAACCGGGACTAGAACCCGGTGTGCCGGCGCCGCAAGGCAGAGGATTAGCCTAGTGAGCCGCGGCGCCGGCCCAGCAATCTCTTTAAGAGAATGAAAACTGGTTGCTAATGCTCTCCCGCCATCTGCTCTTCGCTCTACACATATATGCCGGGATGGAAATACAGCTCCTCTTTGCTGAGAATACCTCATTACCCTCCTCTCGTTCCTAAGGTCAAAACCTTCACATGGCCCCAGAGAGCACCGTGAGGTCCGGCGCCCTCCCTGTGCCTCCGGTGGGTTTTTCTCCTAACAGGAAAGCGACATCCCGGTTTTTATGGAGAAATCCTGATGACATCCAGCTTCTTTGCTGGGATGACCTTTGTCGGGAAAGCTACACCTTTTAAAAATGTGACTTGGGCCTGAAAGGAATAATTATTTCTGTTTCATTTGCCTTGATGGAGATGTTTTCCCCGTTGCTGCAGGCAGATCACTTAGAGTAAACAGGGAAACACAGGACTTGTCAAAAAAAAAAAACATGTCAGGGCGACCCCTTAGCTCCCGAAGAGTAGGCAGAAGATCTGATCACCGGGGAGGGGGTGTCTTCTCCGGTTTTTAAGTGGGACTTTTAAAGTGGAAAGACGCCTTTCATGTGCTGGTGTACAGAAGAGGAAATCTGATTTTCAGAGTGATAACACATTCTTTGACATTAACCGGTACAGTTGGATGTTTAATGACCCTTTGATCTTCAAAGCCCTTTACCGCCACGGATGGATTAATGATTCGGGTTTTGGTTGTGTGTTGAAAAGCCCAGTCTTCAAAGCCGTCATCCTTTCTCCTTGGAGCGGGGGCTCTCCACCTTTCACAGGTTGCTTTCCTGCACCCCCACCGCGAGAAAAATAGATTATACCTTTTATTCGACCAAGAAGAAGACAATGGAAAAATACTCTGTGCGAAGGAAAGTCTGCGTCCTTACATCCTGGGTGGGATTAGGAGGGGTCGGGAAGCGGCGTTTGAGCTGTGTTTACAGTAAGCACTGCGAGAAATGACTGCCTGGCTGAGTCTGTCACCGCGCTGTCTTTTGATGTCCTCTTCAAAAGTAGCAATAAGTACGCAAAGCGCCCTGGTTAAACCCAAGCTGGGACAGAATGCGACGCGCCTTGTACTTGTGGCTAAAGTGCATCTATATTTCCCGTTCCTCTCTCTCTCTCTCTCTCTCTCTCTCTCTCTCTCTCTCCTCTCTCTCTCTCTCTCTGTCAGTAGGGTTTGAAAAGGTTTGGTTTCGCGCTCCTCCTGGACTCACACATCTTCCGACCGCAAGAGAGCAGCCTGCGCTTTGATGCGCTCTTCCCTGCTCCGCCCAGGAATGAAAGCGCGAGTGGAAGTTTGCAAACACATCCTCAGACCTGGAACCGCAGCCGGCGCTCGCGTTCTGATTTCCCGGGAGACGTGCGGCTCGGACACCTGTGGGTTCCTGGGAGGAGCTCTTCTCCACGCCTGAAGCTCGCCCCGCGCTCTGCTCCGGGGCCCAAGGGCGGTGGATTGCGGGCGCGGAGCAGCTGTGGTGGCTTTGGGACGATGACTCTGGGTTTGGTTTGCGCTCGCATATCCAGGTAAGGGACCCGGAGAGGGACCCCTTTCTTTTGAAATAAGATCAGAGGGCAGCCGGGGTTGGGAGTGTGGATTAGGGAGATCCTCCATCCCTACCTCCCACCTCCGCTCTGAATCTTTAAAACAAAATCGAGGAGTGCCTTGAACTTGGGGAATCATGCGAAGCGTCCTCGAAGCCTGCCCGGGAACCTAGCTTGCTCGCCACAGACAGACGGTCTGGATGGACCAGCCTCGCTGTCCTCTCTGGAGAGATTACGCGCTTGCGGGTGATCTGTGTGCGTGTCGGCGAATGATGGAGACCCGTGCACCGGCCGCACTGCTGACCCTGCCGTACCCCCTGCGCGCTGTGCCACTGGGCACGCCAGGGACCCTGCCCCGCCTGCCTCTAAGAGACCACTTGGGAGTCTCCTGGCGCCTGGACGCCGCGTGCTGGGAGCGGGCGCACGGGGTCTGCGCGCCCAGGCGGCCGTCGCCGCCCCCACCGCTGGACTGCGCCTTGGAGCCCGCCTTCCTGCGGAAACGCAACGAGCGCGAGCGGCTGCGGGTGCGCTGCGTGAACGAGGGCTACGCGCGCCTGCGGGACCACCTGCCCCGCGAGCTGGCCGACAGGCGCCTCAGCAAGGTGGAGACGCTGCGCGCCGCCATCGGCTACATCAAGCACCTGCAGGAGCAGCTGGCGCGCCACGCCTCGGGCCCGGAGGCTGCGGCGGCCGCCGCCCCGCAGCGCAGGGCCGAGTGCAACAGCGACGGCGAGTCCAAGGCCTCGTCGGCGCCGTCGCCCAGCAGCGAGCCGGAGGAGGCGGGCAGCTAGCAGGCCCCGGCGCTCCGGCGCGGACCCCGGCGTGCCGCACGCGCGAGGTCTCTTTGTAAGGCTCGCTCGCATGGTGTGCGCCTTTTGAATCTGGTTGTTGCACCAGGCCTGCGTCTTAAGGAAAAGCCACGCGTGCTTGGGGCGGGGAGAGGAGGGAGGGTATTTTGACATTTGGGGGACTTTCCCCCAATGGGTTAGTACTTGGCAATTTCAAGGTGCTTATTAAGGAAATTCTTTTCCTGTTCTTCTGAAATGCAAACTGTCCCAGATCTTGAACACCTCATTCTGAACACGATTGGGCAAAGACAACTGGAATGTCTCAGTTTTGTGGATAAATTATTTACAGAGATGTTAAACCCTAACCAGAAAAAGACCCAGCCACCAAGAAAATAAAAATTGCTTAGGATGAGAGGAACACTTTCCTGCGTGGCTTCCTGTGGGAGTTGTGGACTTTTCATTGCCTTGCTTTGGGGAACGGGGACGCTTGGCTGGTACGTGAGAGCACGCGGCCAGCGCGTGCCCCTGGACTCCAGCTCATGCTTGGGCCATGTGAACATGTGAATGGCCAAGAAGACCTCTGCACGTGATAGATGTCTTTGTACCAACAAGCGCCCACTGGAAACTCTATATAGCATTTGGCGGCTAATAAAATATCTGGGTTGTTAATGATCTCTTTGGGGGAGGACTCAGAATTGTAAGAAAACTTTAAAAATTTTTCCTTTTCTTCGCATTCTCCTTTGAAGTTCTCACTCTGTGCGACCTTTTCTTAAAGTGACATGGTGACTTTACTAAACTTACCTGATTTAGTAAAACTGATGGTTGAACCAGCTGTTGGAAGGGATGTGGGACATGGAGGATGGATTGGGATTGGTACATTCTCAAACTTTTTTTTTTTTAATCATCATGAGGGTATTATTGAAATTATTTAGCCAACTGTGGCTATTGCCATTTTTGTTGTTGTTGTTAATTTATGTATTCATTTTCATCTACTTGAAAGGCAGAGTGAGAGAGATCTTTTATCTGCTGGGTTACTCCACAAATGGCTGCAGCAGCCAGGGCTGTGCCAGGCCAAAGCCAGGAGTCCAGAACTCCATCTGGATCTCCCACACGAGTGGCAGGGGCCAAGCACTTGAGCCGTCATCGGCTGCCTCCCAGGCGCATTAGCAAGGAGCTGGATGGGACTGGAGCAGCTGGGTCTCGAACCAGCGCCCATATAGGATGCGGGTATTCAAAGCAGCGGCTGAACCTGATGCACCACAAAGTCTGCCCCTGTTACCAGTCTTTTAAAAAATCCTTTGGTGTTTTCTCCCTCTAAGAAACAATTAAGAATTGGCCGGCGCCATGGCTTAACAGGCTAATCCTCCGCCTTGCGGCGCTGGCACACCGGGTTCTAGTCCCAGTTGGGGCACCAGATTCTATCCCCGTTGCCCCTCTTCCAGGCCAGCTCTCTGCTATGGCCTGGGAAGGCAGTGGAGGATGGCCTAAGTCCTTGGGCCCTGCACCCGCATGGGAGACCAGGAGGAAGCACCTGGCTCCTGGCTTCAGATCAGCGAGATGCGCCGGCCGCAGCGGCCATTGGAGGGTGAACCAACGGCAAAAAGGAAGACCTTTCTCTCTGTCTCTCTCTCTCTCACTATCCACTCTGCCTGTCAAAAAAAAAAAAAAAAAAAAAAAGAAAGAAAGAAAGAAAAAGAAACAATTAAGAATTCTGTAGATAAGTGAAACGCCTTGTTGATATGTGAAGATGAACCTCCTTTTGCTATTTGTTTTCTAATAGGCCCTTTGAGTGGTGCCAGCTTTGGTGAGAGGAGTGGGGGTTGGGGAGAGGACTGGAAATAGACGAGGAGAACTTTTTACAGGTGCACCCGCTGGGGAAGCTATTGTTCAGTGAACATGCCAGGAACTTTGTTATGTGCCTTTTACATTTTGTCCTACTTAATCCTCATAAATTTGCAGAGTGACTATTATACATTTTATGGTAAGGACAGAGAGACTAATAAAGCTCAAAGAGGTTACATGCCTGGAACTAGGATTGGTTGGACTGAGACCCGCCTTCCATCCATCCGACCCCAAAGCCCCAGATTTCTCTCTCCCTCTCTCTCCATGCTCCTCTTGTTCTGTCACTCGCTGCCTGGGAAACTGAGCAAGCACAACTTAACCTCCCTGCAACTCAACTTCCTTCCCAGCGTGTGCTGTTCCCCCTAAGTGCAGAAGGACCTTGGTCATCTGCTGCATGGGCGGTGTTCTCATTATTCGGGAAGAGGGCTGTTTCTTGGTTCTGTGGTGTGGTAATGACCTCTAAGCGGAGTTGGTGTGGGGTCTTCAGTGTTTCAGAAGAGGGGCAGAGTAGTCACACTCTTAGGATTTTGCCTTCTATGGTAGGGTTCCAGGGGACGTGACTCAACCAGTGGAATGCTGAATCCATGTTAAACATGTAATTACTAATATTTATAATGATGACTTATAATGGGATTCCATTGTTTCAGACTGCACAGGTAAATGCTGGGCAATGATTCATGACCAAGCTTTCCTTTTTTGCTTAAGAACGAGGGCCTTTTGGGTTGAACTAGCAAGATGGAACAGCTCTTTCTGTGTCTGGTCCATTAGCCAATTAAATCTTCACGCAGTTCTGCAATGCATCCAGTCTGGTCTTCAGGAAGATTGATTTCCCAGTGGGGGTTGCGGTGATGCCAACCTAAGTGAGGTCTGTTTACCAATTAGGGGGGCAAAATGAGAAAACCTCAGTTACCTTCCTGGCTGAGCTACGGAGAATCTCATCAACCAAGTTGCTGGGAACCTTCTTATGGTTTTATTTGAAGCCATTCTGAGAATAAGGCAATGATTTGGAGAAAGAAAATAAAATCCCATCTGAATCATTTAATCTTTTTAGAGAGAGAAAAAAAAAAAAAAAAAACAGGCAGTTTTCTGGAGCCATGCTGATGGCTTCCAGGAGGAGCGCAGGTCGGGAATGGTGCCCTCTGAAATGTTGGCCCAACATTTGACCCGGTGAAGACGCTGCTCAGGATGCCTGTGTTCTGTGCTGGGACCTCTGCTCGGGTCCCAGCTCTGCCTCCTGATTCCAGCCTCTCGCTAATGCAGGCCTAAGGAGGACACAGAGACGACTCAAATAGTTCAGTTTCTGCCACCCAGGTGGGAGATGTGGATTAATTCTGAGCTCTTGGTTCTGGCCCCAGCCCAACCCCAACCGTCACAGGCATGTGGGGGAGTGAACCAAGGGATGGGAGCTCTCTCTCTCTCTCTCTCTCTCTCTCTCTCTCCATTTTCCTGTGAAGGATCATTTCATTAACCACAGAACAACTTGACTTTCAAAAAGAGTAGCATACATTGCCAGTGAGTTCTGCGGCGTGGGAGGCGTTTTGTGGAAAGGAAGCCTGCATGAAAGGAGAAGAGGTTACACGTCCTCCAAGATCCCGCCTGGTTTCTTGTCCATTCAGCCCACATCCCCTGATTGCACTTTTTTACTTCTAGAACACTCCCTGCGGCTCACAGCCATGAGTGAATGCTGTGACAGCCCATCCCTGAGAGCGAAGCAGGGGCTGTCGCGGGTGGGACAAGGTGTGTGCCCTGGTCCCAGCACTGGATCCAGTTTGGCCACTCACCGAGGTGGGATCCTGGGCAAGTCCCCAGCTTCTGTGGTCTCAGTTCTCTATGCTAGGACACGCGACGCTTGCACTGCACGATCTTATGCCTCCTCCAGCTCCAACATGCCATGCGGCTGACAGGTGCACTGTTAGCTGGGCAAACACGAGGCGTGCCTGCTTCCTGCCACACAGCACAGTGGCTTTCTCTTTTCCCACTGCAATGAGCCAGCCCTGGAGTTGCTGCCTACTCTTTTTCTTTTTTCTTCCAATTTGGAATGATATATTTATTTGAAAGACTTTCAATCAGAGAGTGAGAGGGAGAGGGAGAGGGAGAGAGAGAGAGAGAGAGAGGTCTTCCATCTGCTGGTTCAGTCCCCAGATGGCCGCAACTGCCAGAGATAGGACAGGCTGAAGCCAGGAGCCAGGAGCTTCTTCTGGGTCTCCCACATGGGTGCAAGGGCCCAATGACTTGGGCCATCTGCTGCTGCTTTCCCAGGTGCATTAGAAGAGAACTGGATAGGAAGTAGAGCAGCTGGGACTCAAACCTGCACCCTTATAGGATGTCGGCACTGCAGGTTACACTGGCTACATCACGACACCGGCTCCTACTCTTTTTTTTTTCTTTTCTTAGTTGTAGTTGCTGTTGATAACGCTTGATTTTCTTATTCTTTTAAAGCAAGCTTTTGCCAACCTGCCATGTGTGGTGGGATGGCCAAGATGCAGATTTCCATAAAAACCTTACAGGGAAAACACTACTCTCAGAGTTGATCCCACAGAGACAATAGAAAAGATGAGATCCAGGATCAGGAAGGAACTTCTCCTCCCACTTGGCAAAGGAAGATGGACAAGCAGCGTGACCACCGCACTGAAGAGGAGTCCACTCTGCATGTATGCAGACCTGGTGGTGGTGCCAAGGAGGGGGTCCCACACCACTCCCCCTCCCAAGAGTAAGTACAGAGCAAGAAGCTAAGCTCAAGCTGGCTGTCCTGAGGCGGTATGGTGGCTGAGAATGGCCAAAGCAGTCCTTTTCCTCGGAAGGCCATTAAGACCAGTAGGTTCTTTTTTTTTTTTAAGTATTTATTTATTTGAAAGACAGTGACAGACAGAGAGAGATTGACTTTCCATCTGTTGGTCCACTCTCCAATTGCCTGCAACAGCTAGGGCTGGCCAACCAAAGCCAGGAGCCTGGAACTCCATCTGAGTCTTCCATGTGGGTGGCAGGGACCCAGGTCCTTGAGCCATCATCTGCTGCCTCCCAGGGTGTGCGTTAGCGGGAACTTGGGCCAGAAGCTTAGGCAGGACTCCATCCCGGGTACCCTGATATGGGACATGAGTGTCCCAGGTGGTGACTTAATGTGCTGTGCCACACCCCACCCCGGTGTTGGATGTTTCATGGCCAGCCACTTTGACAGACACTATGGCAAGTGTCGGCTGACTCACTGCTTCAACAAACCTGAAGACAAGCAGTTGTGTTTGAAGAGTTAATAAAGTACATGAACTAAAACAATAAGTAAATAAAATAAAAAATAAGTCAAGCAAGTGTTTTAATTTTTTGTTGAATAAAAAATGAGTAATCAGAAAAACTGGTGGGAAAATAGACCCCTTTCAGCTCAATAGTAGGAAAAAAATGTACAAGGGGTGCAAATGATTCCAAATGGAAAAACACTGTTGTGAGGGCACAGGAGAAAGAGGGACTTGTCCCAGCTTCAAGCAAGTAGAAAAGAAGGAGGAACGGCTTTAGGGGGTGCAGCCTTTGATAAGCAGAAATGGGGTGAGAATTGTGGTCAGGGGAGCAAAGTTGCTGAGTAGGCGGGGATTGTGCAGAGTAGAGGTTGAGTGACAGGAGACTAGAAATGAGAAGCAGAGACAGCTTGGAAAGGCAGGCTAAAGAAGCTGGGACTTTGTTTTTTAACCAATGAGAACTAGTGAGAAACACATACACACACACAAACACACATATTGGTTTGGAGAGAGGGTGGATTGTTCAGTGCTGTGGTTCAGAATCACTTGACTTTGGCGGCAGGAAATAGCAGACCAACAGTGTTTGGATAATAGAGAGGGGAAGTGAAGTCAGGGCCTACACTAAGCCAGAGGCAATGAGAATGGAAAGGAAGGCGTGGACTGAGAGCCAGTGGGGGTAGAACTGGCACCAGGGACCTTCAAAGAGTCCTGGAAAATGAGTATTATGATAAAACTGTGCATGCCTTTCAAAATGTTTTTGCACCAAAATAGACATAACTTTTAATGCTATTTTTCCATAAATTCTTTGGAGTTCTCTTGGCAACTCAGAGGTTGGGCCCAGGGATAAGGAGAAGTTAAAGATGGCGCCAGTGAAGTCCCATATATGGGGAACTCCCTCCCGGTCTTGTCCTGGTGCTGCTGAACTGAAAGTACCAATAGACTTCCGCCCTCATCCACTGGAAATGCTGACCTCAAGGTCATGGGGGAGGTCAAAGAGCCCTGCGGAGCTGAGAGCCAGACTAGGAAGTGATGGGAGGTGGTACGGCCAGCAAGGGAGGCTACTGGTGAGAAGAGAGGACAGCCCGGGCGGGAGTGGCCGAGGAAGAGAGGGCTAAGGTTGAGGAGCTGGAAGGAGAACAAGGCTGGGATGAGGTCACAGCCGTTAGCTGGGAAGGGGGTGTCATAAGAAGGGAACGGTTGACGGCAGCCCGTGCATCAGCGGTGTCAGGCAGCTTAAGCATGATGGGAACCCGTCGGGTTGAGCTCTTTAAGGATCTGTAGAGACCTCTGTAAGGACGTGACAGATGCAGTGGGAGGTGAGAAGCTGGGGCATCCTTGAAGGCTGCCCCTCTCCACGCATGTCGTGGGGGATACAGGAGGCGAGCTGACGGCGTGAGGCCCCAGCTGGAGGAAAAAAATACAGCGACTCAAAGATGGCGCCGAGGTCTTACAGGAGAAGCAAGTCGAGCTGATTCAGACACCGTGGTGACGAGGTGTCAAGGAGCCTGAATTCAGCGCAGCGGAAGGTGCCAGGAATCGGGGAGAATAAAGAACTGGGTGCGGGGCCGGCGCTGTGGCACAGGGGGTGAAGCCTTTGTCTGCAGGGCCAGCTTCCCATGTGGGCGCTGGCTCCAGTCCCGGCTGCTCCACTTCCGATCCAGCTCCCTGCTGTGGCCTTGGAAAGCAGTAGAAGATGGCCCAAGTGCTTGGGCTCCTGCACTGGTGTGGGGGACCCGGAAGAAGCTCCTGGCTCCTGGCTTTGGATCTGCCCAGTTCTGACCGTTGTGGCCATTTGGGGAGTGAACCAGCAGGTGGAAAACCTCTCTTTCTCTCACTCTGAATTTCAGATAAATAAATAAATCTTTTTAAAAAGAAAGAACAGGCTGGCGCCTTGGCTTAACAGGCTAATCCTCCGCCTTGTGGCGCCGGCACACCAGGTTCTAGTCCCAGTTGGGCGCCGGATTCTATCCCGGTTGCCCCTCTTCCAGGCCAGCTCTCTGCTATGGCCCGGGAAGGCAGTGAAGGATGGCCCAAGTGCTTGGGCCCTGCACCAGCATGGGAGATCAGGAGAAGCACCTGGCTCCTGCCTTTGGATCAGCGCAGTGCGCCAGCCACGGCGGCCATTGGAGGGTGAACCAACGGCAAAAAGGAAGACCTTTCTCTCTGTCTCTCTATCACTATTCACTCTGCCTGTCAAAAAAAAAAAAAAAAAAAAGAAAGAAAAAAGAAAAGAAAGAAAGAACAGAACAGAACAGAACCCTGGGAGAACAGGGGGTTGGAAGGGAATGAGCGCAGACACAGGTGGGTGTTGAAGTCGTTGATGAAGACGGAGCCGGTCTGCCTGCTGCAGGTGGTGGAGACAGAGACAATGCCAAGGCTGTGTGCGCACGATTGGCCAAGCTTGGTGTTCTTCCTTGGGTGCTGGCTGGTTGCAAAAGCATCGAATGAACAGTTTTTGATGACTCGGCCAGAGGGTTGCACAAATATCCTCTGGGACGGCATTCATTATGTGAGATAACGATAACAGAGGCAGCCCAGCTTGCCCAAGAGCCTGGCAGCAAATGATGGGTGCTCAATAGTGTACTAATTTCCTTTGGTCTGTGGCTTCTGACGTTAAAACGAGACTCCTTCTCACGCAGAAAACTGTCAGCAAGGCAGCCGGTCAAGGCAAACGCATTAGATCAAGGGCCATAAAGAGGGACAAAAACAGTACTAATTTCCTCCCCTTTGTGGCATTTCTCGGGATGGCAGGAGAAGCAGGACGCACTCAGGAAAAGGAGCCGGCTCCGGAGGAGTTTGCCTGGGAGGCCCTTAGGTCATCCGGGCCGGGAGAGAGGGCACCTGCTGCTTTCACAGGCAGATTTTCATCTAGGGGCAGGCCAAGTTCAACCCTGAGCACCTGCACCTAACCCTGTCCTCCTGCCAGCAGGAGTGACAGGCCTGCAATGTCTCCTTGTGTCGTCCCCCACATTCCTCTGTTGAAACCCCACCCCTGACAGTAATGGTATGGGGGGCTTTGGGAGGCGACTCGGCCACGAGGGTGGGGTCCCCACGACTGTGATAAGTGTCCTCATAAAAGAGACCCCAGAGGATCCTCTGACCCACTTTCAGGGTGTCAGCATTTCCCAGCTGTAACCAAGTTAGATGGTGCGAGTCCAGAGTTTTCTGGGCTGGGCGGTGGCGCAGCGGGTTAGGCGGCTGCTTGGGATGCCGGCGCCCCGTGTCAGAACACCACTTCCAGTCCCAGCTCCTCTGCTTCAGATCCAGCTTCCTGCTACAATGCACCTGCGAGGCAGCAGATGACGGCTCAAGTGCTTGGGCCCCTTCCACCCACATGGGAGACCTGGCTGGAGTTCCAGGCTCCTGCCCTCAGCCCGGGCCAGCCCCAGCTGTTGCAAGCATTTGGGGGAGTGGAGTGAACCAGTGGATGGGAGATCAATCTCTCTCTCTCTGTTACTATGTCTTTCAAATAAATACCTTTTTTTAAATTTTATTTTTTTCTGAACTGTTTCTGTCTAGCAAAATACTTCTTCAAAGCTCCCAAAGTGATCATTATCGTCTCCAAAGGTGGATAATGACCCCGTGTATCACCGGGAGCGAGGCTTCTGACCGAAATGTCGCCCAGCAGAGCGCTTCTCTGCAGAGCCGTGGCTGCCAGGGCGGCGCTGCCCCTGGCGAGCTCTCCTCTCTAACAGCCGCCCCCCAGTCTCTCCTCTCCACGGCACACAGGCTGCTGGCGGAGAGGCCGAGGCCTGATGTTGCTTTGTGCTCTCTCCATGGGCTGTGAGGCCACACAAGCTGTTTTCGGCTCTTGGGTCCCGTGTGTGGCTCCCTCGCGGGCTCGCGGGCGGTGAGCTTGGTTTTCCATCCCTGCATCGCTCTTTGGCTGCGTCCTTGGGTGCAGACCGGTCACCAGCCTTTTCATGCTGGGTTCGTCGCTGTCGTTAACCATGGCCGGAGTGAACCCTCAGGGCTGCAGAAGGAAATTCATCCAGGGGCTAGAACTCTCCAAACTGCTTTTTGCCTACAGAGGAGGCCTGGAGGGGCCACTCCACAACATTTTTTATTTCCCCTGACAGTGGGGAGAAAAAAAAATCTCAGATGAAGGAATCCTGTCTCAGAGGCACAGGACCAGAAAAGGGCTTGGGAAATGACTTGAGCCGATGCTGGGCTTTTACAGAAATGACGGCTAGACCACGCAGGGCAGAAGCACATCTGTTCTCTCTCTCTCTTTAAAGATTTATTTATTTGAAAGGCAGAGTTGCAGAGAGAGAGAGAGAGAGAGAGAGAGAGTCAGTCTTCCATCCTCTGGTTCACGCCCAAGATGGCCACAATGGTTGGAGTTGGGCAGATCCGAAGCCAGAAGCCAGGAGTCAGGAACCAGGAGCTAGGAGCTTCTTCTGGGCTTAATTCTAGTAGGAGAAAGAGGATTAACAAGTAACTACAAATATGTAGTGTTCTAGGTGGTGATAATGGCTAACGAGAAAAAAAAGCAAGAATTTTTGTAATTCAGTTACTTTTTACTCTTCTTTTTAAAAATATTTTATTGTCTAAACTGACACAGAAAAATTATATATATTTATGGGGTACCAAGTGGTGTGGGTTTTGTTTGGTTTTAAAAACTGTATTTCTGGAGCTGGCATTGTGGAGTGGCAGGTTAAGCCACCCGTGACACCAGTGTCCCAGTATGAGCACCGGTTTCAATTCTGGCCGCTTCACTTCTGATCCAGCTCCCTGTCCACGCACCTGGGAAAGCAGCAGCAGATGGCTCCAAGTAACCTGGGCCCCTGCACCCATGTGGGAAACCTTGATGGGGTTCTAAGCTCCTGGCCCAGCCTCAACCATTGAGCCATTTGGGGAGTAAACAGCAGATAAAAGATTCTCTCTCTCTCTCTTTCTTTCTTTCAAATAAATGAAATAAATCTTTAAAATAAAACAAAAAAATGGTATTTCTTCTTTGACAGGCAGGCAGAGGGAAAGAGACTGAGGGTTCCCCTTCACTGGCCGAGGCCGGGAGCCAGGTACTCAGAGCAGGTCTCCACGTGGGTGTCAGGAACAGAGCTCCCCGAGCCACCAGCTCTGCCTCCCAGCACCTGCAGGAGCAGGGAGCTGGCGTCAGGAGCTGCAGCTGGGCGCTGGATCTGGGTACTTTGATGCGGGAGGCTGCTGTCTGAACAGCTAGCTAAACGCTCACTTGCTCACTGGCCGTGCAGGGCTTTGATAATGTTGAAAACAGGGCAAGCCCAGCTGTCTCCTCCAACACTTACAATTTCTTTGATGGAAACCACCCTTACTTCCCACCACCGTCTCTTCTTTCCCTACTCGGAGGCTGAGCCCTGAACAGATTCCAACAGGTAGGAAACGCTCACCCCTAAGAGCTGTTTGCACAGAGACAGAAACCCGCAGGGTCTCCCTCACGTGGAATCCAAAACCTGCAAGTTAATGGAAGAAAGAAAAGAAAAAACCCAGAAGTTGAGAGCAGAGTGTTGGCTACCAGAGGCCAGGTAGAGGCGGGGAGGGAAGAATGGAAAAAGGGTGACCTCTGGGGTCACAGGTCACAGGGAGGTGGAAGTAAGAAGTTCTGGGCTCATTCTGCACAGGGGGCTGGCTACAGATCAACATCAAGTACGCTGTAATTTTTTTTTAACAAAAAGGGCTAAAATTTTAGAAACGATTTTGAATGTTTCCACCATAATGAAAAGATCAGTGTTTGAAGAGATACATTTTATCCTAATTGAAACATTACACATCAAATCAGCCAAACATTAGATCGCATCCTGTAAATATGTATAATTTTTATGTGTCAGTAAAGAATTTAAAAAAATTTTTAAAGATTCTGGACAGCCTATTTGAAGGCTGGCATTAGGTCCTCTGGGAAGTTCTTCCTATTTGAGACCCATGGTTACCATACTCAAAACTACAATATCCATGTTAAAAATGGAGGATAAGGGCTGGCACTGTGGGTTAATGAGTAAAGCTACCTCCTGCAGTGCTGGCATCTCATGGGTGCCAGTTCGAGTCCTGGCTGCTCCACTTCTGATCCAGCTCTCTGCTATGGCCTGGGAAAGCAGCAGAGGACAGTAAGTCCTTGGGCCCCTGCACCCACGTGGGAGGCCTAGAAGCTCCTGGCTCCTGGGTCAGCCCAGCTTAAGCCATTGCGGCCATTTGGGGAGTGAACCAGTGGATGGAAGACCTCTGTTTGTCTCTGTCTCTGCCTCTCTCTAGCTCTGTTTAAATAAATAAATAAATATTTATTTTAAAAAAATGGAGGACAAGCATACTAGAGTGAATTTGGGGTCCTGGCTGATTAGTGACATTAGCTACACTTTGGCAAGGTGGATTCTGGTCTGGACTTTAGCCCTTCTGGGCTGTGCTTCCCCTGGCAAGAGACAGACCTCTCTGAACTTCATTTGTCAAATTAAGTACCTTGGGGCCAACGCTGTGGTGTAGAGGGTAAAGCTGCTGCCTGCAGTGCCGGCATCCAATATGGGTGCCAGTTCAAGTCCCGGCTACTCCACTTCTGATCCTGCTCTCTGCTATGGCCTGGGAAAGCGGTGAAAGATGGCCCAAATCCTTGGGCCCCTGCACCCGTGTGGGAGACCTGGAAGAAGCTCCTGGCTTCAGATTGGTACAGCTCCAGCCATTGCAACCATTTGGGGTGCCACGGCGCTGGCCCCTATAAATGACTTTTTTTTTTTTAAGATTTATTTTATTTATTTGAAAGACAGAGTTACAGAGAGAGGTAGAGACAGAGAGAGAGGTCTTCCAGAAGGCTGCAACGGCCGGAGCTGCGCTGATCCGAAGCTAGGAGCCAGAAACTTCTTCCAGGTCTCCCACATAGGTGCAGGGGCCCAAGGACTTGGACCATCTTCTACTGCTTTCCCAGGTCACAGCAGAGAGCTGGATCAGAAGTGGAGCAGCCAGGACTAGAACCGGCGCCCATATGGGATGCAAGCACTGCAGGTGGCGGCTTATTCTGCTGTACCTCAAGGCTGGCCCCATCTATCAAGTTCCTAATTCCTGGGTTTCTTTAAGTGGTTTTCACCCTCTTGCTACTTCAGTGACCTCCCATCTCCAACAGGGTCCAGTAGATGTCAGCTATTAAGGGGCTGGTGATGTGGTGTGGTGAGTTAAGCCATCACCTGCAGTGCTGACATCCCATATGGCTGCCTGTTTGACTCCCAGCTGCTCCATTTCCGGTCCAGCTCTGTGCTAACGCACCTGGGAAAGCAGTGGAAGATGGCCCAAGGGCTTGGGCCCCTGCACTCACGTGGGAGACTTGGAAGAAGCTCCTGGCTCCCAGCTTCAGCCAGGATGGAAGAGCTCTCTGAATCTCCTGCTCTCTCTCTCTCTCTGTAACTCTACCTTTCAAATAAATAGAAATAAATCTTTAAAAACCAAAGTGATGATTAGAGAGGGTTCTTGTGCTCTGGCGCGTGATCCATAGGGGTCTGAGTGGAATTTCCAGTTCAGCTGGCCACAGAACTCATTAAAATAAACAGAGAGGGGAAAACGCCGCAGCTTCTGGAAGGCACGAGAGAGACAAGCAGGTGTTCACTCCCGCAGAGCCCCAGGGGGAGCCTTGTGGAGTCTTAAACATTAGATAAGCAGCGCAGCACCTGGGCGGCCGCGGGCGGGAGGCGTCCATGGAGCCCTTCGGACAGCCTGGCTGCCTCAGCGTCCCACACCCCATGGAGGGCGGCGGCGAGGTGGGAAAACAGATGCTGTTCTGAACCTCCAGCCCCGACGTGACCTTGCTCTTTCCTGGAAGGCTGCAGCGCGCACTGCTTGGTCTCCAGTGGGTCGCGGGTTCCCTCGCAGCGTTCGTGTTACAGCACTGAGTACTGGCTGACAGCCTTCCAAGGGCTTGCTTTTCCTTTTCAGGGATTTTTATTTAAAGTCTATTAATTTGAAGGGTACAGCAAGAGGGAGTGAGCGAGCGAACGAGTGAGCGATTTTCCATCCATTGGTTTGTTCCCCAAATGTTTGAAGCAGCCAGGGCTGGGCTATGCCAGGTGAAGCCAGGAGCTAGGAACTCTATCCTGGCCTGGCATGTGGGACCCTTGTAACTGAGTCGTCATCTGCTGCCTCCCTAAGTGTGCATTAGCAGGAGGCTGGACTGGAAGAAGTGGTCTCTGTCCCCCGCACTGATATGGGGCTCAGGTGTGGCAAGCAGCAGCCTCACTGGCTGTGCCACAAGGCCCAACACCTTTTTAAATTGTTTTAATGGTAAGAGATCCTCAGATATGGGAAAAGCTTGCAACAAAAAGGCAGTGCCCTTCACTCTGGCCTCCGCTCTTTAAGGCTATGCTGTGTGAGGCTGGGCCCCATTTCCTGCCTGTCCCAGGGAGCAGGATTACCGGGCTATGTTGCTTTCTTCAAGTTCAGCACTGTGTGGCTTTGTCTTATTCAGCTCCTGGGTTATTCCACTCTGCACATTGCCTCCTGTCTCCCCGTGCACACAGATGGCACCACTGGAACCTGCGTCCTCTGTGACAGAAGGAACCTTGTCTCACTGTGTTCTCTGCGGGGTCCTAGAGCTGAACCAATCATGGAGCAGACACAGTGGCTGACGCAGGGGAGCTCCTGCCCTCACGGGGCTCACTTTCCTCTGGGGGAGAGAGGAAACAAACACCAAGGGAGGCGAGCGCTCAGGCTGGCCTCCTGGCCCCAGGTCACCGTGGGTCGCTGTCTGCAGGGGCAGCCTGCCCAGGAGGGGGCTCTGGAGCTGAGGTCTGGGGCCCCGAGGAGCTCGGTCAAGTCCCACACGCAGGAAGTTTCACCTGAAAGGGTCTGGGAATGGCCCACATGAGACGATAAGGCAGACCTGGGTAGTCGCAATTACAGATGAAGGGGATCGTTTAAGAAATTAGCCTGGAGTCAGATTACACAGAACTCTAGGAGCTGGAAAGTACAGATACACACACACACACACACACCCAAAGGAGGGAGAGAGGGGGGGGGGAAGCTGTTGCATAGGGGATGGTTGGTGGATAAGCATGGGGTTGGACAGATCATTTAAGAGGTGGCATGGAAGACGGTGCAGGGAGCAGGGCTGGAACATCTTCTGGAGGTGAACTACCAGGACTTGCTGATGGACTGGACGTGGTGGGAGAAGAGGGGGAGAAGAGCCAAGGGCAGTGGTGACCCTGCCAAAGGAGAGCATGGCTGAGCAGTTTTGGTATCTTTGCCATAGTCCAGAAGTTGGCCTAGGAACCAAATTTGACCCACTGTGAGCACATTCATTCTCATTCCTCTGCATTGTGTCTACAACTACTTCTGCGCTGCTGCAGCTTTTTCTAACAGCAGCATGGACTGGAGGGCTAGAAGCTTTCCAAAATAAAACCAAGGTGCAAAGATTAGAAAGAGGAGAATGGGGGCCAGTGCTGGGGCGTAGCGGGGAAAGCCTCTGCCTGCAGTGCCAGCATCCCATATGGGCGCTGGTTCGAGTCCCACTGCTCCACTTCCGATCCAGTTCTCTGCTATGGTCTGGGAAAGCTGTAGAAGATGGCCCAAGTCCTTAGGACCCTGCACCCGCATGGGAGACCCGGAAGAAGCTCCTGGCTCCTGGCTTCGGAACTGTGCAGCTCCAGCCATTGCAACCATCTGGGAAGTGAACCAGCAGATGGAAGACCTCTCTTTCTCTCAGCCTCTCTGTAACTCTGCCTTTCAAATAAATAAATAAGAGGAAAACGGACGTGGAGGGCAAGGTCCTGAGTTGCAGAGAGCAGGAGACAAGGGAGTGGGTGAAGTGAGGCAGGGAAACGAGCCCATCTGCCTATCTTTTATCCAGGATTCTCATCGGCTCTGGAATTCCCCATGCATGCATGAGTGAACCTCAACTCAAGTTGAAAGAGACGTGGCCCTGGGACCCTGGTAATTTATGTGGTACAAACAGTCTTTAGCCAAGATGGGTCTGTTGCTAAAGAAAGGCTCTAGCCCTTGGCGCAGCGCAGGGACCTCACAGAGTTCCCACAGAGGAGAGAGCCAGGAGCGTTCCTCATTCTCTGTTCATTTAATCCTGCATTCTCCCAGTACGGACCTACCAAGTACTTACACCTGACACTCATCCTTACTAAAGCGATTTGCAACACCGAGACTTGCTGTTTCCACTGTACCTGCGTTTTCAAAGTAAACCAGAGAGTCTTTGCCCAGCTTAAACCCATCAATGGCTCTGCTTTAGGAAAGGAAAGACCTTAAGCGGGCCTGCCTTAGCCTGCCCATGCTGGCACCTTCTGTCTCCATGGTTGTACCTCGATCCCCCTATCCTGAGCTCCTCTCCTACTGGCCTTCGCTCTAATGCTTTGAGCGTTTCCTGTCTCGTGGCCTTTGCATATACTATTTCCTTTGCTGGGAATTTTTTTCACTCCACTGTATACCTGGGGAAACCCCCAGACATCTATCAGGTCTCTGCTCCCTTGGCCAGTTAGGCACCTGTGGTTCCCTGTGCTTGTCCATCATAGCATAGCCCTGCATGCTGATTTGCTTTATCTGTTGGAGGAGATTGTAGCTGTCACTCAATCTTCCTCAACAGCCAAAAACCCCACAGGAAGGAAGGCTTTTCCACTCACCGAGGTGACCCTAGTGCCTAGAACGCATGGCTGAATGAATCTTATTTACGCAATGGTCTGCAGGTTTGCTGGTGTAGGATGGGAAGAAGGGGTTGTCTTCCTTATTGTCTGAGAAAGAAATGCAAGCACACGAAGTGAACCCGGTATTAGCAGAGCGGCTGCTGCGACCCAAGGGCAAGCTCCGTGGGCTCCTTTGCGTTTCCTGTGGAGGACTGGAAATCCATCCTCTAAGCCCCTCTGCTGACGCCCGCCTTTGGCACATACCCCCAGGAACAAGCTTTTAACATGTAAACAACAATATCCCTGAGACTGGGTGTCCTCAGGCAGCCCCTCGGCAGGCACACCCTCCAGCAGGCAGGGTAGGTTTGTCAGAACAGGCTACGTATTAGGCTGCAGACCACCAGGCCCCCACATCCCCGCAGACTTCAAATGAGAACTGTGTTTTCTTCTCGTGCATGCTACGTGTTCACCAAGAACTGTCCAAGGAGAATGGTGAGCTTCGCTCGTTGTGGTCATGCTGAGACCCGGATCTGCTGTGGACGCCACCTCTGCCTGGCTTCCATGGTTCCAGAGACAAGGGAACAGAATGTGTGTGGGCTCTCACAGCTTCCGCTTGTGACCCGTGTCATTGCCATTCACATTTCACTGGGCAAGGAGAGTCTACGGCTCCACTGGAGTACAACAGGGTGGGGATGGAGTCTCATGGGGCAGGGGCACTGAGCACCTGTGAGCAATGAGTCCATCACGTCGGTTGCGTGATCCGTCAGAGGTGTTTGGAGTTCAGCCCGAGTCATCTCGATGATTCTTTTATTCAACCAGAATGTGCTGGTTAAGGAAGGACTCAGTCTTCTCAAAGTTTGCTGATCCGAGTGTGACTTGGGGATGCTCCCAAGAGAAAATAGTATTTCTTTCAAAGAGAGCTCGAAAGGGGCTCCCACACTTGGCTGAGGCTAAGGCGTTGAAACGTTTCACAACACGTTATCAAGATCCGACTTACCTTCAGTTCTCAAAAACTTTGTGGCTAGATCCAAATCACTCTGGAACTTCCAGAGTTTCCTCTCCTGTTGGAGTGTGCTTTGGTTAAGTGCATGGCATTAAGTTGAGAGGGGAGAACCACCTGTTGAGTTGTGGGTATGTGGAAGAAATAAAATCCAGTACAAAGGTGGGCTTTTGAATGTTCTTACATCAAATCCTGACTCTGTCCCTTTAACTTGTGTGACCTGCAACGAGAGGTCATGTTTGCAAAGTGCCTCCTACTTAGTAGGTGCTCAACAAATGTTAGGTGGTGTTGTCACTGTTAAAGAAACTACTGAAAATGAGATTTAGGATATGCAAAATCTGGTGGCTTCTCCGTCTGGCACTCTGTCCTACCTAAGCTATTTACACATCCGTAACACAGACAGCAATGGGGGAGGCACTGCTATCCAACCTTGGTCGACAGCAGAGGTGATCTGAGAATCATACAAATAGTACGCCGAGGAGCTTTTCAACTCACGCTGTTTCAAAGTCTGAAACCCCCCTGTGGCCAGGTGCTGGAGCTGGGTCCAGTGCAGCAGAATTCAGCACCAGGGCCTGCTCCTGATGTTCCTCCCGGGGGTCCACAGCACTTGCTCTGGTTCATGTGGGTCCAGGCCCCTGAGAAGGCCAGGTGATGAGGGGTTTGGGAGGACTGGTCGCTCTAGCCCAGGTGAGCGGAGTCAGGCTCCGCAGAGCTGCAGGCACAAGGTGGCTTAGCAAAATCCTCTGAGAACGAGCAGGACTCCTGAGAGCCCTGCACACCCCACAGGCTGTTCCCCTGTCCAACACCCAGGACACTGGCACTGGGTGGCTGAGGCTGGCGAAGCCAGGGTGGTTTCTCCCCAGGTTCAGCTGCCGAATTCAGTTGTTACTTAAGGATGTAATAAGGAAGCACAAGTCTTTAAAGGTTTTTTTGTTTTTTGGTGAAGCTGCACCTGAGTTGAGCTGCCTGGGGATTTTTCAATAGGGTTGTACTGACACGAAGTCTTGGTTGATAGCAGAGGCGATCTGAGAATCATACTAACAGTACGTTGAGGAGCTTTTCAACTCGCACTGTTCCGAAGTCTGGTAGGCAAACACGGTCAGGGTGTGAAGGGGCAGAATGGGAGCATGCGGGATGGGGAGGCGCTGGCTGCACAGGCTTGTTCTGGGGACATGAAGGACTGTGTGCAGAGGCTTAGACCTGCGCCTGCCAGGCAGGAGGCGCTCTGCAACGCCGGTTATCGCTGCGGTCCTCGTTATCAAAGCAGCCACCTGCCCACCTGCCCACATCCGTGAGGGGTGCCCACAAGTTTGTGCATTTGCTAACCACTAGACGCAGTGACGCTGAGGTCTCCTGTTCTCTGCCGGGGTCCAATGAGAAACCTGCTCCCATTCCTGCGCCCGGACTGTTTCCTAACAGTCTACGGAAGTGTTCCCTCTCAGCCCCAGACTGAGTCCCGGGGGCCCGGCCCACATCTCCGGCTCCAGCACGCAGTATGGAGGCCAGATCAGAGTGCTCAGGGATGACCGACTGTTGAACGTGAGAGACCGCAGCAAAGGTGGTTGTTTGCTAGTGTGTCCTCCTTGGCTTCTTCCTCCTCTCACCCCAAACAGACCATGTAGCCCGAGCTTCATCCTCAGCCTCTCGCTCTTTCTCCACACTGGATCTCTTGCCAGTCTCACTGGCTCTGAGACCTAAGGCTCTGTTTACAACCTCTCTCTGCGTCCTGTAACGCATCTCCATTTGTAGCCTGGATGGCCCGCAGGACCTGGAACCCAACACCTCCTCCTACAAACTCAGGACCCCTTTGAAATCCGCTTTCCTTGGCACTTTCCTGTTTTTGTGAGAAGTACCCTTCCTTCAGGAATCCTGGTACAAAAATCAGTCTTGTTGTTGACTCTGCCCTTCAATTTTTATCACTGTCCCAGTCAGGAATCTTTTGGTTGCAAGAAAACTCGAGACTGGCTTAAGCACGATTATCCCCGCCCTCCCCGCCACATATGGGGAAGTCCAAAGGTATCCTGACTTCAGGCACAGACAAGTCCAGCGAACGCAGATGAATTCAGTGCTTATGTCCCAGGTTACCTTGCTGCTTCTGCCCCTCGGCTTTACTTTCCTTTATGTGGGCTCTGCTCAGGCAAGTTTGCTTGTGCTGTGTTCAGGTTAGGTTCAAGTCCAGGCCTTCAAACTATCCTCTTAGCAACACCAGAGGAAAGAGCACCTTGCCCTTGGGGAAGAGAGAACTCCCAGGATTCGTTTTTTTTTTTTTTTTGGACAGGCAGAGTGGACAGTGAGAGAGACAGAGAGAAAGGTCTTCCTTTTGCCGTTGGTTCACCCTCCAATGGCCGCCGCGACCAGTGCGCTGTGGCTGGCGCACTGCACTGATCCGAAGCCAGGAGCCAGGTGCTTCTCCTGGTCTCCCATGTGGGTGCAGGGCCCAAGAACTTGGGCCATCCTCCACCGCACTCCTGGGCCACAGCAGAGAGCTGGACTGGAAGAAGAGCAACCAGGACAGAATCCGGCGCCCCGACCGGGACTAGAACCCGGGGTGCCGGCACCGCAGGTGGAGGATTAGCCTAGTGAGCCGCAGCGCCGGCCAGGATTCGCTCTTACTCTAACCGGATTCTGCACCAGTTCCTTGCTCAGTAACACGGAGAAGTGATGCCCCTAGTATTCAGGTCTGAATCCGGAGGTGCAGTTAGCTCACCTAAACCACACCAATGAAGAGCAGCACTGGGATGGTCTCTAGGAAACACACGGGGGAAAAAGAACTTACATGGAGTGAGCTACCAGCTGCCACTGGCTGTGGCTGAGATGGTAGACAGGGATCTTCAGACTCACCCCGGAGTTAGAACTGACAAGACTTGGAGGAATGAAAACAGGCAAGAATCAAAGATGACAGTGATTTTCACCTATGGGGACTGGCAGGTAAGACTGCCTTCCCCGAGACTGGGGACAGACTTTCAAGGAGGGGAGAGAGGATGAGTTTGTGGGGTGTTAATGGGATTTTTAGGTGAGGCTAACAGATTTGGGCTGCACAGATGATATGAGGTCAAGAGCCAGAGATAATGGCTGAAGTGATGGAAGGAGGTGAAAATGCGCTCTGAAGAATGTGCCCACCACCAGGTCCAGGCCCTCCAGAGCAAGCGTGTTCTCAGGGAGTGCTCCCAGAGTCCTCAGCACCCAACACTGCAGTGAGCGTGTTCTCAGGGAGTGCTCCCAGAGAGTCCTCAGCACCCAACACTGCAGTGAGCGTGTTCTCAGGGAGTGCTCCCAGAGTCCTCAGCACCCAACACTGCAGAGTGAGCGTGTTCTCAGGGAGTGCTCCCAGAGTCCTCAGCACCCAACACTGCAGTGAGCGTGTTCTCAGGGAGTGCTCCCAGAGAGTCCTCAGCACCCAACACTGCAGAGTGAGCGTGTTCTCAGGGAGTGCTCCCAGAGAGTCCTCAGTGCCCAACACTGCAGAGTGAGCGTGTTCTCAGGGAGTGCTCCCAGAGAGTCCTCAGCACCCAACACTGCAGAGTGAGTGTGTTCTCAGGGAGTGCTCCCAGAGAGTCCTCAGCACCCAACACTGCAGAGTGAGCGTGTTCTCAGGGAGTGCTCCCAGAGAGTCTTCAGCACCCAACACTGCAGTGAGCGTGTTCTCAGGGAGTGCTTCCAGAGAGTCCTCAGCACCCAACACTGCAGAGTGAGCGTGTTCTCAGGGAGTGCTCCCAGAGTCCTCAGCACCCAACACTGCAGAAGGCCGGCCAATGAGCAACTAACTGGTGACTCTGGCGAGTAGTTTTTTCTTTTAATAAAGATTTATTTACTCAAAAGGCTGAGTTAGAGAGAGAGAGAGACAGGCAAAGAGAGAGGAATGTTTTCCATCAGTTGGTTTACCCCCCAAATGATTGCAATAGTCAGGACTGGGCCAAGCCCAAGCCAGGAGCTTCTTCTGAGCCTCCCATGTGGGTGCAGGAGTGCAAGCACTTGGGCCATTAAGTAGTGTGACTGGCGTGAGGAGAATCGGGGATGGAACGGGAGGACAGAGACTCAGGGAGGACAACCCTCAGAGACAGTCTGCCCACATGGGTCACAATTCTGTGTCCCTTCCTCGTGGAACTTTCCCTGGTGTCTACAAACCACCACTTGCTTTGCTTTTGTTTTGGGTCTCGAGAGCCGTCATTCCTTTGAGGAGTACCTGGAAGCTACTGACCTGTGGACTCCAAGTCGAGGCCCAGGGAGAGGCCTGTTTCACACACCCCCAACAAGACCACCACCCTGAGTGCTCAGTGCACTTCGCTGGCAGCCAGGCTCGCTGGCCTACCCCAGCAATGCCAACCAAGAGGACCGACTCCACTTAGAAGACTTTTATGAGTGCTCCGTGTTACAAGTTAGCTTCAGACTGGAACTAGCTAAATCTTGTCATGAGTAAGAAAATAAGAAAAGCAGTACAAAGCAATTAAATGAAGTGAGACGTCAGGAAAACAGCAGTAAATTTTGGAGTCCAAAGGCCTGGTTCCATGGGCTTGTAAGATACATACCTGGAAACCATTAAAAAAAAAAGAAAAGAAAAAAAAAAAAAAGGCCTGGTTCTCTTTGCCTAGCTTTGTCATCAGCTGGGAGCCCTTCAGCAAGTGGCTGCAGAAACAGGCTGTGCTCTAACCTGTAATGAGGTAGATACCTACCTTCTCCTCATTAAATTCCTCCCACATGGGAGGTCCAGACCAAGTTCAGAGTTCAGGTGTTGGCCTGGCCCAGTCTGCGCTATGGGGGTGTTTGGGAAATGACCGTGGATGGGAGATTGGTCTCTCTGCCTTTCAAATAAAAGAGCAAAACAGGACCAAGCAGTGCACGGTAAGAACCATCCTTTACAACTGAGGGAACGGACAGTGCTCCCTCCAGGGGCGGACCGAGCTGCATGTATGCACACAGCACGGAGCTGTTTTCTCACTTTGGGCAATCAAAGCAGTTGGCTCTGTTGCCTTCCTTTGAAGGTTAAGTGGTTTTTCTCCTCAAATGGCAAAAATAGCATCTTTTGAAGGAAAACAACTCAACTCAACATACGAACCGTTACTTTCTGTGGTCATGAAAAGGGTGAGTTTGCTGAAGGAGTGACGCCGAAGTTTCTTAAAGCAGAAAACTCCACTGCACGGTCATTCTGCGTTTCCCTTTCTCACCTACAGCATTTCCTGTCTGACACCAGCTGGTTCTGGGAGACTTGGCTTTGACTTTGTTTCCAGTGACACGCCACTAGGAGGCAAGCCCAGTCACAGGGAGCGCGCACGCATTATTCCACGCTGCCTCCGCGGCAGAGAACCTAGCACCCTGCCAGATCCCCACTCCTTACCCCTCTGGTGCTCACTGCTGGATCTGTGTAAGTCATCCGTGTCCAGAGGTGGCTCGTCCAGTCTGAAGGCATGAATAATTCATATTTGTGGAAGTAAGATTTCTAACTCGTTTATGCTTTCAAACTCTATCATCAAAATATTCACGTTACTGAGTACTCAAGGTAAGGAGATGTTGCTGCCATCTCCTATCACACATATTTGTCAGAGAAGTCTACTTTTTCCAGCCTTCCAAACACTAAGATTTAGAAGAGAATTCACTATGGGTTTTATTATAAGCTGAGAGATATGTTTTTAGGAGAATATTTTTTAGAATGAGTTGATAAAGACAACCTAGGAGAAAATCAGAAAACACAACACTGCCCAAAGTGAATCAAATACAAATTTAAATTGTGCTAAGCTATGAAATATAAGCAATACATGGCAACTTTATTAGATTTTTGTATTTTAGTGGCTGCTTGGACTCAACCAAGGCCTTATTAATGTGTAACTCAAAGACCTGAGAATGTCTTTAGGTGTCACCATATCTAACACAAAATCTGACTAGCTGGCCTGACACCAATCTGTCAAAACAGAGAAACTGTTAATGCCATAGCTCCAGCCACGCAACACTTTCATAATTCAATCACATGACATAAAGACATGCAGTTTTATGTGAGGCTTTTTTTTTTTTTTGCTGCTGTACAAGACATTACTCTAAACTTAGTTTACTGGGTCAGGCCTAACTGATGACAGCCACCACAGCAGGTGCCACGTTGCAGCTAAAACCCGGCCTTATATTTAGAATGAGAAAGGTAGCAAGGCCCGAGAAGTTAGTTTCTCTGCTGAGCCCCTAGTCCTGCATCTGCACCTACACCCTCTCCTCAATGCTCCCCACCACCTGATCACCGCCCCTCGGGTGCCCTCTGTTAAAAGATGCAGACGTGGTGTGTTAGATGGGTGATGAATGGACAAACCAACAAAGTGAGGGAAGAAAGCAAACATTCCAAAACCTTCTTATTTAATAGAACGTTCTTCATGGCACCTCTTGGTACGTAAACAGAACTCGAGGGGAAGTTCATCCTGATGATGAGACTTGCAGACCTGAGGCTGCTGCTTCACTTCTCCACCTACCAGAAGTTACTAAAACCTGTGGGCCAGGGAGCATACTTGTCTCTTTCCAAATCGGGGCAAGGGGACCCCTTCTGGAAGACTGTTTACAACACTGGCTCCTGAAGGCCGCAGCCTCCCCATCAGCCATGCCGACACGAGCAGCTACAGCTGCACACTTTGGAGCCTGCCAGGTCTGGAATTGATGTCTGAAGAGTGTTTCGGCCCACTTCCACTTCAGGGGGGTCAGTGTTGCCCAGCAGTCCTGCGGGCAGAGGTCCTACCCTTTGATAACGGCGATGGGCCGCAGTTTGATGGCCTTCTTGCTGATGCCAGCATCATGGCAGGTGTTCACCACGTCAGTCACGTTCTTGTAGGACTCGGGAGCCTGCAGGAAGAACCACACGCCGTAAAGGTCTACTAAGAAGGGAGCCTTCAAAGAACTCAACTTCACTCTAATTAAATAAATGCACATCAAAATAGAGGTAATTTCTGCCTATCAACCCTTGCAGTCATCAAGGGAACTCAACTGAGGTTTCCCATGTTGGTGGTAGGACTCCAACTATTGAAACCTTCACTTGCTGCCTCTAAGGGTGTGCGTTAGCAGGAAGCTGGAAACAGAAGCAGAGTCAGGACCTGAACCCAGGCACTTCCATATAGGATGTGGCCAGCCCAGGCAGCATCCTATGGGTTAGGCCAAACACCTGCCCTGCAGTCACATTATACCAGCTGCTACCTGCCCTTGCATTAATCACTGGAGTCCCAGCCATGCCCCAGCATCACTTACAGATTTCCAGCAAAACCTGGCTCACTCTGCACTCTCCCCTCTGAATTCTGAATGGTTTCCTTACTCACTGAGAGGACGCTTTCCGTGCCTTGGCTTCTGCTCCTCCCATGGTGACTCTGCTTACCTTTGCCATTCATTCACTCCCGGGGTCACAGGCCACAGCTTGTGCTCACAGTAACTACACCTCCCCATAACCTCGCTTCACAGCATCCCAGGCTGGTGATCACAGCCCACGTTTTCTGCTTGCTCCTGTTTGCTGCCCATCTGCAATAATCCTCCAAGCTCACAAAGACCTGCAGTCCCTCAGTAACAGCCTCAATAGTCCTGCTCTGACACTGTGCTGCACCTGTGACCCTGGCTAAAGGTAACTAACTCCATCCCTATCTCACTCCTGCACCTGTACGGCTGAAATACAGCGGAGAGGCCTTGGTGCTGCCTGGAAATCATCCAAAACCTCCCTGGGTCTTTCCTTCTCCCACAGCCACATTCCTGGTGCTGACCCTGCTTCCCACCACATGGGAAAACTTAGAAGTGACCAGAGTGGTATTCTCATAAGCTGTCTCACCGAATCCTCCCTTTCTGTGTCCAATCTGTCTTCATTGATTAACGATTATCTGTGTGTCTAGCAAAGATCAGCACCCTCCACTCGCACACCATCTCCATCTCTTCTCATCCACCCAAGGACACGGTGGCAGTCACTTCCTCCCAGTTTTGCATCATCGATTTCTCTTCTAGATTTTTTTCATCAGCAAACACCAGTCAGATCACATCTCTCTTCTGCCCGAAATCCTTCAGTGTCTTTCCATTTCACTCAGAGTTAAAGCAAAAGCCCTTTTGTGAATAAAAAATGATGAGCCACACAGTGTGGTACACCCTCCCTGACTTCATCTCCTTCTTGCTGCTCTTTTTTTTGAAAAAAATATTTTAGAAATTTTATCTGAGGGGTCAACGCTGTGGAATAGTGGGTAAAGCTGCTGCCTGCAGTGCCAGCATCCCAATATGGACGCTGGTTTGAGTCCCGGCTGCTCCCCTTCTGGTCCACCTCTCTGCTCTGGCCTGGGAAGGCAGTAGAAGATAGCCCAAGATCTCGGGCCCCTGCACCCATGTGAAGACCTGGAGGAAGTCCTGGCTCTGGATCACCCAGCTCTGGCCACTGCAGCCATCTGGGGAGTGAACCATCAGATGGAAGACCTCTCTGTCTCTCTGCCTCTGTTACTCTACCTTTCAAATAAAATCAGAGAGACAGAGAGATCATTCAACTGCTGGTTCAGTCCCCAAGTGCCAGCAACAACCAGGGCTGGGTCTGGCTGAAGCCAGGAGCCCAGAACTCAACATAGGTCTCCCACTTGGGCAGCAGGGGCCCACGTACTTGAATTAACACCTGTTGCCTCCCAGAGTGTACACTACTAGGAAGCTGAAATCAGAAGCAGCGGAGCCTGTACTTGAACTCATGCTCTCTAAAATGCGCTGTGGGAATTCCAAGCAGTGTCTTAACTGCTGAGCCCAACACTTGCGCCTCTTCCTTGCTCTTGCCACACTCGGCCTCCTTGCTGTTTCTCAAACACTGAGTCTGGAAAGCCTGGAAAGCTTACCTCCAAGTACCCAAAACCCTGTTCCCTGACTTCCTTAAAGTCTTTATTTAAGTTCCATCTCACAAAAGCCTTCCCTGACCAGCTAGTTAAAACTGCACCCCTCCCCACCTTCCTTTATCGCCTGTCCATGCTTTTTTTTTTTTTTTTTCACTTCACAGCCATACCTACGAGGTCATTAACACACATTTCATACTATTACTTGGTAAGCTCCACACAGAAGAGATTCACACTAGTTTTGTTCACTGCAGTATCCCTAGCAGCTACAGTAGACATTCAGTAAGTATGAGCTGAATCAAAAATGAAAAAAATCTTGTGCTACAAATAAAAAAAACCCTCAAAACCCCAAATCCCAAACGTTAACAGTGATTATCTGTCTAGTAAAACTACAGATGTTGGGGCCAGCGCTGTGGAGTGGCAGGTTAAGCCTCTGCCTGTGGAACTGGCATCCCATGAGTCCCGGCTGCTCTGCTTTTGATCCAGCTCCCTGCTAACGGGCTGGGAAAGCAGTAGCAGATGGCCCAAGTGCACGGGCCCCTGTACCTATGTGGAAGACCTGGAAGAAGCTCCTGGCGTCAGACTGGCCCAGCTCTGGCTATTGCGGCAATTTGGGAAGTGAACCAGTGGATGGAAGATGCCCCCCTCTTCTCTGCAACTCTGCCTCTCAAATAAATCAATAAATCTTTAAAGACAAAACAAAACTATAGATATTTTGGGTCAATGTTCTGCTGCTTTCCCAAGTGCATTAGCAGGGAGCTGGATCAGAAGTGGAGCAGCAGGGACCGGAACGGGCACCCATACTGGACGCTGGTGTTGCAGGCAGTAGCTTAACCTGCTCCGACACAATGCCGGAACCCCAGCTTCCTGTCAATGCACACCTGAGGGACAGTACTTGGGTCCCTGAGACCCACACGACTGAGTTCCTGGCTCCTGGCTTCAGCCTCGCCCAGTCTCAGCTGTTGTAGGCATTCAGGGAGTGAACCAGCAGATGGGAGGTCTCTGTCTCTGCCACTCAAATAATAAACAAAAACAAAACCAAAAACCCCTAACAGGTTCTGTTTGTAAAATCCTTATCATTGTGTACTGGTATAAACCACGCATGGATTTACGCTGAATATTTCCCAAATTCTACTTACCTCTTCCATAACCAGTTTGGGCGAGGCAACACGGATTGCGATCCCCATATCTGCCAGTTTGTCTAAGACGTCCTGGAAATCTAGATTACGCCGAGATTTAGCTCGGGACAATGCACGGCCCTAGAACAGAAAGGAATGCACATCACTTTTGAAATTGAGCTAAATTTTACGTTTGAATCCAGCAAGGACTTAAACCCTTGGTATTATATGCCTTTTCCTTATTTTTTTTAAAACCAAGAAAGTATTTGAAAAATAACCTTCCTGTTTTAATATCTTTTGTTATAAACTTCATTATACATATCCTTTTGGAAAAAATTTCTAGCTACATGAAGCGTATTTTTGTGTTCCTAATCATTGTTAATTGTTAAATATAAATATGTGGATTTTTAATTGCAAACAGTATGCCATCACAAAGCCCTTGAGTTCTTTGTGATTTAACACAGTTTCTCGACTTCAGCACTAGTGACCACGTGAACCAGAAAACTCTTTGCTGGGGCCACCCTGTGCTTGATAGCATGGACAGTTCCTCCCCAAAGCATGACGAGCAGAAACGCCCCAGACACTGCCAATATCCCTCTGAGGGTAGTGGCCTCAGCCTACTTAAGAAACACTGGGTTAAAATTAAGAGTTGGGAGGCAGCTAGAAATGAGGAATAGTCAAGAGGAAATTATTTGTGAATATCTGTCCCCTTTGAGGTTCCCGTTTCTATTTCCCATTTCAACACTGCCTAAGCATCTGATGGCTCAGAATAGGGGCTGGCAACCTGTAGTTTGTGCATCAAATCTGGCCAACTTTTTATTTTTTGGAAAGAAAGTTTTATTGGAACAAAGCGATTCCCAGTCACATGGTACTTATCGCTGCTTCTGCGCTGAAATGCACAGCTAAACAGCTGGTACAGAGACCACATGGCCCAGAAGGTCCACACTATTTACTGTCTGTCTCTTTATGCAAAAAACTTAGTGACTCCTGGCTTAGAAGAGGCAATGTGTAGTACAGACTACACAGGGGTTCTGGTTTGCAAATCAGGGCCATCATCCAAATCGAGTGGATGCATCCAATAGGAAGCAGCAAATTAAGCAAACAAACAGGGCCAGTGAACTGCTGAGATCAGCTGTGATGTCCATCTGCATCAGTTAAAGTTATATCACTTACAGATCTGTGAGAGTCAGCTCAGCTAGTGAGTTACTTTCCTGGTCTGGATTTTCTGGACTGGCAGTGATGAGGAACAGTCGCCAGCCCCATCATGGCCTCACTGAGGTCGACACTGGTGACCTTGGTTCACTAAACAGTATCAATCACGGGGAATCATTTCAAGTAGAAGACATGCAGATTCAAACCTCAACTTTGTTAACACCTGATTGGGTGCATTTACCCATCAAAATGCAAACAATAGCTACACTGAAGACAGCATTCCTAAGGAGGCTTCCATTTTCCTCACCGCTCCATGACAGGTTGTTCCAAAGGTCTCAGTCATGCCCTGTTCAGTGCCAGTAAGGACGTAACTGCAGGTTCCCATGGTGCCACCAATGAGCACCGGTTGTCCAGTGAGCTGAGAATGCACACAAATCAAACATGTTAAAATTCAGAATGCTACCAGTTTTTTTTTTTTTTTAAAGACTTATTTATCTGAAAGGCAGAATGACACAGAGAGATAAAGAGATCTTTTCATCTGCTGGTTCATTCCCTAAAGTCCTCAAGTGGCTGCAATGGCTAGGGCTGGGCCAGGCTGAAGCCAGGAATTCCACCTTGGTCTCCCACACAGGTGGCAGGGGCCCAAGCACTTGGGCATCTTCTGCTGCCTTCCCAGATGCATTAGTAGGGAACTGGATCGGAAAGCAGAGCTGCTGGGACTCAAACCAGCTTTCCTATATGGGATGCCGGAGTTGCAAGTGCAGCTTAACCTACAGTACCACCAGTGCTGCCCTACTGTAAGCTTTTTACACTTGACATTTACACTTAAGCCATTGAACTCTAGAAAACATTACTTTGATTCTTTCATACTTTGGGGGTGGGGGATAAGGAAAGGAGTCAATATGTGAGGACCAGGAAAGACAGAGAAGAATGTGAAAGCAAAGCAAACCCCCAAGTCTAGGAAGCGCTGCCAGAACAAACAGGCAAGGCACCTGCCCGCTCTGGCTCTGGTTTCCTCATCTACGAGACAGCAGTGCAGGCTGATGGTCCTCCTAACTCCTGCAGCAGACGCCGTAAAGATACGAGTGAACCAAATGGGCTTAATCTTTACCCTATTTTCCCATAACTAAGTCCCTAACTCGTCACATGGAGTAAAATACACTCCAGGGAGCACTTTTCCCACGGCACCCTGCACCACTGCCAGCAAACAATGGGCGCAGAGTCACTGCTCTGAAGAAGACCGGGACTCAGTGTCCTCACGCGTGATGGATTTCATGTTTTCCACAACTGCTGCCTTCCTGCTAAAATGCATCCACACTGAGAACTGTTTAAGATCCCACTGCTCAAAACCACAAAGGCGGCTGCGTGCCTGGTAATCCACGGCGATGAGGGGATGGTGAGGAGGGAAAGCCCGGGTGGATCCCTTCCTGTGCACCAGCAGCGTCCGCTCCTTCCCGTCCACCACGTGCTGCTCCACCTTGGCGATGTTGTGAGACACATCATAGATCACATGCAGGTCCAAGTCATCAGGGGTTGTGTTGAAGACCTTGGCAAAAGCCTACGAGAAAAAGCTCAAATGAGCAGCCAGAATCAGCTCTTTAGAACGTACCTTACTCATTCCTGTTAGGCTGTTCCTGAAGGCAGAGAGGCATGTAAGAGTCAGACACGTCAGCATTACTAACCTTCACGTAAAGGCAAACACTGCCTTTCAGAACACAGCAGTGCCACTCCACAGCTGCCGACTTTGGCTGAAAAGCTGCCTGCCTCATGACAAGAGCTTCCGGTGATCACCGACGTCATAACTAAGAGTGTCAACTGTTAAATCAACAACGGGAGTTACTGTGCACCTGCTCCCCAGGTGGATCTCTGTCCTTACTGTGTTGTACTATGCGAATTAATGGTAAAACTTGTCTTCAAACAGTACTTTAGACTTTGTGTCTCTGTGTGGATACAATCTTTGAAATCTTTACTTAGTATATACTATGTTAATCTTCCATATATAAAGATAACTAAAAATGAATCTTAATGAAGAATGGGAATGGGAGAGGGAGTAGGAGATGGGATAGTTTGTGGGAAGGTGGCTATGGGGGGAAAAACCGCTATAATCCAAAGTTGTACTTTCGGAATTTATATTTATTAAATCAAAGTTTTAAAAAAAACAAAACAAACAAAAGCTGCCTGGCTACTGTTGATCCCATCCTTTGAACCAGTTTCTCCCTCACGCTTCTGAATCTCTGTAAACAGCCTCTATCCTCTCTGCTGCTGCGGCACATTCTAGGAGTACTCTTGCTTTCTCTTCTCATTTCCTGAGCCTGATATGCTGCTGATTAAGAAGACACAAAATCTTAGACACACCTCCAATATTTTGAGTACTTACGTAAATTTCCAAAACCAAACCCACAGGCTTTGCTGACATCGTATTTGAAAGCATTTAACTTGGAATAACATGAAAGAGAGCAGCTCTGAGCCTACCTGGCGGGTTAAGAAAGTCATGGAGGAGCGGTTGACCCAGGCGTAGTTCCCAGCCGCTGCCATTCCCTTCAGGTAGTCCTGACCTTCCACAGAAGCGATTCGTGCACAAGCCAGCTGACGGTCATTTACGATGATCTTGTCTCTCTTCATGGCTTTTTCCATAGCCACCAGTGCATCTAGAACAAGAGTAAGTCCAGATCAGTTAGGTTCCCTTACAGAATTCAGATTTACTGAAGGCAGACTACATTCAAACTCATTCTACCAAAAAACAGGTGCAATACAACATCCCCTTTAATGTGGTTTAGAGCTTATCAATTTGTTCAGGGTTTACTGCGTCTTCTGTCAGTGTGACTACCACCACCTCTGTGGGATACAAAGTAAACACGCGCCCTCTAGGGACTTGTAGGAGACTCAGATGTGCATACAGGTAGCAATGCTCAGTTACTCCTTTCCCAATAGGTGAATGAAAGCCAGCAAGTCGGGGCCGGTGCTCTGGCACAGTGGGTAAAGCTGCCACCTGGAGTGCTGGCATCCTGTATGAATGCTGGTTCGCAACCCAGCTCTGTTATAGCCTGAGAAAGCAGAAGATGAGCCAGGTCTTTGGGGTCCTGCACCCATGTGGGAGATCTAGAAAAAGCTCCTGGTTCCTGGCTTGGGATCGGCCCAGACATCTGGCCATCTGGGGAGTGAACCAGCAGATGGAAGACCTCTCTCTGCCTCTGATTCTCTGTAACTCTGCTTTTCAAATAAATAAATAAATCTTTAAAAAGAAAATGAAAGAATGCTAACACGTGTTAGACATTTTAGTACCATCACAGCTTTTAATGTCTTAATATAAAAGAGCTAGACACGGCCAGCGCTGCGGCTCACTTGGCTAATCTTCCACCTGCGGCGCCGGCACCCTGGGTTCTAGTCCCAGTTGGGCACCAGATTCTGTCCTGGTTGCTCCTCTTCCAGTCCAGCTCTCTGCTGTGGCCTGTGAAGGCAGTGGAGGATGGCCCAGGTGCTTTGGCTCTGCACCCACATGGGAGACCAGGAGAAGCACCTGGCTCCTGGCTTCGGATCGGCGCAGCACACCGGCCATGATGGCCATTGGGGAGTGAACCAACGGAAGGAAGACCTTTCTCTCTGTCTCTCTCTCACTAACTCTGCCTGTCAAAAACAAAACAAAACAAAGAGCTAGACACAAGTTACTAGATCTGCAGGGAAATAAAAATCTCTGACAAAGTGTAGACAAGTATTCTATAGAATTTCCTTGAATACTAGTCAATGCTTCATATTTTCCTACATTAAGTAGTGTAAAAGATCAGGATGGCGCACATTCATAAATTCTCCCAGGCTAAAACTACAGAGGCTGAGCTATAACATGAAACTTAGATTAAATTCCTTGTGTCTATATACATTCTTATATATCCATAAATCCTTTTGCACAGCCTGTAAGTCAGCTGAAGTGACATATCCACTATTTTATTGCTTTTGTTCATGTTCTGTCACCAAGGTCCTGAGTGTGAGATTATCCAAACTGCACGGCGCACCTCAAATGTTATGTATCTACGAGGCCATCTCTGGTATCTTTCCTGAGCATGTTTTTTGTCTTTTACATTGTTATTTTGCCAATTTACTGCCTTCTGTCTTTACTTTTTTCTTGTAGATGACTATGACTTCTCCTTTATGAGACAATGAGAGCAGAGTACCCGCTTATTTTCTCACAGAATCCCCCCGACTACCTAATCTTACACAGTGGGTCTCTAACACACATGTGTTGAACGTTGACTCTGTGAACTTCCCAGGCTATTTTCCCCACTCTTTCTTGGCCACATACTTAATAACAAACAGGATGGTAACTGAAGCTAACACTCACTGATTAGATAGTGTCAAGCACTGATTTAAGCTCTTTATATAATTTTTTTCTTTTAACCTGCTGTGACAATACCACATGAAATAATTATGACACATTTTTATTTTTTTTTTCCAGATGAGAAAGTTAATTTGGTTGGTGAAGTTAATCTGTTTCAAGCAGCATAAAAACTCATGTAGTACAGTTTTAGAGCTTTCTCTCCTAAACCTCTATCCAGTTCTTCCTAGAATGGACATTTCAGCACCAATCAGACTGTACCTGTGGCTACTTGGTGGCCCAAGCCTCTGCTCCCACTGTGGATCATCACGCACACTTGTCCCTTATGGTCGATGCCCATTTTCTTAGCTGCATACTCATTGAAGATCTCATCTACAACCTGGATTTCTGCATAGTGGTTGCCTGCTCCCAGGGTCCCCAACTGCAAATGGAAGAATGACAAAGTTTCCTCTGTTGTTTTTTTAAAAACCATTTATAAGCAATTAAGTAAAAAATATACCAACAACAAAATAATAATACAACTACTGTTTTATGTAACCAAAAATTCCTAAACCTTAGAAATGATTCATTCAAGGGGCTGGCGCTGTGGCATGGAGGATAAAGCCAATACCTATAGTGCTGACATCCCATATGAACAACGGTTTGAGACCCAGCTGCTCCACTTCTGATCCAGCTCTCTGCTATGGCCTGGAAAGCAGAAGATGGCCCAAGTGCTTGGGCCCCTGCAACCACATGAGACCTGAAAGAAGTTCCTGGCTTCTGGCTTCGGACTGGCCCAGCTTCAGTCATTGCGGCCAACTGGGGAGTGAACCAGTGGATGCAAGATCTCTTTCTCTGCCTGTCTGTAACTCTGCCTTTCAAATAGATAAATAAATTTTTTATTGTGTAGTTTTTAAAGATTTATTTATTTATTTTAAAGGTAGAGGTACAGAGAGGAAGAGAGAAAGAAACATAGAGAGAGGTTTTCTATCCGCTGATTCATGCCCCAGATGGCCGCTCAACAGTCAGAACTGGGCTGAATCAAAGCCAGGAGCCTGGAGCTTCTTCTGGTCTCTCACCTGGGTGCAGGGGCCCAAGGACTTGGGCCATCTTCCACTGCTTTCCCAGGCCATAGCAGAGAGCTGGATCGGAAGTAGAGCAGCTGGGACTCGAACTGCAGGTGGTGGCTATATCCATTATGCCACAGTGCCAATCTCGATAAATAAATCTTAAAAAAAAAAAATTCATTCAAACAACAGCTATACTCGCTATATAACAAAAATAAGGTAGACAAGCTAATTTTCTATGCTTGATGCACACACACAGGATTCATAATTCATAAAACCTCAAGCCATTAAATGGCTTACTGGGCATTTTAAATAAGAACAAAAGGGTCAAATTTTGGGATGAACACTGGTCAATGCTGATTCTTAGATAAAGTCCAATTTCCAATGATTTCCAAAACATCTATGACTTTATGAATATCCACATAACTGAAAGAATGCGTCCCATAACTGGAGCCACAGGTGATCTGCAGAGTCATAGAACAGAAGTGCTAGAAGAGAGGCTGACTGGTTTTAACAATCCCAAGTTTCAATGCGAAAACTACAGTCTTGGCCAAGGTCACAGTGAATCAGTGGAAAAGCCATCACAACTGGCTACAAATTTCAAACACTGGTATATCCTCATCTAATGGACACCATGAACTGACAGGGTATCTCTTTCCATGTTTGATGCCAGGAAACTTTCAGACAAATCTACAGATGGTCAAAGCGTGTACACACGTGATGTTGGCAAGCACTGTAAGCCTTATAACTGTACCCCATTTTTCTCCTACTTCTACTTCAAATCTTGCTTTATTTTATGAACATCTGCAAGCTCCTGATGGCTTTTTAGAGTACAATGAAGTATAAACAATTTTGGGTTCTTTTCAATATACTATTTGAAAAACACCTGGAGACGCAATAGAAAATATAGCATTCTACAAAGGCAAAATTAGGAAAAAACGACATCCTGGCCCTCCGACCCGAGTGTTACCTGAGGAAGGCCTCTTTTTTTGGCCCGTGGAGACACCTTATTGGGGTCGGCTTGCAGCATCCTTCCGTACTCCTCACAGTGCTCCTTGTCTTCGGCCCAGGCATAGCCTTCTCTTAGAGACCAGTCCACACCCATCTCCAAGGCCTCCTCCAAGTCTCTGGGTAACAACAAGAATAGTCATTTCATAGCAAACATGAAAACCCAAGAAAGATCGCATCTCAAGGGGCAGCGGAACACACAACATTGTATTTCCTATGCACCGGGCCTTCTGCTAGACACAAAATTCATGCTCTTAGCAACTTCAGATTTTTCAGGAAAGCAGTCACACAGATAATTACAACAGGGAATGATAAACGCGGTATGAGAAATGACAGTTCTACTTGACATTTGCACTCCTTGTACTTTTCAAATCTTTTCTGTGTTAGATTTGCCTCTCCAATCCTGATTTCTATGAATTAGGCAGTCAAAGAAAATTTATAATCTTAATCAACTAGCACTATCTACCACTGATTTTATCAGCTGCACACCTTCATAGTAATTTGTGAAGAATTCCCATCAAGTACCGGTGTCTCAGTTTTCTCAGCGGACACAGGGTAAACTTTAAGGTCTGTTCCCACCTTCACAAAAGCACCGTGTGGCTTTACTGCATCTGCATGTTGAAGCTGAGCGAGCAAACCTTTCCCTCAGAGGGAAAACATTTTGGTTTTCATCCAACATCCAGTCTTTTTCTAAAATACGACCTGGAAAAACTAGTTTTCATTTCCATTCCCCACTAGTAATTTCAAACATTACTAGGACAACCTCACTATTTAAGTCCAGGCAGAGGCTTAGGCCACCAAGTAGCCAGTGTTGTGCGGGCTGAGCTGTTGTCTGCAATGCTGGCATCCCGCAAGAGCCCGTAGGAGTGCCGGCTGCTCCACTTCCAACCCAACTCCCTGCTAATGTGCCTGGGAGAGCAGAGAAGAGGGCCCAAGTATCTAGGCTCCTTCACACATGTGGGAGACCCAGATGGAATTCCTGGCTTGTGGCTTTGACCTGGCCTAGCCTTGGCTGTTGTGGTCATTTAGGGGAGTGATCCAGTAGACAGAGGATCTGTCTCTCCTTCCCTCTCTGTCTCTGTGCCTTTTAAACATATGAATAAATAAGTTTTTCTTTTCTTTTCTTTTCTTTTTTTTTTTTTTTTTTGGAAAAAAGGAGAACTCAGCCTCTAAAAGAGTCAAAGGATTTTGGTTTGACTTCTGACCTCACTTACCCAGCTCATTTACTATCTAAGCTCAGTTCCCCCTTTCTCATAGATCAGGGATAACAGCAGGGTTACTGTCTAGATGAAATGTGACGCACGGTGTCCTACACATGCTCTCAACGAGCACCAGTGGAATGCCATTCTGTTTCCAACACTACTCCGTGTCAAACGCTGTAATAATGAGCATCAGTTGTCTAACATTTCTAATAATGGGCTGGGCCTCACACTTTAAAAAACAATCAATTCATTACTATATTCTGAAAAGTGACCCCCATCTCCAAGTGCCCTACACTGGAAATGAGACTGAGGGTCACGTGGTTTTTCTCTCTCGCACTCTATTCACTTGTGTTCTTACTTGGCATTCATTGGAATGACACCTTTTGATCCCACCCCAACGGGAATGTGGTCAAACATGGCTTGTGCAAGCTGCTCCTTCACAGGCTGGACATCACTTTCATCTAAATTGGTTCTCAGCAAGCGGACGCCACAGTTGATGTCAAATCCGACACCACCTGCAAAATACAGAGAAGTTAAATATTAGCAAAATCAGGTAATTAGGCATTGTTACCTTCAGTTTCTTTCCACTAACATAGGGTTAAAAAGTTATTTAAATATACTGTTTCAGGGAGAGCATTATGGTGTAGCAGGTAAAGCCACTGCCTGCAGTGCTGGCATTCCATATGGGCGCCAGTTCAAGTCCTAGCTGCTCCGATCCAGCTCTCTGCTATGGCCTGGGAAAGCAGTGGAAGATGGTCCAAGTCCTTGAGACCCTGTGCCCATGTGGGAGACCCAGAAGAAGCTCTTGGCTCCTGACTGACACAGCTCTGGCCGTTGTGGCCATCTGGGGAATGAACAGGGGATGGAAGACCTCTCTCTCTTTCTGCTTCTGCCTCTTTGTGATTCTCCCCTTCAAATAAATACATAAATCTACTATTTTAGGAGCTCAGCAATGGGCATTTGACACAGTGGTTAAAGACACTGTTTGGAATGCCTGTATCCCATATTGGAGTGTGTAGGTTCAAGACCCAGATCCATTTGATTCTAGTTTCCTGCTAGAAACTGGGAGGCAGCAGGGAAGGCCCAAGTACTTAGGTCCCTGCTGCTCACTTAGGAGACCCAGATGAAGCTCCTGTCTCCTGGCTTTGGCCTAGCCCAACCCTGGCTATTGTAGGCACCTGGTGAGTAAACCAGTGGATGAAAGATCCCTCTTTCAAAACAAACATTTCAAAGTAGCCAACAAAGTGGTTTGGTGCTGGTTAATTCTGCTAACACCAAAAAAATCCAAAGTAGACACATATTAAAGGTACTTCAGGGGGCACACGTTTGGCGCCACGATTGAGTCAAGCCGAATGCTTGCTCTGGTGCTGCTCTCCACTGCAGCTTCCTGCTAATGGACACCCAGGGAGCAGCAGGTGACAGCTCAAGTCGTTGGGCTCCTGTCACCCACCTGGAAGGCCCAGTTCCTGGCTCCTGGCCCAGCCCTGGCTATTGTGAGCATTTGGGGAATAAAGGAATAAATGAGTGAATGAGAGATGTCTCTCTCCAACATTAAAAAAAGGTACTCATGGGTCAGGAAGGCAGTAATGATCAATAAGTAACATTTAATGAAAGTAAAAATAGAAATAATATATCTTTTTTTCTTAATCAGTTGTCATGGGTTGCTGATTCTATTAGTTCTGAATTTCAAATAATCAATTTCTGGCTTTGCCAGTATCTTTTTACATTCTTATGTTTTGTTTTTTGACAGGTGAAGAGACAGAGAGACAGAGAGAGAGAGAGAGAAAGAGAGAGAGAGAGAGAAATCTCCCATCTGCTGGTTTACTCCCTAAACGTCTATAACAGCTGGATCTGAATCAGGCAGAAGCTGGGAGCCAGGAACTCCATCTGGGTCTCTTCTCCCATGTGGGTGGCAGGGACCCAACCACTTTAGCTAATACCTGCTGCCTCCCAGTGTGTGCATTAACAAGAAGCTGGAAATGGGAGCTGGGTCAGGACTCCAACCCAAGCAGGAGCTATGGGTTCCCAATACGGTGGCTTACACACTGTGCCAAAGGCCTATCCTACCCTTTAACTTTATAAATTGATTTCTTTAAGGCTGAATAATATTTCATTGTTTGTGTACACCTCCTTTTCTTTATCCATTCTTATGTCAACTGGTACTCAGGTTGTTTCTGTATTTTTGCTATCGTGAATAATGCTACAATGAACACGGGATACAGATTTCTCTTCATGGCAGTGATTTCTGCTGCTATGGAGACACTTGTATACCAGTAAGTGGGACTGCTGGATGTTCATCTGGGCATTCCAGAAGGGCACTTCAGTTTCTAATAAAATTAAATCGAAACCCAGGTGTATCTTGCTACATAAAGCATTTTAAAATTAATACAATTTTTTATAATACATTTTCCATATCCTATGCAGTTATTTTGCACCAAATTAAACTCATTTTTCATTGTTTCTCTATGTGCTTTCTAAAGTATCCTGTACTTTCACTTGTCTGAGGAGCCTCCATATTGTTTCCCCTAACAGCAACACAACTCACACTCCTACCCAGAGGGTTCAAAGGCTCCCTTTTCTCAACACTCTCCATTTGCAGACCTAAGTATGTTTCTTAACACTGAAATTAGGGGTGAGCATTTGGCCTAGTAGTTAAGCTGCCAGTTGGAATGCCCTCACCCCATATCAGGCCCAGGTTCAAGTCCTGCTGGGCTCTCGACTCCAGTTTCCTGCCGATGTGCACAAGCGGAGGCAGCAGGAGGTGCCTCAAGTAGCTGAGTTAGTGGCTCCTGCCTCAGCCAGGCCCAGTTCTGGCTGTTGTGGGTATCTGAGGAATGAACCAGCAGACAGATGCTTTCTCCATCTCGCACATAAGAAAAAAATTAATAAGGAAAACTATTTTCTAACTTGTCATGATTTTATTGGACTCATGAGTCTTTTAAAAGATACTATTTAATTTCCAAAATATGCAGACATTTTTTAAAAATAAGCATTTTAAATTAAAAAAAAAAAAAGCTTTTGTTTATTTGAAAAGTAGAGAGGTAGGGGGTTAGGGAGAGAGCAGGGAGATATCTTCCATCTGGTGGTTCACTGCCCAAATGCCTTTAACAGCCAGGGCCAGGCCAGGCTGAAGCTCAGGTCCAGCTCTCCCACAGGGTGGCAGGGACACAAGCACTTGAGTCATCATTTACTGCTATGCTTGATCTTAGCCAAAGGCTGAGAAGCAATAATCTACTGCTTCCTAGGGCGTACATTAGCAGGAAGCTGAATGGGAAGTGGAGCAGGACTAGAACCCGGGCATTCCAACATGGGGTGCGGGTGTCACAAGCATCAGCTTAACAGCTGTACAACATCCTCTTGTTTTCTGAAAATGGTTTTTACTTAATTCTGCTGTAATCAGGTAATATCCTCTGTATCACTAGTTATTAAGTGTGGTTCAGAGACTCTGGGGTAGAGGTGGGGGAATCAGATTCCTTCTGTAAGATTAATTTAGTAAAAATGTTGAGACATCATTTGTTCTAGCTCTCTCGAGTACTCACTGACGTTCTAAAGGCTGTATGACACGTGGTATCATTGGTGCTGATGGATAATGAAATTTGTCCTTATGTATTCCTGAGTTTTAGATGTCTCGGTTTCAATCTCTAATAAGGTGAACACTGACAACAGCCTCATCCTCAATCATTTTTAAGATTGTACAGGGACCACTTTGGTAACTGCTGCTGTATATCATGCTTTGAAATTTGAAGCCTATTTTATGGCTCAGCACATGATCCATTTTGGTAGATTTTCCACGTGCATTTGAATAAGAAATGTGTATTACTGGGGCAGGCCTTTAGCTTGGCAGTTAAGACACTTGGATCCCACATGGAGTACCTGCTTTCAGTACGCAGCTCTGCCTCCTGACTCCAGCTTCCTGCTAACGTAGACCTGGGATGCAGTGGTGATGGCTCATGTAACTGGATTCTGGCCACCCATGAAGGAGACCTAGATTGAGTTCCTGGCTCCTAGCCTAGAACCAGCTATTTCAAGCATCTGGGGAACAAACAAGCATACAGAAGCCCCTTCTCTCTACTGAAAAAAAAAAAAAGAAAAAGAAAAAGAAAAAAAGCAGCACATCCTGTACTTCTCGGGGGCACTGTGATTCACGTGCACATATCACACACACATTCTATTTTAGGTCAGTGTCGTGTCAAGTTTGTTAACTGGATCACCTGTCATCTCTACCCTTACTGACTGAACCTGGCAATTGCTGAAAAAACAAAGCTAAACACTGGCTCACACATCTGGGTCCTTTCCCTTCTCCCCCTGGACCTTGATCTCACAAATCCTTATTGTATTAGTGGCTTTCCTTGGCCTTCGAACAAACTTGTGAAAAGCTTTTATTGAGCCCTGCCCTTCTCTTTCAGCAGAATTCGTCTGAAACCACCAAGTCCACCATTGCTGCAGACAGACCTTCAAGATGTCTCTTCAATTTCCAGTCTTCACTCAGACTCTTGCAAGCAAAGCCATCCCATCTTACAGAATACTTTCAGGGCCCAAACTCCCTAACCACAGCAGACAGGACACACAGAAATAATGGAGTAACAAAAGGAAGATGAGAGCAAACACTTCCCACAGGCCTACCAGCCTGCCCTCTTTTAGTCCTCATAGTAACAATGCGACCTGGGAGGTAACAGTAATAGCCTCTGAGCATCCACTATCTTTTTTTTCAGTAAACAGAATGTGGTGAGACTGAGGATGTTCACACAGAGAAGTGGTGCTCTGACTCAGGGTATGATCTACAGACAGAAGCTACACAATGAAAGGAGACCTGGCTCTCACCTGGGGATACCACTGCTTCCGGGTCATTCATATCAAAGGCTGCCATATTCCCAATAGCAAACCCATAGCCTGAATGGACGTCGGGAAGCCCAATGGATCGCTGGAAAAGAAATGAAGAGTGAAATACATCTGTCACTCTGGTTGCTCAAAGGATGTGATGTAGATTCTCAGAGAGGCTCTAAGGACAAAGCATTCCCCAAATCAAAACCTTGTTTCCAAAAAAAAATCCCTATTGGCAGAAATGAAATGTAAGAATTCCTAATCACAAAGCTAAAAATAGTGAAAAAGAAAAGCAAAAATCTTTTTATATAGTATGTTAATTAAGGAAGCCTAAAACAGAAAAGTCTAAAAATAATAGGAAGACCACATCGTAACTTCAATGTATTATTACATTTTAAAGATAATCTCAAGATACTGAAAAATCATGGTTGTGTCAAGTTAAGAAGGAAAATGGGCTGGAATTGTGGTACAGTGGGCTGCGCAGCTGCTTGGGATACCAACACCCCATATCAGAGTGCCGGTTCTCGTCCCAGCTAGTCTGCTTTCTGATCCAGCTTCCTGCTCACGTGCCTGGGAAGGAAAGGGAAGATGGGCCAAGTAGTTGGGTCTGTCACTGTAAGGCAGACCCGGATGGAGTTCCTAGTTCCTGGATTCAGCCTGGCCCAGATCTAGCTGTTACAGCCATTTGGGGAATGAACCAGGGGCTGGAAGCTCTCTCCCTCTCTCGTTACTCTGTCAAACAAATAAATAAATTAATCATTATAAGAAAGTGAAGAAATACCTAATTTATTTAGGTCATTAGCGTTTAAGTAACCACAACAAATGTAAGTTACTGGGTGACATGAATTCCATACACGTTCCACATCCGGGTCCTGGAAAAGGACTGTGACTCAGGAGCGTGCAGGTTAACCATGGCAAGGATCTGGAGACACCCAGAAACGTGCACAAGTTCCTTAAATGTACAAGCCATGGCGTGTCAACCCCTTCCCTCCCCAAAGTGCCCAGCAAAGTACTTGGCACAAAGTAACTGCTGAATGGATCCACTTTCAACATCTATTTGTAGCCGCAGAATCTGCACGTTAGACTGCAACAGGCCCACCTCTACCTTCCAGTTCCATTTATGTTGTCACCACGCTTCTTTTCTGATGTCTAAACAGCATGTTGTCCTCTTTCCCTCCACACAGTCTTAACCCTTAAACTTTCCATTCCTTCTCTAAACATCCCCAGTTCAACCTACAATGGTGATGCACCAGTTACAGAACAGTGAGGTACTATGACTAAGAAACAAGAAAACAAGTTCTCAAATGCTCACAGATTCTAACCAAAGGCAATCAGAAACTGAGACGCTAGCCAGATTCAGTGACTTCTTTACAGGGCCCGTGGTTATTTCTGGATGTCCAAATGTCACTAAGTGACATCAATACCAACGCCTAGTAGGTTATTCAACCAATCCCAGATAAGCAGGAATGGGAGTGATTCCCGCTCTGAACTCTGACTCACATGAACAATCCCAGGCAGGGCTGCCACATTGCCGATCTGCTTCATAGCTGGCAGGAAGCCACCAACACCTGAAGACAAAAGTTTAATATTAGCAGAGTACACACTTGACTTTTATCCTGAGATTTAAACCTATAAACAAATACATAATTAGACAAATTCATCTATACCAAAATCCCAAAACACAGACAAGAGATAGTTTAAATAGTTATTACAGATTTGAAATTAAGCCACTTTTTCAAAGATCAGTGCATCTAGATGGCTTAATCCAAAAATTATCATCTTTGAATAAGAAACAAAAAATAAAAGATGACATTTTAGGGAGGAAAACTGTAGTTTCAAAATAAAAGTGACTTTTCCCTTCATTCCAAAAAGCACTCAATTTTTCTAAAACACAAAATAAAGGTTAAATACAATGGAAATATACTGCACACCTTAAAAAAAAAAAAACTCTTCCTCCTGGTATTTATAACTTTTATTTCCTAGCTCAACAAAAAATCATTACACTTTCATGATACATTACACAAACTGCAAGATCATCTCTTATCAGCAACTTCTCTGAGAGGAAAAAAACAAAGTAAAGCAAACTAGGACGTGAAGAGGGACCACACGCTCTCAAAGTAGAATGTGTGATCTGTACGTAAACTCTAAAGTAGCAGGCTGCTTAATTAATCCACACAGCAGAAAAAGCAGTATGAGGCAGGACGCAAGAGGCGGGACTCAACACACCGATCTGCTGAGAAGATAATCCACCACGGCCTCACTTTCTCTTCCGACTTCTCACCAAGTATGAGGTAAAGAAGGACTGCTCCTTCCCAGTGCAGGAACAATGAGAAAAAAACCTGGAAAATTTACTATACACTATGTTCCCCTAATATTTCATATATGATAAGAAATCTAGGAAAATCTACACTTTTACCTCAAATGAGTTAAGGATAATCATAATTTAAACTCATCTTTTAACTATAATCATTTTCAATTTAAAAAGAATAGTCTGGGGTCAGTGCTGGCGTCGGCTCCCTGGTCTAAGTCCCAGCTGCTCCACTTCCAATCCAGCCCACAGCTGATGATCTTGGAAATTAGTGGAAGCTGTCCCAAGTGCTTGGGCCCCTGCACCAGAGTGGGAGACCCAGAAGAAGCCCTTGGCTCCTGGCTCCGGATTGGCTCAGCCCTGGCTGTTGCAGCCATCTGGGGAGTGAACCAGTAGATGCAAGACCTCTCTGTTAATCTCTCCCTCTAATGCTCAAATAAATAAATAAATATTTTAAAAGTCTGAGAAAAAAAAAAGAATAGTGGCCGGCGCCATGGCTTGACAGGCTAATCCTCCACCTTGCGTCGCTGGCACACGGGGTTCTAGTCCTGGTCGGGGCGCCGGATTCTGTCCCGGTTGCCCCTCTTCCAGGCCAGCTCTCTGCTATGGCCCGGGAAGGCAGTGAAGGATGGCCCAAGTCCTTGGGCCCTGCACTTGCATGGGAGACCAGGAGAAGCACCAGGAGGAGCACCTGGCTCCTGGCTTCAGATCAGAACGATAACTTTCAGTTATCTTTTAAGAACAATTTTCCCCTTCAGTCCCCACAACTCTACGTAGTAGGATGAGAGAAGGATCATCCTTATTATGAATGAGGAAATAAAAGGAGAGATAATACTAAATGACTTACAAGACATACCCTGTGCCCAAACTGAGAACAAAGTCAAACTTGCTCTAGAAACATTATTGTAGGCTGGCGCCGTGGCTTAACAGGCTAATCCTCCGCCTTGTGGTGCCGGCACACCGGGTTCTAGTCCCGGTCGGGGTGCCAGATTCTATCCCGGTTGCCCCTCTTCCAGGCCAGCTCTCTGCTATGGCCCAGGAAGGCAGTGGAGGATGGCCCAAGTCCTTGGGCCCTGCACCTGCATGGGAGACCAGGAGAAGCACCTGGCTCCTGGCTTCAGATCAGCACAACGCACCGGCCGCAGTGGCCATTGGAGGGTGAACCAACAGCAAAAAAAGGAAGACCTTTCTCTCTGTCTCTCTCTCTCTCACTATCCACTCTGCCTGTCAAAAAAAAAATTATTATAGACATATTAATAAATATCAGTAAACTCATTAAATACCTAACTTGGCCTTATCTTCTACATAAAGGTGGAATGGGAGGCATCTGATAAAAAACATTTAAAAAAACTTGATTTCTTATTGTGATTCTTTAAATTCCACTTTTTAATTTTTAATAGGAACACTAATTTACATAGGACACACCATTTACTATGTGATATTAAAATTACTAAATATAGGGACTGGTGCTGTGGTGTAGTGGGTAAAACTGCTGCCTGCTGTGCCGGCATCCTATATGGGTGCCAGTTGGAGTCCCAGCTGCTCCATTTCTGATCCAGCTCCCTGTTAATGACTTGGAAAAGTAGTGGAAGACGGCCCAAGTGCTTGGGCCCTACACCTACATGGGAGACCCAGAAGCAGCTCCTGGCTCCTGGCTTTGAATGGGCTTGGCTCCTGCCACTATGGCCAGTTGGGGAATGAACCAGTGGATGACTTTTCACTCTGTCTCTATCTGTAGTTCTGCTTCTTGAATAAAAAAAAAAAAAAAAAAAAATCTTAAATCACTAGGGACCGGCGCTGTGGCGTAGTGGGTAAAGCAGCAGCCTGCAGTGCCAGCATCCCACATGAGGGCCGGTTCGAGTGCCAGATGCTCCACTTGCAATCCAGCTCTCTGCTACGGCCTGGGAAAGCAGTAGAAGACAGTCCAAGTTTGGTGCCGATGCTGTAGTGCAGGTTAATGCCCTGGCCTCAAGTGCCAGCAACCCATATGGGCATAGGTTCAAGACCCGGCTGCTCCTCTTCTGATCCAGCCCTCTGCTATGGCCTGGGAAAGCAGAGGAAGACTGCCCAAGGACTTGGGCCCTACACCCATGTGGGAGACCTGGAAGAAGCTCCTGGCTCCTGGCTTCGGATCAGCGCAGCTCCGGCTATTGAGGCTAACTGGAGAGTGAACCAGAGGATGGAAGACCTCAATCTCTCTCTGCCTCTCCTTTTCTTTGTGTTTAACTCTGAGTTTCAAATAAATAAATCTTTTAAAAAAAATTACCAATTACAAAAATGGTCTCCAGTGAAGTGAGAAGCACCAAGATGAAAAAAACAAAAAGCCAATTTGCTAAGGGAGATATAGTATGGGGAAAGACAGGAGGAGGCTGGGTCTTTATAATGTACAAGTTAGCCAATGTACCTTTTCTAGACCTACCTCCAGACTTCCTGTTGTGAGATAATTAAATGTCTTCGTTATTTAAAAAAAAAAAAAAGGAAAAGAACAAAGAACAGGCCGGCGCTGTGGCTCAACAGGCTAATCCTCCGCCTTGCGGCGCCGGCACACCGGGTTCTAGTCCCGGTCGGGGCACCGATCCTGTCCCGGTTGCCCCTCTTCCAGGCCAGCTCTCTGCTGTGGCCAGGGAGTGCAGTGGAGGATGGCCCAAGTGTTTGGGCTCTGCACCCCATGGGAGACCAGGATAAGCACCTGGCTCCTGCCATCGGAACAGCGCGGTGCTCCGGCCACAGCGCGCTACCGTGGCGGCCATTGGAGGGTGAACCAATGGCAAAAGGAAGACCTTTCTCTCTGTCTCTCTCTCACTGTCCACTCCGCCACTCTGCTTGTCAAAAAAAAAAAAAAAGAACAAAGAAAAATAAACAGGTCATAAAGTTTTACATGGAATTAAGACAATCTTTTTTTTTTGACAGGCAGAGTGGACAGTGAGAAAGAGAAACAGGGAGAAAGGTCTTCCTTTGCCGTTGGTTCACCCTCCAATGGCCGCCACAGCTGGCGTGCTGCGACTGGCGCACCGCACTGATCCGAAGCCAGGAGTCAGGTGCTTCTCCTGGTCTCCCATGCAGGTGCAGGGCCCAAGCACTTGGGCCGTCCTCCACTGCACTCCCTGGCCACAGCAGAGAGCTGGCCTGGAAGAGGGGCAACCGGGACAGAATCCGGCGCCCCGACCGGGACTAGAACCCGGTGTGCCGGTGCCGCAAGGTGGAGGATTAGCCTAGTGAGCCGCGGCGCCAGCCGACAATCTTTTTTTCATCAAACAAAAATGACTAAAATTTTGGGTTTTCTGAGAAGACTTGCATGAATTCTGAGCTATGAAGATGTACAAAGCCGAAGTAGCTGGAACTGTATGGCCACCTGAAGTCTTCAGCAAACTCACAAGGCACCCAGAAATTCTCTGACCTTTTCAACCAGACTTTCATGCCCGTGGGCCCTTTTAAGTAAAGATTTATTTACTCTATTTTAAAGTGTTGCAGAGAAATGGAGTGGGAGGGGAAGCAGGCGGGGTGGGTGGATCTTCCATTTGCTGGTTCACTCCCTGGATGGCTACAATAGCCAGGACTGGACCAGGCTGAAGCGAGGAGCCAGGAGTTTCCTCCAGGTCTCCCACACGGGTAGACCAAGGTGCCCAAGCACTTGGGCCATCTTCTGCTGCTCTTCCCATGTCACCAACAGGGAGCTAGTTTGGAAGTAGAGCAGCCAGGACATGAACCCATGTCCATATGGGATACCAGTGCTGCCCCCATGTTTGTCTTTAAACGCTTCATTTTTAAATTTTTTTGACAGGCAGAGTTAGACAGTGAGAGAGACAGACAGAAAGGTCTTCCTTCCGTTGGTTCATCCCCCCAAATGGCCGCCATGGCCGGCGCTGCGCTGATCCAAAGCCAGGAGCCAGGTGCTTCCTCCTGGTCTCCTATGCGGGTGCAGGGCCCAAACACTTGGGCCATCCTCCACTGCACTCCCAGGCCACAGCAGAGAGCTGGCCTGGAAGAGGAGCAACCGGTACAGATTCCGGAGCCCCAACCGGGACTAGAACCCGGTGTGCCGGCGCCGCAGGCGGAGGATTAGCCTAGTGAGCTGCAGCGCCAGCCTAAAGTCATCATTAACATCTAACGTGAAGACAGGCACTTCACATAGATAATCCAAGTTGGTTTTCAGTGTTCTTTCCAAGAGCCAGCACTCATGTTCACAATGAAACTTCTCTAAATATTCAGAGAAATGCCTTGCTCTTCATTTCTTCCCTGAAAATATATTCTGTTCAAGTGTTTTTCTAGAGTAGCTCAAAATGATTCCACCCAATTTGGCTGTGGCCAAACTGGTTATCCATCCAGTCATGCCAGTCTTGATAAGCTGTCTATTGTTTCATTCATGCAGTCAAATTCATATAATTTAGATGCAAAAATACACCTATCACTATACACGGATCTTTAAAAAAACAATACAGGGCTCTCTGAATCTTTTGAGTTTGCCATTGAGAAGCAAGCTGGACTCGAATTGGACTGTGACAGGCATATGACTGAAGGGCAAAAGACCATCGTTCAACAACCAAAAACACCCATCGTCCAGGGGCCAGCATTGTGACGTAGCAGTTGAAGCCGCCGTATGGGCACTGGTTCCAGTCCTGGCTGCTCCACTTATGACCCAGCTCTTTGCTATTGTGCCTGGGAAAGGAGCTGAAGATGACCCAAGTGCTTGGGCCCCTGCACTCGCGTGGGAAACCTGGAAGAAGCTCCTTGCCTTGGCATGGCGCAGCCCCAGGTGTTGCAGCCATTTGGAGAGTGAATCAGCAGATGGGGGATTTCTCTTTCTGTAACACTTAACTTTCTTTTTTTCTTTTGACAGGCAGAGTGGATAGTGAGAGAGAGAGAGAGAGAGACAGAGAGAAAGGTCTTCCTTTTTTTGCCGTTGGTTCACCCTCCAATGGCCGCTGCGGCCGGCGCGTTGTGCTGATCCGAAGCCAGGAGCCAGGTGCTTCTCCTGGTCTCCCATGCAAGTGCAGGGCCCAAGGACTTGGGCCATCCTCCACTGCCTTCCCGGGCCATAGCAGAGAGCTGGCCTGGAAGAGGGGCAACCGGGATAGAATCTGGCGCCCCAACCGGGACTAGAACCTGGTGTGCTGGCACCGCAAGGTGGAGGATTAGCCTGTTAAGCCACGGCACGGGCCGTAACACTTAACTTTCAAATAAACAAAATAAATCTTAAAAAAGACCCTGGCTCAGGTTTCTCATGCATCATATGAAGAACATTCCCACCACTTTTCTGAGACACTTAGTTCCTCACATTCATCTTGGGTACTCTGAACATTACACCATCTGGCTACAGGTTCAGGAACCACTTCTCAATCTTCGCAGACTTGTGTAAGGATATTCACCTACAGTGAGGTTTCTGTCCATGGAGATGTTCCTGATGCAGGTGCCCTTGGAGCTGGTGGAGGGAGAAGGGCAGCCTCTCTTGGGTGGGGTGGCCATCCTCATCTGGTGGCAGCCCCAAGTGCACAGGGTGGCACGGTGGCCACAGGTGCGCGCTAGGCTTGTGCTGCTGCCAAACATGCCCTGAGCTGCCCCCGTGCAGGCACTGGCCGGCACGTCCCACATGTGGTTTTTAGATTCATTGTATTCACGTCTGTACTAATTACATGAAGGGGGAGTGTTTAGCTCTGATCCAAGTCTGAGCTGCAGGCAGGAAGGGGCTTCTTCCTGAGGGAAGGACATGCACAGGATCTACAGTGAGGGCGCTTAGGCTGATTACGGCACGCAATCAGTGTGCTGTGGGCACACGGCTCTAAAATTTAACTATCAAACTTTATAATCCCAGTACAACACATCCTTTCAGTAGGTTACATCATTTATAAAAAAAAAAAAAAAATGCTGGTTTTATTCCAACAGACAAGAGCAGTGTGATGCTGTGGCGCAGTAGGTTAATCCTCTGCCTGCAGCACCTGCATCCCATATGGGCACTGGTTCGAGTCTTGGTTGCTCCTCTTCCCATCCAGCTCTCTGCTATGGCCTGGGAGAGCAGTAGAAGATGGCCCAGGTCCTTAGGCCCCTGCACCCGTGTGGGAGACCTGGAAGAAGTTCCTGACTCCTGGCTTTGGATCAGCTTGGCTCCAGCTGCAATAGCCATCTGGGGAGTGAATCAGTGGATGAAAGACCTCTCTCTCTCTACCTCTCAAATAAATAAAATCTTAAAAAAAAAAAAAAAAAACCACTCTGGGGCAGCCATGTGGCACAATGGGGAGGGCAGTGTGGAAGCTGGGAACACAGTGGGTTGAATCACGGGAAACGGGGTTCTAGATCCAAGCCTAGGACTCGGCAGCTGTGTCACTTTAGACAAGTGAGCCTGCTATGGAGGGAAGCCTTTAGTTTGCTGATCTTAAAAAAAGGTCCAAACCTGCTGATTTCTATTTCATCACCACCGTCAGAGCATCTTGGTAATCCGTAATCGTCACTGCAGGCCGTGAGACAGCTGCCATAGACCCTGTTTACAGGTGTAATACCTGGAGTAGGTAAGGTCAGGGAGTGTGTATGCCCGAGAATAGAGGCCATGAAATCAGACTCAGGGATCTGAATTACGGCTCCATCACCAAGAGGTTGTGTGACCGTGACTGTGAGTAAACTCTCTGAGAACTGACTTAAGCGTGTGTAAAACAGGTACAGCTTCCTGTCACGCTAAGCACTACGTGAGACAATCCATGCACAGTACCCAGTAAGGTACCCGGCACACGGGTAAGGCAGGGTAAATGGCAGCTCCTGTGATTATCATTCAAGGTTACCCGAGAAACAAACCAGGCCCAACCAACTCCAAATCGTTTCTCAAAGGCCAAGTGGTTCAAATGTGGTCATAAATAAGTTAGCTCATAGGTTTTCATATCTTGATTATTCCTTGGCAAGATTTAACAATTCTAGGCCGGCGCCGTGGCTCAACAGGCTAATCCTCCGCCTTGCGGCGCCGGCACACCGGGTTCTAGTCCCGGTCGGGGCACCGATCCTGTCCCGGTTGCCCCTCTTCCAGGCCAGCTCTCTGCTGTGGCCAGGGAGTGCAGTGGAGGATGGCCCAAGTGTTTGGGCTCTGCACCCCATGGGAGACCAGGAGAAGCACCTGGCTCCTGCCATCGGATCAGCGCGGTGCGCCGGCCGCAGGGCGCTACCGCGGCGGCCATTAGAGGGTGAACCAACGGCAAAAGGAAGACCTTCCTCTCTGTCTCTCTCTCTCTCTCACTGTCCACTCTGCCTGTCAAAAAAAAAAAAAAAGAGAAAAAAAAAAAGATTTAACAATTCTAGTTATCTAGTTATTGAGTTACTTTTTTTTTTAAAACCACAGAGACGGCACCTTTTACATTAATGCCAATGGAACGCTAATGTACTTACCACCACCCCGACAGGCATTCCTTAATTCCTCAAACATTAACTTCTCCAGAGCATCGTTCACGTAGAAAACTCCTTCAACCTGGAACCAAAGCAAGGAAAAACACCGTCTAAGCACACGTGTTTCGTGAAGCACAGGCACGGGAGAGAATACGGCACATGCAATATTTGTTTTGCTTTACTTTTTTGTTTTAAAAGATTTACTTATTTGTTTGAAAGGCAGAGAGAGAGAGAGAGAAAGAAAGAGGGAGCGGGGGGTTTTCCATCTGCTGGTTCATTCCCCTGTTTGCCACAACAGCTGGAGCTTTGCTGATCCGAAGCCAGGAGCTTCTTCTGAGTCTCCCACGTGGGTGTAGGGGCCCAAACACTTGGGCCATCTTCCACTTCTTTCCCAGGTCACAGTAGAGAGCTGGATGGGAAGAGGAGCAGCCAGGACTTGAACCAGAGCCCATATGGGATGCCGGCGCTGCAGGCAGTGGCTTTACCCACTACGCCACAGCGCTGGGCCCCTGCTTTATTCTGCTTTGTTTATTCTCTGACTCTTAAAGCCACGTGTAAGAGACAGGCAGTTCAGATGCTGCTCAGTGAGGCTGTCCAGTGGGGTGGGGGGTAACAGGTCCTTCACAAGCAGGCTGCCGGCTCTGGCTGGAGCCTGTTTCCAGACGGCTGGCATCTCCCCCACTAACAGCTTCTCCTGCGGCACGTGTGGCCCTGCTGTTTTAAATCATGCCTTCCCGTTAGCTGCTATCTTGCACCCAGAGCCAGCAGAGGAGGGGGCTGAGCCCCTCAGGAGACACACGCCCGCTATCTCCACGAGCCTGAGGCCAAGCAACATCCAACGTGTGAACCCCCCTCCCAATGCGCACGCACCCCACAGAACGCCTTAGAAACCCCGGGCACTCCGCCAGCTCCCCTCTGGGACCAGACGCTTTCCTGTCAAATCAAAGCTTCTGCCTCTTTGCAAATTGTTTCCCGGCTTTTTATTTCTATATTAAGCTCAGGAAAAGAAGCCCGAAACTCTCTCGGGCAACCGGCCTGCCTTGTGCGACGAGCAGCATTTAAGGCACCCACATCCCGCACTGAAGTGCCTGGGTGCAAGCCTTGGCCCTGAAGCCAGCCTCCCACTAACGCACACCCTCCTGGGAGGCAGCAGGGTCCCCGTCACCCCTGCGGGGGACCTGGATTGGGCCCGGCCTGGCCAGCCTCAGCTGTCGCAGGCATGCGGGGGGTGAACCAGGGGATGGGAAACATCAGATAAACAAAACAGATTTAATAACAACACATCATCAACACGCAAGACTGCCAACCTTCCGTGCACCTGCACGCCACATTAAAAGGTTTGCAAAACTACGTCGAAACACCTGTGCACCACTAACGATCCGAGACACCCAGCAAACCCCGGCTCTCAGGCTCGCGGGGCCGCGTGGAACGCGCCAGCCCCTCCGAGGAAAAGAGGCGAACCGGACACGACATCCCGGCCGAGCGGAGCCGCCGACCGGTCCGCAGGCTCCCTCCTCCGCCCCGCAGGGAGGAGCACACCGCCCGCCCTGTGCAGCCGTCTCCCTAAACACCCACCCGGAGGCCGGAGCGCCGGGCCGGCCCGACTCCCAGGCGCCCACCCGGGCCGCCGGGGTGGGCGCAGGCCCCCGGCCTCGGAGCCGGCAGGGGACCCGCCCCGCGCTGGGGAGGGGTCGCGAGGCCGCGGAGGAGGCCCGCCGCCGCCCAGCCCGCCAGGCCCCGCCTCCGCCTCACCTGCATGTTGGGCACGAAGCCCTTCTTGATCCTCCAGCAGTTCTTGTTGATCTTTTCCAGGAACTGGAGCTCATCGTTATACGTGCGGCTCATGGCGACGGCGGCAGACACTCTCCACTCCGCTAGGACGAGCAGCAGCCGCGCTGTCCACCTCCCGGAGCGCGACGCGCATGCGCGACAGGCTGCGCGGAAGGCGGGGCCGACGGCAAGCCCCGAGGCTCGAAACTCCTCGTGCCGATCGCTCGCTGAGTTCGACTGCCCTCTAGTGTTTGTCCTTTGCAGGTCCCTCTGAGTGGATCTAAGGCTGGGCCGCTGCTAGCTTAAAAGTGGCAGTGTTTGGTGTGACGTGGTTGCCTTCTGTCCTAAGAGCACCCTGAGGCTGGGTCAGGTCCATCTGCCGGGGCTTCCCAGGCTAGCCTTCCTGATGACCACGTCCTCTGCCATGGAGCTCTTAACACCGGTGCCTCTTGTGGGGAGTGAGCGTTCGGTGATTTCAGTTTCTCGTGTTGGGAACTGGAAAAGCTTGATGCGAGTTCTCTCTGTGCCGTTCAATGGGTTTGTGTAAGGAATCCCCCTTCGCCTCTGTTTCCTGGTCTGTAAAATGGGCTCATCATACTTCGCTGGAGTGCGTGTGCACGTTCTGTGAAGTGAGAATCCAGGAGTACCCAGCACAGGGCCTGGCAGCCTGGCAACTCCCTCCCAGCTCGTTCTAGGCTGTCAGCATGGCCAGAGCCAAGTGTGTGGGTTCTATTCATGTCTGAGATGTCCCACACTGGCTCCCCTTTCTTCCCCCTCTTCCTCGTCATCCCATTTTGATCAGGCGCTGGTTAGCATCGTTATCAACTATGAACTGTCTAGGTTTAAGACTTGGCACCAGGAGTTAGTGGAAAGCGCCCTAAAACTTAAAGAAGTGATACAGCTTCCGGGGTTTCCTGTGGACACCCTGCTGCTCACTGGGGAGATTTTGTCAGGCGAGGGATCCCCTTTTAAATCAAGTCTTGACATCTGTACAAACTCAGTTTTTGTCCAGGTTAAAGAAACTAAATTCTCTTTCCTTTTTTTCTGCCTTATTTTATTAAAGAATTTTCAGAGCAGGACATTTCTTAAATTAAAAAAAAAAATAAGATTGGCATTGATAGAAAACCATTTTAATGAAATTCAGGGGGACAGTAATGGTGAATATAAAACATAAAATCCAATATACAGGTAACGGAAACACTCGAGAGCTGAAGGGGTCTCCGCTGGTGATACCGACACAAGCACAGACTTCGGGGTTTCTTACTCATCTGTCAGAGGTACATGCCTAGCTCTCTGCCCTAGAATCTCAAAAACGCAGGCACACCCAGCATGCACACACATCCAACCCCCCCCACACACACACACACTCCAGGCTCAAAGGCACACATAGCCCAGTTTGCCCTTTAGCCCATTTTGTCTCCTTCTAGAAACTTCCTGCCTGTGCAACTCACCAGGGCGTTATCACCCCAGTGTGCACTGTCATTCCGCTCTGGGTTGACAGGAGCTGTGGGATTCGGGGCCATTGGCTTCCTGGGGTGGACTCAAGAGGCAGTCACGGGGCAGGCTTCCCCTGCCACCGTCCACTGAGCAGGTTCAGATCTTTCCAACCAGGGAGACTCGGCTGCTGCTCCAAGGATGCTGCATACCTCAGGTCGGTGGAAATCAGAAGGAAGCTCTGCAAAGTATGCAATGGTGTAGCGATGAAGGTCACACCGAGCCTGGGCATGTCTGGACTCTGCGGGCTCAGGGACAGAGGCCCCACCATGCCCTGCCCTGCCCTACCCCCGCGCCCGTACGTGAGGGCCTCAACAGGAGAACGGGCCATTTTGGATTACAGGGTGCTTCAAAGTGATCACGGGGACAAATGGAATTTTTTTTTTTTTTTAATTTTTGACAGGTAGAGTGGACAGTGAGAGAGAGACAGAGAGAAAGGTTTTCCTTTGCCGTTGGTTCACCCTCCAATGGCCGCCGCGGTAGGCGCGCTGCGGCTGGCGCACCGCGCTGATCCGATGGCAGGAGCCAGGTGCTTCTCCTGGTCTCCCATGGGGTGCAGGGCCCAAGCACTTGGGCCATCCTCCACTGCACTCCCGGGCCATAGCAGAGAGCTGGCCTGGAAGAGGGGCAACCGGGACAGGATCGGTGCCCCGACCGGGACTAGAACCCGGTGTGCCGGTGCCGCAAGGCGGAGGATTAGCCTAGTGAGCCGCAGCACTGGCCACAAATGGAATTTAAAGATACATTGATTTGTTGCAAACGTTTCTGAAACCCATGCATGCTCTTTGATGACAGGCACTTCCCATGAGCTTTCTGTGACTTGTAGAAGGGGAGGGGAGGAGAGAGGTGGAACAGGAAGGGGGGGTCTTGGGGGGGCATGGGTCTCTTCCAGAAACTCAGGAGGGAGCCGCAAAAAAGCTCATGGGAATTACATGTTATGAAAAACTGCATGGATTTAAAATTGCTTTTACACAAAAATATATCTTTTAATTCCATTTTCCATGAATATCTTGAAGCAGCTTTATATTTCCACTTCTTCAAACCCAAAATACACAAATAAATAAATGGCAAAAGAAAGAAAATAAAGATATTGTGAAGTTCGTTAATAACGATTAACCAGAAATCAGTGCTCAAGAGATCCCTGGGGCCAGGGAGGGTCTTAGTCTAGGGGGCGCCCGAAGCCTGGGAGAACAGGAAGAGCCGGTCTGGCCCAGCCCTGCCCTTCCCCAGCCACCTGCGCCGCTGGCCTCTCTGAGTCTCACTTTCATCAGTGAGATGGAACCAATGCTCTCAGCCTGCAGTTTGTCTTGGGGAATAAATAGCGAAGCGCACTGAAGAACACCCGGGGCTGCGCATTTGGCCTAGCAGGATACTGAGGTCCCGTAGGAACCCCAGCTTCTGTACCCAGCTCCAGCTCCTGATTCCAGCTTCCTGGTAACGCAGATCCCACAAGGCAGCAGGGGACGGCTCAGGTGATTGGGTTCCTATTACTCAGGTAGGAGGCCTGGGTTGAGTTCCCAGCTTCCAGCCTTAGCCTGGCTCAGTCTTGGCCATTTCTGGCATTTGGGGAGTGAACCAGTGGACAGGAGATCTGTCTGTCTGTCTGACTGCCTCTCAAAAAACAGGAAAAGCATCTTTTGTGCCATAGAGTGAGTAAATTTAGCTGCCAAGTAAAGATTGGACTTTGATTGATTTATGAACTCAAGCTTAAGTGGTTTTCATTGCTAACTGCAACCTTTTTTTTTTAATTTGACAGGTAGAGTTATAGACAGTGAGAGAGAGACAGAGAGAAAGGTCTTCCTTCTGTTGGTTTACTCCCTAGATGGCCGCCTCGGACGGTGCACTGCGCCTATCCAAAGCCAGGAGTCAGGTGCTTCCTCCTGGTCTCCCATGTGGGTGCAGGGCCCAAGCACTTGGGCCATCCTCCACTGCCCTCCCGGGCCACAGCAGAGAACTGGACTGGAAGAGGAGCAACCAGGACAGAATCCGGCACCCCAACCGGGACTAAAACCCGGGGTGCCGGCGCCGCAGGCGGAGGATTAGCCTATTGAGCCCTGGTGCCTGGCCTAACTGCAACCTCTTAAGAGCTAAAGCGTTTGCTTACAAAACTCCTTGGGCTGGGAAAAAAACAAAGCAGTACAATCTAAAACACAAAACAAGCAAAACAGGAGATGACTCATTCTATCAAGAAGAGAAATGGGTTGGTTCAGGGAAGATTTGCATTCTTACCTGAAGAACTTCAATATCTGAATTGACGAATGAAATGTTGTAAGGGTTGGGCAGAGGAAATCCTTGCTGCAATTTTGCTAAAATATAGAATGAGGGGTAAAATAACTAGGTGTGCGTCCAGAAGTTTTAGCACACGTTTTGGTAACAGGCTATCGAGCAGTTTTTACATACTTTATCTTTTAATTTTTCTTGATAAGTTATTTTCATTCTTTCTGCTGTGTTCCCGGCTTTTTCCTGGGAGAACTATTGAGTAATTCTGATTTAACAAAAATGCACCTCCAATTAAGCGCATTTGTACAGCACAAAGGTGCTGAATATTTTCAAATTGCCCAACTTACATGTTGAAAATATTTAATAAGTGGGTCCTGAGAACATTTTGTTGTCTCATATAAAAAGTCTTTTAACCAAGCCGAACTCCAAATGCTGCAGTTTGTGAATAATTGCAGTGTGGGGAGAAGGCTCAGCACTGTCAGTCATTCAAACTGTATTTACCCAGTGGTCCTTGCCCAAGAATCACACAGATGATTCCATTTCCTGCGGAGCCGAAGGAGATGCTGCTGCCTGGGAGAGAGGTTTCAAACTCCGACCTCAACCAGAGTCGCCCAGGCCTGCCGAGGGTGCAAACGACTTGGACCTCTAGTAACTAATTTTGCAACCCTGTTGTAGGTGGTACAAGCTTCGTAAATCCTGGCTCTGGCTGCGGGTCAGAACATTCCAGAAGGCCAAGCTTCAGGGTGGAAAGTCCCAAACAAGCCCCGACATGCTGCCAGCCCCAGAGTCACATCATTTCCCAGGGGTTCTTACCGTTGGCCAGGGGGAGGACCCCAAAGTGAAGGATGGAGGACAAAATATTCTCAAACCTCAGGACCTAAAATGAAAGACAGCACTGCATTAGCCGCCAGCCGGGGCGTTTGAAAGCACCAGGGCTGGCTGGGGCCTGCTCCTGGCCAGAATTGATCAGTCTCCAAAGCAGGAAGGAAGCTAGCATTGTGCGACCCCAGAGCGCAGGCGTTCCCAACTCTGCCCCCGAGGACAGACGCTTCTGTGTTGGATCTTGGTGACCGCACGTGCAGAGGGCCTGCAGGGTGGCGGCGACATGCCGCTTCCATAGCCACCAAGCAGGACAGCCAAGAACCAAGAGATTCCCCAGTAGGCGGCCTGCCTCTCTGTTCACGGGGGACTGCAACCACAGGCATTCCCTTGCACTGCCTTGTGCTCTGAAGTTAACGGCATCATAGAACACCCAATTTATCTTTAATAAACCATGCTTGTTGTATAACCTGAGCAAAATGCTGCTTCCTGAGAGGATTCAGGTTTTAAAGATAGTAATCAGGTCGTGATAAACATCAGATCATTTAATGAATCCATTTTTATGTCTCGTATGTGCGTAGCATTCAAAGGAATCTCTCTGAAGCTTAGCAAAGGTGGCTCTACAGCCAGATTTCCTAGGTTTACCTGTCGCTTTGCCACACTTACTGTGTGATGTCGGGAAAGTTACTTAACCTCTCCGTGCCTTCATTCCTTCAACTGTAAAATGAAGGTAATGGTAATAATCTCATAGAGTTGTCAAAATTAGAGTTATGGGGCTGGTGTTGTGGCTTAGCCTCTCGGGAGGCCTGCATCCCGTATTGGAGTGCTGGCTGCGGTCCCAGCTGTTCTGCTCCTGATCCAGTGCACTATGCCTGGGAAGGCAGTGGAGGATGACTCAAGTGCTTGGGCCCCTGCCACTACCTATGTGGAAGACCAGTTTGGAGTTTGTGGCTCCTGGCTTTGGCCTGGCCCAGATCTGGCTGTTGAGGGCATTTGGGTAATGGGCTGGAGAATGGAAGATCTGTCTGTTTCTCCCTCTCTATCACTCTTTAAATAAATAAATAAATAATCTACCTTTGAAAAAAGACTACAGTTAACATGACGTAAAATACCTGGTATACACCACTGCCATTTTCCCCAGAAATGCCGTGCTTAGCACATCCCGTTATTGATACTGAGCAGTTTACCTGGGTCTTCCCAGAAGGCTGGGGCTCATCGCGCCTCCTCCCTGGACTCGGGAAACAATGTTTATGAGAGAGGCAGCTACGCATTCTCATCGACTGCAGTCTGTCAGCCACCACGTGGCCGCGCTGCAGAGGTTCTAACCAACAGCGCGTGTGACAGTCCCGATAGTTCAGGCCTCCATGTCTGGCAGGAAAGCTATGACTTATTTTCCAGCTTATAGACATCATTGCTCCTGGCTCCTGATCACCCCAAACTGAGAGTCAGGAAGCTCCTCCAAAATTAAACAGACAAATTCTACAACATCTTGGCTAGTTTCTCTTCCTCTGTTCCTACTGGATAACTGTGTTTGTTGTTGTTGAATGTGGTAACAGTTAAATTCAGTATTTATCATGTCCCAGGCACTGCCTTCGGAGATGTTAAGACATGAGCAAGGCTGTACCACCGTAAGTGGGAGCTTATGCTTACAGTTTGGCCTCAGAGTTGATGTATGAACTATTATGCTTGGGGCTGGTGCTGTGGCGTAGCAGGTTAAAGCCCTGGCCTGAAGCACCGGCATCCCATATGGGTACCAGTTCTGGTCTCGGCTGCTCCTCTTCTGATCCAGCTCTCTGCTATGGCCTGGGAAAGCAGTAGAAGATGGCCCAAGTCCTTAGGCCCCTGCACCCACATGGGAGACCCAGAAGAAGCTCTTGGCTCCTGGCCTTGGATTGGCTCAGCTCCTGCTGTTGCGTCCATCCAGGGAGTAGACCAGCGATGGAAAACCTTTCTATCTTTACCTCTCTCTCTAACTCTGCCTTTCAAATAAATAAACATAAAATCTTAAAAAAAAAACCCTGTTATTCTATGCCATCTCTTGACAGAGGGGGCCAGAACTGAAATAATTGTTATAAAAAAGGCCATCATTCAAATTTAAGACCTACCATGTACTTAGCACGCTAAGTGAATTTCACACATAACCTCAGCTAATTCTCTCCACAACCCCAAGGCTGTAAGCCCTAGCCCCATACCTACTCGTATTGCCTAGCTGGACTTACTCTCATCCACGTGTTTGCTTGTCATCTGCCCCCTCACCCCGTTCCATCCACAGGAACTAGGCATGGTTCCACCCAAGCACTCTGATAGCAGAATCCATGCTACCAACTTCTCTAGCTTGGTGCCTCATGAAGCAATGAAGTGGTGACTGGGTTTTCCCTGCTGAAGTATGGGGAAAGGGATTCTCAGGTCACCTGTTGAGGTGTCCCTCTTCTAACCAGCAAGTCACCAGGATGGGCTCTCCTCCCTGCCGCCCCATCCTAGGTCCCCAATACCCATAGAGTCAACCTTGACTTTATTTTAGGAGATGAGTAGAAAGCATTTGAAGAGCAAACTTAATTAGAGCCTAATAATTTCCATATAACCTCTTCCTATGTGATTTTGTGCTATAAATTTATTTATTTGATAGTTTTTGGGCTATAAATTTAACCTTAGAGAATTATTTCTCGAGAAAATAAAATCTTCCCAAGGTTGCCTGTTCTCCCAGCATCACACAATGTCTTATAGTCTTTGAGTTCTTTTCGAAGTTTTCCTGCATCAATAAAGTTGGAGAGTCCCTCTCTTGTTTAATGGCAATGAGCTCTGTAGATAAGTAGCTACTGACAAAGACCTATTATTGACCCACCTTTATTCAGGCTCCTGAACCTTCTCCTAGGCCCTTCTTTGTAAAATTCAGTTTTGGCAAAGAACTTGCCTACGTCAGTTTATCCAGAACCCCTATCCTGGATTCTTAATCATTCTTTGATAACTGATCAAGGCACTCATCCTCTACCACCCCCTAGGTGATGTCTGATTCAGCAAGAATCTCGCCAGGCTGGCTTAGTCAGAGCCCCGGTCTCCCCACTTGTTTTCTCAGTACTTTTCCATTCACTGACCCAGCCTCTGCTCCTTGGCTGTCACTTCCTCCTAGCTGATGCAGTAACTGGAGATGAGCCCAACGTCTCTGCCCCACGGTGAGCTCCACTGCGGTGCTTCTATTCCCTATCGCAATGGTCTTGGACACAGTTCTTGCTGTGCTCAAACAAGCCTCCTTCAAACCCTTTAGTTAAAAGCTGCAATCACGGGGAAATCAAGTATTCAGAGGCACAGGAGACAAGCATCCACCTTTTAGGCAGATCTCATTCTTCCTGCTCCAGGGCACCCGAGGGCTCTGTTCCTACCTCAATCTTGCTGCGATTGGGTTCCGGCAAAGACAGGCGGAATCTGTAAGAAAACAGGAAACAGTTCAAGGAGGCAGATTTCACAATGGCCACCTTCATTCATGGAAAGAGAGAGAGTTCAGGAAGTCACTGTTAAAAATGAAATGCAAAAAAGCGGGCAGAGTTCTACGGCATCTGCTCCTACACCCTGCTGCTTACGAAGCAGAGCAGGGACAGCAGAAGGCTCGTCTTCGCAGCCACTGCCAAGTGCATTTGCTGCGGGACTGGCTGTGGGCAACCTGCAATGCAGAACAGTCTCAAGAAACTGCTTGCAGGTCCTCCGGCTCTGGAGTCAACCTTATAGCTTCCCTGACTCCTCATCGTAACCCCAGACAGCTTGAGTGTACCTGACATTGAAGGCTGACGTTTGGCCTAGTGGTTAAGCTGCCTGTTGGGCTGCCTGCATCCCGTATCTGAGCGCTGGGCTCCAGTGCTGACTCCGCTTTGGATTCAGGTTCCTGCTACTGTGCACCCTGGGGAGCAGCAGGTGACGGCCCATGAAGCTGTGGCCCTCACTCCCCATGTGAGAGACCTGGACAGAGTCCCCAGCTCCTGGCTTCAGTCTGACCTAGCCCTGGCCACTGTAGGCATTTGGGGAGTGAAATGCGGATGAGAGTTCTTTGCGACTATTTCTGTCTCTTAAATAAATAAATTAATAATAATAAATAAATACTGTGCTCAGTCAAGGAGGCATTCCTCAAAGATCACGTTACCTGTACCATGTTTAAGCTGTTTAAGTAGTACCTGAGGTAAACATTAACTAAGAGAGATGTAAAATGCAACGCAGTATAATTGTTAAAAGAATGCCCAAGTTTGAATCCAATTTCCGTCCCTTAATAACTCTGTAGATTTATTTCCCTCAATCTTAGTTTTCTCAGTTATAAAACTATAAATAAGAATACTGGCCTTGGCCGGCGCCATGGCTTAACAGGCTAATCCTCCGCCTCGCGGCACCAGCACACCAGGTTCTAGTCCTGGTTGGGGCACCAGATTCTATCCCGGTTGCCCCTCTTCCAGGCCAGCTCTCTGCTATGGCCCAGGAAGGCAGTGGAGGATGGCCCAAGTGCTTGGGCCCGGCACCCGCATGGGAGACCAGGAGGGGTCACCTGGCTCCTGGCTTCGGATCAGCACGATGCGCCGGCCGCAGCGGCCATTGGAGGGTGAACCAACGGCAAAAAGGAAGACCTTTCTCTCTGTCTCTCTCACTATCCACTCTGCCTGTCAAAAAAAAAAAAAAAAAAAAAAAAAAAAAAAAACAAAAACAAAAACAAAAACAAAAAAACCTGGCCTGATAGAGCTATAGTGAAAATTGAATGAGATAACACACGTACAATGCTTAGAACCGTACCTTGCCTATCCTTATTGCCCTACGCATATGAGCTGTTGTTACTCTGAGGAGAAATGATCTTAAGCCAGCACGTGATGTCCTTGGCAGGCTTCTTCAAATCTCAACAGAGCACTCGATACAGGTCCAAGCAGCAGGGAGCCCCTACCTATAGACGGTCAAGGTGAATGCCAGTGTGTTCTGATGCTCGAGGTTTTCAATAAATGTTGATTTAATTGTGAAAGAGAGAGAGGGAGGGAGGCAGGGGGTGGGGGGAGAGATCCCATCTGCAGGTTCACTCGTTGGAGCTGGACCTCGACACCAAAGCTAGAACCAAGTACCCATGTAAGCAGCAGGAGGCCGACTACGGAGCCATCACCACCGCCTCCCAGGGTCTGTGTCAGCAGGAAGTTGGTGTCAGGAGTCACAGCCAGGAACGGAACTCAGGCACTCTGATGTGGGATGCAGGAATCTTAACTGGCACCTTAACTGCTAGGCCAAATGTCTATCCTTGTGCTTGATCTTTTCCAGGGATTTCCATAGGAAAGCTAAAGGCCCAAAATGCCTCTCTCAGTTTTCTGAGGGCTGGTCCATAGGCAGTCCTCCCCATACACAAGACCCCTTTATTGTGCAGACTGGGAAACTGAGGCCCAAAGAGGGGAACTATTCCTGGCAGATTTGGGGCTGGAGCTCAGAGTTCTCGATGCTCATCCCAGAAGTCCCTTCCATAAAGGACGGGGCCTCCCCTCCTTCCCCGCTCTCCCAGCATTCCATGGCTCACTTTCGCCCAGGTCTCGGGCTTCATTTCTGCATCAGCCTTGCAATGAATCTCTCCAGCTGACTTCATCCTCTCCAATCCACCTTCCACACCAGCCCCAGAGCGAGCTATGCCACAGGTTGTCTAATGAGGACACTTTGATCGGCTTGTGATAAAACACAAGTCATTCGTAGGGCACAGAAGACTTCCAGTACCCAACTGCCTGTTCACCCTCCTCTCTTCATTTTCCACCTTGCATTTTATTCTCAGTAACCTTGAACTGCTCAGCGCTAAGCTGTTTTAGTAAACAGTCCCTACAGGCCTGAGGCAAAGAACTGTCAGCTTAAAAACATGCCAAGGACCCTGAAAAGTTAAAATTAATAAATATCTACAAAAAGTCACTACTGCTCAACACCACTTACAGTTAGATATAAATTTTAGATGGGCATTTCAAAAAGTTCATAGACAAAGGAATTAAAAGATACATTTCTTTGGGTGCAAAGATTTTCTGAAGTTAATGCATAGTTTTTTTCCTGAAGCATCTGTGTTTCCGGCTGCCCATATTTGAAAGATGTGAGCTACTTTTGGCTGGCGTCCCTAAACGTTAGAGTGACTCAGGTCAGAGAGCTGGGGACGACTAAGAGGTCTGTCCTGGCCCACTGCCTGATGCCTGGGCCTCTGCGCCTTTGTTCATGTCAACCCTGATTCTGGGCGGGTTGTCCTTCCCCTTGCTCTTTCACTCTTTGTAACAGTTTAAGATTTAACTCAGGTGTTGCCTTTCAAGAATTACTTTGTTACTACATTGTTTTGGTACAGATGCAATTTAAAACTTATTTGTTTAATTTATTTGAAAGGCACAGAGAAAGAGGAAGAGAGAGTGTGCTCCTATCTACTGGTTTATTCCCCAAATGCCCACAGGAGCCAGGTCCAGACTAGGTCAGAGCCAGGAGCCAGGAACTGAACTGAGGTCTCCTGCATGGGTAGCAGGGACCCAGCTACTTGAGCCAGCCCTGCTCTCCCCTAGGGTGTGCATGGGCAGAGCAGGAGTGGGGCCATGGCTTGACCCAGGTCCTCTGATACGGGATGTGGGTGTCCCAAGTAGCATTTTCACTTGTATGCCAGAAGCCTGCCCCTGTAGTACAGCTGAAGAGCAGAGAGTCACAAAAGCATGCTTGCTTGTTATCAGCCAATAGCATGTGAGTATGAACTAGGTTTTGAAACTGCTTCAAACTGCCAACTGAGAATAACTATCAGAGAACAGTGAAGTCTGGCCAGGCTTGTACGTGACATCATTGACACTGAGGCTCAACCCGGTGCCAGTGGAGATGAGGACCAGGATCCACGGTGGAGATGAGGACCAGGATCCATAGCGGCTCCTTGAGATGCTGCTGATGGAACGCGAGGGAATGCCTCCTCTAGCCACCCCACCCTCAATGATGGGCAGACCTATTCTGGTTTGGAAATTTGGCCTCCCATAAGCGTGGAACACACCTTTGAGATTCCCTTGTCTTTTCATCACAAGCCCAAACCTCTCCTGGCCACCGTGGGAACACCTGCTCTGAGTGAGCTTGCCTGGGGTTTCCCATGAACCAGACTGTCCTTTCTCCCATGGCCGCCTTCCTTCTCTTTCCGAGTGCTCCAGGCACACTTGCCAGGCTGGGTTTCTAATAGACTTGGAGAAAAACAGGTGGAGCAGAAGGACAAAGTCTCCCTGCCTTTGTTTCTCAAAAACCTCTAAGCTCAAGCCGACCACTAGGTGGCGTCCGACCTCCATGCTTTGACTTTTCATCCTCTACCAGGCCCCTAAGTTGTTGTGTAAGCCCGGCTATTGGGAGCCAACTCTTAGCACTGAATCGTGAACTCTTTGGGGAAGAGAGCTCACTTGGCCCTGCTGTGCAGACATACTAAAGTATGACCTATTTAAAAAGTTTCAGATGAGATTTATTGCCCAGACTGAAACCAGAGCTAGAGTGCAAATGCTTAAGTGTGGTAAAAGGTTGTTTTGTTTGTTCGTTTGTTTTGTGATTTGGGTTCATCTTGCAAATACATAAGGAAGGTCAAGTGTCAAAAGCACTATTAATGTCATTCTTCCAGCCACCTGTCCACAGCAGACATTGAAAACCAACCCCGCCACCCAATACCCTGTGAATTCTTGTTTGTGTCTTTGCTCAGTGACTAGGAAACCTCTGAGGGTGGGAATCAGACTCAGTCGTCTTTGTATTGCAAAAGTTGGGTTGAGCACATTTTGGCACTGAGTGTTCATTCATTCATGCATCCATTTGCCCCACCGGTATTTACTGTGCACTTAATATGTGTCAGAACTGGGACAGGTGCTGCTGGGGGCAGGGCTGAGCAGGACCAGGCACGGCCACTGTTCTCAGGTGGCTCAGCCTCGTCGGGGAGGCTGACACTAGTCAAATCATCCTTCCTGGAGGGCCAGTGCAGCCTGATGATGCCGGAGAGGCCTCTGGGGGTTGACCAGGCTGGGTGACTCAGGCCATGTTAGGATTTGAATCTTTAACCTGAAGAGCAAGGAATCCACTGACAGTTTCTAGGGAGAACGGTGTCTGTGTTGTGTAAATATCACTTTGGCTCCAGGATGGGGAAGAGAATGGCAGGTCAAGAGGTTTCCCAGGTTCTCATTCTGTGCTCAGTATCGTGCTGGGCGGTGTGTCTACCGCTGTGGAGGATGGAGAGACCCTGTGCACAGGAAGCAGCCAGAGGACAAACAAGGCAGTGTGACCCAGGTGCCCCTTTGCTGCAGGAATGCTGGAAAGGAGTATAAAGGTGAAGAAACCAGCCGGTGCTATTGGCGTGTGTGCGTGTGAGAGAAAGACAGAGAGAGAGAGATGGGGAATGTCTTGGGAGGAAAACCAGCTGTCCTTTGAGAGAAGCACTCTGTAGCCACCTCCAGTGTGTCCCTGTGCAGCCAACCTTGCCATTGCCTGTTTTTTTTTTTTTTTTTCTTTTTGACAGGCAGAGTGGACAGTGAGAGAGAGAGAGAGAGAGAGAGGTCTTCCTTTTGCATTGGTTCACCCTCCAATGGCCGCTGCGGCCGGCGCACCACGCTAATCCGAAGCCAGGAGCCAGGTGCTTCCTCCCGGTCTCCCATGCGGGTGCAGGGCCCAAGCACTTGGGCCATCCTCCACTGCCTTCCCGGGCCACAGCAGAGGGCTGGACTGGAAGAGGAGCAACTGGGACAGAATCCGGCGCCCCGACCGGGACTAGAACCCGGTGTACCAGCGCCGCAGGCGGAGGATTAGCCTATTGAGGCACGGCGCTGGCCAGCCATTGCCTGTTAATCTGAGCATTACTCCTATCTGCCTGTGGGCACGGAGGATAGGAACCACTGTCCACTCTGTGTTAACAGCAGTACAGGGGACAGAACAGGTACTTAATAAATTCTTACTCAGAAAGCATGAGTACATGACCAGAACAAGATGGGTAGGGCGTGGGTACTGGAATTGGGGTCACTTTGAGGGTCAGCCAGTCTGGAAGTGGTGGTCATTTTAGGGGGCTGTAGAAGGTAAACGTGGATGGAGTGCAAGGTAGGACAAGTAGTTTAAGAGCTTAGAAACCCGAGCATGTGGACTGAAGGCACAATGAAAGGTTTGGGGGAAGGGATGTGTTGGACTCTGAAAGGACCTTCTTGGTGAGGGAGAGCTCCCCAGGTTGTAACCTCACTACCTCCCGCAACTTGGGAATTCCCACAACGCGTCTGGGAGAAGGATCCACTGGGGACTTCCTCTTCCATTGGGGGTCACCTTGCTGTGGCCTTCCTCTGCCCTGACTTCATCAGTAGCCCAGAGGAAGGGTAGAGATAGGGGCCAACCCAGGTGCCCACACTGAGTCCACCAACCTGTTCGAGGCAAGATCCCAGCAGCAACTGTGAGTCCATCCTTCCTGGCCTGTTTTCTTTGCTGGGTTTCGGTCCAGATGGCTCACACTGGGAAATGTTTATCTGCCCAAGCTGTGAGGAGTGGAGTTAGGTAGCGATTCCATCTGCCTGGTGTCAGCTATATTTGTGCTATCTGGCTATGTTGCCTGGGAGGGGTTGTAGGGTGTACTCGCAGGAATGTGCTCATGTGTGTTGATGGTAACAGGGTGGGGGCAGTCTGTGAGCATCCAAAACTCAGACAAAACAAAGTCAAAAAAGTCCCAGAGTTCTAAATGGTTCAATAATAATGCGCATTTGATTGTCTTCAGCTTTGCATGTAATTAAGAGAATAGGGTTAGAGCTAAGTCATCAAATGAGGCCCAAAGAAGGGAAAGTGTCATGTAAATTAGCCTCTAAATTAACCTCAAACATGTCAATTAAATGGCCAAGCCTTTCCTGGGGTTGTCTCCAAACAAAACTGCGTTTGGAAAACAGGCTCCATTGCAGATGGAGCAATAACCAGAAACTGGTTTATGACCTAGAGGACCAAACTGCATGGCTTTTAAGACCCTCCTGACTTGTCATGTCTCTTGGGGCCTGTTTCTCTCTCTTATTTGGTCAAACTTTGATGCTAGAATGGGAAAATAGATTGAAATACTGCCACCACGATGAACGTTTCTTGAGCGGTGACGGTATGCTGAGTGTTGTGCTACATTATCTCCCTGGCCCACGTGACTCTCTGGAGAGGGGCGCTGTTTTGCTGATTAGGAAACTGGGACTTAAAGAGGTCAAGTAATTTGCTCAGGGTCACACACCTGACAGGTCATAGAATCCCAACCCAGGGGTGCCCATCTCCAGAGAGCATGCTTTTCAGTCAACATGCTCAGAGAAGTCAGGTTTATTAGCACGGTCAGCCTGTCTTCCCCTTGATTCCTTAAAGCAATGGGAAAACAGCTGTGTAGCTTTTCCATTTCCAGACACTCGGTTCCAATGTCTTCTCTTTCTTCTTTTAATACAATAATTAGTTAAGTCAGGGAGAGAGAATGCTCTCCCCAACTGCCTGCAATGGCCCCTGTTGGACTGAGCTAAAGCTGGGAACTGGGAACTCGATCTGAGTTTCCTAGGGGATGGCAGAGACCTACAAACTCAAGCCATCACTTGCTGCTTCCCAGCGTGCACATTAATGGGAAACTGGAATTGACAGCAGAGCTGGGACTCTAACCTAGGTACTCTGATAAGGGATGCAGGAGGCACCCCAAGTGGCATCTTAACTATTAGGCCAAATGCCTGCCAGTAAGTCTCATTTTCTAAGTTTTTGCTCTTTATAACACCAAAGACAGTAGAATGTAGGAAGCAAACACTTATGGCCTTAAAAACAGGCTCATGCAGGCTCAAGTTCTGGCTTTACCACTCAATAGCTTGGTGACCATGAATAAGCTAAACAACCTCTTTGTAAAATGGGGATAATATCTACTCCCAAGACATTTTTTTTAACACTGTATTAGGCCCTGGAGATTCAGAATTGTAAGGTTTAAATAAAATAATACATGTGCCCTGCATGGCACACGACCTCATAGACAACAAAAACTCAGTGACAGTTACAAACCTCGGAACAAAAGGTGCTTTCTCTCCTAGCAGCACAGGGCAGCAGGCAGGAGAGTGAGCTGTTACTCTGCACAGAGGGACTTGACATCATGCTGTATAACTGAATGCCTTTTCCTGGCTGAGGCTAGCCTCAACTTTCAAATCCTAATCACAGCCAACATTTCTTGAGTACTTAACACATGCTTCATGTGGGCTAGCTCATGTATTTTTCACATCAGCCTCCTGGAGGTTTTATTATATAATCACTTCAGAGAGGAGGAAGCAGACACCCAGAGAGAGAGGTTAAGTAATTTGCCTGAGAATACACAGCTAATTAATGGCAGGGCTTGGATCTGAACTCCATGAGTCTGATTCCAAAGCCTGTGGCCTCACTGCCTGTCTACACCTATCCCGCTGTGGTTCTGTCTACACAGCTAGCCGTCTGCTGCTCCACGAAGAGACACCTTCAGGCAGAAGGCCGAGGCGTTCCTGGGAGCTTCTTTGAGAACACTTGGCTCTTCTCAAGATGTTCCACGGATCCCCACCCAGTTACACCTTTCCTGCTGGACATCACCCAACACCAAACCAGCTTGTCCTGAAAAGCAGCGCGTGCGGAGCCAGAAGTGGAGGAGCTGGCTGGGGCGGCCCACGTGGGAAGCAGAGCGCTGCTCTTGCTGCCAAAGGCCCCAGCTGCCGTCTCCGCACTGCCTGGCTGCTTTGCAAAGTCTTGCTCTCGATCTGGCTGCTTGCAGCCTGAGGGAGGCCTGGCCCACCTTCCTGCCTCCAGTCTGCTCACTGTCTCAGGTTGCCTTGGCAGTCCTGCAGGTACCATCCTGACACTGTGGACGTGGAACAGGGCTGCGTCTCAGAAAGGCCCCTCAATGGACTTAATGCTCCACTATCCCATTTGTAATTCTACTTCTGAACTAGAGACCTTACATTTTCATTTTGCAGTGGGTCCCCCAAATTATGTAGTGGGTCCTGCTCAGAACCCCTAAGGCATGAGGGGACAGGAAACCTCAGCACAGAATCTCAGGGGAGCTCCCAGGGGAATGGGCAGCATGGCAGGACCCTAACTTCATTGTTTGTGTCCATCAGGCCATGGGCTGTAGGAAGCTGGAGAATGAATTCACACCCTTCTTAGGAATTCAAGAGGATCAACATCCATTTTTCAGTACCTCCTAAAAATAAGTGTCATGCCCACTGAACATGCTGGTAGGAATGTGGTGGGGGCCGGTGGTCTTGCATAGACCTCCATGGGAGGGAGGTCTGGTCTCCTTGCTCCTTTCCCACCTGGCTGCATAGCCTGAAGTCCCATCCTTGGGAAATCCTTCCTCCAGATCCTGCCAGTAAGCCAGACACATGCACACACGCAGAGAGCTGGACTGGAAGAGGAGCAACCAGGACTAGAACCCGGCACCCATATGGGCAGACGGCACCACAGGTGGAGGATTCACCAAGTGAGCCACGGCGCCGGCCCCGTCGATTCTGCTTTAAGTGTTTTATCGCTTCCTTTTCTTCCTTCCACGAATGTAGTCTGATCTCTGCAAATCCTCCCCCCAGGTAGTCTGATTCATGTCTTCAACCCTCAGCTTTTTAGGGTAGAGGAAAATGGACCATGAAGTAGGCCCTTCCTAATGGCAGTTTCTGTCCAATGGTCTACGTGCTGCACGTGACCTGCCCATGTCCGTTCACTGTGGGGAAAGACCCTGTTCCACTCTGTTCTAGTAATGGGATCGGGTTGTCAGAGTCTGACGGCACCTTAGACTTGATGCTGTACAACTTTCCTGTTTCATAGAGAAGGAACCCGAGGCTGAAGGAGGTCGATAAGCTTGATGCTGGTTACAGAGCCAGTGAGCAGGGATCTGAAACTTGGTTCCTTAACCCCTTAAACTTCATCACTGTCTCTGAATTTGATGAAAAGGAACTTCATACAGCTATACCATTAATCAGAACGTGCACTTACATAACGGACTTCTGTTTTCAATTCTTTTATTCCCCCCCTGTATCTTAACACTACTCCAATGGGAAAGAAAAAGAAAAACCTCAGGGTAGTGTTGTGACATCACAGTTAAGCCGCCATCTGCAATGCTCACATCCCTAATGGCTGCCAGTTGGAGTTTCAGCTGCTCAACTTCTGATGTAGCTTCCTACTGATGAAACTGAGAAAGCAGTAGAAGCCTGCCCAAGTGCTTGGGCTCCTGCACTCACAAGGGAAACCAGAATGAAGCTCCTGGTTTCTGGCTTCAGCCTGGTCTAGCCCTGGCCATAGTTGCCATTTGGGGAGTGAACTAGCAAATGGAAGATCTCATTTTCTCACAGTTTCTCTCTCTCTCTCTAACTCTGCCTTTCAAATGAATAAGATAAATCTTAAAAAAGAGAAAAACACCACAATGCAATTTTTAATTAAGCCCGTACTTCGAATTTACCTAGTGGTACAAGAGAAGCACTACCTGACCTGCATTCATGAAATGATTTCAATTTTTCTCTTTAGGGTTGCTTTGTTTCCATGGTCTGTGGACTCCCTTGTTACTGTAGCTTTCAATAATCATAAAATCAAATCAATAGATCTTACCTGTTGAGAGACAAGGAGCAGATAAGTCTTTGTCCCAAAATAACCAGGCCGACACTGGTACTAGCAACCTGCAGACAACAAAAGCTTTCATTACTAAGATAAGTGGATCTGTTCATTTTGGCCACACATATAATTCCTTTTACAAGTAAATAAAAGAAATTGGAAAGAAACTGCCCTGAAAATTCTTTCTTGCAGGTGAGAAAACTATAAACACTATAAAGACTTTTTGTTTGAGGACCTCCTTTAAATGATTTTTTTTTTCTTTTCTGTTATCTCTCTTCTTCATGTATGTGATGGGGTGCGTGTATGTAAGTATGACATTTTGCTTAAGTTCAATATATTAGTTCCTGTCTACCAGATTAAATTTGAACTTCATCTGATCAAGTACATTTGAGTGCTACCTTGATTGTCTTATTTGAAATAAAAAAGAAACGCAACTGTCCATGTGACTGAGGTAGGAAGAAGGGCACACAGGAGGTAGAGATTGGCAAGGTTTTATGCAATGAGTGGGGAGTGAGTGCTGGCCTTCCTCCCTCCACACACCCCCTCCCTGCAGTCTTAACTCTGGCCTCACTCCCCACGCCTCCAACAGTCCAGGTCCATGGTGGGAACAGGGAACAGGCTGCCCTCCTGTCCCCCAAAACTTACAAAGTCCATGGACACGATGGTTTTCACAGTGGAGTTCTCAGGTTGGATGAGTATCATGATGGAGGCAGGGATGTCCAGGGAGAAGTTGCCCGGTTGTAAGTTGATAACGGGAGGCTCTGTGGCCATGATCCGCACCATGAAGGGCTGGGCCAAGATGTAGATGTCTGCAATCTGCCCATGTGCAGGGAAGGAAACAGAGATTGGGAGTCAGGGTTGATGGGGGGAAATCACAAATTTGGGGTGAGCTATGGTGATTAAGTCTTACATAATGCAGCTAAAATACAAGAAAACTTTTTAATAGAAACAATATCACACACACACACACACATACACAGAGAAAACCAGTAACAACAGCTGACCTCGGTGAACACACACTGCATGCCAGCACTGTGCGAGAGACTTTAGGAATGATCTCATTTCATCCTCACAGAATCCCTGTGAGGCAGATTCTACCAGGATCCCTGTTCTATAATAGATTTGGGGAGTCCTGGAGAGGCTGAGATATTTTCTCAAGGTTGTTGGAGAATACATGGTAGAACTGGGATTCAAATTTATGTGTGCCTAACTTGATACCCTTGCTCTAAAACCAGGATGCTACACAAACTTCTCCTTGCCCTTAAGAGCAAGACTAATGTTCAATGCCTACCATGCTATCAAGGCATGGCACTAACAGCCTTTCTACTAAAGTCACAAGTGAGGGCACCAATCCTTCATTTAAGTTAATAAATCCTTTTTCTAAGTTAATTATTTCAAGGGTGACAGTACTTTATGGTAGGAATAGATGATTTCTTTTGCGACCTTACAATGCCTTTAATTGTATTTTTTATTTTAAGACTTATTTATTTATTTGAAAGGATGAGTTACAGAGAGGCAGAGAGAGAGAGAGAGAGAGAGAGAGAGAGAGTCTTCCATCCACTGGTTCACTCCCCAAGTGGCCACAACGGCTGGAGCTGGGTTGATCCAAAGCCAGGAGCCAGGAGCTTCTTCCAGGTCTCCCACATGGGTGCAAGGGCCCAAGCGCTTGGCCCATTCTCCAATGCTTTCTCAGGCCATAGCAGAGAGCTGGATCAGAAGTGGAGCAGCCGGGTCTGGAACCGGCACTCATAAAATGCCAGCACTACAGCATCGCCACGGCACCGGCCCCTAATCGTACTTTCAATGTACTTCAACACGTACTGTTCACAAAATATTTGTGGGTATCTTAGTAAGAGGAAAAAACTCCTAGTAATGGAAAGATGGACTCATGCTTGGACCTAAAGAGACTGTAAAAACTCACAAGACTTCCTGAAGTAACTGCAATGAAACCAAATACATGATCAAGGAGTCAAACTCAAAGCACTCACCCGGGAGAGCACGTTGCCAAGGCCTTGAGAATTTTGAATGAGATGGTTGGAAATCTGAAAAATAAGAACCACGACACCACTGTAAGGCTTTTACCTGAATTGTCTTTTCAGGGAAATGTGTTTCTTATGCTTTTATGAGTCAAGAAACTCACAGCGTAACATGTTTGTTACAGCTTAACCACAGGGAATTCGAAGTCCAGAGAAGTAAAGTGGCTTGTCCAAGTCACAGGAAGTTAAACACATTTTAAGTGCCTTTGAATTTGGAAACTCTCCCCACCACCAACACATACCATGTGAAAACATCCTACAGTCATCAACAACAACTCTGATGCGATTGTCCTTATTTTCAGAGGTTCCTGAGACAGAGGATGCTTAAATAATTTACCTTTACAGGGGAATGGTTTTCAAATCTGAATCTGAAAGTCCAGTTCTGAGCATTGTAGGGAAGCTGGTGCAGCCACACTTACCAATTTGATTTATAACTACTATATAATTAAGATGTAGAGAATGAGAAGATTCAAAGGGGGACTCTCAATAAAAGATTTTGGTTTACTGGTAGGAGAGAGAATTCTCATTATAAAATGGAAGTACAAGGCAAAGAGAGCTATCTGTCCTATCCCTCAGCGAAGTCAGTTGCCATTACCACCAGGGGCAATCTTTACATTGGTGGAACGCAAGGAGTTATAACCACGGTGGTGATACGTGGCCGTTACGTGGCACTTACTCCGTGCTAGGCCTGGGTTGAATGCTCCATGTGTATTTGAACATCTGGATGTCCACACTGACCCTTCAAGTATGGAGCTATCATTACCTTTTATTTTTTTCCAAAATGAGGACACTCTGGCAAATGGGAGTTAAATATGTTGAAATTACTGAGAGTCACTGTCAATACTTGGTGGAGGGGGTCTTGGTATTATTTAAGATGTATCTGGAACAATGGTCAGATGTCATGAAAAAAAAATTGAAATTAGCATAAATGGAAACCCAACAAATACCCAGATAATAACAACATTCATCCCATAATTCCTTCATTCATTGTCCTGCTAACAGTGACAGCTTAAAAAGGTCCAGGAATCAAAACCACGACCTAAATATCCCACAATGCGATATGGATAAGAAGGTGGAATTATGGCGTCATTGTCATCATTCGTTAACTCTGCTCACCTCTTTGGTGGAGAACGTGACATCGAGAGCCCCCGCTGTGTAATAAGCAAAAGATGCAGATTTGAAGAAGTACTCTGAGATCCCAATGTAGAGCATAGAGTCACTGCGTTTGGGCAGCACAAAAGGAGCTGGTGAGAAGGGGGGGTTGACAAGGTTCTCCAGAGGGTAGAATGTGCCCTGTGGGAAGACAGAAAGACTAGTGTACTGGGGGAAAACTCGGCGAGCGGGACTGAGGAGGTGGGCCCTCTCAAGCCAGAATGAGAAAAATTCCAGAAACCCGGTAGGATGAGAACATCGTAAGGCCTCTGGCTCCTTGACTGGTGACAGTGTTTCAAAGCTCTGAGGATTCTTGAGCATATTTGGGTGTCTGTCCTTGCAGGGGTGTAACTCAGTGAAGGGCTTCTAACCGGCCCTTTGCTCAGACAAAGGCAGGAGGTGCCACACAAAGGTGTCAAACTTTTAACCTTCGAAATCCACGACCTGTGTACCCGGGACATCACAGAAAGACTCAGAAGGACCCAGAACTCTGAATGGTTTAAAGTATTTTGTGGCATTCCTAATGCTTTTGTTAGCTGTAGGGACTTAATATAAAAATAGTCTTATCCAACATCAAACTTATTTCAAAGTCTGGATGAGTGAAATGTAAGCTGAAATGCCCTCCAAATGACAACGAACTTTGAAGTAAAAGTAAGAATCAGCACAATGATCACTTTCCCATGATCAGCTTCAGCAAACGTCATTTCCCTGACAGAAGTCAGCTGCTTTCAGTTAAATCCACCAACCTGAGAGTTAAGAGCAGAGGAACTAATATGTACAATCTACTGATGTGGTACTTTATAACAAATGCAGACCACTCCCTTGCTGGCTCTTAGTCTCAAACCTACTCCCAGAGGCCAAGACATCCTGGTACAGCTCTTGAAGGAGGCAGACACAGGTTGTGCAATCCAAACGATCACTGGCCCATCAATAAAGTGTTCAATAGTCTTTGGGGGGGGGGGGCGGAGCTGTGGTGTAGCAGGTAAAGTTGCCACCTGCAATGCTGGCATTCCATATGGGCGCCGGTTCAAATCCTGGATGCTCTACTTCTGATCCAGCTCTCTGCAATGCCCTGAGAAAGCAGTAGAAAATAGCCCAAGGACTTGGGCCCCTGCACCCGCATGGGAGACCCAGAGAAAGCTCTAGGCTCCTGGTTTTGGATTGGCTCAGCTCGGGCTGTTGTGGTCATTTGTGGAGTGAACCAGGGGATGGAAGGCTTCTCTCTGTCTCTGCCGCTGCCTCTCTGTAACTCTGCCTTTCTTTCTTTTAATATATATATATATTTTTTTTTTGATAGGCAGAGTGGACAGTGAGAGAGAGAGAGAGACAGAGAGAAAGGTCTTGCTTTTCCGTTGGTTCACTCCCTCAATGGCCGCTGTGTTTGGGCCGGTGCATGGCGCTGATCTGAAGCCAGGAGCCAGGTTCTTCTCCTGGTCTCCCATGCGGGTGCAGGGCCCAAGGACTTGGGCCATCCTCCACTGCCTTCCCAGGTCACAGCAGAGAGCTGGACTGGAAGAGAAGCAACCGGGACAGAATCCAGCACCCCAACCGGGACTAGAACCTGGTGTGCCGGCGCCACAGGTGGAGGATTAGCCTAGTGAGCCATGGTGCTGGCCAACTCTGCCTTTCAAATAAATAAATAAATAAATAAAATCTTAAAAAAAGAGAGAGAATTTTTGGAAAACACATAAACATGAAGGATTTGTTGAAAGAAAATAAAATGATTTGAAGAGCATGTTATGTGTATTTCCTTCTGCATATAACCTACATTTTCTAAATTTTGGTTGTTGACAGCCAGGGTGAGAATTCTGATGATGAGAAAGTTACCCTTGGGGCCAGTGCCGAGGCGTAGTAGGTTAAGCCTCTGCCTGTGGCACTGGCATCCCATATGCGTGCTGGTTCAAATCCTGGCTGCTTCACTTCTGATCCAGCTCCTTGCTAATGGCCTGGGAAAGCAGTGGGGGATGGCCCAAGTTGTTGGGCCCCTGCACCCACATGGGAGACCCAGGTGAAGTTCCTGGCTCCTGGCTTTGGACTGGTACAGTTGTGGCCTTTGCAGCCATTTGGGGAATGCACCAGCGGATGGAAGATGTCTGTTTCTCTCTCTTTTATGTGTAACTCTGTCTCTTAAACAAATAAATAAATCTTTAAAAAAAAGTTACCTTAAAATTCACGTCAAGGGAGTTCTCAGTAATTTCTGGAGAATCGATTATGGAATAATCCAGAAGAGTGTAGTTGTCAATCTTTGTTAGGACTACAGGAATGACAATAAAAAAGAAAATCCACATTCATTAAAGCATGGTATGATATATGAAAATATCAATGAAAAAAATTTAATCTTTAATTCTGTTTAAAATATCAATTCTTTTCACAAGTAATATGTGCTCCCTTTTAAAAAAATCCCTTTTAAAAAATCCATTTTAAAAAATAAGTCAAAAGAAGAAAGTAAAACTCTTTCTTAATCACATTGCCCTGAAAGACACATCAGTAACATTTTGGTGTATATTATTTTAGCCATATGTAGGTGCACACACACAATACATGTATACTTGTAGTTCTATAGGAAGTTAGCACAGAGTCCCATAACAATATTAAGTCATATATTAGGTTGGTATAATAAGAGGTTTTCAAAGTTAATGTTACAGATTTCTGTGCAGTTAGAACTCCACTTTTTTTTTTACAATGAGTATGCATTAATGTTGTAATTAGAAATAATTTTTTAAAAAGTGACATTGTGAGGGGAAAATAAAATCACTAAGTTGTAAAGGCCAAGGAAATTATTGTGCACCATGCCATCAATTTATTTTTTACATTATAATCTTCAGAATAAAGCAGAAGGCAGGAGGCCCAGGGGACAGTGGTAGGTGGAGCATCTGGGAGGATGGATTTCAGACAGGTTGCAGTGTCGTGGTCCTCAGCCTTCTGAACTTGGCTTGAGAGAGCTGCCCTCCTGACCACGGCCCTGTGTTCTGTGGTTGAAGACTTCCTCCCTGTTCTAGAGAAGGTGCCTGTGTGTTACCTCTTCTCTTCTTGCATGTTATCTTAGTTAGTTCTATAGAGATGAGAAGCAAGAAGGGATGAAGTGGCTTGCTAAAGTATGGGAACAATGCAAGGCATTACTCTCTGTTGCTATAGTTTTAAAAATGTCCAGACAGTAATTCTTTTATAGGTTGGGGGAGTAAGGCTCAGAGGTACAGAAACTTGCCTAAGGCAAGTTAGGTCATGAGAATCCTCCACCAGTTCTCCTCACTGTGTCTTCTTTCTCTTTCCCAGCTTCTGCAATCCAATCATATTCGCCCACCCCTTCATCAGTCTGATATTTATTAACCAGGATGAGCTAGGCCCTGTGCCTGATGCTGGGGGTACAGAAAAGAGTCAAACTTTCTGCCCCCACAGAACTCTTAGTCTGGGGGTGGAGGGAGACAGATGAACAAATAGGAAATTATAAATACTATCATGAGAGCAGATCTAAAACTGAGATCTGGATGGTCCTAAGACAAACTTGCTCCTATAGTCTTCCCTGTCTATAGATGCCAAGTTCTTTCTTCCAACTCTCTGGTTGCTTAGGGTAGAGCCAAATGTCTTCCTGATTCCTCTTGTGACCCATGTTGGTCTATTGGCACATAGCGCCTCTGTACCCTCAGGATCAGCCAGAGCCTGAATCTGACTTGCTGCCTTTACCCCTGCTCCTGAAGCAGCACCACCCTTGCTCAGATGGGTCACTGCACCGGTCTCCCTGCTGCCCTACCCCGCTCTCCTTCCTGTCTGTCAGGACAGGAGCCAGAGGGATCTCCTCACAGTGTAGGTCAGAGCATGCAGGCCTTGCCAGAACTCCCCAAGACTTCCCATCTCAGAGTGAGAGGGGGACCTCCTATGACCTGCAGTCCTGAAAACCTAATCATCCACACACCCACCTCCTACCTCACCTCCTGCTACTTTGTCCCAGACTTCTCCTGGTTCGGCCTCCTTGTAATTCCCCCCATGTGCTGGACCTGCTCCTGCGGCATGGCCTACGTGTGTGTGTTTCCTCTACCTGGTGTGTTCCTCATCCAGACCTAGCAGCGCCTCATTCCTGCTCCCTTCAGGTTCTTCTTGTCAGTGGTGCCTTTCCTGGCCACACCGTGTAGCACACGAACCCTTCCCCAGCTCAGCTCTCCTTTAGCTTTCTTGTTTCTGCTTATCACTGCCATCACACAGAGTCTTGCTTTCTGTTGTCTCCACCCATGCCCCACTATTCCCAGCAGGGCAAGGATTTTGGTTTCTTGGGCATTCTGCTCTATCCTCAGCACCAAGAACAGTGCCAAATCTATTTGGGCAAAAGGATGAGTGGAGTGCAAAGAGAGAGAGACGTGTGTGAGGGAGCACGGGAGTACAGAGAAGGGGCGACTTCGTGGAGTGGGGGCCGTCAGGTAGGAGATCTCGGAAGAGACTGTGCCAAAGCTGAGCCTTGAAGACCAAGAGGAGTGAGCAAGACAAGTGAAGGCCGACAGGTGGAGCGCAAAGGATTGTTCTTGAGGGATTCGCAGAGAAATGGGCACTCAGTAACTCTCTGTTGCAGGACAAAATGGATGGATGCAGAGCAAGCTCTTCCGGGCAGGGAGGCAGCAGGAGCAGTGTGCCTGCTGGAGCAGAGAACGGGCAGGAGGAGGCGGGCAGAGGTGAGAGGGAGCCGGAACACAGTTAATCATTCTGAAGAAGATGGCTGTAACGCCAAAGCTGGCATCAGAGCTCGTGAGGGTCGAGCACCCTGAAGAGCATCCCGTCTCCTCCTGAGTGGTGTAGTTTGTTGGCAAAGTGCATATGCTCAACACACGGGCATGTCCTTCCACACATCTTGCAGGGGCTCCAGTGTGCGGAGTGGACAGCAGAGAGAAAGCTGGAGCGAGCCAACCTGGAGGGCAGCTGAGTCTGCAGGTGGGAAGAGAACCAGATAGAAGTGACAGTTCTGGGACTCACCCTCCAGTGTGCTGAGATTCACGTTCAGCGCTTCAACCTCGCCTGTGATAATGGGGCAGAGCTAGCCATGAAAGGAATAAAAAAAAAAAGCAGATTATTTATTGAAACAAAAGCCACTACTGATGTATTATCCCTTTGGTCATCAAGACTTTCCCTTAAATCCGCGGATGCCCATGAGCCTCAAGTTCCAACGGTCTGAGCATCAAGTCTTGAATGCTGGCTAAACTTCATAGCAACTGCGGCCACACCTGCTGAGCCCCATAAAAGAGTGAGCCCTTGGCCTTTCTCTCGGTGGCATGATGGGGCATGTGCCACCGACCATGCAGTTGCTGTTGCACCTGACGAACCTGTTACAGGAGCAACTGCGTCTTTCCTAATGGCTGGGGGTGCTGCCCGCCTCCTATTCTCTATCAGCAGCTCCATGTCCTGCTGGGAGTGGTTTTTGTTGTTGCTGTTGTTTTCAGGAGTGGTTTTAGAGACTTTACTTACCCCCCCGCCCCGGGCTAGTTTGAGAGCCCCTCCTACGAGAGATCTATTCAGAAATCTTAGTCTTGAATGGGGCTAAAGCCTATCTGTAGGATGTGCCTGCTGCTTGCTCACTGATGTGCTTGACACAGTGGCGATAGCAAAGGCTTGGGAGTCTGGGCACCTGGAGCTGAGCCTTGGCCAGTTCCCTGGACTCTGGCCTCAATTTCCTCACCTGCAATGTTGTAAGTAGACATCAAGGCAATCCATGGAGAATTGCCAGCTCATAATGAGCACCCAGGAAATGTTGGCTGTGGTTCTTTCAATTCCAGTATACCCTCTCTACAGCATTGAGGGGCAGGCACTACTAGCCCCTACGTACACAGGGGAAAATCAAAGCTAAGAGAGGGTGAGTTGCCATGAATCACACAGCTGGGATTTGACATCTGATCTGACACAGCTGTGGTCTGAGCCGTCTTTTCCATTTTTTCCAGTGGCACAGACAGAACTACAAAAGCAAAGCATCTATTATCTCTAAGCCATGCATAAACTAGAGGCATGCTTAGTTATTGCGCACTGTGACACAATTCATTCTCCATTGGCATCCTGCCACAGGCCAAAGCACACAGAGAAGAGGTCAGATGCAGGATCCTTCCCAGTGACAGAATCATGTGCGCACTCACTGGCGCTCAGTCCCTCTCAGGTAAGGATGGAGAAAGACTTTGAAGCCTCAAGGTCCCCTGGCCAGCTCTGCCACCTCCCGGGACAAGCTACTGGATGTTACTGAGTGTTGGCTTCCTCGCCGACTTTCATTAAGCACCTTTTGTCTGCAAAGCACTGAACTGAGCAAGACCATCCTTGCCCTCTTCTCCAGAAGTCTCCCTTCATTGCCAGTCCTCTTCATCCCTGTACTGGTCCTTCCCAAAACATGGGGTAAATAAAGGCACAGGGAAGACATGAGAGGCCTGGAAAGAGAGTGCCTAGCCAACTTCATCTTTCCCTTCCTCATCCTGGAATCAGGATGCCTACAGCTTTGGAAGGCTTCTTAACATTATTCTGCTTTCTTAACTTATTCTGTTGCCTGTAAATACTCATATCTTTTCTTCTCTCTTATTCCTTACCTACCCAAATCCTACCTAAACACCAAGGCCCAGCTCAAACCGTGCATCCTGCAAAAATATCTCCCAGGACACTCGCAGGTCCCCATTTCTCTGAATGCTCCTGTTCAATCTAATGATCATGTGACAGAATTCATCCTCTTCCCATTTCTGTTTGAAACCTGACTTTGATTTTTCTAAACAGAGAATTATTCCTCATTGATATTCTCAACAGACTCCAGTCCAGTACTGGAATACCGTAGGTATATAACAAGTAAATTCTTGTTGATTATTTGTCCACTCTGTAGCAAAAAGCTTGAGGGAGGGGATTCTGCTTTGTTTATCTCTAAACCCCTAGTACTTACCACAGTGTTAGGCACATGGTAGGGTTTTGATAAACTTATTAAGTTGCAAAGGACAATATGTGTCAAAGTGCTTTGGAAGGTGGGCACTCAGAAAAGATTTACTGACTAAGAATTAATTTAAGCCTGGTGGAACTGGTACTGATACCATTTTACTGTGGTCATCTAAACTTTAAAGACTTACCATTTCATTTAAGTTCTTTAAAATGGGTTTCTCCATGGGCTCAGCAAAGGAGTTATACAGGACACTAGGAAAACAAGACAGAAAAATCTTATTCAGGGACCATCACATGATGGCCATACACCTCTGGTAGGTACCGCCTGAGCATCTGGCCCTGGGCTAGCCATTTCTTATCATAGAGCTCTCACTCACCTGAACTGTCCAAAAAATGAGACATGGGCATGGCTCACTTGGGCATAGCAGTCTTCAAGCTTCAGGAGTGGCTGACCAAAATCATTTCGGTTTAGGATAATGTTACCAGTAAAGTAGACCCCGGAGAGGAACAGATCAGCTCCTCCTGCGTCTTTGCTGTTTAGAGAAAAAGTGCAAGGTTACCCTAGTCTGGGCCAGGCATGGCGGTAGATCCTGCTTCTCTGATTACCCAGAGACTCTAAGCTCCTGGAGGGCAGAGACTTGGTCATGTTCACCTCTGGATTCCTGGCACCTACAACAGTAGGAGCAAAGTAGGTGCTAAATGAAGATGCACTGAACAAATGAAGTAGCAGATATGTGAATGGTGACAGCTTTTGGGGTATTGTAGCTATTTTAACCTGAGTGCTCTGGCCCTGGTAGTGGTTGAGCACCATTCATAGTGATGCTTTTTGGAAAGAGGACATCAGGGGCAAAGTTGGCAACAGCTTGTTCAGGAGGGGCACAGATGGGGAGGCTGTAGTCTGTGAACCCTCAAGGGAGTGGACATGTCCCCAGGACTTAGCTTGTGACCCGATACAGAAAAAGCATTTTTTTAATCTATGAAGAGTCAGTCATCAAAGAAACGAGTGAATACATGAATACATATTGCCTATGGGGGGACACACCATTCCTTTGCAAGCATCAAGACTGGAGTGCTTGAGATATGGATAAATGATCCACAGCAGGCATCCAATAAATGGTTGTTGAGTGACTTAGAGGATGAATGAGTGTCGTATTCTGGGGCACCAACCAAGACAGACCTAAACATTACACTCAAGACAGTGACTTGCACGTAGTAGGTCATCTATCAGTGTGCCTTCAGTTTTCCTCCTTTCTCCTATACTAAGGTGCAAAGGTCTTTTGGTTGGGGAAGAAACAGGCTCAACCTCTGTGGGAGGTTGGAGGGCTCCATTTTCCATCAGTTGCCTCTGCAGATGGGCAGGTGCGTTGAATGACTGGCTCAAAATCATGCAGCGAATTGTGGTGTAGCTAGCATATTGAGCACATTTCTACCCCTCCAACAGTTGAGGATTTGTGGTTCTTAGATTTTAAAGGGCAGTTGATCAGCTGTTCTCATTTTAAGGGATGGGTTCTTTTCACCCCATTGCCACCCAAGCAGGGATTCCCTGATTGAATCTCATTTGGGAAAAAAAAAATATTCTTGAGATAACTATGAATACTGAAGAAGCCTAATGCTGACAGTACTGTTGCTGAGACAGTCTCCACTTCTGCTCTATTTCTGCCCTAGAGCAGTCCCAGACATTTCAGGGGAATACTCACAAGAGTGGAGACTTGACCGCCCAGTTGGTGCTGACGTTGGCAGTGCCGTGGTTGGTCAGTGCTTTGATTCCCACCCCTGGCACAAAGGCTAAGGAAGTATTTGGAAATGAAAAGGCATTGATTTTTATGCTGTAAAACAAGAAAGAGAGCAGTTAGAACAACTCTTCTGGCATATCTCTAAGTCAAGCAAAATGGGAAACATAGGTGTAGAACTCCCGCTGGAAGTTGTGAATTGTCAATCATACAACAGAAGGAACCTCTCTTCTTAGGTGTGGTCTGTAGGCCCCATCTCCTAAGCCCCCTCAAACTCATAGCAGGAATGATGCTTCTCATAGCTACCTGAGGGGGGAACCAGCAAGAATGGAAAAAAATTCATAAACAATTCTTTGGTTTCTTTAAAGACAAAAACAGACCCCATATTGGCATTATTAGTTTTCCCTTTAGCAGTTCCAGTGTTTCTCAAGAGAGGTGATATTAGAATTTTGGATAACAGTGATTTTTGTAGGGGACTTTCATGCACATTGCAGGATATTGGGTGTATATGCGAGTAGTGTCCTTTCCCACCAGTCACTGGGACAACTCAAACCATGCCTTCCTCTTGTTTCCAAATGTCCTCTACATAGACAGTATCTTTCCTGGTTGAGAAGCTTATTTCTAATAGTTGACTTCTAGAATTCTCTGGGCTGTCAAACAGGTAACCTGAAGTACCTGAGAGGCAAGGGGTTTCACATAATCTACATGGGTGTGTGCCTTATGACAAATTATTATGAATACTTATTGATAAAGTAGTATGAACATCTATTGAGTGACTACTACTTGCAAGGCACTGTGGTAAGCACTTTGCATGAATTATCTCTTTTTAACCTCACAATAACCTGTAAGGCAGTTGCTGATCTTGCAGTCTTTGACTGAGAGATGAGAAGATAAGAAAAGTGACTGGAGTCATCTCTAAGTGGTAGAATCAGACTTGGGACCCTCCTCGATCTGACTGCAGATTGTGCTCCTTTTTCACTTCTTCCTTTTTTTTTTTTTTTAAAGATTTATTTATTTATTTGAAAGGCAGAATTATGGAGAGAGAGAGAGAGAGAGAGAGAGAGAGAGAGAGAGAGAGAGAGAAAGAGGAGAGAGACAGAGAGAGATTGATTTTCCATCTACTGCTTCACTCCCTAAATAGCTGCAATGGCGGCTGAAGCCAGCAGCTTGTTCTGGGTCTCCCTTGTGCATGCAGGGGCCCAAGCACTTGGGCCTTCTTTCACTGCTTTTCCAGGTGCATAAGCAGGGAGCTGGATCAGAAGTGGAGCAGCTGGAACACAAACTGGGGCCCAGACGAGATGCTGGAGTCGCAGGCAGTGGCTTTACCTGCTGTGCCACAACGCTGGCCCCCCGATTGTGCTCGTAACAACAGGACTAGGCCCTTTTCTTGCACGGTGCAAAGAGCGCTCAACTCTTTTACAAAGCACTTAACCTCTTTCAGTCAACCACACAAAAGAAATGTAACTTACAGGTCGGTTGAGAATGCAAAATGAGTTCATGTATGTATAACTGTTACACAAAAGAAAGGGGTTGTTATGAACTAAGACTAGGCAAGTTTTAAAACACAAGTGGGCTTGCTCATAGGAACAACCATTTGCTATTTCCTGCTCTATGCTCCCTTTCCTACCTATTCACCACCACACACTCTGAGTCCCACTGTGGGAGAATGGCAGAGATTAACTTACCCTATCTTGGAAATATTTTCTTGTGGATACACATGGTTCTAATCCACTCCTTATAACCACTGAAGAGTGTTCTAAGCTGTGGCTCTGTCTTTAAAAAAAATGCACTCCTTTGTTGATGGACAACGAAGTTGTTTTTGTACTCTGTATTATAAACAATGGCGCCATGTGCATCCTTGTAACACTGCTTGTGGACAGGTGCTTCTCCAGAGAGGATGCTGAGAAGGGGAACTGTTGAGTCAAAGGGTGTATGTGTGTGTGTATGTGTGTATACAATTCAAAAATTATTGAAAATGCAAGTAAAAGATAATTTTACTTTGGTACAAAAAATCTTGAAAGTCATTCATAGCCTTTTCATGATATGCGTTTTCCATACATTTTTACAAATATTTAATTTTATTTGAGAAGCAGAGAGAGAGAGAGAGAGAGAAATAGGGGGGAGAGAGGGAAAGGAGAGAGGGATCTCCCTCTTACTGGTTTGCTCCCCAAAACCAGTAATAGCCAGGACTGGGCCAGGCTGAAGTCACGGGAATGGGGAGCTCCATCCAGGTCTCCCAGGTGGGAGGCAGGGACCTAGTTACTTGAGTCATCATGCCTCCCAGGGTGTGCATTAGCAGGAAACCAGAATGGGGAGCAGATTCAAGACTCAATCGAGGGGGGCCCAGTATTGTGGTGAAGCAGGTTAAGCCTCCACTCGCGATGCCAGCATCCCATAGGGGTGCAGGTTTGGCATCGGCCAGGCCCAGCCCCAGAAGTTGGAAGATTTCTCTCTCTCTGTCTCCCCCCATCCTGCCCCGTAACTCTGCCTTTCAAAGTAAATAATAAAATAAATCTTGTATAAACAAAAAGACTCAAATTCTGGTCCTCCAATAGGGGATGCGGGTGTCCCAAGTGGTGTCCTAACCCCTATGCCAAATGCCTGCCCTACTAAGAACTTCTTGACATATCCTCTTACTTATATAAAAATACTTGTATATCATCTGAAATAGTACCTTCCAGTATCTAATGTGACCCACACAAGCAATTTAAATTTTGTCACATTTAAAAAAGAAAAATAGTTGAAGTTAATTTGATTACTATTTTTACTTAATCAAATACAACCCAAATATCATCACATCAACATGTGATCAATATAAAAATAATTTACCAGATATTTTATTTTCTTCTTTTAAAGAATAAGTCTTCAGCTGGCGCCGTGGCTCACTAGGCTAATCCTCCGCCTGCGGCGCCGGCACACCAGGTTCTAGTGCCGGTCGGGGTGCCGGATTCTGTCCCGGTTGCCCCTCTTCCAGGCCAGCTCTCTGCTGTGGCCCGGGAGTGCAGTAGAGGATGGCCCAAGTCCTTGGGCCCTGCACCCACATGGGAGACCAGGAGAAGCACCTGGCTCCTGGCTTCGGATCAGCACGGTGCGTTGTGGCCATTGGAGGGTAAACCAACGGTAAAGGAAGACCTTTCTCTCTGTCTCTCTCTCTCAGTGTCTACTCTGCCTGTCAAAAAAATCTGGTCTGAATCATGTACTCAAGATATACTTTGACTCAGGCACAAGATTTCATCTGAAATACTTGACCTATGTTTAGATTTGATAAAATTTTCAGTTGAAAAAGTAAATATAGGTATTCAAATGGCTCCAAACACACTTAAAAGTTTTTTAACATTTTTTTTTGCCCACACAATCCTAAAATGCTTTATTTCAAGTTTTGTTTGATGAATCAATACCCTATTCCATCATTTTGTAAAGCTGAACTCTATAGAATGGCTTTATTCTTAAATTCTTACAGCAAATGTTTCCTGGAAAACCTTCCCTCCCCCTCCACCCTTTCTAAAATTTATATAAAGGGAAGCATAAGTTTTTAAAATTAAAGTTTAATAAATAAAAAATGCATTCCTCAGTTGCTTGGTCACATTTCAAGAGCTCATTGGCCACATGTGGCCAGTGGCTACTGTATGGAATGCACAGGTCTAAAACCAGCAATGCTCAGAATACCTGTTTTCCCTCATTTTCACCTGCACTTCTTATTATACAAGCCTCCTTGTATGTTTCTGCTGGGCATTAGCATTGTAATTAAATAACTAGTTTTTTAACTGACATTAAGGGCAGGGGACATATAGGTGTCCCCTACGCCTAGAACAAAGCCTGGTATGTAGTAGGTGCTCAATACATGCTTGTTGGACAGGTGATTTTACACAGACCAGGGCATTCTTCATGAGCCTTCCCCAGCTCACATCTTTCTCCCCTGACCAAAAAACAAACAAAATAATAATAATAATAAACCAAAACATCTTTTGGTTTTGTGGAATGCTACCATTGACAGCAGAGACTTTTTATTGCAAAGGGGTGAAATTACCACCAGTCTGAAGTCATCACTGGGGCAAATTGTGAATAAGTCACAAAGAACTCCTTAAAGCTTGGCTCTCCCCTAACCTTCAAGGTGGGCTCGAAATGGACAAGACCTGTTCTTTTTTTTTTTTTTTTGACAGGCAGAGTGGACAGTGAGAGAGAGAGACAGAGAGAAAGGTCTTCCTTTTGCCGTTGGTTCACCCTCCAATGGCCGCCGCGGTAGCGCGCTGCGGCCAGCGCACCGCGCTGTTCCGATGGCAGGAGCCAGGTGCTTCTCCTGGTCTCCCATGGGGTGCAGGGCCCAAGAACTTGGGCCATCCTCCACTGCACTCCCTGGCCACAGCAGAGAGCTGGCCTGGAAGAGGGGCAACCGGGACAGGATCGGTGCCCCGACCGGGACTAGAACCCGGTGTGCCGGCGCCGCAAGGCAGAGGATTAGCCTGTTGAGCCACGGCGCCGGCCAAGACCTGTTCTTACACTGCCTTTGGGGTTCTTCCTGGGGACTCCGGCAGAGGTTGCCCCTGCTGTCTCATCATCCAGTTCCCCTTCTTTCTTAAACATTCCTGCACTTACGGGGGAGGACAAAGTTGTCTGATGAGAAACTAATTTCTCAGTTTCCCTTGTTAATAAATGTGGCCATGTGACTAAGCTCTGTTCATTATTATTTTAAAAAGTCTTAATAGGATAGAACTTCAGAAAAATAAAATCAGTAAAGTAGACTGACTCAGCTGAACGAGCCCCTTTACTCTTGCTTCTTCATCCCTCAGCTGCCTGAAACATGGATTTGATGGCTGGAGCTGCAGTGGCCATTTTGGGCCATGATGCAAACTCGAAAATAGAAGCCAGAGCTGAGGACAGTGTCACAAAAAAAAAAAAAAAAGATACAGAGGCTTGATTCCAATGAAGCCAAGGGGCTTCCTCCACTGTTTCTTCTGTGTGAGAAAAACGTTCTTCTCTTACTTACTTTGAAAAATTATAGTCCACATAATCAACCTTTAGAAAGTCAAGAGACTCAGAACCTTGTAAGTCTGGGATGTTCCTTTCTTTTAACATTTGCCCAATCATCTCCATCCCAGCTTGGACACCTGCGAGAGAAACAAGACAGTATCAGCACATAACGATGTTATAGCATTAGCCACACCATTGCAACTTATTGAGTAACTCAATGCTTTTAGAAATGAAAACAGCAATCTGACGAATTAGGCGTTATTATCCTTATCTTACAGATGCAATGTTGGTACTCAGAGAGACTTAGGAACTTGCCCAAAACCATAGAGCTAAGACCATGAGGAATTTTCATTTTGTGGCCAGCAGGGCTGTAGAGTTTTATTATCACAGGACAGTGTGACAGCAAACGTGCAAAAAATAGTCCTCAAACTACAAATACTACCGTTCCCATTGTGCCTATGTCATAGGTAAGGAAATGGGCCCCTGAGAGGTTCACTCTTGCCCAGATCATACAGAGAAGTGGGGGAGCCGGAAGTCAGCTCTGAACAACTGTACTGCAGAACCTGTGGGTTATGAGCAGTTACAGAGTTAGTCCACATTTCCCTTCCCTTCCAGACCCTTTAGGCTGGAGCATTCCTGGACCAAGGTTCACAGCTCATTGCAGACCCTGGGAAAAGTCATTTGCATGATGAGTGAGGACTCATCTCTTAACTTCAACCTTCTCAAGGGGGGACATTCTGCCTTTATGCCTTCCTTTGCAGTTTAAGTTCATTCCCAGGTATTCTATCCTTATTGGAAATTAAGAAGAGCAGGTTTTTGAAGATGTATTTATTTGAAAGAAAGGCAGAGGTGGAGAGAGAGAGAGAGAGAGAGAGAGAGAGAGAGAGAGAGAATGAATATCTTCCATCCACTGGTTCACTCCCCAAATGGCCCAATGGCCGGAGATGGGCCAATCTGAAGCCAGGAGACAGGAGCTTCTTCTGGGTCTCCCACATAGGTACAGGGGCCCAAGGACTTGGACCATCTTCTGCTGCTTTCCCAGGCTCGTTAGCAGGGAGCTGGCTCAGAAGTGGGGCAGGGGGCTGGTGCTGTGTTTCAACGGGTTAACACCCTGGCCTGAAGTGCCAGCATCCCATATGGGCACAGGTTCGAGATCCGGCTGCTCCACTTCTGATCCAGCTCTCTGCTATGGCCTGGGAAAGCAGTAGAAGATGGCCCAACTCCTTGGGCCTCTGCACCCACGTGGGAGACTGGGAAGAAGCTCCTGGCTTCTGGCTTCTGGCTTCAGATTGATGCAGCTTCGGCCACTGCAGCCATTTGGGGAGTGAACCAGCGGATGGAAGACCCTTCTCGCTGTTCCTCCCTCTCTCTGTCTGTAAATTTACCTCTCAAATAAACAAATCAATCCTAAAAACAAAAGATAGGCTGTAAAGGATGTAAAAACAGAACCAAAGGCACCACTAGAGAGCTTAGGGCTGAGTCCCAACATTGTTGTCTGCCAGCTTGTGTGGCCCTGCAAGTTACGTAATCTCTCTGCCCCCTGCAACTTGCCTCATCTGTGACAAAGATTACAGCAACAATGGAGGGGTCTGTTCACAAGCGGGAAAGTGACAGCAGCCAGTGTTTGCTGGGTGCTTGCTATTGCCAGACCCAAGCCCAAGTGCTTTGCATTGGTCAGTACATTTGTTTCCCATAACCATCCCATCCGTAGCACTATCATAATCCCCTCCATTTTAATATCTAAATTTCAGGTACCACTAATAATAGGTGTAGCAAATCCTTTTCTGGAAAAAAATGCAGGGCCATAAATAATTAAAGAGACAAAAATAGCCCTAACCAATTGGTATTATAGCGCCCGTGTGCGTCAGAACTGTCCGTGCTCCCTCCTTGGATGCTCACGACAACCGAGTCACAGAGCTGCTTGGGCCACTATTTTGCACTGCAGGCAGTGGAGGCTCAGAGAGGTTCACCAACTTTCCTGGGAGCACACAGCTCGTGTTGCTGTCCAGGGCTTGGAGGAATGGGAAGTAGAGGACAGCACGTGGGTTCAGGAGCTCCTGTTTTCCTGCAGCCCCTTACTGGTGTGTCTTGGGGAGTTTCAGACCCCTCCTCTGTGAAAGGACAACAACGAGCAGGGCCGTGGGAGTTGCCTCAAGAAATGATTCTGACTTCAAAGCCTGCCCTTCTCCACCACCCTTGGCTGTATTTCCACTGACGATCTCATTGGATCCTTGCGTCGCACTAGCGGGAGGTGGGCAGGCACCATTATTACCACTCACTTCCCAGGTGAGAATACCTACTTGCCCGAGGTCACGTGTCGAGGAAAGGGACAGAACTGACATTCACACTCAAGTGGATGGACTTCAGATTTGTTCTTTTTCTTGAAGACTTATTTATTTATTTGAAAGACTGGTGGCCAGCACTGTGGTATAGTGGGTTAAGCCATGGCCTACAGCATCAGCATCCCATATGGGCGCTGGTTTAAGTCCTGGCTGCTCCACTTCCAATCCAGTTCTCTGCAAATGTGCCTAGGAAAGCAGCAGAAGACGGTCCAAATCCTTGGGCCCCTGCACTCATATGGAAGATCCAGGTGAAGCTCCTGGCTCTTGACTTTGGTCTGGTACAGCCCTGGCTGTGGGGTCATTTGGGGAGTGAATTAGCAGATGGAAGACTTCTCTCTGCCTCTGCCTTTCCCTCTCTGTAACTCTGAGTTTCAAATAAATAAATCTTAAAAGAAAAGGCTTAATTACAGGAGAGAGAAAGAGGGAGAGGTAGAGGGAGAGGGAGAGGGAGAGGGAGAGGGAGAGGGAGAATGAGAATCTTCTATCTGCTAGTACACTTCCCAAATGGCTGCAATAACTAGGTCAGGCTGAAGCCAGGAGCCAGGATTTTCTTCTGGGTTCCCCATGTGGGTTCAGGGGCCCAAGGACTTGGGCCATCTTTGGCTGCTTTCCCAGGCACATTAGCGGGGAGTTGGATGGGAAGTGAAGTAGCCAGGACTCTAACCAGTGCCCATATGGGATTCTGGTTCTGCAGGTCACAGCTGAACCTGCTGAGCCCAGCACTGGTCCCCCTGATCAGTTTTTCTAACAGCTTTGCTCTAGTGGGTGGAAGAAACTGTTTGCATTGCTTTAATTTTGTTCATGGAGATGCATATCAGTATAGAACCAACACACACATACCCACATTCCTGGTGTGCATTTTTGCATATATCATGGTTCATGTAACAATTATGCAATGTGGATCAATATTATGTTCCTCTTGCCCAAGGAAGTGCTGAGGGGAACACAAGTTGTCCAAACACCATAAATTCCCTCCCTTTCTTCTTATTTCTTTTCTGGTATAACAAGTGATACATGTTGGATTAGATTTAGTTAGACATTGGCTGGACTAGCAGGGCCTGAGTGGGAGAGACCCATCCAGTCAGGCAATCTTGGGCAAAAACGTACGGGAAGAAAGTGCAATGGCATGGTCTGATTTTGCAGACCTCCCCCTGCTCCCTGCTCCCTGTGCAACTTAGTGCAAGGAAAATCACATTCCCACACCTTCCCAGCCTCTTTTCTTCATTAAGCATCCTCTAAAAGAATGGATCTTAACCTTTCCATGTCTCAGATTCCTTTTCATGTCTAATAACTATCCTGATACTGCTTTGAAGAAAAAAAAATGCACATCTCCCTCCTTATACTCTGCACTTTATTTTAGGGGATTCTAAGTCTTTTCCAAAATGGAGTACTGGGGCCGGCACTGTGGCATAGTGGGTTAAACCACCACCTGAGATACTGGCATCCCACATGGGCACTGGTTTGATTCTGGCTGCTTCACTTCATATCCAACTCTCTGCTAATGGCCTGGGGAAGCAGAGGAAGATGGCCCAAGTGCTTGGACCTCTGCACCCATGTGGGAGACTCAGAAGAAGCTCCTGGCTCCTGGCTTTGGCCTGGCCCAGCTCTGGCTGTTGCAGTCATTTGGGGAGTGAATCTTTTTCTCTGTTTTTCTCCCTCTCTCTGTAATTCTGCTTTTCAAATAAAGTAAATAAATCTTTAAAAAAAAATCCCCAACCCCCCCCAAACAAACAAACAAACAAACAAAATCAAGTTCTTTTGGAATCTCTAAGACATTACTTTTACTTTCAAATCTCTTTTTAAAAAATTAAGCAAATTTTTGGGTTAACATGTAATACTTACATGATACAGTGCAGAATTTCAATACAAATACATGGCATAAATCAATCATACCAGGGAATTAGCCTTTCCATTTCCTTATCTATTACGTTTGAAGCCCTCCAACTCCTGTCTTTCAGTTCTTTATACAGAATAAAACACTATTGTGAACTACAGTCTCCTACCCTATGCCACAGAACACCAGAACCCACTGCCTTCATCCAACCATGCTTTGGGACCCATTATCCAAAGTTAAAAATAATCATAGTTGATCTAAACTTAAAACTCTCTTTTCCTCTATCCTGTCATACATTCTTACTTAGTTCTTCCTCAGAGCTCTGAGACGCTCACTGCACATGTCTGTGGAAAAGAGAGGGAGTAATGCTTGTGGCCATCTTTGGAGATATCTCCCCAGTCAAGGTGAGCATTTTCTAGGCAACGTCTTCTTCTCAGCCATCTTAGCAGCTTCTGTAAAAAGGACCAAACCCCTCCATAGTAGAGCTTGTCTCCGTCACGAGACAGCCCACGTCATGAGCTGTGGGATTAGAGTCATTGACCCCATCTAGGTTGGCTACAGCATTGCTTTGGAGAGCATCCAACTCACCATAGTCCAGGGCCCGTTGAGTAACCCTTGCCTTGATGCCAGGGTAAATGGTCTGAGAGGATGAGCTGTAGAGATTCCACAGGAAGAAACAGCCCCAGATAACAGGAATGGTCTTTGCATACATCTGCAATTAACCAACATTTATGGATTTTAAAAAATTATTCTTTACTGTCTTACTGGTTGGTTCCATCCAGCTTCCTAGGCTTTCTCATTTTTATTGCCCATTTCTAGAACTTCATCCAGCCATCCATCATCCCCCAACCCCTCTGCCTATTCATCTATCTTTTTATCTACCTATTTATCCACCCATCCACTAACCCATTATTTAACACATAAGAATGTGTTCCAGGTGTTGGGGACATAGAGGTGACCTACACATGGCCCCTGGCCTCTGTTTTCCACAGACTAGGGAGTGAGTCAGTATGTGCATGCAGGCAGTTATAACATATGATACAATACGACAGCTTAGTGGTAAACTCAACGTCTGAGATATACCCTGGAACAGGCAGGGTGAGGGTGGGAGAATCTTGACAGTCTAAGAACAAACAAGGCTGTAGTTTAGGGAAGTGGCCTAATTGGTGTTAGGCAATCACTGATCTGCTTAGATTTCAGCTTGATGGTTGCTCTCTGCTCACAAGACAGGACTTAAGCTCTTGGCATAGCCAATCAAGATCTTTTATAACCAACTCCAAATTTCTCAACTCATTGCTCCTCTCCTCTCCATGTGGTAGTAGTTTGAGCTGACCACACTGAGCTATTCACATTCCTCAATTTGCCAGTTTTCTCAAGTGTGGGGGCTTTTGTGTGTATGTGTGTGTGTGTGTGTGAGAGAGAGAGAGAGAGAGAGAGAGAGAGGGAGAGGGAGAGAGAGGGAGAGAGAGAGAGAGGGAGAGAGAGAGAGAGGGAGATTCTTTCCATCTGCCATCTCACTACTCAGATGCCACCGGAGCTACAGCTGGGAGCTGGGAACCCCATTCAGGTCTCCCACATGGGTGGCAGTGACCTAGTTACTGTCACCTGCTGCCTCCAGGGGCTTGGCATCAGAAGTGGAGCCAGGCACCCTGATGTGGATGAAAGTGTTTCAGTTCTACCCTCCCACTGTAAACACACATGCCAGTACACTCTCTCTCCTCCCTGGCTCCTGCCTTTCACGCCGGTCCCTGCCTCAGACTCACATGCTCAAATTCCATTGATGAATGCGTTCTTCAGGGCCAGCTCTGGTGCCCCTCTGTGGCAAGCTCCCTCACCATGTCATCTCACGTTTCCTCTTTATGCTTTTGCCACAGTTTTGCACCAGGCATAGGTGCCCATTTGAGCATTTAACCCACCACGTTGTCATCTTGAGATCAGGTCTCATCGCCTCTACTGCTGATCTCTGGTTCAAGCCAATGTTACTTCACATGGACGGTTACAATAGCTTCCCTCCTGGTCTTCTTGCTTCAGTCTGTGCCTCTTTCTATCTATTCTCCACACCACAGCAAGAGGGGCACTTTTTAAACACAGAGTTATTTTTGAAATAACTGTTAGAACCCTCCAATTCTTTCCCATCTTACTCTGTATAAAAGTCAAAGCCCCCCTTTTTTTCTTTTTATTTGATAGAGTTAGACAGTGAGAGAGAGAGAAAGAGAGAGAGAGAGAGAGAGAGAGAGAGAGAGAGAAAAGTCTTGCTTTCGTTGGTTCACCCCCAAATGGCTGCTACAGCCAGAGCTACATCGATCTGAATCCAGGAGCCAGGAGCCAGGAGCCGGGTGTATCTTCCTGGTCTCCCATGCAGGTGCAGGGGCCCAAACACTTGGGCCATCCTCCACTGCCCTCCTGGGCCACAGCAGAGAGCTGGACTGAAAGAGGAGCAACCGGGACTAGAACTGACGCCCATATGGGATGCCGGCACCACAGGAGGAGGCTTAACCAAGTAAGCCACAGCACCGGCCCCCAAGAGTCGAAGCCCTTGGCACCAGCTATACGGCCCTCCTCTCTCCATGCCTCTGTGTCCTTGCGGAACTCCATCCTTAACTCACATGGCCGCAGCCTCACCAGCTGACTGAATCTCGAGCATTCCATGCGCCTGTCTCCTGGTGTCCATGCACTTGCTCCCTCTGCTAGGTACAGTCTTCCTCTGTTAGCCACATGTCTAGGTCTTTCTCTTTTTTTTTTTCTAGTACTTCCTAAAACATCCTTTTAGCATAGCCTTTCCTAACTACACTATACAAAAGTCCCCTTCCATGTGACCTTGACTGTCCTTAGGCCCATTGCCTTTACTTTTTCCCAAGCACTCAGCAGCAGCACAGTGTACTCATCTGGTTACTAGTTTATTTGTTGTCTGTTTCCCCTGCTGGAATTTTCAGGCTTTATTGGCAAGGACTTCATTTCTTCAGCACCTTGAACGGTGACTGGTGCATAGTAGGCGTGAATGTTGCATGATTGATGGGATGAACGAATGAATACCTTCATCAAGGGGCTTTGCATCAGGCCACATGTGCCTAATGGGTCCCCCTGTTTATGGAGCAGTTCTTGACCTTAGTATGTAGCACTTTACATGGAATTTATGTTGTAATTTTCATTTCACTTGCCCGTTCCTTCACCACAGGGGTTGTGTCTTTCTTCTATAACTCCAGAATCTAGGCCAATACCTGGCTCACAAAAGACACAGAGGCTTTTAAATAAACACGCTCTCCAAGTAGAGGGGCCACATCACTGTTCTATCTCCTGAGTTTGGCATATATAGATGACTAATGTATGCTTATTGCATAAATGCCACCTCATCAATCACTTTCACCCCATTTTCTTGTTGGATGAAGCACAGGGACAAACAGCAATACTGATGGGGATTTTTTTAGAATGACTGCCAAGTGAGTAACATATTAACAAGCCTTGTTTCTAGTTGTGGGAGTTTACAATTTGGATGATCTGTCACTGTTGCATTCACACCAGCCAAAGATTCACAGGTGACAGGTACCACTGAATTAACACACAAACATGTGACCCATCAAGGAAGGGGGCCTTGTGAAGGTGGTCAAGGGAGAGTAGGTTGTGACACTCATTGTTCAGCCAGAAAGAGGGGTCAGACCAGATGGTCAGGTAAGGATTTGAAGTAGGAAATGCTTTGTGAGCAGCCTTGGTGAGGATAGAGAGGTCTTTTTAAGAGGGGTGTGTGTGTGTGGGGGGGCTGCAGGATTGGGATGATGCAGACAAAGAGGTCTTTTACAGAATTGCTTGAAATGAACAGAGCAGTCTGATCGGAAAGGAAGACTCCAGGCAAGGCTGTTTCTAGCCCATCTTTGGCTTTTGTGCAGCATGGGGAAAGGTGCACCTCTGGAGAGATGCCAGCCTGTTGGTACAGAGTAGGGCCAGGGGAAAACAAGTTGGGAAAAACCCAGGAGTGAGCATTTGGTGCAGGAGTTAAGATGTTGCTTGAGATAGCAGCATCCCATGTCAGTGCTTGGTTGCAACTCTTAGTTCTGTTCCCGTTTACAGCTTCTTGCTAATGTACACCTTGGGAAGCCGTGGTAATGGATCAAGAACTTGGGTCCCTAACACTCATGTGGGAGACTCACGTGGAATTCCCAGCTCTTGGATTTTGCCTGGCCCAGCCTTGCTGTTGTAGGTATATGGGGGAATGAACTAATGGATGGGAGTTCTCTCTGCTTTTTAAATAAATATAATAATAAAAAAGAAAAGCCTCACATGAGTATACCAGTATGTGCAACCTGGGCTGGCATTTTGCTTAGTGCACAGACTGCCCACCTTGAACAGGGGCTTGTACACAGATTAGTACATGCTCATGTATGGATTTCACGCAGGGCATTGAGGTTTGGAATTAACATCTTGACCTGTTTGTGCCTGAGTCCATCTTCAGCTCTGGAATGTTGGCTTGGTCAGCCTGCTGACATCTCTCACCTGACCTCCCAGGAGCCACCTCCAGCCACAATGAACATCCTGGCCCTTGAACACACACCATGTTTTCTGCCCAATGTCATTGCTTATGCTGCTCCCCTATCCAGGCCTGCAGAAACCCCATGCACCATGAAGGTCCATTTAAAACATGGTCTTCTTTCTAAAGCCAGTTCTGACTTCCTGAATTAATCTCATTTCCTCAAGGACCCGCTATCAGAACACATGTTGATTCATGTGCATTAAAATGTTTCTTGTTTTGCTTATTGTCCACCACACCTACCGGAAGGTAAGTGCATGAGGGAACAGATAGGATCTGGTTGGAGGTCTTAGATCTAGCAAACTTCCTAGGATATAGTGAGTAAGTTAATAAGGGAAGAGAGAGCCTTTACCTTACACTACAGTTCTTTGCAAAGGTGATCCACAAGACATTGTATACCCACCCTTCTGAATAGATGTTGGCCGAAGTCCTGGAGTAGGGTGCCAGAAATTGGGGACTGGGTCACGGGGAGGACAGACAGGATAGTTGGGGTTCTGAGAGTAGGGGTCCATGCAGAGTAGTGGCTCTTTACCATTAGATACAGAGGCATTTCAATATTTTAATATTGGCATGGCCAGTTTGATCCCTACAGAGTTGTTTGAGATCTACAGAACACTACAGAAAGGATGTGGACAGCAGTGCTGGAGGCAAGGCTAGGGGTGGGCGACTTGAGGGCAGTCAGGGTGCAGACAATGCCAAGGGAAGCATAGAGGAGTCGGAGTGGGAGTTGAGAGAAAGAAACTCAGGTAGGAGAGGAGAGTCTCTAGCCAAGCAGTGAGTACGCTGAGAGTTGGTTCCAGGAAACATGAAGAGTTGAATTAAGGTGGCATGAAATTTTTATATTTTGGGATGTAGGATGGTATTAACATCTTGTACTCAGAGAGCATGGAAGCAGGTCCCCCCTGCAGGGGCTGAGTCTAGTGGCCCCTGCTGTACAAGGCCTTTTCTGATCCTTTTGTTGTCCTAGGGGGTGGTCAAGGGGTCCAGAAATGGATGGGACTATGGGCATGAGGGGATCATGGCTGAGGCTCAGCTTCATGGCTAGTTATAGCTGAAATAGAAGTATTTCCACATTTTAACAAATGACGAGGCCATGCTGGGTATGCAGTCATGCTAGCACCACCGGATGTGGAGAGTTCTAAGAGGACATCTGTTGCTGAGGCAGACCTCACAGGGATTTTTCTTAAAGAGCAACATATTTTCATAGCAGTGGAAAGCAGCAGGAAAGAAGTCAGACCAAAACATTTCTACTCACTAAATTGCATGTAAATTAAATAAGCAGAAATTATCTCTCTGCCTAGCACATAGTAGGGCTTCAATAAATATTTTCTAATTGACCATCTCATTGTGTGTGTATCCATTTCCAAAATGAAACAGCATAGTAAACCGAACCAGTGATAGGACTCATTAATGGAAAACAATGAAAATAATAAATTTGTATTTTTTTGCCACTTAAAATGCTCACAATTCCTTGCAGTGGGCATTATTATCCTACCCCCATTTTAAGCACATGGACATGGAGTAGCTTGTCTAGGATCTCACGTAAGTCAGTCAGCCAGGGCTCAAACCCTTTTCTCTGGCTCCTAATTCTAGAGCTGCTGACTTTTTTCATTGAATGACTTATTTCTTTGGGGGTTTTAAATAGGAGTTGCTTGATGCCATCTTCAGTGTGGAAAAAATCAAGAAGCATCTGGAAAATTTCAAGCAACAGGATGCTTCTTGGTCATATACGGTGTTTGAAATGTTTTCTAGCAGTCAAATATGTTCTCCTTTTTTGGTTAAAGGATGTTTCCAGAGTGGTTACTTTCATGGAGATCCAAGGACCCAAAACTGCAGATGGGAAAATATAATTTTCCTCTGAAATTTTATGAGGGAATGAAATTACTAGGGTACCAAGGGATGGATTGTACATGACTTTCGGTTGAATTGTTTGGTTGGGACGATAATTTATGGGCAGAGAGGAAAGGAACCTTGTCAAGCAAGGTGATGACTCCTAAGAGGTTAAGTAATTTGGCTGACAAGTAAGGACAGGGCCAGTTGCCTGTTAAAAGAAAGGATGTAGATGACTTTAAAACCCTACTAGCTAGTTACCTATTTTGTTGCTTCCGAGGAATTGCTTCTTTCCAAGATTCAAAACCTTGGTAGTCATTGTGTTTCCTTACTAATATACAGGCAGAAAAACACTCCTAAATTAAATCTCCCTTGCCTGAATAAGAAAACATCAGTACAATTTAGCAAATTCCCAAGACTCACAGATAGGCTCACCCCTACCACTTGGATAGACTGGAAAAACTGATTCAGGGAGTGATGAGTGGGTGAAATGTAGCCTTCAAAGCAGAGGCATGGGTTGAAGAATTAAGTTCAAAAGGGTTTAAAAAGTCTAGGCTGTAAGGATATTTCAATTTGTTGGTTAAGAACAAATTACTGTCCATGAGAAGTCTAAATCAACAGGTCTGGAATATGGGCAGAACTGAAGAATATTTCCAGGAACTGTCAGCCCTTACATCTGATTTTATAGCAAGATCTATAATGGTAAAGGATCTTGAAAATCCTGCCAAGTCATTCCTGCCAAAATTCCATGCTTATCTCCAGTAAACTTAACAATTCAGGTAAGTGGGATTGCAGTTTTGCTCTGGCAGGATCTAGGTCACTGATATGGTTTAAGACCCAATTCCAAAGCACAGAGATTGAAATAGCTCCTAAGTCCAAACCACACTAACCAGGAGGTAAGACAGAACTTCCTGCCACTGTGCTGGGTCCCCTCAGAGACAGAAGCAAAACTAAGTCCAGAACACCAAGCATCCTCTTCACATTGCTCCATAATGTAAAATTCTACGTATGGTCCACATTGACTTTTCTGTTTTTTCACTAAGCCTCTTGCCTAAGAAGCTTCTAGGTGGGCAAGAGTGACATAAATCAAACAAGCAAAGCATAGTAAAACCTAGGCAGACCATAGTAACAACTGAGGATATGTGACAGCTGAGAGTTCAAGGCAGCTTACCCGATCCTGCATGTCTCCAGTGAGGGATCTCTGTGTGGAGATCGTGCCCTGGCATAGTCCTGAAATTTTTCCATGATTCTTACCTCAAGTGGAGGACGTGTCCAAGCTGGGCAGATCTTTGATTCCTTCTGCCTTCCAAGCTGAAGTGTGTTCTTTACCTTGAGCCTTGAAGTCAGCTGTTAAAATGCTGAGATAATTAAGTCTGAATCATCTCAGTGGTAGATTTTTTTAAATGCCTCTTTCAAAATGTGATACATAATTGCTTCACTACAATTACCCAATGGCATGAATGAACACTGCAGTCTCTCTCGAGATGAACAGACAATACTACCTAAGCGATAATTACCTTCCTGCAAAACACACAGATGCACACATACACCACACTTGGGAAATTGCTATGGCGACTTTCCCAAAATGATTAAGTCAAGACTTCAAGAATATGGAAAAGGGTGTTGTTAAATTATGTTGAATTAAAGAGGAAGAGTTATCCTTTTTGGGCAATGAGCCAGTTTCTCCAAATCAGGGTCCCCATCTCTCCACTGCCCAGAATATCCCTTGTACTTCTGCTGGATCATCAATCAGTTGGAGTCTGAAAGCACGTGGTTGATATCCAGGCTTTATTTTCAAGGTAGGATAACAGATAGTATCTCTAAGGGCCTCTACCTTTCCAGAATGTTAATTATTTCCTGTCCCAGCACTCCCTTGAAGTAAGTTGGGTGGGCTCATCAAGTACTATGTAACTTGATATCTTTTAGAGCCCAAACTCTGTCCCCAAACTTTTCCCCTGTATTTCAGTCAATGCATATTTTGGATGGCCAGGGATCTGATTCCATGAAGCATCTCATGCCTTATGTACAATTCACTCGGTAAGACAGGATGCCCAGTCTTTCTGGCTTTCTCAGGACCAGGCCAGTCCTGGTCAAATCAGAAAGGTTGGTGACCCTAGTAAGAACAGGAGGAAACTTCATTTGGCATTATCCATATTTCTGGTATTTCAGATTTCTTATGGACTTCAAGTTATATTTACCTACTTAGTCTGAGTTTCCTTGGGAGTACATGAGGATAAAAACAGTTTGTACTTGATAGGTTCTGATGAAGAAAGACATTGATAACATATGGGAATGTGCTATTAAAACTATAAAGAGCCATAAATTTTATTCACAAGTATGTAGCTGTATCAATGGTGCTAGGAGCCTGCAGACTCTCATCACAGAATCATTAAGAGTCAAGCACCACGGATCAATCTATTCATTCAACAAGAAATTTCCACTGACTGCTTATTATGTGTACAATCCTCTTCGGCAGAAAAAGAATCCTTGTCCATGTGGAGACACAAAATAGGCAAACAACAAAATAAACAAAAATGTATAAACTGTCCCATGTGCTATGAAGGGAATAAAGGAATGTGGTTAGTGGGATGGTCTTGTACTTTGGTAGGGTGATGGCGCTGAGGGAGGTGGGCTTACTTTGTTAGGATGTCTAGACAGGCATCCCTGAGGAGCTGAGATATGTCCATTAGAAGCCAGGCAGACAAAGCCTGTAGGAAAAAGGTAGAGGGAACAGCAAAGGTGGGCCAGTGTGTCTGGAATGGAGTGAGGGCAGAAATAATAGTGCTAGACATTGAAATGGTGATGGCAGGTGAGTGTAGCTGGAGTTCTGTAGGTGGAGAGGTTGGCTGGAGACACGAATTTCCGAGTCATTGTCCAGAAATGAATGAGGTCATCTGTGGCAGCTTCCCAAGGGGCATATGCCACTAGAGGTATGGGAGATAATTTCAGGGGCTTCACAGATAAACACTTGAAATTGTGCTGTGACTATTTTCAGGTCATTAGAAAAATAAATACAGAATCAGGCATGGAAGGAGCCAAATGACATCACAACCATATGTGAAAGAATTTCATAAATTACTTCTAAGATATGTCTGTCCTTTGCTTGGTATCCTGGGTGAAGATACCCACCAGAGAAACACCAGTTGCTGCTTCATCTCTCTTAGCTTTCATTCCCTCTCTCTACGTACGTAGATCTCTTTCTTCTCTCTCCTCTGCAGAGCAGCCTCTTGGCTCCACTATCCTCCCTTGCTCCCACTTTTACCAGCATCCACCCCATTACTTTACTCAGAAAGGCGAGTTCTTGCCCAGATTCTCCTTTGTATCTCATATTCATACACAAGTGCTGTAGGAGCTGCTAGATTTAGAAAGAAGCTGAATATTCTAACAATATCTTTCCTCATGGAAATAAGTATTATAAAAGAACTGAACATCTAACCAGATCTTGGTGAAAATCCTCCTTTAGTCATTGTTGTGTATCCTGGGGTTCTATCACAGGATTTAGGGGGAATTCTTAGGATGAACAGCTTGCATAAAGGCTGAGGAGAGAGAATGTAAAATGTGGAGATCCCTCCTCTCAGTGGTCTTTTCTTGTCTGGACCTGTCCTGGTCATTCCAATACCCCAACTTTAGGCAAATTATTTCACTCTTCTGGTTCTCAGACGCATCATCTGCAAAAATGGAGATCACATTTACTTTGAAGAATCACTCTGAGAATTAAATTAAATGAGGCAGCACATAAAAAGGTTTTTTTTATACAGTGTCAGTAAATCAACTACATTATTGCTTATATTTCCTTATGACTTAAAGAATATTTTAAACACCATGTATTTTTTAAGATGTATATAAGGTTTAGTATTCATGGTACATTGTCCCTTGCTATCTTGGGAGGATTGGTTCTAGGACCCCTACAGACACCAAAATCTGCTGAGGTTCAAAGCCCTAATATAATGTAGCATAGCATTAGTGTAAATCCTACACAATTCTGTACACTTTAAATAATTTCTAGATTGCTCATAATGCCTAAGACAATGTCAATGGTATGCAAATAGTTGTTATACTATATTGTTTAGAGAATAAGGGCAAGAAAAACTGTCTCAGTACAGATGCAATTTTTTTTGGATTTTTTTATGCACACTTGGTTTAGTCAACAGATGCAGAATCCATGGATTTGGGACCCATGAATATAGACAGCAAACCATATATATTTGTTATAGTTATCTTATATACTTGGAAATAAGCAGAGTTTTTCATTTACACAGCACTTCTCTTTTAAACAAATTTATAAACATTTTTAAGAAGAGTTGATTGGTTGGAAAAAAAGTAAACAACAGTACAACTTATGTGGGACATACAATGACCTTAAAAAAAAAAGGGGGTCTCACATAATTGGAGTTTGGGAAACAAAGATCTAAGAGATTAAGGCTCTGTTCTTCCAAATTCCATTTGGAGGAGGTATTAGAAATTAGCTCATCAGGCATCCTTTCTGTTCAAGAAATCATTTTAGGGCAGATTTGCCAAATTTATTATTAAAAACAATCATAACAAAAGCCAGCAGCACTTTATCCAGTTCTAATATTTAATTTAGGTTTCCACATTTAACTAAAGATTTGCTGGGAATTCCTGCTTGGTCAGTCTACTTATAATGGCAATCTAGAATGTAAGATTAATTATTTCACTTACTAACTGCTGACAGTGTACTTGCCTCTGCAGATCAAGGCACATATTTAACTACATCTACAAGAGAAAAATCGTAATTACCTACATAAAGATAATTGTTCATTAAAGAAATATGTTGAGTTGTAGCACTAAGAAATTGAGCATGCCTCATTTTTGGTTTCTAGAGTGTGTGGGCTCTTCCTGCATAGAAAGAAGCTAACTGAATGTCAGACATTTTTTGAGCATGGAAGACAAATAGTGTTACTCTTTATAGGAGACAAAAGTGGGACGGGACAGGGATTCTGTAAACATGGGGTGATGGACCAGAGAGGGCAGTTTTAGAATAAAAGACATTTTGAGTTCTGATCACTTGTTGCCTCCTAATGTTAGTGCTGGTGAAATCCAGTTCAAAAGTAACCCTGAAGAGGTATATAAGAGATAGACAAAAAATGAACACTAACATTACTGAACATTTACTAGACTCTGGATATCAATAATACATTAACTCCCCATCAATACTTCACTAGGAACCAATAAGAAGGTACTTCAAAAGTTTATGGAAAATTGAGTAAAAAAAAAGTTAATTTTGGTGAAAAATATTTTGAAATCCATGCTTATCAAAGGTTTTCAAAAAGTTTGTAGAAAGTGACTATTATGAAAAAACAATGTATGGTTTTGAAAAGAAATAAACTTATATTTCCCACAAACTAAAAAATAAAAATCTGTATTTGAGAGACAGAGAGACAAAGAGACAGAGAGACAGAGTGTTGTCATTTGCCAGTCACACCCCAGATGCTGGCAATGGTCAGGCCTGGGTTGGGACCAGTGCCAGAAGCCAGGAATTAATCCAGGTCTCCCACATGGGTGGTAGGGATCCAATTACTTGAGCCATCACTGTTGCCTCCTGGGAACAGTGATGGCTCAAGTAATTAGCAGGAAACTGGAATCAAGAACTAGAGCTGGGTATCAAACCCAGGAACTCTGATATGGGACACAAGCATCCTAATTCCTAGGATGAATGCCAGCTCCTTCTATGAACATTTTGAAGTACCTTTGTACTATCTCCATTTTATAATTGGGAAGATTGAACAATTGAGAAACTTGCCTAAGCTGATCAAAACTTGCCCTCACAGCTATTAAGTCATGGACCCAGAATTCGGGACCCAGGTGTTCTGTTCCAGGAGTCTGCCCTTTTAACCACTGTACTATGTTGCCTTTTCAGAAAGGTCACTGAAGGGCAACACATAGCCCAGGGTATGCAGAAGGTAGTGGGGGGGGGGGAAGGATGCTGTTGCTAGGCAACCCATCTGGTTTTTCCAGTTGCTAATTGATTCTGTATGAGTAACACAGATTTATGTGTTTGTTCAAACTCACTAGTTTATTCCTAACTTGAGGAGCTGCCTGGAATTTGTGTGGGTCTTGAGAAAGATGAGTGGGCCATTGGTTCCCTCTGGAAGGGCTGGGGGGAATTCTGGCAGGATGATTCTCTCACCTGGCAGTAGCTTCCCCTCCCCTCCCTACTTTGACCCAGGTCACACTCCCTTGAGGTTTGTGTGATGACAGTCCTGGGTGGTCACCAATGACTGACTCAAGCCGTAGCCTCTTCTGCCAGTTGCTCTTTGGAAGACTTTTCAACAGTGACTGCCTCTTGGTTTTGAAAAATAAACAAACCCGTTCACCCCAGTCCCTTCAACTATTAGCAGTTACCTAAAAGGACACTGCATGCTATGACTACAGTTCAAAATGAGTTTAAGTTCATGGTGAATTTTAAGTGCACATATGGGTGCTTATTCTGAGACATGAGAGATTCTGCAGAATCAGACAAGATTGTGTGATACTACACTGACACATTTGGGATGCACTGGTGTGAGTCCAATTCAGATAGACCAGGATTTCTCCATCTTGGCCCCGCTGACAGTTTGCACCACACAACTCTTCATTGTAGGGGACTGGCCTGTGCATTGTGGGACACTCGGGACATTTAGCAGCATCCCTACCACAGGAGCACCACTTCTTCTATTTCAGCTGTGACAAAATATCTCCAGACTGTCAAATATCTGCTGACAAAGTCACTACTGAAAGCCACCAAAATTAAGCACAGAAACACACTATGTAGTGACATTTTGGTTAACAACAGATTGCATATACAAGGGTACTTCAAAATGTTTATGGAAAATGGAATTAAAAGATGTTTATGAGGCTGGTGTTGTGGCACAGTGGATTAAGCCGCTGCCTGTAATGCCAGCATCCCAAATGCACACCAGTTTGAGTCTGGGCTGCTCCACTTCAGATCAGCTCCCTGCTAATGTACCTCGGAAAGCAGCAGAAGATGGCCCAAGTCTTGGGCCCCTGATACCTATGTTGGAGACCCAGATGGAGTTCCAGGCTCCTGGCTTTGGGCTGGCCCAGCCCCTGCCATTGTGGCCATTTGGGGGAGTGAACTAGCAGGTGGAAGATCTCTCTCTGTAACTCTACCATTCAAATCAGTCAATCAATCAATCTTAAAAATCAGTTTATTTTGGCACAAAATAAATGGATAGCCACGTATACCCACAGGATGGTGGGCCCTGAAGATGATCATGGGACTAAAACTATTCATAATGTCCACTGACATTGTAGCCACGGTGTTGCTGTAGCACAGCACATTACTCAAGAGTTTGTGGTGTTGCTGGTGTAAACAAACCTGCCCAGCTGCCAGTGATACAAAAGTAGAGCAAGGCAACTATACAGAGCACGTGATAAGATAAAAAATATACTGGTTTATGTATTTGCCGTATCATGCTTTTATTGTTATTTTATAATATATTCCTTCTACTTTAAAAAAAAAGTTGACTGTAAAATAATGTGCCATGTAACGCTGGAAGCAGCCTCACAAATATCATATGCTTACTTTATCTCATGACTGCATCGAGGGCCACATCAAGTAATTGACCTACACCACTTAGGTTTCACTCTATCTTACTTGGACAATGACACAATGATGAACGATGCAGTTCTCACACGTATCCCTGATAGTAAGTGATGTGTGACTGTACTATATTATTCTATCTACTCTTAGAGTAGAAAGCAAAATTTCCCTTAGGAATTAGACACAAACATTGCTAATAACATTTTTCTTATTTAACCAACAAAAAGTGAATATTCTTGCGTTAAAAGATTCAAATAATACCAAAGTTTACAGATAGAACTGTTGTAGTTGCCGTCCAAGACCATAATTTATTTTTCTCAACAGGTTCCAGATATCTTCATTTGGTTCATGGCTAGGGTTTTAGAAGTTTCAACAACTTCTGGAGGTTCTTAACCTGCATGGTTTTAACTTCTCCACACAACATTTTAAAGGGCCTATTTCAACTTCTCACCAAGCACAGCTACTCAAAATCTTTTATTCATGTTAACAACAACAACAACAACAAAGACTATATGGTATAAACCAGTGGTTCTCCAAGTGTGGTACCATCTGGGGATAATTAGAAATGCAAATTTTCAAATTATTTCCAGGTCTGCTAGATAAGAAACCTGGAAGGTGAGACTCAGCAATGTGTTTTCAAAAGCTCCTTGGAGACAGGCATTTGGCCTGGTGGTTACGATCCCTGTGTCCCACATTGGAGTACCTGGGTTTGATTTCTGGATCCTGATTCTGGTGCAGACCATGGGATACAATAGGTAATGACTCAAATAGTTGAGTCCCCACCATCTACATGGGAGACCCAGATTGAGTCCCTGGCTCCCTGCTTTGGCTCTAGGCAGTCTCAGCCATTGCAGGCAATCAAGGAGTGAATCAGTGGATGGATGCTGTTTCTCTCCCTCTTTAATAGTTAAAAAAAAAAAAAAATAGCTCCCCTATGTGATTCTGATAGAACCTAAAGTGTGAGAACAATTGATATGTAGATTAAAGCTCAAGGTTTAGGAAAATGGACCGGGTTTATAAGAAAACATCCTAATCTAAGGTCAACTAGACTCTTTCTGGTAGAGTCAGGATGAGGACTTTTTCCAGACATATTAAAAATTAATAAACAAAGCATGCATAGCTTCATGTAATTTTGAATTTTGCTTAACTAGTCCTTGAACCAGAGCTGGGGGATGAGGGTTGTTGAAGATGGCTAAGATCTGTTTTTTCTCCTTGAGAAATTCACAACCTAGGACTGGAGAAAGACTGGTGGTACAGTACATCGCTTCTCGGCCTTTTGGCTAAGATCAAGTATAGAAAGTACAATACGATGATATGGATAACACTGAAGAGTATGTTCCCAATGCTCTTGGAGCAAAAAGAAGAAACAACACACTCTGTCTAGAAAAAAGATGGTATTCCAGGTAGAAGAATCATCATAGGTGAAAGCACCAAGGTGTGCAAGCCAACTTGGTGGGGGAGGATACAAGGGGAAAAGGGGGAGAGGCATTGTGTAGTGAGGTGTTAGTAGGGGTCATTGGGTACATTGGAAAAAGTGACTTCTAGCTGGATTGTGAAGGGATTTTGTCATGCAAAGCTATTTGAATTTCATCTAGAAAACTAGAAAAAACTCTGGCAGGTGCCGCAGCTCAATAGGTTAATCCTCCGCCTGCGGTGCTGGTACCCCGGGTTCTAGTCCTGGCTGTTCCTCTTCCAGGCCAGCTCTCTGCAGTGGCCTGGGAGTGCAGTGGAGGATGGCCCAAGTCCTTGAGCCTTGCACTGCGCTGGCCGCAGTGGCCATTGGGGGGTGAACCAATGGAAAAGGAAGACCTTTCTCTCTGTCTCTCTCTCTCACTGTCCACTCTGCCTGTCCAAAAAAATAAAAAAAGAGAACTAGAAAAAAAACTCAACAACAGAAAACAAAAACTCAACTAAAAAGTATGCAAAAGATCTGAACATACCTCTCACCAAAGAAGATAAATAGATGGCAAATAAACCTATGAAAAGATGCTAAGCATTAATTGCCATTAGGGAATTATAACTTAAAATAATGAGATATCATGACACATCTATTAGAATGGCTAAAAAGATAACAACGCTGACAACATGAGCTGATGGTGAGGATACAAAGCGAGGAACTTCTCACTCATTATTCGTGGGAATGTGAATGGTACAGACACTTTGGAGATTGGAAGTTTCTTAGCAAAATAGATATGGTCTTATCATAGGACTGATTAATAACACTCCTACTGATTTGAAAGCTTATCCAACTGAATTGAATATTAGCTCCACATAAAAATCTACACACGAGGGGCTGGCACCATGGCTCACTTGGTTAATCCTCCGCCTGTGGCGCCGGCATCCCATATGGGTGCCGGGTTCTAGTCCTGGCTGCTCCTCTTCCAGTCCAGCTCTCTGCTGTGGCCCGGGAAGGCAGTGGAGAATGGCCCAAGTGCTTGGGCCCCTGTACCCACATGGGAGACCAGGAAGAGGTACCTGGCTCCTGGCTTTGGATCAGCACAGCGCCAGCTGTGGCGGCCATTTGGGGGGTGAACCAATGGAAGGAAGACCTTTCTCTCTGTCTCTCACTGTCTAACTCTATCTGTGAAATAAAAAAAAATCTACACACGAATGTTTATGGCAGCTTTCTTCGTAATTGCCTCAACCTGGAAGCAACCAAGATGGCCTTCGGTAGATGAGTGGATGGACAAACTGTGGTACGTTACGTTCACAGGGTGACTGCTATTCACTGACAAAAAGAAACGAACTATGAAGCCACAAAAGGCATGACTCAATCCTAAACACATATTGCTAATGAAAGAAGCTAGTCATGAGGGCAGAAAATGCTATACTCTGTAAAATTCCAATTATATAGCATTTTGCAAAAGAAAACTAAAGATATCAGTCATTCAGGTATTGTTGCTGTTGGTACTGAAGGAGATTGAAGAATAGGGAATGTTTTAGGATGGTGAAACTATTCTGTTTTATACTATAATCATGAATACATGACATTAAGCATTTACTGAAACTCACAGAACTTTAGAGCTCAAAACATTAACGCTGGGGCTGGCACTGTGGCTTAGTGGGTAAAGCCACCGTCTGCAGGGCTGGCATCCCATATGGCCACCGGTTCGAGTCCCAGCTGCTCCACTTCAAATCCAGCTCTCTGCTATGGCCTGGAAAAGCAGTAGAAGATGGTCCAGGTCCTTGAGCACCTACACCTGCGTGGGAGACTTGGAAAAAGCTCCTGGCTCCTGACTTCAGATTAGTGCAGCATCAGCCATTGTGACAAATTGGGGAATGAACCAGCATATGTAAGACCTCTCTCTGTCTCTCCTCTCTCTGTGTAACTCTGACTTTCAAATAAATAATTAAATCTTTAAAAAACATAAACCATTTAAAAAAATTATTTACTTGTAAGGCAGAGTTAGAGAGAGAGAAAACAGAGAGAGACAGAGAGTTCCATTTGCTGGTTTACTCCCCAAATGGCCACAACAGCCAGGGCTGTGCTGGGATGAGGCCAAGAGCCTAGAGCTTCATCTGGGTCTCCCATGTGGGTACAGGGGCCCAAGCATTTGGGTCATCTTCCACTGCTTTCTCAGTGTATTTGCAGGGAAGTGGATTGGAAGTGGAGCAGCAAGATCTTGAACTGGCACCAATATGCGATGCTAGCATTGTAGGTGGCAGCTTTACCCACTATGCTACAATGCCAGCCTCCAAAATATAAACAGTTTTTTTCCTAAAGATTTATTTATTTGTAAGTCAGAGTTACACACAGAGAGAAGGAGAGTCAGAGAGAGAGAGAGAGGGAGGTCTTCCATCCACTAGTTCACTCCCCAATTGGCTGCCATGGTTGAAGCTGCGTTGATCCAAAGCCCGGAGCCAGGAGCTTCTTCTGGGTCTCCCACACAGGTGAAGGAGCCCAAGGACTTGGGCCATCTTCTACTGCTTTCCCAGACCATAGCAGAGAGCTGGATTGGAAGTGACTTGAACCGGCGCCCTTATGGAATGTCAGCACTACAGGCGGTGGCTTTACCTGCTATGCCACAGCGCTGGCCTCTAAACCTTAATGTATATATATTTGACAGAAGACTCTAAATGTATTGCAAACATCCTAACTGAAGGGCATGGAGGAATAAAGTGCTGACATAACAAACTTTGGAAATGAGTAGTCTGTAAAACTAAATGTAACAGGAACTGTATATAAGCATTGTACTCTAGTTGATAATGTTGTTTCCTGCATGGGCATAGGATAACAATTCTGAAACCACTATACATATTTGCTAGAATTAAGCAATTAAGTAAATAGAAGGTGGATGGCTGGAGCCAGGTTTCTCATGGTTGCAAAAGAGGAGACTAGTGTATGACTCACTTGGTAGTGGAAACATCAGAATGATCTTATGCTTAGCTACACACGCACACACACACACAGTTTATAGATATAGCACACACATACAAATTTATCTCTTTGCTCTGTCAGCTGAGGCACAGAAGCAATGACACTCCCATAACAATTAGCACACCAAACACCCAGATCTTGGTTTCTAATATCATTCTCCGATAAAAGGAGCCAGGTAGGGCCTCTTGGAAAAATGGCTGATTTGAAGATTGGGTAGGAAATATACCAAGTGATTCAGCAGCGTCTTGTAGGGCCAGAAATTAAGAAAGTATTCAAAAACAAAACAAGAAAGTGAACAAAAATCCACAGTGATTTCAAATGAATAGATGTCAACAGAAAGGTCTCCCACAGTGGACAAAACTAAGCAACAACAAATTGCTCATAAAATATTCATAATTCTATACTGATATTATTGTGTAGAAAAATCCAAATAATTTATGCAGATGCTCCAACCTTTAGCAGGTGGAATGGTTAAGTCCTACTGCTTAAGTGTGGGCTGCACATGGTAACTTTCTTCTGAAGGTTTTGATATGGAAAGGGGACAAAGAGAGCGGCAGTGGAAAAGCCAAATGACCAGGGTTGACAATAGCAACAAGTCATACTGCTGGTAAGTCCTACTGATGTGATGTGACAAGAAAGGCACTTTATCTCTGTGGTCTTCCTCCCAAGAACACATTATCTCAATCTAACCATGAGATAAGTATCAGACAAATGTCAACTCAGGAACAACCTATAAAGTACCTGATGGGTGCTCCTCAAAACAGTCAAGGTAATGAAAAGCAAAGAAAATCTAAGAAACTGTTACAACCAAGAGGAGTCCAAGGAGATATGATGACTACATGTAATGTGGGTGGGATCTTAGAACTGAAAAAGAACAGTAGGTACAAAACAGAAAATGCAAATAAAGTAGGAACTTCAGTTAGTAGAAATGTCACAAATGTGCCACATTAAACTGTTTATAGGGAACACTAGTATATGGGAACTCTCTACAATAATTTTATAAATTTAAAACTGTTCGAAAAATTAAACACTTATTTTTTAAAAAAAGATTTATCCATTTGAAAGTCAGAATTACACACACACACACACACACAGAGAGAGAGAGAGAGAGATCTTCCATCTGATGGTCTACTCCCCAACTTGTCGCAATGGCTGGAGTTGCGCTGATCCAAAGCCAGGAGCTAGGAGCTTCTTCCGGGTCTCCCACATGGGTGCAGGGGCCCAAGGATTTGGGCCATCTTCCACTGCCTTCCCAGGCCATAGCAGAGAGCTGGGTCAGAAGTGGAGCAGCCAGGTCTTGAATCGGCATCCATATGGGATGCTGGCGCCTCAAGACAGGGCATTAACCCACTGCGCCACAGCGTTGGCCCTGAAATTAAACACTTATTTAAAAAATTAGCCAAAGGCACCAGTTCGAGTCCGGATTGCTCCTCTTCTGATCCAACTCTCTGCTATGGCCTGGGAAAGCAGTAGAAGATGGCTCAAGTACTTGGGCTCCTCACCCACGTGGGAGGCCTGGAAGAAGCTCCTGGCTCCTGGCTTCAGATCAGCACAGTTCTAGCCACTGCTAGAACTTCTCTTTCTCTCTGCTTCTCTGTAACTCTGACTTTCAAATTAATTAATTAATCAATTAATCTTTAAAAAAATGTTAGCCAAAGGGAGCCAACAAATGGATCCTTGCAGGAAACTGACATCCTATTTATAGTGTGCCATGAAATGATCCATCAAAAAATTGAATTTCTGAAGTATTAAAGTTGCAGTAGCTATTGCTTGCACCCATTAAAACGACATCCTGCAAAAAGTAAAACAATTCTCAAGGAGGAACATAATTGTGAGAAAGGGTGTGGGATATTCACAGACCTTGCAGAGTTTGGAGGTCTGTTCCCTAGACTACCCAAAATCTTAGCAGTGCATTGAGGATGCTCTGGTTCTCTTCCAGGATCCTCCCATACTCCTGTGACTGGACTATTTCTACCACCCCAGCAACTGAACCATGTTAGGCAGAGGAGTACAACAATGATCCCAGGTATCCTAGTCTCCTGCTGTTGCCTTAATAAATGATCACACACTTAGTGGCCTGAAACAGCACAAATAGGTATTATCTCCCTGAATCTTTCCAACACACCTGACATGTTCTCTTGACCATTATCACTTTTGTAGATAACTTACATAGGCGTATGTAGTACTCAGAAGTAGACTATAGTAGATGGGCTCCGAAAATGGTCTCCAAAGAGTATCATCACAGTAGTCTTGCATTGTTTTCTGTAAAAGTGATATTTCAGTGAGAAACAAACTTTTGTTTATGTCACTATTATGTGAGATCTCTGTCAAAGCTTCTAAATTTAATCATTTCCAAGTTCTATTATTCTTACTTCTGTGACATTTTCCCTGTCCATCCACTGACATTCCACAAATTCATTTCTTCTCTGTTACCAAAAGACCTTCCTGAGCTGGTCTCAAATTTGGTGGTTTTCAAGGTGATTTTTGTCTCCAGAGGGATATTCATCAATTTATGAAGCACCTTTGGTTCTTACAACTTGGGAGGTAGAGGGTGGTACTGATATTTTGTGGATAGAGTTCAGGAATGCTGCTAAACATCTTACAATGCATAGAACTGTCCCCACAGTAAGGCCTCTGTGACCCAAAATGTCACTGGTGGTGAAGTTAAGAAACTGATGTAATCTCTACCCCTCCGCCCTTCAGTGATAGACGATAGATTCACATTTCAGATCTGAGCATGCCCTTGGCATTATACACCTGCCAGATACATTGCTTCCTAACACCTTCAGAATAGCCTGCCCCATATTTGTGGGGGGAGGATGTGGATTTCAATACTATGAGTCCTGCTTCCCCAAGGGAGGAGTTCACACCCCAGCTACCAGTCTCCTTTGGAGTTCAAGCTCAGGTGTGGGACCTAGATTCTATTAGATGCGCTCCAGTGAGCCTGTGATTTGGAAGTAAGCAAGATGAAGCAACAGGCTCTTGTGGAGTTTGGCATTTTGTTGGTGTAGGAGGTTGCAAAAGCATGTGATACTTGATGACAGGAATGGCAGCCATTCTCCAGTGGTTCCTGGCTATGGTGGCAGCAGCTTCCTACAGGGTAGTGTGTGTGACAACTACAATCCCAATTGTAGCAGTTTCTGCACCAGGCCAGTTTTACAGCGTGGTTCTGAGCTTTGGTCTTGGAAGCTTCGCCTGGCACTACTTTCCCAGTCTTCCCTCAGTTCCCTGTAGAGTCACCCCTTTACTGTGTAGTCAGTCAGAGTTAGCTTCTAGTAGATTCCTTGGCTTCAAACGCTTTAGTGGCCTCCCATACATTCTAGACTGTGTCCAAACTGTCACCCCGGTCCTAACACCCTTCCTCAAGCCTATACTGCTTGCTACTATAAAGTCTATTGGGCAACTCTCCTCCACCTACCCCAATCCCTTGGACTATACTTATCTCTATTAAACAAAAGCCACTTTTTTTTTTTCACTCTGCTGCACAAAATGATTCACTAAACCACAAACGGCATGGCCAGGGCAGGAACATGGCTCTTTGGTTTCTCAGTTTCTGGCACTTAGGCTGTGATCAGTCATCAATACGCAGAAGGAAAGCCAGGATGTGGACAAGTGCTGCCACCTGTTGGCAGAGACGTACATGTGCAATCATTTGGACCGCGGTCCTCACCCAAGGATCAGACTCGATGACTTCCAGTCCCTCGCCTAAGTTATCGTCATCATAACTGTCAGAATCCCCAGGATGATCCCTGGTGGACCCCCCAATCAACCCTGTCGGTATTCACGCCTCTGGGTTGATGCTCCCACGCTGAGGGGCTGGGTTTGTGACCAGAAGGCAGAAGCAGTGGTGTGGGATAAGAGACACGGTGGCTTTGACTTGGTCTCTCTCTTGGACTTCTCCCTCCGAGGCAAGCCAGCTGGCGCGCATGGGCCGTTCGGGGGGAAAGCCGAGGCCGCCGCCAAGGCCTGAGCGTGAGCCGTCGCCGGGGGTCGGCGCTCCAGCCCATGTCCACCTCAGACGATAGTGGCCCCGGCCCACGTCTCAAGAGACCCTGAGGTAGGGCGACCCTGCCAGGTCACCCCCAAACGTCCTGTGGTTGCTGCTTTCAGGCGCTAAGTTCCGGGTTGTCTGCTACCCAGTCTCCGACACAGACCCTCCTGTCGTAAACTCTTTCTTCACATTTTGCTGTGGCAGGAGCAAGTTAACCGGAGCCGCGGCTCAATCCAAGGAGTCTCAGCCCACAAGTTTTCTCAGGAAAGTGCCACGGCAGAAATGGGGCAAGGAGCAGGCCCTTGAGCGGCGGCGACTTTCCAGCCCCCACGTCCTGTCAGGCACTCCTGAGGGCGCCCGCACAGCCGCCGCAGCGGAAGTACGCCAGCCAGCGCGCCGCGCGGCAGAGTCGGCGCCTGCGCAGTGTGCGCCTCGCGCCCCCACCTCCCAGGCAGTGCCGTTGCGCGCCGAGTCATCGATAGGAAGACTTCCGTGCGGCCGGGGTCGCTCGCCGGGTGGGCTCCAGGGGGCGCCCTCGATAGAGGAGCCGGAGCGCTCGGGGTGCGGAGGCCGCGGCGGGGGGACCTTGCCCCGCTTACATCTGAACACCCGCACTACCGCTCGGTAGTCGCCGCTCCGCGGTCATCTCCCACTCCCACCGTCCGGGTCCCCGCCGCCATGAAGCTGCGGGTGCGGGTTCAGAAGCGAACCTGGCCGGTGGAGGTGCCGGATGCGGAGCCCACGCTGGGGCAGCTGCGCGCGCACCTGAGCCAGGCCCTGCTGCCCGCCTGGGGGTACAGGTACGCGCGGGGCGCGCCGGGCGGCGGCGCGGGCGTGGCCGGGCGGCGCGGGGACACTCGGGGTGTCGCCTGCCCCCGGGGCGCGGGCGCTGTGACGCGCCGGGCTCTGCTCGCCTCCGGGAGGCCATGGCGCAGCCCCCCGGTGCCCTCCCGGGTGAGTGAGCGCAGCCGAGCTCTCAGGCTGGGAAACGAAACCGGGGGTCCGCGCGGCCGCTGCGGTGTCCCGGCGGAAGTGAGGGGTCGGGGGTCGGCGGGGAGCACCCGGAGGGCGGAATCTGCGCCCTCGGGCTGCGGGGACCGGGCGCGCAGGGTCCAGGCTGGGCGGCGCCAGGCCAAGGTGCTGTGTTTGCTGTTTGTTTATTGTTGCCAACGCTGGCCTTCGCCGGGGCCCTGGGCCGCCCGCGGTTTGGAGGCGGGGAAGCTGGGACGGGCTCCCGTTCCGTTGACGGGGCCGCAGGGGAAGCCGCGTTCCGGGAACCGAGCTCTGGGAGCCTGGGGCCGTGGAGGGTGGCACCGTTCTCAGCTGGGCGTGTGGGATTGCGCTAAGAAAGAAACAGAAGAGTTGCTCCTTGGAGCTCTGTAAGGGAAATCCTCGAAAGAAAACTTTCCTGTTCGTGGGCTCCAGCTGTAAGACTCTTAGAAGCTTTCGCTTCTTTAAAGAATTCAGGAAAATGAGGCCATATTAAATGCTTCTCATTTTTCAGCCTAAACGTTATTAGATTAAAAGTAAGCGTGTTTTCTTCCAGATGAAACAAGCAAAAAAAAAGAAAAAAAAAAAGAAAGAAAACATCCTAAAAATTAGGGTGCTGACATAACTTTTTAGACGTAGTGAGTACGTGCCTACGGTTTTACATGCTGGCATTGTTACCTCACCATGAATTTTCAAAATTAACTTCTTTGATGGGGTTTCCACTTGGGTAAGTACGTACGTACGTACGTGTGCATCTCATTACTGTTTTTTAATGAGCACCGTTCTGAAAGGATGTGAAACCCAATATGATTGTTTGCCCAAGAGCCCAAGTTGGTTTCTCTTTTGGGTTTGTTTTTGCAGTTCAGACTGGTTAAGTGGAACGAGTTTTAAGTTTCAGCTTTGAAAGTAAGCTCATTTTTTTCTGTGAGTATGTTCATTTTGTAATAAACAGGTAGTTTTAAAATGTGTCCCTATGACATTTTTATTTGTAAAGTGTCTTTACTAAGCACTTGCATCAAGGATTGCTATAAAACATTTTTGAAAAGCCTGGCATTCCTAGAATTCCATTTTTCTGGTGAAGTTACCCAGCCCCTGCACCAATTTCAGAAACTGAAACCTTCAAGGAACTACATGTTACTCTAGAAGTAAGAGGGTGTTTCAGAATTTCCTGAGAAAATGGAACTAAAATGTAAGTTCACTTTGGTACAAAAATATTTTTGAAATCCACTCTTTAGTTTTTTCATGATACACGTTTTCTGTAGAGGCATGTGAAGCTGACGTTTTTATTAAGCATTCATTACCTTTTCTAGAAATAGATATTTGCATGTGCAACGGACTAGGTCCTGTTTAGAAAAACAAGCTGTTGCTGTGACAAATGCTCTCTAAACACCTAGTTCATTTGCGGTATCTTTTTCATTTTCTGCCAGAACCTGGGTGGTGTTTTTATGGGCAGATGGCAGATTTTCAATGTTTGGTTTATTAAAGCATTTTGGAAAAAGAGCAGAGTGACATCTTTTTCTTATAAGCAGGCATTCTCTACCAAAGACACTTTATTTGGTAAGAAAAAAATGTATTTCTGTGTGAAAGAAAGATGAGTTGGTTCCAACACTTCTCAAAATGCAGCATTGTAGGAAAAAGTGAAGGGAACATGGTTTTCAGAGGACTTTGTGTTTTGTTAACCTCTCAGGATTTATCCAGATTAGCCTTGCTGAGTGTCAGTGTCTCCTAAAACGTGTTGCACTGGGTCGGTAGCTATTCCTCAAGACTGTGTGACGACAAAGGATGGTATTTGGCGCAGGCCCAGGAATCCAGTGCAGAAAGGCCGGTAGTTCATTGCTTCAGGCTTGTGTTCTTCACTTGGGTGGCACTGAGTCTCTGGGTTTGTGCCGTCTTCCCTGTAAAAGGCATGTAACTGATCATCCATCCATAGGAAGGTGACCTTGTATTGCAGTCTTCAACGGGGGTGGGGTGAGGTGAGGGGGGTGGGTGGGGTGGGGTGAGGGGTGGGGTGGGGTGGGGTGGGGAGATGAATTTGTACTCAGCTATCTCTACTTTTTGTGATCGCGAATATTCTTTTAGGATGTAGGTTCAGTATTTTGGGACCGATGTAGGCAAGCTGTCATGTAAGGACATTGAGTTAGGCATTCACTCTCATCTTTGTCTTCCCAGCTAATGTTGGGAGGTTGGTATTTATTGTACAAATATATTATTTGCCAGCTGCTGGAGATACTATTTGAAACTAGACAGACAAGATCTCTGATCTTATGCATCTTAAGTTCTAGTGGTAGGGGTGTGGGAGACAGGTAATAAACAATTAAATAATTGTATTTTCAAATGGTGTTACAATAAAATTAAGCATGGGGATGGATTAGAGAGTGCTGGGGGCATCTCTGAGGTGGTGACATTGGAACTGACCTGGAAGAGCAGCTACAGTGGCCCAAAGGCTGCAGTGAGATTTTCCGAATGGGGGATGGAAAGCTCCTGTGACTACCTTGCAGTGTGTGAGGGAGGATGTCGCCAGCTTTGCTGGAAGTGGGAAGGGGCCCAGTGGCAGCTTCGGAGGCCAGGTTAAGGATTATTCCAAGTTCAGGTGGAGCCATTGCAGCATTTTAAGTGGAGGAATGATGTGATCTACTTTATATTTGAAAAGTGGTATTTCATCAAATCTCATTTGCTATCTAGTATAAGACCCACACTGTTTCATGTAACATGAAGGGAAAATGCTGTCAGTTAAAGTGATAATGTTTAACTGAGCCACCCTGGTTTGAAAGGTGTCAAAATATATTAAAAAAATGTGTCCTAGATTTGATGAAAACATGGATTAATGCTAGGAAAGTACTGTGTCTGTCCCCCAGGCTAGAGTTCAACTGTTAGAAATCTATCAACTAGGCATTTGAAGATAAGAACAAATACGTTTATATAATTGTATGAAAACTTCGGCCTCTCTCGCTCCTTCCCTCCCCACCCCCTTTTTCATTGATTAGTTCCTCTAGCATCATACCATGTACCTTGTATGTGTTTCAGATGTATTATTGAGGGCAATGGTAATAGATCACTCTTACTATCCTTATCCATCTCTCTTGGCAGTTCTGATACCCGATTTGCAGTTTCATTGAACAACAAGGATGCCCTCACTGGAGATGAAGAGACCTTGGCTTCATATGGGATTGTTTCTGGGGACTTGATATGTTTGATTCTTGAAGATGCCATTCCAGCAGCTAACTTGCCTTCATCCACAGATTCAGAGAATTCCTCAGTCCAGAATAATGACCACCCCTCTTTGGCCGCCAGCTCCAGTCAGGCCAGCCAGCCCGATGAACAACTGCGCGATTCATTCCAAGAACAGGCAGCTCAGTCTGACGTCTGGCATGATGACGGCATGGTAGGTATGAAAGGCCAGCTGTGAAATGGAGTGGTTGATACCTCACATCGAACACCTCCGTCGAAGTCCTGATCATTCAGGATAGTTATTACCAGGCGACTGCAGATTTCATTCTCAGAGAACATTATTTTTTTTAAAAACTGCTAAAGGTCTGAAGCAGTCCAGGGCTGTTATTCCAGAGTGTCTAGTTCGTACCTTTATATTTTGTTCAGACGCTCACTTTTTTAGCTACATTACCCATTGGCTTCGGTTACTGTCTCTGTGCTCGTGATCCCCAGCTTGGCTTCTTGGGAAGCTACCCCACAAAGCCGTTCTAGCCCAGTTATTTCCACACGGCTTGAGGACATGCGTACCCGGAGTGCTTAAACTGTTAAGTTAGTCTCGAGATGTCTAACACGAACTCGGAAGGCTGCGCACCTCCCACCTTCTCTGCCCGTCGGTGGCACAGCTGTTGTCCTGTGGTTTTGGACTCCTGGTCGCCAGCCCATTAACCAGCTGTGGCAGTTTTTGTTTTCCATGTCAGGCTTCCAATGTCTCTTCTTCAATCTGCTTTCAAGTTTTGCCATTTTCCTATGTTCTTCATTTTGTTGTTTCTTGGCTCTGTAGTAACTGTCTAGTAAATAGACCATAATTTTTGAGCTGAAAAAAATTATCAAGTTCCATCTGTATTTTTTTTTTTAAAGATTTATTTATTTATTTGAAAGGCAGTGTTAGAGAGAGAGAGAGAGAGAGAGAGAGAGAGAGACATCTTCCAATGCTGGTGCACTCCCAGATGACCGCAACAGCCGGAGATTCTTTCTGGTCTCGCACGCGGGTGCAGGGGCCCAAGGACTTGGGCCATCTGCTGCTGCTTTCCCAGGCCATAGCAGAGAGCTGGATCGGAAGTGGAGCAGCTGGGATCTGCAGGCAGCGGCTTTACCCGCTGTGCCACAGCGCCGGGCCCTCTGTCTGTCTTAAAGAGGAAAATGTTGTCTGTCTTCCTGTTCCTAGTTTTCGAGGCTTTCTGGAAAGCTGCCTCCCCCTCCCCTTTTCAGGGCTGGTTTTTGTTCTTCTCTCCTGTAAACTGTCAGACCGGACTCCTTTATCATCTCCACCCGCCAGCCAGCAGAGCACGTCACAGGCTCCAGGGCCCAGGTGCACACGGCAGTGACCGCTTCTGTACCTTAGCTCTTGTTGTTCATCCACATTGAGGTGCCCTACCTTTCCTGCCTCTCGGTCTGTATTGCTGTCCATTTCCCCAGGCCCGTGCCTACTGTAACCCAACGTTTGATTTGATTTCTTTGGATTGTTTATCTTGTTTTATCAACACCTCTATGTTATCCCATTTAAAAATTTCTTTTATGGTACAAATGATTACTTTTTTTTATTTGAAAATACAAACATGTATACCTTTTTGTTAATTGTTTTGTGTGTATACTTTTTTAAAAAAACAAGGATTTATTTATTTGAAAGAGTTACAGAGAGGCAGAGGCAGAGAGCGAAGTCTTCCATCCGCGGTTCACTCCCCAAATGGCTGCAACAGCCAGAGCTGAGCTGATCTGAAGCCAGGAACCTCTTCTGGATCTCCCATGTGCGTGGGAGGACTTGGGCCATCTTCCACTGCTTTCCCAGGCCACGGCAGAGAGCTGGATCAGAAGTGGAGCAGCTGGGACCTGAACTAGCACCCACATGGGAGGCTTTACCACTACGCCAGAGCGCTGGCCATGTGTGTGTATACTTGCCATCTCAGCCAAAGCATTCGTGGTACCTCTTATGGCGTTAAGTTTGGATAGATACTAAAACAACACTTTTTAACAGATTGGTAAATTGTGGAAATCACTTATGGATAAATGGATTTTAATATATTTTAGAAACTATTGGATCTCTGTGTTTCTGCCTCAGAGATAATTTAGAGAATAAGTAAGAATATTTAGATACATTTTAAAATGGCACTTCTAAGGTTTTTTTTTTTTTTTTTTTTTTTTTTTGCTGAGCAAGGGATAACTTTAGTAGAAGGGCTTATTCTCCTCTATGTACATTAAACAAGGTGAAGCTTTTTATAGCGTAGGAGAATGTTGAGAAGTTAGTGTTGCCTCAAGTTAATAATTTCAGTACTAAAACCATTGTGTGGTATTCCAAGGGTTGTGACTGGAAAAACTCAGCATGGTAACTAAGCCTAAATAACCCCGTGAGTACTTGACACAGTATGATCTGCTTCAGTGTGGAATGAAGCCATAGAAAAGGAAATAGATGGGGAAAGTTTAAAACCATAGGAGATACATTTCACCCTTGTAATCAAACAAGAAATTGATTTTCTGATTTCCCTGTCTTTGAGAACTCATCTAGTATGTGTTGAGAGCAGAGGTGGAGGTGTCAGACCGATCTCTTAGGTATGTGTTAGTCACCCGCTTCAGTCTCTTGCCAGTGGCCATGGCAAAGTGATCTGCTCGGAGAGGTGGTGCCCAGCACGTGTGAAGAAGATAAAAGAAGATAACCGTTATCAGTGGGGCTCAGGGCGTGGGCCGGTTCTCTCAGCATGGGAGGCCGTTTGGACAAGTCTGCTGGGGCCTTCTTCTTTTTTTTTTTTTTAAATCAGCTTAGGGTGACCCTGTTTCTATTTTCCCACAAATGTGAGAATAGCTCTCACCTCTCACTCCCCTCTTTCACTCACACTATATAGTTTTAATTTCCTCTGCCCTTTCTTTAGCGGGAATACAAATGTAAAAGGAGAAACATGTGCTTTGCCTTAAGAGTGGGGCACTTGCCTAGGAAACAAGCTTGCCGAGCAAAACTAACGTAGGTGACTTGGTTTCGCTGAAGCTGTGTATTGTGTCTACAAGCTCTGAACTGCAAGTCTGGGGGTCAAATCTTTATTAGCTGCTAACCTTGACTGTATTATTTAATCTTTCTGGATCATGTTTATAGCATCTATAAAAAGGTGATATCCTGGCCGGCGCCGCGGCTCACTAGGCTAATCCTGCACCTGCGGCGCTGGCACCCGGGTTCTAATCCCGGTCGGGGCGCCGGATTCTGTTCTGGTTGCTCCTCTTCCAGGCCAGCTCTCTGCTGTGGCCCGGGAGGGCAGTGGAGGATGACCCAAGTGCTTGGGCCCTGCACCTGCATGGGAGACCAGGAGAAGCACCTGGCTCCTGGCTTCGGATCGGACCAGTGCGCCGGCCGGAGCAGCCATTGTGGGGGTGAACCAACGGAAGGAAGACCTTTCTCTCTCTCTCTCTCTCACTGTCCACACTGCCTGTCAAAACAACAACAACAACAACAACAACAAAACCGGCAATATCCTCTGCCCTGCCTGTGTTATAAAAAGGATCATGGAAAGGTGCAAAGGAGAAAACACTTTGAAAACAACACTGTGAAGTTGTGAGATGCTGTCCTTCGGCAGTTGCTCAGCAGGCTTTTATTGTAATACCTACTTGCGCTGGGTGCTGTACGAGGGTTACAGACATGGGGGACATTTCTGTGGTCTGCTCCTCCATAGTCAGCTTGCAGCCATGGAGGGATACAGATGGATAATCAGAAAATCGTGCTGCAGTGTGGTAAGGGACGATGATGAAGGCCTTAGCAAGGCAGCCTCTGTTCCCTCTGTTGAAGAGATGGGGATACTGAAGCGGGCAGGAAGGCACTGGCAGAACGTGTGCTTTTAAAGAGTCAGGGACCAGGCAGATGCTGTGGCGTAGCGGGTAAAGCTACTGCCTGCAGTGCTGGCATCCCATATGGTTCGGGTCCCAGCTGCTTCCAATCCAGCTTTCTGCTATGGCCTGGGAAAGCAGTAGAAGTCCTTGGGCCCCTGCACCTGCGTAGGAGACCCGGAAGAAGCTCCTGGCTTTGGATTGGCGCAGCTCTGGCCGTTGCAGCCATTTGGGGAGTGAACCAGCAGATGGAAGATCTCTCTCTCTGAGTCTCTGCCTCTCCTCTCTCTGTGTAACTCTGATTTAAAAAAAAAAAAAAAAAAGAAGTCAAGGACCAGTTGATGAAGGGCCTGTTGTGCTGAGGAGTGTAAGAGTTGGGATTTCATCTGTAGGCCTTCCTCAGGCTGTCCTGTGAAAACAGTTGCTTAATGAGATGGTAAGTACGTGCTACAGGGCTTGAGGAAATGCTCCTTAGTTAAGTGTTAGGTACATATTGTTGTTATTAGGCTCCTCAAAACAGTGCGTTTTGGAAGGTGGGTTTAGGTGGCTGAGCACTTAGCATTTTCCACACCCGGTGATTGTGGACCAACTTGTCCTGAGAGCTAAGGCACACTTGAGGGGAATTGTCCGTGCTGAGGAGATACTGATGAGTTTTTTTATTTTTATTTTTTTAAGATTTATTTATTTATTTGTAAGAGGGAGAGACAGATCTTCCATCTGCTAGTTGATTCTCCAGTTGGCTGCAAGGAGCCAGACGCTTCATCCGGGTCTCCCATGTGGGTGGCAGAGGCCCAAAATCTTGGGCCATCCTCTGCTGCTTTTCCCTGGCCATTAGCAGGGAGCTGGATCAGAAGTGGAGCAGCTGGGACTGGAACCAGTGCCCACATGGGATGCCAGTGTCACAGGTGGTGGCTTTACTCCCTGTGCCATAATGCCAGCCCTGAGGAGATTCTGATAAGTTTTAGGCCCACACAGGACACGGTTAGATTCTTCATTGTCAACAAACCCCTGGCAGCAGTGGGAGGAATATTTTAGAAGACCTGAAACTAGAAGCTTGAGTTGTTGCAGGGATGCTATTACTGGAGGTCAGAAGAGAAATGATACGGACTAGGACTGGGCAGATTTTAGAGACACTGAGAAGTTAGTTCCAGTGGAACTGTGAAGACTGATCATATTGGGGGTGAGGTTTAGTAAGGTAGAAGGAAGAGTCAAGGATGATTTCCAGGGTTTGGGCGCGTTAGGTAACATTGGTGAGATAAGGGGTGGAGGGTGGAGGAGTGGGTGGCAGGTTCATTCACTCATGAGGGATCACCTAAAGTGTCTCCTATTTCTGAATCCAGTGATGAGCTGTGACTTTTAAAAAAGAATTTGTATTTCAGTTATTTGAAAGGCAGAGAGAGATTCTTTCCGTCTGCTAGCTCACTTTCCCCAGGTTTCCATAGTCGCCATGGTTGGGCTAGCCTGAAGCCGGGAGCCAGGACTTAAGATCTTCCACATGTGGCCGGCACCTAAGTACTTGACCATCCTCACCTGCTGCCTCCCCAGGTGTGCATGAGCAGGAAGCTGGAATCAACTGGAACCAGGACCAACCCCAGGCTCTCCCGCATGAGATGCAGGTGTCCCACGTGGTGTCTCAACTTCCTGTGCCAAATGCCCACTCCTGCTCTCACAGATCTAAGCGCACTTTAAAAAATAAATGTACCCTGTGAAAACACGGCTTCTTAATGAGTTCCTGCCTTTGTTATCCTTTCCAGGCAGGGCCTAGTCAGAATGTGGAAGCTGAATCAATTCCAGATGTTGTGGATGTGGAAGAGGGCACGGGCTTCTGTCCCTCAGAACCGATGCTGTGCAGCGAAGCCGTGGAGGGGCAGGTGCCGCACTCGCTGGAGGCCCTGCATCAGTCAGCTGACTGCTCGAACGCCAGCGATGCCTTGATCGTGTTGCTGCATCTTCTCATGTTGGAGTCAGGGTACATACCTCAGGTAAGGACGCCAGACGAGGCGGGACATCCTGATCGGGTGACTAGGAAGCAGCTGGAGCTTCCGTGTCCTCCTTCCCACGCCATGCTGCTGGTCTGTGGCCCGTGTTACAAGTTACAGAGATGTAGTCGCTCAGGATCACTGCACCCCTGCAGCACGCCATGTGCCGAGCCAGGAGTTAGGGTATGGAAATACAGTCACGCACCACATAAGGATACTTAGGTCAGTGGTGGACCACTTGTACGATGGTGGTCCCACAACGTGATACTGCTTTGTGACATTGCCGCCGTCCTAGTTTCTGTAAGTACGCTCTTAGGACGTTTGCACCATGGTGAAATTGCCTAGCGACCTTGTTCTCAGAACGTATGCCCTCATTCAGTGATGGGTGATGCTGTTGGCACGCTCCTTGTCCTTAAGGAATCCATAAGCTGGAGAGAGAGACAAAAGGATAACTACAATGTCTAAATAACATAATAGAAGTATATAGCCATGATAATATAAACAATGTAAGGGGATGAAAGGGAATGACAGCTTTCTTTTGAAAAAGGTTTTTACAAAGAAAATGATAGTCGAGCTGGAGTTTTGAATAATCATGCAGTTTTGCTAGGCTGACAAGTAAATCTTTAAGAAAAAAATCACTTTTTTTTTAGATTGACTTATTTAGAGAGGAAGAGATAAACAGAGATCTTCTATCTGCTGGTTCACTCCTCAAATGGCCTCAGTGGCCAGGGTGGGCCAGGCTGAAGTCAGGAGCCAGGACCTCCAGGTCTCCCACGTCGTGGTTGGGGCCCAAGCACTTGGGCCATTTTCTGCTGCTTTCCTGGGTCCATTAGCAGGGATCCGAATCAGAATTGGAGTGGCTGGTTCTCAAACTGGTGTCCATACGGGATGTTGGTGCTGCAGATGGCGGCTTAACCCTCTGTGCCACAGCGCTGACCCATCAATCCCTATTTCTATCACAGTATTTTATCTATTTGGAACAAAACTTTGATAGCAAAATATTGCAATATATTATCCTCCATAAATAACAATATTAATTATTTGGTGCCCTTTATTAAGGGGACCATATGGAGTGCTTATTTCTAAACAAGTTAGGTGGCTTCTGGATTTTTAACCTTTTTGAGAGTATTAGCTTTCTTCACCCTGTCTGTGTTTTGCTTTCATATCATCCTCAGGGGACCGAAGTCAAAGCCCTGTCCATGCCGGAGCAGTGGAAGGCGAGTGGTGTGTACAGGCTGCGGTACACGCACCCCCTCTGTGAGGGAGGCTCTGCTGCGCTCACCTGCGTGCCTCTGGGAAACCTCGTCGTCGTGAACGGTACTAGGCGGCGTGGTCCTGGCTGTTGGTTTATAAATACTGTTTTCTTTCCAAGTGTTTTATACTTCATTGATTAGCTATCCTGATATAGTTGTGATCTTTCTCAATTTTATCTAATTCCTAGGCCACTGATACAATCCCTGATAGTGTGTGTCTTGGAAGATTTTAGAACATGAGGTTATGTTGAGGCCAATAGCCTTCGCTCTTGGGATAGCCCTGCTATTCGATGTCTTTTTGTAAATTTTTTACGGGGACTAGCTTTGTGGCACAGTGGGTTAAGCCTGCTTTGTGATGCAGGCATCTCATAGCAGAGTGCCAGTTGGAGTCCTTGCTCCTCCACCTCTGATTCAGCTTCCTAATATTGTACCTGGGAAGGCTGTGGAAGATGGCCCTACTACTTGGGCCCTGCCACTCAATGTGGGAGACAAGAATGGTGTTCTTGGCTCCTGGCTTTGGCTTCACCCAGTCCTGGTGATTGTGGCCATTTGTGGAGTAAACCAGCTGATGGAAGATCTCTTTTCTGTCTCTCTCTGTCTTCTGTCTTTCCCTCTCTGTCACTCTGCCTTTCAAATTAAAAAAATAAGATATGGGGCTGGCGTTGTGGCACAGCAGGTTAACACCCTGGCCTGAAGTGCCGGCATCTTATATGGACATCGGTTGAAGATCTGGCTGCTCCACTTCCGATCCAGCTTTCTGCTATGGCCTGGGAAAGCAGTAGAAGATGGCCCAAGTCCTTGGGCCCCTGCAAATGCGTGGGAGACCCGGAAGAAGCTCCTGACTCATGGCTTCCGATCGGCGCAGCTCCAGCTATTGCAGCCAATTGGGGAGTGAACCATCAGATGGAAGACCTCTCTCTCTCTTTCTCTCTCTCTCTACCTCTCTCTACCTCTTTCTACCTCTCTACCTCTCCTCTCTGTGTAACTCTGACTTTCAAATAAATAAATAAATCTTCAAAAAAATAAAATAAAAAACAATAAATCAATGAAAGGAGACAGAGATTAAACAGAGATCTGACATCTGATTCACTCCCTAAATGCCTGCAACAGGCAAGACTGGGTCAGGCTGAGGCCTGAGCTAGAAACTCAGTCCAGTGTCCCAGGTAGCTGGCAGGGACCCAGCCACTTGAGCCATCAGCTGTTGCCTCCCAGGGTGTGTATGAGTAGGAAGTTGGAATTGGGAGTGGAGCTGGGGCCGCAGCTCAGACATTCCTGTGTGGGATACAGGTGACTCAAGTGGTGTCTTAACTGCTGTACCAAACAGCCGCCCCTCTTGGTGTCATAGCCTCTGTCATGTTCTACTCTAGGGGCATTGTGCTCACAGGGGAGAAACAGGTCTGTCACACATACATTCTCTGAAGAATACCTTTTTTAACCTGTGGGTAGCTTTTTTTTTTCTTTAATATTTTAAATATTTATTTTCTTATTTGAAAGGCAGAGAGACAGAGAAAGAGCTTTCCTGTGCTACCTCCTTCCCCACGTGCTGACAAAGGCTGGGCCTGGGCCAGGCCAAAGCTAGGAGTCAGGACTCAGTCCAGGTGGCAGGAACCCCATTACTTGAACCTTCACTGCTGCCTCCCAGGGCGTGTGTTAGCAGGAAACTGGAGCCAGGAATGGGATGTGGGCATCCTTAGTTGCTGGACTAAACCCTGCCCTGGACTGACCCCCTAGTTATTTAAAAAATTTTACTTAAGTTATGCAAGTTTCGTGTATTTCATATATACAGATTTAGGAACATAGTGTATTCCCCCCTCTCTCTTTCCGACCCTTCTTCCTCCCTCTCACATTCCCACTCTTAATTTTCACAAAGTTCTATTTTCAGTTTCCATAATGATCGTGTAGTTAACCTTGCAGTAAATAAAAGAGTTCAACAAACAGTATGAAGAAGAAACAACACTGAAAGGTCTTGAAGGCCGAGGTAGTAAACAGGAGCTGGGGACAGTCTGGCGTCTCTGTGATCCGCAGTGCGCGAGACTCTGCTAAGGCGCTGAGGCCTCGGTGTGTGTGTGCTTTGTCACCAGCCCTCCGCCTCCCGGAAGTCACTGGATGCAGCATTTCTGTTCCTCCTCTTGCACGTTAAACTTCCCTGGGATGCACTGCGTTCCATCTTGTAGTTCATTTTCACCCACATGCCTCTCAGGTCCTTCCAGCTGCCGGTCGCCAATCGTCTCATCATCACACACCCTGGAGAGCCATTTGGGCAACGGGATCTGTCCCTTTTATTCTGTTTTGTTTGTTTTTTGTGGTTTATCCTTTTTGCTAGAGACAATGGTGTGGTGAGGTTGGAGCGACTGCATTGTTAGTTAGTTTCCAGCATAGCTCATGTTGTGTGGCGTGAAGGCAGTCCCTGTGACCTGCCTGGGAGCAGCGTGTTTAGCATGTCCTGTGGTCACTGGTTCGCTGGGATGGAAGTGTGGCAGAGCCCTGTCACCGTGGCAACCTTGAGCAGCAGCACGTTTATCTGTTGCATTTTGGGGGGACTTTATAAGATTTTGTTTGAAAGAATGTTTTCTGCTAAAATTTGTTTTGAGAGCAATGGCTTACACTGTCTTAATCTTTGAAATAGAAGATGATCCTGAGTCCTTTGAATCACCAGATTCTTTGAGGTGTTGTCTAAAAGAACCAGTATTTCAGCTTAAATTGCTTTGGTGGTACTCCACGTTTGTCAGGATGTGACAGTCTGATGGTGCTATGACCTAAGACTGTCTCTTCAACAGTTCATCACAAAGAGCAAATGTAGCTTTTAGTTTGGACTGCTTGTATGCAGAGAGCCTGCCCTCATGTAACTGTTCTGTTCTATCCCATCGTAACCTGCAAGGTTGAAGTTATCAAAGTCACGAATATAAAGTTGTAGTTTTTGCCTCAATTTATCATAAAAATACTCAATAACAAGTGATGCGTATAGTGCCCTCTGTTTACTAGCTTCGTGATACTGTCTATAAAGAAAAGAGTTGCCAACTGTCTAGCTTCTGGTGTGGTGTTCCTTTGCTATTGGCGTATCAGCTACTCACGGACTTGTGTGGCTGCCAGCTGTTCCGGGCTTGCGTCCTTGGAAAGGAGTGGTGTGTCCTCAAGTGTTTGCCTCAGCCACAGCGTCCTGTTTAGTGTACATGTGCTCGTGCAGCACTACTCTTTCAGGGAATGAGCTGAAGCACGCCTTTGTGTCTGTGCTTAAAGTGATGTCAAGAATATTGGTCCATTGAATCGAGAGAAATGGTGCTGTGCAAACCAGCCAGGGTCTTTTCAGTAACAAGGGAGGACTCATGACCAAGGGTTAAAAAAAATAAATGGAGTTTTTAGTGACTGCATTAGAAATAATGATTTTATTGTGTTTGGTTGCCTCCTGTTAAACTTGTTGCATGTCTTTCAGTTATTAGTAAGCTGCCACTATTAATACTTATAGATTTTATATAAAAGTGCTTGCTGTAATTCATTTTTTTAAAAAAATAACTCATAACTCAGATTAATGTTTGGGAAAGCCCTGTCTACATATGGCTCCAAAGGAAAAGAACTAAGGGCCATTTTCTCTATTTTATTTATTTAATTTTTTTTTGACAGGCAGAGTTAGACAGTGAGAGAGAGAAACAGAGAGAAAAGTCTTCCTTCCGTTGGTTCACCCCCCAAATGGCTGCTACGGGCGTGCTGCGCCGATCCGAAGCCAGGAGCCAAGTGCTTCCTCCTGGTCTCCCATGCGGGTGCCGGGCCCAAGCACTTGGGCCATCCTCCACTGCCTTCCCAGGCCACAGCAGAGAGCTGGACTGGAAGAGGAACAACCGGGACAGAACCAGCGCCCCGACCGGGACTAGAACCCGGAGTGCCAGCGCCACAGGTGGAGGATTAGCCTAGTGAGCCGTGGTGCCATCTATTTATTTAACTTTATTTATTGTTTTTAATTACACAGAGAGAGCTATTTTTCATTTGCTGTTTCTTTTCCCCAAGTGGCCGTAATAGCTGGGTCTGGGCCAAGCTGAAGCCAGAGACGGGTGCTTCATTTGGGTCTCCCACATGGGTGCAGGGGCCCATACACTTGTGCCATCCTCTACTGCTCTCCCGGGTGCATTAGCAGGGAGCTGGTTCAGAAGTGGAGCAGCTACTTTTCAAACTGGCACCCATTTGGGGTGCCGGTACTGCAGATGGTGGCTTAACCCGCTACGCCACAGTGCCGGCCCCCACTGTAATCCTTAAGGGGGGTGTTTCAGAGTGACTTCTCTTCATGTGATGGGAGGTTTACATTTTGAGCTTGCGATAGGCCCAGAGCCGTTTGTTTTGTATAATGGGTCCTTGGTGTACTGGGGATGAGGTATTGCACGATCAAACTGAGAAAGGAGGGCAACTGGTGACCACGTCCTTGATTATCCTCTTTCTTTTGCTTATTTTCAGCTACTCTAAAAATCAACAATGAGATTAAAAGTGTGAAAAGATTGCAGCTCCTGCCAGAATCTTTTGTTTGCATGGGAGAACCAGGTAATGTAACCCTGTTTTAACTTTTAGAATAAAGCTTTGAGAGGTTCACTAACAAGCCTGAAAGAAAACATTCAAAATACTGAAAGTTTCTAAATGAGATTCACGCAAATTCAAGACAGTGTTGGCTGTTTCAGAATGTGAGGTTTTAATGATATTGTAGTTTGAGGAGTTTGTTCCTTTCCTGTCTGTCTTAGGGTCTTAGCATGCCAAATTATATTTGTACTGCGTTATGAAAGAACACTAGTATGTAATTCAGCGCAATCTCATCCTGCTTCATAGTTTCTGTATTAATTTGTGGAGATTTTTGTATCATTGTATTCAGCCCATATGGAAAAGATCTGTGTTTTATGGAACTAGTTAAATGCAACATCACTCTTGAAGATTATTGCACTAGGAATATTTGTTTAAATCTATAAAAATTTGACTGGTATTTGATGCAATTTGGAATTACCAAAAGTTGGCATTGTAGGTATGGTTTTGCTTATATTTTATTAAATTATTAATAGATGCAAAAGAGACAGGTTTTCGTTTTTCCTGTTTTCTGGCTCAACTCACATTGTGAGAGGCGGAGAGAGGTAGTGGCAGGGGGGAGACAAGGTGGAGAGGGGAGACAGGGCAGAGAGAGGGATCCGACACCTTTGCATGTTGGCCTTGTGCCGGACATGTGCCCTTGCGTGTTTCTCCATTCACTCCTCACAGCAAACGTAGGAGGCTTCTTCAGCCAGACGGGAGTGCTGTTGCAGAGAGGGGAGTGGCATTTACAGCAGTGTGTTCTAGGGACGGCTGCGTGCATCTAGATCATTGCTTTGAAGGCCTAGGGATTTGTTAGTTCCCAGGGAAGATCAGACCCTGAGACGCTGACTTATACTAGACCTGCTAAAGGAGACTGCAGAGCATACATTTATAATGATCTCTGGGCATAGAATCAGAACGTGGAACATTCAGTGTCAGACTAGACCACGTTTCTCACTCTTTTCTTTTTTAGAGTTGTCTGTGTGAACAACAAAAATCTACCCTGCTGTGGCCTAGTCCCTGCTCTGTTCAGCTGTCAGCCCGCTGTCTCTCTTTGCAGCAATATCAAATCAGATGCTCCTTTCCCTGGGCAGGGATCCAAAGTTTATTACCTTTGCCAAAGACAGAAATGTTGGGGAGCTTCATGGCAAAACCATTGCCACTGGCATCCCTCACATGTGCCACATTGAAGGAGCCAGCATAGCTGTCCCTGTGGGCGATGACACCATGCAGCTGAGAATGGTCCCACCGATCACTCTGTGTGCATCGTCTGCGTCAGATTGGATAGAGCTGGTTACCCTGCCAGTGTTGTTCACCTCAGTGAGAGGATCTGGCCCGCCGTGGTGCGAGCACCCTGAGTCACCAGGGTGGGGCTCCCTCTGTCCCACAGTCGTCTTCCTTCCTTTGCACCACTGGTCCTTTGTCTCTTCTGCTGTGGTGTGGTATGGTGAGCCGCAAAGTGGCCCTTGGTGTCACAGACTGGGCAGAAGTGCTGCCCTTTGTTCTCGGCACTGATGGCGTCCAGGACTGCACAGGGTGTGACCTCCATGGAGCACTGCCTCCACACCTTCCTGACTGCGTCTCCAGGCTGTGCGTTCTGGAGCCTGTCCTCGGCTGGGGGGCTGAGGTGTACACACACCTGTCATGTTGAGCACCCCGTGCTTTGGTGTGGGAACTCGCTTCAGGAGCCTCTTGGGGCCCTGGCTCACAGCAAAGCACTGTCTCTCAGTGGTGTTTTTGTCATGCCCCTAAAGAGCCTTTGCAGTTTTTACCCCCTAATTGGTCTTCCTCGTGAAATTTTAAGGCCAGAAATATACTGCGTATTTATTGAAATACTGTGACCCTTTGGAGGATCACACACCAAAGTAGGATATGTTTTGCCCACCAAGAACCAGTTTTTGTTTTGTTAGGGGTGATTTTGCCTCTGACTCATGAATCTGGAAAGATAGTCTTATTTTTAGATCAGGCGAACTTCAAGTTCTTTGGCTACAACACTCAGTATGCAACCCCACACTAGAGAGGACCTTGCTGTGCAGAATAGAAGATACTTTCCATTTACAGAAGAAAAGTGGGTTTTTTTTTTTGTTGTTTGCTTGTCAGTACATTTATTTGAGATTCAGAGAAATAGCAGGAGTTATTGTCTGCTGGCTCCAGCCCCAAATACACACAGGGGTCAGGGCTGGGCCACACTGGAGCCAGGAGCCAGGAATTCAATCCAGGTCTCCCATGTGGGTAGCAGGGACTTAAGCACTTGAACTATTACCTCCCGAGGTGCAAACTAGGAGTGGAGCCAGGACTTGAACCCAGGTACTCCAGTGTGGGCATCCTAACAGGGCATCTTAACCACTAGGCCGATGCCTGCCCCCGCAGTAGAGGCCTTATGTCAATATTAGAGTTCTGCCAACAGTTCTAGAGGAGTTTAAATTACCTCGAGGTCACAGAGCTACTCAGCGGTGGAACTGAGGATTTGAATAGATTGGTCTGATTAGCCTAGCCTTGGAGAAACAACTTTTATAGGGATGGAGCTCAGACTCCTAGTCTTTATCTGGTTTCTCTTAAAGAAGTAAGCCAAAGGGAAGTAACTTAACATTGTTATATGATGAACTTGTGGGCTATATTTTAATTATTTCTAATGAAGAATTTTTATGTTGGGTAGGAATATGCTGCTCCTTTGGCAAGTCATTTTAGTGAATTTTTACTGAAGCTTGTGGTGTATATACCCTAGTAACTAACTAGGTACTGTTATTTATCCTTTATTTATAAGTTTCTCATTAAATACTTACATATTAGATTGATGAAGAAGACCAATTTAGAGAATATCAGTTTTCACATATGAAAAAAAGGCTTCTTTTTAAAAAAAATGGTGTGTTGACATTATATTTCAACTCAAGATTGCAAATTTACATACCAGAAATTTAGAATTTAGCTGCCTGTATCTCCTTGTTCTTATCTGTCAAGTTATAATGAGTGTACTACTTGGAGCAAGCATAAACTTTCCTACTGATGTACCAGGGACTGTACACGGAGCCTTTAAGTTTTAACAATTCTTCCGTGGCGTAGTGGTGGTGTCTTCTTTAAACTGGTGAGCACACAGGTGAGGGTCAGGGTGGGGCAATTAATTTGCCAAGGTTACAGACTCCGTGAACGGTAGAACTAAAGTGCGATTTGTCACTGTAACCCCACGTGAATCTCCTGAGATATTAAAACATACACGCTCTGATTCAGCTGGTCTGCGGTGGGTGTGAGGTCCAGTTCCTCTGAAGGACTCTCACCTCTGTCAGTCCTGGTGATTTGCAGGATCCGTTGTGAGTAGCAGCGTAGTGGCTCAGAACGAGTGCTTTGGAGCCAGACAGGGTTGTACCTGGCTCTGCTGCTCACTATGGCGCCTCGGAAGGCTCTGTGCCTTGTCCTGTTTTTAAAATGGGAATTGTAGTATCTTAATTTTCTGTAGGGGAGGATGGCTGATATGAGAGAAAGCTTGAAAAATGCTTGACCTAGTTGCTAATCCATGGTAACCATGTAGGAAATACGCTCGTATGTTAGGATTGAAGTGCCACAGAAGTGGTTCCCCACCCTCTCCCAGCGCCACGAGAGACTGGTAGAGATGCAGTACAGTTTTGTCATCTGAATGAATCACACACAACAGTTTTTTCTACAGCTGTAGCCTCTGAGCTGTATAGGTTATATAGTTGTATAACTTTATTATTAACTTCATCCTGTGGAATTTTAGCTTTACATCTAGGGTTTAGTTTCATCAGTTGTGTGCTGTACCTCTTCCCCTGCTAGGGACTTTGGTTCACATATATCTCTAGGAATTGTTTGTGAATTGGTTTGGCAGAAATTGAAGACAGATGTCATTTCAAGTTATTCAGCTTGATTTTGTGTTTTATTTAAAAATATTCCAGGGGAAAATGCAGCCAAGATATACAGAGATCTTCAGAAGCTCTCCCGCCTCTTCAAAGACCAGCTGGTGTATCCTCTTCTGGCTTTTACTCGGCAAGGTAAGGGATGATAATGTTCATAGGTTGAATGGTGGTAAAGAACAATAAGTGTACTTAGTGCAGGGACATTCAGAAAGTTCGTGGGAAATGCACAATATGAAAAACTTGTGCACGGATTTCAATTTTTTTGGCTTCAAAATAAACTCATCTTTTAATTCCATTTTCCACAAACTTTTTGAAGTCCTCTTGTGTGTTTCGTGACTCTGTGATACCTGACTTTCTTCTTTTCTCCTCCTAGTGAAATTCTCTTCTTAAAACTAAGCTTAAATGTCAATTCCTTACATGTTCCTTTATGTATTTCCATAGCCTTTTGTGTGTATCTTTTTATTTTATTTTATTTATTTTTATTTTTATTTTTTTGACAGGCAGAGTGGATAGTGAGAGAGAGAGAGAGAGAGACAGAGAGAAAGGTCTTCCTGTTTGCCATTGGTTCACCCTCCAATGGCCGCTGCGGCTGGCGCATCTCGCTGATCCGAAGGCAGGAGCCAGGTGCTTCTCCTGGTCTCCCATGCGGGTGCAGGGCCCAAGCACTTGGGCCATCCTCCACTGCCTTCCCGGGCCATAGCAGAGAGCTGGACTGGAAGAGGGGCAACCGGGATAGAATCTGGCGCCCCAGCCGGGACTAGAACCCGGTGTGCCAGCGCTGCAAGGCGGAGGATTAGCCTGTTAAGCCACGGCACTGGCCTTTGTGTGTATCTTTGTTACAGGCTTTTCCCAGGATATCATAATTGTTGACATGATTTCTTTGAACCTAAGGTTGTGAATACCTTGAAGCTAGGGAGTATGTGTCATTTAATTTTGTGTTTTTGTGGTCTAGTACACAGTCTGGCCCATAAATAATGTTGAAACTATAGATTGAGTCTAAGTGTTTTTTTTTTTTTTTAATTTATTTGCGAGACCAGGACCAGGGAAAGAGAGACAGGAGAGAGAACGTTCACATGCAGGCGCACCTCCCCCCTTCCGCTGGGTCACTCAGCAGATGCCTGCCAAGGCTGAGACTGGGCCAGGCCTGGGCCTGACCGGGGCCTGGCTGCAGCCAGGAGCCAGGGACCAGTGCAGGTCTCCACATGGGTAGTAGGGGTGCGATTATTTGAGCCGTCACTACTGCCTCCCAGGGTCTGTCTTAGCAGGAAGTTAGCTAGTGTTAGGAACTTAGACCAACCTGGGTATTCTGATGTGGGCTGTGAGTGACCTAAATGGCATCTTAACCAATAGGCTATGTGTCCTATCCTGGGCCTGAGTGTTTTGATTTTCTTTTTAAACATTTACATTTAAACATTTCTTTTTAAACATTTATTGGGGCCTATGGTAGGCAGTTTGTTGGATGTTTTGCTTGCATTCTCATTTAATGCCAATATATTTAGAGTAGATTCTATACATTTTATAGATGTCAAAGTGATAATTTATACTTCACTGAAGATCCTTGTGTTAGCCTTCTCTTATTGTGTGCAGGGCGATACCGTACGATCTCAGTGACTTAGACTGTACATTTATTTCTCAGTTGTATGTGTGTTGTGTGTGGGTCTGCTCTGGATAAGGGGGTGGTCTTTCTGCATGGCGAGCTCCTCTGTGGCAGAGGAGAAAGAGGGCCAGTGGAACCTTGTGTTGTTTCTGAGCGCTCTGCCCCAGAAATGATACGGTCACTGCCACTACATTTCAGCGGACAGAGCAAGTCAGAGAGGCCAAGCCTGTGGTAGTGGGGTGGGGAGGTATAATGATAGGGTAGGAGGTGACTGAGAACCATACAGTCCTTCAGCGGCTAAGCAGTTTGGGACTCACATAAATAGGTATTTGGCTTTTATTTGCTATCTGAATTTAAGGACATAAATAATATTTTTGCTCTCTTATTGTATGGTGCCATAGCTATTATTACCATAGTTTCCCTCTTTTGTTGGTGATAAGAGCGTGGAAATAATGCAGATTTCAGAACCCTTCGATATGTCTGTGTTGGATTTTCATCATCTTTGCTAGTGGAGAATAGTATTATAGATTTTCCAAAGGCGCTAATATAGTTTGAGCAGTCATAATCTGAAGTGGTCCAAAATCTGAAATTTTTTGAGTACCAACTTGATGCTCAAAATCTTTGGGATTGGGATTTCTGGATTGGGGATGCTTAACTGATCAATCTTAAGCCGATATTCCAATATTTGTGAAACTCCCAAATCTAAACCACTCTAGTCTCAAGCATTTTGGATAAGGGATACTCAATTTGTGTCAAAGAATTTTTTAAAAAAGATATATCTATTTGAAAGGCAAAAAGAGAGAGAAAAGAGTGGGAGAGACAGAGATCTCTCCTGTTGGTTCACTCCCCAGATGGCTGCACTGGCTGGGGCTGGGCCAATCTGAAACCAGGAACCAGGAGTTTCAAGCTGGTCTCCCGCATGGGTGGCAGAGGCCTAAGCACTTGGGCCATCTTCCATTGCTTTCCCAGGTGCTACAGCAGGGAGCTGGGTGGGAAGTGGAGCAGCTGGGACTGGAACTGGTGTTCGTATGGGACGCTGATGTTGCAGGCTTTGGCTTAACCCACTGTACCACAATGCCAGCCCCCAAAAGAATTTTTATTTGACTTTGGAGCATATTCATTTTTTCTGTTCTTGGTTTTGCTTCTGAATTTATTTATATCTCTTTTCTTTAACCTGATTGACATCAAATAACAGTGCTTGCAAATAGCAGTGCTTGTGCCAAACATTATTCTGATCACTAAGTGTATTAGCACATATTTTTGTTTTCACAACAACTCAGTGTGGTAGGTGGTATGTAATGTTATTTGATCCATTTTACAGATGAGGAAATTGAATTAGAGTTTTTTCTGAAGGCACGCAGCTATGTGGCAGCTCTAGGAACCAGTTATAAAAGCCAGTGGATTTATCCATTTTCTGTAGTAGGACAGAGAAATGTTGTTGCATTGAGTATCGTTTGAAACAAAATGCCTTTGGCTAGTATTTAGCTGTTGTCATCGTTATTTATTTGATCTGTATTATAGTGTGTTTGTCTCTCTACTAAAACATAAGGGGAATAAGGGGCCTGGAGTTGTCTGTCAGCCTGAGGGCCAAAACTGTTGTCATTCAGTGTCCTTGTCTGCTGGGACCACTGTCTCATTTGTCACCTCTTTAGATAGGAACAGGTGACCGCTTTGTTCACTGTGTGAGGAGAAGCTGGTTCTTCACTCAGGAATCCCTGATTTTCTCTTTTTTCCTACTCCAGCGCTGAACCTGCCGGACGTGTTTGGGTTGGTGGTCCTCCCGCTGGAGCTGAAACTGCGCATCTTCCGACTTCTGGATGTTCGTTCCGTCCTGTCTTTGTCCGCAGTTTGTCACGATCTCTTCATTGCTTCAAATGACCCACTGCTGTGGAGGTGTTTGTATCTGCGGGACTTCCGAGGTAATGTCCATCATGACAAGTTAGCAAGGAAAGGGCTTTTGCTGTCTGTGGTTTTAATGACTCACCTGCCAGAAGTGTTCAGTTGTAGACATTTTTCCCTTTTTAGGCTTGCAGATGATCACAATGAATAGCTTAGAGGGCAGAGATTCTAAGCTCCATGTACCTCTGGAGGCCCCATTCATTCTTGGGTTCTTTGCAACACAAATAGCTCACTAGACTAAGTAGATTATTTCAGGATAGAAAAATGCAAAGGTAGGTTTGTCCCTTCTCCGAATGCCACCCTGACTCTCGGGATTTCCTTGGTGAGAGCAGTCTGTGGGTTAAAGCAGTCTTGCTTCCTGATGGCCTGGTGCTAGGGCAGCTTTGCTGCTGTTTGCTCACCTGGTGGGGACCTGGGGACAACCATAGCAGTGGTGCCAGCAGAACCTGGGCGCCAGGATTTCCAGACCAGAGGGCAAAAGCTTGACTGTGGGACTTTCTTTCCTGCTGCCATCGTCTTCCTATGTATCAGTGTTTTTTGAACTGTTTGAGTGGGTCATGAAATCATCTTAATAGGTCATTTTATAAGGAAACAACAAAACAAAAACTCCACAACTGAGAAGTCAGCTTATTTTATAAATAGTCTCCATATTTGTAAAATAGAAGTAAATTTCTGTTTCTGTTAGGTGTATACTGTGTTGTAGTATAAAATACTTGTAGTTTACTCAAAGAAGTTTGAAGTTTGGTAATGCTGTACATCTATCATAGTAGCATACCACCTTAACAATTGTAAGGACCAAACAATTGTCCCTTTCCTTTTTTGTTTTTACAGTAGAATAACATGTTGAGTCATTTGGATTATTAAATTTTTTTTTCGTTTGAAGCTTTAAAATGTGTGAATGACCTGGTTTGTTCCTTTTTTCTTTCTTTTTATTTATTTATTTTTTTGACAGGCAGAGTGGATAGTGAGAGAGAGAGAGAGAGACAGAGAGAAAGGTCTTCCTTTTTTTGCCGTTGGTTCACCCTCCAATGGCCGCTGCGGCCGGCGCACTGCGCTGATCCGAAGGCAGGAGCCAGGTGCTTCTCCTGGTCTCCCATGCGGGTGCAGGGCCCAAGCACTTGGGCCATCCTCCACTGCACTCCCGGGCCATAGCAGAGAGCTGTCCTGGAAGAGGGGAAACCGAGATAGAATCCGGCGCCCTAACCGGGACTAGAACCCGGTGTGCTGGCGCCGCAAGGCGGAGGATTAGCCTGTTAAGCCACGGCGCCGGCCAAGATTGTTCCTTTTTCTTCTCCTTGATTCCTGAGGTCTGTATTTTACTTTATTTATGTCCCTGAATCCAGAGTTTAAAATGTTAATTTTGTCAAAATTGGCAGCAAGTGTCTTCTCAAAAAATTAAGAAATATAATTAAACAAAAGTAAAGAGAGCGAGAGATCCAGAGTGGCCGGCACACGCTGAAGGACTGACAGAGAAAGCAGGCTGCCACAGAAACCCGCCTAAAATGAGCAAGTGCCTTTTCACTTGGGTTCCGTTCAGGAATCGAGTTTTGAAGCAATCGATCTCTGTTTCACTTCAGGTTGAGGTCCACAAGCTCATTTGTGAGATGTGTGTTCGCATTTTGTAGTGAATTTTCCCCTGGATAGAATGTTATGGGGCAGGAGCTTGTAGCATCCTAACTTACCCTTGCTGATATAGTTACTGTGGATAAGACATCTCCATCTTTTGCCCAAACTCTTCATTAGGCTTTATGTTGATTGGGTTCCTCTTTCCTCATTCCACACATTTCACTTGATCTTAGCCAAAAGGCCGAGAAGCGATTCCACACATTTCAAATGAAGAATTGTACTGAAAAATGCTTAGAGCTGGCCATACTTCTGATAGTTGAAGCATGCAGTACATGGTTTTCAGAAAGTAACCTAAATATGGAGGAAAGCCCTGGGTCAGCTTGGCCTCCAGTAACGACCATGCTCTGATGCGGACTCTCAGAGGTTGTCACCCAGTTTGGAGTAATTTGAGACATGATTTTAGAAGCAGTTGATGCGGGGCTGGCGCTGTGGCATAGGTTAAGCCTCTGCCTGCAGTGCTGGCATCCTAAACGGGTGCCAGTTTGAGTCCCAGCTGCTCCACTTCTGATCCAGTTCCCTGCATACAGTGGAGGATGTCCCAGGTGCTTGGGCCCCTGTACCCACATGGAAGACCTAGAGGAGGCTCCTGATTCCTGGCTTCAGCTTGGCCCAGCCCCTGCCTTTGTGACCATTTGAGGAGTGAACCAGTAGAGGGAAGATGATATCTCTCTCTCTCTCTCTCTCTCTCCCTCTCCCTCTCTCCCTCTCTCCCTCTCTCCCTCTCTCCCTCTCTCCCTCTCTCCCTCTCCCTCTCCCCCTCTCTCCCCCCCTCCCTCCCTCTCCCCTCCCTGCCTCTCTCTCCCCCCCTTTTTTTTCTGTACTTTTACCTTTCAAATGAATAAATAATAAATCTTAAAAAAGCAGCAGCTGACATGCATGCATGAGATGAAGATGGATCAGGGACCAGTTAGTGCAGCTGTATATCCTGCTCTCATCCTTTAGGGACCACCACATTGATTACTGTGTAACACAGAATAGCGATGGTCACCCTGGACCATGCAGAGAAGGTTTGAATTAGATTCAAGAAAGTACAGATGATACATGATTTTAGAAGCAGTTGACGCGGGGCTGGCGCTGTGGCGTAGGTTAAGCCTCTGCCTGCAGTGCTGGCATCCTAAATGGGTGCCAGTTTGAGTCCCAGCTGCTCCACTTCCGATCCACCGATGATACAGTGTGTGTTATACAAACAGTGCATGCTCCTTTTTGTGGTTAATGAGTAAGTTTCCAACCTCATTGGGTTAATGCTGGATGAATGAAATGTTTGTTAATCCTTATTTTTTTGTTTTTCTTTTGAAGATGGTACTGTCAGAGTACGAGACACAGATTGGAAAGAAGTAAGTATTTGTAAATTTTATGGCTAAAATTCATAGCAGAAATAACTGGTGAATTGGTATATTAAAGACAAATTTTTTACTTTTGTTGTGATGTAGTGAAATATTCTTTCATTAGATTTAGTGTTAAAGTAGTTTCAACTTGAGATTTAGTCTTTATTTTCTTATAATTAATCACACAGGAGCAACTAATGATTGTTTCTCTTCAATATGAAGTGTTCTTCTCTTGTTGTAAAAAATAGCGGAGTGTGTTGTCTTTGTGCTGGAGTTGTTTTCAGCGATTCGACCAGGTCACATAGCACATGAAAGAAGAAATTATGTTTTAGTTACAGATGACTGCTGTAAAAGATACCAATTCACTAGTTGAAAGGCTAGAGAAGAGTAAAATTCAATGAAGTAATACAAATCAGACTGTACTTTTTTTGTACTATTTTTTTTTTTTTTTTTTTTTTTTGGACAGGCAGAGTGGACAGTGAGAGAGAGACAGAGAGAAAGGTCTTCCTTTTTGCCGTTGGTTCACCCTCCAATGGCCGCCACGGTAGGCACGCTGCGGCCGGCGCACTGCGCTGTTCCGATGGCAGGAGCCAGGTGCTTCTCCTGGTCTCCCATGGGGTGCAGGGCCCAAGGACTTGGGCCATCCTCCACTGCACTCCCTGGCCACAGCAGAGAGCTGGCCTGGAAGAGGGGCAACCAGGACAGAATCCAGTGCCCCGACCGGGACTAGAACCTGGTGTGCCGGTGCCGCAAGGCGGAGGATTAGCCTAGTGAGCCGCGGCGCCGGCCATTTTGTACTATTTTTTAAGAATTTGTCCCATTGTCTAAAACAGGAATTGAGTTTTATTTTAAACTGAGATGTATTAGAACAGTACTTCGAGGGAAAAAAGAATTTCAGTGCTGCCCTGCCTTCCCTAGCTTAGCTCTGTATTTTGTGATCCGGTATTTTCAGTGAATGTTTACATTTTGCACTTCGAAAAGAGGCTGACTTGCACTAGCAGATCCGTTTGGGAGCTCGGGATGACGGCTGTGAAAGCCCACGGCATGCAGTGCTCCTCTTTGGGGTCTTCTGTTACTTCAGATTAGCACAGTTGCTCGCTTGCAATGCGGTTATAGAACAGAGTTTACTTGGCACTGCATTTGGAGCTGCTGTTAGAAATTGGCCACAGTTCCCTTCTGTGCAGTGCTAGAACGTAGAGAAGGGAGAGGCATCGCTGGGTGAGTCCTGTTAGAGCACATTAGGACCTTTGGAAACCTCTGAATCACTTCCCAGATCTTGTTCTTTTCCCTGCAGCTGTACAGGAGGAAGCACAAGCAAAGGAAAGAAGCCCAGAAAGGGCGGTACGTGATGTTCCTGCCGTCGTCCCCCCACCCCATCCCGTACTACCCCAACCCCTTGCACCCCAGACCCTTTCCTTCCGGCTCCCTTCTTCCTCCGGGAATCATCGGTGGTGAATACGACCAAAGAATAATACTTCCCTACGTTGGAGATCCCATCAATTCACTCATCCCTGGGCCTGGGGAGACACCTGGCCAGTTCCCTCCTCTCAGACCGCGATTTGATCCAGTTGGCCCACTTCCGGGACCCAACCCCATCTTGCCAGGGCGAGGTGGACCCAGTGACAGATTTCCCTTCAGACCTGGCAGGGGTCGGTCCACTGACAGCCGTCTGCCATTCATGTGATTGCTTTATAATCTCACGTGTGGAGCCCGATTGGTGTTTTGGTTTGTTAGAACGACAGGTGTCATCTCCTTGGGGTGCTGATGTCTAGTGGTAGTGTTTGCACTCTCAGAAACCTCTCAGTAGATGGGTTTCTAGCTCCAGGCACGGAGTGGCCCGCGGCTTGTTCTGCAGCAGGGTTGACCTTGGGGATAGTTGGCTCCTGATTTCCCTGCTCTGGATTCTCCAGTAGACTGAGGTTGTGTATGGATGATGTCGTGCACCGGATTAAAAAGAAATGTAAACTGCACAACAGCTTTGACTTTTATTACAGAAAGATATGATTCACGCTGCTACTTGAACATTTCAAAATGATCAGACTACCTACTGGGTATAGGTAGATTACTATTACAGGGATGTCCTGGGTTTTAATGCTTAAAATTTTTGTTTATTGGCCAGTGCTGCGGCTCACTAGGCTAATCCTCCACCTGCAGTGCCGGCACCCCAGTTGGATTCTGGATTCTGTCCTGGTTGCTCCTCTTCCAGTCCAGCTCTTTGCTGTGGCCCGGGAGTGCAGTGGAGGATGGCCCAAGTGCTTGGGCCCTGCACCCGCATGGGAGACCAGGAGGAAGCACCTGGCTCCTGGCTTCAGATCGGCACAGTGCGCTAGCCGTAGCGGCCATTTGGGGGGATGAACCAACGGAAGGAAGACCTTTCTGTCTCTCTCTCTCTGTCTGTCTAACTCTGCCTGTCAAAAAAAATTTTTTTTTGTTTATTGGCAACAGAGAGAAAGGGAGAGGGAGGAGTGGGGAGAGAGAGAGAGGAGAGAAAGAGAGAACACTCATTCCTATCTACTGGTTGTCCCAAATGCCTGCGATGGTTGTGGCTGGGCCGCGGGAAGCCAGGGTCCAGGAATCCGGTCCCGGTCTCCCGTGTACGTGGCAAGAATGCAGTCATTTGTGCCCTCACTGCTGCCTCCCAGGGTGTGTGTTATCAGGAAGCCGGAGTCAGGAGCAGAGCCAGGACTTGATTCAGGGATTCAGGTGTGAGATGTGGGCATCCCAAGTGGCACCTTAACCACTGGGCCAAATGCCTACCCCTGGGTTTTATTTTTGTTTCTTTTTATGGCACTCTTACCTTCCACGTGAAGTATTTATAAAATGAATAAAAGCAGAACTGGTTCTGTTGAACTAGACTCGGGGCGAGTGCTTTGCCACCACCCCATCCCTCTTGAGTTCTTGGCTTCCTCAGCAGAACTCCAGACCTCTGAAGCGGCACTGCTGGACAACCATCTGGGGTTTTGGCTCCTTCTGGGGCGAGGTGGTTAGGATTTTTTCCCTCTTGCGTCATGAACACTTGGTGCCTAATCTGTAATCTAACTAGAAGATATTCTCTAACAACAGTTTTTACTTTGAGTGCTGCTCAGGTACTTGTTCTTCAAAGATAACTGTCTGAGTCGGAGAATATTTTGCTTTAAAGACATAGTACACTCAGGGCCGGTGCTACAGTATAGTGGATAAAGCCACCGTCTGCAGTGCCGGCATCCCATATGGGCTCTGGTTTGAGTCCCGGCTACCCCACTTCCAATCCAGCTCTCTGCTCTGGCCTGGGAAAGCAGTGGAAGATGGCCCAAGTTCTTGGGCCCCTGTACCCATGTAGGAGACCCGAAAGATGCTCCTGGCTTTGGAACGACCCAGCTCCAGCTCAAAGCCATTTGGGAAGTGAACCAGCAGATAGAAGACCTTTCTCTCTCTCCCTGCTTCTGCCTCTCTGTAATTCTGCCTTTCAAATAAAATAAATGAATCTTTTAAAAAAAATTATCCTTAAAAAAGACAAAGAACACAAAATTCAAGATTGATTTATTTTTCTATGACAAGGAAGAGGCCAAACACATGACTTGTCATACAAACAACTGTGGAAACATGCTAGAGTGACAGAAATTAAAACCTGAATCACAACAGAGGAATAAAACTATCAGCATCTGCAGAAAATATTTAGGAATATTGCCAGTGTCATCCTGCTTTTTAAAAAATTGTTTTGCATATAAGGAAATGGCTTGGAATGTATGTACTGCAAGAATATTTCAAGTTCTATGTACAGGTGTTTGTTTTGTTTTTTTGCTACACATGTATGCTGAGTCTTTTCCATCACAGTGAAGAAAGTTTAGTCAACAACAGGATTTTCTAGAGGCCGATGTAACTTTTAGTAGCTTTAATGTGTAGGTAGAGGACTGGGGCTTTTGACATTTTTCCGTGGTATTATAATGTCGAAACTATAGGCCAGCCTTTTAAAAACAAGTGCGCACAGATTGCCATATGGCTTTGATTGGGACTGGCTAATGGGGTTGCCCTGAAGCTTTGATGGGTCCAAACACATCCTAGTTGTCCTATGTTCTCTGTGGCCTTGCAGTGTTGGGTTGCACTGTGCAGTGTGTAGTGGGTGGAGCATGGGCGCACATGACCTAAAGCACCAAATACTATGCAACGGTGAGTTCAGAAAGCAGTCAGTTTTGAATGGGCCTTAGGAGGTCCATGATGGTGCTGGTGTCCCGTGGATACACGTGCTGCTTTTCAACCTCGCCTCAGACTTCCTGGCAAGTGTTAGAATTCTCTTAGCTTAGGATTTGGGCGGTGTGACTTAAGCCTAAATTTGCACACCTTTATAGTAAACCTTTATAGTCACCCTCAGAGCTTTCCCTCTTGAATAATTAGAAGCTTGTAAAGTCTTACATTCTTGTGTTCTGTTGAGGCTGGAGCTTTATGTATTGCTAGTGTGTAATGAGAACATTGTGGCTTAGCCATAGCCGGCTCACTGCGTAACATTGTCTTGATGCATCACAGTGGAGGCTAAGACAATGGAGTCATGGCAAGCTTTTCACTAAGACACACGTCTGCAGACAGCATGGTGTTGGGGCCTTAATGACTTTCTGTGGCCCCTTATTTTCCCCTATATCTTCATTAACAGGCACTTGTCCCTCACCCCGACTTATAAATGAAATGCAGCTTTATAAATGAAGGTAGAAATGAAAGATTTGATGTGGCTGGTAGGCAAATCATGGGAGGTATCCTTTCTTTCCAACTTGAGGTTTTGTAGACCGCAGCGTGAAATTCGTGTGGAATTCCCACCTCTCTGACTCTTGCTCGACTCTGCAATTCCTGAGGCCACCACTTAGCTTCATATGTCTGATTCTTCCTGCTCTGAGACAGCTGGATGTTCCTCCCTTCACTCCCTACACATGGCCCAGCACCAAGCCTTGCCTTTCTCTTACCCTAGGTAGTAGCTGCCTAATTCCGGAGCCTGCAAAGGAGCAGGGCAGGCCCCCCTGGGATTGTCTCCAGTTGCCATTGGGAGAGGTGGAGCAGCTAAGATCATCCATAAATAAATAAAGACTTAATTTTAACTAAGTCTCTCCTGGGACTCCCCAGTGGCTTGTAGCTCTTAAGTTTCTGCTACTCCACAGCAAAAAGAAGTAAAATGTTCACCGGGTGGCGAGGGAATGCTCGCCGGCTTTAGATTCAGTGAAAGACCAGGGCGAGCAGACACTTAAATGAGAGAGCGCAGAAAGAAAATTGGGACCATTCAGTATGAAAGCAAAGATGCTGAGGCTTTAAGGGATCGAAGCATTCCTGTCTACACACACTTGTGGAAGGAATGTGTAGTAACCAGTTCTAAATGCATAAAACAAGCCACCGAGCTCCAGAGATTCCTCTGGTCTCCAGTGGTGGGGGAGGGGGAGGGGCAGGGTCCTCAAGGACACCGCTGAGGGGTGTGCTGTCGTGTGTGTGTGTGTGGGGGGGGTCCGCTCGGGGTGGCTGTTCAGGGACTTCAGAAAGGGTGGGAAAACAATTCATTCAAAAAGATGTGCATTTTTGGCTTATGAGTGTTTTTGAAGTCCATGCCTAGTTTTTTTTTTTTTTTTTTTTTTTTTTTTTTTTTTTTTTTTTGCAAATACACATTTCCATAAACTTATGAAGACTTTTGACTGCACTTTTTGTAAAGGTACTTTGTTTCTACAAGCTTGGAAATTGTCCTGGTCTATTCTGACCCATCCTGACCAACCGTGTATCCGTCCTGGGCTCGCAGTGTGGCTGCACGTGGGTGGGCTCACGTGCCCCCTCTGCTTACCCCGTTCCCTTTCAGACTCACGGGTGGTCTTTTTGAGGGGTGGGGGAAAGCGGCCGTTGAATTTCTGTCTCATTTTACTCATCTTGTTGAATTGACTCTGTTCTGGGACAAGCGACTTCTTCACAGTGATGCTTTGCTTCAGTCTTAACACCCTGCTTAACATCTGATTCGTACTAGGAGGGCCGACCTGGACTGTCTGCAAACACCTGCCGTGGGCCAGGCCATGGGCTCTGTGCTCTGCTCCCCACCACGCGTGCACAAGATCCTTCCCCCAGCCTGCTTCCCCCCCTGACTCTCGGGCAGTTTGGAAGAGAAGTTCTAGAAGCGGTTGATGTTCAGGTTTGTGGGGTTTGCGGTTGTGGGTGAAGACCCATCAACCCCTGAAGTCCTGGAAAGGTAGAGCCGTCTGCCTGCCCTGCAGGGACTGAATGTGAGCAGGGGATGTCACAACACGCAGAACACAGGGCCTTGGTGGCACAGCAGGGACACAGTGCTGTGTCCCTGGAAGGCTGATGGGAGTATCACACCTGACCAAAGCAGAGTACCACGGGGTACCGCATTTCACCAACGTGTGGTGCCGAAGAGTATTAATTGAACCAACGTGCAGTACCATCTTTATGCTGGTAGGTGGCAAAGCTGAAGAACGTTTTTTTTCCTGGCTGGTGGAGGTGTTTTAAATCCCTGTTCTTTGTACCTGAACCAAAGGACTTTTGTTGTGTTCCAGCTTCCCCAAGCCAGCATGGAGGGCAAATGTGAGCTTTCTCGGGGTCAGAGTTGTGAAACAAAGCACAAAACAACCAACATAACCTTTCAGAATCCATGACTTCTCTCGCCCCTTTCTGCCCTTTCCCATTTCAAAATGTCACAGTTATTAAAAGTACATTTTGGGAAGGAACAGGTGCTAGCGTATGTGAAAAAAAAAATAAAAACCCAGTCCATTTTGCAGATCTCTGGTCTCTGGGAGGCTCAGACATTTTTGGCTTCCATATGCAGACATAGAGCAAAGGGAAAATGACTTACACGTGTCAGTTGTAAACTAGTTACAGTAGATACAGCTGTGCATAGTTACAGAAGTCAGGGTGGCTGGCCCGGCTTGCACTTGGACTGTGCTGCTCTAGGTGGAATATCTGGGAGGTATTGTCTCAATGCCGAGATGTTTCTCGGGACGAGGGACAGAATAAGGGAAAGTGGGAAAATTGTGTATGTGGCCACTGATCATGGAGCCACCAGCTTTGCTCACCAAAGGAGAGGAACCCCAGCTGTGTTGGGGGCTCCAGTGCATCCGTATCAGTATTGCTTCTCACTTGCACCCGGCTCAGCCCAGGGCTGTTGTTCTAACCTCAGCATGCACCCAGGACATGCGGGGAGGCTGACAGAGCCGTGGCGTCTGGACCCTATGCCCAGAACAGCTGACTTCCTCGGTCTGAAAGGAAGCTTCGTCCTCCTTTGTCAACAGCTCTGCACACAGCCACAGCCCACTCGGAGACTTCCTCCAGGCTGCGTCACTGAGCTGTGTGTGTGGGAGCTGTGCTTTAGGATGAACTGAGAATCAGGTGAACTTGTCAGAGCGCTGGGTGCACAGGTGCCTCCTGTGTCCCGAATCCCCTAAACCATGGAGGCCTTGTGGGGTCACATCCCGGCCTGGAGTCGTCTCTCATCCATTCATGCAGACTGCAGCACAGCACCGTTTTGACAGCCCTGCCCTCTGAGCAACGGAAAGCAGGTCTAGTTTAAAGTGGAAGAAACCAAACTTGGACTCCTGCAGCTCTGTGCTTGATCTTCTAATAGACTCCCTTGGTCCTTCCACTGGGGCCACCTCAGCTGCCATTGTCAGGGCAGAAGGGAGGCGCCGGGCACCTGCAGGCTCATGGGGCCAGTACTCTGGCTCCCTCAATATGTGACTACACTCCAGAGCCCTAAACCTCTCAGGGCCAGGTGGAGAAGCAGGTGTTCAGAGACCCCCTAGACAGAGAACTATGACACACATCTGTCAGTCCCCAGTGATTAGCCAGGCCTGGTGTGTGTGTGTGTGTGTGTTGGGACTCCCAGGACCCGTGCCTGGAAGACCCATCATGAGACCTTACATTAACCCATCTTTGCGCTCTCTTCTGTGTAATTTTGCAGGGCAGCTGTAAAACATACTTGCATGCCACAGTGCATTTCATCTTGCTGTTTCCTTTCCTTCTGCCCCACCCGGCTTTCTTCTCAAGTTGCCCGGGGAGGGGGGGGTTGGAGGGGGGGGAGGAAGGCGTGGGTCGTGGAACAGTTAAGTCAGGAGGACAAGGAGGAAGAAACCCCATTCCTCGGAATTACAGACAGTCCCATCCACTCCTTACCCTCAGCTGACCTCCTCCCCAAAGCAAGATTAAACGTTTGGACCCCAAGGCCCCTACCTTTGCCCACCCTGGGGGCACAGAAGAATGTGTTGAGTGTGATGCCCACAGAGCAGCAGCTCCAGGTGTCTCGCTGCCCGCTGGGCCATCTCAACCATTTCTGGGAAGCACACGGTGGCTCCTGTTGCAATGCATAGGTAGAGCATTGGGAGAGGGTGTGTTACTGGGCAGAATGATCTCCAGGTGTGCCCGTAGGGGTGCGCTCCTTGACCCTGGACGCACCTGGGCACAGTGATAGAATGAGGGTGGTGGGTTTTGGGCTGCTGGTCAGAGTACCAGGCCCTCACTGGCTCAGCCCTCACCTCACCCATGTTACTTGCTGCAGGTGCTAGTTACATGCTAATCAGGGCAGAGCCCATCACACTCAGGATGCCAAATTCTGGCTCTCAGTGGTCCCTGGCAGCTGCACCCATCTGGTTCTTCCTGTGCCATGGCGGCTACTTGTTATTCAGTCCGACACCGGGCATCCTGGGTAAGAGGAGAACGTACGTCGGGAGGAGCATGGGCTCTCTTGCTCCTCCTACTGCCCGAGCGTGCAGAGAGCAGAGGGCCAGAAAGGAGGAAGAGCCTGAGGCCAAGGGCGTCTCTGACAGCCAGGCGCTAAGATACCACTTGGAATCCTGAGCTAGTCTCTAGCCAATGGCTTGTCAGAAGCCAGCTTGCAGGTGGTTCTCCTGAGGTCAAGGGTTCCAGGAATCTGGCCTTGTCCTCCTGGCTCCAGTCTGGGTTTGGAAGACCAGAGAGGTGGGGGCTGTTCTTATGTTCCTGGCAATGACAGGTCTAGCTGATTTTCAGCAACCCACACCACCTGGGCGTGGTTGGAAGCTGCTCCAGGCTCCCTCTCTGCCTTCCCTGTGAACAGTGAACATTCAAGCGGCAGACACGGGCTGACCAACATGGCTGGGCTGTGTGTGGGCCCGGAGGCTGCCGCTGGCACCTGCGTCGTGTCTAGCACCAGGTGCTGGGGCTCACTGAGCGCGGGCAGCTGTCTGCCGTTGGGGGAGGAGCTCTGGGCAGGGGTCAGTGCTCACGGTTTCCAGTTCTGCAGGTAACTTGTCTCGTCAAATACGTTTTGGGGGGATTAAAGTGGAAGCTGATTTCTTCCGGGCAGGAACCATGAACACCGACGCCCGGAATCGTGTCCTACCCATCTCCTAAAGGAAACAGAAGCCGTGTTTCCAAACATACTTGACCGTGGGGCTGTTTTGAAACAGAAGAAGCTGCCAGTGCCTTGCTGACTGCAGTTTTCCTGGCGCTTTCTGACCCTGGCTATTACGAAACCGCAGACTCAGTCGGGATCCTGCTACATGTTTGCCGACGGGAGAGGCCGGAGGGACCAAGTGGTGATGTCACGCAGGATGGGCACAGGAGCCCCAGGCTAACTCTTTGCTTGGCAAGTTCCTCTGGAACCCATGGCCTGCATGATGGATAGTGCCGTGGGCGTGAGCGGTGTAACGAGGGACTCCTCCCTCGTTCTGAGAGGGGCCCACTTGCCGCACAGGGTCTGGCTCCTGTTGTCCCGAGACCCCGCTGGGGGCTGGGTGTGATGGGGACTTCTCCTGCCTGCTCCAAGGGATCGTCTCCAGCAGGAATGGAGGAAGTGAGGGCAGGTGTCTCTGGCTGGGCCTTTCTCTTTTTCTGTGTGTTTAAAACGCTGTGAAAAGATTCTCGCCTCCTAGGTGGCTGAGGTCCGACGACAGTGCCTGCATTCGCTGGAGGTAGGGGCAAGGCCTCTGCCGGGCCTGCACCCACTGCAAACAAAATGCGAACATGAAACGTGGAGCCAGCCTCACACGCAGGCGGCTCGCTTGGTGATCAGAGGCAGGGGAGCAAGCACGAGGGTGATGGCCGTGACGGAGGCCTGTCCTGCCCAGTCGCTACTCAAGTCAGACGCCACTGGAAGGTCAAGGTCAAGGGAAACGGGCACATGTAGATAATTAGTTCCTGGGTCAAAGGCATTTAGAAAGTGTGTTCTCAGCCCTCCATTCTGTTCCCAGCAGGAGCCCAGGCTGAGGAGGAAGACGAGGCAGGAGAGAGCAGGTGCGCCCCCTCCCACGACCCCCAACCCCCACACCTGGACAGGTTAATCAGAGAACAGGCTGGCGAAGGACTTCCTCAGGTTGCGGATGGTCTCGGCCTTGGCCTCGTCTTCACTGGGGGGCCCGCGCTGGGAGGCGTCGGAGGAGCTGAGGCTGTTGGTCAGGGACTGAGATTTGCTGAAACACAAAGGCAAGGGTTGGGGGAAGACAAAGCCAAGGAGCCCAAAGAAGCAGAAGCCAGGCGCCGAGCCACATCCTTAACACTGCGCGGGGTGGGCAGGACCCACAATTCAGGACATCTACAGCAGGCTCGCTTTTAACTCGATCACTTGCTATGGCCCACGAATGATGTGATAGGCCTCCACACGGCCCTCGGCAGAAAAAGGTGCCCAGCCTGTGCAGACCTTCCTCTGCCATTCGACATCGGCGGTCTCGGGTGAGTGATTTCACTACCGCACCTCTATCCCAGTTGCAAAGCAGCCAGGGTTGGTCTAGCTGGGCCTCAACTCCCACCTCCTCCTCCTCGAAGCCTTGATGGCCCCCTGGTGCCCCAGCCCCACCCTGCATTTTGGGGTTCTCATTGTGCCAGCCATTGGAACCGAGGGGTGGCCCAAGGGCCAGGCTGCGGCAGCTACTTGCTGAATTCGTTCTCAGTGCCAGGCTGCGTGCTGGGTGGGAAGGGCTGGAGCAAGACAGTTCACGCCCTGCCCTCAAGAAGCTCACAGACTGGTGGAGGTGACAGGAAGAGAGGGTATGAATTTGTCACAAGCATGAGAGTCCTGCGTGTGGTCTGCTCATCACATTAGAAAGCAGGGACTATGTCACTTCCTGCTTATTACTACCCCTCACAGAGCCTTGTCTGGGATGCGACATGGAGTAGAGATTTAGTTCATAGCTGCTGACTTGAGGTGAACCAAGTACTTTAAAGGACTAAGCCAGGGAACTGGCACTGTGGTACAGCTGTCTGCAGTGCTGGCATCCCATATGGGCACTGGTTCAAGTCCCGGCTGTTCCACTTCCAATGCAGCTCTCTGCTTATGGCCTGGGAAAGCTGCAGAGGATGGTCCAAGTGCTTGGGCCCCTGCATCCACATGAGAGACCTGGAAGAAGCTCCTGGCTTCAGACTGACCCAGTCCTGGCCATTGCAGCCATCTGGGGAGTGAACCAGTGGATGGAAGATTCTCTCTCTTTCTAACTCTGCCTTTCAAATACATTTATATAAAAGTAAGTCAGGAGACGAAGGTATTTGTAGCGATGTGGCAGTGTCCAGAATTGGCTCAGACAAAGCCCCATCTGTCCTGTGGTTAGCTGGGCTGATCTTTCCACATGGGGACAGGCTGTACACAGATATGCCAGCACAGTGCCAGGGGCATGCCAAGCCCTACCTGTGCACACATCCTGTGGGGTCATTATCATTGTGCCTGGGAGAAGATGGAAGTGCAGAAAGGTTAAGCAACTTCTCTGAGGTCATGAAGCCTTGAAGTGATAGAGCTGAGATTTGAACACCAGGTAAACTGACCATAGAGTCTGTCCCATCCACCACTATGCCTCGTGGCCTGGAAGGTTACTTGCTAATATGTATCAAACTAAAGATACATCTATCTTTGGATCCAAAATACCATTTCATGTATTTTCTCTACAGTGTGTCCTGTAGTTATAAAAAAGATACATTCAAGGTTACTAATTGCAGGAGTGTTTGTAAGATCGAGCTGTTTCTGTTATGGTGGATTTATTGGATAAACTATCATACAGCTACACAGTGGAATACTATGCAGCTGTGAAAAGAACAAAGTTTCTGTGAGTGGTGTGGAAGAGCTCCAAAACTTATTGGTAAACACACAAAGCAAGCAGTCACATGATATGGTTGGTGAATTCGCTATTTGTGTGAGAAAATGGGAGAGTGGGTCAGAACATGTATGCATTTTTGTATTTGCAAAGGGAAGCCTGGAAGGACATACAAGGATCAACAAGAGTGGTCCTTTCTAGGCACTGGAGGAGGAAGGCATTGGACGGAATGCAGGAGTGAGGCTTTCAGTGCCTCTTTGATATCGTTGCTGTCTTTTAGATCTTTGGACCATGTGAAGATACCCTCTACTCTAAAAATTGTGCCTGCAAACTATGAGCCTGGTCCCTGCACTGGATGTCCTGGGTTCAGTGCCCCTGCTTCCACTTACCAATGGTGGAAGTGCGGGCAGGTCGTGTGATCTCTGTTTTTTCATCTGCACACTGGGATAACGACGTTGTCAACTCCTACGCTTGTGAGAACTTCAAAGAAACGTAGGTGAATATTTGGCCCATACAAAGGGGCAACAGGCATTCGGTGTGAAACTACGATTGCGGATACTAGTATCTGGGGTTGAAAGAAGGGAGACGCTTTCCAGAGAAAACACATCTGGGATCCTTCTTTCTGAACTCACACCAGGGACAGACCAGAGGGGAAACAGGACGTGAGTTTGTGTGTGTGTGAGTGTCTGTGAGAGTGTGTGTGTGTGGTACATTCACAAGAATGAAGGCAACGACTCCTCCTGTCCCCATTGTCCACCCTTTGGCAATGTGATCTTGAAGTGCCTCCCATCGAGCATCTGTTTCTACTTCTCTTGAGTCTGGGCCTGGCGTGTGACTTGCTTTGACTAAAGGCTTTTGGACAACAGGTGAGGATGCTCTGCCTGCCCACAGGGAGGAGAGGCCGTGGGGGAAGTGAGGCCCAGCTGACAGCAGGCTCCAAACACCAGTTGTGTGCACGAGGCCCCCTTGGACCATTAGGCCCAACAGAGCTGCCACATGAGTGATCCCAGGAGAGTAGGGTTGCCAGGCTTGGCAAACAGAAATATAGGATACCAGTTACATTTGAATTTCAGATTTTTTTTTTTTTTTGGACAGGCAGAGTTAGAGAGAGAGAGACGGAGAGAAAGGTCTTCCTTCTGTTGGTTCACCCCCAAAATGGCCACTATGGCCGGTGCTGCACTGATCTGAAGCCAGGAGCCAGGAGCTTCTTCCGGGTCTCCCAAGGACTTGGGACATCCTCCACTGCCTTCCTGGGCCACAGCAGAGAGCTGGACTGGAAGAGCAGCAACCAGGACAGAATCTGGCGCCCCAACCGGGACTAGAATCCGGGGTACTGGCGCCGCAGGCGGAGGATTAGCCTAGTGAGCCGTGGCGCCGGCCTGAATTTCAGATTTTTAAAAACGTCATTGGGTCTTCTTCTGTTTCCGAGTCCCTGACCTTGGCTCAGCCCAGCTCCGCCCCCACCCCCACCCCACACAACTGCCCAGGCACTTACTTGAGATGAGGATGAGGTGGTGCTGACTTCTTGGTCTCTTCGCCCTGCTGGGAGGCGCTGCGGCCCTGCACGGGTGGCCGGGGCAGAGAGGCGAGGGTGGCGCCCGGCTTGGCGGCCTGGTTCGGGGAGCCGCCACTGGACGCCCGGGACAGCTGTGGGGACCCTGGTGACCTCTGCTGCTGTGGAGAGCCGGCCTGGGGGCTCAGGGGCTGCTGGCCTTGGGGGGAGAGCCTCTGTTGGGAGGGGCTTCCAGACCTCGGGAGCTGAGGAGACTGAGCTTGACGAGGGCCCCCTGCAGATCAAACAGAGGTCAGGTCAAGTTCACATTCTCTCAGCATTCACATGGCTGTGCACAAATAAGGAGGCTTCAAGGATGTTCATTATGGTGCTTTTTTATGACAGGGAAAACCAGAAAACAACAGAGCCGCCTAAGAACAGAGGAGGTGACCAGAAACAGTCAGATACATTCACAGAAGGAAATTCACTGTGATCATCTCAGACGATACAGCAGACTGACAGGAAGTGACTGAGGTTGCTGTTGATAATACATGCTAAAGGTATACCAGGACGTTAGAAAAATAGGCTCGGGGCCAGCGTTGTGGTGGAGCGGGTTAAGCTGCTGCCCGCGATGCCGGCAACCCATATGGGTGCCCAAGAGTGTCCCGGCTGCTCCACTTCTGATCCAGCTCTCTGCTAATACACCTGGGAAAGCAGCAGAGGCTGGCCCAAGTGCCAGGGCCCCTGCACCCACGTGGAGACCTGGAAGAAACTCCTGGCTCCTGGCTTTTGCCTGGCCCAGCTCTGGCTGTACGGCTATTTGGAGAAGTGAGCCAGTGCTACACCCACAGCTGTCCCATCTGCGTAGCAAAACTGCTGCCATGTTGGGACCCTCAGGCTGGAGGGGTGGGGTCAGTGCTCCACGGAGTGAAGCCCCAGGCGGTTCCCATGCAGTCAGCGGTCGTCATGGCCCCTGGCGGCTAGAAAGGCACGAAACTGCCAGCTTGGCTCAGAGAACTTTCCTTGCTGTTGCTTTTGTTTAATTTTAGCAGTGCTTTTTCATTATGCTATGTGCAGTCAAGTGGGGTACAGGTGGGACACCAGGATTCAATAAACTTTACCTCCGGGAACATATCCTTGTGGGCGCCGCTATTCATCCAGGCTGTGCACAATGCAGCCTGGGCATTGACCTCGAATGGCACTCTGGGAACATTGCTCGATCCCACGGAGCAGCTGGAGCTGCTTAGCTTTGATGAAGGAGATGGCACGGCAGAAGCCCACTTGGAGATGTTATTAGGAAATGTGCACGCCCAAAAAAGATTCCAAAAGAGAGCAAGAATTAGCAAAGATTCCCAAGAGAATTTTGCCAAAAGGATATGAACAATATCTAATTAGTGGGCGGTGGTGGACTCGTCCTCGGTGGGCCCCACAAGCGGAAAATATTTACCCCCTCTAGTTATTATTCAGGTAGCGAATTAGTGCGTGTGAGAGGAGGTTGAGATAAAATGATCAAGAAATTTATAAAAGAAAAATTGTCTTTAAGTTAAGAAATGAACTCTCTGTGACCTTTCATAAAAGTGCAAAAACGATTCTCACGGCATATGTAGATTGAAAAACCGAAACCACTATTGTCTCACACGTGAGTTAGAATGTCCTGCTGATTAATGATTGTAAGCGTCATTTCTTTGCCTGGAAGCCTGTATTTGCTTTGCCAAGTTCCGTGTAAAAGCGGAATAAAAGCTTATGCTTTACAGCAAATAAACGCAGCAACATACTCATACAATTTGGGTGTCTGTCTGTCATTCCCCCCGTCGATTCTTGCTCTCCTGGACACCTTCGCCCTCGTTCTCCCTCGGTCTGAGGCCTCTGATAGAGCCGGTCCGTGGCAAGCCAGCTGATAGAAGATCTCTCTCTCTCTCTCTCTCTCTCTCTCTCTCTCTCTCTCACTTTCTCGCTCGCTCTCTCCCTCTCTTGCTCTCTAACTCTGCCTTTCAAATAAATAAATAAATCTTTAAAAAAAATAGGCTTATAAACCCGCCTGTAAGGTTTTATTCCCTCTTGGCACATATGTTTAGAGCTATATGAAAGACCAGAAGGTTACATGCTGAAACCACACGTCTCAGCTGATTCTCATACAGTCCGTCTGGGATGGTGTCAGGGACTGAACCGTGCCCCCCCCCTTCATACCCCTGGATGCACTTGTATTTGGAGCCAGGACCCACAGGAAGCTGTGACAGCACAGCAGGACTCATGCAAGATGCTCAGACTCTGAAGTCTTAATGTTGAGGGTTGATGGATCAAGGTGGAGCCTTGATCCGACTGCAGCATCTGAGAAGCGGGTCTGGAAGGAGGTCTTCAGGTCACTTGAGGGCTTGCCTTGGAGGCTGGACCCTCCAAGAGGGTTGATCATTCAAGTTCAAGGTCTGTCCGGCTGCTCCCTCTCCTTTCTGGTTCACCGTGCAACTGGCCCTCCACACCTGCCATGACCAGTTTCCATCATCAGATGCAGGCCTATGGGGTCACCTGATCCTGAACCGTAACCTCCAAAGCTATAAACGGAAATAAAGCTTTTCCTTCCCAAGAAGTGCCTCTCGGGTATCTTAGCTACAGTAACAAAAATGGGGATTAACACTGTGACAAAGGTTAAACAAAGGAGGGGGTGCTAATCTCATAGGGGTGGTTCCCTTGTAGGAACAGCAAGAGACGTCAGGAGTGAGTATGCGTGTGCTGTGCACAGAGAGGCCCCGTGGGGACACGGCAAGAAGGCTGGAGAGAAGCGGTATGAGCGGCCAACTCTGGGGACCTTGATCTTGGGCCTCCCAACCCCCGGAACTGCAAATGGATTTCTGTGTTGAAGCTGCCCAGCCGGTGGTGGTTTGTTAATTACCATGGGCGGGGTTTGTGCTTCTGCGTTTCTAACGCAGCCCAGGTGCTGTTGTTAAACATAGCGGTGGGGCTCTCAGTGGTGCGACTCTGAGGGATATGAACTTTCCTCTCTTTGCTCACTGACCCTGAAGATATATTAGGCTGGAAACCGAGAGGCGCCATCCCTTACTGTGTGGGTTGTTCACTGAACGTGTCTAAGAGCGTTCAAAAGCAGCCTCTCCCTTCACCCAGACACGCTTGGAGGGAAGATGTGGGAGGCTGAGCCTTAGTAAGAATTCCTCCCCAGGAGGGGAACCCCGGGGAGCTCCCAGGGGGTGCTGCCTTATCCCTGCCACTGCATACGGGGTGCTCAGTAGAGACCCACTGGCCATGCTAGAGTTACAGAGGTGTGGGCTCCAGCTCCTTTTAGCTCCCAGCTTCCAAAGCTGTCTGAAATGCTCTCAAAAGGGCAGAGCAGGACCTCACCACGGTGCCTTTGGACTCTGTAGGGGCAGGTGCACAGCCTGGGGAGAAGACAGCGCCAGGCAGCCTATCTGCCTCACCCAGGGCTGCGGGGTGAGGACTGTGCACTTTGCTTGCCTGGGGCCTTGGAATTCCGCTCACAATCATTCCTGGGGAGCTCCAGCATCACCAAGCTTGTGACGCCCTTGGCTTGCAGGTGGAAGCTCCTGGGCTCTGGGCACCCTTGCAGCAGCCCTGTGCATCCGGCATCGTTACCATCCTCATGCGCATAAAGAAGCTGAGCCTCGATAGACTGTGTGGCTTGCTCAAGGTGCCACTTCTAAGACACGCGAGAGCCAAGAGTCCAATCTGCCCTCCCCACGGAGTCCTCCTGGGGTCTTTGTGTGAGCTGACAAAAGATGGCTCCCTCCAGCCGAGTGAGGATTGGATATCAGATGTCCCATCTGCTGGGCACGTTTGTGGAGGGCAAGACCTGTGCGTCTGATGACCCCAACTCTACACTGCACCAGGAGCCCCAGGTCCCGGCTCAAGCCTTGCCTTTAGCTAGCTGTGTGATCTAGGATGAATCATGTCTCCCTCACCGAGACATGGTGTGTGCTTGCTCCCTCCCTCCCCCCCTGCCTCCGTGAGCTCTCTCTTAATTAGATTAAATCACAACACCAGTTTGGCAACTGATTACACGTGACTTTGAGTAATTGCCTCTTTCCAGGCTGTGTCCCAGGAGATTGGAGGATCCCCTGATCTGAAACTCAAAATGCCTATAGGGTCAGGCAGGTATGCAAAATAAATAAGTAGGTGAGCATAAGACAAGCCCTGTGGCTTTAGGTGAGGACCATTTCTCTGAAGAGAGGCAAGCATAAAGAAATCACCAGCGACCCCCTGTGGCTACGGAAGTGACAACAAGGAGGGGTTGGTGCCCGATGGAGGGGCCCTGGCTCTGTGCGGGGAGCAGCCGTAACTGAAGCCCCAGAAGGTGCTAAGTGGCTGGACTCAGGCTGTTTCTTGGTATGCTCTGTCAGAAGCTGGAAATCTCCTTTTTATGTCAAAGTCTCTGATTTGTGAATATGGGAAACTTTATATTTTCTAAACTCACTGCAGTCCAAGAAAACACTTGCTTTCTACTTTTATCTCAAGTGCCCTCCTCCCCATCCCCCCATCATATCTTGGAAAAATCTTGGTACTCTTGAATTCCCTCTTTGTTGAGTCCCTAACATACACCTAGGGTTCACCAAGAGGCACCCTTGTTAGTTCTATTAGCTTCTTGGCAAAGCAAACAATTTAGTATTGCTTTTATTCGAGCACATAAAGCAAATATGCACTTTAAGATATAGGCAGTATTCGCTAAGCCCAGGACTGGTGCAAAAAAATTAATGTGTATTAAAAGAAAATGTCACTGAGTTGGAAATGAACAGTGGATTTGAAGCAAGTTAATAATGTGAGCTTGTTATTTGGAGAACTCAATGAGGATGACGTTTTGAAGTTAGCCTCGTTATTTTTAATCTGAGTGTTAATTCACTGGGCATTTTCTTTCATGCCCTTAATTGGTTTTAAATGGATTGTTTTTCAGCTCACTAAACGTGTGTTTAGCCTCATGTCCCTTAATATAATATGTCTTTATCAAGCGTGCCTCTACTATGGGCCAGGCAGGAAATGAGAATACAGTAGCTCTCTGTTGTAAAGAGACTCTGCTCAAATGTGGTTTTAAAAAGTCAGTCCTGGGGCCGAGTGGGAAAGGAGGGGGTAGGGAAGAGGCACAGCCTGGTAGGGTGCTGAAGAGGGAGTTCTGGAATATTCCCAACTACAGCATGACAGCCAGGCAGGGAGAGAGGTATAAGGATGGTTCACGAGAATCATTAAGAACCCTGTGCATGTCAGAATTGTTAGCAAAACAGAAGCCATTAATAGTGAGAATCATGGAATAGCTGTTTGTAGTACATTGGCTGTTGCAAGACCTAGCATCATGTAAGCACCCTGCGCTGAGCTGGACACCTTGCTAACTGCTTCAGTGGCTTTGTCTCAAGCACAGGCCCCCTCCCTTCATCACTGTGGAAACCAAAGACCTGGAGCCGGATCCCAACTCACAAGGATATGTCAAATGGCGCCCAGGCTCGTTTGTACCCAGCTGCGTGCCCTTGGGCGGCTGCGCTGTTCTGAAACACGGTCTGCCTTTGCAGGAAAAGCAGCCTGGGTAAGCAAGATGGATTGGTCATTTCATCTAAGACCTGTACCAGAGGAAGCCGCTGGAGGCCCACAGCTGGTTCCACCCCCTCCAGAAGAAACACATCTGTCGCTTTAATAAAAGTGACTGGGAAGCCACGACATGACAGTAATGACCTCTGTCTGATGGGTGTTTTAGCAGATCCTTAAAAGGCTGCCATGAATCCGCCTGCTCTGACAGACTGCAAAGGTGCGTGGGGGCTCCGGGATGGCAGGAGAGCAGTGCGTGAGCCCACAAGGCTTGGAATGCCAGGGGCAAAGCAAGGGGCACTTGCTGCAAACCTGTGTGAGAGGATGCCCGGGTAGCTGACTTTCCTGTAGACACCTGCTTAGCTACCACCACGAGTTCTTCTCATCTTGTTGCCAATAGTTCTTCATTATCTAAAAGAACGGTGGCATTTACGCAGGAACACTAGGCTACTTTTGAGGAAGAATAGTACTCGACACAGCTTTGGATATAATCTTCCGCTTTTCTTTCTTCTCTCACGCTAGCTGGTTGGCCCACGATCTATAAACAGGCACTACTTGTGGCTCGGAAGAAACACGTTCTAGAAGGTCTCAAAGACCAGACTTGGAAACCTGTCATGTCCTTGTTGTGCCTCGATATCCATCTCTGTACAGAGGACAGGCAGGGCACCTGCTTTTGCTGTAGAGAGGCTGGGAGGATGAAAATGAGAAAAGAGATGGCAAGGTCCCTCGCACAGTGCTTGAACCTAACGGGACTTAATACACCTGCTCTCTGTCTTCCCTTTCTTCTCTCCTTTTTTTTTTTTTTTAAAGATTGATTGATTGATTTGAAAATCAGAGTTAGAGAGGAGGGGGGAGACAGAGAGATCTCCCATCCACTGATTCACTCCCCAGATGGCCGCCAAAGCTGGGAGCTTCTACCAGGTCTCCCCTGGGGTGGCAGGGACCCAGGTACTTGGGCCATGTTTCACTGCTTTTCCCTGGCCATTAGCAGGGAGCTGGATCAGAAGTAGAGCAACAAGGACTCAAACTTTCATGGGAGACAAAGCTCGCTCTGAGGTGGAGTACATGGGCCTATTCTGTGGATAAAGCAGCAGCCTGGATCTTGCCAGAATGCCTCCTGGAAACCTTGCATGCATTCAGCTCCCACTCTGAGATGGCCTCTCTCAGTCCCTCGGCCTGGGTCGTACCTTGTGGAGGCGGCCGTGGCTGGGGTTGTCCCAGCTGAGGGCCCAGCTGGGCCTGCCCTGGGGATTTCGCTGGTTTGGTCGGTGGAGCCTGGAGCGGGCGGAGAGGAGAGAAGCCTGCTGATGACTCACGGCCACGTACAGGGGCGTGCACAAGTCTTAGGTGTGTGCCCCAGTGTATTCACAGGTGTGTGATCCCCACCAGAACCTGCCCAGTCAGAAGGCTGCCCTGTGGCTCCGTGCTCCACCCCCCACAAGCCCCTGGAGTGTAACCATTATCGGACACCTATCCTCATAGATTAGTGCATGTGGGGGAAGCTGGGGCCTGGCGGAGGGTCGCGTTGAGTCTTGCTGTCCCAGGCAGCTGGGGGTGCGAGACCACTCCTTGGAGAATGCTCTCCTGGCGGGGAGCATGGCGGGAAGAGCTCCGTGGGAGCTCGTGGGGTTGGTGGATGGAGAATGGACGACACAGTGGCCTCTCCTGACCGGTGCCTAGGGGCACCCGGAGGGCACGTGTGTACCCACGCTCACACACCCCGCTTAGCCCAGGACGTGGAGGGCCGGGAGGGGCAGCAGTCAGGAATCTCTGCCCATGAGATGTGTTTTCCCAGGGTGGTGGGGGAGGAGGCAGGGCCACCAAGCCTCCACGCTCATCCCTACTCCTGCCTGGGGGGCTGCGGGGGAAGCTCTTCCCATGCCCAGCCTTTGTCCACACCCTGGCCCCGGCTCTCGGAGGTGGTCTCCTCAAAGGGCATCCCCTTGGATTCTCTGCTCATCCCCAGAGAGCCTCGCGAGTCCCAAGGCTGCAGATCTTTGATCTCACCCAAGGTCTCAGGGGCGAGGGCACCGTGGCCCCTGGCGCCAGCAGGTGGTTCATTTTGGAGATGACAAGGTCAGCCATCAGCTGTCTGTCCTCTTCCACGTGCTCTCCGATCAGGGGCATGGAGCTGTCCATCACCTGTGGGAGACAGGCAGGGCTGAAGGACCCCAGGCTGGGAGAGCCTGGCCCTTGGGCAGCTCTCAGGGTGGGCTCAGGGCAGGAGGCGGAAGGGACCACTAGATGGCGATGTCCTCCATGCAAACCGCTCAGCCCGGCGCCTCCAGCTGGGACCGGGCCCCACGGAGTGGCCTGGCTCTCTTCAGTTCCCCTTCACCGGCTGCCTGGCTTCAGTTTGCAGACGCCGGGCTGCGCGGGGCTGCTGGGAGCCTTCGCCGACCTTTTCGATGTTTCTCTTTGGGGAGCCCGTGTCCGCCCCCTCCTTTCTCACCCCGGCCCCCTCCCAGGGCTGGGGCTGGCCTCTTCTCCTTTGGCCCAAGGTCAAGGCTTTCCACACAGCCGGAAATGGTGAAGTGGGGGCTCCATCAAGACCAAAGAGCGACACAGGGCTGGACGTGGCCCAGGGTTCAGAGGGAAGAGAGGGGGTAAAGGGCTGTTCTCCAGGCCCTGGCAGAACACAGGCCTGGGGCGAAACTTACTGCACACACAGGGTGCTGGGCCGATCCCCACCTGAGCAAAGTGCTTAGATGGGGAGGGGCCTGAGCGATCGTATTTGTTCATTCTGCTCTTTTTGCAGAGGGAGAAAGGCCCAGAAAGGAGAAGGGACCCTCCCGAGTCATGGAGGCCGACGGTCCAGGTGGGTCTCAAGGCATCAGGCCTTGGCAGCTCTGCAAAACCGTGGGATTTGTCACCCTCTGTCTCTACGGTAGCAATCAGCTACCTGCACTCTCTCATCGAGCCCCACCCAACCCGCCGTCTTGTCTCCCTTTTCCCAAGCTCTGGGCTCACCAGGCTCCCCCACCTTAGGCAGATCATCCCCCACCCCACCCCCCCCACCAACACCTTAGCTGGCTCACTCTTATCCATCAGGGAACACCTTACTAGCCCTTCCTACAGGAAGCCCTCCCTGACTGCACAAACTCTGACAACCTCGCACCTGTACTCCTGCTGGCCTCACTGGGGTTGCTGGGCTGGAGGACTCATTTCTGGAGCACCGTCAGCTCCTGTGTACTATCTCCATACAAGGCTGTGAGCTCCCTGCGGTCAGGGATGGGCCCTGTGTCCTGTGAACAGGTGCACCCTCCACAAACACCTGTTGCATGGAGGAAGCCCTGCTCCTAATGACAAGGAGGTTAATACAAGGCGCTGGATTTTATTGAGCACCTGCTACATGCCAGGCATGGTTCTAATCCCTCTTGCACAAATCTTGGAATAGCTCCTTGAGTCATATCCTTATAATGATGAGGAAACTGGGGTGGGGGTCAAAGAGATGGCAAGTTCAAGGACACATGGCTGGCCACCCATGGTCCTTCTGTCTCATAGGCCAATGCTCACAAACACTGGAACAGCTCCTTAGGGTAGGAGCTTGGAGGAGGAGACCAGGGGCCCTGCTGAGGTTCTGCTGGGGCCCGCATGTGACCCTGGGCGAGCCCTGTGCTCCGAAGGACTGTTTTTCTCTCAACTACAAAGTGAGGGCTCCGGGCAGCTGCCAGGACTCTTCCGATTGGGAGTTCTGGGGGGGGGGGGTGTCCCTGGGTCAAAAGCCCCCACAGGGGTTAGGAAGCTGAAGAGCAAGTTCAAGGATATGAATACTGATGCCAGCCGGGCCTGAGATTGAGCCCTTTGGGGACTGCGTGGGGATCCCAGTGCCCTGGGATGGTCCCCAGGTCAATACCGGATCTGTGCCCAGCAGGCACCATGTTCCGCCCCCTGCCTGCCAGCTCTCCCCCTGCCCCTGCCCACGCCTTTCCGTTCTGGTCCCTGTCTCCCACATTCCCTGGGTGGAAACAGCCGCCGCAGGAACCTGAGGTCAGAGAATTTTGGAATCCCCGTGGTGGACATGGCCAAAGGAAGTGGACACTCGGGTCTCCCCAGGGAAGCATTTTTCCAGAGAGCAGTGTCACTGCCCGGACGGGCTGGAAAGGGGGTGTTTAGGGTCCTCCCCTGTGTATTTCACCCTGAGGATCTGCATAAAACATTTCACACAAATTCCGTTCTCACCGCAGAGGTGGCCAAGGAGCCAGGAGTTCTGGATCTTTCCAGTCTGTTTTTTTTTTTTTTCTTCTTACTGAGGAAAAATACCTTTTATATTCCTGGTCACAAGCTCCCTGACCCCACCCCAAACCCCAAAGCAGAGGAAATAAGTCTGTAATGTTTTGGAAGAGAGGAAAAAAAAAAAAGAAGCCACTGAAAACTCATCTTCTTTTTTTTTTTTTTCTGGAACATTTCTGACAAGTTGTTTTCTTATTTTTTGAGGTATAAGTTCACTCCTTTCACTTTCTTTTTCTTTCTATTTTATTTTTCAACATTTATTTATTTTATTCGAAAGGCGAATGACAGAGACAGAGGAGGAGACAGACGGAGAATCTTCCATCTGCTGGTTCACTCCCCACATGGCTACACTGGCTGGAGCTGGGGCCAGGCCGAAGCTAGGAGCTTCCTCCAGGTCTCCCACGTGGGTGCAGGGGCCCAAGGACTTGGACCATCCTCTACTGCTTTCCCAGGCCATAGCAGGGAACGGGATTGGAAGTGGAGCAGCCGGGACTCCAAGCGGCGCCCACATGGGATGCCGGCACCAAAGGCAGCAGTTTAACCTGCTAAGTGACAGCGCCGGTCCCTACTTCATTTTTCTTACATGTGAGAGGCCTTTTGTGCCTGACCCTGTGAGTGCAGGCAGAGAGCCTGGGGCCCTGGGTGCACACGTCTTTCTTCCTCCGTGAGGGAGAGGGCAGAGGAGAAGCAGAGAGAAGTCGAATGCGAGAGAGTTGGGCTCTCCTGGGGGACAGTGCCCTCCGCTCTGAAATGGCAGCTCTGGCACACAGGGCCCCCGCTCTGATCACTGCCCAGTCCTGCTCACCAGCTTTGGGTCTGGCACTGGTGGCCCCGTTGTGAACAACTGAGTGAGTGCCAGTGTGTGCCAGAGCCACACCCATGCCTGGTGGCCCCCGAGGCAGTACAGGGACCTCCAGGCCAGGCTGGGGCCGGGAGCTGCCTTACCCCAGGCAGGAGGGATCCTCATCCCACCCCCAGCCTAGCTCCCAGGGTCTCCCTAGGGAAGCAAATGTGCGCACCCATAGTGGTGTGCTGGCTCCTCCCACGGCCCCTCTGCCAAGGGGCTTTGGGGGAGGGGTGGTTTAAGGACCAGTGGCAGCCAGAGAAGTGATTCCTGGCCCTGGGAGGAGAGCAGGACCACCAGGAGGGGCTAGTGAGGTGCAGGTCACCAACCAGGGGGTTTCACAGCCTTTCTGGGGCAGGCGGAGGGGCTGTATCTGACCCGGCATCCCTCCTTCACCCAAAGGCAGCTTGGGCTTGGCTGGGCTCCCACCCGCTGAGTCACCTGGTCCCGCTGCTCCATGGTCCCCCCCGCCCCCGGGGGAGCAGGGCAGACACGAGGGGTGGGAGGGCTGGCCAACTCCTGCGGTCACCCAGCCATGTGCTTCCCATTAGCCGCCCACACCCCGGGAGGCACAGCCACAGGGCTCCCCCTGGCCAGCTGGGCCTTGTGTCAGCCCTGCCCCTCGGCTGTGGTTGGGAAAGTGAGTGAGCTGGAAGGGACTGGGGGTGTCAGCGTGTGGGTGTGAGGGGCGGAGTGGAGCCATGAGACACGGGGGACTGCACATGGGGGAGGCGTGGACTACAGGTGGGAGATTCTGGCCCCTGTGCTAGCCCTGCTGTGCTCTTTCCTGATCGCCTGTCCTGCTCTGTTCCCCTGGGATCGGTCCACACCTGCCATGCCTTGTTTAATCACCCTTCTTCCTGCCACAGCTGTGTCCTCAGAGCCACGCCCCTGCCTACCCCAAGTCCACATTTGTTAAATGAACACAGGATGGAGTCTATGCGTGGTGAGCAGGAAGTGTGCCCACTTTCCTCACGTGGACACTGAGGACAGAGGCCCAGAGGGGGCAGGGTCTTGCTGACCCTTGGCCTGAGGCTCTCCCCCTACCCTTGGGAGTGGGGGGAAATTGCTCAAGGTCATGAACCAAAGAGCTCTGGAGGGTCCCTTCAGGGCTACAACCCAAGTGGGAGGAGCAGGTGCGAGAGGGTGGAGGGGGAGAGGCCCGGGCTGGCTGTGGCAGCTGGGAGGCGTGGCCACGCCGGAGGGCACGCTCACCTCGATGATGTAATCCCGGCCGTCCTTGCTGTGGACCGCCTTGACCGCACAGATGTCCAGGCCACCGAACATCTCTGAGCAGCTGTCCACCCACAGCCTGTACCTGCGGGCGGGGAGGGACAGACCGTGAGCCCGACAGAGGGGGCAGGTCAGAGGGAGGTGGTGAGAGACAGCGCTGCATGGGCATCCATGCCATGATGGAGGGAGGGAGGGAGACACACACACACGCACACGTACACGCACACGCACATGCACATGCACACACGCACACGCACACGCACACGCACACACACACCATGGAAAGGTCACCGAGGCCCAGTGGGAGACAGAGCCAGTGGAAGGGAGGCAAGGCCGCAGCTGGACAGAGCAGGAGAGGGAAAACAGGAGTCCGGGGAGCTCAGAGACACCCATCCCGGCCTGCCTGCGGGGACCCTGCACGCTCCACAGCGGTGGGGGGTTGCTCTTCCCCCATCTGTGGCCATCCAGGACACCCGGCCGCCCCTGGAGCCCTGTTCCCTTGGGAAAGCTGCTCGTAGGGCTCCAGAGATGGCTCCGGCCTCCCTCCCCGCCACAGAGCCCCCAGCCAGACCGCAGCCTCTGGGGACAAAGGGAGCATTCTCCCGAGGCTGCCTGCGCAGGGGCAGGGGCAGGGGCAGGCCGGGGAGCCTGGCCGGCGGCTCCCGCCTGGCCCCGGGGGCCTGGCCCTCTGGTCCGGCTGCTTTTGTTCCTTTTCCAGCCCCTCCATGGCTGCAAAGCCAGTTTGCTTTGCTGGGGACAGATCCCAACCCCGGCCTTTGCCCTTGCAACAAGGGGCTGCTTGTGTCTGAAGAAATCTCCCGGCTTGCACTTGGCCTCCCCCGTGGGCTGGGTGTGGGAGTCACAGGGGACTCTGTGTCAGTGTTCGTGCTCTATCCCGCTCCCCAGGGTCACCCAGGGCACGGCTGCTCTCACATCTATTTGTGTCTCTGAGCCGTGCAGCCTGGACTAAGGGGGAAGGGGATGGTGGCTGAAGTGCTCCTCCAGCCGGCTCCCTCCTCCTGTCCAGCAGGGTCTACTGAGGCCCAGAAAGGGGGCAGTGCCTTGCCCAGGTCACACAGCAAGGCCGGGGTAGGGCCAGGAGACCTGGCTCTCTGGGCTCCGTGTCCAGTTCTCTCACGGAACCATGGAGAGGAGCAGGTGAAATCCCAGACATCAAAGGAAGAGCCAGCATGAGCCAGCGTGAGCCAGGCGTTCTTCCTGCGTAGCTGACTCGCACTCTCGCCAGTCCCTCCTCGATTCCATCAGGAAAGCTTTCACCCATTCTACTGATGAGGAAACTGAGGCTCCGGGGAATTAATACGTGACCGCGTGGCTCGCAAGCGCAGATCCTGTCTGATTCTGGACTCCAAGCAAAATCCCCAGCTTGGAGCGAGGGCCTGGCTTCTTGCTGTGAATTCCTTCAGGAATCCGGTGGGCGCCTCTTCTTGCAACCTCAGTTTCCTTAGCCACAAAGTGGGAAGACCACGTCCGATTCTGGTCGCACATCCTTCATCAGAGAGCTGAACAAGCTCACACGTGCCAGCTCTGGGGGCTCCACCCTGTGTTGGACTCCTCTCTGATCTGTTAAAAGCTTCCCACGTGGCCGGCACCGCGGCTCGCTAGGCTAATCCTCTGCCTTGCGGCGCCGGCACACCAGGTGCTAGTCCCGGTCGGGGCACCAATCCTGTCCCGGTTGCCCCTCTTCCAGGCCAGCTCTCTGCTGTGGCCAGGGAGTGCAGTGGAGGATGGCCCAAGTGCTTGGGCCCTGCACCCCATGGGAGACCAGGAGAAGCACCTGGCTCCTGCCATCGGATCAGCGCGGTGCGCCGGCCGCAGCGCGCCTACCGCGGCGGCCATTGGAGGGTGAACCAACGGCAAAAGGAAGACCTTTCTCTCTGTCTCTCTCTCACTGTCCACTCTGCCTGTCAAAAAAAAAAAAAAAAAAAAAAAAAAAAGCTTCCATGTGATGCCGAGGAGCTGCTGTGGCTGGGAATGACCTTGGGCTCCCAAGCTCTAAGAGTCATTCGTGAGCTCTCTGGGGTGAGACACCCATCAGGGTTTGGTTCTTTTTTTTTTTTTTTTTTTGACAGGCAGAGTTAGACAGTGAGAGAGAAAGAGACAGAGAGAAAGGTCTTCCTTCCGTTGGTTCACCCCCAAATGGCCACCACGGCCAGCGCGCTGCACCGCTCCGAAGCCAGGAGCCAGGCGCTTCCTCCTGGTCTCCCATGCGGGTGCAGGGGCCCAAGCACTTGGGCCATCCTCCACGGCCTTCCCGGGCCACAGCAGAGAGCTGGACTGGAAGAGGAGCAACCGGGACAGAATCCGGCGCCCCAACCAGGACTAGAACCCGGGGTGCCGGCACCGCAGGCGGAGGATTAGCTTAGTGAGCTGCGGCGCTCCCCAGGGTTCTTTTCAATGGGAGTTGCAAGTCTGGACCCAGGTCCAGAGGTAATTTCTGCATTCAAAGGATGGGCATCGAAAGAGCCCAGCTGGCTGCACCCCTGGGGCAGGCACCCCCCGAGGTCAAGGGCAGAGCAGGGTGTGAGACGCAGGTGTTTCGACTCCTCTCCAGTGGGGTGGACCAGCGCTGACCAAGCCTGGGAGGCAGCCGCCCTGGTGAGCAGGTGGAGGGAGGTGGCCACGGCCTGTTTGTGGGTCCCTAAGAATTTTCCCCCTATGAGATGAGCTGGGGAGCTGTGTTGAGACCCTGGAGTACTGCCTGTGGCTGCAAAAGGGAAATCACGTGAACTCCAGGCCAGAGCCGAGCCTCACTTCCTGGGTGCCTGCTGGCTAAGCAGAGCCCCAGAGAGATGATGGCCTGCAGGGGGCGTCCCTGAGCAGCTTGGGAGGCCCTGGGGGAGGCTGGGCCCGCCTTCTAGAGAGGCCATGGAGAAGAGGACGCTGCGTGCCTGTTGCACGCCAGCCGGGGAGGGACTCGGCTGCCGCAGCAGACCACACCATTCAGCTGTGCCCGGAGATGAGCCCCAGCTGCGTGGGAGCAGTCAGCACGGGGTGGGGGTGGGACTCCCAGATTGCGGGGAGCAGGGTGCGTCTTGCTGCTGTGGGTCGTCCTGGATGAGGTGCTGCCAACTCGGTCCTTGCGGGGCCTCTCTCCCTCTTCCCCGCCACGGTTTCCCCGGGACCTGGCTCCCAGCTGGTGCCCATCAAACAATGGATGGTGCCTCTCGTCCCACCTCCTCCAGGAAGTCTTCTCTGACCTCATCCCTCCCACATCCGCACTGGGTGTCCCTCCTCTGTGCCCCCTTGGCCCCCCCGCGGGCACCAGGTGCTCACTGTCACTGTCATTATCTCCTTGCTTATCCGGGAGCTGGGGGGTGGTGGCTGCTCTTTGAGCCTGGCGGCATTGATTTTCCCGCCTGGTAAAGCCTTCTTCACACCCCTGGGTCTTTATCTCTCCTAGAGTCTCATTCGCATTATTCTTAGGGGCAGAGACCTGATGTCGGCCTAGCCAATCACAGCATTGCGGCCTTCTGGGCCACACTGATTGGTCCGGGGACGGTGATGTGACCCAAGCCAGGCCAATCAGTGAACAAGGCTTAGTTCCAGGCTTTGGTTTGAGATTCCCCGGGAAGAGTTATCTTTCTCCTGGCGCGGTGGCTGTGAGGCTGTGAGCCTGCAGCAGCGAGGCCTGCACAGGAGAAAGCCGGGCGAGGCGGGTGAGGGGGCGTCCCCAAGCCTTACCTGACGCTGGGCCTCTGGAGTGTTCAGCGACATGAGCCAGTAAACCCCCCTTCATGCTTAAACCAACTTGAAGCGCCACTGCTCAGAATTCTTAGCAGGTGGCATCGGATCCTTCCACCTTGGCCTTACTAGTGCTCAGCACAACATAGCATGCAGTTGGTGCTCAATAAGTGCTTACTGAACAGATTTCTGACCCCAAAGGGCATGCAGGAAAGAATGTGTGAGCGAGGCCGGGCTGATGGCACACGGCAGTGTGCAGGGGTGGGAACCTCTTTCTCTGCCCAGGGCCGTTTGCGTATTTATAACATCATCCACAGCCATATAAAATCATCAACAGAAAAGTTAGCCTGCTATAGAGCTATTGCATTTTGCGAGTCCTGCCTGTAGTTGCTTTGGCACGATCAGACCAAATGATTCTGCCAGTCTCAATGTGGCCCAGGGGCTGGACGTTCCGCACCCCTGGGGAAAAGACCCGAGGGGCCTTGAGCCCAAGTGCACCCGTGAGCCACGCGTGATTCACGGGAAATTGAGCCGTCCCTACTCACAGTGAGGGGGCACGAGGCCGAGAGTGGATGCCTCCTGCCTGTCGGAGCACAGGGGGCACTGGTGAGGGCGCCTGCCCCTCCCTGGAGCAGTGGGTGCGGGGCCAGCAACCCGCAAGGACTCGGATTCACGACACCCAGGCTCCAGTCTCAGCTCTGCCCTCGAGCTGCGCCGTGACCCTGACCTGTGACCCTCTCCGAACTCCCTTCTCCCATCTGGAAAGTGTGGGTTGTGTGGGCAGGAAAGGAGGTCGTGCCCAGGACAGGGCTCTGTGGGTGGAGAGGCAGTGGGCACTGGGCCAGGCAGCCTTCTTCCCTGGGGCTCCTCGCTGTAGCCCGGCCTCTTCCAGCACCTCCCTTGTCTCTTACCTCTCGGTCATGGCCACCTGCTCCAGCATGGCAGAGCCTGTATTGGCCTTCCAGTTCCCGGAGATGGAGGTTCTCCTGTAGCAGAACAAAGAACACACACTGAGGGCATTAGGCATACTGGCCACTGATCTGCTTTCCTTCTTTGCTTAGGCTGCTAGGAGACTCTGATGCAAATATCTGGCTCTTACTAGATATGGCACGTAACCTTAGGAACTCAGCTTGATTTTCTTGTTTTTATTTCCCTTCCTAATGGTTACCTTATTTTTTTATTGGATCTCAGATCTTGATTCCTAAGCCACCTTTGAAATCTAAAAATTTAATTTAAAAAGTGCCTACGCCATCAGATGAAATCCACCAAACCTTGTCCTCCTGATTTTGAGGCAAACTGGGGCAGTGTAGCCCTACCAATTCTGCAATTTTTTGAGGACCCCAAAATGTAGGAAAAATGATCTTTAGAGAGAAGGAATTACTCTTTTTTTTTTTTAAGATTTATTTATTTATTTGAAAGAGAGGTGATGGGGGGAGGGGAGGAGAGAGAGAGAAAAAAGGAGAGGAGAGAGACAGACAGACAGACAGACAGAGAATCTTCTATCCTTGATATAGTCCCTAAAAGGCCCAATGTCCAGGGTTGGGCCAGGCTGAAGCCAGGAGACTGGAACTCCACCCAGGTCTCCCACATGGGTGCAGGGTCCCAGGTACTTGGGCCATCTGCTGCTGCTTTCCCAGGCCATTAGCAGGGAGCTGGATCAGAAGTGGAGCAGCCGGGACTTGAACCGGTGCCCCAGCATGGGCAGCCAGCATCTGAAGCAGCAGCTTAATCCAGTGCCACAGCGCCAGCCCCTGGGGCCACTATGCCGCAGCAAAGAACAGGCAGACCAGCTGGGAGGCCGCCTGCCCCCTCCCCCTCCTCTGCTCCTTTGCCTCTTCTGCTCCAGCAACAAGGGACCTCGGCACCTGTGTGCCGCTGCCCAGGGCTCTCCCCCTTGGTCACAGCCCCCACCCCCTGACCTGCGCCCTTTCCTTTACCCCACGCAGGGCTTCGTCTCTCTCTTTGGCTCCCTAGGTCCTAGTCAGCCTGCAGCTTTCACCTGAAACGGGGCTTCCTGTCTAGCTCACCTGCCCAGCCAGAGCCGACCGCCCTGGCCCAAGCCCTACACCGGTGCTCAGCACCGCGCCTCTCCCTGCCTGCCCTGATGGCGCGGGAGCTGGGGGAAGAGGACGCGTCTGACTTTGTCCCGAGCATCCCTAGTGTCCTGGGCCTGGACGTGAGGCAGCCCCTGGACACACAGGCTGGAACGCAGACCGGGACAGAAGTATCCGCCTATGTCACACACTGTTTTAGTCTTTCCAAGAGGCTGTGAGGCGATGCCGTAGACAACAGCCGTCTATATCTCACAGTTCCGGGCATGGGAAATCCAAGGTGGAGGTGCCGGCAGCTTCCCCGTGGGGCGAGGACCTGCCTCCTGCGTTCTGGTTCGTAGCTGTGATGCTTCCATGAGAGGCCGCCAGTGGCTCCGCCTCCTAACCCCATCCCTTTGGGGATCTGAACTGCAATCTAGGAATTTGGGGGAGAGGGGGCGGACACAAACATTCACTTGAAGGTGCTTGACCTCACTTGAAGGGGCGGGAGGCGAGGGGCTGACCTAAGCAACTTTGGATCCGAGTGGAGACGGATGGCCGCACACAAGCACTGGACTGTAGCTGGTCAAGTTGCTTCCCGCAGGGCCAAGGGCTAAAGGTTTTGAAGCTGTCCCCGAAGGCTGGGATTGAACCAATACGTCAATGGCTGGTGCATCCTGGAGCCAAGGCCTCCTCTGCTACAGTGGGAGGTTGCAGATAGCAGCCGGGAGAGGGTAAAAGGAGCTACGAAGTATCAGATGCGCAAATTGGAGGCCTCCGCGTGATGCTATTTAGCTTCATGATGCTGTTGCGGCTGCACACGCAGAGAAATAACCAGGATGTGTGTGTCTACAGGGGTGAGGAGCACGCTTGATTTCCTTGCTGGGACGGCTAAGAGGACCCAGAACAATGACACCCCTGTCGCCACGAGCAGGAAGTGGGCCGGAGAGGAGGTTGAATGGTCAGGGCCAGGGGGGACATTCCACGCTGGGGTCTGACACGAAGCCCCTTCCTTGGATGGGGGCCAGTGCAGGGGCCAGGAAACCCCATGACAAATGACACATTGGAGCTGGCAGGCTGGAGGAGGCGCTGGCCAGAAAGGCTGCGGCAGTGAGGTCATCTTCCAGAAAAGAAACTGGGACAAGGTGTCGTCCGAGTCAAGTGGGAGCGGGGACAATGGAGAGAGGAGGGAAATGATATCATGGTGGGCAGTGAGGGCCACGGGCGTGCCCAGGGCAGAGGAGGGGAGCCTGTCAGCCTGCAGGGGGCGCCAGCTCTGGCCTGGGAGAGGGTGACTGACAAGACAGGGCAGCACCCTCCCCTGGGGAACGGGCCCCATCCCCGTCCTGGGGATATTTCCTTCTGGGTCACCTGCCCCTATCCCCTCCCACTGCTCAGGTGGGTAGCAAAACCCAGGGGTTGTCGCGAAGGCTATGATTACCCTCTGGCCCGTTTGCTGACCCTTGTCCTAGGAAATCCAGGTGGCACAAAACCAACCACGGGCCACACGGAAATGGCTGTGTGTGGCTGTGGTCAGCACACCTGTCTGCATAGAAACAGGTGGCAGCTGGATTTGCCTATGGCCTGGGGCTGGCCCGCCCTAGCCTAGGGTCCAAGCTAAGCCACACAGAAGCACACAGACAGACTTCCAACTGCCCAGGGCCAACCATGGCAGCTCTCAAACAAGCCTGCCTTGCACACAGTCAGTGCTCCATAAATGCTGGGCAAGCAGGTGGTGTTGGCTGCCTGAGGTCGCATCATTTCAATGCCAAGGCCGTCATTCCAGTGTGAGAGGCAGAAAGGCTTTGGAATCAGGTTTTTTAGGTGCTTAGGGGCCTTCAACAGTTTCGCGAAAAGGTACATTATGAGAAAAATGAATGCATGAATTTCAAGATTTTTTGTGCCAAAATATATGTGTATTTTAAGAGAAATTAATTAGCAGAGAGAGAGAGAGAGAGAGAGTTCTCATCTGGTCCTGCAGTGGCTGAGGCTGGGCCAGGTTGAAGCTGGGAACCAGGAACTCAGCCCAGGTCTCCCACACGGTGGCAGGGCCCCAAGTCCTTGGCCTGTCACCTGCTGCCTGCCCGCGTACACACTAGTTGGAAGCTAGAATCAGGAGCCAGAGCAGAGTGGGACTTGACCCAAGATCTTTCGCTGCGGGATGCAGGCATCCCAACCGGTGTCTTAACCAACGCCGGCCCCAAACTTGGCTTTTGGTCCCAGTGTCCACCAGCTCTGTGCAGTCCCCCTGGATAGCTCCAATCACGGCACTCTTCGGCTCAGCAGAGAACCCCAATCCATCCACGCAGCCTTCAACGCCCTTTCTCATTCGCACCCAGTTTCTTCAGCCTAGACTCTGACGACGTGGCATCCTGTGTGTCCTCCCAGTTCTCCCGGACAGGGCGCCCACTTTTCTTTCTTTCTCCGGGGGACCCTGCCCTTGTCTGTCTTCCCTGGGCCAGACTGAGACAGGTCAGCCCTCAGCTGCACTGGCTGGGGAAGGGTAAGAGCAGAGAACCACGGAGGACCACGAGGAGCCAGGGGAGGCTCCGCCCTCGGCCACACAGGCGCCTGTCGTCTCCGCCCCTCCCACCCGTCCCGCCAGCCCCACACGCAGGGACTCACATGTAGGCCTTGTAGTTGGCCCCGATTTTCTGGATGCGGATGTCGTACTTGGAGTCGATGAAGGCCTCGGTGGTGGCGTAGGTCTTGGCCATGGCCACCACGCTCGTGATGTCCTGGTAGTCGTGCTGGTTTTCCACTTTGATCTGTGTGGGAAGATGAGGAGGGGGTGAGTGTCAGCACTCCCCCTCCCCCCCGGCACTCGCCAGGCCCCTCCCTGCTGCTGGGAGTGCGGGCCCCATCGCTTGGGACAATGCCTGTGGGAAGACCACAGGAGGCCAATGACCTGATGCGTACCTGCCCGGGTGCAGACGGAGGAGGGGCCCAGCCCTCTTAGGGAGGCTGGGAGTCTTTGGAGAAGGGGGCGCTCTGGCCGGGGCTGGGGGGATGAACACACCTTGCAGGCCGACCTCTGGGGCGCAGGAGTGCCATACTCAGGTCAGGGCTCAAGGACCCGCAGGTGTCAGGGAGAGGGCCCATGGTTCCACCTGGCTAAGGTGCGAGGTGGGAGCAGCTGGGAGGGGGCGGTGAGAAGTGGGATCATGGAGGGTCCCGATGCTTCTGGGAAGGAGCTGGAATTTTAGCCTGAAGACTTTAGGAAGCCACAGAAAGAATTGCAACAAGAAAGTGGCTTCCTTTCACGTTTTCGAAAAATCATGCGACCAGTTGCATAGAGGATATGGGACACAGAGACAGCAGGGTGTGTGTAGTTTGTGGGACATTGCGTGTGTGATACGTTGGCATGTGGTCGGTGCATGGTGCGTGTCCCTGTGTGTGTGTGTGGTGGGGTGTGGTGTGTAGGATGTGGGATGTGCCTGCGTGGTGTTCGCTGTGTGTTGTGTGTTGTATGTGGGGTGGAGTTCGTGGCGCTTGTGTGTGTGTGCAGTGTATGAGTGTGTGTGTGTGTGTGCATGGACAGGCGAGCTTGCTAGGCCAAAGGCCTAGGGGGAGAAACTCACACTGTTTACTGGGCTGAGGCCAGGAACATGGGGTGGTGTCCTGGGGTCAGGGAGAGGGCCCAGGAGAGCTTCCAAGGCCAAGTGCAGGGGACGAGGCCAAGCTCTGTGATACTGATCTCAGGACAGAACAAGGCGGCCTCCCGGCGGCTGCGGACAGCTGGCCGGCGGCCCCTCCCCGTTGGCCGTGGGGGCCCTGCCTGGTCGGGGGGGGGTCCCTTTCCCATGCACCCTCGCCCCGGCAGCAGGGGAATGCTGAGGCCAGAGCAGACGCTGGCAGAGCCCAGACTCCCCTTGGCGGGGGAAGGGGGGGTAGGGAGGTTCATCCTCAAGATTCCACCCTCTCCACCCTCTTCTCACACCCTCCCTCCTAGCCCATTCCTGCCCACGTCCATCCGTCCCACAAGAAGGCGCACTCGCATGGTCACCAGCTTTGCAGCCTGCAAGGTGCCCTCCCCGCCCCTCTGTGGCACCCAGAGCAGAACGGAGAGGCACATGGGCCGGGCCTTATTGTGTTCATTTCACAGATGGCAAAACTGAGCTTCCTGGCCGGGGCCCGGGGCATCAAGCAGCTAGGCACAGAGCTGGGAGCAACGCTCTGGACTCCAAGGGCATGGCTTCACTTTGAACCGTCTCCTGGTCTCGGCGGGGGCAAGCCTGCTGTGTGACTGTCACAGATGGAGCGACTGCGGAGGCAGGCCGGGCACAGCCTCTCTCTCCCGGCCCTGTGATGGCTCCGAGGCCCGCCCTGCAGAGAAGGTGAGGCCACTGGGCAGGAGTTCCCTGTCCCACGCCCCTGCCCCCGAGCTCGCAGACATCCTACTGCTGGCTCCCAGCTGTATTGCACCTGCTCAGCCTCCTCCCTTGGTGCCAGGTCTCTACGGCTCTGGCTGCTGGCTGTCCACACCTTCCCTAGTAATGGGGCCCTAGGTTTTAGCTGGGCACCCTTACAGGTAGGCATGGCCGCCTCTCCAAGTGCTGGCCAGGGAAGGCTGGGTAGATGTGAACATGAACCTGGATATGATATGACATGATATGACCTGAACCTGGATATGAGATGAACATATGACACAAACATGGCTGGGACATGAACATATGGCATGAACATGGATGTATGAATATGAACATAGATATGACATGAACAATTGCTAGGTGGAGTCCTGAAGATGAAAGGCATCTTTCTTTTTCCCTTTTCCTTCTTTGCTCTGGCTGGGATGTGGATAAGATGGTTTGAGCAGGAGCAGCCATCATGGGCCATGGGATGGGAGGCACCTGGTGAGAATGGTTGGGTAGGAACATGGCCTGGGTCCCCAACACCGTAACACCCCTCTGAGCTCTTGATTGTGTATGCTCAGCCTCTTACAGGATGGAGAAATATTCCTTAATCATTTTTATGCCACCGTCATTTTGGTGTTCGTTAAAGCAGCCCAACTCTAATTCAGCTGTGGATTTCAGTCACTTGCTAGTTACTGAGCCTCTGTTCCACACGGTTCAGGACCCACCGTTCTCAGAAATGTTGCTTCCCTGGTGCTCAGCTGCTGTCCCCATCTCTATGTCCTCACATCTCATCCCCTGAACTCGGTCTGCTCAGATTTCACTCCTCGCCGTTCCACAGGAAGGGACTGGCAAAGGTCCCCTTTGACCCCCTCGCACCCGCTTGCTGACCAATCCCACAAAGTTCCTTGGCCCTCGTCCTGCCTTGGCCCTGTGTAGCACCCCAAGGGAGCGAGCTTTTTTGGAAGTCGGTGTCCACACTGTCATTCCCTCCCAGGTCTCCTCCTGTCTTCCCAGCAACTCCTTCACAGCCGACCTCGCCTCCTCTTCCTCTTACATTCTTTTGAGTGCCCTGGGGGGCACGAGGAGCGAGTCAGAGTTACCGGAATGAAAGGTGGGGGTGGGAGCTTGCACGATAGCTTGTCTCATCCCCAGGTCTGTCCCCCACTGGTGGCCCTGGGAAGGAGCAGGACTTCTACGTCTTGGTTCCTAGCTAGCACAGCACATGCACCATGGGCTGCCCTGGAGGTGTCTGCTGTCCACAGCATCCAGGTCCCTCTTCATCCTCAGGCATAAAAACCCTGATAGGGGCTGGTGCTGTGGCACAGCGGGTAAAGCTGCCGCCTGGTCTGCAGTGCCGGCATCCCATATGGGCGCCCGTTCGAGTCCTGGATGCTGCACTTCCAATCCAGCTCTCTGCTATGGCCTGGGAAAGCAGTGGAGGATGGCCCAAGTCCTTGGGTCCCTGCAAACGCATGGGAGACTGGAAGAAGCTCCTGGCTCCTGGCTTTGGATCGGTGCAGCTCGGGCCGTTGCAGCCAATTGGGGAGTGAACCAGGGGATGGAAGACCTCTCTCTCTCTCTACCTCTCTCTCTCTCTCTCTCTGCCTCTCCTCTCCTCTCTCTGTGTAACTCTGACTTTCAAATAAATGAATAGATAATTTTTAAAGGAACCCCCTGATAAACAGTTCACTTCCCCATCTCTCTGGCACCTCTGTGTGGCCACATGACCATTCTTTGGCCAATGGGATGTGAGCAGGAAATGTACTTGAGCGTCCAGGCTAGGAGAGGGATTCCTCCTTCCCCTCCCCCCCCAGGCTGGATTGTGGAGCATCTTTGACCTTGAGGACAACACCCTAGGCCTCAGGGATGGATGATCAGCGAGCTGGGAGGAGCCTGGGTCCCAGAAACCAAGGCGGCCTCGGACCAGCCTTAGGCCGCTGTTGCCTGGACCGTAGGTGGCAGCCGAAGTCCCAGCTGGTTTAAGCAGTCCCAAGTACAGGTTACGGCAGCCGGACTGTCTCCCAGGTGGTACACAAGCCCAGCAATGCACCATGCGTTCTTTCCCAGGGTGGACAGAAGAAAGCCAAGAGACAAGAGGTAGATCTGGTGGTCCAATTAGTCAGTGGTCAGCCCAGCCTCCCTCAGGAACCTGAGAGGTCTGGGGTAAGGGCTCCCTCTTCCCCGCCAAGGAGAGACTCAACTCTCTCTTTCGCAGGCTGTGTCAAAGTCTCCTAGGAGCCCTGGCCAAACGCTCCTGGTAACTTCCTGTTCTTTTCCTTACAGAGGGGCTCCCAAGCTGCCCCCTGGATCCAGCTGCACCTGTCTCCCGACTACACTGTGTGCTTCCTGGAGACAATGACTCTCACTCCCCACAGCGCACCCTGAGCACTGCAGCTGCTAAGGGGTGTTTGCTGGGTGGGGAGTGGAGCAGGAGTGAAGACAGGGGAGCTCAGACAGAGGCAGAGAAAATGGCTCTCAGGGTGCACGCCTTATACGGCGAGCTTCCCCGAGGTGCTTGCGCTGGGTGCGCCCTCTCGGAGGGTTCCGGCCTCCAGCACAAGTCCTTGCGGATTCGATGAGGTTTGGGACACTGGAGAAGTGGGGGGTGCAGGCGGTCTGGAGGTGGAGGGGTGCTGGGAGGGTCGGCGGGCCCAAGAGGGCAGGTGGGGTAAGAGGGCGTTGAGGACAGCAGCTGGGGGAACGGCCGCCGGCCTGGGCAGGGCGACTTGGCGCTGTGCTTTATTTGTTGGCTGGACACCCCTCGAAGGGTTCAGAGAGACAAGCTGAAAACAGGAAGCCCCAGATGAGCTGCGATCCGAGATTGCCCGTTTGCTGCCCCGAGGAGCTGCGAGGGGGCTCCCGAGGGACACGCCCACCCTCTCTGCTCGCCTCGTCCTCCTCCCTCCCTCCTCCGCCTTCCCTTCTCCCCGTCAGGGCCCCTGCTGCCCTCCTGGCCTCCTTCCTTCCATGTCCTCCGCTGCTTCCCGAGCCCTCCTCACTGTCGCCTCCTCCTCTGCTCTCAGCTTCTCCTCCCCGGGTCCCCGTGCAGTTTCTCCTGCTCCGCTCCTCCCCTCTCCTGCTTTCTGGATCACTCTAACATCCTCGGGGGCTTTGTGTGCACACATGTGTGTGCATGTGTGTGCGCACGTGTGTGCTCTGTCCTGGGTGCGAATGAGTGAATGAAGGGTGGGAACAGAGGGGCAGAGACACTGGAAGGAGTGGTTGGGACGCAGTGTCGTGTTCTGAGTGGGATTCCGATCCCCAGTTCCAGCCTGGAATTCTCTGTTTGCTTGAACAGCTCCGATCTGGGGAGCTCAGGGAGGGGCAAGGCAGTGCAGGTGGGTTATGACCTCACGGCTCACAGGCAACGGTGAAAGTGAAACCAGGCCAGCACAGAGACCCACGGGCTCAGTTATACTTTGCAGGGCTGAGTCGCTTCATTTTGCTTTCTATCTTCCAGAAAGCTGTTTCTGCATTTCCTTGTGTAATTACACAGCCACACCTGCTTGAGGCGGAAGTCAGAGGTACAACATCAAGCTGTGCGTCTCCCGTGCCTCCACCATTTCTCCCCTCTGCAGGTAACCTTTGGTTTTGGCTTAACCCCTTCAATGCATTTTGAAGGCAAATATGTATCTTCCCTGTTAGAAAGTCTTGAGGTTAGCACAGCATGCTCACTATTCTGCACGCTCCTGTTCTCACTGCACAGCCGGCCACGGACCAGTCCAGGGAAGGACACGGATGTCCGCCTCCATCTTTTCCTGATGGAAAACCAATCCGTTATGTGCCGTACAACCACAGAGATAGCCGGTCCCTTGCCGACCAGTGTGTGGACCGCGGTCAATGCACCATCCCATGGTACCACGTCCCACTGTCTCTTGATGCCAAATGTCCTTTATGGGCAGAGGGCCCACCCAACATCCATCCACCTCTGCCCACCCATCGCTCCTGGCCGCCCATCCCCTTCTGCAGAAACTCTGTCCTCTCCAGGTCCTGCAAGGCTTCTGATGGAAGTGGCAAACCCCGAGAGTACAGAATGTGGCCCTCATGTCTAGAGAGTTTCCTCTTACAAACTGTGCCCCCCGCAGAGGGCCTTCTGTGCACCCATGTGTTGGCTTCTGTTTCTTGACAATGAATTTTTAGAAGCAGACTTGCTGTTGCCCAACTTTTACTTGAGTATCCTGTTGTACGTGTTGTGTCTTGGAAATTTACCATACGTCCTTTCTAGAGCAAGTAGTGCAAAATACTCCTCTTGGGTCCCCAATAGGTGGCCCAGTGTCTGGCATCTCGCAAAAGCTCAATAATTATAGAATGTGTAAGTTAATGAATGAATGAATGCAATCATTGTCCAATCCTCAGACGGATGGCCATTTGGCCAAATCATTTGTGTATCCTATAAATATGTAAATAGCATCTAATGTATTCCAGAACCTCTATAATGATCTGGATAACCCTTACACTAACCTGCAGACCTCAGAAGACATGGAATTGGGATGATCATACAGGACACAGATTTGTAGCCGGACGAACAACCAAGTACAAAGAAGTGTTTATTGGTCTTTCAGTGTCAGCAAATAATCTCAATTATTCAACTACAGAGAATTAAGTTTTATTGAACGCTTCATAGATGCTAGGTGCTATGCTATAATAATGACGCTTATTATAATTTTATTTAAACATCATCATAATACTGTAAGATACTTGTTGCTATCACCAATAACTGACCAGGAAACTGAAGCTCAGAGAAGTAATCTAAGTAAGGCCAAGCAGCTTTAGGAATTAGGACTAGCAAGGGCCCACCAAAGTCGTGAGTGACACGGAGCTGAGAGGCCTGGTTACGGGTTGAGGCTGGGAGATGGAAGGGTGGGGGAGAGCAAGAGAGCTGGCTGTTGGCAGGGTGAACGTAAAGCCCTCCCCCGGGACATGTGGATCCCTAGGGTCTTGTGTACAATATGACCTGGAGGTATTCACCAAGGACAAGCACCACATGGGGCTTATGAACGCCAGCTTGGAGTTCAGCTGCATTAATAGAAGCAAGATAATTAATAGACTCGAGGCTCCACTTGGATACCAATCATACATCTCTTACCCCCTGTTGCATCTCCAGCCTCCAGCACCAGTGTCTGGAAGAAAGCTGGGTGTAATGGACACTCAGGACGTATCTATAAATTCCATACTCCGGTGTGTTTATCCAATCAGCAAACCAATGTATTGCATGCTTGTTCCTCCTAGAGGTGCTTAAACAATAGCAAAGTCCTTGAAGAGCTCATTCTAGCGGAATGGCAGGGAGAAGGACACAGACGATGGTGTGGGGCAGTGGAGGAGGTGCTCTGGAGAGGGGAAGGCGGGAGGGGAAGGCTGAGAAGGAGGGGCAGAGTCACAGGTGGTTACTGGGGAAGACCGTTCTGAGACGGATGAAGTGAGGATGTGAGTGTGCAGGCAAGGAACGGCAAGTGCAAAGGCCCCGAGGCAGGAACACCCCGTGTATTCTGGGTAGAGGTGGGGGATGGGCTTATCTGATCCAGGCTGGTGAAACTACCTATAGAGCACATTGATGTTGACTAATTCTGGCACCACACTGTTTAGGAGATTGCCAAATGGGGGCATTTCAAGAGAGTAAAGGGTCTGAAACCTGCTCATATTAGGCTTGGGTTAAAAAGAGTGATTTACATATCCTGCCTAATCAATTATTGGCACATGGTAAATGGTCCATAAATATTTGTTCAACCGGGGCGGTGGTGGGGAGGAAATTCAGTAGCAACAGTATGTCTTGTGGAAAATATCCAAAAGATTTTTTTAAATTGCTAAGAAATATTTAGCATATTATATGAGTAATAATAATGGTATAGCTATCTAAAAACCGTTAAATGATAGTAATACTGTCAATTTTATTAGGAGCCAAATTTTTAAGTATAAGGCAAAAGAGATGCAATTTTAAAATCCAAGAAATTAAGGAGAAATTCTATAATCTGAGATTGTCCACCTATAGTGATTATAGACCCAGACTCCAGAAATAAGCTTTGGATCTACACCAGGGGTATCACACAGAGCTCTGTAAAATATAATCTGAGATTGTAATTCAAAATGTCAGTCTGACTTTATGCTGTATTTTCCTCTTTAATACATGTATTTTCTTCTGTGTTCACTGAAAAGGTCTAGAAAGAACAACCAACAATATAGTAATGAACATATTTAACACTCAGACCGTAGTCTCTAGAAACCATTTTCTTGGTGGTTTTAATGAGGGCTCTTTGGGGGGATGGTAGATTGTAGGTTTGGGGCAGGAAATACACATGATCATCTTAGACCATCTTATCATGCTAGAAAGAGTGGGTATCATGTCAGAAAGACACATGTGAATCAACTTGAAAGGACTCCATTTAGTCAAAGGTGGGATCATTTGAGTATTAGATAAAATAAATGACTTTGATGGATTGAAATATATCAAATTGTTCATAATTTTTAACAAGCCACTGGTTGCCATTGGAGGATGCTAAGACCCAGTCTCACTATTCTAAAATGGTCAATAAAGAGATGAAGAAGTGTCCTTTTATGATGAATTCCACCCAATAAATGCAGGAGTACGAGAATGAGAACATTCTCCTTCCACAGCCCCCGAGGCAGTGATGGATCAGAGCAGTGCTCAAGGTCACGATGACCTGGGAATGGGGGTTGGGAAATCATGATGTGTGGATCATACAGGCAACACGGCATTCACAGACCAGTCCTGACATCCCCAACGAGAGACCACCAGACCCCCCTTGTGCCTCCAGACTCACAAGGGAAATGCACACCTCAACCCAGGAAGTGTTCTTGCCAAAACCCAGGACCTGAGTCGGATCCGATCTCCATGTCTAACCCCTGGGTGATGGGAAAGGCAGGCAAAAGAGGCGCAACCTGTAGCGGCCATCAGTCAAGTTCAGAGTGAGGAAAGTTCTACTGAAAAGTGGTGTCCTGCTCAACAGAGAGATGACAGGAAAACAAGAAACAGAGAAAAAGGAACTGCTATAGATCAAAAGAGATTTAGGTCCTAGGATCGTGTGAATAGTAAGGCTGAGTTTGGGTATGATGAGAACAAATCAATTAACAGGGGCTTTGAACACTGAATCGATGGTGGGTGATATTAAAGAATTAGGAAGATTTTGGAGAGATTTTAAGTGCAATAATGGTGTTTGGCTCTGCTAAAGAAAAAAAGGAAGCTTTTAGGTGTTAGAAATGTACTCTGAAACATTCATGGGAGAAATGATATCTGGGACTTGCTTTAAAATAATCTGTGACCCATGGATACAGAAAGTTAGGGAGCAGCTGCCGAGGACTGAGAAGAGGGAAGGAGCAGAGGGTGTTAATGGCCGGGGGCGTGACGGAAGCATCCGGGTTCCGCCTTGTGAACAAACCCCACTGAATTGTATTCTTTAGAAGTGAGCATTGTTTGAGAGTCAGAGCTGACTTTTCAGAAATGAGAAAAGTATCCAGCAATGTTTGAGAGCAAGTGTGGAGGTGTATGTAAAACAAAATTGGCCATCAGTGGACAATGGTGGACTTTGAGTGACTGGTCCATGGAGTTCCAGTTTACCATGCTCTCTTCTTTTGCAAGTGTTTGAAAATTTCCATAATAAAAGGTTAAAACCAAGCAGGAAGGCAGAAGTCATAAGGGTGAGGGCAGCATTGTACTGGGAATGAGATGAAAGTGCACACGGTAACGTGTGGCTGTGGCTGGGACTCCTTTTTTGGCGTGACTACCCAAGACAAGGAAATGGTCAGTAACACCATTCCGTCTCCCTGGGGAGGACAAGGAGCCATAAATCTAAGAGATTTACAACCATTCGTACAATGAAACAGTCTAACAATCCCCTGCGCCGCTCCTGGAGAGGACACTGTGACATGTGACAGACGGCAGCTCCCACAATGCTCTCTGATGATCGAGTGTTTCTTAGAATATCCCCAGGTGCAGGCTCAGGTGCTGGTCTGCTCGGGCTACCGTGATGAGATACCACAGACCATGGGGCTTCGACAACAGGCACTTACTTATTTCTGACATCTTGAGGCTGGGCAGTCTGAGAGCAGGGTTCTGCTGGGGGCCCCTTCCTGGCTTGCAGAGGGCTGTGTCTGGCCCCTTCCTGGCTTGCAGAGGGCTGTGTGTTACTGATGTCCTCACGCGGTGGAGAGAGTGTGTCTCTGGCATCTCTGCCTGCAAGGCCACTGATCCCATCCTAAGGGGCCCACTCCTGTGACCTCATCTGTCCTAATTCTCTCCCACAGGTCCCATCTCCAAATGCCATCGCATGGGGGTGAGGGCTTTAACTTGTGAACTCCAAGGGGACAGAGCTCAGCCAAGAGCATCTCACTCAGGTCAGCCACGAGCATGGCTCTAAGGAAGCACCTGGAGGTGGCCAACGACATGCACTCTGGTGATACCTGGATCTGTTTTCTGTAAACTATGGTTCTTGCATAAAATGGTCAAAGCTATGAACAGGAAATGTCTCTCTTACTCGAACTTCATGCCTCCTGCTGCTAAGATTCCTTCGTGCCCTCTGGAAATACCCCATGAACGTCACAATGTGAGGGGATGTGCAATGGATCTCACCCACAGAGGAGAATGTTGAGGTGTGAATTTCTCTGGAGAGAGTTGCACCAGCCTACTCTCCCCTCCTGACCCCTCTTCTAGGCGCTTCCACGAGACGCAGCAGAACCAAGAGAGCAATTTCAAAAATTTCACAGAAAAAGGAACGAACAGATATGTTCATTTAGGTGCAAAGAACTTTTGAAATCCATGCAGTATTTTCATAATATACGTTTTCTATGAACCTTTCGAGGATCCCTCTGTACATGGATTTGAAAACTTTTGCACCAAAATAAACATAGATTTTAATTCCATTTTCTCCTTGAACTTTTGGAAGTGGCCCCGTGTATATTCTGAGCAGTGAGATGGGGCTCAGCGGACGGGTGCCGACCACTTCCCGGGGCCTCTGAGGATGAGCTTCCGGGCGCTGGGATGGACCTGCATGTGGGTCTATTCAAGCTCAGAGTGCAAAACTTCCTGTGGACACAAGTGGGCTGCGTGGGAGCAAGGCCAGCTTCGAACCCCTTAAAATCTTACATCTGGGGGAGCTGCAGCTGATGGAGAGACAGCGCCACCTCCCTCGGGTGGTCCAGGCACTGTCGTTCTCATCGGAGCCATGCAACCATGTCCCTGTGAAATTCCTCTTGCCCAGGCCATGTGTCCAGCTGATTTCCCGTGAGCACCTCTGCAGGTGAGCCAAGCCCTCAGTGCTTTTAAAGACCCCCAGGCTGAAGTTCAGCCCAGGCTGAAAATTACGACTTTGATCATCTCTGCTGCCTTCCGCCACGCTGGTCCTGCGTCACTGCCTTTGCACTCTGGGACGATTTCCCCCAAGCTGTCTATGGCCAGGGGACCTCTCTGTGGAGGCTTTTCCAGCTGCTCTCTGCCTGCTCTGGGCAATCTCTGCTGGGTTACACTGATTTAATATTATCGTTTTGCTTAGCACCTGAGCCCATCTGAAATGACTTGTCTGTTACTATGTTTACTGCCTTTCTCTTCCACTAACACGGAAGCCCATGGCACTGGGAACCTCCTCCTGTGTCTTGCTAGGGAGGTAATGTAACAGGGTGTTTAAGAATGCAAGTTCAAATTCCAGCCCCATTACTGATTTGTTGTGTGACCCTGGGGACGTTAGCTAACTTCTCTTGTTGAGCATGAAGTGAGATGTCACAGGCAAGCGGTTTGGAGGAGCGCTTGACTCATTACACGCATCCAGTAAATGTCACAACCATTATGCTTCTCCCCCTTCCTCCCCGTAACACCCAACATAAGGCTTGACACACAGTAGGTGCTCAGTAAGTATTTGCGGATAGGGTGAATGAAGGAAGTGCTTCGAGAAGAGAGCCTGGGCAGAGGGGAGAAAGAGATGTCAGGGCCCTGAGATTGAAACAGAGAGACTCACAGTCTAAACAGAAAGCCGAGCCTCGAAGTCTTCTTACTGGAAACGGAGGGTTCTTTGAGATCCACGCCTGAGGAAGTGGCAACTCCATCTCCCCTTGGAAGGGCACTCAGGGCAGGGGGCCAAGATCCTTCCCAGAAAATGGTTTGGAATCCGCCCCAACCCAGAAACACATGAGCACCTCAAGTTCACTTGCGCTGCTTCAATCGCCTAGAAAACATTGAACGCCAAGCATGAGCAGCTGCTCCCCCAGCCAAGTCCACGTCCACCACATCTCCCTCTGTCAAGGTCCCCGTTGGAGCCCGCTCCTTCCTGGGGCGATGGCTGAGGCCCATTTGTTTTTCTAAAACGAAGATAACTGCATGAGGTCACATACTGAACCCGGTTATTGACAAATCAGCGAAAAGTCAGGAGGATGTCTACCAAAAATAATAGTAGGCTCAGCCTGTTGCTCCATGGTCTTTCTGGCAGTCAGTGGCTGCCAGGGCCAGCCAGGAAGCCAGGCCTCTCCTAGTCTGAGATAATAAACCCAGAACCCTGGCACAGCTGTGGTTGCTTGTTTTCTATTTTTCTAGCAGGAAGGCATGCGTCCAGCTCATTCCAAAGTGGTATCAGCTCATCAAGAAACTAGTTAAATGGGGTGAAAATGGGCGGGCTCCATGGCTGGGTCACCACCCAGTAAATTCTTAACCAGGCTTGTAGGCCTAGACTTGCCAGGCGGGATTAGCAGAGGTCTGATACGACTGCCAGGCCGTGCTCATGGAGTTTAGCTCAGACCCTGAGCTTGGCTTCAGTGACTGAGCAGCGGCACACGGGGGTCACCAGCACCCAACACAGAGTTTTCTCAAACTTCCTTGGTTCCTGGCATCCATTCCAGGGACCTTTTTTTTTTTTTTTTTTTTTTTTGCCCACTGCCTTCCTAGGCCAAAAGAAATACCAAACAGTTTAACCTATTAAGTAGTTAGTGCTGAATAGCTTAGTGTTTATGTCCTAAAAACTTAGTAACTGGTTAGAAGAAAGCATACACTATTTGGATTTCACTCCTAAACAGCAACCATTGTTTACTCCTGGGATGGGAGTATTTGTTGGGCACTGCACGAATTCCCAAACCCTAGGATCAGACTGGATGCTATCACCCTCATTTCCTGTTCCTTGTTGATTTTCACATGACACTTGCTTTTTAGCATGACCACTGTCAACATCCCAGCCTCACTAAATTACGACACCATTGAAAGGAACATGTCATCTAGACCAGAAACGCTCAACTCCTCTGGCTAGTAATGAGAGTGGCCGAGAATTGCTGTTTCCCTTGGACATGCAAAACATACCGCGTTGGCCCTGGGAGTCCCTGGTCCCCTGGGGCATCTCGGTGCGGTCTGGGAACTGTGAACCTCATGGTATTACTTTTGGGGTTTTCCCCGAGCAGTAAGTAGCGGAAGAATCTTCTGGAAGAGATTGCCCTCTCTTCATGAACAGCATGGGTCTGGAAAACCCCGGGGAGGAAGACCCAGTGAGCCAAGAGACACTGGAAACCAGTCACCTTTCAGGGAAACCGAGGGAGGGTGTATGCTCTATGCAGGATCGATGCCTTGGGAGCATGGAGTTAGTGTCAGAGTGGGGTAGTTAGCCAGGTGCACTAGTTGGCAAAGGTGGGTTAGTTAGCAAGCCGCATTAATTAGCAAGGTGGGTTAGTTGGCAAGTATAATCTCACTGTTTAGAATCGTCCCTACAGAAGTCTGAAAAGAAAATATTCTTTGAGGGTTGGACTAAGAAAGAGAGTCAAGGCACCCTTCCTTCCGGTTCTCAAGGAGCTCACAGGCCACAGAGGGGCTGATGCCCACACGGACGAGTCAGGAGAGGCTCATCAGTACAGAGCTGGAGGCCAGCGCAGGCTGCCACAGGCGTGTGGCCCACGGAGTCGCCCTGACTTTCTCTGTGCTGACGATGGAGCTGAAACTGTAAACTCACCACTCACAGTGGGCGCTGGCTTTAGAGATGTCAGTTTTCACATTTGTTCTTGCAGAGGGTCCTTACCTGTTCTGTGTGGAGTGCTCACACCGGGCCAGGAGCGGTACGGCATACCTTGCATGTATTATCTCATTTAATCTTCAAAAACAGACACCCCCACCCCCACCCAGGGCTTTGGGCCATGATGTACCCAGACACAAACCCTGACTCTGTCAGCAACCATAAACCTAGAAACAACCTATCAGGCGACTGTGTTTAGGCAGTGGAAATCGGCAAGGCAGGGCTGCTGTCCCCCCGAGGAGGGAAGTTCAGGCCAGGAACCCACGTTGGCCCAGCCCCTTTCCAGCCTCGGCCCCTGCTGCTCCGCCCTCGCCCTCACCCATGACCCTGACCCTGACACTGATTGGCAGTCCCCTGGCACTTCCTGCAGCAAGTGCCCGGGCTCTTTCCTACTTTGGGCTTTTGCATGCGCTGTTCTCTGTGTCTGGAAGATTCTTCCCTCCTGTCCAGCGCATGGCTCAGTCTCACTCTTGCTGTCTTTGCTCTAACACCTCCACCTCAGAAGTTTTCTCTAAGATCTCATTTTTCTCTCTTTTAGCAACCTATTCTCTTCCTGCCTGGGAGCGGGGAGAGCTTGTAATTGGATATTTATTTGCTTGCTTGTAAATTGTCTCTCTCTCCCACTAAACCATGACTTCTTCTTTTTTTTTTAAAGAATCACTTATTTACTTGGAAGGCAGAGAGAGAGAGAGAGAGAGAGAGAGAGAGAGAGAGAGAGAAGCCATCTGCATATCTTCCATCTGCTGGTGCATTCCCCAAATGGTCACAACCATAAGGGCTGGTCCAGGCTGAAGCCAAGAACCTAGAACTCCCATGTGAGTGGCAGGGGTCCAGGTACTTTTCTGCTGCTGTCTCGGGTGCGTTAGCAGGGAACTGGATCAGAAGTGGAGCCGCCAGGCCTTGGACCAGCATTCTGATATGGGATGCCAGCGTCACAAGTGGCAGCTTCGCCCGCTGTGCCACAGTGCTGGCCCCAAGACCATGGCTTCCATACTCGGGGCTAAACACAGCATGTAGAACAAAGCCCATGCTCACTAAGTAGCCATTGAATGAAGGAAGGAATGGCTGACTAGATCAGCCCCTCCCTTTCCTGGGGGAGGTGTGGAATGGGAATTAGGAGGAAAGTTGGGAGGGGGATCCTTCCCCCCTTTCCAAACCTTGTAGGGTAGAGTAGAGAAGGATGGAGACGGACCTGGGATTGGAAGCCAGCTTACATCCGCTCAGTACGCTTCTGGTTACCTCGACAGGGAGAAGTTTTTGTCCAGATTTCTCAGCTGAGGTTCAGATAGGAGAACTTGTCCAGGGTCACCCAGCTGGGTAAGTGGGGGAGTATGGGGACTTGAACCCAGGTCTGGTGAACTCTGAACATTGCGATTTGCCCTTGACAGCGTGCTGGTCTGGAGGCAGAGGATTGAGGCAACTTTCCTCTTTGCCCATTCTTTCCTCCTTTGCCTGCATTTGGTTCTTTTGCCAGCCTGGCTGACAGACGGACAAGAGCTGGCAGAGCTCAGTGTCTGAGAGTGCCAGGCGGCAGGTGCCCGGTCTCTTCCTGGAAGGACCCAGGAGGGCAAGCTCTACCAGCCAGACGCCATGGCCAGGGTGTCCCCCAGCTGGACTCATGGCCATGATGACTCAACTCAAGGGTCCCTTGGCCAAGGCAGCCAATGCCAAGGGACCCCACAAAGCTGGGGCTCAGGGCTGACTCACAGGGCAGGCTGCCCAGCACCTGAATCACCATCTCTGGCTGGAGAGAAGAGGCAGGGGAGCCAGGGTGGGGCACTGGGCTGGGACCATGTGACTCAGCCTGTGAATCAATAATAGTAATGACAGTGATGACGACGATAATAAGAGCAGTGATGGATGATGACAGCTACCTTGAACGAGTGCTTTTTACGTGCCAGGTGCCGTTCTATGAGCTGACATGAATTCATTTAGTCTTCATAACAACCCGGTGAGGTAAGTTCTATTATTTTCCCATTTAATACAGGAAAATATTGTGGCTCAGCAAGCTTATGTAATTGGCTGCAGAACTCCCAGCTGGCACACAGAAGCACCGAGATTCCATGGGGATCTGTCTGACTCTCCCGGCCAGCCGTGCATCAGACAAAATGTTTATTGAGCCCATACTACAAGCCAGGCACTGTTGTACCTCTGGGCTGGAGAGGCAGACAGACTGTGCAATGGTGGGGTTGGGCGGGAAGATAGTAGACGAATAAATACAAGGTGTGTCAAGTGGAGACGAGTGCTATGGGGAAAATAAGTTAGGCTCAGGAGAGTGGGAGTTATGGGGGTCAGGGTGGGGCTGCTGTTCCATACAGAGCTTATCGGAGTCATCCCTACTACAGGGGCATTGAGCAGTCACAGATCACGGACTCCAGGCGCAGGGCAGCAAGTACCAAGAGCCAAGCTTGGAGATTGTTGGGTGCAGTTGGAGAGCAGTGTGGATGCCATGGGGTGGTCCAAGGACTCAGAGGTGGGATACAGGTCAGATCGGTGAGGGCAGGTCATGGAGGACCTCAGAGCCATTGCAAGGCCTATCAAATGACCCGGTAGCCACGGAGGGCTTTGGGCAGGGGAATGACATGGTCCGACTTACAGTTAAAAAGGATCGGGTTTGCCGGGAGGCGGCTACAGCCAGGGCTGAAAAGCAGGGAGATTAGTTAGAAGGGGAGTTCGATGTTGTAGGTGAGAGACTGCAGTGGCTCGGACGAGGGTGGTAGATTCTAGAAGGACTTGGAGGTCAAGTGGAGAGGGCTTGCTGACAGGTAGGCTGTGAGGTGTGAGAGCGAGGCAAGAATGAGGGAGACAGCGATCTGAGTTGGGCACCTGGAAGGCTGAGTCCCCTTCCCCCTCCTTGCCTCTTCCCCGAATGGGCAAGGGCAAATTGTGGGGCCACCCCCGTGCTCGGTTCCACCCACCATCACGTGTCCTAGTGGACCAGCCCAATCAGCCAGAGGAGAATCTTCCTTCAGGTCTTTTCTGTCCCCAGAGGATATACACAGGACCCATGCAGCACAGACGCAGGACAAGGGAACAGCTCTAGAACGGAACCGACTCTGAGGCCAGAGAGCAGGCTGGAAAGACTTCCCCGAGACCTGAGCTGCAGGCCTTCGTGGTGTTTGAGCCAGCTCGAGGTGGAATTTTCCATTATTTCCACCAAATAATTTTTTTTTTTTTTTGACAGGCAGAGTGGACAGTGAGAGAGAGAGACAGAGAGAAAGGTCTTCCTTTGCCGTTGGTTCACCTTCCAATGGCCGCCGTGGCCAACACACTGCGGCCGGCGCACAGCGCCTAACCGAAGGCAGGAGCCAGGTGCTTATCCTGGTCTCCCATGGGGTGCAGGGCCGAAGGACCTGGGCCATCCTCCACTGCCTTCCTGGGCCACAGCAGAGAGCTGGCCTGGAAGAGGGGCAACCGGGACAGAATCGGCGCCCGACCAGGACTAGAACCCAGCATGCCGGCGCCGCAAGCGGAGGATTAGCCTAGTGAGCCATGGCGCCGGCAACCACCAAATAATCTTAATTCAGGGTCAGTGCATTTATTGGCTAATTGCTGCCCATGCTGGCTCTACTGGCCCACAGCTTAAGTCCGCAGGGAAGGTATCCTTGCATGGCCTGGCTGACCGGCTGGAAAAGCGCATGGTGGGCGTGAAGTCTACACTTCTGAAGTCTGTACTGAGGCAGGACTAGATGTCCTTGACTGCTTGTTCCAGCCAGGGGTCCAATGAGTCCACTATACGACAAAGAGAACTTCCAGTTCTGACGAAGAGACAGCCCCTGGTCGCCAATTCTGAAAGGCATCGACTCGATGGCTCCTCCTAGGAGACCTCCCCCAAGGGTACCAAGCAGCGCTAGTCCTGGTGATTTTAGAAAAGTTGCTGAAACTTCCGCAGGCAGACCTGCCCCCCGCTCCCTGCGCGATGCCCTTGCTTTGTCAGGCTGCAGACGAGCAGCAGACTCCTCCAAGACTCCTCCAAGGGTTGCCTCATCTTGGCTTCACAGAGTCTTGGGTAAATGTCCCCTTTGAGGTAGAAGAACCCAGCCTTCAGACAAGGAATGGCTGGCGGTGACAGCCCAGGGTCTCCCTAGCGCTCCCTTTCTGCCCGGTCTTTCTCAAACAGTGCCCTGACCCTGAACTTGACCGGTTCTGCCTCCTGTCTGCCCTTCTTCACCAAGCAGCCCCAGCCGACTCCGCTCCCTGACTAACGGGAGGAGGAAGAGAGCACCAGAGCCCCCAGGCAGTGCTCCGGCTCCTCCGTAATGAAAACAGACCAAGCCGAGCAAACAAAACCCCGTGCTCGCCTGAGCCTGGCTTGTTGTTTCAGCCCCAACGTGGACATTTCACTGCTGCGGCTACGTCTGCGGGCAGGCCGCCTGCGGTCCCTTCTTCCCCTCGCTACAGGAGCAACCTGAACTTCCATGGGAAGGACACGTGACCCACCCAAATGAGGAGGAGAAGTCGGAGGCTCAGACTCCAGTTCCTGCAGGGCAGGGAGCTCCTTTGGTGGCCCTGGGCGAGTAACTTTCCATCCTTGAACTTGAGAATTCAGGTGGTCAGCAGCTCGTGAACCGTGTCTCACCAGATTCCAGAGTAGGTTCCTCCACCTCTTTCTGTTCCGGCTCCCTCCACTGTCGGATGGTTTTTAACACACATCTTACAGGCACTCTGGGTATGAGGATTAAGTACATTAACTCGCGTGGAGCCCCCAGGGCAGTCCCTGGCATCTAGTATGTGCACAGTGAATTTTTCATGATTCCTATCAGACTGGAGCAGGGAACTGAGGCGTACGAACTGAAAGGGAACAGGTCGATGGCAGGCAGGGCCCCCGAATTCAGCGCAGTCCCAGGGTGGGCAGAAGTGAGTGTGGGGCTCAGGTTCAGGAGCGTCTTCAGGTCAGGCTGGATCTGCTGTTGACGAGGCTGACCCGCATGTAGGGCATTCAGGGGAGTTGGAAACAGAAAGGGTATAGAGGCAGAGACGCACACAGTGGTCTGGGTGTATGGGGATCAGAGAGTGGTTGGGTGTGGCTGGAACATGGCGTGTGAGGTGGTGTGCGCTGAGCGAGGGCCCTGGGGAGTCGGCGGATCAGGGTGCATCTTGTAGATTTCATCCATGCACAACAGGGAGCCAGTGTCAGGTCCTCAGCAGAGGAGTGACGTCACAGTCCTGGGTTTCAGGACCTCCACGTCATCACCCACAGTGGAAAGTGGCTGGCAGCATGTAGATGGGATGCTGAGGGATGATTTAGGCTAGAGTGTTGGCGGTTAGAGCGGGAGTGGTGCGGCGCTGACCTGAGACCGTGGGGACAGGGGTCAGGAAAGGCAGGACGTGTCTGAGGTAGAAGCAGCAGGTTGCCATAGGAGTGGATGTGAGCACCCAAAGAGGAGCTCAACAAGAGGACCACCTGCTGAATGTCAGCCTTCTTAGTGCCATTAATCTATTAACCAATGGATGAATGCTGACAGCCAGCTGTCACCAGGAGTCCTTTGCACTGGGAGTCCTGCCTGTTACGGAGGAGGAAACTGAGGCACAGAGGGGCTGGGGGACGTCTTGCAGGTCACAGAGCCGCTGAGTGTAGGAGAAGGCAGTCTGGCCTCTGAGTTCCCAGCCATGGACGCAGAGCTGCCTCTGTAGCAATGGCCAGCTTTACTGAGTGTTTCCCATCTGTCCTGAGCAGCTTGGCCAAGGTCACTCAGGCAGCAAAAGGCAGAGCTGTGGTTCACACTCCAGCACCAAAGATCCTGGACTGCCTTCCTTATCATCCTACTGAATTGCTTCGGGCACCACCGCGAGGCGGGTGAGACCAGGGCAGTGGATGGGGTTGTGACAAGGCACTACCATCCCCCTGACTACAGTGAGAGCCCCACGTGTAGTTATCGATTTCCTGGTAGCTACATTCAACAAGTAGAAAGAAACAGGTGAAGTTCATTTCAGCAGTACATTGTATTTAACCTAATAGGTATAAAGTGTTATCACTGCCATGTGTAACTTACAGAAGAGTTAGGAATGAGATAGTTTATGGTCTCCACTTTGCAGCTCTAGTCTTTGGGATGGGGTGTGCATTTTACACGTCAGCCCCTCCTGGTTGAGCCACAGGTCAAGTGCTCAGTCGGCACAAGCTGTGGCCAGGGGCTGCTGCCTGGGACGGTGCAGGTGTGAGGACCCCGTGCACAGTGAGGGCGCGGTTGGAACTGCAGGGACCGTGACATTCAAGGGAGGCCAAGAACGCCTTGGTGGAGAAGCAGAAGAAAAGGCCGGGGAGATGGTGTCTCAGGACATGGAGACCCAGGAGACCAAGCCAAACCAAGGCCTGCAGACTCCACCAAGTCTGTCTCCTCGGGTCCTGAAGGATTTGGGCCAGCTCAAGCTCTGGGGAGAGGTGGGAGCTGATTTAGGGAGGGGGAGAGCGGGTGGGGAGAGCAGCCATCGGCTTTTCTGCAAGAACCTTGACCGCTATCAAAGGGAGTGACAGGCTGTCATCTGCAGGAACGCTGAGCGAGGACACCGGGGGAAGCAGTCCGGCTCAACCAGAGGAGAGCACTGCACGTCCCCCCTCGGGGAGGAGAGCTGCAGAAGCGGATTTCCCGGGAGCTGAGGCTGGGACAGTGGTCAGCGGCGGCCGGCAAGGGGAGAGGGCAGGGGCAGTAGAGGGAGCTTGGGGAACAGGTACCAAGCGCGCATCCAGCTACACAGGGCTGAGCTACAGAGTTCTACAGCGCTACAGCTCACCGCAACTGAGCAGAGGAGCGTGAAGCTTCCGAACGCAGAGAAATGATGGATGTTTAAGGCGAGGGAGGGGCGGATCCCCTTGGAAGGACCACTGCCCAGTGCACGCCTGTCTCCAACGATCGCCCTGCACCCCACGGTGGACTATTATCTGGCAGCAATTAAAAGTTCATCAAGAAACTGGCTGACAAAGCAGGGAAGGAGAGGAGGGCGGGCTGGGCAAAGACTCCTTCATTCCTATAAAATCCGAGATGGCACCGTTGAGAGGCATGGGAACAGGAGAAAAGACGCCACCGAGATGGAGAAGGGGCTAAGAGGGAAGGTGTGGGTGAGGAAGACCTGCTCCAAGACAGAGCACGGGTCTCTTCTTTTGGGGTGACAACCTGGGTATGGAGAAGGGGACACCTCCACAGAACTTACTTACAGGGACAATTTTCCACGACCTCTCCATTGATCTGAATGTAGAAGGGAGAACAAAGTGTCGTGTATCAGGCCTCAATAGAAGAAACCTGGGGCACACTGAGGTTTAGCGTCTTATGTGTGGCACTGGCCTGGTTACTCCAGATGCAGGGGAGAGAAGGTGGCTGCCCTGGACAGCAGGACTGATCTTGAAGTTATGGAGGTGGGGGTTATGTCTCCCTCTCCCCAGGTAGGCTGATAAGGCTCAGAGATGGCATACAACTGGCCTGAGGGCACACAGCCAGGCCGTGGGTGGATTGTTTGGGCCCAGAGCCCACTGCTTTGTCTTTTCCATACTCCCAGGCGGGTGAAGGCCCAGGAAGTGGAGCTCTGGTGAACTTGTGAACCTGGGTTCCTGGCCTCCCCGCTTCCTCTCTCACCACCCTTGGTCTGGGCCAGAGCCATGGCCTTTCACATCATGGGGATGTGGTGGGGCGGGGGTGGGGAAGCTTGCTGAGGGTGCCCAGGGCTGGCGGGAAGACACGGTCAGTGCTGGATTAAGTCCTCTGCAGGATCAAGGCTCTCATGGGAGACAAGGCTGGGAGACCTGCCCGGGGCTGTCACACCTGTGCCCCTTGGCTTCCTTTCCCTTTGCTCTGGTCTTTTTCCTTCCTCAACCCTCAAAGCCCTAAAACCCATCACCTCCCCCAGGAAGCCTCTCTGATTTAATCTAGTTCGTAGGAGTTTCTCCTTCCCCTGTCCACTCCCCCAGGGCTCTAGACTCCTTGGGGTGCTCAGTATTCATTTGATTCTTAGCTTGTGTGCGTTCATCCAGTCTACAGATGTTGAGTCCGGTCCTCCACGAGGCACTGGGGAGCAGTAATCAGTGACAGGCACGAAGGCATATTCCATGGAGGAGACGGGAACTAAACAGGAGCTGGATAGTGTCTTAGTCCATTCACGCTGCTGTGAAAATGCCATAGACTGGGGAGCTTGTAAATAAACAATAGAACTTTGGGGGGGACCTGGGCTCCAGCGCACTCTACGTTCTTCTCATGCAAGTCACAAAGTTGTGAGAGAAGTCAAGTGTGATTTTGTAGGCAGCGTAATGAAAGCACAGGTTATGGGCTCAGGATCAGAACCTGGCTTAGACATTTATAAATGCCATGACCTGGGATCAACACTGTGGCACAGTAGGTTAATCCTCCACCTGCAGCGCCAGTTCTAGTCCCGGCTGCTCCTCTTCCAGTCCAGCTCTCTGCTATGGCCTGGGAAAGCAGTGGAGGATGGCCCAAGTGCTTGGGCCCCTGCACCCACGTGGGAGACCGGAAAGAAGCTCCTGGCTCCCGGCACAGCTCTGGCCATTGTGGGCATCTGGGGAGTGAACCAACAGAAGGAAGACCTCTCTCTCTCTCTCTCTCTCTCTCACTGTCTGTAACTCTATTTCTCAAATAAATAAATACAATCTTAAAAAATATGCCATGACCTGAAATGCATTCTAAAATCTTTCAAAACTTAATTTCTTTGAGTGTAAAATGCCAATAAGCTGTCCAAAGGCATACCTATACACACAGGGTTGGGAAGTTTAGAAATTGTGTCTCAAGGTATCTATCAGGCCGGCGCCGTGGCTCACTAGGCTAATCCTCTGCCTGCGGCACCAGCATTCCGGGTTCTAGTCCTGGTTGGGGCACCGGTTCTGTCCTGGTTGCTCCTCTTCCAGTCCAGCTCTCTGCTGTGGCCCTGGGAGGCAGTGGAGGATGGCCCAAGTGCTTGGGCCCTGCACCCTCATGGGAGACCAGGAGGAGGCACCTGGCTCCTGGCTTCGGATCGGTGCAGCACGCCAGCCATAGCGGCCATTTGGGGAGTGAACCAACGGAAGGAAGACCTTTCTCTCTGTTTCTCTCTCTCACTGTCTAACTCTGCCTGTCAAAAAATATATATATATCTGTCTACAATGCTCTAAAAAGTTCATGGCTACATGGAATTACAAGGTACATTTATTCTGGTTCAAAGAAAACTGGAAATCATGTTTGAGGGGGTCTTTAAAAAGTTGATGGAAATTGTGCATTTTGAAAAATGCTTGATTCCCAAACTTGGTTTTGCACCAAGTGCATTTTCCGTGAACTTTTTAAACAAAACAGTTATTTATTTGAAAGTTGGAGTTACAGAGATGAGGGACAGAGAGAGACAGAGCAACCAGCCACTGGTTCACTCCCCAGATGGGTCCAATGGTCGGAGCTGGGCCAGGCCGAAGCCAGGAGCCTGGAATTCCATCTGGGTCTCCTACGCGGGTAGCAGGGAGCTGAAAACTCGGGCCATCTTCCGTTGCTTTCCCAGGCACATTAGCAGGAGCTGATCGGAAGTGGAGCAACTGGGACACGAACTGGCACCCATCTGGGATGCAGGCTGTTGCAGGCAGCAGCCTTACCCGCTATGCCACCACGCCAGCCCCAGCAAGAAGTTTTTGAAGTGTCCTCGTGTCTATGTATTTATCCGACCTATCATGTCCCTGTTTCTCCTAAGTGGCAGGTGGGGGCCGTCACAGCTCACAACAAGCGCTCAGAAAAGAAGAATTTGCATAAAAGATTTTTTAAAATACAGAATACCCTACAAATGACTTTGAGCATGGGTGTGGGAATCAGGCTTAAAGCTACTTCCAAGCTGTGCCAACCTGTGTTAATGTCTCTAGACCTCAGTTTTCTCATCTATAAAATGGGGGTTGATAACAGTTTGTGCCTGATAGAGTTATTATGAAGCTTTAGTGAAATAAACCAGGTCAAATGATGGAACAGTGCCCAGCACACAGCAGTGACTGTTACCTGCTTGTCATTAGTTATCACATCTTCATCAATAGAGTTCTAAAGCTTTGGTGAAGTCCAGCATACACAGACTGCATTAAATCTCATTGCCTAGATCTTCCTAGCCATGGTGCCTATAGCTCCTGGGTATGGAGGTCTCTCTTCCCGGCCTCTGTAAAGGGTATTTGGTTTGGGTGATGCTGGAGGGATGCTGGGCTGGACCCTATCCTGTTCATGTGCAATTGCTGTGGTTGAATACACACGGTATGGAATGAGCCCCCTCTGCCTCCACACTCGGCCTTTTAGGGAGGATTCGAAACCTGCTGACTTTCCTGAGCGATTGGGGAGGTGTTTGTCTACAGCCGGGAGACAGACGGGGAGGAGGAGGCTGGCATGGGGTCCTGCCAGGAGGTGGTCCGACTCCTCGTCCGTCTGGCTCCCTTGTGGACGACTGGGATACGAAAGGCCATTGTAAATATTTTGCAAAAACAATAAAGAGATTTTTGTGTGTGGGTTGGGATGTGACTCACTTCGCCTGAGTGAAAGGGGTGAGAGCATTGTGCTGAGGTTTGGAAAAATTGCAGGTTTTTTTTCCTCCTAATTAAAAAATGGAATCTTAATGAGTGAAGCTGTGCAGTTGCTCTCCCAGGTAGCTCTGCTGTGCAGCAGGGAAAGAGGTTGGAGTGGAGTGGAGTGGAGGCTCAGGACGGGAGGGCAGGGGGCAGAGAACTTGGCTCTTGGAGTGCTGCCTATGATACATACATTCATAGAAGGAGCAACTTGGAGGTTTTGAGGGGACATCTGGTCAACCCTCTCATTTTTCACCTGGGGAGCCGGTACATGGAGAGGGCTGGGTGACTGGTGCCGGGTTACTCCTGAGCCAAGGGCCACTTCTGCTTCCAGTCGACTTGGTGGTGTTGACTTCTCCTTGCTAGGGACCCAGTGACTCACCCACCGTGCACAGCACTGGAGGTCCACAGGATGACATAGGGGGCACACGAATGACCATTTAAAATGTTAACAGATGTTCATTTCAACACGTGTTAGGAAAATGATGCAACCCTATAAAACTCATCATCTGTGGTGATACCATTTGAAATGCATGCAAGAGAGGAGGTGTGTGTGTGTGTGTGTGTGTATGTGTTATTTTAAAAAAAGTTGTATAGGGCCAGCATGTCATGTAGTGGGTAAAGCCATTGCCTGCAACCCTGGCATCCCATATGGCCACTGATCTGAGTCCTGGCTGCTCCACTTCTGATCCAACTCCTTGCTAATGGCCTGGGAAAGCATCAGAATTCAGCCCACACTGGAGACCCAGCTGTTGCGGACATTTGGGAAGTGAACCAGTGGATGGAAGGTTCTCTCTCTCTCTCTCTCTCTCTCTCTCTCTCAGGTGACCTGTAGCATGTTCTAAATCATGACTACAGCTCATGCCATATTTTGGGCACATGGTGCTGCAGGGGTAGCCTGGGAGGCTCTTCTGGCTTTTCCTAGAATTCGGGATTTTCAAGTCTGAGTAGGAACAGACTTCCTGGAGTATCCTTTCCCTGCCCGTCCTACTTTCTGTGTCTCTATTTCTCTCCTCCTTTATCTTTGTTTTCTTCCTGCTGATTCTCAATGCCCAGAATCACAAGTGGGCAGCAGGAGTGGCTGGCTCTGGGTGCGTCTGTGAGGGCAGACCCTACCCCCACGCATGCATCCTGGGAGCCAGGGGGCAAAGCCTTGGTCCTTTTCCCATCCTGTCTCTAGGAAGCCTCAAGCTCACTCCATCAGTTTTCTTACTGGAACTGCATAACCTGTGAAGCAGCTCAGCCTAGAATATTCATGGGTTACCAGGGAGGACTACGGAAGCCACGACTCCTAGCCTATGCCAGTGGTACCTTCACAGCCCTTCACGACCTGTCCCCAAGCCAAAATTTAAGAAGCAGAATTAAAGGAGCTGGGAGTGCAGCCTGAGTATGTGTGGGTTCCATGCTGGGGTGAAAATAAAAGGGATGGAAGCTCTTCTCCTCCGGTCTCCCTGGAGCGGAGACCTCGGGGACTGAGACACTCACATCTGCAGAGAGCCTTCCAGAGACAGAGCCTCCATGAAGGCAGGGACCCTGCTTTGTCCCCTGCTGCACTCCCCCTGCCTAGACCACTGCCTGGCCCAGAGCAGGGGCAGGGCTAGTCCGACAGTGTGTATCCCAGGCTTCGTGTGTTGGAAGCAATCCTCAAAATCCTACAGCGATGGTGTTTGGAGGTAAGACTTCTGGGAGGTGATTGGGTCATGGGGGTTCTGCCCTCATAAATGGGTTAATCCACTAATGGATTAATGAATTATCAGGGCACAGTGTGCCCTCTGCCATGTTGTCATGGGTGAGACAGAGAAGGCTCTGAGGGAGGAAGCCATAGGATGCGTCTCCAGGGCATGATCCGAGGTGTGCCAAGTGCAGGTGGGTTTGGGAGGACCTGGCTTGGGGAGATGTCACCATTCCTGTCCCTGGCCTCACACCGTGGCCATTTCTGACCACAAACCAGCCCTGGACTTCAGTGACTCCAGCTCATGGGCTTCCACCCCTGTGTTCCCCACCTCTCTATAACGGCTCCACCCAAAGGTCTCAGGACCTTGGGGCGCCACCGTGGGTGTTGGTTTTTGGTGATGACATTCCAGGGGGCTCCACCCAGAAGCACCAAGCACGTGGGAAGGCTGGAAGCACGGTGCCCTGATGCTGGCTTGTGACTGCTGTGTAGAAATTCCGTGAGTCACTTATTAGCCACTATGAGCTTGAGGTTGTCTGGGGTGGGAGCATTTCCACCCCGGGGTGGGTGAACACTGTGGATTAGGGCTTTTCTCCATGTTCACAGTCAGTGTGCTGGCACATCTTTGTCTGGAAGGTGGTTGAAGTGGACTATTTATTGTTCAGTGTACCACGGACAGCTTCTAGGCGTTGTGCAAACGTTTGATCCATGTTTCATGAAAATGCAATATTTCAAAGGTTAATTCCTGAGGCTGATGTTGTGGCATGGCAGGTAGAAGCCACTGCCTGGGATGCTGGCCTGCCAGATGAGTGCCAGGTTTGAGTCCCGGCTGCTCCACTTCCAGTCCAGCTCCCTGCTAATGGCTTGGGAAAAGCAGAGGGAGTACTTGGGCCCCTGTCACCCCTGTGGGAGACCCAGATGAACTCCCCGGCTCCTGGCTTCAGCCTTGTCCAGTGGGGCCATCTGGGAAGTGATGCAGTGGATGGAAGATCTTCCCCTCTCTGCCACCCCAGCTATAATTCTGGCTTTAAAGAAATAAATAAATCCTTAAAATTAATTCCAAAGCCTTCTGAAAGGTCAGCCCTTTCGGGTGCGGTCCTTAGGGTAAGGCTTCTCCTTCCATCTTGATGTCTGGGGGGCGTTGGTGGAGATTACAGAGCAAACAGGTGAAACCCTGAGACTTTGTTCAACGTGATGCTATCCAAGGACCCCCAAGATGAAGGCAGGCTGGGTGCTGAAGCCCACGGGAGACCGTGTCTCAACAGAGCCTTGTGTTCTGCTGGAACTGAGAATCCACATCAGACATGGAAAGGCTAATCGTAGGCTCCCACTCTGATCTCTGCTTCAATTCCAAGTTCCACGCAGGAGTCCAGGCGAAAAGGAGGGAACTGAAGCCCACCCCGGGAGCACCTGGACAGGTAAAAGAAGGGAGGGGCAAGCCTGGGAGGGAGAGAAGGGCTTTTTTTTTTACAAGCAAGGACACCTGGCTCCTCATCCAGGACCCTTTCCTTTATGAGCGAGGAACACGTCCAAGTTTCCTTGTTCCTGCAGCAAACAAAATCACCATCACGTTGGGTGCCAATGGCGCCCGTGTTTCGTAAACATCCGCCTACAAGGGCTAACACGCCCCAGGCCTGCCTGCTTCTCTGACCTCATCGCCCCCCTGCCCCCCACTCCTTTTTCAATTCCTAGAACACACCAACCCCCGTACTGCCCCAGGGCCTTTGCTCCCGCCATCCTCTCTGGCAGCAATGGTCTTCCTGCAGATGGTCCCACAGCCAGCTGGCTCCTGCTCCTGGTCACCCGCTCAGAGTCCTAGGGATCATGCAGCAGGGAGCAGCCTGTCCACTCCGTCACATCCCACCACGCTCCCACGTCCTGGGTCCTTTCTCTGTCTTCTCACGGCCTCACACTCTCTGGTAGCTTTCTGTTACTCCCCACTCCCCATGATGATCTCCAGAGAGCAGGTGCTTGTCCGTGAAATCCACTGCCGTCGACCTGGCGCCTTGCACACACTTGGGGTTTGGCACTTTTTTTTTGACTGCCCGGGTACATGGCTACGTGGGTGCTGACCATGGTACCCGGGCACTCTATTGACCTCGAGGAGTGGCTTTCAAACTGGACCCCGTAGTCTTGGGGTGCCTTGGTGAAGCCTTGCAGAGCGAGTCGGCTTCTAGGTCTCCCCTGTTCACCCAGAACGGCGCCCCTGGGATCCTTCCATCCTGAGTGTTCTTGTTGCTAACTCAACAGAGCACTCAAAGAGCGAGGCCAGGTCTCTGCGGAGGAAACCCTGGGCGGAGGTCAGACTCCGTGCCTTCAGGAGTCGTCCCCTTTAATCCCGACTCTTGCAAGTCCGGAAACAGGACACAGAGTCAGCTTGGACACGGAGGAGCGATGGTGAGAGTGGGACCACCGCAGATAGCCAAGGCACCTTCCTCATGGGAAACGCAAATCGTGAGAAAGCTACACACGGGTTTCCAAATTATTTTGCTCATAAAAAACTTATCTTTTTGTTCCATTTTTTTCATGATTTTTTGAAGCTCTCTGTATCATCCAGGGGCACCCCAGGCCTGAGGATGGGGGGCTGTCTTCTGGAGCGCGGGGGCAGAAATTTAAATTATGGAACAAAATGAAAATTCTAAGTTCTCCTTGTGGCTGCAGCAGCAACTTGCTCCTGAGTCACGAACCAGGGAGGCTCTGGCCGGCGCTTCCTGCTGAGGCCACGCCGGAGGAGCCGGCATTTTCCAGCTGTCACTGGGCACGTAACCAGAGCCGAGGCCGCACTCCCTGGGGTCTCACTCAATGGCGTCCTGATTTCACAGCACTCACGGTTAGTGTGCTCTAGGCTCTGGGAGAGACAGCCCAAGAGGCTGGGCTGATAAAAGGACTCTGGCACCACAGAGATGGGAGATACTGGAATGAATGGCAGCTTTGTGCACTTGGCATTGGGTCGGTAAAATAAATAAATAAATAAAGTCCCCCTTCTCTCCATGAGAATGAAAGGAAAGAAAAATCCCAAACCTCTCTGGCTACAGGGCCAACAGCATGATTTCCCTTACACAGCAGAACACAGATTTGCGAGAAGAAATAAGGAAAGGAAAGGAAGGAAGACGGGGTGTGGGCCAGGGCTGGTGAAGGGGCGACATCGAGAGGTACCGGAGATCCCTCCTTCAGGACCCCAAGGGACAAGCAGAGCGGACCGAGGAAGGGTCTACTGCTGTCTCGCTCGCGCACACCATGCATCCGTGCGTGCACAGGGCCCCTAAGTAGCACTGGTTCCCTCCTCGGCGGCCTTCCCGCGGTGGGGAGAAGGTGATGCTGACTCGGTCCTGCCGCTGTCTAAGCCGAGTGGCCGGTGCGCACGACCGTGGGTATCATCCTTCTTCCCATCTACTTAGCATCTCTCGGCCTTGGTTTTCCCTTCTGTAACATGGGAGCAGTCGGACGACTAGTCTCAGAGCGCTGGGGTGACAACGCACAGAAACAAGAGGCCCAGGGCCTGGCACCCAGGGCGTTCTCGGTAAATGGTTTATGATCACTGCTGGTATTTCCTGTAGATACTTCAAGTTCAAAATGTCAACAATGGAACTCGCGATCTTCCTGCGTCAGGTCTATTCTTTGTGACTTCCTGTTTCAGTAAAGGACTCACCAGGGTCTCCCTGTCCTCCCCCTGCCTGGCTTCCAGGCCATCCCCATGTACACTGAGGTCTGGCTTTCTGAGATCGAGACTGGAGCTGTAGGTCACCCCTCCCTGGTCGTGGGCCCTGTCTGGGCTCAATCCCCTCCTCCCCGGGGTTGCCGCAGCTTCTTCCCAGCGGGCCCTGGAGGCTCTGTCTCCTCCTCTGATCTCACACGGCTGCCACAGTGCCTTTTCCCCTTATAAATCCAACCATGCCCAGCCTGTGCCGAGACTCTCCAGAGAGGAACCAGAGTTGTGGTGCAGCAGGCCAAGCTGCTGCCTGCAATGTTGGCATCCTATATGAGAGCAGGTTCAAGTTCTAGTTGTACCGTTTCTGATCCAGCTTCCCGCTAATGCACCTGGGGATGTAGCAGAAGATGGCCTGAGGGCTTGGGTCCCTGCACCCATGTGGGAGACCTGGAAGACGTTCTTGGCTCCTGGCTTCTGCCTGGCCCAGCCTCGGCCATTGCAGCCATTTGGGGAGTGAACCAGTTGTTGAAAGATCTCTCTTTGTGTGTGTGTGCATTTTCCTCTCTGTAATTCTGCCTTTCAAATAAAAACATATTTTTAAAAGATTTATTTTATTTATTTGAAAGGCAGAGTGAAGAGAGAAGTGAGACAGAGAAAGGGATCTTTTATTTACTGGTTCACTCCCCAAGTGGCTGCAATGCTAGGGGCTGGGTCAGGTCAAAGTCAGGAGCCTGGAACTCCATCCAGGTCTCCCACGTGGGTGCAGGGGTCCAAGCAGTTGGGCCATCTTCTGCTGCTTTCCCAGGTGCATTAGCAGGGAGCTGGATTGGCTGTGGAGAAGCTGGGGCTTAAACCAATACTCCGATGAGGGATTTGGTGGTGCAGGCAATGGCTTTACCCTCTGTGCCATAACGCCAGCCCATCAACCTTAAACCAAACCAAACCAAACCAAACCCTCCAGGAGGTCTCTCTCTTACCTAGAAGATAAAGTGCAAGTGCATAATCTGGCCCTGACTTCACCTGCTCTTCCAGGTGTCCTTCCTGCCCAGAGCTACAGGTTAGCATCACAGGGGAACAAAGACACCGATGCCTGATCCCTGCTAGGGCCGGTCAAATCAGAGTCTTGGGGAGCAGTAGAGGGATATTGTACCAGCGTCCTGGGCTCCCAGAATGCACTGCCAGGGGTAAGGCTACCTGTTCCCATCACACCTACAGTAGCAATGCTCTCCTGGGCCCTTAGGCCTTTGTATACAGGGCCTGCTGCCTGGAACGCCTGTCTCCGCCGTATCCACCTGTCACGGCTCCTCATCTTTTGAGACACAGCTGAAGTCTCCCCGCGTCTGGAAGTTTCCCTGAAACCCGGGAAGGTGCTCCTCCTTCCCCTGACATTTCCTTGTACGACAGTTTAATTACAGGCCCAGCACTGACTCCCCAAGTGGAAAATTCCACCCAGGGAAACTTTGCTTCATGCACCGAGCTGTTCAAGTTATGGATAAAATTACCTTCAGGCGGTGCGTACGAGGTGTTTATGAAGCATAAATGAATTTCATCTTTAGACTCAGGTTCCATTCCCCACATATCTCAATATGCATGTACAAAAATCCCAAATAGGAGGCACTTGTGAAACACCAAGCGTTTTGGATTGGGGATTCTCAGGCTACATGTGCTCGCAGGGCTGCTGTCCCCAACTGTCCCCCTGGGGTTTACTGTTCTGCACGTCCTGCTCACTTGCCTCAGCATGGAGTCTACAGAATAGTGCCTGCATTTTGTTGCATTTTACAAAAAGATGTGTTTATTGGAAAGGCAGAGAGAGAGAAAGAGAGAGAGAGAATTCCTTACACTGGTTCATTCCTCAAATGGCTGCAGCAGCCAGGGCTGGGCCAGACCAAAGCCAGGAGCCAGGAGCTCCATCTGAGTCTCCCACATGGGTGGCAGGTGTCCAAGCACTTGGGCCATCTTCCGCTGCTCTTCCGGGTGCATTAGCAGGGAGCGAGCTGGGAAACAGAGCAGGGACGTGACCCAGCACCCTGATATGGCTTAGCTGGCCACGGTCCATGTGTCTGGGACAAGATTCCTCCATCGTCATGGGTCTGCTTTGTCCGGGTGCCCTGTGCAGCACTTGCTTGTCTTCTGCTGTGGCTTTTCTCCCCCTGCACGGATTGTAGCCCACTGTCTGCACGCTTCTCCCCCACCCCCACCCCCCCACTCTTGGATCTTTCTTCCTGCTGCTCCTCACTCCAGCCCCACTGCCCTCTTGCATGCTGCCTGACCATAAGGCGCAGGCTCCTGCCGCAGGGCCTTTGTCCGTGCTGCTCCTTCTGCTGTCGTGTCCCTCCTCCATGTGCCCGCGTGGCTAATTCTTTTCTTCCCCCACACGTCCCTGTGTTGGGAGCCACTGTGCTGGGTTCCCTGTATAGGCCTTTGTTCAGACTAACCTTCAACTGTATTCCTGTAAGGAGGAGTCACTAGAAAATTCCATGTGTACAGCTCACTGATGTGGTTAGCGCCTGGCCATCTGGCTTCAGTGCTCTCTTTCTTGTACCTTGATAAGCATATCTGCCAGCTGTGAGACCTCGCTGTAACTCCCTTTGTCAAATTGATACTGATTCCTGTGAAATTATTCCTTTGAACTATGTTGTGAGATGACACCTGCTTACCCTCGACTGTTACAATCCTTGCCTTGTATTATATAAGCTGCCTCCTTCTCCAATAAAGTGAGCCTTGATCAGACTTTTGTCTTGGTCCCCCTTCTCGTGTCTGGTTTGTCTCTCCATTCAGGTCTGCCCTCCTCATGTCCTAGTTGATTACCCCGCGGGCCGGGGCATCCCTGCACGGGAAGGCTGCCCTGGTCACCACCCAGCACGCTCCGTCCCCTTTGCTGTTTGTTTATTCTTCAGAGCCATCTGATCACCTGCTTACTGCAGACTTGTCTGACTTTCTTGTCACCTGCCTCCCCCATGGACTGTACTCCCCTTGGGCTGGAGACTTCAGCAGGTCCAGCGCCTAGAAGGTATGCCCAGGAAATGGAAAAAGCCCCAGATCAATAAATATTTCTTGAGTAAATGAATCAATGTGATTCCCTGGCCCCTACTCAACGAGTGTTTTCCAAAGTGTGAGTGTGAAATGGGGCATCCAATTGACTGCACGGGTCATAGCCAACACTGAATCAACATCTGGGGCAGAAAAGACCAGAAGACCCAGCCAGAGTGAGGGCAACACCTAGACTGTGAAACCCACCGTGGTAAATGTGCAGTACCTGGGAACCAGGTGGTGAGGGTTGAAATTTTGGAAAAATTGTTGTACTAGGCCAGGAATTAAACTTTTTCTTTAAAGAGCCCCATGATAGACATGTGAGGCTTTGTGTGCTGCAAGAAGGATTCCAGTCTGACATCACAGTGTGAAAGCAGCCATAGGCAGCATGGTTACACACATGCAAGGGCCATGTTGCAATAAAACTTTATTAACAAAAACAGGGTGGAGGAGGCTGCATTTGGCCTGTAGGTGGCAGATTACCGTGCCCTGCGTTGGACTGTTCAGTGGCTGTGTCTTAAGTGTGTAAAATCCCTACACACAGGAGCTATGGATTTCTCACCTCTGGATCTTACCCGAGAGACTCCATCCTAGTCTCTAGCACACCACTTGCCCATGACAGACACTCATGCAATATTTGCCAAAATACCCAGTGAACATTTCTTGACTGCCTAATTCAAAACATCTGGACACCAAATCCACTAATGTTTGTTGAATGAACCCAAGAAGCCCATCTTAGTTTGGGCTGCTATGATGGAAAATCCTAGACTGTAACTCACACACAACAGAAATTCATCACTCACAGGCCTGGAGGCAGGGAAGACCCAGATCCAGGCACCGATGGGTCTGAGGTCTGGTGAGGGCTTCCTGGATGGCGTCTTGTCACTCGCTACATCCTCACGGGGTGGGCGGAGCCGGGGAACTCCCCTGAACCTCTTTACTAAGGACACAACCTCCATCATCAAAGCAGAGTCCTCCTGACTCGATCAGTCCCCAAAGGCCCACCTCTTAATGCTACACATTGGGTGCTAGGATTCAACATGTGAATTCCACGAAGATGTTAACACTGGGGCCTCTGGCCTCACATTCACAAAAGCCCTTTCTCCAGCTCCAACCGTTCTGAAGGCCCAGACCTGGAGCCCAAAGGATGCTCTTGGCCTGGTTGCCTGGGTCCCATGCTGCCAGTGGCGGAAGAGGTGGTGGGAAGGTGATGAGGATGGCAGAGGGGTTGATGGATGGTATGGGGAACTGCCTAATTATCTCACTTATCGGTTTGTTGGTTCCTTCCCTTTGCTCTCCCCCATCATAAATCAAAACCCCTTGTGTTGTTACTGAGTTCCTGGGTCACTGGTTCTTTCGCCAGTGTGTTTATAGAGTTCCAGTGTGACCGTGAGATTGAATGGAGGGGAAGGGAGGCACCAGACAAGTGTCAGGCCTGGAGGGCAACACCTCATCCTCCTAGGTTTCAGCTCATTGTGCAGGGCAAGGGGCGGGCTTTCCTCTGTGCAGGACCCTGGCCTGGGTGGGGAGGGAAGCTGAGGTCAGTGAGGGCAGCTTGGGCCCCCACAGAGCTTACAATCTGCTGCTGATGGTGGTGGTGGTGGGGGAGCGAGATGACCAGGTTTAGGGTTGTAGATGACCTACAGAGAGGTCAGGCCTGAGGGCCAAGTGTAGCCTACGAATTTAGAACGATCTTTACATTTTAAATAGTTGAAAAAAAAACAAACCCAGTAATCCATGAAGTCTGCAAACGACCTGCAATTCAAATCTCAGTGTCCAAAACACAGTCGTATGGGAGCAGGGCTGTGCCTGTCCACCTCTGTGCGGTCAGGGCCATCAGCAGCTGCAGCAGAGCCCGGGCTGCGAAGCCTGAAATCTTCACCCTCTGTCTGGCTCTGTGAGTGAAAACATTTGCTCGCCCCTGACCCACACACATGGAAGAACCCTACATCACCTGGGAGCTTATTAGACAAGCAGAAGGCCAGGCAGGCCTCTCCTGGGACCAGCTTAGCAAGGCCCTGTGGGGGAGAGTTTAGGAGGCACCCAGTACCTAGAGGAAGCCAATCAACATCCCCTAAGTAGCTACAGATTTTTTTTTTTAAGTCCTTTATCTCAATTAGCTTGCAAAGCCACCCCTCAGCCACCAGGGGGATGTATTAGAGCCATTTCACAGGTGAGAAAACACAGACTCCCAAGGGAAGTGCCTGTATAGCTAGGAAATGGCTGAGCCAGGATTTGAATTCCTGGGTTCATCGCACAACCTGCAGCCTTAACCATTAGGCTCCATGGCCCCCTGTAAAGGAATGATGAGGCCAGAATCCTGTCTCTAGTCTGAAGCCGGAGGCACCAAACCCAAGTCTGAAGCCCCAGGGTTTGGTGGCCAGCTGGTTAATTTAGCCTACCCAGTGTGTCAAGAGTTTTAAATTAGTTGCTAATTTTTTTAAAAAAGATTTATTTATTTATTTATTTGAGAGACAGAGTTACAGACAGAGAGAGGGAGGGACAGAGAATCTCCCGTCGGCTGGTTCACTTCCTAAATGGCCACAATGGCCAGAGCTGCGCCGATCCAAAGCCAGAAGCCAGGAGCTTCTTCTGAGTCTTCCATGCAGGTGCAGGGGCCCAAGTGCTTGGGTCATCTTCCACTGCTATCCCAGGCCATAGCAGAGAGCTGGAGCAGAAGGGGAGCAGATGGGACTCAAACTGGCAACCATCTGAGCTGCCAGAGCTGTAGGCAGAGGCTTAACCTACTATGGCCTCCGGTGCCAGTATTTTAAAATCAGCAGAGTTCATATTGGAGATCTAGAGAACTGACTTCTGACAAAAGTCAGACCAGCCCCCCTGAGCTGCACAGTCTCACAGCCTTAACCGACAGGGCTATTGTGGCTTCCCTCAGAGGCTGGCCTTGGTTTTTCCGGGATGTCAAAGTCCCCTCCTGAGTTCCTGACTCCCTGCTGGTCCCGTGGGCGTCCGGGTTGGCATCCTAAGTGCCTAACCGATGGTGGTTCAGGGCAGCGCATGCATCACAGGGCCTCGCGTGGCAAGGAGGAGGCCGACTCAGCAGGTGTGGGCTCAGCTCTGAGTCCTGCGTTTCTGAGAGACTCCCAGGTGGTGCTGAGGCTGCAGTCCCTCCAGAGTCCCCTGGGAGTAGCAGGGCTGAGGAGGAACTCTGATCTGTCTGTCTCCAGGGCTCAGCTCACTTGGTCCATGTCTCAGATTATCCCACCAGGTGCCCTTCCTATAGCTCCCACATCCCTTAGGCTGGCTGGGAGCCCCAGGCTCTCTTCGGGGCCAGCAGCCTCCTCCATGCACCTGCTGGATCGTATCACTGCCGCCGCTTTCTCTGACATGAAGGAGGTTGAACAGCGCCCACTGCCCTGCCACAATGCCTCCCTCACATCTTTGGCTCGCACCCCATAGGAGGGGGGTGTTCGCGTGCAGCTTTCTTGGGGCCAAAGGCCAGGAGTCAGGGAAGAGAACAGGCTGTGCCACTGGTGGCTCATATACCTGGAGGCTTCATAGAGGCTGCGGATGGATGCTCGGGCCCAAGGTCATGGCTCCATCTACCGCCTAATACACAGGGACGCACATGGATACATCCACACATGAGAAACCTGCTGTTCCTGTCTTCCCTGGCCTTCCTGGACAAACATCAATGCCGCTGCCACCTGGGAGCCATGGTGCCAGCCGCCCCCAAGGGCAGCCTTTTCCAGGAAGCCAGACATGTGACTACCTTCCTTCCCGGAAGCTTGCTGTGAGGCCGCCGGTACTGCATACCCAGAGAGCAGGGTGGCCTCTCTCTTTGTCTCATGCTACTTCCTCTGCACGCTGATGGGAAGGCAAGGCTACGCTGAGCACGTTGGCCAGGGATGGCCTCAACAGACACAGAGGCCATGGTCCCAATGTGCTGGCGGAATTCTCCAGAAGCTCATGGCTCTTGGCTCAGGCACCCACAGAAGTAACATGGACACTCAATGTGCAGCCTCAGGTACTTCATTTCTTGATCTCCACTTGTCATCTGTCAAATGGGTATCATGACAGCAATGCCCATCTCAAAGGACTGCTGGGAACCTCAACAGGCTCCCAGTGTGGCTGTGTCTGATGCATTGTATGGAGCTGTCTCGTGCTGGGGAAAAGGAAGCGGCAACCAGCAGGCTGTGGTGGATTCCACCTTGTTCCCCACCGCAGCAGGCGCTGTGTGGCGCCCGCCCTTTCTGGGGGACTTCGGAGGGGAAGGCTTTGTTATACACAGTGGGTCGATAGACTCGGGCAGGATACAGAAAACTAGACAGAAACTGAACTGCTTCTCAACGTTTGTCAGTTGCAATAAATCATGATACCCCATGTTTCTCACGGCTGTCTGTGCTGGTGCCCATACAGCAGGTAATTCCGGCCTTCCCAACCTGCCCCTCCCTGTGTCTCTGTCCCTCTTGACACATGGGGCGTGCTGGTTGTGGGGTGCACGTGCGCGTGGGGACACTGTGCCAGGGGTGGTGTTCTTCGTATTCTCTTAAGATGAGTGTGCTCTGGATCTTGGCCGCAGGCCTGGTGTGAGATCAGCAGACCGAAAAAACAAGTGCAATTCATACGCAAAAGGTCAGCCTTGTCTCAGAGGTACTGCCGTGGTTCTTGGGTGGGACCTTGTGAAATTCTTTATAAATCAACTCTCCAAACGAACTTGGCTTGTTGCCTCCTAAGGGGAAGAGACGATTCCACTGAGTGTTCCTGGGGTCCCCTGCAGCAGGAAAGAGAGGGCCGAAATGCTGCTGGCGGCCACTCAAGTCCCGCTGCTGCCACTTAGCTGTGACCTTGGGCAAAATGACTCTGGGAGCCTCTGCAAAGCAGGGCCAGAAATACCTCCCCAGGTGCCTCTGAGGGTTACAGACACTGCCCAGGTGTTACGTCTTCCTCTGTTCCTCCAGTTAGTCCGCTTGCAGTTACACAGAGAGGCTGAGTCCCGGGAAGGTTGACAAGGGCTCAAGGTCATTATACCTGCAGATGGCAGAGCCAAGTTCAAAGCCCATGCTCTGGGTTTGCTTACCTGCCTGCCTCACATTTGCATGGAGCTTCCTGCCTCTTAATGCAGGGGCGCTCACCAGTTCTTCCAAGTCAAGGAGTGAGGGAATCACGGATAGTGACATCCGGGAAACTGTACGCACGTGTGTAAGTGACGGGCCCGGGGAGGGGGGCGACTGCTGGCCTGAGGGAGCATGGGGCTGGCAGGGATGACCCAGATTTTGTGAACCCAGACCCAGGCTTGTGTCAGTGGTGCAAGGATGCTGGAGTTGGCAGGGGGAGTAGAGATCGTAGCCTTAAAATGAGTCCACGGGCCAGATGACTCCGCCTCCAGCACTTCAAAGCTCAGGCTGGACAGAGCCACAGAGTGACTGTGTCAGCTCGCTCTGCTCGTGCCAGTGTCGTGGCGCAGCGGGTTAAGCCACTGCTTGTGACACTGGCGTTCCTTAATCGTGGGGCCGGTTTCAGACCCCGCTGCTCCGCTTCAGATCCAGCTTCCTGCCAACGCTCCCGGGAAAGCAGCGGAGGACGGCCCAAATGCTTGGGTCCCTATTAACTACGTGGGAGACCAGGATGGAGCTCCTGGGTCCTGGCTTCAGCCTGGCCCAGCTCCAACTGTTGCAGCCATTTGGGGGAGTGAATCAGTGGCTGGATCTCTCTCTCTCTCTCTCTCTCTCTCTCTCTCTCTCTCTCTGTCTCCTTCTCTTTCTGTCATTCTGCCTTTCAAAGAAAACAAATATTTTTTTAAAGAATCATGGTGTTATAGTATTCAAAGGCAGGAAGAAGACCCCAGGGCTCTTTACAGGATGTGTGCGTGTGTGTGTGTGATATACATGTGTGTGCATACACACACAATTGATGATTCTCATTATTCGTGAGTTACAGTCGATAAAGCAGCAGTGAGCCCTGAATTAGCCAATACCAACCCATCGTTCCCAGGGGACCTACGGGGTGAGGTTCCTTTAAGCCTCTGGTCACAACATTCTCATTGTCCTATCAGTACATGACCTTGTTTTTATGTGTGTTTCTGTTTAAAGACACCACACTTGATATGAATTATTCATTCACTGACATTGAACTTGCGGCCAACAGTACAATAACGGGTACCTAGATGAAGCTTAGATCTCTAACACGTGTAGTTTTTCCCCAAGGAGCCATCACCCGAGAGCGTCAGCACTCCAGGACTCCCCTTGGCTGCAGGCATTGTAATCAGCGAAACTACCAAATAAGAACCAAAGCACAAAAATGTGGAAACAAGACACATGGATCCTGCCTATGAGAGCTAACACAAGAAGGCAGAGTCTCCCCTTCACTCTGACAGGTCATCACCCCGCACATGCCCACAGATGACCACGGGAGCCTCACGAGTGGTCACTCTGGGGGCCTAAGTACTTTGTGGCGAGCAGGTGCATTGCAAAGACAGGGAACCGTGAGCAGCGGCTCACTGAGTGCGGAAGGATGTCACCGTGTGAAGGCTGAATGATCGATCCCCTCCCGTGGGCCCATTTGGCTCAAGAGAAGTGTAGAGTGAGCGAGTCATCTAAAGGGAGTGGCAGGGTAGGAGGGCAGGACACAAGCAGGGAGGGGGAGCTGTGAGTGCCTGTAGGTCTCTCCTCCTCTCCCTCCCTCACAGTGTGGCAGGGCCTGTGGCCTCTCCTCCCCCTGAGCTCTGCAGGCTGGGGCCTCTGCCCCGTTCTCCCTGAGAAGCAGAACCAGTGACTCTGACTCGGCTCCCGTGGCCTCCCAGCTGCAGGGAGCCTTTCGATTTCTTAACTGCTCCCCTGGGCTGCAGCTCTCCACTGGCTCATTTTCCATCCTCCCTCTCCAGCTCTGTGTTCTGGGGCCGCCTCCTCCCACTTGCAACCCGAGGACGGTGCCGAGAAAGTCGGTGAAGTGAGTCAGCCGCCGAGGTAGGCCCCAGCCCACGTCGCTCGGAGCCCGTGACAGCCATAAACCTGGCCAGGCTGGGGTGTGTGAGTCACCTGGGCCACGGCGCACGTCTTGTCTCGGAGCTGCCTCAGTCCCGGCATGCACCACTCCAGCCTCCTCCGATAAGGACAACTGGACCCTGTGCCAGCAGGCGACAGGGCTGGGACACCTGGATCTGGGCTTATTAACCTGGGACCAGGTCAGTGCCTTCATGCCTCTGAGCTCAGGTGCTGCAGCCAGACAGCCTGGGCCTGTAGCTCAGCGCCATCATTTAACAGTACCTGCCTCCTAGGAGGATCGCGCTAAACGAGTATATATGTTAGAATACCGCTCTGTAGAGCAGTGCCTTTTATTATTATTATTGTGAGTCGTTTTATTACTCTAAGTGTGGAATAGGGCCGAGTGGATCTAGATCTAGCCGGCTCCCAGGGTAGAGTCAGCTCCTTTATCTCCGTTATCTCTGCCTCTCCTGGGGATGCTGGAAGCCACTGTCTTGAAAGAATTTACCCCAAATTTAATTCAATCCCCACTCTCCTTTTTGTCTGCTAGGCCTAATCGCTTATCTCATCTTAGTTGAGATAAGCGGTTAAGTAACCAGAATAGCAAGGTATATTTGCAGTGGGTTTCATTGAATGTTTATCAGTCACCTTCCCAAGCCTGGATCGGGAGGGAGATGACTGTCCCCAAGTTAGAGATGAGGAAACTGAGGCACAGAGAAACTGAGCAGCTTGTCCAAGAACACAGGACCAGTTGACAGCCGTCTACATTAGAACAAGAAACCCTGAATTCAGACTCTACACGCTTCATCCCCACCAATACTGGCAGTTGACCTTGAACCTGACTTCCAGTCCCATGATGGTAACATGACATCATGCCACTCCTTTCCTTGGACTGCTCCTATTATTGATTAAAGCCACAGACTCTTGTCACTGGAAGATAATACAGGGGTCGCCTCTAGGGAGTCTTCATTTGGGAGGGTCATGGGCTCCCATGAGAGACTGGAAGGAGCTGTGGCCCCCTTCCCCCGCAAAATGTTCATGTCACCTCCACACACAAACACACGTGCAGACCTCTCTGAGTTTCAGGAGGCTTCAAAGATTTCAGGCTAAGAGTCTCCCATTGCATCATCTCTCTCCAGTGAAGGGGAATTCTTACTCCAGCTGTCTTAGATAGGGGGAGCCTCCCAGGCGCAGGGCCTGTCCGTCCTGTTCATGTTCACCCTTGATTGTTGGAAAGCTGCTCTGTCCACACAACTGACTGGTCCTGACTCTGGTCCCAGTCCCACTAGGCATTGTTCAGAATCAGTCCCATCTATCCTCCCATTACACGCCCCCATGTTTCAGAGACGCTGGTCATCCTGCCCCGAGCTTATTCAGGCCAGGTGTGCCTTCCCTTCGCTGGCTGGTTCATCCTCTGACACACCTCCTGGTCCACGTCCCTCTGAAACTCCCAGAATTGGTGCCCGTCTGGAGCTCCATCCAATCTGCTGACTGTGGACTGGGCACCAGCTCTCTATGGGGCTCTTGCCTTGTTCGGGATAGCTTCCCTCCACCAGTAGATTATCTTAAGAGTAGCTCGAGTTTTCAAAATCTTAGCTTAGTATTAAGTAATAATATCAAGCTATATTCCAAAGTAGTTGTACCAGTTTATATTTTCACTGGATGTGTGTGTGTTTGTATGTGTTATATTGGATGTGTGCTTGTGTTTCAGTTGTTTTACGTTCTCACCAACACTTAATATTATTAATCCCTTAACTTTGGCTGTTCTGATTATATAGTAGCATCTCATTGTAGTTTTAATTTGCATCTCCTTGATGACTAATGAAGTTGAGGCTAGGTTTGTAGATTTACTTGGCATTTTTAAATTATTTTTTATTTATTTGAAAAGCAGAGGGAAAAAGGGGGGGTGGAGAGAGAGAGAGAGAGGTCTTCCATCCACTGCTTCAGTCCCCAGAGGGCCACAATGGCCAGTGCTGAAGCCAGGAGCATAGCTCTCCATCTGGATCTCCCACACTGAGGGCAGGTACCAGAGCCCGTGGGCCATCTTCTTCTACTGCTTTCCCAGGTGCATTAGCTGGGAGCTGTATGAGAAGCAGAGCAGTGGGGACTCCAACCAGCGCTGATATGGGATGCCAGCATCCCAAGTGGAGGCTAGACCTGCTGCACCACAAGGCTGGCCCCTGTGTGGCATTTTTTGATTACAACTGCTGGCAACCCAATACTCATCTGACTCCTACTGAATGCATAGCCAAGAGAAGTAAAATCTCCGACACAGGGTGCCTTATGGTCATCTCTCCTCCATGCACGTCGGGGTTCGGAGTCCCCGGAGCAGATCTGACCCTCCCTGATTACAGCGACAGTTAACACCCATTGAGCACTGGCTTGTTTCAGGCAGAGCCATGTGCCCGGCATGCACAACGTCTGCGTCCTCACAGTCAGCTTCTGGGGCTGCTGGTCCCGTTATCTGCATTTTACGTAAGAGGAAGCTCAAGCAGGGGAGGCTGGGTAACGTATCTGAGCTCTCGCAACCAAGCACTGTGTCACCTGGATTCCGATCACCATCCTTAGCTGTTCTGCTATCTCCCAGGGTGGAGACAGCAAAGATACTTTGAAAGCTGAATAATAAAAATCAACATGGAATGGTCAGAGGAGGAAAAACAGCTGCAGAGTATGACGGAGGATTCATTTTCTTAATATGTGAAGAGCTTTTACACATTAATAAAAACACAACCATCTCAACAACAAAAAATGCTCCAACATTTTCTGGGCCAGGTAACTTCGGGAACTTCTGCCTACTTTTCCATGTCTTTGTCCCCCTAAGTGTATCTGAACAGGTTTGTGACTCTGCATTTCTGGACCCAAAATTGACTTCAACACAGTTTTCCAAATCTATAGGATTAAAGTAGACTTTAGCACCCTAAATAGCAATTTTTTGGAATGTTCTTTGAAATGTGTCGCATTCCATAATCACTAATGCTGTCTCTGATTTCTGGTCTGGTAAAACCTTCAATAAAGGAAAAGAAGTCAGTTTTGCCTAGAAGTTTTCAACCTGGTGCCACCAGCATTTTCAGCTGCACAATTCTTATGCATTTGAGGATGTTTTACACATCCTTGGCCTCTACTCGACAACTCAAGACAGTGTGCAGACAGGAGCAAAGGGAGAACCCCCCACCACTGGTCTAACCCGTCTGGCTTCTCCGGAACTCGTGAGGTTCCCCAGAGGATGTCTCAGCTGCCCAAGCCCTCCCCACACTGCATAGCAGCCCATTGTATTTCAGCTTCTCCGCCTCCTGACACCACCATCCTGTGTTCCAATGCGAGGGCCTATTGGTCTGTCTTCTGTCTTCCAGTATTTCCTGTTTGTTCGGATTCCTTCCATCTCCAGGCACTCCCAGCACGTGCAGACCCCCGATGCCTCCCCTCGTGTACTCCACACGAGTTTGCATCTGCTCTTCTCCCTGGCATGCCTGTCTTCACCACAGCCACTGATGGAATCCACTTGTCTTTCCCAACCAAACCTCAACCCCTCTAAGGGGCCTTATCCATCTTTCCATCCCTTAAACAGGATTTTCAACTCTTGCCTTTGAGCCTTTCCCTCCCCAAACCCTCTACACAGCCTTCTGGTCGACCCCAACCACACACCATACTTATTTAGGTATGTAACTGTCTCCCCAGAGGTCCTATTGCTCCTCTGACTCTCGGCATTAGAGAAGGCACCAATCAGTGCATGGGACTACAGGAGCCGAGTGTAACTGAGGTCGGGTCAGCAGCTGCACCCACAGGGCCCAGTTGGGTTCAGAACGGCACTGGGCTCCCTGGCTACTGGAGTACCCTTTGCAGTCTCCAGGCAGACAATGCCTCTCCTGAGAGAAGGCACTCATTTTGCTTTTCTCCCTCTTAGCCATGAACATGACATCATTTGCTCAATGTGTCCAGACTGTTCCTGTGTGTTTTCTCATTCCCAACATAAGGAGAAAAGTCCTTTTCCCTCGAGCTCAGCGTTTTTGCAAACCTCAGTTTGTGTCTTTTTTTTTTTTTTTTTTTCATCCTTGGAGAGGTTCCCTCCTTTCCAAATTTTGGGAGTCCCTTTTGGGCCCATGTTTCTGAGAGCCATCCCCACCCCGGGGCATCGCATCAGTGTCACCAAGAATTTCCTTCTTTTCAGTTGCTGTTCAGGATTATTTTAAGCTGTAGAGGCAAAATTTAACTCTTGGGAATCTTCTAATTTTATGAACATCCAACCAAGACAGTGGCAGTGGATGGAGAGACAGGGGCATGTTAGAGAAACAGTAGCAAGGGGTAGTTGACCGGACAGGGGGATCTTTTGGACATGGAGGATGGGCGATGGCTCCCAGGTTGCTGTTTTGAGGCAACTCAGGGATGGGTGGTTCTGGCCCCACAGATGGAGGGACAGGAGGAGGAGGCAGATGACGAGGAGGAGGGAGACCAGCTGTCTGGGAAAGTGCTGGGCAAGGCCTGGGACATTCGGTGTCTGAGGCTTCGCTAGGAAACAGGCGGGGAAGGAAGTAGAGGAGGCAGCTGGTTCTAAGAGCTGGGTACCCCACGGGGGAAATAAAAGCCTAGGCGGGGGGTGGCTGGCTTGTGGACAGCGGCTGAAGCCACGGGCAGCAGGGAGAGTGCTCAGTCAGCACAGGCTCATGGAACAGCCGGGGGTTGGGGGCAGCAGCAGAAAGATAGGAGGAAGCAAGGGGTGAGCTTGCATGGAGGCCACTGCAGGAAGAGTTTGGGGACAGATGGGATGGCTTTAAGTGACACAGAGAGGTCAATCCAGGCAAGGCAGAAAAGCGCCTGCTGAATCAGTGACACAGGATCATTGGGGACATAGGCTAGGGCAGCATCCATCGATGGAGCAGCAGGGGGTGGAGGAGGGAGCTGGGGAGAGAGGATGGGGGCAGCCGCAGGGTGGCGACTGAGAGGCTGTGGTGCAGCAGGTGGCCTGCTGGGTCCCGGAAGACAGTGATGGGCAGCAGGTGGCAATCCCTGCCCTCACGGCATGCACTTTGAGGCAGATGGCATGCATGGGGAGGTTGCACTTTAACTTCTGTTATGAGACCAACCAGCCATTCGACAGAGGAGGAAGTGGAGAGAGAGGTTATGTGTAACTGGCCCACGTTCTCACAAATGCCAGAGCAGTGAGACATGCCTAATCCTTTCCTTTCCACGCTGCCTGGAGGCAATGGACTTGAGGTGGGAAGAGGTGGTGCAGGTGTTACAGGTGGAGAACAGGTGGAGAGGCCGGGCGCGACTATTCAAAGCAAGGCTTCTACTGGGTCCCATGGGGTTGTTTAGCATCGATTGCTTTATCCAGCACGCACAGTGTTGCCCTCATGTTGGGCTGAGGCTCCTGCAATGGACCACATGCCCCCGTGTGGTTCTGTGGGAGCCAGAGTCTAGATGGGTGGGCTGGAGAGGCCACCTCCTGCCCCCCGCCCTGCTCTCCATCTCCAGGACCGGGATCTTTCTTTCCCATACAACTCTGCTGCCCATGATTTGTTGACGCTGAGCCATACCCACATCTCTTGCTGGGGTGGACCTATCCCACGGCCCAAGGTTCCACAAGGCTGTTCAGAGAGACCCTGGAAAGGAGGAAGGTCTGTATTCTTTGGGGATAGTCAGCCTAGGGACAAGAGTGGGCTGCTCACAGCGGTTTTGACTATGTGAAGAAAATGCCAAAATTCATAGAGAGATCTATCCAGCTCCGACTGGATCAGTTGAGCTCCTGGACCCAACTGCCTGAATCTGTCGAGGACTCCTTCGGATGTCCTGATCACACACACCAGGGGATCACCTTTTCCTCCCTAACTTGAGCCAGGTTTTAACACTTGCAACTGCAAGGGTCTGACCGATACAGACGGTCAGGCTGTTCGCACTGTGTAGAATGTATTCTCTACCTGAGCAGACGCTGACCGACTCCTGGGGCTTCGCCCATGCAGCCAGGTGTATCTGCTACTTCCCTGGCTCTGCAGGTGACAGAATTGCTACGACGTGAGCTTACGGTGCAGCTGCGGAGGCGTCGACAGCACCCCTCACACAAGAATCCCAGGCTACGCAACGCTTCCCATCTGTTTCTCTTAAGCCACAATCACGGAGCTGATGGAGCCAGCAATTCCAGGTCAGGGTCGGCAGGTGGGCTGAGCTGGAGAACTTTCCAGACAACAGGAGCCCAGCGCAAGGCGCGCTTGGGGAGGGGAGGACCTCCCCACGTCCTGGGGACCCTATGTAACCCTGTGACCCGAGTGCCTGTGCTAAGGGAGGGAGGAGGAGCGGGAACAGGCAGTCTGGGCGAGCCGTGGGTGTGTCCACTGCCAGCCTCGGACCTGTCCCTCTTACCTTTCCCATCCCGGCGTGGGCGTGTCCCAGCTTGACCACCACGGGGAAGTGTGGGGCGGTGAGCTGCAAGAGACAAGAAGAGATCATTGTTAGCACCTCAGAGTGCTTCCCCTCAGGCTGTGGTTGTGCTGTGTTCTGTAGGAACACTCCTCTGGGGTCACCAGGGATCCCCACAAGGGTGACGCGGCAGGTGCTGGGCCTCCCACATGTTCCATGCTGGCATGCGGGTCTGCAACGAAGGCTCTGCGCTCTCAACACCTGTCTGCAAACAGCACGGGGAACGAGCCAACTGGCTTCAAGCCCTGGCTTTCCCACTATGCAGCCATGGACGAGACGTGATACTGATCCATGCCTCGCCTTCGTCATCTGTACGATGGGGTGATAATCATGGTGCCCCCCCGTAGGGTTGCTGTGAGGATGACGTGAGTTTTTGCATGTGTCAGCGCTCAGGGAATGGCGGCTTCCTCATTCCTGGCACAGTGCTACCTCGTGTCCTCCCTGCCCATGATGCTTCAAACATCTGAAGATGCTCACGACCTCCTCCGGACGCTGCTCAGGCCACACGGGCACAGGCATCCACTGGCTGCAGCCCGAGGCCCACGGCTGGGATGGACTCCTGCTTTACGGCATCAGACATTGTGCCGGCAGCACTGTCCACCCTCCCACGCCACGGGCACCCTGCTGTGCCCAGCTCCTCCGCCTGGGGGCTGGAACCAGGCTGTCACGTGCACTTGCGGCTGATTGCAAAGCCACTGGAGAGAAGGCATTGTGGTCACCATTGTGCTGTTACAAAAGTGGAGACTCAAGTTGGCTGCTGGAAAGGGGTGGGCTGGAGGACTTGAACTTGGGTCTGTCCGATTCCAAGTTCATGTGAAGAGTCTCCTGTAAGGTTTAGTACAGGACTGCCGATAGTAGACTCCGAATAAATTATTTTCCTGATTTTAGGCTAAAATTTGCCCTACCCTGGTGTTTAAGCTGAACAAATACATTAAAAAAATAAGTAACAGTGGATTTTGATTCTAAAACCAATGTGTACCCACTACAAAAATTTGGAAAACGTAATGAAGTGTTAATTATAAACAAGACCATAAACTCATCCTCAGACTTGCAACAGTTTTGGCATCTTAGCTGCTGGTCTTTTTATTTTAATCTTTTCCTTTTGCTGTTTTTACAAACTTGGTGGTAGAGTCATATTCGACTTCGCTTCCTGCTCTTTCCATCTAACATTATGCGATGCAAACGTTCTGGGGGTTTTTGGCTTACAAGTGATTACAAAATACCTCACACGAGACAAAAGCCTTAAAGAGCAGTATTCAGGATTGTGAACGCGGACTTGCTCCAGGAAGGAGAGCTTGCCGGAACAGTGGAAACCCCAGATGTACCTCGTTCTGCTCATGCTCCCTGCCCTCCCCCCTCCCAGGTGACTTAGGACTCCGCTTGCATTTACTCATTGTACTGCTGTTACATATAATTGCCAAGCAACAGGCCACCCGCGTCTAAGCTTCCCATCAGTGGAACCAGAGAATATACTCCCACACATTTTTTTTTTTTTTGGTATATTGTGTCTGTGAGACTCACGCTGGCCGCTGTGTCTGTTTGTGATAGTTTTTCTTGCTGTGTAGTGTTCGTTCCATGAGCACTTGGCCATGCACCAGAGACCCTGCCACTTACCCGCTGTTTCATCGTGGGCAGGTTCCTGAACCACTCTGAGCCTCTGTTTTCTAATCTGCATAATGGAGATGACAAGGCCTAACTCACAGGATTGTTGGGGGAAGAAGAAATAGGGGAAGTACAACGGCATCCGAGTGGTGCTAAGGCCCTGAGCGTGATGTGCGAGTGAGTGGGGGTGGGGGGTGGGGGAGGGGCTGACTCTGGCTCTTGGGGGGTGAGGAGAGGCACCAAGCGGGGTGGGGTGGTTAAGGAAGGAGCACGGAGACCCTGGCAGGGCCTCGTTGGATGAGATGGGAAGGAATGTGATGAAGTCTGATGAGAGAAAACCAGGAGACGACACCAGGGGGCGTCATCGAGGTGACTGCAGTGAGCACTTTCCACCTGGAAGAACCTTATCAGCAACCTTACCCAACCCCACATGCCGGTGTTGGGGCGGTGGGATTTCTAAGAATGGTCCCCCTAAGACCTCGTGACGCAAGTTCTGGAGACTGTGACCATGCTGATGGTGTCCCACAGGGCTGCTGTGTGTCACTCCCCAAGGGGGAATCTTAGCACAGAGGGGTTGTCTGTCTGATCACAGGGCCCTAGAAGCCAAAGAACTTTCCTACGCTGGAGGCAGGAGGGGAGGTCAGCGAGATTTAAGGCAGGAGATAGCCGGCTCGGCCCCTTGTTGCTGCTTTGAGGGGTCCGTGAGTGAAGGCATGGGGCAACCCCCAGGAGCTGAAGGTGACCCCTGCTGCACAGGGGACAGGGGCCTCGCACCACAGTCCCAAAGAGCTGAACTCCGGCAGTGGTAAAGGCCGAGCTGGCAGGTGGATTTTGACCTCCGGAAGGGATTGCTCTCGTGGTACACAATAGGGAACCTGAAGTCAAGCTCTCTTGTTTGGCTCTCAAACAAGTACCCTCTCCGCCAAGGCACACACGCCCGGGAATCCCATGCATAGCTGGCGGTGGGCGTGGCTCACAGGTACATTTGATACTATCAAATCAAATCAATCCATGAGTCGCATGACACCTACATAGATGGCTACATGTGACACGCACAGAAGATGGCTCTAGGGGGTCTGGTCTCAAGGGGCTGACCATCTGGTTGGAGAGATGGGCTGTATGTGGAAAGAGCAGAGTGAGATAATAGGGGTGGCGAGTGTGGGGTAGATCGGCGTCATGGTCAAGTTCTCACATGGCACCGAGCCCCGACAAGCGCTCGGAAGCTTGAATGTGAGGGAAGCGAATGGTGCAGAGTACAGTGGCCTCCCACGGTGTGTGCATGAGCCCTAACCAACAGACCTGGAAGGATTCACCCCACGGCCCCTCACACGATGGTGCCTGCGACAAAGCTGTTTGGACACGATCGCTAACAGAACTCCAGAGTTGAAAGGAGTGCCCGTCGACAGCCTTCTTCAATAAGGTTGGGGGACGGGATTAACTGTCAGAAGTAGCAGGAGCCCGGGCCACCTCTAGAGTTAGAGGACTCAGAAGGTCATTTGTAAACTATCTGGGCCTTTTTAAGGATAATATTTCAAAGAAAACACTTTGAAAACTATTTTAAAGCAATGAATTTCCCTGATCCGAGGGAAAACTAATTTTTTGGTGCCATTTTCGACTTTGAGTCGGTAGAGTTAGCATGGCTCTTGGAAGCGTGGGGAGTCTGGCAAGAGGCTGGGCTGGTGTCGGGGAGAAGGAAGGGGCAATCCAGGGCCATATCCCTGGGGACCCTGCGAGTCGAGAGGAGGAGGAGGGTGTTCGGAGGGACCTCGGGGAGGCAGGATGGGTCTGAACGGGGAGCGTTACCATGGTCTGGGGGTGTACACGCAGCCTGTGGTTAAGGCACTCAGTAAAGTGCCCACTTCCCACATTGGAGTTTGGAGTTCGAATCTCAGCTCTGGCTTGTGACTCCAGCTTCATGCTAATGGAGAGCCTCAGAGGCAGGGGCCATTGCTCAAGCAGTTAGGCTCTGAATCACCCCTGGCTCTGGGTTTCAGCTGTGGCTCAGCCCGATCCAACCCCAGCTGGCATGAGCCAGCAAAGCGCAGCCTCCTCTCTCTCTTTCTCCCGGCCTCTCAAAGAACTGTTAAACATTTTATTCTAAAAATCCCAGGGTATTCTATGATAATGTTAGAGAGAGAATGTCACATCTATCTTCTCACTTAACATTATACAAGGTACTTTAAAAAGTTTGTGGAAAAGCAGACTTAAAGGTGAGTTTGGCACACAGATTTTTGAAATTCATGCGTAGCTTTTCCCTAATCTGCATTTCCATGAACTTTCGCAGATCCCTCATACCAGAAATATTATCCTATTCTTGCTGTAGACACTTCTCCTATATTATTATTATTATTATTATTATTATTATTATTGACAGGCAGAGTGGGCAGTGAGAGAGAGAGAGACAGAGAGAAAGGTCTTCCTTTGCCATTGGTTCACCCTCCAATGGCCACTATGGCCGGCGCACCATGCTGATCCGAAGCCAGGAGCCAGGTGCTTCTCCTGGTCTCCCATGCGGGTGCAGGGCTCAAGCACTTGGGTCATCCTCCACTGCACTCCCGGGCCACAGCAGAGAGCTGGCCTGGAAGAGGGGCAATCGGGACAGAATTCGGTGCCCCGACCGGGACTAGAACCTGGTGTGCCAGCACTGCAGGCAGAGGATTAGCCTATTGAGCCGCGGCGCCAGCCAACTTCTATATTATTCCCCTGCTCCCCTTCCCCAGCCCGGGCCACAGGCCTCACAGCCTGCTGCGTGTCCACCCATCACTCTCCATGCTCGGTCTTTGCAAACAGGGAGGTACACAGACGGTTGAGGTTGGTGCTTGCTCTTTCAAATTCGGCTCTTACCACTCACCACCACAGCACACATCCCCGGCCCCCAGGTCAACGCGGCCGCACGATCCTCCCACATGGGCTCCGAGTCTTTAGCCACTGTCCTGTTGATGGACATTTGTGTATTCTCTCTCTCCTCTCCCCCACCCCACTCCACTACTCTAAGCAAGACTTCATTCCACATGTGCCCACACAGGTCTTTATCAACTTGACTTCTAGTTCCTAGAGCCCGGCCCCAAGCTTCTCCAAGGGTGAACTCGTAGAATCTGGAGTCATTCTGATGGGTTTTATATTCTTTTTTTTTTTTTTCATTTTTATTTATTTTCAAGGCACAGACAAAGCAACAGGGAGTTACAGAGACAGATCTTCCACGTGCTGGTTGGCTCCCCACATGCCCCCAACAGCTGGGGCTCTGCCAGGCCAAAGCCAGGAACTCCGTCCCAGGTCTCTCACGTGGGTGGCAGGAATGCAAGTGCTATAACCATCAGCTGCTGCATTCCTAGGAAGCTGGGACAGGACGTGGAGCCGGGGCTCAAGCGCAGGTATTCCGCTACAGGACATGGGCTTCCCAGGTGGGGCCTTTCACCTGCTGCACCGAACATCCGCCGTCTGATAGTTTCCAGAGCCGATTGTCAGATCCAAGGTCAGACAGTGGGTGCCGCAGCAGAGCACGCTGCGTGGGGCTGTCCGCTCACCCAGGCCAATAACGACTACGTCTATACCGGGTGGCCCATCAGCACCAGGAGGGGCGCCAGGTGCCTTACAACCGTTAGCATTCCTTCCTCCCCTCCACGTTCCAGAGAAGAAAACGGGCGAGCCGTTAGCCCAGGGACAGACAGCAGAGGACGGTGGAGCTGCCCAGACGCCCGTGCCTCTCCCCTGCTCCCCTCCCTCCCCACGCTGTCCCAACGGCTTTCAAAGGCCATGGCCATTTCCCCCCCTGCAGCATGCCAGGCCCTCCCCAAACACAGACAGGTCACGGAGGACAAAAAACATCTTGTCGGCTATTTTCTCTCTTCCTTCCCCAACAATAGCTTTATTTAGCAACTCTGGGGATGGGGAGGCTCGCACCAGGCTGTCGCAGGCCCCCCCTGGCCCTGCTCACATGCCCCCGGGCGCTCGGAGTTCAGCCCTGCCCCATGGCGTCAGAGGCTTGACATCCTGTTAGAAGCAGCAGATCAATTTTTGAAAACAGAGATCCCCACCCTGATAAGGGCCTTATTCAAAAGTAGCCAAAGAAACCGAAGTAAGTGGGGGCAGTCAGAGCTCATGCGGTGGTGGTGGTGGTGGTGGTGGTGGTGGTGGTGGGGCTCCCTTGGGAGCATCGGAGTCTGAGCAGCATGGGCCCAGATGCGCATCGAAACAGCCCTGTCCTTTGCTGTGGACTTGGAGAATCAGGGGGCTGTGGGGTGGTCTGGGGCAGCCTCCCACCGAAGGAGGCCATTGCTGCCACGTTCTGGGCTCTGGCTAAGGGGGAGAAGAACCTAGGCCGAGAAGAATCTGTAGGAGGAACATGAGAACTGATGATGTCTGGGGGAGACTTCGAGGAGCTGGGCCTCCACCCCTGCCTTGGAGATGCAGCCGCATCTGGCTCTTGCCCATCTCATCCTATGTTTCTCCATCCCCTCCTCCCCCGCTCAGCCTTTGCCAACCAATTACACTCTAACCCACCAGCCCGTCACTTCTTTACAGACTGGACCAGCCACGGGGCCTTTGTACATGCTCTCCCTTTCCTCCAAGCCATCCCTCCTAACACTTTTCTAGCTAATCTCTTCCCATTCTTCGCATCTCAGTGGCCATGCTCTGCTCCTGGACAGCCCTCCATGGCCTCTGCTCTAAGGCAGAGGCTCCCTGCTAGCCTGCCTCTCTGTCTCCCTGTGAACGTTCCCTTCTTGGCTAACCACCATTTGTGATTATCTATTGATTTCTTTACTGTCCTTTTCTCCACTCCCTGTAGGTGCCCTGAGGGTAGGAATCCATGCTTGGTTTGCTAACTGGGCTCCACACAGCACACGCTCAGTGCGTGCTGTGTTTGACGAATGGGGTTAGACAGAGCCATCAGGACGGATGGGAGAGATGTGCAGACCGCAGAGCCACGAGGGATGCAGAAGACAAGGAGCTGATGAGGCTCACTGAGCAGCAGGCTTGCTGGGGAAGCAGGGGGGACAAGGGTGGACATAGAGGGAATGACCAGTCCAGGAGGGCCCTGGCACGGAGGTATGGGGTTGGGCTGTGTCCAGGCGACATCGGGTGGCCATGGAGGGTTTGGAAGCAGTGGGGTACATGTGTACAGAACGGGATGTAGGGAGACTCTTCCGACAAAGCCCCAGTCACTGGGTGCTCCCTGTGCACCAGGCATGGGTCTGTGCACCTTGATGGGCCTCTCGATATCAGGAGGTGGCTCCTATGTTTGTTCCTGTTCTCTATAAGGGAGAAGAAGGCCAAGAGAGGTCAAGTTGTTTGCCTCAGAGGAGCTGGGCATCAGCCCCAACCCACCGTCCTTGCTACACGCGGAGTTGCTGCTAGAGAATCAGGCTACCTCCATCAGCAGGGGCCCAGAACTCTGTCCACCCGGCTGACTTCACTGGGCCAGGTGGGGGACGGCCAGCAGACCCGCTAGAACAGCACCGGCTCTTCTACTAACAGAACAAAGGCAAGGCGGCAGCAGCACGAACTTGGAGCTGGCGGGACCCAAGCTCACCTCTAGCTTGTGCACTTATAACCGTGAGGCCTTGGCTGAGTCGTTGTCCCCCCTGTGACGTGGCTGCCTCAACTCCTAACTAGGAAGAGCACAGCAGTGGCCCCAGCTGGGCAGCAGGAGTGGATGTTGTCACAGATGTTGGCCACCAAGTGACCGTGGCTCGTGGAGTTAGGGGAGGTATGGGTGGCCGTGCCTGCTTACTCCCCTGCCCCTCCAATCTGTGATGCCAGGGACTTGGTGACAAGGGCCGGTAGGTGACAAGGGGCTTGGTGCAAGGGCCAAGGCTGATGTGCAAGGCCTCCTCAGACCTGGGGAACAGGAAGGATAGAGGAGAGGGAAGGAAACCCAGACCTCATTGGGGAGCAGCTGGCATGACGGAGCCTTTGGCAGAAAAGGGGGCAGGCCGGAAGTGGGGTTTGTTGCAGGTGTTTAAGAAAGATTCATTCCAAAGTGGGCAGGTGCATCTCCACAGCGGCTTCGCTCGCCTTGCTGTGGGTGGCTGACCGGCTCTCTGGAATTATAAGCACGGCACACATGGATGCTCCGTCGGGAGGGGCAGAATGGACAACACAACCTTTGAAAGTCCTTCCCGATACTCCAGCGCTGCTGATCCACAAGCCACCTGGACGAATGAAACACGTGCACACAGAACCCCTGGCCTCGGCTTCTGCCTTCTCCCCTGCCCGCGTTGCGCCCGTGAGCCCCCTCCAGTTCTCGGTCCTGGTCTCACTGGCTTTCTTTGCAACCCTGATCCCACCTCTGCTTGCTCAGCCACAGGGCCTTGGCACGTGCTGCCACTGTGGTCCAGAATGCAGTCCCTGCTCCTGGCTCTGCACGCATGCGGGTCTCATTCACGCTTCAGGCTGTGCGATGCCAGCGCCCCCAAGGAGCTGGCTCTCATCTCCCGCTGAGGCCCGGGCCGGCCCCCCTCCTCCTTTCCAGCCCTTCTGCCATTTTTGATTGATCTGTGTGCTTGCTCCATGAACGGCTGACTCCCTTGTGACACTCGAGGCTCCATGAGAAACTACGGGTCCATGTGTCTGTTGTTGCTCATGGCTGGGCCCCCAGGCCTCTCCTAAATTAGAGACCTACCCCTCTCCCCCATCCCTGAACCCACCCCCAGGGACCTGCAGGTCTCTCCAACTCAACAGTTCCAAGCAAGTTCCTGAACCTCCCATCAGAAACAGCTTCTCTTCTCCCTGTCACTGAGCCACCTTCCATGGTCCCACCGCCTGCCCTCCTGGGGCCCCTTCTGACACCTGTGCATTGTGCCAGGCCCGGCTCACAGGATGGCCCTGGAAATGTTTGCTCTGCGGTCCGCTCGCCCAGCGGAAAGCTCTCTGCCCTCCCCGTGCCACCTCTGAGCCCTCGGCCTCACCTCTTGCTACTTTTAGCGTGTCTTGGAAAAATACCGGTAGCGTATTTAGAATAATTAAACGAAACCTGCCCTGGCAAGAAGCAAACATTCCTTTCTCTTACATTTCCTGTTTCCCTGAGAAACGGAATAGTCAAAAATAAACAGGCTGAGAGGACGGCAGTGTTTGTCTGCGCAGGCTTTTCTTGGTCTTGCTTGTGTGATGTTTATGGCACGGAACAGGCTCCGGCTGCCAGCTCCTCTCCCACGGGGACCCTCCTCTGGGTGATGCTCCCAATGCAAACCACATGCCCAGCGACACCCGGGACTCCAGGCAGGCTGCAGGACCCCACCTGAGCCCGCGTCGGGTTTCCCACTGAAACCCACTTTCCCTGGGGACAGCCTTGTTCCAGCTCCTTCTCTGGGTGGGGACAAGTCCTCTCCCTAAGTCAGATGATTATGAACACCGGACATTGCCATCCGTTTTCTTAGTTACTTCAGAAAGTAGCCAAAGGAAAACCACGCTGCTCCGCTCTCCACATTTCTCTGCTCCAGTTTCTGGCCACATCTAGAAGATGAAAGCTACAGATGCGGTGTCTCGTTTCTCGGTGCTCTGGCTGGCACTGTGTCCAACACAACTGGTCTGCTCGAGGGGACACGCAGGCGGCAGCGTCATTTCCCTCGCTGGCTCAGCTCGGGGAAGCTCTATTTCTGGTACGCCGTGGAAGAGTGAATGCTGGCTTTGATGCCACACAGACCCGGGTTCAAATACTGTCAGTGTCACTTCCTACCCAATGCCGCTGGGCAAGCTCCTTGGCCTGGGGTCTTGTTTGCTTTATCGGGATGTGGCGATATGCACATTGGCCATTAAGGCTGCTGTGACACTCAAATTTGCACGCACAGGACCTGTGACACCCGTCTCCTCCTAGCTGGAGATTCTTTGGGGGTCATTTAAATTGACACTCACTTTGAATCAACCTCCCTCTCCCAATTATCACCTGAAACAGCTATGAACATTTTTTTAAAAGTCTTTCCTTTTGTACTATTTATTGCAAAAATCTGCTTTAAAATCTGATTTAAAAGTTAACCTTTGATTGATAGGATGGGGTTATCGGATATTCCTTATATACAGACTGATTCCATGGATCTATTTTCTTTCTTTATTTTTTTTTGACAGGCAGAGTGGACAGTGAGAAAGACAGAGAGAAAGGTCTTCCTTTACTGTTGGTTCACCCTCCAATGGCCGCTGTGGCCGGTGCGCTGTGGCCGGTGCGCTGTGGCCGGCGCGCCGCGATGATCCGAAGCCAGGAGCCAGGTGCTTCTCCTGGTCTCCCATGCGGGTGCAGGGCCCAAGCACTTGGGCCATCCTCCACTGCACTCCCGGGCCATAGCAGAGAGCTGGACTGGAAGAGGAGCAACCAGGACAGAATCCGGTGCCCCGACCAGGACTAGAACCCGGGGTGCCAACGCCGCAGGCGGAGTAGCCTGTTGAGCCATGGCGCCGGCCCATGGGTCTGTTTTCCTGTGTAGAAATATAATCAAACTCTGACTTTTTAAAAAAAGATTTATTTATTTATTTGAAAGACATAGAGAGAGGGAGAGGAAGAGAGGGAGAGAGGGAGAAAGGGAGAGAGAGAGAGAATAGAGGTATCTTCCATCTGCCATCTCCTGGAGTTCAAGGCAGATGCCCACAATGGCCAGGGCTGTGCTAGACTGAAGCCAGGAGTCAGGAGCCTTATCCAGGTCTCCCTTGTGGGTGGCAGGAGCCAAAACACTTGGCCCATCTTCCACTGCTTTTCCCAGGCACATTAGCGGGGAGCTGGATCAAAAGCGAGGCAGGGCTGGTGCCATGACATAGTGGGCTAAGCCTCTGCCTACCTGCAGTGTTGGCATCCCATATAGGCACTGGTGTAAGACCTGGCTGTTCCACTTCTGATCCAGCTCTCTGCTATGGCCTGGGAAAGCAGTAGAAGATGGCCCAAGTCCTTGGGCCCCTGCACCCACATGGGAGACCTGGAGGAAGCTCCTGGCTTCGGATTGGTTCAGTTCTGGCTGTTGCGGCCATTTAGGGAGTGAACCAGTAGATGGAAGACCTTTCTTTCTATCTCTCTCTCTGTCTGTCTGTAACTCTAAATTTCAAGTGAATAATAAAATAAAATCTTAAAAAAAGAAGAAGTAGAGCAGCCAGACATGAACCGATGCCCACATGGGATGTTGGTGCTGCAGGTGGCGGCTTTACCCACTATGACACAATGCCTGCCTCAGATGATGGTATTGCTTATTTTTTATCTTGCAAATGTTGCATAACCTTTCATTTAACACTGTAAAATCTAATCATAGCTGCAGTGATAGTGACTACATTTTAAAAAAAAATTGAGGGAGATACAATTCACACACACAAAATTGACCTTTTTAAAAGTATACAATTCAGTCTTCGTGGTATAGTCACAGTTTGCAAATATATCACCACTGTCAGATCTGAGAATGTTTTCCTTACTCAAAATGCAACCCTGTATCCTTTGCCAGTCACTCCTCTTTCCTCCACCCAGCTCCCCACAAGCACGAATCTCTCCTCTCTCTTGCCTACCTGGGACCCTCCTATCGATGCAATCATGCAATATGGGGCCTTTTGCAACTGGCATCTCTCACTGGGCTTCGTGCACTCTGTAGCATACGTTAGGACTTCCTTTCCTTTTTACTGCCACATGGAATTCTGTTGTACCGGTGGTGTCTGACCTCAGGCTGGTTTGGAATACCCGGATGTCTCTTCAGCGACTGCAGACCATGAAGGCAAATGAATGCCCTAGCGAGTTTGAAGGACAGGGCTGATATTTTGGCAATGTCCCAGATCAGCAATCATTGTAATATCCACCTGGGCATCTCTTGAATTCATGACCCTTGGGAAGGAGGACGATTCTTCCTGGGAAACACCAGCTGGCAGGTCCTTGCATCCGGTGTGTGTCAAACCTGGTGTGCCTCATGTCCTACTGTTTCTTTAGCCCTTTGCAGGCAGGTGGCTGGAGCGAGATCTCTAGTGCAGCTATCGGAGCTAGGAGGCTCTGTTTCCAGCCCCTTCATGCGGACTTTGTCATCCCATGAACAAGGGCCAAGAGGGAAGAATGTTTTGGGACCTGTGTCGGTTCTCTGCCCCCCATTTCCGACACAGAGCTCCTAAAACCTTACAAATACTGAGGGACAGGGATGTAGGGAGTGTCTCTTGTTGAGTTCTAATAAAGTGACTCTCTCTGGGTAGCTTAGGAGGGAGTCTGGTCACCAGGTGGACTATGTAACGATCAGAAGTGTGCAGGTTTAGGTCCATCTTCCATCCTCTAGGAAGGGGAGAGGGGTTGGAGACTGAGTTAATCACTGGTCATGCCTAAGCGATGAAGTCTCCGAAGAAATCCTCGTACTACACGATTCCAGAATTCCAGGAGTGTCCAGGATGATGAGGGGTAGGGAGTGTGGAAGACCCCGGCTCCAAGAAGACACAAGCTCCTGGGCTCAAGGTCCTTCTGGACCTTGCCCTGCGGGCTTCATCATCTAACTGTTCTTTACATGGTTTCTAAGATCCTTTATAGCTGAGGTTAGTGTTTGGTACAGCAGTCACGGCGACACGTGGGATGCCCGCATCTCACACTGGGTGGAGCGCCTGGGTTTGAGTCTTGGCTTTGCTTCCAATTCCAGCTTCCTGCTAAGAAGAGCCCACCCTAGGAGGCAGCAGGAGATTATTCAACTCCTGGGTCTCTGCCACCCATGTGGGAGGCCCAGATTGAGTTTAGGGCTCCTGGCTTTGGCCTGACTCACTCCTGGCTGTGGTGGTACCAGAACCAGTGGATGGAAGATCTCTCTGTGTCTCTCTCCCTTTCAAATAAATGAAAATAAAAAAAACTATAACATCCCATATAATCAATCCGCAAAAGTAGGTAAAGTGTCTCCATGAATCACATGAGTCATTATGGTAAATTATCATACATGACAAAGGCATGTGGGAACTCACAAATTGTAGCCAAGTCAGCCAGAGCTGTGGGTGCCCTGGGAGCTCAATGCTGCCAACCGGCATCTGAAGTGGGGACAGCCTTGGGGGGCTGAGCTCTCAATCCGTTAGTGTCAGAATTGCGTTCAGCTATAGGACACCTAGTTGGGATCCGCAGAGAACTGGAGCATTGGTTGGCGTGAGCAATGCAAGTGCCAGGGGTATAGAAGCAGTTTTCTTCCAAGGGACCAAAAAGGAAGGGTAGTGGACACTCATGAGCAGGATGAGAGAGACAGAGAAAATTATGTCTGGTCCCCCATCTCTCTTACAAGGCCATTACCCCTTCCCTTTTGAAAATGACCTTAATTTTCCAAAGGCTTTTAGGGTCTGGCTAACTTTGAAGCCGTTCAGAGGGGGAGCTTTGAGCATGGACTCAATCTCACCAACAAAGTCCACTTGTGTTCGCCCTTTCCTGTTTATCTCCATGTGCATTTGCCTGAGCTCCCTGGGGGAAGGACAGAGCTCCTGCTGCTCATTGCTTCCCCAGCACATAGTAGGTGCTCAGTAAGTGTTGCTTTCTTTTTTACTGACTTAAACTTTATTTTTTATTTGATAGGCAAAGATACAGACACAGAGAGACAGAGGTCTTCCATCTGTTGGCCTACCCCTCACATGCCTGTGATAGCTGGGGCCAGGCCAGGCTAAAGCCAGGATCCGTTGGATTCTTTAATGCTCCCTGCAAATGAGGGTAGACACAAAGACATTGTCCTGTGTGTGTGAAAGTGTTGTGTATGCATGGGTATGTGCATGGGTGTGTGTTTATGGGTGTGTGTAACTGTATGTGTGTGGGGGAGTGTGTGTGAAAAAACATTGGTGATTAAATGCACACATTAAAACCATGGCACAGGGGGCCAGTGCTGTGGCATAGCAAGTAAAGCCACCACCTGCAGTGCCGGCATGCTATACGGAGGCTGCGTTGAGTCTTGGCTGCTCCACTTCCAATCCAGCTCTCTGCTATAGCCTGAGAAAGCAGTAGAAGATGGCCCAAGTCCTTGGGCCCCTGCACCCGCATGGGAGACCTGGAAGAAGCTCCTGGCTCCTGGCTTCAGACCAGCACAGCTTGGCCATTGTGATCAACTGGGGAGTAAACCAGAGGATGGAAGACCTCTTTCTCTCTGTAACTCTGCCTTTCAAATAAATAAATAAATCTTTAAAAAAATCAAGAAAAATCATGGCACAGACTTAGTTGCTCTGTTTTAGCACTTTCCCCCCAAAATTCTGGAGTTTGCATAAAGGGAAGTCTCTCATCACCTTTCAGACATGCATATGGAACACTGTCCAATGCAAAGACACAGCAGGTTTATGATACTGCAGCATGGGTGGGAGTGGGTGTGAGGCCAGCATGGGCTGTGTGGCTAATAGATCAGGACTGTGGGCACTCGGAGGCCACTCCTGCTGCTCTCTGCTTGGGCGCAGGCCTGGGCACTTCCCTAAGAAGCCTTTCTGTTTAATTAAGAGAGGGACCCCTCGGTCTGAGCACTCCTGAGAGCCTCGGGCTGTTCCCCACGATGAGAGAGAAGGGATGGATGATGGCGAGAGGCGTGCAGCATTGAACAGCAGATACGAGCCGCCCTGTGACCAGCCTTGCACATGGTTCTGAGACGGTTGGACTTCATCCTGCTGTGGGAGGCAGCCTGGGAAGCGTTTTCAGTCAGGGAATGGCACCGCTCACTTCTTCGGAAGCACTTTTGGCAGGTGCCTGGGGTTGGAAGGGATTGGAGAGGTTTGGGGTGGGGGGCAGGTAGAGACCCCAGCCCCAAGGCCCGCAGGGAGCAGATCTGTTGTGGATGCGAGTGGGCTGCCTGCCTCCTGCTCTTGTGGCACAGGGAGGAGCCCAGGCAAGGCAGTGAGCGTGGACCCGAGCATCAGATCTCTCCAGCGTCACACTTGACTGTGGTACTTAGCACGGGAAGCAATGACTTCCTGGCTGCGGCTGTGAGCAGACAAGGTGTAGCCAGCCCATTCCTCTCTCCACCCCCTCCCAGCCTCAGAGCCGGGCTCGGAGCCTGGTGGTGGCCACCTCTTGAATGAATGGATGAACGTATGGCACGGGACTCGCCCTAATCCCAGAATCTCTGGTGATCGAATGAGTAAATCGACCACAGGGCGTCATTCTGAGTAACGGAGTGGCCCCTTGGTAAATGTCTATGGGCTGAACCGAGCCACTGCAAAACTAGCCGAGCTTGGGTCTCCCCTTAGGAAAAAGCAATTTCCTCCCAGCCCAAGTGCTTCCAAAAAGCCACTGGTTTCCAGGCTGAAAGGGGCTGGGAGAAACAACCCAGGCACAAGGTTTGTCCATTAACATGTCAGCACTCGAAACTTACGTCTCCATTTTTCTCTTGGCTCCTCGATGAGGTGCTTCCTCCGTCTCAGATGGATGGGGTGTTTTTCCCTCCTTCTAAAAAAAGCCCCTAGATGCTTTTCAATTAGGCAAATGAGCGAGGGCAGCGTTTGCTTTTTCCCCCTTTCATCCTGAAGATGCATGTCGTGCCAAAAGGCCTTTGGACGGAATGTTCAGGGGCCGCATAATAGAACGGAGAGGCTGCCAAGCCCTTAAATCTCTCAGCAGACAGGACCGTCTCAGCCCCGGGATGCAGGGACCCCTGCGCCAGCAGCAGCAGCTCAGTCCCCAGCAAGTGAAAAGGAGCCCCACAGCCCGAGGTCCCAGCAGGAAAGGAAGCCCTAGCTGGAGGTGCTGCAGGCTCAGGTTCAGGGCCACGAAGCCTTGAGCTCACCTCTGCAGGAAGTGCCTAGTGATGGAGAACGTTGGGTCCCACCTCCGTGCAACATCGAGGACTGGGTCCAATTTGGCTACTCTCTTTCTGAGCCTCAGTTTACCTATCTGTAAAATGGGTGCAAGGTAAAGGACTACACAAGAAGAGAAGGGCTCAAATGCAGTTGTGTGTACCTACGACCTCCTCCCTCCTGGCCCTCGCTGTAGAATCCCTGAGGTCCAAAGTCTTGGTGTTCAAAGTTTGGTTGCAGGACCACCAGCAGCAGCACCACTGGGCCCTGGCTAGAAATGCAAAATCTTGGGACCTAATGGGTTAAGCTACTGCCTGCAATGCCAGCATCCCATATGGGTTCTGGTTAGGGTTCTGGCTGCTCCACTTCCGATCCAGCTCTCTGCTAGTGTGCCTGGGAAAAGCAGTAGGAAATGGCCCAAGTTCCTGGCTTAAGTCTGGTACAGCCTTGGCTGTTGCCACCATTTGGGGAGTGAACCAGTGGATGGAAGCTCTCTCTCTCTCACTCTCTCTCTCTCTCCCCCACTCTCTCTGTATCTCTCTCTCTAACTCTGACTTTCAAATAAATAAATCTTAAAAAAATGCCAAATCCTAGGCTGCACCCTAGAACACCTGCTCATTATCAGCATTTTAATGGAATGCCCTGGTGGGTCGTGTGTGTGTGTGTGCGCGCACATGTGTGTGCCCGTGTTGAAGTTTGAGAGTACTGGTCTACCTAAGCATGCGCTGCTGGCTGAGTTGCTCTACCTCTGGACTTTATTCATTTGGGAAGTGAAAAAGATTCATTTAAGGGCTTCTAGCTCTGAGCCCCTAGGACGTAGCTGAGCCCTGAGTTGAAGGCTGGGTTTCACAGCTTAGTTCTGTAACTTGCACCTCAGTGTCTGTGTATAGTGGAGGCAAGGCTTCTGCCTTTTGTGTCTCATTAACAATGGCTGTGAAGGCAGAGGTGGAGATCGAAGGATGGTGTCACCCAGATGGGGGGGGGGGGGGCCCTGCACGTGGCCTCAGCTTCCCCTGTGCCACGCAGGAGCTCTGTTGTCCTGGTTCATCTGTGAGTCCCTCCCCATGCCCGTCCCTTAGGGCAGGACAAGATTCAAGGGGGAGACGCTGGTATGGTGTCAGGAAGAAGAGTGGGGGTCCTGGAGGTCTCCGGGGGGGTCACTGAATCCCTCCGCTGTGTCTGAACAGAATTGCCTGAGCCCAGGCCAGGAAACAGCTGGAGTGGCCCTTGGCCATGTCTCCCTTTGGGCCCAAAGTCGGCATCTCGGGACTCCCTTCTCTGATGCAACACACACACCCATCCTCTGTGCATTTAGGATGTTCTAGTTTCTTATAGCCGAAAGGAAAACTGAGGCCCCGAGAAACCGAGCAACTCATGCACGTCTACCCAACTAGGCAGCAGCAAAGTCCTGAGGCTGTGGGGAGTCTTGCTGGGTCCCCACAGGTGGGGAGAAGTCCTAGACTCATCTGGCTGATGGCACACCTGGTTGCCTCCCCTGCAGAAAGGGGTGTGAGCACAGGGTTGGGGGTGGACCCGAGCCCCACAGAAGACCCCGTTGACCTGCAGTCTGCACAGCTGGCCTGCGTCGGTCCAGCTTTGTAAACAGCTTTGAAAACCCAGCAGGCTGGGAAAGTGTGGAGGCCCTGCCCATATGCATCAGGGCCCTTGGCCTCTCTCCTCCTCCTTCTCTGGGCCTCCATCATTAACAACTCTCAGCCGTGATTTCGAAGCCTCGCCCCTGCCTCTGTCCAAGTGTCGGAAGACCAGATTGGAAGGGGAGGCAGAAGAGAAGGAAAGTCCTTCCGGGTCGAGCTGCCTGCACTTCCTTTGTGCTCCCTGTCTCGTTTCTGTGAGGCCTACCCTTTCTGCTGTGGGGCCTGGGAGGCACTGTGTTTGGAGTCACAAGTGGAGCCCAGGGCCCCTTCATTCCAGCGAGGCGGCAAGGGGGGAGCTGGCTGCGGACGGCTTCAGCGATGGGCAGCTGGGATGTGTTGTTTCACAGCCGCACTCTGGGTACTTTCCAGAAAGACCGGGGGGGGGGGGGGGGACCCGCACATTAGTAAGCCCCCAAGGCTCTGGCCCTGGCTCCCTTGCTGGGCTATCAGGGACCATGGGTCTCCAAAAATTGGATGCAGACATGTTCCTCTACTCTGGCAAGGGAGAACATTTTTGCAGGGAGAGGCTCCATGGCTGCTTCTGTTTATTTTTAAAAGATTGCTGAGACAATTCTACTAAAGTTAAGAACATTGGATATTTCCAGCTTATTTTGTGCACTATGTAGAAAGGGAAACTGAGGCCCAGAAAGGGGACGTGGCCTGCTCAGGGTCGCAGGCATGACAGAGCTAAGACACAGCAACATAGTTTAGGGATGGTTCTTCTACATTTCCCCAAGTGGGGCCTTTTCAACAGTGTTTGCCACAATAGGTTGACCACATAGCTGTGAAGAGTTGGGCTGGGGTAGGCATTGTGGTGTGGCAGGTAAAGTCGCCACCTGCAGTACCGGCATCCCATATGGGCACCCGTCCTCGTGTCCCAGCTGCTCCACTTCTGATCCAGCTCCCTGCTAACGTGCCTGGGAAAGCAGCAGAGGATAGCCCAAGTGCTTGGGCCCCTGCACCCACGTGGGAGACTCGGAAGAAGCTTCCGGCTCCTGGCTTCAGATCGGCCCAGCTCCAGCCATTGAGGCCATCTGGGGAGTGAACCAGCAGATGGAGGACCTCTCTCTCTATATGTCTTTCTAGCGAATAAAACAAATCCTTAAAAAAGAGTTGGGCTAACCACGCCAGTGGAAGAGGTATGAAGGTGAGGTTCTGAACTACAGGGATCTGATTATCCGAGGAGATTCTTTGAAATGCAAACATGTGCACCTCCACCCATCACTGGCAGTCCTCCCACCCCTCAGCCTGCCCAGCCTGGCCACCAGCAGGCCCAGCCGGCCAGAGCAGACATATGGATTCCAGGATCCAGGCACACTGCTTCCCGGCACTTCTCAGCTCCTTCCTCCTTGCCACTCATCCAGCCAACAGGAATTGATTTATTAACTCCACACCGGATTGGCAGAGTACGGCAATGAGCAAGGTCCTGCGTTCATGGAACTTACTCCAACTGAGAAGTCTGGTGACATCTTCATAAAAACAGGTGGGGACTCTGGTCCAGGGTGGGGTGGCACAGCCCTGTCTGACTCCCAGAGTTCTGCCGGGAAGAGATGACATGGCCTCGCATTTGTTTCAGACTCGACATTCTCCATCTCGACACCTCCGAGGGTTTCCTGCCTCCCAGCTCCTGACGGATGGTGCATGCGTGCATGCCAGCCCTTTCCGTCTATGAGGCAATCCTCGGAGACCCTTGCCAAGATCAACTGTTTGGCTCTGTGCCTTGAAAGTTGATCCTCTTTGAGTCTGATGATTGCTTTTAGGAAACACAGGGACAATGACATCATTGCTCCCTCCTTGGCTTGGGGATTTGATGGTCAGCATGAAGTCAGGGTTTGGAGCGATGCCTGCTCTTTGCCAATGCCCAGGGAGGCCTGGGGTGGGAGCCCTGGAGTGGAGCAGGCTTGTGGGAGAGATCCCCAGAGGCTGGGAAGGGGCTTGCTTTCAAATCACTTGACTACATCTGGGTCTGCCTAGCAGTACACAGGAAGGTGGTGTTCTGATGCGGGCTGAGCTGATATTTGGTGGAGATGCACCTGCCTGGCTATAGCTGCCTTGACTATTGAAATGTTCTAGCTTCTGTCGGTAAGAACTTTCTGAGGCACCTTCCTGTCACCCCCATTGCCTTGCACTTTCCCCTGAGTTGACTCCCCACAATTCCTACCACCTAGTGCCTCCAGGGAGCTGTCTGGTAGCCCTCAAATTGTTGGTACCTGTGCTGCATATGCAGATAGAGTTTGGCTATTACTACAGGATGAGGGCTTTTGGTGCCTGGGCACCTGCTGGAAGGCACAGCCATGGGAGACGGGGAAGGCTAGCTTCACAGACTCCCGGATCTAGGCTCTGCCAACAGAATTCCCTCCTGCTCCTGGGGAACCCAGGCCTTGCAAAATTGAAACCTACTTCCTTTGCCAGGATGTCCTAGTGCGGCCCATTCACTGCTCGGAAAGCAGAAATCACTTTCTCAAGTCCTAGAGATGCCAACGTTGGCTCCAGGTTGAGTGCATTTTAGTACTGGCCTCAGCAGGGAGTCGATGACAATCGCATACCCAATAATCCAGCACACACCGAGGCGGGGGGTCTCTGCTCTGTAGACCCAGTGTTGTTGGTTTCTTTAAAAAATGTTTATAAAGTGGGAGATTGCATATAAAAACTTGGATATGGCCGGCGCCGTGGCTCAACAGGCTAATCCTCCGCCTTGCGGCGCTGGCACACCGGGTTCTAGTCCCGGTCGGGGCACCGATCCTGTCCCGGTTGCCCCTCTTCCAGGCCAGCTCTCTGCTGTGGCCAGGGAGTGCAGTGGAGGATGGCCCAAGTGTTTGGGCTCTGCACCCCAGGGGAGACCAGGAGAAGCACCTGGCTCCTGCCATCGGAACAGCGCGGTGCGCCGGCCGCAGCGCGCTACCGCGGCGGCCATTGGAGGGTGAACCAACGGCAAAAGGAAGACCTTTCTCTCTGTCTCTCTCTCACTGTCCACTCTGCCTGTCAAAAAAAAAAAAAAAAAAAACTTGGATATGGAGTTTTTCTTTGTTTTTAAAAAATTGAAAATATCCATTTTCACTCATTAGCCAGGCAGAGAGACAGAGACAGAGTGAGATCTTTCATTGGCTGGTTCACTCCCCAAATGTCTGTACCAGTCAGGTCTGGGTGAGGCCAAAGCTGGGAGCAGGTAACCCAATCCAAGTCTCCCACAAAGGCACAGAGATCCAAGCACCTGAGCCGTCACCTGCTGCCTCCCAGGATGAGCCTTAGCAGGAAGCTGCAATCAGAAGCGGGGTCAGGCTGGTGCCATGGCTCAACAGGCTAATCCTCTCTGCCTTGCGGCGCCAACACACCGGGTTCTAGTCCCGGTCGGGGCGCTGGATTCTGTCCTGGTTGCCCCTCTTCCAGGCCAGCTCTCTGCTGTGGCCAGGGAGTGCAGTGGAGGATGGCCCAAGTCCTTGGGCCCTGCACCCCATGGGAGACCAGGAGAAGCACCTGGCTCCTGGCTTCGGATCAGCGCGGTGCACCAGCCGCGGCGGCTATTGGAGGGTGAACCAACGGCAAAGGAAGACCTTTCTCTCTGTCTCTCTCTCACTGTCCACTCTGCCCGTCAAAAAAAAAAAAAAAAAAAAAAAAGAAGCGGGGTCAGTGCTTGACCCAAGCACTTTTGTATGGCCAGCAGGTGGCCCAAGCTGTGTTTAAGCATGACTCCAAAAACCTTTCCTGGGGCTTTTCTTTAATGATGGTTTGACCCAGCTACCCTTGTGCCCCACACCCCCAGGTCCTCAGGGATGGGGCACACACCTTCATTTGTGACCACCCACCTCCTTTTTCCTGGCTTGCTTTGGTCACCAGCTAGCCTGGTGGCACTGCAGGCACTCCTTGGCCATGCCTGGCTCGGAGTTTTCTCAGCTTGCGACTCCACCTTGCTTTTTGCTTTTTTAAAAAGTTATGCTCTAGGGGCCTGTGCTGTGACATAGTGGGTAAAGCCTCTGCCTGCAGTGCTGGCATCTCATGTGGGAACCGGTTCAAGTCTTGGCTGCCCACTTCCCATCCAGCTCTCTGCTATGGCCTGGGAAGGTAGTAGAAGATGGCCCAAGTGCTTGGGCCCCTGCACCCACATGGGAGACATGGAAGAAGCTCCTGGCTCCTGGCTTCGGATGGGCACAGCTCCAGCCATTGCAGCCAACTGGGGAGTGAACCAGCGAATGGAAGACTCTCTTTCTCTCTCTCTCTCTCTCTCTCTTTCTCTCTCTCTTTCTCTCTCTCTGCCTCTCCTTCTTTCTATGTGTAACTCTGACTTTCAAATAAATAAATAAACTTTTTAAAAAAGAAAAAGTTATGTTCTAGATGTAGTGAAGAGTCCACTTTGACACCCGTCATCTCTCCCAGTGCTTTGGGATAAGGCTGATCACAGGATGACGAAGGAAAATCACCCAAAGCAATTATCCCCAAGACCAGCAGTCGCCGGTTGGCCATCTGGCTGTGACTCTGGGGCCCCTACATTCCCCCGTACTCATCTCCTCCACCAGCTGTGCCATTCTGTTAACCAGCCTACCCAGCACCTGACACCCCATGGTCAAGTGCCACACCCAGACCACTCCATTGATCTGAGGTCCACTGGGCATCCGTGGTGGGCTGCCTGATGATTCAAGCTTGAGAAAGACACATCTTCTGAATTTTAGTTGTAAGGATTTAAGTCACCTTGCGGGGAAGAGACAATCACACAGCTGACTCAAAGTCAAGGCCAGGGATATTTTGCATCCTATGAAAGATGTGATAAATGATAGTGCTCATATCTACTGGGGCAGGGATGGGAGGGATGAGAATGGACCAGTGAGGGAGCCTTGAAGACTGACCATGACCTCACGGGATGGAGCAGTTGAGGGTTGAGAGAAGAAAGGCTGCACCAGGAAGTATGAGGAGGGACAGGAGAAAGGGGTGCGTGTCTAGGCTTTGTCCTGTAGCAGAGCTGGGTGGGCGGTGGGCGGGCACAGAGGCAGGTCGGGGATGAGCCCTGGTGGGCTGGAGCCACTTCTGGGAGGGCTTTGATTACCCTGGAAGGAGCCAGCACCAGTCTAAGGCAGGGAACCTATTCAAGTGTAGATAAGGGGAGCAGCCGCACAGTAAGTTACACCTGGGGGCAGGGAAAGAGGGGAGGGGGAAGAGCAGAGCTGGGAGCCAGGGGCTGATACTCCTATCTTGGCACAACTGGAGAATGGTGGAGAAGGGGCAATTGTGGGAGCACGGACGCATGCACCTGCCGTGTGGGAATCATCGGATTTCCGAAATGGAGGAGGTTTGGGGGTACCTACTCTAACCCCCACATGTTACAGAAGGATCTTGAGAGGCCCTGGGTGAGGATGGGGGGTGGAGACATAAATCCCAGGGCCGGCAGAGTGGGGTGGGTTCATCTTTCACAGCGTCTAACACAGGGTGAGTACTCAGCCAATGTACGTTGCACCGGCGATGATGTTGATTTCTGCCTAACTCCGACTTGGTGAGATGGCAAGTGAGGTCCCCAGATACCTGCTCGGTTGGCAATAATTCCCACGTGAAGGGGTTTCAACACGGTCTGTCCCCTCCGAAACTGGACAGCCGTGGTGGTGGTCTTGGGAGGTGGACCGAGGAGGGTGAAAGGAATGCCTTCCTCTTGGGTCTGGGTCAGCGCTGCCCCTGTGCACCTACATACTTGCCCTTCTGCCTCATGGCATGGCGTGAAGCAGCACAGAGCCCTCATCAGAAGCCAAGAAGATGTGGGTGCCATGATCCACGACCTCCCAGCCTCCATAAGCAGGAGCCATAATAAGCCTCTTTCTTTTATAAATCAGCCCAGTCCCAGGTATTCTGTTCCAGCCACAGAAAACGGATTCAGACAGAGCCGGCTCCCCCACCAACTTTGCAGGAAGCCCTCAAATGATAGATTTATGCCCTACCCCTACCCTGCCCAGTAGGGGCTCAGAGTTCCCAGAGAGGGCCGGCCACCGGCTGGGAGTTGGGGTACAGGGAGCTGTGCAGCTCCTCCTTCCTGCCCCTCCCTCCAGTTCATTCTGTAAGTGGGTGTGGCAGCCTGGCGGGCCGTGGCTCCCTGCAGCAGCGGCAGGGCTGGGCACCCGAGCTGGCACCACTCAAGTTCACCGCAGCTTTCTGAACATTTGGGAACACAGGAAGGGCCGTGTTTTTTAAGTTCCCTTTGTTTTCAAAGAGGGTACAGAGCCTATGGGGAGGAGAAAAACAAAACCAGGAAAACAGATGACTTGCCTAGCAGAGACAGCGAGAGCATTGCCGGCGGCTGTCTTGCGCCCCGTGCACCCCTGTCCGGCACACGTGCACACACTCACACCCTGGACACCCACACCCACGGGCAGGACACACCCTGAGGCTGAGGCCTCTGTCCAGAGAGAGCCAACTCCCGGACCTAACAACAGAGGGCCATCCGCGCACGCAGATGGGGTGTGCACACACGTCTAAGACACGAGGAGCGCCCCCTGCAACGAGAAACTCAAGACACGTGGTCCCCCTTCAACACACCAGGCACAGAGACACGCGGAGGCACGCTCCGACCCTCTGAGATGTCCACTCGCGGGAGGATTTACAGAGTGAGCTCACAGGTGCGTACACACGCCCGTGCCTTCTGGAGGCAGCTCAGAGGGGCATTTTTCCAAGGGCCCAGGGAGTCCTTCTGCCTTCCTGCCCTCATGGTTCTCATGTTTCTAGAAGTTTCTGTGAAGAGTCTTTGTTTAATTTAGAAATCTGAATTCCTCCTTCACAAAGTCAGCCGAGTCTGATGAAGGACACTGAAGGGAGGGAGGGGGCACAGGCCCCAGGAGCAGGATTGGAGCCAGGAGCCAGGAGCTTCCTCCAGGTCTCCCACTAAGAACCAAGCCCTTGGGCTATCTTCTGCTGCTTTTCCAGGGGTGTTAGCACGGAGCCAGATTGGAAATGGAGCAGCCGGGACTCGAACCGGCGCCCATCTGGCCTGCAGGGGGCGGTTTTACCTGCTATGCCACAATGCCAGCCCCACAGGTTTAGTTTTGAGCCAGGAGATGCATGGTTCTCCTCCGGGAGCCAGGGCCAGGGCTGGGAATGCTTCCTGGGTGTGCTTGCCTGTTCCGGATTGTAATTACCAACCGGGGTCCTGTCTCAGGAGGAAGAGGCTCTGGTCTCCTGGCTCGGCTGCTGGGTTCTCTAGAAGGGCCTCCGATGGAATTCCTCTGCCTGTCAGAGAGAGAACCTGGAACTCTTCCAGCCATCTAGGCAAGCTGAGGGAGGGCTCGGAGCCTGGAGGAGGGAGATGAAGCTGGGAGCTTCGTCCCTGTGGGGCGCACTCCCCAGAGTTCCGTGGGATTGCAGGGTGGGATGTGGGTCAGTGATGAGAATGGCCCACCCTGAGGTAGACACGGAAGCTTCTGATCCTACAGGAATTAGCGTGAATCCCCCAGGACCCTGTGAAATGGATGAAGCCCAAGAACGTCCCCTCTAGGAGCTGGAGTGGCCGGCAGAGAGGTCCAGTCGCCATCTGGGGGCTCACAGAGAGAAGTCTTCGCCAACTCTGCAGTGCCATGTCCTGCAGGACCCACCTGCTGTCCTGGTCATGGGACTGTTCCCCAAACCTGCGCTGCCACGTTCGTGCGGAGTGTGTGAGCAGAAAGACCCAAGTGGCTCGCAGGGGCAGACTGGCTCCACCAGCTCTGGGCCGCCTCCGGCTTCTGGGGGATGCGGCAACATGTTGCAGGGGGCGTGGCAGGGTGTGACTGTGCCTCCTTGGCCCAAACAGCTCTCCCTTCTCCCACCGTCTTTTCTGTCATCCATGAGTTTGTAAACACTTTATAAACTCAAAAATATACGCATTTCGCCAAGGCTGCTCCCTGCACGTATCTTCCAGCCTGTCCAGTCCCATCGTGGCCTGGCTTCGTCCTCCCCAAGGCTCCCTGAGTCACCACGGCAACACCAACTAGGAGAGGCCACCTTAGGGGGTTCGGGTTAGGACCCTGCTGAGGGCTGGGGCGAGGGTAAGGAGGTGAGGTGCTTGCCTGAGAACTAAGTGAGCATGCAAATGAGAAACAATAAACAATAAAATGCAAATTTAAGAGGCTGCCCCCCCCCCCACTCATCAAAACCAATATTTTCATGTGATATATACAAAAATGAAAACCAATACAAATAAACCCATGTGGAACGAAATGCCAGCATTTTGCCTAGAGATGAGGTCGGGGGTGGGGTTTGGGTAGGGGAGACAAATATTCTGTTCTATGGTGTGAAGGGTTGCCTGATTCTAGAATCCAGAAGAAAGCCGATGAAGAGCTTCCAGCAAAAACCAAATCGAAGACAAGATCAAAACAAAGGCCGCTCTCTCGCCGCACCTGGCTGAACCTGCCTCTCCTAACCTGGCTCTTCCTGGAGTTAGCTGGGACACACTTTTTCCTCCCTAATTTGACATGTAGATGCATACAGCAAAATGAATGCGGCTAAAGATTCCCATTTCTGAAGATGGACCAAGGGTTTCCCAGCTGTCCATCGTGTGACCATCACGCCATGAAGACAAGGGGCGTGTCCATCACTGCAGGAAGTTCCTGCTGGGCCTCCCTCTCTGGCCTGCCGTCCAGAGGAAACCCCTTGGCCTTGGCCCCTTCCCAGTCCTCCAGCCTGTCCCTCCCTCTTCCGAAGGAAGCCAAATACAGGTGTGCTAGGCCTGAGAGCGCACTCTGCCTGCCACACCACGCGGAGCCCCACAAGGCTGACCCTAACGGCAATGTGGATCCTGCCCTCGTGCCAACCCCAGCAGGAGGGGTGTTTTGGAGCACCACCAGAGGCCAGGGAGGGTGTGAGCTGTCTTTATTTAACACCTGTTTTGAAATCCTCTTGTCTCTGGGCTCTGAGGTTATCTGAGCTCATCTTCGGTCACAGCTCTGCTCTGGGCTTAAGTCTGGAGATCTTCAAGTTCCTTCAAGCACAAAGGGAAGAGACTCAACATTCATCTGGAGCCAAATACATTCACGCTGTGGCTGAGTGGGTAAAGCTGCCACCTGCGGCGCCGGCATCCCATATGGGCACTGGTTCTTGTCCTGGCTGTTCCATTTCCGATTCAGCTCTCTGCTATGGCCTGGGAAAGCAGTAGAAGATGACCCAAGTCCTTGGGCCCATGCACCCATGGGCGAGGCCTGGAGGAAGCTCCTGGCTCCTGGCTTCGGAGTGGCTCAGTTCTGGCCGTTGTGGCCAACTGGGGAGTGAACTAGCAGATGGAAGATCAATCTCTCTCTCTCTCTCTTCTCCTTCTGCCTCTCTGTAACTCTGCCTTTCAAATAAATAAATAAATAAATCTTAAAAAAAATTCTCGGAACCGAAAGCAGGAAGATCCTTAGGAACCCACCTGGTGCAACTGTGCACTTTCAAACACGGGCGACTTCAGAGGTGTTGGACTTTCCTAGGGTCTCAGTGGTTAGGTTACACATTTTATTCAACAGCTACTATACGCCAGATGTCCAAGTGCTTTACGGTCATTATCTCATGGAATCCCCCTGCCACAATATGAGCGGAGTACTATCTAGAATTCTGTTTTACAGATGAAGACACTCAGGCCCAGAGAAGGCATGTGACTTGCCCGGAGTCACACAGCAACAAGTGGTGATGTGGTATTTGAGCCCAGGGTCACCAGACTCCAGTGTGTCCGTGCCAAAGCCTGCTCTCTGCTCAAGCCAGAGCCCGTTTTCTGTCACCAAAGGCCGGGAATGAACAGTCTATGAGGTGAGGAATTTGCTTTTGGCTCTTTGATTTACTTCCCATGAAAACAAGTCCGATAGCACAGGGCCAGCAGTCTCGCTTTGTCCCTTCTGTTGCTTTCCCCGGCGCCAGAGAGACGCTGTGGGCTGGCAGACAGCAGGGGCTGCCCTGCACAGACAAAGGTGTGGTGGCAGCTCCTGGACCAGTGGCCCTGCTGCACAGTGAGGGGGCGCTAGAGGTCCCTGATGTTTGCTTCCTTATCAGCAGGTGCCGTGTGGAGGTCTGGGTGCCCCAGCACAAGGTGGCAAGGGGGAGGGGCCGTCTCCCGGGACACTGCCGGCAGCAGCTTGACATTGGGAAAGGACACTTGGAGTGGCAGCCTGGGCGTGAGCTCTGCTCCCTAGGGGGCCATGTGCTGTGGCAGCTGGAGCTCTGGTCTGGGCATCTGGAGCCCCAGGCCTGGCGTTTTCTCGTGCATGACCTTGGGCACGTGACTTTTTCTTTCAGGGTCTTTGCTCACAACCCAGACTTCGTCCAGGGTCTGAGAAGTCCTCAGTGAACCGGAAGTACCAGGGCAGCCTTGGCCAAGACCCCTTCCCTTTAGGTCCCTTGCTTTTTCACGTGAGAACTCACAGGGCCTGGCTACTGACCTCCAAAGTGCCTTCCTGCCCTATGTGTTGATGCCTCTGAAGCTCTGGGCTCAGGGATGGGGGCAGGAAGCTCAGGGCAGGAGCAGAAGCCCGCGGGGTACCCAGCCGCTCCCCATAGTTCCCCTGCCTATTTATTTCCCAGTGTGGCTCAGGGCCCGATTACATTACTGCTGGAGCTACAACCCAAAGATCCAGGGACTCTGATGCTTGGCTGTGTTTCTTAATTTCTTTTTCTATTTATGTGATGCCCATGGGTGGCTTTGGCACCTGCTTCCATGAGCTCGCTGGGTAGATACCGGATAGTAACACACAGCCTGTCATTTGGCCAGCCGTGGACCATTTTACAGAGTGGACAGGAGGGTAGACTCTGAGGTTACAACCCAAGGGTGTCCACCCAGCTCATCCACCTCGCAGTGGACAGCTTTCATTCGGCAAATGACTTCTCCGTGTGGGGCCTCGGTTTTCTCATCTATACAATGGGAGCGATCGCAGCATCTTGATCCACAGGGCTGCTTGGAGATGAACCGGCCTGACAGCCGTTGTTTTTACAGAGCGCTTCCTGTTTGTTTTCTGACCCGACACACCCACTGACTCCATCAGCTGCTGTGATGTTATGACCCCGGGGTTTGGCTGAACAAACAGGCTCCAAGGAGCAGTGACTTGTCCCAAGGCACACAGGGTGTGGCAGGGCCCCCGGTCTGTACCCAGAGTTTGTGAAACTAGGGCGAGGCCGTTTTCCACCACCCCAGCAGGGCCCAGATTCCCCATGAAGTGAGGCTGTCCTGCACGAAGTGTCGCCTAAGCAAGGCGGATGCCAAGTGCTCAGGCTTCAGGAGCGAAGGGGGCATCCTGGTGGCTGGGGAAGCCTGGAGTAGGAACCGGAGGAGGACAGCAGGTGTGGAGCTCCGTGGGGGAGGGGCGAGGAGCGGGAAATCACTCCAGGAGGAACTTGTCCTGGCAAACACTGGTTTTCAGAATGGCCTTAGCCCAGGGCACGCAAGAGACCGCAGATGGGACAGAGGTTCTGGGAGGAATGCGGTGGAAGTGGAACTTGCTAACATTTCCTGCGTGTTTACCAGCTATTGCCCTAACCGGTTAAATCCTCAGCGCCATCTTAGCAGTTAGAGACCAAGCTTAGCCGAGGGAACTGGAGGCACAGGGAGGTGAAGCAATTTGCCCGAGGCCACAAAGCTGGGCGGGCAGTCCTGCACCAGAATCTACACTTGCTACCACCCAACTCAACAGGAGCACAGGCGACCACACGAATTCCCGACCCGCAGCGTCTCCTGTTCCATGCAGTGGCACCGAATAGAAAATGTGGGTTCTCGTGTTCACAGAGGTGATACAGATTTAGTGCCTACCTGATGGATGAATGAAACATGTTTAATCTCAGCAGGTGAAAATCTTCTTGAGGGGTGACTTAGAACCTGTAGACCAGTGATTTGCAAACTTGTGCTCCTTGGGGTGTTAGTGGGGGGCCCTGCTGGGGTGCTGGGGTGGGGGGAGGGCTGGGCAGGTAGGACCCCAGCCTTCAGGCCCTCACACAGTCTCCATCTAAGCACTCACACTCGTCAGAGCACATGGATTCCTCTTCGATGTAGGAGACAGTCACCAGGGATTTTATGATCAGGCACTGGGCTTCGTTGAAGTCAGGGGCTCCTGGGTTGCCCTGGGCTCGGGCTCTCCTCCCAGTCTCAGCTGCACCAGGGAGGCAAGCACACAGCAGTCTCACAGACAGCAGCATCGCTAAGAGAAAACCCGGAATACATTGTGCACGAATGTTGACACCGGGATTCAATCGTAGGCAGTCAGGCAGTGCTGGCCTCCCCCCACCTGTGACCCGATTACAGTGACCCTTGCGCCCCACCCCCCACCCCCAGGCCAGCCCTTCTGTAATGCCCATGCCCTTTGGAATCCCCGGGAAGCTAAATGTTAAAATGCATGTTCTCTGTCTCACCCCAGCGAAGTCTGACTCAGAGGATCTGGAGCACCAGGAATCGCAGGTTAAACAAGTGCCCTTGACCCGGAAACCCCGTCCCCAGGTGTCTATCCCAGAGAAATGAAAATCTGGCGCCCACACAAGAACCCACACACGACGTTCACAGCAGTGTGGCGCCATGCATCCTGGGAGCAGAGCCTGGAGACGGCTGCTCACTGCCCATGGGCTTTCTTCACTGGGTGAGAAAAATACCCTAAAACTGAAGGTGGTGATGGTTGCACAGCCCTACAGATGCACTGAAGATCACTGAACTGGACACTGTGAGTGGGTGAATTCTGAGGCAGGTGCATTAAATCTCTATAAAGTTGTCCATCCTGAAAACCCAACAGGTGCCCTCCGAGGAGGTGGGGAACCTCATTATTGGAGAACATTTTTCAGGGGTGCAGACTACCCTCCTCTGCCCCCAGAGATGGGGACCCCCACCCCCACTTCCAGAGCACGTCCTCAGGAAATCCCCACACTGCACTCCCTGGCAAAGATCTCCTCCACCTTCTCCAAGGGAAATCAGAGGCACAGAGCTGTGAAGGGGCTGGGGCCGCCGTCAGTGTCCCCAGACTTTTGACCAGGGTCCCACCAAAAACGGGAGGTTGTGTCTCAACACAGGACTTGTAATTAGCATCGAAAACCTCTACCTAAGAAACCACGCTCAGGTTAATATGCCGATCCGCTGTGAACATTACAAAATACACACTCGGCTGACATTCGAAAAGGCGAGCTCTGGGGCAGGTGTTCGGCATAGCGGTTAAGCTGCTGGCTGGCACGCTTATATCCCATATCAGAGCAGCTGCATCTGAGTCCCTGAGTCCAGACTCCTGCTAATGCACCCCCTGGGAGGCAGCAGGTGTGAGTTGGGTCCCATGTGGGAGACCTGGACTGGATTCTGGGCTCCTGGCTCTGGCTCGGCTCAGCAGACCGGTGGAAGGCAGCTCTGCTTGTCTGCTTCTCAAGTAAGTGAACAAATAAACAATTTTAAAGAAAGGCAAGCTTCAAAAGAAGACAAGGGAAGGCCCCTTGAGGGGGGTGAGCTCTGGGCAGAGGTCTGAATGCCATTTGTTCTCACTCCGTGCTGCCCCTCATCTTGCCCCATAGCGTTGGCTTTACTCCTTGAATCCCCCCAAGTATAATGGGGGTGTGGGCAGTCATGGCAGGCCCAGGGCAGGAAAGACACAAGAAGAGCAGGGGCGGAGTGAGGAGACAGCGGCAGTGGAGAGAAACCAGAGGAACCCTGTGCATACCCCAAGCCTTCAGCGCTTCCGACTTTTTTTTTTTTTTTTTAAGATTGTTTATCCAGTTGAAAGGCAGTGTTGCAGAGGGAGAGATTTCTTTCATCTGCTGGTTCACTTCCCAAATGGCCACAGCAGCCAGGGCTGGGCCAGGCGGAAGCCATGAGCTTCATCCCAGTCTCCCACGTGGCTGCAGGAGCCCCAGCACCTGCGCCATCCTCGCTGCTTTCCCAGGCGCATTAGCGGGGAGCGGGACCGGAAGTGGAGCAGGCCGGGGGCGACTCATCCCGCTTGGCCCCAACGCCGGGTCCCAGAGCGCTGGTCTTTCACCACTGGTGTGGATTAACCTTGAGCTTGGGACCAGTTCTTCCCGCATAGGATTGCGCAGAGCGTAAGCTGCGTGCACGTGTTTAAGGAACAAGGTAAGATAGACGGTGGCGGGGAGAGAAGAAATAGCAGTATATGCAGCTAGGAGACAGAGTCCCGTCTCTCACAAACATATATTGAGCACCTACTGTGTGCTCGGCCGGGGAGATCAAGTGGGAATCACTGAACCGCTACCCTGTGGGGCGCCCCTGGTTTAGCTTCCGGGGAGGAGGAGGGAGGCACTTCCGCCAGCCCTGGACGCCATGGCGGAGGATAGGCCCTTCTCCTAGGCACCGGGTGGCAGCTGCAGTGGCCCTAGAGTGCCTTTTCAGTGGCCAGGCCTCAGTGGAACTCTCTGGAACCTCCCTTCCAGCCCCAACAAGCAGGGAGCCCGCGGGGCTGTGATGGACACACACGCAAGCCAGCCAACAGATTATTTTTGTTTTCCCCTCACCAACAGAGCCATCAGTGCCGTTCCTCTCCCTCCTAAATTAACAGGCTTGTGTCCCAGAGCCTGCCAGGAAGTGAAGAAATCCCCTCGGGAAAGGCAGAGGCAGCCCCCTCCCTGCGGCACTCCCGGGTGGGAGTGTTGAGAGCTGGATGACTCTTCGCCGTGGGCTGTTCCCCGAAGTGGAGGCCGCGGGCCAGGGCCTTGGTTTGGATCACAGTGTCTCTGAGCCCCCAGGGCCTCGCCCACCCCAACCCCAGCCCCCTTCTCAGGAGTGACTTCCAAGGTCACGGTGTGCAGTGGTTGAGGTGACGGCGAGAGGTGACAAGGTGGGAAGAGAGAAAGCACAAGGCGGGCAGAACTGGGAGAGGACTTGGGGTGCACGGGGCGTTTTCGCAGTGACAATCCTCTCTGGAGAAGGTTTTCCTTAGAAAAAAGCAAGTGCAAGGGGCCCGGGACCCTCCCTAAAGCCTAAGTATCCAGGAGAGATGAGGGCCTGGGGATGGCAGAAAAACACCCCTTGTAACTTGAACTTGGCGACTCTCGCCATTTGCCTTGAAAGTGACCTGTGCCTTTGTGTGTAGAATGCTTGGCAGGCCAGATGCTATTTTTGAAATATGAATCGTTTCCACCTTGGTGCGTCTTCTCTCTGTCAAGGCCCTTCGGCCTTGGAGCCACGTGCCTGTTCTGTGGCCACTGCTGCTGGACGGGGATGTGACTGCTTTCTGCTCTTCAGCCATTTGTTTCCAAAGCCCAAGTCCTGGGCAGAGCCACAGGGCAGGGCGCGAGCTCTAGAGAGGAAATGGTTGCGAGATGGGTTTGGGAGATGCAGCCTCCTGCTACCTTTCTGGGGCCTAGAGAGGACCAAGAACAGCGGGGGATCCCTGTGCCTACAGGAAGGGCACTGAGCAGCATGGAGACCTGAAAGGGCCACAGGGGTCCTGACCCAGCAGCCACCTGTGCGGCCCCTCAGTGAAACGGCGCAGGCTGAGAGAGGCAGCCCAGTGGTATTCCTGGGATAAGACCGCCAGTGCTTTGGAACTAGCTCAGGTGCCACAGCGTTGGCACAACTTTAGAAGAAAGAGAGGGGGCCTTGAATTGAGCTCTGCCCATGCTGGTGCTTGCAATAGAAAATACATTGAATTCCAGAAAAAAATCTAACTCCTCCGAGATGGCGGATGGAGACTTGTACTGACATGCTTAGTGCTGACAGTTTTGCTCAAGCTTTGCATTGGAGTTTGACACATTTCTCACGTGCTTCTTTGCGCTAGCTCTTTGTGGGATAATAGAGGAATCGAGATGGAGCAGATGTGTTATACTAGGTGCTCCAGGGAAGATGCAAATAGCAGCGTTCCCAAGGCAGGGAAGCATGGAGGTCTTCCGGAGCCCTGCCAGTGTGGACGGGTTTTCCCAGGTTTTTGAGCAAAGGCTTCTGGTGGGTCTGCCTTAGAGAAACAATGAGGAGTGAGCAGCTCTGCACGGACAGGCAAGAGGGCGTCAGCATTGAAGGCAAAGTAGGCTTCCCTGGAGCCCTCTGCCTCCATGGGCTGCTGGGAACCAAGGGGACGTTCTTGAACTTGAATCAGCCCAGGTCTGTATGTACCTGTAACTGCCAAGGGCTTGGGGGCTGGGCTGGGCACCTGTTTTGTGTGTCTGTGTTTTCTCTCGTCCACATAGTCTCTGTGCTATGAGACAGCTGGGCGTTGCTCTTGGAACGGGCCGCCCAGTACACCCCTCCGCAGGTGTATGGGGTCCCGGTCCAAGGGGTCAGCAGGAGACCTTCTACAGGACCTCCTAGGGGCTCTTCTTTCTCCAAGGCTACAGGAAGATGAGGCTGGGTTGGATTTTGGTGATACTCGGATGTATCCCCAATAGCCTGAGGCACATGGTGAGGATGTTTCTTTCTTTCTTTCTTCCTTCCTTTCCTTTCCTTTCCTTTCCTTTTCTTTTCTTTCTTTTTTTTGATAGAGTTAGACAGTGAGAGAGAGCGAGAGAGACAGAAAGGTCTTCCTTTTTCTGTTGGTTCACCCCCCAAATGGCCGCTACGGTTGGCGTGCTGCGCCGATCTGAAGGCGGGAGCCAGGTGCTTCCTCCTGGTCTCCCATGCAGGTGCAGGGCCCAAGCACTGGGCCATCCTCCACTGCACTCCCGGGCCACAGCAGAGAGCTGGATTGGAAGAGGAGCAACCGGGACATAATCCGGCGCCCCAACCGGGACTAGAACCCAGGGTACTGGTGCTGCAGGCTGAGGATTAGCCTAGTGAGCCACGGCGCCAGCCGGATGTTACTTTCTTTTCAATTAAATTGTTGGCCTTGAGATTCCGTCAGGGAGAGTCTCAGGGGCTAGCACATCCGTAACCCCTGCCCCACACTTGCAAACTTCTTTCTCTTGGAGCTTCCGGCGGGTAAGGGTATCCAGAGCAGATGTAATGATATTGCTTTGCTTTTGCAAATCTTTCCACCGTTGCTTTCTTTCACTGGCAACGGGAGCTGATGGTTTTCCATTTCTGGTAGTCACACAGAGTTCTTTAAAAATATATGTACTTAACATGAAGAAAATCTAAGGGATAATCAATAATTTAAAAATTACAGTAGAGACGGTACATCCATGTGGTTAAAACTGCAAAGGCTGTGACCGATGATGGAAGTTTGGGAAACTTGAAGTTTTGGTCTCAGTGAAAACCCTTGCATTTGGTGGGTTACTGGAAAAGTACACAGCATTGGAGCAAAACCTGCATGTGAGACTTCGCTCTGTAGTGCACAGCCCTGCCTGGTACTTGTCAACTCTACGACCTTGGGCAGGTGGGCTGACCTCTAAAAGCCTCCTTAGCCATAAAACGTGAACATGCCTGACTCTTGGGGTTGCTGAAAGGATTAAATGATGGAAGACAGAGTACCGGCTGAACTCGAAAGCATTGACTAGTTCTGTTGTTAGGAAAGCAGTCTTGGATGGTGCTTGTTAGGCCTAGCGGTTGAACCATTGGCTGTCATACCTGCCTTCCATATTGGAGTGTTGGGTTTGAATCCAGGGCTCTGCTCGCTTTTTGTTTGTTTGTTTTTTGACAGGCAGAGTTAGACAGTAAGTGACAGAGAGAGGCAGAGAGAAAGGTCTTCCTTTTCCATTGGTTCACCCCCCAATGGCCGCCACAGCCAGCGCGCTGTGGCCGGTGCACCATGCTGATCCAAAGCCAGGAGCCAGGTGCTTCTCCTGGTCTCCCATGGGGTGCAGGGCCCAAGCACTTGGGCCATCCTCCACTGCCATCCCAGGCCACAGCAGAGAGTTGGACTGGAAGAGGAGCAACCAGGGCAGAATCCGACGCCCCGACCGGGACTAGAACCTGGGGTGCCGGTGCCGCAGGCGGAGGATTAGCCTAGTGAGCCGAGTGCTGGCCAAATCCAGGGCTCTGCTCTCGACTCTGCTTTTTGCTACTGCATATCCTGGGAGGCAACAGGTGACAGCTCGAGTGGTTGGGTCCCTGCCATTTACATGGTAAACCCAGGTTGAGTTCTTGGCTCCTGGATTCAGCTTGGCCTAGCCTGGCCTGATGTGGGTACTTGGAGAGCGGACCAGCAGATGGGCCATCTGTCTGTGCCTCTGAAACCAGATAAATTTAAAAATAGGAGAAAAGCAGGCTTTTTACTCTGAGGTGTTATACAGCAGCAGTTTTTTTTTTTTTTAGAATTTTATTTTACTTATTTTTGAGGCAGAGTTACAGACAGAGGGAGAGACATCGAGAGTGGTCTTCCACCCACTGGTTCACTCTCTAAATGGCTGCAACAGCTGGAGCTGGGCCCATCTGAAGCCAGCAACTTCTTCCAGGTCTCCCACATGGGTGCAGGGGCCCAAGCACCTGGGCCATCCTCCACTGCTTTCCCAGGCACATTAACAGGGAGCTGGATTGGAAGTGGAGAAGCCAGGGCTCAAACCGGTGCCCACGTGGGATGCCGGCTTAATCTACTAAGCCACAGCGCCAGCCCTACCTCAGCAGTTCTTGACACGTGTCCTGGTGAGCAACTTTGCATTCTCCCCCATGGTGACTTTGGATGGACAGGAGTGAAACAAAAAGACCCCTGGGCTAATGGAGAGGTGGAACTAGGGAAACAGTCATTTGTCATGCAGATGCACCTGTGTTGGGTGGACGCAGTGGTCAGTGGTTCCAGTTCTGCGCCCTGCTCTCCCAGGTCACTGTGTGGCTTCTTTAATGAGGAGAAGAGAGTGGATTTGCTATCCTGAATTTTGGGCTTGGCCGTGTCACTTGGTCTAGCCAATGTGATCCTAGCAGACATGGTACATGTGTGTTTGGGCATGGCCCTCTTGTCCACCTGCACCTGTCATGCTGGGAACACACCTTGCCCAGCATATGGGGCCACTTGGAACCACGCAAGGATCAGCCAATTCCCACGCACCCAGGAGTGCAAGAATAAAAAAAATTTTTTTTAGGTAATGAGTTTGGGGAGGATTTTATGCATCACAATTGTGAAATAGATGTTAATGACCCCTGCTAGGTACCAGGCACAGCCATTTTCCCAGGGTCTAATTTCAGCTGCAAATGTCCCAAGTGTGAGGAAAGTGAGGCTTTGAGAAAGCCCCCTTGGCCCATGGTCACACAGGAAGGAACAAGCAGAACGCGGAGGCGACCCTGTTCTGTGTGACCCTGTGCCATCATGGAAAATGCAGCGGGAACACAACGTGACTGATTTCGCAGCTGGGCCCGTCTCGAGCCAGCCCCGAGCCCACACCAGCCAACACCATAAATCCAGGATGGTGACATCACAGGGTGACTCAGGCAGGAGGTGGCGGGACAGGGAAGCCCTGGTGAGGGGCTGGTCGGCTATAAAACCTCAGACTAAATAGGGACAGGGCGGTAACATTAGTAGACAAGGCTGGGCCACAGATTGGGTGGTTTAGGTCAAATAATGACTTGAGATTTATTTTGGAAAATATTTTCCCAAGTGTCTCACCGAGACTTGTGGGAAGGAGAGAGCCAAGAAGGAAGGCTGACAAGGTTGAGAAGGGGCTCACGACCAGCGGCGTTCAGTTTCACAAAACACGGGGCCTCAGATGTCCCTGGGTAAGAACGCTTGCTCATCCTTTGGAACTCTTCCCCAAGTTTCCCCGGCCCTGGGAGTTGTCTGTGTCTTAAGACAGAATTCCAAACGCCCCTCTTCATTCTTTAATGATTATGGCAGCCAGCATTCACTGAGCACGTACTCGGTGCTAGATGCTGTCCCCGGCTGTTGACACCTTTAGTAGCTCTAAACCTACAGGACAATCCTAAGTGGAGCTGTCCCTGCACTCCCTCTTACACAGATGAAGGCAGAGATGGGGGCGTGGAGAAGTGCAGTAGGCAGGCCACGCTCACCCAGCTGGTGAGAGACGGGGCTGAGCCCCTGACCCTGGAGCGCGTGCTCCCGGTCACTGTGTTGTGTGTTTACGGCGCTGCGTTGTGGAAGTCTGAGCCTCCCGTGCAGTGAGGTAATGCGCATCATACGCTTAGCTCAGAGCCTAGCGCTGGAGAGGAATGCCAAGTATGACGACAGTGACACGGATTTCTTTTTTATTACCATATAGTAGCTGCTCCCATTGTCCTCCTTAGGCAGGGCAGTTGTAGGGAAAAGTGGTTAGCAGGGGCCTGGTGCTGTGGCCCAGCGTGTTAACCTGTGATGCTGGCACCCCATATCTGAGTGCGGGTTCCCTTCCTGGATGTTCTCCTTCCGAACCAGCTCTCTGCTAATGCCCCTGGCCAAGCAGCAGAAGATGGCCCAGGTACTTGGGCCCCTGCCACCCACATGGGAGACCTGGATGGAGTTTCAGGCTCCTGGCTTCAGCTGGGCCCAGCCCAGGCCAGTGTGGCCATCTGGGGAGTGAATTAGCGGATGGAAGATCTTGTTCTGTCTCTATCGCTCCCTTTCTGTCACTCTGCCTTTCAAATAAATATTTTTTTTTTTTTTAAAAAGTGATTGGCATAGAAGGAGGCTTGGGATCCGCTGGGGTGAAGGCCTCATGGGTGCCAGGGATTGTCCTATGTAGGACAGGGGGAAGAAGTCGAAGCTCTTGGCCAATGGCAAGGGGCTTGGGGGGTAGGGACGAGGCAGAGCAGCAGCACTGGGCCATTAGGGCCCTTCCTGAGGCTGCCCTGGGGAGGCCAGCGGATCTGTCAGACATCGCCTTGTGGGAGAGAATGAACTTGATGCCAGGTTGCATGTATTTAGGGGAGCAAGGGGCCCAAAGGCTCTGAGTTCAGGAGATGAGGAAAAATCTGAGGGAGGCCCACCAGTTTGCCTGGGATCCTAGAGGGTTGAGCAGTCTTTGGCTGATGGCCTGGCGAGGTTATCACCTATCATTAACATCCATAGAGGGCAGGCTCCTGAAAGACAGGCACCCCAGGCCCAGCTCAGGGCTGGAAACTCCGGAAGCTTTCAACACAGGCTTCTTGCATGAATGAGTGAGTGAATGAATGAAGGGAAAGGCTCTGGATTGGGGGTCGCCAGTGCCTGCTCAGATGTGCATGAGCTCTGTCATCTGTCACTCCTCATCACAGGCGGATGCTGTTGACATCTCATTTGTCTTGCACCTGACCTACTCCATGCCTCCCAAACTGCCCCTGGTCCTGCACCCTTGAATCAGGGCCCCGTGTTGCGTGGACCTCGTGGCTGCCATTTTTTTCTAACTTGGGCTGATGCTAGAGCAGTTGTTCTCAACCTGGGACCATTCTGTCCCTCGGTGGACATTCGCCACAGTCAGGAGACATTCTTTGTTGTTGGTACTGGGGGAATTGCCTCTGGCATCTGGCAGGTAGAAGCCGGGGATGCTACTAAACATCCCATAAGGCACAGGTCAAACCCCTACAACAAAGAATTATTCTGTCCAAAATGTTAATAGCGCTGAAGTCAACAGTCTGCATTTGGTTGTCAAGGTTAAGAATGCATTTATTGGAATTTGAGACCTGGGTTGAGTGTAGGCTCTGCCACTTAAAGACAGAGGTGATAATTGTTATCTGCCTGGGGGTTGATTGGTCTGTCCAACAACTGGCTCCCGCTAGCTCCTACTCGCCAGGCCCTACCCCAACACACATTCGCATTGTTCCCTGGTCCAGGGGCAGACCTTGAACGGGTTCAGGTGCCTGTAGGTCCTTGCATTGCTAGTTAAGAGCTCAGGCCTGGACAAGCAAGTTCTTTGTCCCAGGAGCTATGAGGCCCTTTAGCCCTTCCGGGAGTGCCTTGAGTGTGAGTGCCTTTACTGCAGGTGAGTAATTGTTTTACATTTTTATCCTGGGGAGTCAGTTTTGAGGCATAACAGAATTGTGAAAACAAATGATTCTATGCCACTAGGCAAATGAAATTTATATAAAAAATTTGGTTTTACTCAAGGAAACAGTGTTTGGGTGGGGAAGAGGGAGAGCATAAGACAAGAAACCTGTGAGATTTACGCGTAAGAGTCATGGCACATTTATGCTATATAAACTCGTCTTATGGAACTTATGCATACAAGTGTATTACACACGGACAGAATGTCTGAGCAGGAAGTGATGTCACGGACCATCTTGTCAAACTGACATCCGAAAGCGGGGAGGAGCCGAGGCCTCAAAGGGAGGAGACACTTGGTCAGGGCCATGCGCGCGCTCGAGGGGGAACCAGAACCCAGGGCAGCTGGATCTCTGTGCGGATGCTCCACCCACTGTGTTGCCTCCCACCAAGGGGGGTCCCTGGCAGGTTAGATGTCCAGGAGATGACGTGTTCAGCGCTGTATTCACACTAAACAAGAATGTCACTTTCAGAATCATTTCCTGCCACGGGCCTTCAATGCACATCTCTCCCCCTCTCTTGGCTCAGAGGCAATATTGAAGCAATTGCCCATGTAGGTGCCTCCTCTGCGTGTGAGCACATGTCTCCTGTACACACACAGGCACACACACTTGTCAGCTCTTCCCAGAATGACTTAATGATTTCCATGTAAGCGATATGCTGCAGCTGTTGGCCTCCGTCAGGCCCCGGCACTCAGAAAATCATCAGTTATCAAGTTGCCTCCCCGCCCCTGCTGTTTCCCAGCTGAGACACATTTTCTCTCTCTTATAAAAAAGGGGGAGGGAGACAAAAACAAGGTAGGAAAGGCTACGAGGATGCCCTTGGGTTCTAGAATGTTCTATCCATGGCAAAGCATCAGCTAAAAAGGTCTCAGCTCCTTTATGGAGTTGATTTATGCCTTAACTTTATTTTTTAATAGAAAACTTTTATTTAATAAATATAAATTTCAAAAGTACAACTTTTGGATTATAGCGGTCTTCCCGCATTAACCACTCGCCCACCTGCAAACCATCCCATCTCCTACTCCCTCTCCCATCCCATTCTTTTTAATTATCTTTATATACAGAAGATCAACTCTACTGAGTAAAGATTTCAGTAGTTTGCACCCACACAGACACACGCAGTATAAAGTACTGTTTGAAGGTTAGTTTTACCATTAATTCTCATAGTACAACACATTAAAGACAGAGGTCCTACATGGGGAGCAAGTGCACAGTGACTCCTGTTGTTGATTTAACAACTGACACTCTTATTTATGACATCAGTGATCACCCGAGGCTCTTGTCATGAGCTGCCAAGGCTATGGAAGCCTCTTGAGTTCACAAACTCTGACCTTGTTTAGACAAGGCCATAGTCAAAGTGGAAGTTCTCTCCTCCCTTTAGAGAAAGGTACCTCCTTCTCTGATGGCCCCTTCTTTCCACCAGGATCTCACTCACAGAGATCTTTCATTTAGGTCAATTTTTTTTTTTTTTTTTTTTTTTTTTTTTGCCACAGTGTCTTGGCTTTCCATGCCTGAGATACTCTCATGGGCTTTTTTAGCCAGATCTGAATGCCTTAAGGGCTGATTCTGTGGCCGGCGCTGCGACTCAATAGGCTAATTCTCCGCCTGCGGCGCTGGCACACCGGGTTCTAGTCCCGGTCGGGGCGCCGGATTCTGTCCCGATTGCCCCTCTTCCAGGCCAATCCTCTGCTATGGCCCAGGAGTGCAGTGGAGGATGGTCCAAGTGCTTGGGCCCTGCACCCCACGGGAGACCAGGAGAAGCACCTGGCTCCTGCCTTCGGATCAGCGTGGTGCGCTGGCCACAGCGGCCATTGGAGGGTGAACCAACAGCAAAAAGGAAGACCTTTCTCTCTGTCTCTCACTGTCCACTCTGCCTGTCAAAAAAAAAAAAAAAAAAAAAAAAAGGCTGATTCTGAGTTATGCCTTAACTTTAAAAAGAAAAGTTAATCAAAACCACTGCTAATCATGAAGCAAAAAAGGTAAGGGAAAAAAAAGCATGAAACAGCTAAGAAAACAAGATAAGGAAAAATGCTGGGACTCTACTGCCAACCAAACGAGAATGAACATCCCTAGGGGAGGGTTTGGGAGCCGGGCTGATGTTTTGGGAGGCCTTGGCTAGAGGGGAACTGCGGTCTGCTCACACATGACATCCGGCTTGAGAGCAGCAGTTGCAGAGGGTGAGACTCAGGGCTCAGGAGCTGGGAAGGGGGCTTTGAAGGCAGTGTGTTGAGTGGACATTTACTGGCTTTGTGATCTTGAGAAAATGGCTCAACCTCGCTGAACCACAATTTTTATTTAAAAAACTTACTTGAAAGGCCGGGGTAGGGGGAGAGATACAGACATGATACAGAGAGATTTCTTATTTACTGATTTACTCCCCCACTGCCCACAATAGCCAGGCTGGGCCCAGTGGAAGCCAGGAACAAGAACTCAGTCTGGGTCTCCCTCGTGCATGGCAGGAACTCAAGTACTAAAACCATGATCTGCTTCCTTCCAGGGTGCACATTAGCAGGAAGTTGGAATCAGGTCTGGAGCTGAGACTTGAACCCCAGCACCGCGACATGGGATGTGGGCGTCCCAAGTGGTGGCTTAACTGCGCATCAAATGCACAGCCCATGGATGGTACTTTTTACACCTGCAACTACGCAGTACTTTCCGCTCTTGGGTTGTTGAGAATTCAAGTGGGCTCTCAATAAAGGAATCTCTTCTCCCCCTTCCTGCTTCCTTTCTAGCCCCTGAACTCGGGCCCACAGAACCTAAGAAGTAAGTATGTCCAGGCACCTCCCTGGCCTTGACCTCAGCTTCTTCTAGAGACAGCCTACCTGGCCCAGGTAAAAAAGACCTTCCTGCCCTTGCTGTAATGACAGGTCCCAGGACGTCTGTCATCCAGGTGTCTCCTGCCAGGTTGACACCTGGGAGATAAGACAGGTTGCAGCCACAGGGAAGTCAGCCAGGAGTGGCCTTGGCCGGCCAGGTTGCCTGATGCTCTCTTGTCTGCCTCATATCCCATGACCCCTTTACCACCACTCCTAGGGCCCCTGTCTTGATTGCTAGGTTCTGAGTATTTTTGTCTGCACTTGGCTACTAGTTTCAACTCCATCCTGCTCACTCCGCCACCTGCATCTTCTTACCCCTTAACTCCAGTCATCTGTGATCCTTGAAAAAAATAATCTGTTGGGGCAGCCTCGTCAAGTAACCTCCAGATCAAGTTCCTTGGCACTGCATTCAAAGCCTTCTGAGCGCCGACCCCAGCCTTACCTTCTACTGGTCCCTTCATGTGTCCTAACTCCAAGCAGGGCACCTGCTCCCCCTCTCTGCCCCTTTGTCCTGGCTGAGTTACTCTTGGAAGGGTTCCAGAAGAGCCCCACCTGTCTCCACGCTTTGAAATCCTGCTCATGGCCAATGCCCAGCTCAACGGGAGTCCCTCTAAGACCCTGTGCTCAGCCGTGTGTGCGCGCTTGCTCAACATCATCTTCTGCTCACTGCTCTGTACTGGGGGTGGGTTGTGGCCCCTGGAGCATCCCAGTGCCTGTTTCTTCCTTGGTTCTGATGACGGCCATGCCCTACCCCTACAAATTCACAGAAAATGGAATTGAAAGAGAAATGTATTTGGATGTGAAAGATTTTTTAAAGCCGTGCACAGTGTTTTCATAATACGCATTTTCCATGAACTTGTTGAAGACCCCCTTGTATATGCTGCATTTCTTCCACTACATTATTAGCTCTTCTGGGGCAGGGAGGGGAGCATCATCCCCTACCTAATGCAGGCCAAGCATAGAAGTAAGCCTTGGCATCATGTGGGCCTGGGCCCAAACCTGCTATGATTTTTTTAAAAATGTATTTACTTTACTTATGAAAGGGGAGGGGGAAGGGAGAGGCTGCTCCTATCTGCAGGTTCACCACCCAGATAGGGAACAATAGAGCTGGGGCTGTACCAGGCTGAAGGCAGAAGCCAGGAGCTCGATCCAGGTCTCCCATACGAGTGGCAGGGATCCAAGGACTTAAGTCATTACCTGCTGCCTCCCAGGGTGTGCATCAGCAGGAAGCTGGAATCAGGAACGGAGGTGGGCCTCCAGCCCAGGCACAGGCACTTTGATATGGGACACAGGCGTCCCATTGGCCAGGTCAAATACTGAACCCCGGCTTGAATGTACTTGTGTGTGTCTGAAGTCGACAGGTCGGAACTGCAGCCTCCAGGTAATAGATGAAGAAGAGGTTGGGTGTTTGGCAGGTGATTAGACCCTGAGGGCTCAGCTGTCATTGATGGCATTCGTGCCCACAGAAGGCAGGCTTCTGAGAGTCCCCTTCTGTCTCTGCCACAGGAGGGCACAGCACGAGGTGGCACCTGTGACAGCAGAGAGCTGAATCTGCCATTGTCTTCGCCTTGGCCTTTCCAGCCTCCAGAACAGTGAGAAATACTTTTCTGTTCTTTATAGCAGCAGGAAGGGCCCAGGACAAAACCCCAGCTCTGCCACTTGGTGACCACTGGGTAGCTGACTCCCTGAAGGCGGCCGCCTGCCCCACCTGTGAAGTGGGAGTACAGGGTGACTGCAGGTGGTGGACGCACAGGAGCGTGAGGTTTCCTGCCTCCAGCAAGTGCCTGTGAACGGCTCCTGCTCTGCCTGTTACTGTTCCAGGAGTGCGACAGCTTGGATGTGGCACAAGTGTCCCCAGGGGCTCCTGTGTTGAAATCTAATCCCCTTAGTGCGGTATTCAGAGAGCAGAAACTCCATTGAACCCTGGCGTTCAGAGGTGCTTCCTGTGGGGGATGACTGGGGTTAGACAAGGGCATTAGGGTGGGGGCGCCATGACTGGATCCAGGAGGATTTCTGAGAAGAGGAGGGAGACCAGAAGACACATACATATACACACACACACACATGCGCGCGCGCTAACAGGCGCTCCCTGGATCTCACCATGCCGCGGCCCGCACCGCCTTGGCACCCTGCTGGCAATAAGGCTGTCACCAGATGCAAGCCCTTGGTCTTGGACCAGAGCCGGGAGCCACAATAAGCCTTGCCTTTATGATCCACCCGGTCTGCGGTGTTGTGTTATTAGCAATAGAAAACCGAGGAATGGGATGATGAGTCCACTGTGTCAGCCTGCAGGTGTTTCCAGGGAAGTTCTCGCCTTTCAGCACAGTGGTTATGGCCAGACCAACCCCTGCTCAAATGCCACCTCTTACGTTGGCACAGAAAATCTTAGAATCCGTGCCCACGATGGGGCTTCAAAAAGTTCACAGAAAATGTGCGCCATGAAAAAGCTATGCATGGATTTCAACATTTTATTGCATCCAAATAAACTCGCCTTTGAATTCCATTTTCCATGAAGTTTTTGAAGCAGCCTCATAGCTGCTGCTTGACCCTGGGCTAAAGAAATCTCTGTTTGCTCACCTGGAAAATGCGGGAGCTGATAGAACCCACCCTTCGGGCTGCGGCGGGGCTGAGGTGACAGGAGGCCCATCAAGTGCGTGGCCCATCGTAAGTGCTCGAGACAGGATGATGTGTCTTGAAACGTGGCGCGGAACGGCCTCACTTTTGCATTTCCTTGGGGGAACTTTCTTCTTACCTGCCCACCATGTGCTTGTCTTGAGGGGATGGGGATCGAACTCAGTCTGTAACAGGACCACCGTCTGCAGCCACATCAGAGTCTCTGAATTATGTTGGCTGCTACTGCTGTTTGGAGATGGGACACACGGTTCCCTGTATTGGTTAGAGTGGTAGCTTTGGTGTGATTCAGGAAGAACCAGGAGGGCAAAGGCCCATGGGTGGAAGGAGTGACACAGGGAGTCCCTGCCAGAGAGGAGGGACATTGGCCACAGGTGGGGGGACACAGGAAGGTCTAAATTCCTCCACTGTGTGCAGGGTGAGAGTATTTCTGACATTCTAGAAAACATTCGCTTTGCCCCTTTGAGTGTAGGTACGAGTTAGATATCCTAGGACACAGTTATCACAGGTGCATAATTAATCCTTGTGAATGAATGGACAGAAACAGAAATCCGTGACAGAACGTAGTGGGAGTGCTAAGACATTCATAGTTCCCACCGAATGCCTGCATTAGACTTCCTTCACAAAACACAGCAGTTAGAAAACAAATGATTTATACTGGGGTCAATGAACACTAGAGCACTAGCCAGTGTGTAACATTAGACGGTGGGCCAAGGGTAATGTTAACTTTGGAATAAGCCGCATGCGTAGTGAGAGGTCAAGGCTGTATTCGGGGGTAGTTTCTGACAACTCCCTGTATGCTGTGATTTTTTTTTTTTTTATATGATGGGATTTTTAAGTTCATTGCCAAGTCCCAGAATCCACTGACAGCCCTCCATGATCCCAAGGCACGAGGAAGTAGAGAAAAGGTGGCAGGGGCCCTACAGATTTTAACCCTTGTCGGTGCAGGCTGCGGTATTTGGGAAGCAGGAGAGCATTCAGGATGAGGAGGTAAGGCCAGGCTGCAGAGGGCACACTGAGCCCGACCTAGAAGAAGAGGGAGGGAAGGGCGTCCCAGGTAGAGGGAACAGTGGGTGTGTGCGGAAGCATGGTGTGTTGCAGGAAAGTAACACTGGGCGGCGTTGAGGGGGAACAGACTCAAGTAATAGTGAGTTAGACAGCAGGTGCTCACAGATTAGGCTTGGTGTGTTACCCCATGCGACTCTAACAACAGCACTCTGAGGGCCACGCCACTATTCTCTCCAGGTGAGGAAAAAGACACGGGACACAGGCTGCCCGGAACCGCAGAGCGAGGAAGTGATGGATCCAGGAACCAGACCTAAGTGATGCTGACCAGGGCAACCTTCTCCCTACGTTGCCTCATCTCCTCCTGATGTGCCCTGACTTTGCAGGGGCATAGAGAGATGTGTTAACACCACGAAGGTCACACAGTGGGAAAGAGAGGAGCTGGGATTCAGACCTAACTCTGCCCCGCAGCCTCCAGGGACTGCCTGTGTTATATGCAGAAGCCTGTCTTCATCAGATTCCCCTGTTAGGCCTTGGGCTCCCTTACTTAGGACAAGGACCACGTTTGTTGTTGCGTCATCCCTAGTGGCTAGCACCGCACCTCCTGAGTCGTCAGTGACCACACGAGGGCTATCACAGGGCAGCAAGCTCCCCCAGAGCCCAGACTCCAGAGCTGGCTTCTCTTAGCTGGAATCCTGACTTCATCCACTCGGCTGTGTCTTTGCCAGCCAGCGCCTTCCCCTCTGTGTGCCAGTTCTGCTGGGCTGGTGCCAAGGACAGTCCTGCCATTGACAGGTTGCATGTGGAATACCTGACTTAATACACGTGGAGGGAGCATCCCGAGGGGGTGCCAGCATTCTAGCTCCCACATTTCCATGTTCACAGGGAGGCAGTGGATGACTCAAGTGAGAGGTGGATCTGTGGTGCCCCCAGTGCATTTGGGGCTGGAGAAGACCAGAGAAATTCAGCAATCCTGGGCAGGGGTGGTGGCGGTCACCCTCCAACTGCTCTGCCTTGGTCTGTGTAGGCTGCTACGACAGGCACCCCAGGCTGTCTGCACCCAGGACCAGCATCTGGGGAGTCAGCCAACCATGCACCGAAAAAAATATGTATATTAAAAAATTGTGTTTGTCCTGAACACACACAGACTTTCTCTGGTCATTATTCCCCAAACGATATGGTCTAACAACTCTTTACCTAGAGCCTGCAGGGTCTTGGGTATTATAAGCAATCTAGAGATGATTGAAAGCATAGGAGAAGGTGTGGGAAGATTATGTGCAAACCCCATGCCATTGTGTAAGGCGCTTGGGCAGCCGGGGATTCTGGTATCCATGGGAGGCTCAGGACCCAATCCCCTGCAGACAGGGAGGGGCACTTATGCCTCAGACCAGGAAGCTTTGCACAGCACAGGTGTCTCTCAGTGCTGGAGCCTGGGACGACAGGATCCAGGCGTGCAGGGCGCTGAGCGCTGGCTGCTTCCTGCTTCACAGGCAGCTGTGAGCCCACGTGGCGGAAGGGGTGAGCGAGCCCTCTGGAACCTCCGTCGTGAGGACCCTCATCCCATTCACAAGCCTCTCACCTGCTAAGACCATCACCTTGGCGCCTAGGATTTCAGTTTTTGCATAAGGAGAAGAGGCGGAGCCAGCAGCAGCTCCTGGCTGGGTCTGGGTGACACTTACCTCTGTTACACGCGCCTCCCCTGCTGTTCCCGGGAAACACTTTTGTCCCCGCTCTCTGGATAGCTGAGCGACTGCAGGCGTGAGCCCCGACTAGTTAAGATGCCTGTATCCCTGTATCAGAGCACCTGGGTTCCAAACCTGGCTCCTGACTCCAGCTTCCTCCTAACGCAGACCCAAGGAGGCTGCAAATGATGGCAGCCAGGGGGAGACCTGTGTTGAATTCCTGGCTCAAGGCTTCAGCCCTGAGGGCATTGGGGGATGGAATAGAGTGGGAACTAACTCTCTCTCTCTCTCTCTCTTTCTCTTTCTCTCTCTTCCCTCTCTTCCCTCTCTCCCCCTCAAAGTTAAAAAGTACAACCAGGCTAGTTATAGAAAGGTTAATAAAAATCTTAAAGGAACAAAGGATGTGGCTACCTCCCCAGTGCACCTTCAATGGCCTCCTCTTTCCAGTTCACCCTCTGCCCTGTGCCACCCTCACCTTTCTAGCACTCTCCTGCTCAGACCACCCAGGGCTCTGCCTACAGGAGAGAATCGACAACATTCCCCCCTTTGCTTCGCCCCACTCCACGACTCTTGCCAGATGTGTCATGTCTTCCCGCCTCGCCCTTACCACCTTCACTGGCTGCCTGTTCTGAGTGGGGTCTAGTGCCAGCCCCACCACTTGTTAGCTCTGGGACCTTCCAGAGATCACTGGACTCTGTGTTTCTGTTCCCTAATCTGTTAAATGGGCATCACAACAGCACCTACCAGACTGGGTTGTGGCGAGGGCTGAGTTCCACACGCAAAGCCCTCTGAGCAGTGCCGAGCTCCGGGTCTGCTCCCTGTGTGTGTGTTAGCGATACTTCCTGTTACAGCTGCCAATTCCCCCATGCATCCTTATGCTCCCGCGCCTCGCTGCGTGCTGTGCCTTGTACCTGGAGTGTGGTTCTCTACAGACAATGACTCACTGCCCATGGGCCAGCCAATGTCCTTTCTTAGCAACAGGGGAGGTCCATTGCCCCTCATCTTTGTCGCATGTCCATCGTCAACCTCACTGGCACCCTGACCTCCCTGTCCATCCAGTAGCAGTGATGGCTGGTACCTGCTGGGATCGCCACAGGTCACATGCTGATGCCAAACGCCCACGGCAGGCCTGTTCTTACTTGGGGGTGGGACTGCTCTTTCCACAGGGATGTGGACAGCCATCAGCCACCTGGCGCTTGAGTTCACACGCTATCATTTTGGGTTGTGCTATTTCACAAGCTTTTCCTGGGAGACACAAGCGCCACCTGCTCCTGTGACGTAACGGGTACCTCCCACATGACATTCTGTGTGCCCAGTGACTGTGTGCTGGCTCTTTGTCTGTTCCTTGGATTGCTAGGCATTCAGCATTGGCCGGGGTTCCTTTCCCCCCGGGAGTTCTGCAAGAGGCATTTCAGCAATTCCCAGTGGAAGGCAGCTCCCCTGGGGTGACTTCAGACAGAAGCCTGCTCCTTACCTTCTTGCCTTATTCCTCCCTTCAGCATAGGCTCAGGTCAGTGCCACTCCCACCCATCACTGCACAGAGACCATTTGTGTGACCAGCAAGTCCCCTTTCTGGGCTGCATGTGAGAAGGAGGTTGCACTAGACAATATTGAAATTCTCCTCTAGCAAACCACGTTTGCTATTCCTAGAACCTTACTTCCAAGCATCTAATTTCATTCATGTACTTGCAGACCCAGGCGCCGTGCCAGATGCTGGGGATTCCAGGGTTCAAGGCAGAAAGAACCTTGCTATCGTTTTGGCTGACGGTGCCTACTCTCAATAAGCATTTTATCCAAATCCACTCCTTAAGGGGAGACTTCAGCCAGCTGAATGTGGACAGGGGGATGTCCATTTGTCCTTCACCTGGAATGTCAATCAGATAAGTAGCCACACCAGACCCAATTCTTTTTGGGCATTGCCTCTAGGTCAAGGTATCTCTCTGGTGAGTGCCCCGGGAACAGTGGAGTTGTCAGGTGCACCTGGCTCCGGGTGCCCACCAGGTGGCGGCATTCCAACAGATTCTCAACCAGCTGGGGTCATTGAGAAACAGCGCCTCCTGTCTGCATGGAGGGGAGAGGCCACTCAGTGTCTGACCAAGACAGAGAGTGGGCCTCAACTCCAGTTAAGGTACAGACCTTCTGAAGGCAGGAGGCCAGGGGTGGTCGGCATGGAGGGAGAAATCATGGCCAGGCAAAGGAAAATGGCACCACATGTTGCCTTGTTCAATCCCGTGGACTTTTCTGGATGCTTTTCCTGGTTCTCCCTGGAAAAGCAGGTCTATGTCTAATGCTCTCCTGTGGGCCCTCCACCACAGCACCTGCCACACTGAATTTGCATCACTGATTTCCCTGTCATTCCCTTTCACACAGCTGGGACCAGGTCAATTTCCTGTTGGAAACCCTAGTGCCTACACAGCATCTGGGCCCCGGGTAAGGATTGAAGTTTCTCTGCCCCATGAATGGAGCTCACTCTCACCATAACTAAAACCAGACTCTCCCTTGAGTACCAACACCCTGGGGAGGGCACCTTGGGCCTCTGACGCTGTTGACCTCCAAGATGGAAAACTGCAAGGTGGGAGGCTGAGAGGTGTGGCTCAGAGGTTCTTACTACGAGTCATAAAGGATGAACTTGACGTCTAACTCTACCCCACAGATGTCAGCCTTGTCCACCTCAGCCAGGCCGACCAGGTGGGGGAGATGGAAACTCGGGATCTGGCCAAGCCGGGTGCCTGTTGGAGAAAACATGCCCTGTAAGTCTGTATTTCATTTCCGGGAGGGAGGAAGGTGCGAGTCTTAGGGCCCCACCCTCTGGGACAAACGGACTCAACCTCTTCCCTGCCGCCTTCCTGCGGGCCCTCCGCCCTAGCGCCTGGCAGCTCCCCCTCCCCCTCTGGAGCTCCAGCACAGAGCGGAGCCCAGTCAGAGACGCCCAGATGGGCCCAACCTCCCTGCGTTCCAGTCGGCCAAAGCCTGCCCGGGAACAAGTGGAGAGCCCCTCTCGGAGGAAGTGATTCAGAAACCGCCATGGCCTGGCGGCCCGCCGTGACTCACAGCACATCAATGGGGAATTGTGTGTGGAGGCTGAGAATACCAAAGCGCTTTTCTTTCCTTCCTTCCTTCTTTGCCTTTCCCTTGGCGGCATTGTGCAACACCAGGCTGCCCAGAGACATGTGTTTCTCATCAGCGACTCCGGCAGTCACCTTGGAGGACTGGGGAGAAAGCAAGGCAGGGAAGGGACAGGCCGTGAGGGGACTTGCAGCAGCCAGGAGCGCCCTTCTCTTTCATCGCACCTTTCGGGTCAACACCAACAGCCTCACTGAGCATCTGGAGTGGGAGAGAGGATTTTGGATCTGGGAGAAAGCTCAAGAGTCTGTCTGCAGATGAGGAAACGGAGGCCCCCAGGAGGCCCCAGGAGGCATTGAAAGTGCTTTGTCAAACTCAAGTTGCGTTGTGCGTCTTGGTGCGGTGACTGCATTTTCTTATCAGGACGTGTAGTTTAAGGACAATTTTTTTCCCCATGAGTTATGCCATATGTGCTGTTATAGCAAGTTCAGTTGCAAGTCTATCAGTGGTGCCTTTCCTCTTACCTAGCAGCCCAGGGGGACTGCTCTGTGTGTCACCTGTGGGGTCCCCTGTCACATCTGGTGCCCTTGTTTGGTAGTTCTCATTGAATGGGCTATTTTGGTGCCCGTGATGTTGGTCCCCGTGGGTACCTGTTTTCCCCTCTTTGCCTGCCCAGCATCTCCTCCAGCATCCTTTGCTCTTCCCCTGGCTCACAAATGTGTAAGCCCCTCAGAGGTCTGGCTCGGGCCCTCTGGCCTTCTTACTCATAGCCACATTTGAGGTTTCGGCAACTACCGATTAGCGGACTCCCGCCTGCTCATCTTTCCTGAGCTACAGATGTGAACACACAGCTGCTTTCTCGGCACCTCCTTTGGATGGCGCAGGCTGAATCACCATTTTCACCCAAAACTCTTGGACTACTTTGATTTCACTGCCAAGCAGCCACGGGCCCGGTGTAGCTTGTGTTCCGAAACCCATGCTCTGCCATCTTCCAGACCTGGGCTCCACGCCCAGATATGGCACTTAACGAGCTGCTGGGTCTTGGCCAAGGTACTCCACTTGCCAGTGCCTTCATCTGTAGGATGAGGCTAATAAAAATACCTTCTTCATAAGGCTGTCATTCAGAGGACACGAGTTAACACAGTCGCATTAGCACAGTGCCTGGAGCGTCCTGCCGAGCTGTTACTTGTATTATGTGTCTCGGCGCCCTCCCACAGAGCCACCTTGGCTTCGCACCATTGCTCAGGGACGAAGCCTGCAGGCCCTTCTCCTGGCTCAGGTGCCTTCACACTGCTCTCAGAGACGGGCTCCTTCTCACCGGGAGACGCAGCACTTTGTTCCTGGGCTCCCTCCATCCGTGCTGCTACGTGGTAGCATTTATTGCACTGACTCCTGCTGACCCGCCTCTCCTGCCTCACTGCTCCGCTCATCACCGCCCGCTCCAACTGCACAACTGAAAGAGAAAAGAGTTGGAGGCCTTTCCTTATGCTGCTCCTGCAGACAGCTCCTTTCTCCCTGCTCTGTGCCTCCATTGTCTACAGTGCAACCAACTGTGCTCCATTTTCAATGCCAAATCATCTGTCTTCTCCATTAGACTTTATGCTGCTTATCCATCACAAATACCCAACACAGGTTGTGCACCAGGCACTGTGCATGGGACTGAATTCTACGAGCGGATTCACACATTTTCTATGTCCATGTCCATCTTCCCTCCAGATGGTGTGCAGCTTGGGGGCCCAGCGAAGATGCTAGCTGAATACATCAAACAAGAGGAGACAGGAACTCCCATGGAAAAGATCCACCAGTGGTCACGAGCTTGGCATTAGAGAATGACTTGTTCTTACCGCAATATTAATTCCATGGCCATCTGATGAGCACCCACTGTATACGCCTCAGTGTAGAAAAGAAGAACCCAGCACGGTAAGTGCCATGGTTGTGTTTGTAGAATGAGACTGGCACTGGGGCCAGCTTCCTGGGAGTGTAACCCATGTGTTTGCATGCATCTCCCACCCTCAGAAGGCTCTGTGCTTATTTTTAATGCTCTGCTGCTGTCATCTTGAAATTTTTGCTTTGATTGATGGGACAATGGAGCATGTATACGAGCAAAGGGGACATTTGTGACATGTAGGCCCATGTGCTGCTCCTTGCTGACTCATTTGCTCATGGCCTCTGGGGTACCCCCAGGACACAGAATCCCTGTGGCCCTGTGATGCAAGAGAGGTCAGGTAGATCTGAGTACAAGGTAAGTGTGTTCCCCCTACAGCTGATTCAGTAGGGGCCTCTGCTTTCTGTGCACATGCAGAGGGGGTGATGACGTCCAAGAACAATCAATCAAGAGATTCTCCCAGTGTCAATCAATCAAGAGATTCTCCCAATGTCAATCAATCAAGAGATTCTCCCAGAAGCCAACAGCTTCTGCTGAAAATGATGCAGGAAGAAAGGAAGAGAGGGCAACACACAGTGCTGTTCTTTTCCATTCAGTCCTTCCACACTCTACAGTAGACCTAGGGGCTGGCATCATGACAGGGTAGGTTGGCCCACTGTTTGGGATGCCTGCATCCCATGCTGTAGTTCCTGGTTCAAGTCCTAGATCTTCCACTTTCCATTCAGCTTCCTCCTGGTGCACCTGGGAGGCAATGGATGGTGGCCCAGGTGCTTGGGACCCTGCTGTCTTTGTGGAAGACCATGACTCCTAGCTTTGATCTGGCCTAGTCCCACTGTTACAGACATTTGGGAAATGAACCAGTGGATGGAACATCCCCCTCTCTCTTTCAAATGGATGGATACATACTTAAAAAAAAAAGATTTCAGAGTTTTAAAAACAAAACAAAACCAAAAAACCCCAGCAGGCCTAAAGGAGAGAGTGTTGGTGGATGCATGTGTGTCTAGAAGAGAAATAAAATCAGCTGACATAGTTTTGTGCAGAATTGCCATTATAATAAAAAGTAAATATACGGGGCTGGCGCTGTGGCACAGTGGGTTAATGCCCTGGCCTGAAGTGCTGGCATCCCATGTGGGCGCCGGTTCAAGTCCCGACTGCTCCTCTTCTGATCCAGCTCTCTGCTATGGCCTGGGAAAGCAGTAGGGGATGCCCCAAGTCCTTAGGCCCCTGCACTCGCATGAGAGACCAGGAGGAAGCTTCTGGCTCCTGGCTTTGCATCGGCGCAGTTCCGGCCGTTGCGGCCAACTGGAGAGTGAATCATTGGATGCAAGACCTCTCTCTCTCTCTCTTTTTGCCTCTCCTCTCTGTGTAACTCTGACTTGCAAATAAATAAATAAATCTTAAAGTAAATATACATGCTTGGATGAATTATGAAATACAAATTGTGTAATTTTGTTGATTCTGCGTATGAGTTAAATGTTGCCATATAACATTGTACAACATAAAAGTGAACAGAAAAATTCATGCAAATAATATAAAACTTTATCTATTGTTTTACTTAGGATGACATTAAGTATTAAGTAACAAGACCAGCATGGGAGAGGCTGGAAGGACGAAGGTTTACATGGCAGTGCCTCTCAGAGGTCCAGTAGTGAGGTGACCATTGCTGATGGAGGGGAGGGTCTCTGCATTTTGGACTTGAGTAGTGGGTAAGAAAAACACCCCCATGGTCCCCGTCCTCTGACCAAACCTCTTCTGCTCACCACCTGCCCTACTGCATGAGAGGAAGCTGAGACTAGAGGGGTCTCAAGGCCACGCAAGAAACAATGGATCAGCGGAGCCCAGGACCCAGGTTGCCGGAACCCAGCCCGTCCTCGTCTTAGTGACCTTCACCTTGTGACAGGGGTTCTTCTTTCTATTGGGAAGCTCACCTTAGGCCTTGCAAATGGGATTTCTGCTTTCCAAGGGAAACCATTCGATCAGTGCTTGGTGGGTGATTCCGAAGTGTCCTGCTTTCCATCCAAGGTTAGGGAGACTCGACCGGGCCTTGCTTAAAAGGAAGAAGTCCCGGGCAGGGGGAAATCAAGTGGCCAGAGGCCTTGTCCTCCTCCTTCCTGGCTTAGCTCCGAGACCTCCTGTGCTACCTTGTTGGCTGCCCCCTTCCTGACTCAAGGGGACCCGGCGGCTACTTTCCAGACCTTCCTCTTTTGCTGTGCACGCTCGCTCCGCCAGTGACCTCACCTGGGGTGATGACTCTCGCAGTTATCTGCGCTGATGATGTGTGCTCTTGCGCTCCAGCCCTGACGTCTCCCTGAACTGTTTCTAACACACTGACCGCGTCCTGGACATCTCCTCCCTGCCAGCCGACAGGAAGTGCACACTGAATGTCCAGAATGGAGTCCTTGAATCTCTCCCTGTCCCCCAACCTCCTCCACACCAGTGACGGAGCGTTCAGTGCCCCCGTCACTCACATCAACTCCTGAGGGTTGTCCTGACTCTGGCTTGTTCACCACCCATGGGCAACTCCACAAGCTCTGCCTTCAGAATACAAACCCTCCCCTCCTCCCCCAGGCTCTCACTAATTTCCAACACCTCAACTGCTTTGCCTTGGTCCAAGTTGCTGTCATCTTCCACATGGGTTATTCCCTTCACCTCTGACCTAGTCTCCTCCTTTTGGTCCTCATCTCTCTCTTTCCCATAACGCTCTCTTTCAACCTCAGATCAGACTGGGTCACCCCCTGCTTAACACCTCCCAATGACTTTATCTCACTCTGAAAAACAGCCCAACCCAGACAAGCAGCCACGCAAGCCTGGGGCGTCATGGACCTCAGATCCCACTGGTTCACCTGTCCTCTCTCTGCCCCAGCCACGTGGCCTCTTTTTCTTCCTCCAACTCATCAGGGACTCGGGAGGTTTGTCCTTGCTGCAGCCTCTCCTGTGAGATCTTCAAGGCTCACTTCCTCACCCCCTACCAGCTCTTATTAAGCATCGCTTCAGGTGGCCTTTCCTGGTCACCTGGTTGGACATTGCAGCCTGGCCCCTCCCCGTGCACACCCTCTACCTCCCTCTCCCGACTTTGATTCCCCAAGGCTCTTATCAGTATCATAAGTAATGAGAAAAATGCTTGCGAAGATCACCTCAGACTTCCAGAAATGTAAAACAGCTTTTCTAAAAAGTAATCAATCGCTTGGAAATGTAGATGGTTGGTTGTTAAATTGTTCTTATGTTTGCCCTGACAATGGCAATCCCCTCCAGCCCTCCCCTCTTCAGCCCCTCCCCCACGTGTGCCATTGTTGTTGGACCCTGCAGCTGTTTCAGGGAGGCCTGGGGTTCCTTGCCGAGCTGATGGGAATGGGGTAGCTGAGCATGAAGTGAGGACTATCTGGGTGCAGTGCGACCTGCACAGCTGTACCGCAGGTGAGTCTATCTGGGGAAGAAGGCAGGAAGTTGGCTTGGAGCCTCACCTTGTCCCTCTGCTCCCCAGGATCTTGCCGTCTGCTAGGAAGGGAATGGGGGTCCCAGTGCTGCTGCAGCTGATCCCCCCAGCCCCACTGGATCTTGGGTGAGCTGAAGCTTGGGCTGCCCACATTCCTAGCACAGTACTGGAATATAGTAGACACTTAGTGAACATAGTTGGCATTGATTGAGCTCTTACTATTATACGCTAGATCTAGGTAATCTTTATTCTATCTTTCTGGGCAAGTATGTAAATGTACTTTTTCAAAGAGACTGAATCATAGACAGGTTAAGTGATTTCCTTAGGTTTGTTGATCTCAGTTTGAAACAAGGCTCTTAGACTCTAGGGCTTGTCCTTGGAACCGTCACCCTTTACTGCCTCCAAAAACCATGTGTTGAATGAGCAAATGAATGCTGAGTGGATCTGAACTGTCCTTATAAGGGTCTTGTCAGGCATTGTTTCTCTAATAAAATAGGGGTGGGTGTAGAGTGTGGGGGGACCTGAGTCATCCACACTTTCTATCTTACTATTCCCTATGAGCCAGTAGTTTGTCAAAGGCCAAAGATCTTTGGGGAAGGGACAAATGGAACGCTGTGGTCTGTCCCAGAATTCTCTAATAGATCCATTTGGCCCCAACCTGAAAGTCGGGTTCATTCTAACTCTGCCTAGTTCCCAAACCACTTTTCCAGCTTGGAGTTATAAACACTGGTGTGCACAAGGGAGATGGGGAAAAGAATAGGGGTTGTGAGAGTCTCACCCCTCCCACCTGCAGCAGCTGGAGTAGCCACTAGAAGAGGGCAGAATTGTTCAAGGTGAGAACAAGAACAACAGTAGTGGGCACACTGTTCTCCTACACCCAGTCTCCCTTTCTGCCATGGTTACGGAGCTTTGTAGTTGTACACACGGCTTCCTAGACTCACGGCTGTGACTGCCATGTTCCTTAGGAATCACATGTGGCCACATGGCTATGTTCCCGCAAATCGGATTTAACTGGAAGTCTCTTAGGACAACTTCCTTCAGGGGGAACTGACACAGGCCTTTTCCCCGTCTTCATCCTTTCCTCCTTCCTGCCGGCTCCAATGCAGATGTGATGGCAGGCACTGCAGCAGTCACCTGGGGCCGTCTGCAGTTCCCAGATTGGGAAACCGAAAATGGAATGAAGGCAACAAGCTAAAAATAGCTTCACACACACACACACACATACACAGCTTAAGTCCCTGAGGTCTTCATGGAAAAGCCTCTTCATACTAGCCCTGGACTGCTTACTCGGGATTCGAATGCCTATGAAAATGAAACTTTCATCACGTTTAAGGGATATTTTGGGTTTCCATTTCTGATACCAGTGAACACATATCATCATGGCTTCTTGGAAATACTTTAGAATTGGTAACAGGAAGCCTTGTGTTATGTTCACCTTTGTCTCTAACATAATTCTAAGTTCTCTTGTTCCTAATATACAAGCTAGACTGAAATATAGCTTCCTCGTGTATACTGATTTTTTCACAGTAAAATATACTTCATAAGAGGGAGAGCAGAGATGTGGGAAGTAGGCGCCAAAAGTTGTAATGGTTACATTGTTTTCTTTTGGCTTTGGGTGACAAGGGAGAGGAGACCCTGCTCGGTTACTCAATTTAAGCACAGAGGCGCTTGCACTAGTCCACAGAATCCAAGGGAGGGCTAAACATTCAAGCTCCAGCAAGTCCACAGACGAAACCTGGACTCAGCAAAGCTGGCAGCAGGGACCCTCTGTTTCTTAACCACGCTTCTGTGTGTTTGGGATTCAGTCTTGGTTGCTCCAGGCTGGATCTCTTAGAGTTTCAGCCGTTGGAGTCGGCTGATTCCCTTTCCCCATTCTTTTTGTCAATACTCTCAGGGAAGAACTCTGATTGGCTCATCTCGGTTCAGCTGCTGTCCCTGGAGACCAATTAGTCACGGCCGGGAAGCGTGTTGTGTGGAGTCTACACAAGGTGGATGTTGAGTTTTGTAGTGAATGAGCCTGTGTTCCTTTTATAATGAAAGATGAAATCTGGAGTATTGAGAGAAGGGTAGGGGAGCAGTACGAGGAAGGACAAGAGGAGGAGGGGCACATTTCCTAAAAAGGTGGAGCCCACTACAGGTGTTCAGGAATGGTGAGAGCAATTCTCCTGGCAATGGAACAAAGCCTGGCAGGCCAGCTGGAAGTTTACAAGAGACCTGGTTTCTAGCTCCGGACCATAAAGCTATTTGGCACATCTCTTTCTTTAACAGGTCATAGTTTCCACGTTTGTCAATGATGACATGAAAATAGCATGAATTAGCTCCATTGTTTTCAAAGCTGTTTTAGTTTACAGAGGTTCTTGGGACATGGGTTTGGGTGCTAGGGATCCCCACTAGCTTTTTTTTGTATTTCTTAAAAACACACCACTTTCACACGGACATGCACACCCACACTGGCACTCTCCCACACCTACCTGCCCACCCTCACACTCACTCACATCTGCCCCCACCCTCACACACGTGCACACTCTCCCTCCCCTACTCATTCACTCATTCACACATTTGGCAGCCCCTGGTCACTCTGTCCTCCATGACTCCCTGGACTGGATCATCTCAAATGTCCCTTACAAATTCTAAATGTCCGTGGGCTGCCCAGATTGGGAACTTTCTGGGGGTTTGAGCTCCTGCATTCTGGACACCAGCAGTTGGTGCTGAGAAAAGTTAAGAATTCTGAAGATCCTAGTTGAAGCTGGAGATTTCCGACTCTCCCTGGCTCTTTCCTCCCATTTGCTGTGGCTGGCAGCAGGAGTTGAGCTTTCACAAAGCACGGTACACAGAACCCTGGGAGCTGCACTTATGAACAAGGGCCGAACACATCCTGTTTATGCCCAGCTCCTTGCTCCTCCGTGAGCCTGCCCGTTGGTCTGTGTGTACTTAAATCTATGTAGATGAGGAATGACATTTAGACAAATGGTATTTTTTTGGTTTGCAGCTATTTTTTCAATTAGCAGTCACTAAAGTAGAGAAAATGGGATGGGTGGGGTTGGAGAGAGATTGATTATCTTGGGGAAGTCTGAGGGTCAAGTTTGGGGTCAGCTGTCTTCACCCCTAGGGTGTATGTGTACTTCCAGTTTGTCTGTGGCTTTGGGCAGGGATGGCCCGGCCATCCTTTCTGGGCCCCTCTGATCCTTGCAGAGTGCTACGCCCCTCTGCCTGGAGAGAAGACATATCCTTCCAGCACAAAGCCACGCTGTCTGGAGCTGGCACCTTCCCGCGTGGGAACGCGAAGCCACTCTCAACAGTCCTTTCTTTCTCCCCTCGGTCTGCGAGCCAGGGAGGCGGCCAGCTGGGTGGTTCCCACACTGCGAAACTGGGTGGGACCTGCAGAGCCCTTAACCTTGGTCAAGAAGCCAGACCCAGGCCCCTCCCTAGGAATTCTATAGAGTGCAGAAATGACCCGAGAAAGAGAGCTTTGTGGGGAGGCCCCTCCCACCAGGACACAGGCTGGTTGGCCCAGCCCCTGGCGCTGTTGTGAGCAGAGAAGTGGCTGATGGCTCATCAGGGCTTGCACCTGGTTAAGCTGGGGCCCTACATGGTGAGCGAGCAGGGGAAAATGGATCTCCATGGAGGACAGGATGTGGATTCCCTTCGCAGTGATGTGAAAAACCAAACCAACCCCCTCCTGCCTCCTCCAAGGCAGTTAAGTTTAGCAAAACAAACATGGTTTTTTTGGGACCAACGTAGTGGGGACGTTCTTTGGCAAACGAGGGTCACACTTTTAAAATGGGGCTCCTCCTTGGGGCCGGTGCTCTGGCACAGCGAGTTAACGGACTGGCCTGAATCGCGGGCATCCCATATGGGCGCCAGTTCTAGTCCCGGCCACACCTCTTCCGATCCAGCTCTCTGCTATAGCCCAGGAAAGCAGTAGAAGATGGCCCAAGTCCTTGGGCCCCTGCACCCGCGTGGGAGACTCAGAAGAAGCTCCTGGCTTCAGATCAGCACAGCTCCGGCCGTTGCGGCCATCTGGGGAGTGAACCAGCGGATGGAAGACCTCTTTCTCTCTCTCTACCTCTGTAACTGTGTCTTTCAAATAAATAAAATAAATCTTAAAAAAAAAAGGGGGGGCTCCTCTATGGAATGGCGAGGGGAGAGAAGAGACCTCCACATGTTGCGAAGGAGATGACTTCTTCCTCCTCCTCATCCCCTCCTCCGGAGAAGGCCCCAGCAGTGTGAGCCCAGGGCTGCCCACCCGGCACAGGGCAGCAAGACCCTCACCACCGCGAGTCTCACATTCGACGTCCTGTCACTGCTCATGGAAGAAACGACAGTCTGTGGCCTGCGCGCCATGCACAATGACGAAGAGATTTCCCCCGACCTGCAGGAACTCGCCGTTTGGTAAGGAAAGTGGTCAGGTAACCACAGAACCGCACCACAGAGCTAGATGGGTCCACAAGAATCGCCAGCACCTGCGGAGCCAGGGCCGGCTTCGTGCCGGAAGTGACGTCCAGGCTGAGCGCTCAGGGCGTGCTGGGATTGGTCAGGACCGCCCCCAGGGTGTTCGGTGATTGGTCAGGGCCGGCTTTTGCGCAGGAAGTGACGTTCAGGCTGAGCGCTCAGGGCATGCTGGGATCGGTCAGGTGAAGAAGGGGTTGTGGGCGGTATTCTACTAAGAGGAACTGGACCTGCAGTGGCTGTGGGACCAGACGGAGGGTGAGTTCCGGGAGCCCAGATGACTGAAGCTTTCCGTGTAGGTAAGTCGAGGTACGCCAGAGAAACGAACCCGGGACCTGAGCGTGCAGGACTGGGAGAGGCGTTTGGTCTTTATTCTGAGGGCAGGGGAAGGCCCCATGGCTACTCTATGGAAATTCGTTAAGGGATAAGATTAAAGGCAAGGAGGCCGTTACTGAAAGCCGGGAGAGACAGCGAGGACGGAGCTTGTGCCTTGGCAGTGGGATGCGTGCTTTGCACGAGGTGGACACATTAGAGGGAGAAGGAGAGGTCAAAGTTAATTCCAAGTTTCTGGCTGAGTGGAGATTATTTTCCAAGCTGTGACTTGTGCCCTTAAAGCTTTGATGAAGTCGGTTCTGCTGCTCGTCTGTGCCTGAGAGATGGTTCTGGAGTCGTGGGCTGGAGGAACGGCAGGGGTGTGGGTAGGGAAGGGATGTTGCAGAGAGAACAATGATGCTGATAGACTTGCGGCTTGCGTGCTCATCGTCTGTGCCCCCGGCCCCCCCAGAACGTTCATGTCATGGGGGTGGGGGCATTGCCCGTGTTGTTTTCTGTTGTATCCCAGTTGCTAGAATGATACCTGGTGAGCAGGCTCACATTGACTATCTGCTGGCCAGGAATATGGTGGAGGTTACAGAGGCCGGACAGGGGGGACCTGCCATCCAATCAGGAGGAAGGAATGCTCAGATCCCTTTGATATGTTACAGAAATGGCTCCAGTTGCATCATTCCCTTTTGTCCAAGGGTGACTAGGATGGTGGACGTGACCAGAATTGAAAAAAAAAAAGAGTAGTGGTGACATACGATGTGCACATGTAAATGTATAAAATGCACAACACACACACAGGACAATGGATTAACACAGCTTTGTTGTGATCGTCAGGATCACTGTCATCACTTGTTTCTATCGAGATATTTAAGAGCACCAGGGAGCAAATCCAGCTCACCCAAATGTCACAATAACCCTAGAAGTAGACCTTGGGATGGTTGTAGTTTGACTCATGCAGAAACTGAGGTGTAAAGAGGCAACAGAGACACCCTGGTCACACAGCTTGGACGTGCCAAGTCAAGAACAGGTCTGTTGATTCTAAGCTATGTTCCCTCTATTCTGAGCTCTTATTTTGTGGAGGAAAGAAAAGTAGGGTTGAAGCAGATATTGTGCACAGTAATGTTGCAGGAGGCCTCCAGGTTTGTCAGAGTTGAACAGGCTGCAGTCCTTGACTGGGCTGGGCAGTCAGCAGGAAGCCTTAGATGTTAGTTTATATCTCATCCACTCTTGCATATAGTTTTCAGGCCTGAGAAAATATTAAGAGACCCTCACTTGACACTACACTTTATCTGTTCAGGTTCTTTCCCAGACCATCCTCAACTTTGAGCAGATATCTTTATCTGGTTCTTTCCCAGACCATCCTCAACTTTGAGCACTTCCTTGGGGAGAGCCAGGAGCAGGTGCCTGCTGGGAACCACAGTGCAGTGATTTAGGGCTGATGTGCGGCTTAGGGCATGGAGGCTGGCTGGGCTCGGCTGGGCTGGGCTGACACTGGAGGTGTCATTAACAGTGCACTTAACACCACTCCACTGCTCTGCACCCCTACCCTGCCCATAGCATTGAATTCCTTCTCTTGTACCCTCTTCAGACACGAAGCACTGTTTTGTGGAGAGGTGGTTCCTGTGGAACTTGAACCACGGTGACCTGTTCCTGAGTACCAAGGGAAAAGTTGGTTAAGCTCAGGGAAGGTCGTTTGTCTGACAGATTCACTTGTCTGCTTTGGCTCCTGCAGACTTGATGAAAACCTCCCTGAGGCCGTGTGGAGAGGGAGGGGAGACCACAGACCATGTCGCCACCTTGGCTCTTGGAGCCCATGAGTGGCCTGATGCCCAGTCAGTGCCGAAACATCCTGCCTGTTGCTGTTCCGTGAGGACCACGGGTGGATTTCCAGTGGGAGGAAATCTTCGTCCTCATTTCTCCAGGGGTCCAGAGCACTCCTGAGCCCCCAGAATGAACTCTGGGGTGGTGATGGGAAAGAAAAAGGGCTCCACTCAGACAACAGCTGACAGGCATCTCAGGTGGCTCCATCCCAGGCCTTTCCCCATCCCCTGCCCTTGGTACCCGTGTGTCAAGAGTCCTTTATCAGGCCCTCGCCCTTCACATCATGGGGAAGTTCTGGGCGATGTCCACAGTGCTCGCCCTTCAAGGTATGGCTTACATGGGGAATAGCAGCCAGCCTTCTCCATCAGGGAAGGGCTTGGGTGTTTGGAAGGAGCTAGGTGGTGGCAATAGGTGCCAGACAGCATGGCACCAGCAAGATTTCTCTGGGCATCTGTCAGGGAAAGGCCAGCTTGTCCTATCTGCAGAAGCCCAGACATGCACAGATAGGGCCAAGGGCCAAGCCAAGGTCCCAATCTAGCTTCCTTCTCAGACATTCAGTCAGTGTGGGGAAATTAGTTACAGGAGGTAATTCAAAGATGGCACCCAGAGGAAGTAAGGTGGGCGGAACACAAAGTTGTTTGTCACTAAAGCTAATTGGCTATGCAACATCAGGGGAAGTGAGGACAACTGATAGCAAGTGTATAGACATATGGCTAGTCCCATAGAAATCGACCCGTAAAATGATCTTTTAAGTGATTGGTTGGTCCTTATGCCCTGCCCCAATGACTCTGCAGTTTTGTGCTTTAAAAGGCTTTGTTACGTGTGAAATAAACAAGTTCTTGCTTGACTTGGCTCCCTGCTGGGTCTGATTGTCTCCGGGATTGGGAGGCTGGGGAACGGGTGAGCAAGGCACTTACCTTTCCTCGGGCCCAGTCCATCCAGGGTGGACTAAGACCCTGCAAGTCAGAACAGCTTCCATTTTGTATCACCACTCACACACCGGGCCCCGTACTGGGAGCATCACATGGGCTCATCTTTCTAACAATGGTGCACAGATGGGGGTGACTCTTCCCCTTTACAGGTGAGATAGCTAACCTCAGAGGTTACGAAATGATGAAACTAAGACGATTCGAACTCTAGCAGGTCTTTTTTTTTTTTTTTAAAAGATATATTTATTTATTTGAAAGGCAGAGTGATAGACACACACACACATACACAGAGCTTCCATCCAAAGGTTCACTCCCCTAATGCTTGTAACAGCTGCGACTGGGCTAGGCGGAAGCCAGGAGCCAAGAACTCCCTGTAGGTCTCCCAAATGGGTGGAAGGGATGCAAGCACTTGGACCACCTTCCACTGCCTTCCCTGGTGCACTAGCAGGGAGCTGGATCAGAAGCAGAGTAGCCAGAACTCGAACCGCTACTCCAAGATGGCTTAACCTGCTGCACTACAATGCTGGCCCCTGAGTCTGGTTTCAAAGTCCCAGTTCTTTGCGATGTAATTCAACAGACACACATTGGGCACAGACCTTGTAGCAGAGGCTGTGCTAGACTTGGGATTTAGGGATAACACTATTCTAACCCTTGAAGGATTTACTAGAAATTTCAATGTATCACAAGAACTGCATAGCAGAGACATAAGCACATGAACAAGGAGGGCATAAAGGATGGAGGGTGTCCGTGTTCTGGGTATTCGGGGATTGTTTTTTCAGAAGAGTGATCCTTGAGCCAACTTTTCAACGAGTAGCTGTGTTGCAGGGGAAGAACTTTCTAGATCGACTTGGTTTGCAAGTCACCCAGGATGTTTACTGAATCCCTGTTCAAGGAAGACTAGGGGAAGGTGCAGATCGGGGGAATGGCTGAATCCATTGTGGTCCAATCACACCAAGGAATCATTTGAGTCCATTGGAATAAATGAGCCAGAGCAACATCAAAATGATGCAAGCTTGAATGACAACAAGCTGCAGAACAGTGTTTAGTTTTGTATACACAGGTGTTGCTGTGAACTCAGAGCAAGGGGCTCCCTGCAGGACACACAGCATGGTCAGAGGGAAGGGGAAGTAAATCTGGGGAAATACAGAGAATTCCACCCTCCTGGGGTTTCAGGGAAGGTGAGGCCTCAGAGGGAAGCAGAAGGGTCTGAGGACTGAGGAGTGAGTGAGGTTTGCTTTGGCCTTTGGACAGGCATCTTCAGGTGTTGGCCTGAGCTGGGAAGACTGGAGGCTGAGTTCAGACTGGGGTTTGGTGTTGCAGTGGTCACACTCATGGAGTGGGAGGCAAAGCTGAGTTCGGATGCAGAGTGGGAGACAGGTGTGGTCAATCAGCAGCGATGAGGGCAGGGGAACCCAGGCACCTGTGGCCTGGTCCAGTCTCGCCTGAGCTCACTGTGAGTTCTCTGAAGTCCTTTCCCCTCTCCAGAACTTTCCCAACTCTCTCATAGTGTAGGATGTTGCACCACATGTGACCTCCTAGCCACCCTCCCCCCCCCCAGCAAGATCCCTTAACTGGGCCAGTCAGGACAATGAATTTTAACTGCATCCCATTCCCACTGCTCCACTGCAGTGCCCTTGCTAAGCCCACCTGTGCCACAGAAGACCTTCTCCTTCCTTCAGAGGTATTTGACTCAGGAACCAGGCCCACCTAGGCAAAATGATGTTCACCCTTGGCTTGTGGGACAGGACAATGCTCTGGACTTTTCTTTCTTTCTCTTTTCTTTTCTTTTCCTTTTTTTAGATTTATTTTATTTGAAAGGCAGAGTTACAGTCAGGGCTGGGCCAGGCCAAAGCCAGGAGCTTCTTCAGGTGTCTCATGTGGGTGCAGGAGCCCAAGCACTTGAGTCATCTTCTGCTGCTGTCCCAGGTGCCTTAGCAGGGAGCTGGATTGGAAGTGGAGCAGCTGGGACTTGAACCAGTGCCCATATGGGATGCTGGTGTGGCAGGCAGTAGCTTAATCCATTATTCCACAATACTGGCCCCCTCTTCTCTTTCTTGGTCTTCCTTATTGGCCCCTCTTTCTTTGAACTCTAAATGCTGCTCTATTTCTTTGATGATTTTGGATGCTTCTATATAAGAAGAATCATGCAATATTTATCCTTCTGTGACCAAATTATTTTATTTAGTGTAATGTCTTTCAGGTCTATCTACAATTTCACAAATGGCAAGGCTTCCTTCTGTTTAAAAGTTGAATAGGATTTCATTGTATGTATACCCCACATTTTCTTTGTCCATCCATTCATTTGTGGATGGATGCTTGGGTTGCTTGCTTTTCTTTCTTTTTTTTTAAATTTTTTTGACAGGCAGAGTTAGACAGAGAGAGAGAGACAGAGAGAAAGGTCTTCCTTCTGTTGGTTCACTCCCCAAATGGCTGCCATGGCCGGCGCTGCGCTGATCTGAAGCCAGGAGCCAGGTGCTTCCTCCTGGTCTCCCATGCGGGTGCAGGGCCCAAGCACTTGGGCCATCTCCACTGCACTCCCGGGCCACAGCAGAGAGCTGGACTGGAAGAGGAGCAACCGGGACTAGAACCTGGTGCCTATATGGGATGCCGGCGCTGCAGGCGGAGGATTAACCAAGTGAGCCACGGTGCCGGCCCCGGGTTGTTTTCATGTCCTGGTTTTGGGGACTAATGCTGACTGGACATGGAAGAGCAGACATCTCTTTGAGATCCTGATTTCAGTTCTTTTAGATAGAACCCAGAAGTGGGGTCACTGGATACAGGGATTCAGCTCAACATGACTGCACCTATTTTTGCTATAACCAGCATTCTGCTCTTTAGGTGATCACAAGATTCATTCCAAACCTTATGGGACAAACACGGTCATCAGGATAGCCTTCGGGTCTGATCTGATGCCTCAGATAACTCTTAGGAATGTACTCATTCTTGAAAAAGTCCCAGGGCCTTCTGGTTACCATGGGCTGCCTTTGTGTCTGAGACATCTTTTCTCCTGTCTGCTGGCATGTGGATCCATATGTCCTATGGCCAGCTGAGAGCAGGCTTCTGTCTGCAGGGCCCCACAATAAATTATACTCTGTGTACCCTTGGATTTGTTTTCTTTCTTCGGTTCCTTTGGTGGCCAGTTCTCATATACACTGTGGTTTTTCCAAAACACTGGATCATTTGCTAGTTCTATTTTTAATTTTTTGAGGACTCTCTGTAGTGTCTTCCACAATGGCCGCACCATTTTACACTCCCATTAATGGTATATAAGAGTGTAACTTCACCAACACTTATTATTTATTTATTTAAACAAAACCAGTCATGCTAACAAAGGTGAGGGGATATCTCATTGTAGTTTCAATTGATGTTTCCCTGATAATTTGTGATATTGGGCATCTTTTGTCCTTTATGTCTTCTTGGAGAGAAATGTCACATTCAAGACCTTTGCCTTTTATTCATTTACTGCTTAAATTTTAGGAATTCCTTATATATATTTTGCAAATTTTCTACTTACATAGAGTTTGCAGATATTTTCTGTCATCCCCTAGGTTGCCTTTTCAACCTATTGATTTTTTGCTCTGCAGAAGCTTTTTAGTTGAATAGAATCTCACTTGTCTGATTTTGCTTTTTTTTTTTTAAGATTTATTTATTTATTTGAAAGGACAAATTTGAGAGAGAGAGAGAGAGAGAGAGGTCTTCCATCCACTAGTTCACTCCCCCAAATGCCTACAATGGCTGGAGTTGGGCCATTCCGAAGCCAGGAGCCAGGAACTTCTTCCGGGTCTCCTATGCAGGTGCAGGGACCCAAGGACTTGGACATCTTCTGTGCTTTTTGGGCTATAGCAGAGAGCTAGTTAGGAAGTGGAGCAACCCGGACTTGAACCAGGCTTCCTTGGGACAATCTCTCATCCCAGCCAAATACTCAGCTATTCTGCTTGCTTTTCTGTGGCTCCAGCTCAAATTAACCTTCTCCATGCAGTCTTTTTCATTTTTTTAAAAAACCTGATCTATTTGAAAGGCAAAGAGAGAGACAGAGATCTTCTGTCCACTGGTTTATTCCTCAAGTGCCTGCAACAGCCGGGGCTGGGCCAGGCTGAAGCCAGGAACCCCATCTCAGTCTCCCACAGGGTGGCAGGAACTTGAGCCATCACTGCTACCTCCCAGGGGTGCACGTTGGCAGAGCTGGGACTCAAACCTAGGCACTCTGATACGGGATGTGGGCATCCCAAGAGCACCTTAACCACCCTGTCGGATGCCTGCCCTATCGTGGATTCTTTATGGTAGAATTATGTACTCCTTTTTTGGGATCCCACTGCTTTTTGCTTCTTCCTGAATTCTTGTACTTGCTTAATTCCACTTGCTAGTACTTTTTGTTGCTGTCGTGTTTTTTTTTTTTTTCTCCCACCAGACTGTAAACTCCTTGAGGATGGAAATCATGCACTAATTCCATCCGTTTCACAAAGCATCTAGTTCAATGTATCTTTCAATTAAATGTGCTTTGTTGAATGGGATGGAATCTGGCTGATGGCATTTTCACAGCATTGTGTGCAGAGACTGGCCAGCTGGTTTACCCGCTTTGCCTAACAAAGCCACCTTAGATCTAGGTTGACTCCCTGTTGCAGAGGGCAACTCTGTCCAGTCCATCCCACTTGGATCCAGTGGAATCTTTGGACTCAGGTTTTCCTATGTGCTCAGTGTTGTAAATCTCAGTGCCAAGCTATAAGCCCAGCTCCATCATGTTCCTCTCTGTTACGCTGATGGCACATTTGAAAATCAACATATAAATTCAAGAAACAAATATTTTCTAACTTAACTTTTCTTCCCTTTTGCGTTTCTTTCCATACACCTAGGCTATTGCTAGCACCAAGTCCAGGTGTCCCAGGTCCACAAATGTAGGCTGGGCACAATGACTCCTCCCACTCTCCAGAAAAAAGTTGTGAGGCTCAGTCAAGTGTGATCCCTCCCCTTCTGCACATGTTCTACTGACCCTGTAGGGCGCACCACAGCTCGACCCGTTCTGTTTAACTCATCATAATAATAGGCAGAAAAAGAGCACCGACTGTGTGCCTGACTTTGTTCTAAGTGTGTTCACCTACACATTCTTTTTTTTTTTTTTTTTTTTTTTTTTTTTAGGGGCAACTGGGACAGAATCTGGCGCCCCGACCTAGTGCTGGCACCACTAGGCGGAGGATTAGCCTGTTGAGCCACGGCGCCGGCTCATTCTGGTTTTCTTGATAACCACGGCACATGCACATTGTCCCCTTCACCATATGAGAAAACCCTGAATCAGAGACAGTGTTTACGCAGCCACGGTATGACCAGGGCAAGACTGGAACCCAGCTCTGCCTGAAGACAGTGCTTTCTCCATCGTATTAGGACATTGCAGCTGCGATGCCACCCATCATTCTCCAGGGCACAGCACTGTACTCTATAGGTGCTTGCTGAACTCCTGTAGGCTGGGCACTGTTCTAAACACTCAGGATGCTTTAATGGACATGGCAAATACAAGTGCCTGCCTTCATGGAGGTTATAGTCCAGTAGGGGAAGACACACTCAAATGATCAATAGAATAAATGAGTTACTAAGTTCTAGGAAGTAGAAAATATATATTGGCATGGAAAAATAAATATGGCATGGAAAATATAACAGAGTGAGGGGGCTGGGGAGTCGTGGGGCATGGGCTGGCACCTTTACTGTGGGCACACAGCCACATTGGGATTTCGATACTTGAGCTGGTACTTTTTATTTATTTATTTGACAGATAGAGTTAGTGAGAGAGAGAGAGAGACGGAGAGAAAGGTCTTCCTTCTGTTCGTTCAGTCTCCAAATGGCCAGAACAGCTGGAGCTACGCCGATCCGAAGCCAGGAGCCAGGTGCTCTCTCTTGGTCTCCCATGCGAGTGCAGGGCCCCAAGCACTTGGGCCATCCTCCACTGCACTCCCAGGCCACAGCAGAGAGCTGGACTGGAAGAGGAGCAACCGGGACTAGAACCCAGTGCCCATATGGGATGCCGGCGCTGTAGGCGGAGGATTAGCCAAGTGAGCCAGGGCGCCGGCCCCTGAGCTGGTACTTAACAGAAGTGAAGGAGTCAGGTGGATTGGGGAAAGACCCTCCTGGGCAAACGGCTGTGTATTCACCAGCATTATGTGACCACAGTGAAATGCCTGAGGAATCTGACTCCTAACAAGATTTATTTAGCTCACTAGTTTGGAGGGCATAGACCCTGCATCAGGTAGTTCTTGTGAAGGTGGCAAGACCACATGTTGGAGTCAGCAGTTGCATCTCAGACAGGAACAGAGCAAAAGACAGCTGGGGCCAAGCTTGCTCCTCCTATGACAGCTCTTTGGAGAGAGACGTGTCACAGGGATTGTAGAACTGCCATCTAAGGGCATTCCCCCAATGACCTCAGCACCTCCCATTGGACTCCAGCACTCAAAGGTCCCAGCACCATGTCTCAGTGGTGCCACCCTGAGGATGAAACACCCTGCCACCATGGGCCCTTGGGGGACACAAACCATAGCCAGGTGGGGGTGCCCTGCAGCCTGGAGGTACAGCAAGATGCTCCCTTAAGGCGGTGAAGTGGGGAAGAGAAGGTGCAGAAGATGAGTGTGGAGTAACAAGTTGCAGGTGTGTAGAGCACTGGTTCTCAAGCAGGGCACATGCTGATCCCCAGGGAATGTGGACAAGGTCTGGGAATATTTGGGAGATGTCAGAACCTTGGAGGAGATGGTACTGGCGTAGAATGGATAAAGGCCAGGGATGGGGCTAAACATCTACACGTACCCTACTCCAAGTATCAGTGGTGTTGAGGTTGAGAAACTGGTGCAGAGGCTTCCAGGACATTGGCTTTTGCGGTGTCATGGGGTACCCTTTGAGGATCTTGAACAGAGAAGTGACATGATCTGATTTACATTTCAAAGGCAGCCTGGGAACACTGGGTTGAGAATAATTAGATCATGGGGAAGGAGTAGGCAAGCAAGCAGGGAGACCAGGCTGGAGGTTGCCACAGGAATCCAGGCATTAGATACAGTGAGACTCGTGTTCCTTTAGGCTGGAAGGTGCTGGAAGCCATGGAGGAAGGGAAGTAGCACTTACTGAGCACCTAGAGGGTGCCAGGCTTTCATGACGTTGTCTTTGCTGACCTTATTTGATCTTCATTAGCCCCAGAACTTAGGCTGGAGTTAGTTAAGTAGCTTGACACCCTTTCATGCAAACCAGGCTTTGGGCAGGAAGAAGAAAGTGTTTTCCTTCCCACCTTCTGATCATTCATTGTTTGTTCTGGATGATGCTATTTCTCCCCCAGTAACACACGCCCTTCTAGAGGCACATGAAGAAACACTGCCTTGGAGATGCCCAAGCAGAGCTCTCCTCTCTTCCCGTGGGTTACCATTCAGCAAATATGCCCCGGGAGGTGCCTTTGGCAAAGCCATCCATGACATTCCTTGAAGAAGAAACAGTTGCAGCAGGCGTCTGAAGACAGGTGACTTGCATTTTCCCTGCTAGAGACAAGCCCTAGAAATTTCTGTATGAGGTGTTTCCTCCAAGGGCTGGAAAGTCATCCATACCTGAGGGACGTGACGGGGGCCGGGGGTTACAGAGGAGCATTTCAGCCAGTAGAATGCTGGGATGGTGACTCACGGGTGATGAAACGTGAGCTAGGCTCTGTCGTCCCAGCAGAGCAATTCACGGCCATGTCACTGCCGTGGTCCTGCACTTCCCCAGTGGGGAAGGGGGCTGGTGCAGTAGATGTTGCCGATGCACTTTTTCTCATTGTCTTCCGCATGCCTGGGGTATGATCAGGATGACTAAGTGCCTCCTCCTTGAAACGCTCTCCTCTCAAGGCCTCCCTGGCCGTGCTTTTCATCCCCCAGCCTTTCCTTACCTGTTCTTCTGCCTAGAATTCATAGATTCACTTCCTAGGGCTTCTGTCAGCAAAGTAGTGTAGGCAGGGAGGCTTAAAAGAGTGGAGATCCCTGTCTCCCCCTTCTGGAGGCTGGGCATCTGGAATCCAGGTGTGGCAGGGCCATGAGCTGAAGCTGCTCAGGGCACCCTCTTCCTAGTGTCTGGTGGTTTGCTGCAGTGCAGGTGCTCTGTGGCGTGCAGCCGCACTGTTCCTATCTCTGGTTTCATTGTCACATGGTGCTCTCTCTACGTCTGTTTCCACATGGCTGTCTTCCTACGAAGCCACCAGTCATACTGGGTTAGAGACCCGCCCTGCCCCAGTATGACCTCATCTTCACCAGTTACGTCCACAGTGACTCTATTTCTGAGTAAGACCACCTTCTGAGATAGCAAGCACTGGTACATCAACGGATCTTTTCTGGGAGGTCCCGATTCGACCGCTAATAATGACCTTTCCCAGTTTTTCCTTGGGGTCTAGAAGTGCTCGGGCAAGGTAAGATAGCATCTGTGTCTCTGGGAGAGCATTCGGGTTCTGTTAGTGGGAGCCACACTAAGGATGGATGTGGTTGTCTCCCAGCTGTTGTGTCGCTGCTTTGGTGGTCTTCCGGTCAGTGATTACTCATCCCACCCAGTTGATCTGAACGGAGGCTCAGTATAATGTGTCTATTCCCTGGCCCGACAGCGGTGGTCGGTCAGAGTACCACATTGCTCTTGCGCACATGGATTGGTCCAGTGGGGGGCACATGACCCAAGAAGAGCAGGTCAGGATTCTCTTGCCAAATATGGAGAAGTCGTCTCAGGGGAGTGCGTTTCCCTTGTTTGAAGACATCTAAAGAACGAAGCAGGCATAGGCAGAATATACTGAGGAGAGAAGCACCAAGCCCTGGATATCCCTTGAGGTCCTGGCTCCAGCTGTGCTTGAAGCCATGAGCCTGGCTCTCTGATATACAGGAACCCATCACTTTTTTTTCCCCCTCTTAACTACTTGGGTCTTCTGTTGAAAGAGTTTATGATTTCAGCTGCCTTCCACCACCATCAAGCTCTTTTCTGAAGGAGCAACCTCATGGTCATCAAACGTTGCTATGAACGCTAGCTCATTGTAACACAAGACACTCTACAAAATACCTCCCTAAAGCTGAACGCCGACCCTTCAAGCAGACGCGGCATCGGGTGCAGTGCCTTGGGCATTCCTTTTACTTCCTGCTGCTTATTTAACTCTCATTATGGCACATTCATACGAGGGGTTCCTTATGCATTCAACAGTGCTCTGAACTAGAAGCCAGAGGATGTGGGTTCAAGCCCCAGCTCTTCTAATTACCAGCTGCACCACTGTGAACAAGTTTCTGGTCTCCCAGGAGCCTCAGTTTCTCTATGTGTGTAACAGGCACACTCATTCCTTCCTTGCCTCCACGTCAAGATCGTTGTGAAGATTAAATTAGATAAAGTAGGAGTCAGCACACTATGGCTCATAGGCCAAGTATGGCCCTTTGCCTTTTTTTTTTTTTAAGAAAAATATAGTTTCATTGGAACACAGCTGCTTTACATTTATGTGCTGTCTACATCTACTTTTGTATAATGACAGTGGAGTTGAGTGGTTGCGACAGAACTCGTGGCTTACCAGCAGAAAGCTGACACTATGTGAAGGGAATTCTCGTATTCTACCTGGTCTTTGCAGAAGACCCTTGCTATCCCCTTCTCTAGAAGGTTCTACAAAAACAAGACCTATTTTCCCCATATACCTCCTGAGTTCCCACCTGCAAACCTCCTTGAGGGATTTTTTCTAAAGTGATAACATCCAGTATTCCAAGTATGATGGATGACGAATGATGAAAATAGGAACCAACTTTCTGGAGAGCAAACTGACAGCATTCTTCAAAAGCTTTAAAATACATCTTTCTCTTTGACCCTATCCTCCCACTTCTTAGGTTGTCTTAAGAATGCATCAGAGTTGACACATGTCTACAAATTTGAGAGATGGTAGAATAATTACACAAATTACCCAGCAATTATACAGTCAATCCAGATCTCCTTTTCAAAGAACCTTTAATACGCATATGCATGGGTTTCAAAATTATTTTTGCACCAAAATAAACGTCTTTTAATGACATTTTCAATGAATGTTTTGAAGTACTCTCATCATATAGGAAAATGCTCTTGTTGCAATATTAGTGAAAAAAACTCATAAAGAAACACATTTCACATGCTCCAAATATTATCAAGTGAGGCTGGCAGGAAGCATGCTGTAACCTAGTGATGATTTTCTCTGGGTACTGGAATCACAAGAGACTTTTATATATAATGTTAATGTCACTTTCTGTTTTTCAATTTCCTTTTAATCACAAGAGGAATCATTTTGTAATTATTGCTTGGATAAGCTTGAGAGAGAGCTGAGGATTTGGGTTACCTTCTTGTCATCCAGAAAAAGGGGCTGACATTAGCAGGGGCCAGGCAGGGCCTGTGCGTGGTGGTCACTGGGGCCAAGGGGAAGGGGTTGTCTGTGCCCTGCGTGGTGGCAGCTGCTGCTCAGCCGTGTTGTCACCATGTGGGCCCCTGACTTGCGGCCAGTATCTGTCTGGGTCCAGTAAAACTCTCCATGGCTTGAAAGTAGTGCCAAGTGCCCCGGGGGAAATGCTTGCTCTGGAACCACGTGGCTCCTGGAGCTGAAAGAACAGTTGCAGGTGACCTAGTCCAGCTGCTCCACTTGATTCGGATGTGGTGGAAATGAATTCTCCAGGATCAGGCAACAAAAGACCAGCAGAGCTGGAATCAGAGCAAAGCGGTTCTGATTCACGGAGCAGAACGGCTCTTTGTAGCCCTGCCTCCAAGTGTGTCCATCTCGGTCACCAGCATCCCCCACGGGGCCCAGGCCTGAAGACGGGGGTTTATCCTTGGCACCAACCAAGTGTGAAAACTCACGAAGTTGACCTCTGCCATACACGCCTCCCAGTTTCTCTTCCCCATTGCCACCCCCTACATTGAAGCTCCCGTTACCTCTCTCCCGAGCCTCTCTAACACCTGCTTCACTGCTCTCTGATCCTGGCACTTTCCTGCTTCAAACCTTTCCTGGTTTCCAAAGTGTCAAGAGAACACTTCGCAGGATGCCACCTTCCTCTTTGACCTCACCTGTTTCTCTCTCGCCTTCACTCCAGTCTTTCCGCTCCTCTAACCTGCTTTGCCCTCCTCTCTGGACAATTTGTCCATGCTGTTCCATCTGTCTGCAATTCTGTCCACATCTCATCCTATTAATTAATCCCAGTGAGTCCCAAGGTCTCCCAGCAGAACCGGCCCATCCTAAGTGCCTGTGTCAGCTACCGTGAGTCTTACGGTTGTCTCTGCCCAAGATGACTTGCCCCCTTCTTGAGAAACCTCGCCAGTCAGAAGATCTAGCTGTGTAGCAACTGGCAGTCATAGTTCATTACCAGACTGCTCCAGGTCTTTCTTATCCACTGCCTCCTTAAGATTTCAGGTATCCCCAGGACAAAGAGCTTGGGGCAGTCTTGGTCAACCTTCATGTCCCCAGGGAATGCTGGAGTGCACGTGATAGCACTCGACAAGCATTTGTTGAATGGTGCTGCGGTATCAACCAAACTCCAGTGGTGCCTCCAGTCTCACTTCCAGGTTGGCCGTGTCAGAGGGGTCAGTGAATGGCTTGGGTCTGGGGTCTGGGGCCTGGGGCAGTGCAGAACCTCGGTTCTTAGTGTGGTGCCCCAGCCGGTGCTCCTGGCTCTGCTGCCTGGCTGGAAGTTGGTAAATATATATATATATATATATATATATATATATATATATATATATATATATTTCAGGGCAGGAAATCTTAGTGGAATGGGGGGACTATTACTTGATTAACATTTGGGGAAACAAATATTTTCCCTTTTGTTAGCTGGGCTCTGGGCAGCCTGGAAACTCTTGATCCTCACTGTCTGCTGCTTGGGACATAATGACCTGCTTTCAGTCGCTTCGATGATGGGATTTCTGATAGGAATTTGGAAAACAACTGCTAAATCCTGAGGCTTGGACGGTAGCCCGTGTTTCATTTCCAAGTCGCTGTACCCAGCGTTTCAGAAAGACTTTTTTCACCTGCCCGCCAGGCACAGCTCCTTCCTCTGTGGCTCCCATTCCTCCCAAGTTCCCCACCTGGGGGCTGTCTAGCCATGCTGGTTTCCTGATTCCCTGGCTGGGTGGGTGCATCGTTGTGCCCCTATGCGGGCCTGTGTTTCTCACTGCTGGAGGCTGACCTGAAGCAGTGCTTTGTGGGCAAAATACCTGGGCTGGTGTCCAGGGAGAGGCAGCCATGGCCAGCGGCCTGGGAGTGAGCAAGGGCTGATTTGAATGCTTGCTTCCCCTGTGCTACCCCTTGGGCATCAGGCAACCAGTCTCAGACTGCAACGCTCAATTTTCTTAGCTGTAAAATGGGAATGATGGAATCCATCTTTTGGTGTTTGTGGTGGAAACACCCGGCAAAGAATAGGCAACTGACAGTCTCATTTTCTTTCCTCCTCTAGCTTTTGGTGGGTTAGGGTAGTGGGAGTGGTGAGTGGGTTGAAGGTCGTAGAAATGGATTGGAGAAGGGAGAGTCTCTACGAAGACTGGGCAGCTGAAAAGTGCAGTGTAGGGCCATGGTTAAAGCAGCGTCAACCCTCATTGGCTGTTGGCACTAGCGAGGGGACAGAGTGAATGGCCTCTGGGCATCCGAGCCAGACAGACCTGGTTGGAATCTCAGCTGTCACCTGATGGTTGGGCAGCTCATCTGCTCTGAGCCGCAGTGGCTCCATCTGTCAAACAGGAACAATTTGTCCCATCGATGTGAGCATCACAGCTCCTCTACAGGAGACTCTCCTGCTCAAAAGGACTGGGGCTCGCTCTGGTCCTGAGTTGGCTGCAAAGAATCTCCTGGGACACACAGTCAGGTCAGGACGCATGCCTGCTTTTTCTGTTCCACAGATAGTGAAAAGGGAGCATCCACTCTTTTTCTGAGCATCAGGTGTTGTAGTCTTTTTTCATAGGCAAGGAGACTGAAGCCCAGCAGTGTCATATTAGTTATCCAGGGTGATCAAGAGGGTCAAGGCGCGAGCTGGACCTGTCTGGTGCTTGTTATGCAGGGAATGTCTCCCCAGCAATCCTATATTGAAATGCTCACCCCTAGGGTGATGGCAGCAGGAGATGGGGTGTTGGGAGGTGATTAGGTCAGGGTGGAGCCTTCAGGAATGGGATTAGTGCCCTTATGACAGAGGCCCTGAAAGATCCCTCACCACTGCCACCCTGCAAGCACAAGGCTAGGAAGTGCCAACCATGAACCAGGAAACGGGCCCATACCAGACACCAAATCTGCTCGTGCCTTGACTCTGGACTTCCTAGCTTCTAGAACTGTGAACAACGTGTGTGGTTTACGCTATCCAGTCTTTGGTATTTTTGTTATAGCTGTGGGGATGGACTAAGAGAAGCACAAAATCCATACTCATTCCCCAACTCCAGATTACTCTTAATATTGAACACAATGCAAATTCTGTGTAGATAGTTGTTGTAGTGTATCATTTATGGGTATAATGATAAAAATCTGCACGTTTAATTCAGAGGCAAGCATTTTTGCTTATTTTTGATACATGCATGATTGAATATGTGGATGTGTAGCCCATGGTTACCAAGGGCTGAGGCCAGCTACATTCTGGGAAAGTATGGTCACTTCTGCATCCGCCCTCACATAATCCCAGGGCCTCTCAGTGAAGCTGACGGTGGTGGAGACTGGGATTGGGAGACTCGGCAGGGAGCAGCTCAGTCCAGAGGAAACTGAGGGAGGGAAATAGTTACAGGGGAAGAACACTTGGCTTAAGTCACCCCCGGGGTCCTGCTTATATCTGAGAGAGGGGAGGGAGTGCCAAGTGTAAGTGGGGCCTGGGCAGAGAGAGAGGAAGGGACAGGAAGTGGCCTCCTCTTGAAATGCCCACTGATGAGGGCAGAGTCTAAAGATACCTTTAGGCACTCACCATATTCTCCCAAAACTGTCTCTCCCTCTGTCCACAGAGTGGGCTCTTGGGGCTAAGTTTCTGTGTCCTGGACATTGGGTCAGGTCCAGCTGGACCAGCACAGGACACTTGACTCGTGCTGGCCAATCAGATCATCTGCCTTGAGAATTTAGAACAAAACCAAGGAAACTAATGAGGTGGATGGTAGCCCTGCAAGAGGGAAGTGATCTTCCTCTAGAGTGGGCGTGGCCACTGTCTACCATTGATGCGGGTGGTGGAGGAGGTGGGGCGGGGATGGGCAAGCAGATCTGCAGAGAGAAGGAAGTGCAACGTGAAGAGTCTTGACCAAACACAGCTAACAGGCAGGCCCTTCTCAGAATCTGGCAGGCAGAGCAGCTGGGGAGCGGGGTCCAGTCTGAGTAGGAGCTTGGTGAGGCTGGGACAGTCCACCTGTGCCTCCCTACCCCCCTGCCAGAGCTGCCTTTGGTGCTCGGTCCAGAAACATCCTTTGCTTTCTTGAGCATTTTTTCAGACATCAGCATGGCTTGTCAGTGAGTGTGTGTGCGCTCAGGACTTGTGAAGGGCAGACACACACACACATGCACACACATGGCTGTGCACACCAGGGTACTCCGTATCCGTGAGAAACCTGTGTACTTCTCTGGTTTGTTCACTCTTGCCTTGTCTAGCTGATCTAGCCCTCAGAAAATGAGTCCTTCTTTAAGGGCCAGCTCAGGTGCCACGTGTCACTCACTGACGTCTTGTGTAACTCTCAACCATAGCTAGTGCCCCCTCTTGTCACCTCCTGAAGTCCTTTGTACATTCAGCCACCTTGGCGTTTTCACGCTGTATTATACTTACTCAAGACTGAAGTACCTGTTTTTCCTACAGGCAGTGACATGTGTTTTCTGTGTAGCAGGAAGAATAAAACCTCTCTCCCTCCCCGGTCCTTCCAGTGCCATTTCCCAAAGCTAATCATGGTTACCAGTTTCTTTGGAGGATTTCCAGAGATTTCTGTGTGTAAATAAGCACATAGAAGGATGTATGTGTGTGCAGTTAGTTATTGACCCAAACGGGGTCATGGAAAGTTAGCCTTCTGCAAGTTGAGCGTTGTGCTCACTGGACATCTTTATTTTTACAGGAAAGTACATTCTGTCTCCATTAAAGCACTGTCAGATGTCTGGTCTAAATCTATCATTTTGTTCTGTTCATTTTAAAAGATGAAATATTTACCTTGTTTTCTATTTTTTCCTAGTTTTTTTTTTTTTTACTGTTTTTTGTTTGTTTGTTTGTTTGTTTGTGAGGCTCCCCACTCCCCCTTCCTCCTCCATATGGTTGGAAAAGTTTATAGTCCATCTGGATTGGTTGTCCTTTTACTTTAAACAGTAAATTTGTACATCTACTTCTTGATTTACCTATTTTATTCCATATCCACAGACTTGCCACTATGAAAGATGTAGACACTGGGGCATGCACACGTCTGTCCACACAGCTCTTCCTCTGCCACTGTTGTGGGTTAAGCTATTCCTTTTTATACTGCTGAGGTTTAGAAGATTCACATTCTGTCCTGTAACTATAATCTGCACCGCTGTTTAACCTTAATTCTGTGTTTATATGGATATAATGTTTACCCATCAACGCTGGAATTCCCCAGCCTCTTCATTCCTAAATTGATCATTTCATATATCTTTTGGGAGACTAGATTTTATTATCAAGTCTTCAAATCCCCTCTTCCCTCCATGAACTTGAATGAGTATTATATGCTGTTTTCTCTCTGAGTCTGTGTTGGGAAATATTGTTCAGCTTTATACACACACACACACACATATATGAAAGACAACAGATTGGTTATCAAATTTTGTTATTTTTCAAGATTTATGTACTTGCAAAGCAGAGTGGGAGAGAGAGAGAGAGAGAGAGAGAGAGAGAGAGAGAGAGAGAGAGACAGACATACATACATACATACAGGGATCTTCCAGCTTCTGGTTCTCTCCCCAAACTATCACACAGCCAGGGCTGGGCCAGGCTGAAGCCAGGAGTCAGGCTCTCCATCCTAGTCTCTCACATGGGCGGCAGGGGCCCAAATAATTGTCATCTTCCACTGTCTAAGAAACTGAACCAGAAATGGAGCAGCTGGGACTTGAACCAGCTCTTCAATTTTGGATGCTGGTGTCACAAACAGAAGCCAAGTCTGCTGTCCCACAGTGCTGGCCCTGTGGCTGTCATTTTAGGATACATGGATTACCTTCAGAATTTTGTTCCTGTTGTTGTCTTGTCTTTTGTGACTAAAGAATTTCTTTAGTTTGGAGTTTTCCTCTATAATATCTTTGAATGTGTTTCTTTACTGTTCTGTTCCTGTCTTCAGGATTGTCAGTATGTGTATTTGAATCTCCTTTTAGTGTGTAAGCATTGCCTTACTGTTTTCATTGTCTCTTGTTTTCTCTTTTCTTTAATTCTTTATCCCTACTCTTTATATTACTGACAGTATTCTCAGCTGAATAAATGCTACATCTTGCTGATGCTAATTTGCCTCCTTTATAATAGTTTTCATTATTACTTTTGATTAAAAAAACACAGTGGGGCCAGTGTTGGGCCACTGCTTATAACACTGGCATCCCATAGCGGAATGCTGGTTCAAGTCCTGACTGCTCTGCTTCTGATCCGGCTCCCTGCTGGTGACCCTGGGAAGGCAACAGATGATGGCCCAGATGCTTGGGCCCCTGTCACCCACATGGGAGATGTGGATGGAGTTCCTGGCTCCTGGCTTCAGCCTAGCCCAGCCATGGCCACTGCAGCCATCTGGGGAGTGGGCCAGTAGATAGAGAGTCTGCCTGTCTGTCTGTCTGTCTTTTTCTCTCTCTTTATGTCCTCCCCAACATCCCCCCTATCACTCTGCCTTTCAACTAACTGACTAAAGAAATCTTAAAGAAGAAAGAGCCACTGCATTGGATCCTGCCTGTTTGTAGTTTGACTTGGGAAATGTTTGATTCCGGTCAGTTATTTTTCAGGGAGATAAAAAGTGTGATGGAGGAGTGAGCAAGGGCCACCAGCAGACTCCCCTCGAATTTGTCATCTCAGAATTTGTTACCAGATACACTCTGCCTTGGGGGCACCTATCTCTGAGTTTTCTGACAGTTCCCTTGGTTTTCAGGCCTTCGTGTGGGCATGAAGTCAGTGTGGTTCACAAGATCGGCCCCTAGGCAGCAGGTTCTCTGATGGGTCATTCATGATGATCAGTGTGTGTCTGCATCTCTTCAGCTGGGTTAGGGTTAGGGTTAGGGTTAGGGTTGCCATTTCTAATGGGTTGCCATTTCTACCTCTCTTCCACCTCACTTCTAAGACATACAAGCAGTGAAGTCTAGGGCTGGGAACAGTTCCAGGTCTCTGCATTGTGCCTCCTTGAGCCCTGTCTCCCCTGCCCTTCTACCTGAAGGAGCTGTCATGACAGGCCCACCCCCCTCCAGGGCCCATACACATCTCTGCATCTTCTCTGTCCAGCAAGTGATGCTTTATTTGGCCCTTAGGGATCCTGTTTCTTACTCTGAAAGAAGTCTGGCAACATGCAGGACCTCTCCTGTTGTCTTCCTTTGATGGAAGCTACTCTGAGTGTGGCAGATACAGTTTTCATTTAGAGTAACGTTGGTGCCTATGCAACCCACCTGGACATGTCGATGGTTAACGTGTGCTAAGTTCACTCTGACTGTTGGAAGGTACAATGAAAAGGTTCCCGGTTGTCCTACAGACAGCCCCTTGGAGAGTCAGAAGCTGTGCTCTGTCTGTTTTATGGGATCTTGGAATCCCCTGAGTCCCACCAGAGGAAGAAGAACAGATACAGTGGAGGGGTACACCTACCCTTTGGCCGCTTTGACCCAGAAGTGTCACAGTTCACGTCTGTCCCAGTTGCAGCTAATGAGACATAGTCACATGGCTCAAGGACATGCAGAGGGGAGACTGGGAAATGTGGCCCCTTCCTGGACAGCTGTGCTCTGCACTCTCCTCCATTATGGAAAGATGAGAGTGAAGTTTGATGAGTGGTCACCTGTCTCAGCCTCATAGCCATTTCCTAGTTTTATTGAAGATGGAATTTTCTTTACCATTTTCATTCTTTTTGTTGTTTTCAGAGAATGGAACACAGTAACACCTTTTTTTAAAGGGAAATTTTAGAAAGGATTTATTTATTTATTTTGAAAGAGAAAGAGGGGAAGATGGAGAGGGGGTGAGAAAGATTTCCATCTGCTGGTTCACTCCCCAGATGGCTACAGTGGCCACAGTGAAGGGCCAGGACGAAGCCAGAAACCAGGAGCTTCTTCCAGAGTAGCAGGGGCCCAGACACTTGGGCCATAATTTTCTGCTTTTTCCCAGGCCATTGGCAGGGGACAGGCTTGGAAGTGGAGCAGCCAGGACATGAACCGGGGCACATAGGGGATGCCAGGGTTGCAGGTGACACCTTTACCCACTACGCCACAACTTTACCCACTACAGCAACCCCCACAGTAACATCTTTTAACTTGGTTCCCAGATTGGTCACAGTATTAAAATTTTTAGCAGCCAGGTATAAATGAATGACAGAGTAGATGCTCAATAAGTGTTTCTTGGATGAAAGAATGAATTCCTGTCCCGAGTCAGTGAAAACCACCTTTCCCACAGTCCTCATTCTCAACCAATTCTTTATGTCTCTTCTCTCTTTAGGAGAAAGTTAAGAGGAGGGATTATCAGGGCAGCTTCTTTCTCTTTGCTCCACTTGCCCTTCCCATCATGGCTTGGCCCAAGACATTCATCTCCTGTCTCCTTACTTTGATTTATCCCTCCCTTGAATGAAATCTGGTTCAAGCCTGGCCTGTGGCTCAGTAGGCTTCCTGCTGCCAAGGCAGTGTTTAACAATGTGCCTCCTTGCAGCTTGGCTGCAATATTTGATACTAGGGAAAGCAAACCTCTCTCTGTCTGGGGAAACATAACTCACTGGTGAGGATGCCAGGTGCTCTCCACTCCAGCTGGTGTTAAAAGTCATGGCCATTAAGGGTGTGGATCACACACGTCAGAAGGAGCCTGACCAAGGAAATAGTGTCTCTTGCTTTAAATGCCCTGGGCTAAGTGGGCCATGAAATTAAAACATGGTGGTGAGTTAGTTTTTTCAAGTGAACAGACCTCAGGAAGGAGCCTCTGTAGACAAAGAGTCGAATGGATTAGCCAAAGGCATGACCATTGGAATCCAGCAGCCCTGTGCTTTCATCTCTCTCTGTCGTGAGTGGCTGTATGTGCTTGGACACATTATTAAGCACTGTGAACTTGAGCTTCTTCATCTATGATAGCAATGAGATAATAACATCTATCTGCTGGTTATGAGGATGAATTGAGTTCAATTGAGGGCATAAAGGAGACATTCAACACGTATTGAATGAATAAATACTGAATGAGGTTAAATTTTCTGAGTTCTATCTGGCACTTTGTAATCAATCAGTATAAGATGCTTGTATATCCATAATGATAGGCTCAGTTTGCTATGTTTATTGCAGCAGCAATACTTCTCCTCCCCACAAACCTCTTGTCTTAAGAGAAGGTCTGTGTCTTGCTCATGCTACGTGTTCAGCAAGGGTCAGCTGGGGACTCTGCTCCAAGCGATCCTCAGGATGACAGAAGAGCCACCACCTGGAATGCTGTCAGTCACTGTCTGTTTACAGTCTAAGTGTGTTTTTCCAGCTCTTAATTCTAGATTTGGTCATCTGATTTACTCTGGCCGGTGGGGTATTAAGAGACTTGAAGCATGTGTGGACTTGAACAGGCACTTGCACCCTTCTGCTGGAGCTCTGTAACTCACGCCATCAGCATGAGCACATGCCTGAGCCAGCTTGCTGGAGCGAGAGAGACACACGGAGAAATGCCGAGATAGCCCAGTCATCCAGGCAAGGCCGTCCTACGTCAGCTGACACCTAGCTGCCCTCAGACACGTGAGCCAGACCAGTCAAGACCAGAAGAGCCTCGTCCTGAATCCCAGTCAACTCTAGCTTCATGGGCAAAAGATGCTTATTGTTGGTGAGGAGAGTTGGGGGTTGTTCCTCCCATCATTGTGGATAACTGCTGCATCCTGTCTTGGCCTCAGGCTCTGTAGTACATAAGCGATGTCTTTGCATCTCTTCATAGTCCCAAGGAAAAAAAATCCACATGGTAGATTTTTACTGAAGACATGAAGGGCTGTCTGAAAGGGTTTTGGCATCACATAACTTCCTGCATCTCCGCTTAGCAAGGCTGGGGTGCTAACCAGAACTTTTCCGTCACTCTCCCCTCAGCCAGCCACACCTCTGCCCTGTGATCCCTACCGCCTGGTTCATCCTGTCCCTAATGTCTCTTTCGTCCATAGAATAATTGAGCTTGTCTCAGATCGTCCAGACTGAGCACACAGCGAGTCCTTCCACGTGGGGGACCTGCCCTCATTGAAGCCAGTGGTGCATGAATAGCAGTGATCCCTGGTTTCTTCCTCATTAGAAAGTTCCTTACAGGCATTGGCGATGCCTTATTAATTCTGTTATCCTCTGTCCCCAGCAGAGGGCCAGTGTCATTTTAGGCAGTTGATAGATGCGTTTGGAAATACTCATTGTTCTGGGGAGAATTTTAGACCCATCCCCACTCTTCATATCACTCTTTGGTGGGTTGGTAAGAACTAACTAGAGAGAGTAAATGCTTATCCTCTCTGCACTTGAGGAAGACAAGGGGTGTGAGACTTAGGCAAGCACTCAGGGACATCAGATAGGGGAGAGTGGATAACGTGTTCCGGGATGGCAAGGCTGGCAAGGCGGCGGCACGTTGTCTGCATTTTATCTACACAAGGTTGCAAGGCCTCGACAGACCATCTAGGCCCAAGGTCAGGATGCCAACAAGAGGTCGACTGGAGACAACCATCTGGACCACTTTCTCCCGACTGGACCAGACATTCAGCCTTGGCGCCAGGCACTCTAAAAGTTGGCGTGGCTTCACACAAGCCTTGGCCCAGGGTCCACAGTGGCTCCATGGAGCTTGGCGGGGCACATTGACAGAGTTGGCTCAGAGAGGTTCCAGGCCAACACCCAACTGCTGCAAGGCTCCCACCACAGACCACTAATTTTAGGGGCCTGTACCTGACAGAGACCGGGTGCAGACAGCCCCGGCATGTGGATTGAAGTTGGATCTGACAACCCAGAACTCCACGTGGGCTGCTAGGCTCCGTGCAGGAGAACGGCTATTGCCAATGGGCAGGAACATTTAGCATTCCACCACTGCTCTTTTAATCCCTGTGCGCAGGAATGTTCCACTGCAGAGACAGCAGAGCTTACAGAGACAGAAGACGGTGCCAAAAGGGAGGGGGCAGGAGAGAAGCAGCTGTGATGGGCTTTAGGGTGGTGCGTGGCAGGGCTGGGGTGTGGGGGCAGGGCTGGTTATGCTCTACCTTAGACCCACTGTGTGACCTTGGACAAGTCACATTCCCTCCGAGAACCCCATTTCAGTCCATGAGGATAGATGAAAAACATATAAAGATAAAATTCTAAGGTTTTCAAAAACTTTTTTTTATTATTCTTTACTCAAAAACATAATCAGGTGCACCATGTTGTTTGTATTCTCCAGCAAGGTCGTTTCTTTTTGAAACCTGCTAGCTACATTTGTATTATGTGAGAATAAAGGGAGTGAACTGAGAGAAAAGCAGCTGAGTATAACTAAGTAACATTTTGTGACTCACCTGCCATGCTCAGTACACTACCAGGTACTGTTTCAGTGTGATCTCAATGGTTTGGCTGTTGTTCTCCAATTGCAGAGCTATTTTAGCTGTGAAGCCCAAGGCGGGATTTTTGTTTTTAATTACCATTGCCTTTCCTGGTGCCACTGCATGGCTTTGTTTACAAGTACATCTGTAGGAACCGGTATCTGCCTGGTGGCAGTAGGATGTCCCAGGATAGCAGGACAGTCCACCCCAAGATCAATTCTAGGATTTTAATCACCTTGAGACAGAGTCTGCGACTCACCCTGCCCGGCACATAGAATTCCTCTGAATGGAATAAATGGAAGGACGCTTTGAGATCATCCAGTCCAGTCTTCTCGGTTTTAGATGGGGAAAAGTGGCCGGAGTTAGGAAGTTGGTCCTTAATATCATACAATGAATCTCAAGTCCGGAACTGAGATTTTCTGATCCTGGAACAAAGGGCTTTCGAAGAACTGAAATTTTCTGCCCGAGATTGTGTATAAGGTGTCTGAACTCCAGTGCCTTCATCTCCTTCATCTTTCAAAAGAGGTTGGACTCTTCTTTCCTTTGAGTAACTTTCAGGGTTAACTGAGGATCCGATTACAGAGACTGTGAGAGTCTCAGACTCATGTGAAGGCTCTGTGACATTCCAAAGGCACAAGTATCCCTTGGGAATGCTGGAAATTTCACCCAAGCAGCCCAAACTTTGGACAGCCCCACCCCTTCCCTCTCCCTCGAAGGGACACAGCCTCCTGCAGAGTTGTTCCTAACTCCAGCTCCAGGATAAGACCTCGGAGTTGACATGACACAGCCCTGTTGTGAACAAGGGAGGGTCACAACCCTCTACCCATGACTAACAAGCTAATTTGAAAAGCCTGCCTGAAACCAGAAAAACAAACAAGACAAATAAGCCTAAGGCAACTTTTTAGACAAGCAAGGGGCAGTGGGAAACTCAGAATTGTGAAAGGAAGAGTCCTCAACAGCCATTGTCCCTTAACAAATACTAAGTACCTACCATGTGCCAACTGATGTACCAGGCACCCTGCAGGTACAAGGAAGAAAATACACCAAGCCCACCCCCTGAGACCTCACGATTTTAGGGGGCTAGACAAGTGTTCAGACAGCTTATGCTTCTAGGTAGTGAATGAAGAGTCTCCTTGGTCCCCCCTGACTTTAAATGTTGTGTAATATGAAGCAGCCCTGACCCAGATGTCTCTTTTGAGCTCCAGACCACCAGCCTGCACAACATCTCCTGCCTGGATGTCTCACAGGTAATGCCCCATCTTCACAACAGAAACAGTGGCGTGTGCCCCAAATTCTCAGAGTAAACGACACTGCTGTTGACTCAATAGCTCATTCCAGAAATGGAAGTAATCCTCTTCCTCATCAACCTCTTATGTTCAATCACCAAGTCCTGTACATTCTAAACATGTTTTAAATGTGGCTTGATTTGCCCATCTCGTCTGCTGCTTCCCGGAATGCTTGTCAACAGAACCTCTTGCCTCAGCAGACTCAGAACTGGCCTTCTAGACTACGCTGTTGCTTCTGATCCACTCTCCCCGGGGTGGTTTCCTCCCCCACACCCAAACCCATCTGATTCTACCACATGCCTGCTTTGAAAGTCTGGATATGGATTTGTGACCCCACCTGTGAATGAGTACTTGTTATAGGAATTGTCTTCCCACTGTAAATGAGTAGAAGGTTGGGAAAAACATATCCAGCAATGGCTTTTCAACATTGGACAACAGGCAGCACAAAACTGTGATTCCCCCGGAGACTGGAAACAAGGTGAGCCCCTGATGGCCCAGTTTCCTACTTGGAGTCAGTTTCCAGGCCTGCAGATTGGAGTAGAAGCTGGAAGTTGCCTCTAGTTAAGGAGATGGAAGTCTGGGGATACTGAGACAACTCGAATCTGTAGGCAAAATACTGGAGATGAGGGAACTTCAGAAAGAGAAGGGAGGAGGAAGCAGAAATAAAGGAGGGGGAGGAGAGGAGAGAGATGGAGCAGGGAGAGATCTTGAAGATGTACATAAGGTCCCCTCGAATCTTTGGGTGACAACTGATTTGAGAATTCACAGTAAGGATTTTTATGACTTTTATGGAGCGGACCTTGGAAAGTGATAGTCTAGACAATTCCCAGTGCTCCCACAAGGACTGATGGTTGTGTCTTCAGCCACCAGAGTGGAGTAATCTTGTAATTCAGAGGCACTGGACAGATGCCTCCAGAAGGGTGACCCTTAGTAATGATGCTGAATCAGTCCTCCCAGTTCTGCTTTGGATGCGCCATAGAAAAGCTTAAGAAGAAACCCCGTGAAGGATAAAACATATCCAGAATTAATAAAACATATCCAACATATCCATACACAACTGCCCGCCAAAACAACATCCAATGCTTCTGAATTATATACAATAAAATCAAGTATCCAATAGCATAAAATTTGTAATTCTAGATATGCAAAGAAGCAGGAAAACATTTTCCATAACCAATGGAAAAAATCAATCAGTAGAATCATATATAGAAATGATGCAGATATTGACTTTGTATACATGGAGCATTAAAAAGCTATTAAGGAACTGGCATTGTGGCACAGTGGGTAAAGCTGCTGCCTGTGATGCCGGTATCCCACATGGATGCCAGTTTGAGATGTGGCTGCTCCACTGCTGATTCAGGTCCCTGTTAATGTGCCTGGGAAAGCACTGGAAGATGGGCCAAGTGCTTGGGCCCCTGCATCCATATAGGAGACCCAAATGATGTTCCTGGCTTTGGCCTGGCCCAGTGCCAGCTGTTGTGGCCATTTGGGGAGTGAACCAGTAGATGGAAGATCTCTCTCTCTCTCTCTCTCTGTCTCTTCCTCTGTGTAACTCTTTCAAATACATAAATATTTAAAAATAAATAAATAAAAAGCTATTAGGTCTAACAAGTGTGTCCAAAGATATAAAGGAAGCCATCAATATAATGGACAAAGAAGTTAAAGATGTAAAGGATGTACCTGAATTGTCTAGAGATGAAAAGTACCATACCTGAAATGAAAAACACACTAAATGGAATCAACAGCAGATTATGTGCTGCAGAAGAAAAGATCAGTGAACTTGAAGTGGCAGCAATAGAATCTATCCAGTGTAAAGCCTAGAAAAATAAAAAAGGAAGCCAGTAGTGCCTCACTGAGCTGTGACACGATATCAAGCGGTCTCACGTATGTGTGATTAGAGTACTGGGGGAAGACAGGAGAGTATACAGAACAAAATTGAAAAGATAATGGAATGATTTTCCAAATTTGGTAACTTTAAAAAATTTGAGGTGGCAGGAGGGGGAAGAGAGCGTGAGCGAGCCGGCGAGCACACTCCCGCCCGCTGGTTTACCTGTCACATGCCCACAGGAGCTGATGCTGGGCCAGGCCGAAGCCAAGAGCTGGGCAGCCACCCTGGCTCCCCCACATGGGTGGCAGTGACTGGACTACTTGAGCTGTCACCTGCTACCTTTCAGGCTGTGCATTAGCAGGAAGCTGGATTCAGGAGTGGATCCAGGACTTGAACCTAGACACTCTGCTGTGGGATCTGTGTCGAAACGATTAGGTCAAATGTTTACCCGAAAATTTTATGGAAATTTTAAACTCAAGAAGCTCAGTGAAAATGGAAAAGTGGGAAAAAAATGAAACCACACTGAAGAACTTAAAAATCAAACTGCATAAAACCAGAGAAAAAGAGGAAATTTAAAAAACACCTGAGTGGGGGGGGAGCCAAATACACAAGAACAAAGAAAATTCCAAGACTACTCATCAGAAACCATGTAGGCCAATAAAGGATGGGATGGTGTATTTTTTTTTTTTTATAAAGATTATACTTTATATATTTGAAAGGCAGAGTTAGGGAGAGAGAGTTCTTCTATCACCTGCTTCAGTCCTCGAATGTCTGCAACAGCCAGGGCAACCAGGCAGCCAGAACAAAGCGAGGAGCCAGGAGCTTAATCCTGGTCTCCCATGGCAGTGCAGGGGCCCAAGAACTTTCCCAGTAGGGAGCTGGATTGGAAGTGGAGCAGCCAGGACTTGAACTGATGCTCATATGGGAAGCTGATGTCACAGGCAGTGGCTTAACTGTTACGCCACAATGCTGGCTGCAAAATGGTATATTTAAATAGTCAAATTGGGGCCAGCACTGTGGCATACCGGGGTTAGGCTGCTGCCTGCAGTGCTGGCATCCTGTATGGCCGCCAGTTCAAGTCCTGGCTGCTCCACTTCCTATCTAGCTCTCTGCTGTGGCCTGGGAAGGCAGTGGAAGATGGCCCAAGTCCTTGAGCCCCTTACCTGCATGGGAGACCTGGAAGCTCCTGTCTTTGGATCGGTGCAGCTCCAGCCATTGTGGCCAACTGGGGAGTGAACCAGCTGATGGAAGACCTCTCTCTCTGCCTTTCCTTCTCTCTATGTGTAACTCTGACTTTCAAATAAATAGATAAATCTTAGAAAAAAAAAGTCAAATTGGAATATTGTCCCCCACAAAAATATCTTTTAAAAATGAAGGAAATGGGTAGGCCTTTGGTCAGCCATTAAGACCCCACGGGGACACACACGTCCTGTGTCTGAGTGCCTGGGTGTGAGTCCTGGCCCCACTCTCATTTCTAGTTCCTGCTAATATGCACCTTGGGAGATAGCAGATAATGGCTCAAGTGCTTTGTCCCCTGTCCCCTATGTGGGAGGACCAGATGGAGTTAAGGGCACCTGGCTTTGACCTAGCCAGCCTCAGCTGTTTTGGACATTTGGGAGAGGGATACGTCTCTCTCTCTTTCTCTGCCTCTCAGACAAGTAAAATAAGGAAAGATGCAGTCTTTCATATATCCACAAAGCTAATAACTCAGTGGCAGCAGGCCTGCAGTAAAAGAGGTGTTAAAGAGTGGCTTTAGGCAGAATACCAAAGGGTAGGAGCAGAAGGCAGAGGGGAAGGAGGGGGCGGCTGCGGAGGGACAGGGAACCTGAGAAGGAAGACCCAGAAGTCATTTGAAGCAAGTGGATAATCGTCAAGTTGATACTGGGAGCCTGCATTGTGGTATGGCGGGTTAGGTACACGGCTCGTGGTGCCAGCATCCCATGTGAGCCCCCACTCAAGTCCTGGCTGCTCCACTTCCGACCCAGCTCCCTGCTAGTGTGCCTGGGAAGGCAGTGGAAGATGGCCCAAGTGCTTGGGTCCCTGTACCCACATAGGAGACCAGATGGAGCTTGGGGTTCCTGGCTTGGGCCTGGCCCAACTCCAGCCATTTTAGCAGTTTGGGGAAGTGAATCAGAGGATGGAAGATTGAGCTCTCTCTTTGTTACCATGCCTGTCAAATAAATAAATAAACCTAAAGAAAAATGGCCCTTTGGTACTGAGGCTCTGTTTGGTCCCTGACCATGCACTTTGACTGCCGCTCCACAGCTGCCTTCTGCCTGCCGCCTCCTTCCCAGTAGAGCCTGCATATTGCTCCCACCTGCTCCCTCTCTGTCTGGCCCCGCCTTGCTCACCTCAACACTGGTGGCCCTTCACCTTTTCCCTGGCCTCTGCCATGCCCCAGAAGGCTGGGCATTTCTGCCTGCCTCCACCTAATGTCCCTGAGTCCATCTGACCCCCCCCCCCCCCCCGCCACATGCCAATGCTCTTGCCCCCTCTAAGTCCCGCCTTGATGGTTACTGTTTGTGTCCTTTCAGTATTTCTAACAGAACATATTACTTCAATCACGATAACAAAAGTAATGATACTGCTGGGAGCTAATGATGGGGAATGAGCAAATGAATGAATGCATCCAGATTCCAGTCCCGGGCTGTCTAACGGTGAAAGCTTACAGGTCTGTGAGTGCGTGCAGACACGTTTCTTGGTCTCCCCAGGAGACGGGGGGGGGGGGGGGCGCTACGTAAGTAACCAAGAAACCATGTTAGTGTAAGTCAGGAAAAACCCAGAGCATATGGAGCAAACTTTAGTCATCTCTTTGTCCCTCGACCTCCACTTGGAACCACAAATGACTGGGATCCCTGGGTCTCGGCTTTCTTTTTCCCAAGCTCGCCTCGCTCCTAAACTCAGAGCCTTCACTCCCGCCCTGGCCGAGCTGTGGCCAAGGCTCCCCTTTGCTCAGCACCCCTGTGATCACGTGGGAGGGGCAGGGTGTCACTCTCTGATGGCCCAGGCTTTACTTTTTGGTTTGGCTTCTTCTTTTCCCAGGTGCCCCCAGGTAAATATACTTGGCCTTCCTGAGACTTTGTATTCTTTCCTATGGACAGGGAATCATCGTATCTGCGTCACAGGCTCCTGTGAAGCCAACTGAGACAAAGTGGGAAAAGCTGCATGAAGTCGGAATGCTTCCCCCTCCAGCCTGCACCACGACTTCCAAGTGGTAGTGTTCCGTGTCCCCGATGACCTTGGAGACAATGCCTTAAGTCGCCTGGGTGTCAGAGCAGGCGAATGGGGAAAGGGCTCAGAAACACAGTGTCTCCTTTCCATAAATGCCCCTGGCTGGTCACCTTGCCTGCCTACGCCCTTATCCCCTTGTTGTGAAGTGGGCACAGTTGTGCCTACCTGGCAGGGCCAGTGTGAGACTAGGGAAGGAAGTCTGTAAGAAAACTTTGTAACTATAGCACAGATGACAGTTGGCAGGTTAGAGCCATCGGACGATCTGCTCAGGACCTCCCTACCCAGGACGTCATCATTTAGAATTCACCCTACAAACTGGATGACTGGCACATGTGAGCCAGAGCTCGTCACATGTCGCTGTGAGCCTCTAGCAATAGAAGAGCATCTGCTCCCATTTATGGAGGGTTCCCGTGGTGCAGCCATGGTGGGCCCAGGTGGGGGTGGTTGGAGTGGTCCGTGTGATGAAGAGCATTCGTCACTGGCACTGTTTAGAAATGGTGGTACGCGGGGCTAATAAAAAGCAGCCAGCTTGAGTCATCTTTGTGACGGCTGTGAAATTACCTGCAGACAGTGCGCCCCTCTCTGCTGTCCCCTAAGAAGCCTGTCCCCTCCAATTGGAAACTGGTGCTATAGCAGGCAGTTGCAGGAGGCATTTTACTGCATGCTCCTGCCAACCCACGAGGGAGACGCAGCTCTAAAGTTTGCTTGTTTGCAAATAAGGAAACTGAGGGTGCAGCTCTAAACTTATCCTCGGTCCCTGCTGAGGCTTAAGTGAAAGCTACAAGAGCGAGGTCTTTCTTGGACCCTTTGGGGATCATGTCTGGAGGTTTGGGGAGAAAGGGCTGCCCCAGCCCACTTCCCTAAAAGTAGCTTGTCTACGGTCCTTTCTGACTGTTAGCACACTTGCTGCCTTCTTATTGTGATGTCTCCTTCCAAGAGAAAATTACCTGAGTCCTTTGCACAGCCAGGGGCATACCTTAGAAATCTTGATAAGGGAGCAAGGTGCAGGTTTTGTGGGTGAGGAGCTCTGGCCACTGCCCTGATGATCCTCAAGCAAGCCATTTCCTGGCACGGGCAGCTTGGCCCAATGCTTGCTCCATGCTGAAGAGGTTTTTGCTGCAGATTGTGTGGCCTAGATGGGGCTGCCTGGGAGACTGTATGGGCCTGGAGCACGCAGGCCACACCGGGCAGTGATGGGACACAGAGCCAGCTCCTGCTGCTGCAGCAGAGGTTAAGCACACAGAGGAGTGAAGGTCCCGGGGCAGTGTGGCTCTGGCCACATTGTGGTTTGGGGCCAATGGGCCTCCTGCAAATGTCCCAGCTGTGGCTTTGTCCTGCACCCTGGGGAAAATTCCTCTTGCAGGCCCTTGCAGGCTGAGAGCGTGAGCAATGTTTTGGATAATTCAAGCTCCAAATCTCTCTGCCTTCATTCCAATTACTCAATGGTTGTTGTGGGAATTCTGAGGAATGACTTGAACTTCATCAAACCATGAACCAAGAATGGGAACCAACCACCCAACTGGCTGAATCTGGGCCCAAACCCCAACATTAATTTTCTATAAATGCAATTCAAGTGACATCAAAGTCGTTTTTGTTTCTAAACAATGCAAAACCCAAGTGGATCAGTTGGAACCTGAATCAGACCTCTGCATGTTCTAAAGTTAATGAACCAGAACAAAGTTGGAAAATAAAAACATTTTTGAAGGAAAACACTAATTCATTGGGCTTGTTGGATCAGGATGTTTTTAGTATCTCTTTTAAAAAATGGGAAAAAATCCAAATATGAATATAATCACTCAGTACAAAACATTTAGAAAAAGCAAAAACAGTTTCACAATGAATATCACCTGCAATCGCACCAATAGGATATTTCCACAACTTTTTCAGTGTAGCCTTTTTTCTTTTTACATACATGTGATTATTCTGTAAAGGTTATTTAATCACTTGCTTTTTTTTTTTTTTTTTTGGTTAAGACTATCTTGTGGAAATTTCCATATAACTATCTGGGTTATTTTTATGGCTGGTGAGTGTTCCATGGGAATACACTAGTGTATTTCACTAATACTCTATTGGTAATTATTTAGGTCATTTCCATTATTTTACAAATAATGCTTCAGTGAACAACTTTGCCTATGAAACTGCACCCTGAATGGATTATTTTGGATAAATTTTCCAGATATTTCTAAGTCAAAGAACATACATATTTTTTACTTCTCATACATATGTTCAGATTCCCCCACTGCTGCCGCCAACACACACACAGTCATAACAGTGCTCACTCCCACCATCAGTGGGTCAAAATGTGAATCTCTTTATACCCTGGGCAACCAAGGCGTGCAAAGATGTGCATCGTTCAACTTGTCCTTCCAGAGCTCCAAATGGGACAGCTGTGCACACAGCCATAGGATGACTGCCCCCATTTGTCTGGGATGAGAGAGGCTCTTGGACATGGGAGTTTGTGTTTTCTTACAATTTTATTTATTTCATGTATTTGACATTCAGAGAGAGACAGAGACACTGATTGGTGCTGGGCCAGGCCAAAGCCAGGAGCTAGGAACTCAGTCTGGGTCTCCCATACAGTTGGCAGGGGCACAAGTACTTGGGCCATCACCTGCTGTCTCCCATTGTGTGCATTAGCAGGAAGCTGGAAATGGAGCCAGGACTCAAACCCAGGCACTCTGAAACGGGATGTGGGCATCCCAAGTGGTGTATTAACCACCACGCCAAAACTCTGCCTCCAGGAGTTCCAGGAAACCCCTGCACAAACTGGGACAGGTTGGCCACCCTACACAGCCTGTGATAGTTGGTTGGCCGAGATTTTCGTGAGAGCCCTACCCAGGCCAAGGCTGACTGCTACAGCTGGCTAGACCAGGCCCATGGATGACTTGGCATGAAGAGATGATGTGAGCCAATTGGATTTCTTCTGCTGGGATCAAGGAAGCAATCTATCAGTTAGCCATGGGAAGTAGGTCTGAAAGTTCTTTAATTAGAGAGTGGCCAAAAAGATTCAGTTAGCCATGCACCAGCCAAAGCCAAGGGTGAGAAAAAAAAAAAAAACGAGGAGTAAGGAAGTGGAGCTGGCTAAGAGGCAGAGGCAGGAGCAGGTACACAGACGATTGTTTTGCGATAATAGAGCAGCAAGATTCTTCAGTGTTCCTGCCTTCCCAAGGCCTTTCTTGTTTTCCTTCTCTAGATTCCTATGCCACTGTCCTCAGAATAGCTGCCCCTGCCCTCTCATTTCGTGGCCATCACTGGAGGGACTCGGAGTTTCTTGCAAGCCAAGAGCTCTATTCAGCCCTCCTGGGATTGCTCATCATTTTCATCGTTGCCAACCCACCTGATTGGCCAAAGCTGCTTTCTCATCTAATTTTTTTAGGCCTCTAATATCTAGAATAATGTCACATTTGAATATCTTCTTGGAAGTGTTTACTTCTAGGAGCTGGTGTGTGGGCCAGGGGTAGGTGATGTGTGAGGTCCAGGACAAGCTGGCTGGATCCTCCCGGGGCAAATCTGGTGCCTGCTCTTCCTGACTGCAGCGTGGCAGCCTGCCTGCTGTCTGCAGCCCTCACTCTTATCTGGTGATTGATTGTGATCATGTGGGGGCTCTTGTCCTACTACCTGGTCCTCCTGGCTTTTTAACCCTTGTCTGATGGCTCCTCCTAGGTTAAATCCACCTCTGTAGCTGAGCGGGAACCATTTCAACCTGACCCCTCAACCAAGGCTGCTTTTGCCCTGGTCTTTCCTGGCATTTGGTTTCAGATCAGATACAAGCTCCTTAGAAAAGCCTACCTTATCTGTCTGCCCCAGGCACTCTTCTTAGGATCACCGTGTTTTATTTTCTAGGCAGGACTTATCACAGCTTCAAATTACACAATCCACTGTACTGTTGGTGTCCCCCAGAAGACAGAAGCTCTGTGGACTTGTCGAATAGGTCTTGCTTCCTGGATCCTGACCTGGGGTCCGAGAGGAAGCCTCGCAGGTGACGAAGTGCTGGCTGACTGCATTAGTTCATCAATGGCAAGGAAAGTTGAGTCCCTGCAGCAAAGATGGTTTGGTCCCTTATGCTGGTTAGCCTGGTGTGTGTGTGTGTATAGCTTGGGGTCCTGATGCCTTGCCTGGGAAATACGGCAGGTTTTGTCTGCTTAAAACCTTCCAGTGACTTCCCACTACTCTGGGAAAAACAAGATGTGCAGGGCTTGACTTCCGCGGAGCTGCCCAGCATCGTGTCTTCCCGTCTCCCCTTTCTCACTGCAGTCCCTCACATGGACTGTTCCCCCTGCCAGGAATGTGCTTCCTCTCTCTGCAGCCCGGAACAGCTTTCTGTGTCCATCCTATCAGACTTCCTTCCCCGGATTCAGCCTCCCTCCCTTCCCCCTGCTTGTTTCCTTCACAAAATGTGCCCACTGCGAGAGGTCATGATTCGCTTGTATTTGGGTCTTTCCTCCTCTTCCACCTCTTCCTCCTCCTCTCCTATTTATTTATTTATTTATTACAGATTTCCACTATACCCCAAAGCCCAGAACAGCTACTCCACAATTATTTATTGAACGGATGGGTGAATGACTGAATGAATGAGCCACTCTAAAGTCTAAGCCAGTTACTCTACAATAAGCTACCTCCAACATCTGGCTTTTGTTCCATAACTCTGCACATCAATAAACTCATTCACTTACCAGATAATTTCTGCATTCAGATCACCTTCAAGGGTATACCAGAAGTTACCTGCGAGAAGGAGAGACTGAAGGAGATCTCCCATCTGCTGGTTCAACTGCCCAAATGGCCAGAATGGCTGGGGCTGGGCCAGGCCAAAGTCGGGAGCCAGGAACTCCGTCCTTGTCTCCCATGTGAGAAGCAGAAGTCCAAGTACTTGGGCCAACTTTTGCTGCCTTCCCAGGTGCATTAGCAGGGAGCTGGATTAGAATCTGAGCAGTAGGAACTCCAGCTGGTGCTCTGATATTGGGTGTTGGTATTGCAAATGGTGGCTTAACCTGTTGCACCACAACCCACCCCCCAGCTTATTTTGATCCCTTGGGCCCTGTCTTTGAACCATTTGACCCGCTTTTACCCATGTGAGCTGAGCCTCCGTTCAGAGCTGACACTGTGTCCCAGCAAACAGATGTTCCAGGATGCACCCGTATCACCATTAAAGGCAGTCACACCACAGGAAAGAGAATTCCCGGGGGTGACCGGCCCAGTCATCCAGTAATCGAGAGACCAGAAGAGGGTTTTTCCAAGATGATCCAGGGAACACGGAATGAACTGCGTGGCCGGATCCTGTGTGCAGCTCAGGACGGTGGCCTCTGTGTAGGAAGAGCCTCTCCTGAGTGCCCTTTGCTGCTGCGGTTAGCTTTCCCCTGGCGGAAGCGTAGCCGAGCGTGGGCCTGGATTTCTGCAGTGAGGTCTGAAGCCTCCTCATGTCCTGTGGGAAGGAGTCGGGGACAGGAGCGGGCAGACCGAGGCTCCAGCCTTGTTCTGCAGCCAACTCTGGTGTGACCCTGGACAGGTCACTTCCTCCTGTGGGCCTCAGCGTCCCTGTCTGTGAAATGGACGCATGGCTGTTGGGCTCTAAGGGCCTTTTCCTGTAAACCTCAGTAGTTCTCAGTCCCGGCCGCAGATTAGAATGGCCTTGTGGCGGGGGTAGAGCTCAAGCACTGGCATTTTTAAAGGGAGCAGGATATTCAGCATCTGCCACATTCTGCAGTGTCAGCCCATGGCAGGAACAAATAGAAGGAAGACTGAGGACAGTGGGCCAGCCACGACTTTGAGCAGCTTTTCTATTTTTTTTTTTCTTTTGTTTCTAGAAGCATCTCTGGGAAATGTAGATGACTAGATTCTAAGTATAGCTCATGAGCTGTCTACCAATGGTTGAACAAACTGTCCTGAAACTCTTATCTAAACCTTGTTGCAAACATCGTCCCACCAGACTTTATACTCTCCCCTTCAGATAGGCTGTGTGCTGCTGCTTCCCAGGACAATTCTTTGACCTTCTGTCTCTTCATTTCTAAGACGCCTGCAATATTTACACCTCTGCTAGTGCGGCTGGGGGAATTGCATACGTACAGCACCCAGCATCATGCTAGGCGCGTGGCAGCTGCTCAGTCAGTACCAGTTCCTCCCAGTCCTCTCCGCTGGCAGTTAGTGCAAGTATCTTTGCATAGGATGGCTTTCTCCAGTGTGTTCTGTGGAATACCGCTTCTTCCAAGATGTTCCCCATCAGATGCTAAAGGGCTTTTCTGGTCAAACACATTAGAAAGGGCTGGCAGTGGGGCACAGAGGGTTAAGCTGCCAATCAAAACAACTGCATCCCATATCAGAGTGCCAGGTCAAGTTTTGACTGCTCCACCCAGATCCCTGCTGTTATGCCTGGGAAAGCAGTGGAAGATGGCCTGAGTATTGGGCCCCTGCCACCCGTGTGGGAGATCCAGCTGGAGTTCCTGGCTGCTGGCTTCAGCCTGGCCCAGCCCCAGCTGTTGTGGCCATTAGGGGAGTGAACCAGTGGATGGAAGCTCTTTCCCACTAAAGCCTTTCTGGAAGTCACACAAATAAACCTCAGGCTTGGAGGTTTGCTGATTTCCATGGCATAAGTCCTCCCATCACGGCCAAGTTCAGGTTACCAGTGTTGCATTATTGAATGTGAAGAGCTGGCCTCAGCACACAGCTGAAATAATTGCTAGTATGTCTGGTATGTCCTGTAATAAATAAAGCAGTTTAGCTGTGTTTAGCTCAGTGTTTCCCAAATGTATTAGACCATGGAACCCTGTTATCTCCTAATACCTCCTGACATCTTAGGGGACAGGTGTTTCCTGGAACACACTTTGGGGATTGCTGATGTGAAAGATCTTCTGTGTTTGTTTATCTAAAAGTTCATCAACCTGCTGTCATTTGAAAATGGGAAGGTGTGTTCTGCACTATTAGGGGCAGCATGTGAGGAAGGAGAGGGGCGCAGAGGAGAAAAGCCTCAGCTGCCCTGGAGGGGCAGACATGACTGTCATAGAGGGAGTGGTGAACAACAGCGGAGCCACAACCAAGGGATACACAGAGGCTTGGATCCTCAGGGCAGAGAATGGGCCCAGAGAGGCCTGGAGAAGCAGGGCCAGCCCTCTGCAGGAGGTGGCACTAGAGAGCTCTGAGGTTTTGGAGAGACTCAGAGGAGAGAGAGGCAACTGCAAATGGGTATAGCCTAAGCAAAGACGTGGACAACACACTGAGCATGTGGCTAGTCACCCCGCATCCTCCAAGTGCCCCTACAACCTTCCCTGGCGCACCAGGAGCATCCGTCTCCAAGGAGTGCAGTCCCTACTCAGTCCCCTCTGCACTCCTCTGGCACACCTCCTCTGGCATGTTTCTGTGTGTCCATCCCTCCGGAACTGGGCACCTGTCTGTGTGCATGTGTGTCTAACCACCTGCAATTCAGAGGGCTCCTCAGGCAACAGGATTGTGGGTGCGACCTCTTGAGACTTCTGAATTTAATTCCCCCCTAGGTGGGAGACGTTGCTGGAGCCTGACATCGAACCCAAACTCTTCACCGGGGGGAGGTGTTCTTCCGCCCAGTTGGCACGGGTACTGCAGGTGGCCCCACCAATAAGAATAGCAGCTGTTACTGCTTTTATTCTCATGGTAACACACATGTACGGTGAAACATGCCATTTTAACTGTTAAGTGTTCCGCTCAGTGGCATTAGGTACGTCCACGCTACTGTGCAGCCATTGCCACGTCCATCTCTGGAACTTCCTCACCCCTCCAAACTGAAACTCTGTACCCATCGAGTGTGGACACGTCTGTTCACCTGCCGTTACTCATTGGCCACTTACTAGATGGTGGGCACTGATGTCAGAAACAGCCCTGTTGATTCAGTTGACCCTGATAGAACCCTACCAGGCAACTATCTCCACTTCCACGCCAAAGAACTGCGTTTAAACAACTTACTTAAGGCCACAGAGGCAGCAAACAGGAGACCAGAATGTGAGCTCTGCTAGATCCGACCCCTGAGTGTGTGATGCTGTAAACTCTTGGGGCCTGAGGCTGAGCTCATTCATCCCAGAATCAGCAAGGAGAGACCCCCCCCCCCCCCCCCCCCCGGTGAATGACAGCAGGGAGCCTGAGTGCCTGGCACCAGATGATTGCAGCCCCAGCAGGAGATGGGGGGCAGCCAGGCCACCCTGAGCAGTGTGGGCCGTGCGTGTAGCGGGAGGACTGCTGTGTCCTCAGCTCACTGTGCCCAGGGCCTGGGACCAGGGCTGGCTGTCACAGCCTCTGTGATGGCTCTTGTTCCAGGGGTGGCCGTAGGGAGTGAAGGGTGACGTCAGACTTGGGCAAGCTGAGGGCTGGGACCAAAGAAGCGACAGGCAAGCAAGCCCCTGGCAGGGATGGTCCTCTGTGCACTTGAACTCAGCCTCCTCTGAGCTGCCTCCAACCTGCTGAAGCGTGGGGCTGCAAGTGAAGACCCTTGGCTTTGGAGCCAGACTTGTGGAATCTGACTAGCCTGTCGTCCCCCGCTCTGGGGATGTGACTGGAAGTGGAAGCTTTGTTCTCAGTTTCTGTGTGGTGGCCCCTGTGGTCTCACCCCTCTGCTGGCCACAGCCCCCGCCCTCCCGTGTGCACCAAGGCGCATGTGTATCTGTGCCTTTGGAACATTCAAGAATGAGGCTGTCTGTAGCTATTTCAGATCCAGTCACGTCAAGCCCAGACAGAGATCCGAGGCAACGCGCTTGTGTTGTTTCCTGTCAGATTCCTTGGAATTAGACTCATAAGGTTGGTTTACACAGCCACGATGTCTTTCCCAGCTGCAGCAGGGCGGGGTGGGGTGTGATCGGTGGTGTACTACTCCCAGTCTGGCCGGGGCCAGGCTGGAGCGTCCACCCTCTGTCTCCCCACGTTCTTCCACATCTCCTTCTGATCCCCTTCTGGCCGTCCTGCCCTCCCCATCAGACTCTGCCCCACCAAGTGAGTCCATCGCAGCCCCTGCTGTGCCCACCACGCTTGTCAAAGGAGTGCTGCTCTGCCTGCGATGCATTGCCCAGGGAAAGGCTCGAGACTGTCTCCTTTGAGCAAGGGGTGGTCACAGAGGAGGCCTGAGATGGGAATCTGGCCCTAAGGCAGCCAAGCACAGTATAAGACCAAGGGAGTGGGGCGTAGCGGGTAGAGCTGCCGCCTGCAGTTCTGGCATCCTATATGGCCGCCAGTTCAAGTCCTGGCTGCTCCACTTCCTATCCAGCTCTCTGCTGTGGCCTGGGAAAGCAGTAGAAGATGGCCCAAGTTCTTGGGTCCCTGAACCCGCATGGGAGACCCGGAAGAAGCTCCTGGCTTCTGGCTTCAGATTGGCACAACTCTGGCTGTTGCGGCTAATTGGGGAGTGACCCAGCGGATGGAAGACACCTCTCTCTCCCTCTCTCTCCCTCTCTCTCCCTCTCTCTCCCTCTCTCTCCCTCTCTCTCCCTCTCTCTCCCTCTCTCTCCCTCTCTCTCCCTCTCTCTCCCTCTCCCCCTCTCCCCCTCTCCCTCTCTACCTCTCTACCTCTCTACCTCTCTTCCTCTCTACCTCTCCTTCTATCTCTGTAACTCTGAGTTTCAAATAAATAAATAAATCTTTTTTTAAAAAAAAAAAAAAAGACCAAGGGAGTGAAACAATGGCAACAGCAACAACAAGAAAAAGCAGACAACATAAGAAGACCCTTAAGCAATCCATCTATCTGTGGAAATTTTCCCTAGAGAAGAGAAACTGACAAAAAGGTGACTGAAAATCCTAGAACTGAAAGATGAAATAACTTTAAGTACCCCCAAAAGATAGGTCTAACACCAGTTTAGATACAGCTAAAGGATGCATGGACTGGAAGTTAGGCGGGTAAAAGTGCATGTGTGATTGTCCAGCCCCTGGAGATCTCCCACGATGCCACGTTACTTGGGACGGCATCCAGAGCTGTCGCACACATCCACTCTCCCCTCCCCTCCGTCCACCACGTTCTCCACTGCACAGGTGGAGCTCCTTGGTGTGCCCAGTCACACTGTGCACATTCCCGCTTCTACGTCTGCTCCTCTGTCCTGGAAGCCCTCACTCCCATTCTCACTGCTGAGGACCGGTCCCAGGATGGCCTCTCTGTGCCGCCTTCCTCGGGCTTCTCCTGGTTTCTCCCTCACCCACTGTTTGAAGTGATGGTGGGGGGATGGGGTGGGGGAAGAGAAATTCCTCTAAGACAGTTCTTTGCGTCGTACATTAAAATTTAACGTGTCTGCTTCTGCCGCCTAGAACAGACCTTCACCACAGGCAAGGAATGTGTGTTATTCATCTTTTGAATCTCGGGCCCTCGCATAGTACCCGGTGCACAGTTTGTGTTAAAAATCAGAATAATGCAAGAACAGAATTCCTTTAGGGCCCACAGATACATGTCTTTCTAACCGTTGATAAACTAGTCCCAGTGAAACGGTGACTTGATGTCTAATATTTGACTTGTTCATTTGTTTATTTTCTCCTCCATCACCCCACTAGAATGTGAGAGTACTTCAAAAGTTTGTGCAAAATGAAATTCAAAGCTCAGTTTATTTTGGCACAAAGCACATTTGAAATCCATGCATAGTTGGTTTTTTTTTTAATAGTATGCATTTTCTGTGAACTTTCTGAAGGCCCCTCACATGAATGGACTTCGAAAATTTTGTCAAAGTAAACTCAGCTCTGAATTCCATTTCTTGGTGCATTTTTTGAAGAACGTTGGTATAAACTCCACGAGGACGGGGATTAAGTTTTGCTGTTCTGCTTTTGCAGTTGTGTGCCCAATGCATGTAGTAAGTGTTCAAGAAATGTTGTCCGAATGAGGGAGCCACTTCCTCTAACAACATGGAGGGGCAGGGGCACAGGGGGACAGGTGGCCACCCAGCTTGGTCACTCTGAGCCCACTGGAAAGTTGACTGCAGCAGGCAAGCAGACCCCCAGAGCAGAGGGAAGGAGGCTGCTGAGAGAAGCCTGGGGGGTGTTTGGTGACTCAGCACATCTTCTAGGATCTGGCTTCTTAGTTTCAGTCCTGCTTTTAGCTGCTTAGGGGAAACAGAAGCACCTGCTCCAGAAGTGTTTGGGGAGCATAGACTAAGATGCTCAGCACCCAGCACGGACACTGCACTTGTTTTGCTTACCGATGGTGGTTGCCTTTATGGTATGGCTTGGCTTGGGTTTGCCTTCTGGTTTGAGCATAGACTACTGTGTCCCTTCTGAGGCCTCTGGGCAAACCCAGCTCCGTCCCTCTCCTCACGTACCTCCTACGCGCTCCTCCCTGCTGTCTCTTACTTGATCCTCGCCGTGTGCCTGTGAGGTTAATATTGTGGGTGCTGGTCACTAGTGAGGAAACTCGTGCTCAGAGATGCTAAGTGACTGGCCCGAGCACTCCCTGTGGCTGGACTGTAGGCTGTGTTTGTTACCCAAGGCTCATTGCCCCAGCCATCTGGGCCAGAGGTCACCCCGCGGCTGAACCAAGGCTAACCCAAGGTCTCCTGGACCTCAGGCTGGTGTTGCTTCCACGGTACCATGGACATCGTGTGGAGGCTCCCCACCGCCACTGTGGCCAGCTGAGGTAATGGAGGGTCACGTCTTGTGGCCTCACAGCCAGTGGTCTTCCCACCATGCCACCCCACAGGGACCACTGTGGCAGCCCCAAGAGAAGGAAGCTGCTGTTCTTTGTGTTGTCATTTTGACTCCCAGGCCTAAGAAGATCACAGCAGACTGCAGGGCCCAGAGCTTAGAGGTCTGACTCCTCAAGGCCTCCCTCTACCACTGCGGGGGACTCCACCCTGGTCCCTGCCCCCACCTTCCTGCAGCCCCTCGGCCCCCGCCATGGAGTCAGCTCTGCAGTGTGGAGAGAGGGGAAGGAAAGGGCCCCTCGGCACAGACGTTCACATCCGGGTTCTTGAGGGCTTTCCTTGGCCTCCTGGGCTCTCGGAGTAGTGTTGCGAGCCAGGGAATCTGGTTCTCATTAGCTGTACTTTTGCTGTGAAATGAAGTGCTCTTTGAACCTGCGCGAGCAGGAAAGCCATTTCCAGCCCTGAGAAGACAGGGAGGCCAGTCTGCCAGCACATTCCTCCGCTCCTTTTATCTCCTGGGTGGAGATCTTGGCCGGCAGGCGGCTGCTGCCACCTCCCCTGGTGCAGCCATGGGGAAAGGGGCTCTGCGGACTGGGGGAGAGGAAGGAGGTGATCTTTGCCACTCTCTCCCTGGAGATGGGACGCACATTCTCACCGGAGTTATCTGCCTCCTTCCCCTGCTCCCTCCTCCTCCTCAGACCTCCTCTGTCCTGGGTGGCTTTGATAAAGCCCCCATAAGTCATCTACCCACCTGTCTGTCCATCTGTCCATCCATCCGCTGATCCATTGATCCATCCATCCATCCATCCATCCACACACACACTGACCAGAGGGGGATTTCTGAGTCCAGAGAGTCACTGATGCGTGAATCTCTATCATCCTTCTTCCTTTCCCAGTGGGGAAGCTGAAGCTCAGAGCTCACCCATTCCAGCTGACACTCTAAGATCGTGGATTCACATATTCTCAGAGCACTTCCCCTGTGCCAGTGGTGGTGCACTGTGGACACAGCCATGAAAATGCATGTGTCTCAGCCCTCATCATATGTGAGTACGGGGAGGGGGGCAGGTGGCCAACTAGCAAGCTAGCGTGACAATGGCAGGGGATGGTAAATGCTGGGAGAGGTGACCAGGGACCAGGGAATGCATGTAGACAGGGTGGTTGGGGCAGGCTGGAGGCAATTGGAGGCACATCTCAGGTGAGAGCTCTTCCAGTTGGGGAGCTGCTTGTGCAAAGGTCCTGAGGTAGAAATGAGCTCAGCTTGCTTGAGAGAGAGAAGGCTGGTGTAGCAGGAGAAACGAGCAAGAGGGAGTGTGGTCTAACAGGAACGTTACGTCCATCTCGTTTCTCCTAGAAACCACCGAGGAGTTTCACCTTTGTGCAGCTGGGTGCCACGGAAGGTTTTCTCAGGTGGATCCCTCTGGTTCTGTCAGAGTTGATTTTAGGGGGCGGGGGCAGGTGCACATGGGGAGGCTAGTTGGAGGCTCTGGGGGTGACTACTACCTCCCCACAGCTGGCTCATGACGGTGGTTGTGAGGTGGACAGAACTGGACAGAGCTGGCAAATGTTTTGCACACTGAGGCAGAGCAGCCACACATCTGGCCTCGATACGGGCTGTGAAGGAAGAAGCGGGGTGGGAGCTTTGGGGCTGAGCAGCCTGGGTTGGTGGTCCTGGGCCAGGGGGAGGAGCAGGTTTGCAGCAGGAAATCAAGAACCTTGTTTGGGGGATTAAACTGGAGATGCCTCGAAGATACTCAGGCAATGCCAAGAAGGCAGATGGCTGGAAGCCTGGGGTTGGCGGCCAACACAGATTTCCCACGGGGCTCCACCCATGCACAGATGCCTGGGTACCATCTCACAGGGGTGGGAGGAGTCCCCGGCCCCAGCTGACTCAACTCAAGGCTGCTGAAAAGGCACTGTCCCCACCCCTGCTCCCCACCTTCAGGCCAGGGAGTTGGGCTTGGGGATGGTCAGGATTCCACTGGGCACTCCACCCTCGGGTGCCTCCCTGAGAGCAGCAGCTACTGGTGGCCCCTAAGACAGGGGGTGCGGGATGGGGCTACATGGGCAGTGATGATGGAAACCACTGATAGGAGACTTGTAAATAACCCGGGGCTCTGCTTCCCCCACAGGCAGGGGTCCAGTTAGCACCATTTCACGGGTGACGAAACCGAGGCTCCAGTGAATGGAGCGGCTTCTCCAAGGTCACCCAGACCATGGGCCCAGCATGGGCCCCCTGAGACCAGATCCACTGCGCTCTGCTTGGCATCAGGCCGTCCGCACCCAGAAAGGTCTTTTTCTGTGGGAGTCTGCAGCGTGAGTCCCTGGAGCCAGGTGGCCAGGGTGCAGTCCTGAGCTGGGCACTGATAGGTGCCGTGCCCGGGGGCAGACGGGTCACCCTCACCTGTTTCTGTGAAATGGGAGGGGCCCGGCTGCCATGTTGGAGTGCAGTCAGGGGAAGCCAGAGGCCTGGGGTCTACAAAGTGCTGGGAACAGCTCAGGAAGCAGCTGTCTCTGCTTCAGCGGACAAGGAACTGAGACCTGCAGGCCACCGGGAGTCTGCAGGGAGGATCGAACCGCCTCGTGTAACAGATGGGGCAACTGAGGCCCAGAGGAGGGAGGTGAGGCAGCCTCCTGAGCCAGCTGGGGCTGAGCACTGGCTGGTGGAGGCACTAACTCTCCCTACGCTGAAAGTCATCCCCGGCCACACTGTGCTGCTCCAGGAGATGGACTTCCGGGCGCTCTATACCCTTAATTCATGTGGAATTTCTGCTCTGGGCTCGGCTCCCAGGAGGAGCCCCTCCACCCCTTTATGGAAATAGAGCGGAGTCACTCGGCAAACCTCAGCCTAATGCTTTTAAGGAACTGGCAGGGTGAAACAGGAAACTGTTCTACGTAGAAACCACAGAAACAGCACATGCTTGTGGCTGCTGGCTGCTGCCTGGATCCCTGCCGGAGGCCCCGGGGACGGGGGAGCTGCAGGCTGCGCCACGTGAAGGGGCCCTGGGAACCTGGTCCTGGTGCTGCTGTTGACCAGACGTGGCCATGTGACAGCAAATGCCACATCTTGTGCACGTAGTTCAAGGTCAAAGCAAGGTAGGGTGGCCCAGACAGGCTCGCAGCCTGGGAAACACAGAAGGCAAACGTCAGAGCAAACCTGCTCCGCTCTGGGTAGGCCCCTCAGGTTGTATCTGTTGAAACAGGCCCAGAGAGGGGACCCAGCCTGCCCAAGTCGCCGAGCCAGGAGGGGCGGCACAAGAAAAGATCACTGCTCTTCCAGCTCCGAATTCCACACTATCCAGCCATGCTCGCCTGCTTGCGAGTCTGTTCCCAGACCACCCACCTGTTGACCCCTTCCAGCAAAAGGCAATTGTTTAACAGGGTAGAGCTGGGGTCAGAAGCCCAGAGTCTTATCACTGAGACTACATTTAGTCTGAGCCTGGGTTAATCTCACCTTGGTCATCACGGTCAGCCCTCAGAGTCCAGCATGGGCTCTGCCTTGTCCTAGCTGGAGGATCTCAGGCGAGTCACTTAGCCTCTTTGTGCTTTAGTGTCTTTCCCCCTCCCCTCCTCTCCTCTCCCGCCAGCCCCTCCTCCTCCTTCCTCTCCGAGGGGATAGAGTGAGGCTCCTTAATAAGATTTATGAAAGGATTTAATGCGATAGCCTATATGACACTTTTAGTAGAGGGACAAGTAGAGCTCAGTGAAGTTTTAATTTTTTTAATGCATTAAATGCTCAATAAGTGACAGTCACATTGCCCCCAAAAAGTCCAGTCAATGGAGGAGATGCAAAAAAGAAGTAAATGTGGATAGATGGTTAGACACACTACAAAAGAAGGGAGTAAGGACGTGGTCAGAGCCCCTGACCCAGGCACAAGCCTGATCCTCGAGAGAGGGCAGGCCCTGAGGTCAGGGGTGGGCCCCAGGTTTCCAGACACCTGTTAAGTGTGGGCCTCAGCACCCAGACCCAGGGCTTCCTTCCTGTCCTGTCAGGGTTGTCGCTGCTTTTGAGCAGGAGGAGCAGAATGTGTCCTGGTTTCCTGGGAAGGGACCTGCTGCGTCCTGTCCTGTCACCTGGCTGTCCGGCTCAGTGCAGGGAGTCCACTGGGGCCACAAGACAGAATTATTTTTTTTAAAGATTTATTTATTTCTTTGAAATAAGTACACAGAGAGGAGAGACAGATCTTCCATCCACTGGTTCACTCCCCAAATGTCCACAACAGCTGGAGCCAGGAGCTTCTTCCAGGTCTCTCACGTGGGTGCAGGGGTCCAAGCACTTGAGTCATCCTCCACTGCTTTTCCAGGCCCTTAACAGGGAGCTGGATCAGAAGTGGAGAAGCTGGGACTTGAACTGGTGCCCACAGGGGATGCTGGCACTGCAGATGGCCACTTGACCTGCTACTCCACAGTGCCAGTCCCCAGAATATTTCTTAGGAAGCTCAACACAAAATTTAAGCTCCAACCTCCACATCAAAGACCCATTTACGGGGGCTGGTGTCGTGGTGCAGTGGGTTATGCTGCTCCTTGCCCTGCCACCCAGGTGGGAGATCTGGGTGGAATTCTTGATGGCTTCAGCCTGGTTTAGACCTGACTGGCCATCTGGGGAGTGAACCAACAGATGGAAGATCGATCGTCCTCTCTCTCTCTGCCTTTCAAGTAAATAAATTAAAAAAAGAAAAAACAGCATAGCAGACAGAGCAATGCTCCCCCTTCACCCCCACCAAGAAGTCTGTGTTCCAGTTCCCAGAACCTGTGCACGGCAAGGTGGACTCTGCAGTGTGGTTAACTTAAAAGACTTGAGACAGGGAGAGCGTCTTGGGTAGACCAGTGGGCCCAGTGAATCACAGAGGTCCTCACGTGTGGCAGGAGGGCTAAGGTCAGAGAAGGAGATGTGATGACTGGAGCCAGGGTCCCGGAGGGGCCAGGAGTCAAGGACTGTAGGTGGCCCCCGGAGTTGGAAGAGACAAGGGAACAGAGTTTCCCCAGGAGCCTCCAGAGAGAACCAGCTCTGCCGGCCCACTGTAGACCTATGATTTCCAGAAGTTAGTAAAACTGTGTCGTGTGGAGGAACTCAGAGCCACAGGAAACTGCTCATTGAGACTACCGTTAGTCTGAGCCTGGGTTAATCTCACCCTGGTCATCTTGGTCAGCCCCCAGATAAGAAAACAGGCCCTGGCTGCCCCGGCTCCCTCCCCGCACACACCTCTACTTGGCACTTCTCTTATCCTTGGGGAGGCTTTTGGAGAACACAGGCCTGTTGTATGCCATGGGAGCCCGTGACCCCATGTTTCCTATGAAATAGCCACAAAGTCTGGATTTCTCACCAATAACTTGGTGTAGACTCTTCCGGGGTCTCAGAAGGGGTCTGAGTAGTGTATCCATGTTGATGTGGCATTTGTTGTCACATGGCCACATGGGACAGCTATAATAGCAGAGTGTGGCACAGGACAGGTAGCTGTCACCTGAGTTCTTGTCTGGCTGTTGGCAGTACAGCTCGTATTTTGTACCGCACCCCTTCCCCCAGATGCACCTGTATCAGTCTTCATTTGCAGATATGGCAACTCTTGTTTGCAAGAGGGGGGTGGTGTGGTGCTGGGGGTGGGGCATGGTTAGAGAAACAGAGGACTGAAATGGACAGGATGGTACCTGGACTTGTCGGGGTCTCTGTTCAGAACACATTCCCAAAGAGAAGGTGGCAGGGAAGCCAACCCAGTGGTGCTGTTTATGGGTGGCGTGGAGGCTCTGTCCCAGCTGCACAGCCTCTCAGGTAGTTCCCAGCTTGCACTCTTCCCGTCCCACAATCCATTCTCAACAAAGCCCCAGGAGGACCTTCTGAGGATGCAAACCAGAGGAGGCTCTACCCCTGCTGAAAGCCCTCTTGGCTGCTGTTAATCTGGGCTTGCACTTTAGTTGCCTCTCCCTCTAGCTTTTCCTAACACTGCGTTCCTCTCGTTTGCTTCCTGTGCTCTGGCCACACCAGCGCTCTCTCGACCCTGCCCACACAGCTCCTTTCCTGCCTTAGGTCCCCCTCCCCCGCTCCAGGCCTGTGCAGCTCCATTACTTCACATCATTTGGCTATCACTCAAACACCGCTTTCTCAGCAAGGCTGACCTTGACTGTGTTTCTCCGTTTGGGTTCCCTCCAACAAGACGGCCAAAGAGACTTGCTTTGCAAGGTGGCTTATTTGTGAGGCTATTTTAGGAAGCATGAGCGAGGTGGCCAGGAAAGGGGGACAGAGATGGCTGTGTTGACAGGGTATGTTACTGAGTTGGTCACCTGTGAGGAAACTGAGGCTCAGTGGTGCTGGAGAGCAGGCCTCAGCACTGTCCCCCCAGGAGATGGAGGATCTGGAATCCCAATCTACTGGCTCTTCCTAGGCTGCAGGTTGCCCTGGGGGATGGCCAGTCTGGGTGTGTGGGCACAGCCCACTCCTGGGGCACCAGAGAAAGCCCTCCAAAAGGGAAGAGGAGGGATGCAGGTGGGATGATGTCTGTGCCTGAGAACTGGGTGTCAGAAGGTGCCAGTGGACGCAGAGGAGGATCAAGGAGATGTGGGTGTGGCTACCTCCTCCTATCGGCACTCTTACTTACTTTATAGTTCTTATCTGAAGGAAGAAGCTCCTTCTTTGTCTGCTTCCTCCAGCCCTGATTAGAACATCAGCTATGCAAGAGCAGGGACCTCTCGGTCTTCTTCACTCTTCTCTCCCCAGGCCCGAGATCAGTGCCTGGTGCAAGGCAGATCCGCCTAAATATTAGTTGAGTGAGGATGTGAAGGAGCTGATTCGTGGTCCCCATTGGGTGGGGAGTTGACTCCAAGCAGTCAGGTGGATGATGGACATGGACAAGTGGGGGGTAATGGCAGTAGGAGAGGAAGAGGGTGACTGTCACCCATAATGCTCATAGCTGATCCCCTGTTCCCTAGGCAGATATGAGGCAGATTTAGGGGACTCTCCACTACAACTGGGGATTACCCTAATGGGGACTGAAATGCTACTGCTTCATGTTTGGGTTCAAGCCAGCAATCACTGTGTTATTAGCAAGAGTGCTGATGTTTGTGCAAATACTTCCTCTTTTAATAAATTAGAGTGGGTTCAAGGTTATCCCTGTAATGATGTCACTCTCACTGACTTGCAATCCAATCTACTCTTTCTTGAGTGGGAGAGAAGAGGTTGAATTTCAGCTCGCCCTTGCTCAGCATGCTGGTGAAGCGTGGTCCATTTTCACTGTGCTGCAGGGGCAGGGCATGGGGAGTCAGTGTTCAGTGTCACTGACATCCCTTCTCTTCCATGTACTTGCTGAGTGACCTTGGGCAGGTTGAATCTCAGTTTCCCCCGTTGTCAGCTACAAAACAAAAGTGACATAAGCGACTGCACAGGGTTACAGAGAGCATCAGCAGTGCCTCCTCCTATGTCCTCCATGTAGGCTTTCCATGCCACTCCTGGCGATCGTGACATGGGTAACGAGGGTCCTGGCTTTGTTCATGACAAGGATGCACCTGGGCTCCACACTACATCCCTGGATCGGGAATAACTGTCGCTGTAATCACACTACCATAGAAGTCACATGGTCTGATGCCCTTCGACAAGGACACTCAGACAAAGACTGATCATCGGTCTAGTGGCTGCTGTTTGCCGAGTGCCCATCCTGGATAGTTTCTACTCCACTGCCCCAGCTGAACCTCCCGAGGGGGCTGCAGCAGGCTGTCGTCGTCTGGTGCCATGAAGCCCTTGCTCTGACTGATCCTCAGCACTGATTCTTTGCATGCTAGCAGCACCCGAGTATGTGGAGGCTTCTAGTGTGTTTCTACCTTCAGAGAGAGAATGACTCTGGGTGGGACAAGCAGAGTGCAGAGTTTTCCCATTTAAGCTGATTGTGTCATCAGGAACCCATAGATTGGCATTGTGGTCCTGATCTGATTTCTGTACATCTCTTGATGGGAGAGGATGAGCTCGGAGTTGGCAGAAGCATTCTGATCTGCGTGCCGATTGATGACGGTTGTCATGTCACCTTCAGATAGCGATGCTGCATTGGCGTAGACCTGCTGGTGGGTTCAGGTTCTGGAGGCTCCTTACCCTCAGCCACTGTGCTGTCATAAAGCAGTGTTGTCTTCCATTGCTAACTTCACGGTGATTTGTTACACAGCGTAGAAAACCAATACAGACTCCACGGCCTCCCTCATCTTGCCTTGACCTCACCAGCCTCAACTTGCTGCTCTTGTTGTCTTGTCATCTTCCGCTGTGTTCTGGTTTCTGGGATGCCACCTCTGGAGCACCTGTCCCCACGTCCCCCGGGAAACGCCACCTTTCACGTGTCACCAGCACTTTCCAGGATGGCCTTTTCTGACCCCTGGATAAGGCAGTTCACCTCATAGATGGCTCCAGTGCTTCTACAGTGCTCACCTGCAGCTATAATGACCTGCCACCTGGCTGTCTTCCCTCCTGGCCCTTGAGCTCCATAATGATTGAGACCCGGGTGTCTCATCCACCATGGTGTCCCTCATGCTAGCCCAGCTCCTGGCACATAGTAGGTGATCAACACACATCCTTCCAGCAACAGAAAGATGTGGTGCTCTGAAGAGGGTTGAGTCTCCCGAGTCCAGTTGCAGGCTTCCACACCGACCTCCACTGCCCCTCACGGTGTGACCTGCGGGCTCTGGCCATCAAGGCTGTAGATGACATCCTGGGACTGGGGGTTCAGGAAGGCTGAATGTTGGGGGGCATTTCGGTACCCACCTTTACTGGGTGACCTAGAAAAAGTCACTTTGTCTTTCTGGTGCTTCCAGCTGGCAGGCATGGTTTCTGGGGAAGTTGACAGAGGACCAGTGAGGTAATGCTCCAGGAAGTTCTCAGAAAGACACGGCTTCATAAAAGCTCTGACCAGAGCTTTTAGACTCAGAACTCAACCCAGGCTCTTGGCTTGGCCAGCACTGAGGTAAAGGCCAGTGGTGAGGTAGCTGCCAAGGCTGGGAGGCTGGGTCCTTGCCAGCCAGTACCATGGTGCTCTGCTCCCAGCCTGCAGCCGGGCGTCTGTCCTTATGCCTCTAGCAGGTGCAGGATCAAGACCAGGGATGGAGAGTTGCAGATAGAATCCCTCAGTTAATCAGTTAATGATACAGCTCTTTCCAAGGATTCCAGATGTTTCTAAATACATTGCCATGATGTAAGTAACCAGAGGCAGCGCTAAGATGTAGTAGAGACCACAGCAGGTGATGTTCAGGATGAGATATCCTGGAAACAGATCAACTGAGTTTGCAAACCAGCTCTACCGCTACATTTTCTGTTTGTTAGTCAACAACTTCTGTGGTTCTCAGCTTTCTCATGTCACAATGACGATGCCTATTGCAATGTGTAAGGAGAATTACTGAGAGAAATCTATGTGGAGGGCTTACCAGGGTGACTGCCATGGAGAAAATGCTTACTATAATGTTATGTTATTGCTACTAGGTATTGTGTTGTTCTTGTTACGTCCTATAGAGCTGCAAGTACTTTCCTAGGCTTAGTACTAATGACAAATGGCAGTGTGTGCAGTTCCTCCTGGGAGACCCCATTCTTTCATTAGACAGTAGGCAGTGACCCACTTGAGAGCTCACCACGGTCTCACTTCATTCCTGGCACCCAGGACAGTGGCTGCCACACAGACACTTGCTGAACCAGTGGATTTATCAGGACCGACCCAAGAATTCCAGAGGCAGGAGGTGTTACCGATGCCATTTTGCAAATGAGGAAAACGTCAGCACAACTGTGAAGTCAGATTCCAACCTACCTGACTCCAAATCCAACTCTCTTCCCACTATTTTCTGCTTCCTGGTGACTCCCACACGCACCTAGCCCAGCAGGATGAGACCGGTAGCACAGGGTAGTGGTGAGAGCATGGGCTCTGTGACCAGAACCGGCGCCACCACTCCGAGCTCTCCACTGTAGGTGAGTCATTCAGTCTCCCTGCACCTCCTGATCACATCCGTGAAGTGGGGATGAGCAGGTGCACGTATTCTCGGGGATGGCTCTTACTCCTGAGTGACAGAGAGCCTGTCTCACCCAGGTAGTCTACCTGCTAAGGATCACAATTTCCCGAAGGTGGATTCCATGTCCATTTATGAAACTTGCTTAGAACCTAATGCTGGAAACCGTGTTGATGGAGCCTCCACTGATTACCAAGCAAAGTCCTAGAGACTTTCCTTACTGTGTTTCATTTGATCCTGACATCAACTGTGTAAAGCTGCTTCCACAAGTCTTCCATAATACACTGGACAAAATCCAAATAAAATAAACATTTGAGTTTCAGAGAGGTTGAGGAAATTGTCAAGCCTTCACAGCTGGTGATTGGATTTCAAAGGCCTCATCATCGTCCTCACACCACAAAGGCTTTCGGTAGAATCTTGCCCCAAAGAACCTGGAACCTGGCCCATCCTTGGACACAGTGGCTGAGGGTGGGAGATGGGGCAACGGGAGGATGTGGCCCCCCAATTTGAAAATCTAAATCAGAGGCCACCGAAGGAGGCTTGACTGATGGTGGCCACAGCAGCAGCATCAACAGAACTTTATCTTGCCTGACCAGGATATGTCAGGGGTGGGGCGGAAAGAAGGTAGCCATATTATACAATTATGATGACGCACAGACCTTACTTGGGCCTGAAATGCTTCCCAAGTCCCAAGGGGAGTAGCATGAATACTTCATTGTACCCACAGAGGAGGCCCTAACAAAGACTTCTTATCTTCCAGTTGCCTATGGCAGGAGCAGTCTTATCTCTCACATCCTGGGCTGTCTGAGTTCTCCTTGGCCTGTCTGGGTCCTGGAGACTGGGTCCTTGTAGGTGGCTCTTGGTTGCTACCCAAGATCTACCATGTACAGCACCTGCAGAAGTTTAGACTTTGCCATATCTGTGGTCTCCTTAAGGCAGCATTGTTCATTGGAGACCTGGCATCCACCCTCTGGCTTGGTATAGAGCCCAGACTCACAGAATGCTGAACCAAAGCCCAAGAATTTGGCCAAGAACAAATAGCCAATGCCCATGGGATGCTCTTGAAGTCCTCCAAGGGCACCTCATGTTAAGATGGGCGGCCAGGTTGCTAAAGCGACAAGAGCTGGAGGCTGGGTTTTGAGGCTGTGGTTTCCCCGAGGAAACTCTGGACAAGGAGGGGCAGTTTAGGATCACAGAGCTGAGCTTGATCAGAGCCTGGTTGGGCAAACAGAGGTTTACCCTGTGGAAACCAAGGACTGACAGTTAGTTAAAAGGGCCAGAAGCTAGGATTGAGCCAAGCAAAGAGCCAAGACTCCAGAGGACGTGTGATCTGAGTGAGAAAAAGGTCTAAAAATAAATGAAGACCGTCTAGGCCATTGCCACGATAGTCCGTGGGCGAATAGCGAGAAGCTGAGTCTGCTGCCTTGAAGGGCCTGGGTGGGTGCGCAGACACAATCCCTCATGTGGTGTCTGAGTGTCAACAGCTTGGAGGCGTCTTTGCACGTGGGAGCAATCTGGGAGCTTCCTGAGCCCCGATTAGGCCAGTTCATGCGATGTGCGGGAGTGTTCCTGCTCTGCACTCAAACTCCCCTCTCCCAGTCTCTTAACTGCCGCTCTCATCTCCAGTGACAGGGAACAGGCTGCCCTGGCCTGCACACACACCACTGGAGGCATCCACGCTTTGCCAGGTCTCTTCCTTTTTTTTTTTTTTAAAGTATTTATTTATTTATTTGAAAGAGTTACAGAGAGAGAGAGAGAGAGAGAGAGAGAGAGAGATCTTTCATCTGCTGGTTCACTCCCCAATTGGCCGCAATGGCTGGAGCTGCGCTGATCCAAAGCCAGGAGCCAGGAGCTTCTTCCGGATCTCCCACGCAGGTGCAGGGGCCCAAGGACTTGGGCCATCTTGCACTTCTTTCCCAGGCCATAGCAGAGAGCTTGATCAGCAGTGGAGCAGCCGAGTTGGGAACCGGAGATCATATGGGATGCCGGTGCTTCAGGCCAGGGCATTAACCCACTGCATCACAGCGCTGGTCCCCAGGTCTCTTCCTTGGGAACTTGGAATTGGTGGCGGGAAAGAGGCTGATGGACAGTCACTCTGGGGTGGCATCCATGCTCCTTGCTGCCTGTGTTTGAGAAGCGAAGGATGCTCATTTGCAAGGCAGGAGAAGGATAAATCAGGTGCACAGAGTGGAGCTGAGATCAGAGGGCAAGGGCAAGTCCCGACAGTGCTTCCTGGTGCCGGGACATTCCTGGATTTGCTGTTGCCCTTGGATTCTGTGGGACAGTCCCCGTAAGTCTTGGGCTAAATTCCCACTGCAGCATGTTTATGTTGCCTTCTGCAACTTGTTATCCAGGGGTCCTCCCTAAAATCAGACCATCTCCTCTTTGGCCTTTGATCCCCTCCCTCCAGTATTGCCTCAGGGCAGACAAACTCTTCACCATCTGTGTCGCCCTGCTTCCTCTTTCTAAGGTGCCTACCTATTCTCAGAGGATCCAGAAAAGCCAAAAACTCCACTCTTAGACTTCCTTGGAGCTAGGACTCTGGGTGTGATTTAGGGCTTCCTGATCAGGTGCACCTGTGCAAGATCTGGGCGGCAGAAGTGAGGGGAGAAGCATGAGGAAGTGCTGACAGAGGTCCCTCTTTCTGGTCACTCGCTGTGTATGTGCTAAGGGACAGGATATGAGGCCTCTGCTGTTGGCAGGCTCTGGCGTCAGATAAACTGAATTGAAGTCCTACCTCTGCCGCTTTCAGCTGTGAGACCTCAGGCAAGTGACTTAACCTCTCTGTGTCCTCCTCAGTGAAGTGGGGCTACAGATGGTACCTGCATATATGGCAGGGGTATTAGGAGTTAGCCGAGGTAGGTAGTGTCAAGTGCTCCGGAAGTGTGTGATACACAGCACATTACCCATTAAGCCTTGCTGTTGTTGTCCCTGTCACTACTATTAGCAGTCCCAATCCAGAATTCTGCAAAGGGAAGCTAAGGGACTTTGATCAGTCATGCAGCACAGGCTGGAGCAACATCCCAGTCCCCTTCCCAGCTTCCCTCTGCATCTAGCCTTGGAGTTTGGTGATTCTGGGAGTTCCAAGTACCTAAAAGGGAAGTCGATCTTTTCCCAACATTCTAGTTAGTGTTCAGCAAAAGAGGGCCAGACCCTAACAAATCACCGTCAGCTGATGACCCTGCTGCCTCCCACACTGACTCGTGAATCATGGGCAGTAGCCCCTAAGCAGCCAGAGGAGTCACTGCTTTCCCGGGCCCTGCGGGTGGGTGCCTACTTTTTCATCTCAGTATGAGCTAATATCTGGGGCTCCCACTCATGTCTGGGTCCTTGGACCTCCCTGACCCACACCCTTGTCTTGGTTTGTTGATGAAGCAGAAAGCTGGAGCTGGCTGGCTGGGGAGGCAGAGAAAGGGACCAGGAGGAAGAAGAGGGTAGAGCAGAAGCACTCTGGCCAGGGGCAGCATTTCTGAGAACGAGCGAGACCTCATGCAGCCCAACCCTCTCATCTTGTTTTTGTTTGTTAAACCTGCCTTAAAAGGTACAGTTCACAGGCCATAAAAATGTGGATTTTCAGTGTTCAGATCCACAAATATCGACAAATAGTTATACCATGTGACTGGTACCACAACCAAGATGCAGGACATTTTCATGACCCTGCAAATCCCCTAGCGCCACATCACCCAGGCCCCGGGCAGCCACCGACATGCTTTGTGCCACTATCGATTAGTTTTGTCTTTGACTTTTTATATAAAATAGAATTGCATGCATCTGGATTCTTTTGTTCAGCATACAGTTGTTTTAGATTCATCCATGTTATTGCCTATGTATATAGCTCGTGCTCTTTTCTTGCTGATTAGCATGCCATAGTATAGACCACCCACCCCCTTATTTTATTATCACTCAACATTACTGGGTTCATGCCAGACAAACACAGTGCTCTTATTATCTACAACTGCTCTACACCAGTCTTAGGACTAGTTGCTTAGCCACCCCCTTTTCATGAATAGGAAAACTGAGGCTTGAGAGGTAACAAAATTGTCCCGAAATACACAAGGGGCCAGTTAGAACCTGCACTGGGACCAAGGCTGTCTGACTTCAGAATTTATACCCTTAAGAATCAGGCTCTACTGTCTCCCATTTGATAGATGGAGAAAGCAAGGCAGGGAAGGAAGCAGTTTTATCAGAATTACATTCTATTGCAGCAGAATTTTCTGGGCTCAGATCCCCTCCTTTGAAGGGGGCCCGAAGATCACACTGGCCCCTTCCTCTGTCGCTTGAAGCCTGTGTATTCTTCAAATGCTCTTCCATCGTTTAGTCATCAAACACTACTGAATACCAGCTCAGGGCCAGGTGCACCTGCAGGCAGGCAGACACAGGTCCCTGAAAATTAATCATTTCCTCCAAACAGCTCCCACTGAAGGCCAGAGAGGGGGTTTTGTGTATGCTAAGTTCAAAATGTTCAATGATGTTATAGACAAAAAGAGCAGATTGGAATTGAGCTCTAGGTCCTACTAATTTTATAGAATAACCATAAGAGATCAGCCCCATCCTATGTGCTGTCATACCCAGCACCCAAACCTCAAAAACAACCCTGCGAGGTAAGATACTCTTCTTGTCCACATTGTGCTGAAAAGGAACCAGGATGGGTGAAGCTGAGAACGTCACTGAGCCATTCCTACGAGTCTTCTGCACAGAGTCTCGTCCCCAAATCCTTTCTCCAACGAAGTGAGGGAGCAAATTCATTCCCATCTACTACATCCTGGTTGCAGAGTTGGCGTTAACCAGAGCTCCTCCACATTTCCCATCCTCCCTAGAAGTCAAGGCCAGGCCCTCCGAGGGTTCTGGTCGATGGACTCTGAGCAGAGGGGCTGAGGTGTGGCTTCCAGGAGGAGGCAGCTAAGAGCCGGGGCACCTCCTCCGTCTTTCTCTTCTTTCCTGGCCTTGCTGACCGTGGACACAGTGTGTTCCAACTAAGTAGGTGCCAGATGGAAGTGGCCTGCCTGCCCCACACCAGTAGTCACATGAACCTTTGGTCTGATTTGCTTAATTATCCTAATATGGTAACAATAACCGTAACCAAATCACTTGTTTCACGGTGACTCTACCAGATGCTATGCACTCTACATATGTCAAGTCCTTGGACAGCAGTTGCTTATTTACAGACTTAAGCAAGTGGGCTCTGGATGTGTTCCAGGCATGGGAGGGGAAGACTCTCTGGGGGGTGAGATTCTCAGGCATAAACAACTCCGTTGCCAGACATGATACCAACAGTGGCACAAGCCTGCAAAATGCTTGCTGTCATGAGTGGACACCACGTCACTAAGTAGAATCCATCCTTATTTCAAGGAGCAAGAAACATACAGGGCTCATCCAGGAAAATAAAACTGGGAAGACTTTCAAATACCACTGGAAGGGGCAGACAAGCACCCTAAGGTGGGACTCTCTTTCCCCTCCCCCACTGGTAAGTGCAGAGCCCCAAGCTGAAGCTCTTGCCGGGTGAGTCTGGAGAGGAAGAAAGTTCTTCCTGATGCCTGGTTTCCTCTAAGAACAGATCGCATCCCCTTACTCCCTGCTGGCTTCCACAGCCCCTAGGGTTCCGCAAGACACCCAGGACCCTGAGGGAAGTCCCTCCTACAGGCAGAAGCCACGTCTTCCAACCGAACTTCTCAGGGAGCAAAGGTGGTATTTGCTTTCTCACCCGCTCCCTCTTGTTTCTTTTTCCTTCCATCTGGATTCTGCCAGGGAAGGCAGACGTCATACACTGGATCCCTTCACAGCTTTACTTTCAGCTCCATGTCACTGGTGAGGACACAGGCTGAGGGCCCAAAGTTACCTGAATCCGGTCATATCCAGGCCAGATATTCACCTGGTCCATACAGGTGTGGCTTATCTGCTCCTAGAAATATTCAGACATTTCTGTACTGCTTACAAATCAGCTACTGCCCTGACCCTCCTGCTTCTACCCCTGCCTTGAGATCCAAAAGCTAAAAGGGTAACACAAGGCTTCTAGACCCTATTCCAAAGCTATAGCTGACTCGGCAGTTCCCAGACTGTGTCAGTTTTTAAGTATTTTGAGTGGCATGGCTGATGGGTGCCAGGTCCTGCTGGGTCAAGGGCCAATGCTCTTTCTGTGCTACCAGCTGCTTCACGCTCAGAGCAAGGGGGCCCCTGTGCTGCCACCCCCGTACAAGCTGGATCACCACAGGAGCCTGGGGTCAGCTATGGAAGACACACACTCAGAACAGCACTATGTACATGGAAGTTGTCCAGAGGAGTGACAAGGGTAAGGGGAACTTGCAACCACAGCATAGAAGGAAGAGCTGGCAGAATGGTGGCTGTCAGCTCGGAGAAGACCCAGGGGACATGAGAGCTGTCTTCAGGTATTTGAAGGGCAGTGGTAGGCAAAGGATTAGAACCAGGCATGGATTGGCCAGCGCCGCAGCTCACTAGGCTAATCCTCCACCTGCGGCGCCGGCACCCGGGTTCTAGTCCTGGTCAGGGCGCCGGATTCTGTCCTGGTTGCCCCTCTTCCAGGCCAGCTCTCTGCTGTGGCCCGGGAGTGCAGTGGAGGATGGCCCAAGTGCTTGGGCCTTGCACCCCATGGGAGACCAGGAGAAGCACCTGGCTCCTGGCTTTGGATCAGCGCAGCGCGCCGGCCATAGCAGCCACTTGGGGGGTGAACCAACAGCAAAGGAAGACCTTTCTCTCTGTCTCTCACTGCCCACTCTGCCTGTCAAAAAAACAAAACAAAACAAAACAAAAAAAAAAAACCAAAACAAAAACCAGCATGGAACTGGCACCAGTGGCTGGAGTCACCAGCCCATTCAGTCCTCCTATGTTCATTTGCTGGGTAATTACTTTCTGGACACCTGGTCTGGGCAGGTGCTAAAGAAGGCCTGAAAATCTACAAGGAGATCTGTCACTGGGTGGAGGTGGGGGGAGAGGCAGTCATAAAGAAATGCTGGGAGGGATGGGGACCGGACCCTGAAGGCTTTAGGGGAAAGCTGGTCAGCCCCCTGTGGGGGAAGGATTCTGATCTGAATCTTAGAGAGTGGCTGAGAGATTGCCCATCAGGGAAGGGAGGCGAGTCCTGGAGAAGTCACGGAAGTTGAAGCCAGGGAGCTGGGCTGTGGCTCGTGGGGTTGAAGCGCAGCTGGAGCTGATGGGAGGAGTCTGGGATGGGAAGGGGTCTGAGGAGTTCGGACAGAACCCTGAGGAGATAGCGAGGAAAGAGTGGATATTAACCAGTGGCTGTTAGCTCCAGCGGGAGCTGCTTGGAGTTGTTTCTGCAGCCACTCAGCTTTCAGCTCAGTTCAGGAGGAACCCCCTCGAATGAGAGCCGTGCACAGGTGAGGTCTGGTGCCGGGACATGACGCGCTCTCTGTCACCAGGGACACTTGAGGAGGAATGGGAGGGCCGTCGGTCAGCAGATCGCAGTATCCACAGTGATCAGATGAGGTGACCTTGATGTCCGTCCCAGCCGTGGGCTTCTCTGAGAGCTGCAGGTCACGATCCCCGAGGTCAGCAGGCAAAGGGGATGGGAGGAGATGATTTGGGGAACACAGGGTGGGCACTAGGTGAATGTTCCCACTTGGCTTCGGCTAATTTTACTTCTAGAAAGCCAATAACAGGTGGACACTGGCCCTCTATCCTGGGTCTCCCAGTGAGGTTCTGAATGTCTTAAAACATTTGGGGGAGGGGGGAGCACTCCAAGTTGACAATAATAGGCTGGTACCATCTGACTCCAGAGCTATTCCAGCAGTTTACCTGGGTCAGCTCATTCAGTCCTTGGCGGCTACACACAGTGAGATTATCACCCCCATTTCGCAGATGAAGCTACTGAGGTACAGAGAGCTAAGCGACTTGCCCAAGATGGCAGAGCTAGGATTCAAATCCAAGCATGTGACTCGCGAGCCCAGTTCTTAACCACTACATACCCTCGTAGTGTGTACCGTCCCCCGACAAAACAGGCTTTTAGAAGTTATTAGAGCTCAAAGCATTATTTGCCAACAGATAAATTAGAGACAGTCGTGGCTTTGTGGAGGGTTTTTCAAGGGTCTCTTTAAATAGCTCCTTCCTGAGGGTCTGATATTGATCAGATTACGGTAAAATGTCTCAGGCCAAAGAGATCCTACCAATAACCAATAAATCCTACCAACCACAAGGATAAGGCAGATACGAGCTGATTCGGTGTTCTAGTTCGAACCCTTCCACCTGTCCAGAAAGGAGGATGAAGCACCAGGTACTTGACCACCCAGTCCAGAATGACTCCTGGGCCTTGCCATGGATCCTCTCCTAGGATCCTGTGGAAATTTCTGGAACTGCAGAAGACAGAGGGGCATCAGACCTGGCTCAGATTTGGAGCTTTGATGATTGCTAGCTGGGTAGCCAAGGCCAGGGAGGAAAGGTCAGGTAGGGATGGGGAGGGACCTGATAGTTGTCCCCATGGCAACCAATGTTTGCTGCTCTCCTGTTATCATACACAGACATGTCTTATCTCACACTGCAGAAAAGGAAGCAGAGGACCACAGAGGAAGAGAAAATCACCCCAGGTCAGCCAGTGAGGAGGCAGATGAGCTGGGATTGGAACTTAGCACTGCTGAGTCTACAGCCCTACCCTATCTGTGGCTTCCCGTTTCTCCTCCTTAGTCTTATTTTCTCATCTTCAACATGAGAAAGGCACTTCATCTCCAACCTTTCCCACCGCGCAGATTATGCACGAGAATATTCCATTGTCCATCGAATCCTGACATCAACAGCAATGCTGACAACAAAAACAGTGAACGTTAAAGAGGTACCGGGGCCCTGGAACTCTTCCTGGCCCTTTGTAAGTATTAACACACTGAATGCTCCCAATACTCTGTGAAGTGTAATAACCTCTATTCATAGAAAAAGAATCAAAGAAACTGAGTAATTTAGCCAGAGTAACACAGGGGATTGTCCATTAAGTAGTAATGAATAATAACTAATCCATCAAACCCTTTGGGTTCATTCAAGACCTGTACAATGATCCATCCATCAGTTTGAGATAATCAGCGTTTTAACCACTGTTCCAGGAACTCCCTGAATGAGGACAAGTGAATGACTCACATGTGGCTTTGGGAAATATAGGAAATAGCTGATGGATTCCTGAGGGCTGGCTGGGAAGGGGGTGGCCCGTGTTGGAAGTCACAGCAGGCTAATGCCTAACATTCCAGCTTTGATTCCGCACATTCAATCTCACAGCAGATCAGGACTTAAGGCATAATCCTTGGCTGGCTCCTGAAGATGACTGCGTCATTCTGGTGCCCTATGCCAGCTCGGGGCAGTGGACGCAAGGAAGTGAGGATGGTGACAGAGAGGGGAGGAGCATTATGGGAAGAGAGACAGAGGAGAGAGGCTGGAGGCTGAGGCAGCCTTCCACTGCTGGCTGCTGCCGGCCTGCTTGGGAAGACTGACGTCCCAGGCCCCAAGAGTATCAGCAGGGCAGCTTCTTGTTGGAAAAGGAGGGTAGTGGAGATGCGGCACTTTCCTTCTCCAGACAGACAGCATGAGCTGTCTGAGTCTTGGGCTCGGGTGCCCACTGTCTTTAGCTCTCCCTCTCTGTGGGCTCTGCCTAGCACAGGTGAGCTCAAAGGTCCACCAGGGCCAGCCACCTCTGCCCCTCTGCCATCCCTTCCCTCGGGAGGACTGGGAAGCCTGGGGCATCCCCAGGAGGCACAGGGTTGGCTTCCTGGGGGCTGTGCCCCCTCCTTTTGGTCCCTTGCTCAGGTGGGTTTGAAGTCACTGCCTGTCTTCCCTCGCGCCTGCTCCAGCCTCAGGCCGCACATCTGGAGAGTGGGATTCTGCCCCTCCCCAGATGTTTGGGGGTGGAGGGTCTGGGTGGCAGGCTCGCTGACTGATGCCTCCTGTGTGTCTCCTTTCTGGAAATCTTTTCTTTCTTGCCAAGGGAATGTGCAGCTTTGGGCAGGGCCTTGTCAGATTTCCTGCGTAGCTTCCCCCGCCCACTGCCCCTGGATCTGGAGGTGGGAACGCAGACGGGTCTGCAGGAGGTGGCCTCTGCTTCTCCTGGCTTAGTCACAGCCAAGGTATTTGGTGCCCTGGACTACCTGGGAGAGGAAAGGGCAGAGAGGACAGAGAGAAGAGACAGAGGCAGAATGTAGAGCACAGAGACAGGAGGGGAGAAGAGAGAGACAGGAAGAGGGCAAGGGAGAGAGAGATGGATGAGCAGTCATGGAGGTGGAGGAGAGCACGGGGAATATTGTGGAGTGAGAGCGAGACCCAGATCTAGTTGGCACAGAGAGGGACCAAGACAAGGAGAGAGAAACACAGGAGGGAAGAGAGATAGCAAAGGCAGAGGAGGTCCCACCCCGGCCCCCTGCCACCCAGGAATTCCTGTGTCTTAGAAGGCAATTCCATCAAAGAGTAGAAAAGGAGACCGCTCTGTGGCGCAATGGGTTAATCCACTGCCTCCAGAGCCCGCATCCCATATGGGCACCAGTTTGAGTCCCAGCTGCTCCACTTCTGATCCAGCTCCCTGCTAATGTGCCTGGGAAAACAGCAGAGGATGGCCCAAGTGCTTGGGCCCCTGCACCCATGTAGGAGACCCAGATGAAGCTCCTGGCTCCTGGCCCAGCCCTGGCTGTTGCAGCCATTTGGGGAGTAAACCAGCAGATAGAAGATCTCTCTCTCTGTCTCTCTCCCTGCTCCATGTAATTCTGACTTTCAAATAAGTAAATTAAAAAACTTAAGAAAAGATTAGGAAAGAAGGAGAGAGTTCATTACACACTCCAGAGAAGGAAAGTTGACACACTTCTCGAAGTCACTCTGACATTGACTCAGGGCCGACTTCCAGGTCAGTTTCTGAGTTTTGCAGCCTCATGCATTAGTGTGGACTCAGCCTTCTTATCTGTGGAATGCGGGCCATGGCAGTCGCCCCACAGAGGGCTGAGTGGGGTGTGATAGGCTGCGCAGACTGGGAAGTGAGTGAGCAGAGCTGGGTCCCTGTTGCTGCGGATGGAGGAAGGGACCTCTGGCAGCCTCCCCTTCGGACTTGGGTTCACGGCCAGTTGGTTTCCTTTCCCAGCAAGATGATCTGATCAACAGCAAACATGGATCTTCACATGAAGGCTGCCCAGTAGATCCAGCCAATCTCGCTGGGTGACCAGGAGGAAGCCACTTCCGCTCCCTGAGGCCCTCTGCAATGACAGGTGGACTGGACACTTAAAAGCGTCCCCTGGCTTGGATGCTCACAGATCTGCAACTCTGGGATGAAGAGGTGCTAGAGTGGGAAGCCTTCACATTTAGACGTGACTAGGTGAGGGTTGGGCACCTCACCCATGTCTCTTCCTCCAGGAAGTCTTCCCTGATTCTTCCAGGCCAGGTACAACACCCCTTTCTGGGCTCCTGGTCACAGCCTCCCTGTCTTAGCATTGCTTGGTGCTGTGGTTGTCTGTGATGTGACTTTCCTGACTGAACAATGGCAGTGACCCCACAGAGGGCTGGGTGGGGGTGTGATAGGCCGTGCAAGCCGTGGAGGCACAGCCCCTCTTGTTCACCTGAGTGGCACACGGCAGGCATTCAGTGGACATGGTGGGCCTGAATGGGACTGAGACGTCGGCCCACGTTCCTTCCCACTAGGCCAGACGTTTCCAAGGAGGAAGGGCCAGGGCCAGGCTGAGCTGCCGGAGACTTTGGACCACGTACGCTGTGCTCCAGGTGCGCTCTGGGAGCTAAGCGAGATTCCAGGACAGCTGAGAGCCAAGAAGAGGCTGAGGTGGACTCGCTGGCCAGCGGGGCACAGGTGGGGCGAGCGAGGGCGGGGGAGTAGTTTAACAGGGCACTCTTTCCTGGGAGCCTTTTAAGAGTCCTAAGGGATGGGTAGGGTGGGTTCACACATCCCTGCTTTCCTTCTCAGATGCCTGGGACGAGGCTGAGGGGGAGGTCACACAGCCACATGTGACATGAGACTCCTGGATGTCAGGTCCAGTGTGCTGCTGAGACCGGGAAAGGTGGCAGCTGGTGCCCAGGTCTGGCTTATTTCCCCCAGTCACTGGTGGCTTCCTGAGGTGTGCGGTCTTTCTCAACCCATCTATGTTGAGAACATACAAGTGGGACTGCTGTTGACTGGACACTGGTAACGTGCTTTGTTCCAAGTGCTTTGTCACGTATCTGATCTATGACCTTATGGGACAGGTTCCAGCATTAACCCCACTTTACAGATGGGGAAACTGAGGCTCAAACAATGAGGAATCACCTGGAGGTCAGACAGCGAGTGAAGAGCCTAGATTTGAACCCAAGTACTCAACTACCCATCTCTCAACTACCCAGCCTCTTGCGGATTTAATTTTCTGCACCAGTGCCCAGAGAACCTGTGAGGCATTGTCGGTGGAGAGGCCTGTTGCTGGCTCTGGTTCTCCACACAGGGAGACCCACCTGTCCCAGGACTGTCTTGGCCACTGGTTCCGGGGACTCCTCCCTGGGTGTGGCCACTGGTTCCTGGGACTCCTCCCTGGGTGTGGCCACTGGTTCCTGGGACTCCTCCCTGGGTGTGGCCTGAGTGAGAATGCCCTGGCCACAGGCTGCAGAGTTAGCAGGTCCCAGGGGGAGGCAGGCCGAGGCCTTGCCTTCTGCAGCCTGTGCCCGTGACCGGGAGTCAGCCGACCCGGATACTGCCTCGCGACCTGGAGGAGCTTGATGTTGGGGTCCCACAAAGCCAGGTTCCGGTCCAGCTTGAAGCTTAGCTGGATGACCCTGGGTGAGGTAGGCGCTCTCACTGAACCTCAGTTTCCCCATTTATAATAAGGGGATAGTGTGAGTTTCCTAATAAGGGAACTACATAGAATGGTTACCTGAGGTGTGTTCTTACAGTATCCGGCACATGGTAGATAACTCAGTAATTCTTCCTTCAAGACAAGGTGGCCAGGAGAAAGAGCATGGGATTTGGGTTAGAAGACTTCATTCTGGTGACATGCGTGGGTCCTTTTTCCTGGGCGGCCCTGCACTTGATTGACTGAACACAGTGCCCATTCTGTCCCCTCTTTCCTCCAGTTCCCTCTCCAAATAGCCGTTCCTACCCAGCCGTTTTGGACAGTGGAACGTTAGCTGTCTCAGTTGGTTCAGGCAAGCCTGGGAGGGCATCACAGAAATCAATGGACAGGGGACCAGCATTGTGGCATCATGGGTAAAGTCATCTGGGTGCCGGTTCCAGTTCTGGCTGCTCCACTTCCGATTCGGCTCCCTGTTAATGTGCCTGGGAAAGCAGAGGAAAATGACTCAAGTCCTTGGGTCCCTGCACTCGTATGGGAAACCTGAATGGAATCGCTGGCTCCTGGCTTTGGATCAGCTCAGCTCCAGCTGTTGTAGCCATTTAGGGAGTGAACCAGTGGATGGAAGATTCATTCTCTCTCTCTCTCTCTCTCTCTCTCTCTCTCTCCCTCCCTCCCTCCCTCCCTCCCTCCCTCCCTCCCTCCCTCCCTTTCAAATAAAAAAAAAATCGGTAGACGAGGCAGGCCCAGGACAAGGCAAATTCCCATAGGCTGGTGGCTTATAAACAGCAGGAATTCTTTTCGCCCAGTTTGGGGGCTAGGAAGTCCGAGATAAAGTGCTAAGAGGTTTGGTGTCTGCTGAGGGTCGTCTTCCTGGCCCACAGGGAGCTGTCTTCTCATGGTGTCCCTGTATGGCAGAAGTGTGGAGGGGTATTTTGGGGGCCTCTTCTGTAGGGGCACCAATCCTATACACGAGGACCCTGTCCTTATGACCAGACACTCCCACCTCCTACTCTTCATGACCTTGGGAGTGAAGGTTTAACATTTAAAACTGAGAGAAACACAAACCCTCAGTGTGGACCATTAGCTTTTTCTGAAGATCCCAGCTTTGCAGGGTTCTTCAGGCCTAACCCCCATGTCAGCCATCTGGCAAATGATGAGCACTGGTTTGGCAGAGTAGGGATTGGAGGGAGGTGTGCGGTGAGTGGTCCCGGGTTAAGCCTAGGACGCCGAGCTTTCCTGGAGTGCAGCCAGTCAAACCAGGGTGGATTTCAATGACACTCAAGACATTGCCAAGTGCAGTTCAGAGCAATGGCCCAGGAGTGGAGAAGAGTAAGGGTGGGGCCCAGCTCCTGGGTGACATCCTTCACAAATTCATTCTGTAGACACCTACTACGTGCCAGGCCCTGTTCGAGGTGCTGGGGACACAGTGGTGAATGGGACAGAGGAGGTTTGCTGGTGGTGACCTTGACGGGGTGTTGACAGCAGCGGGCTGTCACTCTCTTGAGTCAGAGTTGAAGAATCCGAGCAGGAGGAATAGTGTCCTTTGTTTGCAAAGAGGGTGGTTTCTGGGAGCCCCTGTGACAGGGCCTCCTGGGAGCAGTCTGGCAGGGGCCATCAGGGGATGAAATGCTTCCACAGCAGAAGCAGACCCAGGGAAGTCCTCATCTAGGGTGGCCATTCGGGGCAATTACCCGCAGACAGGTGAGGCCCGTGTGATGATCTTTAAAAGCACAAGTAGTCCCTCCCAGAGAAAAAGCAAGGCAGCGTGCGTCTTCTCTGGACTGCCTGTTGAGTGTCTAGCTCTCCCCCATTAGACAGAGGCCTCCTGGAGGGCAAGATTTCTTACTGCCAGATCCCCAGCTCCTCCGCAGTGCTTGGGATCTCGTAGGTGTTCAGTCAGTGCAGTGCTGTCATTGTTGACATCATCACGGTTGAGCGAGCACACGAGTCTGAGTCCCTTAGGCACTGGACCTGATGAGCCTGTATTGTGAGTTCTTACTGAGGGAACGCTGGGAATGGCAGCGAGCCTAGAGTAAGCACCAGCTGTATGCCCGTGCTCTCGACCTGTGGATCCATCTCCAGCCCCCTCGGGGCTGTTCTTTCCTGGCCACTGGCTCAGCTTGGAGCAGCCCCCTCTCTCCTCGCTAAGCATTTGTGGTACTCACATTTCAGAGCCCCCTTGTCCTGGAGCCCCCTGGTTGGGCTTGCCTGCCTCTGGCCCCAGCTTCCCAGTGGTCTTGGCAGGGCTTGTCTGTCCCTACACTTCCCCTAGCGTCTCTATCTCACGGGCCCCTAGCTGCGTTTTCCTGAGCAGGTGCAGCTCTCTGCTGTCCCTGCCCCACCGCCAGCCTCACGGCCACCTTCAGGAGTGGGTCCCGCCTCTCCCAGTTGACAGAGCAGCACGTAGCCCCTGCTCTTGCCCGTAATTTGCCCTCCCTCTGGGGTCCTGGTTCTCTTGTCAATCTCTGCTGTATCCAGGAACGGCTCTGAGGCAGACATGGCATGGAGCAGATGTGGGAGAGGTGATGCTGGGCCCGCGGCAGGGGCAGACATGAACTGGCCCCTCTGGGTCGCAGAGCAGTGGAGGGAGGTGAGCGGAAGCTCCGGGAGCCATCAGGGGGAAGCCGAGGACCCTGGGGAAAGCAGCAGCCTCCCTGAGATCCGCTGAAGCCTAAGTTGGCCCGGAACAGCCTGGACTTCCTCCTGGCTGTGAGCCCAGCCACAGGGGCTCCAGTGTCAAGGCCAAGGGGTGCCTGGGTCTTTGAGTAAGACATTGCATGCCCTTCCCCACCTCGTCCTGAGCCCTCAAACACAAGAGCCTGGCAAGGCCAAGAGGTCATAGGCCCAGTGGGTCTGTAGGCGCTGGCCATGTGACTCCAAGCAAGGCAGGCAGTGCTGCTTCCTGTCCCAGGGAACAACCCCAAGGCATGAGCATTTGGCCACCTTCAGAGATTCCAGATTCCTGACTCAGGCTGTCTCCCGAGGAGCAGCTGCTGTCTTGGGAAGACCCTGGCCATCTTGTGACAGTGACACACAGGGAGCTTTGCGGGCAAGGGTCGCAGGAGGACTGACCACAATGGGAAGGGCCCTGGGCCAACAGACTTCCTAACGGGGCTCCCACATGGCCACTGCTGGGCTTCCGAGCCTGCTGGAGACCCTCACTGGCTCCCCACAGTCGTAGGAGTCCCGCTTCTGGCAGCCCAGGTCCCCAGCCACCTTTTCTGCTTCCACTGTCGTCTTTCGTGAACCCCACGCTTGAACTTTATTCTTGGGCTTCGATTTGTGTCAGCCACTCGACAGACATTGTGTCCTTCACCCAGGCATTCACTCAGCAAACATAGATGGGGGATGGCTGTGGGCCAGGTGTTGGGTCAGACCTTGGCCTTCTTTTTTTTTTTTTTTTTTTTTTTTTTGACAGAGTGGATAGTGAGAGAGAGAGAGACAGAGAGGAAGGTCTTCCTTTTTGCCATTGGTTCACCCTCCAATGGCCGCTGCGGCCGGGGCATCGCGCTGATCTGAAGCCAGGAGCCAGGTGCTCCTGGTCTCCCATGCGGGTGCAGGGCCCAAGGACTTGGACCAACCTCCACTGCCTTCCCAGGCCATAGCAGAGAGCTGGCCTGGAAGAGGAGCAACCGGGACAGAATCCAGCGCCCCAACCGGGACTAGAACCCGGTGTTCCGGTGCCACAAGGCGGAGGATTAGCCTGTTAAGCCACGGCGCCGGTAAGACCTTGGCCTTCAAAGAGTGAAGGAGAGGGAAAGGGGGCTGCATTCATGGAGGTCATGTAAAAGTGCAGAATGGTTATCCCATTTTACAGAAGAGAAAGTAGAGGCTTCGAGGGGTCAGCAGGTAGCAGAGCAGTGACTAGACCACAGATGGGTTTGACTCCAAAGCAGTTCTTCTCCTCCCCACACTGTCATGACTACTTGAAGGCCCCAGACCGCAGGAGTACACTGAACCTTTGGACTTGGTGCACCTGACCCCCCAGCCTGCCGTTCCTCCTCACCTCTTCTCCAACCAGCCAGTTCCCTTTCTTTTTTTTCTTTTTTGCATTAAAAGTTTTATGTTTCTTTATTTTATTTGAAAGTCAAATAGAAAGACAGAGATCTTCCATCCACTGGTTGGCTCCCCCAACACCCATAACAGCCAAAGTTGGATCAGGCTGAAGCCCAGAGTCAGGAACGCCATCCAGGTCTTCTGTGTGGGTGGCAGGGACTCAAGTACTTGAATCATCACTTGCTGCCTTGCAGGGTGCACACTGGCAGGAAGCAGGATTGGAAACGCAGGAGCTGGGACTCGAACCGGGCACTCTGATATGAGATGTGGGCATCCCAAGGGGCGTCTGAACCATTGTACTGAATGCTGACCCGTTTGGTATTTTTAATATTTCCCCCCAGCTTTGAGGCACACTTAGCACATAAAAGTTGTATGTATTAAAGGTGCACAGTGTGCTATTTCGAAACACATACCCATTGTGATATGATCACGGCCGTCAGGCTAATTCACGGCCCATCACTTCACATCTGCATTTTTCTGTGATGAGAACATCTAAGATCTAGTGTGTTTGCGAATGGTGAGTACACAGCAGGGCGTGACTAACTCCAGTCCCCATGCTGTGCGTTAGGCCCCGCAGCCTGCACACCAGCCTCTGTCTTTCTCCAGGACTCTTGTGCTCACCTCCACCTCCAGGAAGCCTTCCTTGCTCCCTGCTCCTCCCTGGGCTGGAGGAGGTGTCCCCTCCCTTCCCCTTCCCTGACTCACAGGTTTAGGGTCATCAGTGGAGTCACTCCTGCCCTCCTTTGGCTGTGGTGTCCACTAGAAAGTGCATCCCTGTGGGCAGACCCATGTCTCAGTGACTCTGGGTGGGGGCCCAGGCTCAGGGGTTCTGTCTCCCCCTGTCCTAGGGCATCTCTCTGGGGATCAGCTGAGCCTCATTGGCAAAGCACTCCCTTGGCAGGAAGTTTTGATTCCTGCTGAAATAGAATGGCCTCTGGGGCATCTGGCACCTCAGTAGGAACGTGGTTCCCAGATCCGGGTTCCATGAAGAAGAGCTTACATCTGAAGGGCTTGCTGCCACGGGTGGCCAACAGGGGGTGCTGCAGGAGAGGGCCGTCCATCGGCAGGTGCCTCTGCCTGCTCTTCTTCGCTTTATATCTGTCATTCTCCCAATCATTGACTACTGAACCATCCCAGAGCTCCCGGGGCCATCCTATTCTGTGACCACAAACCTCCCGCCTCTGAGCAAGACACACAGGTTTCTCACACATGGAACCTCGCCTTGGCTCTTCCCTCGCCCTCACTCTGATCTACATCGCAAACCCCAGCAAGTTCCCAGATGTTCTCTGAACTGACTCTGCTCTCGGTGCCTTTGCACCTGCCACACTCAGCGACAGGGAAGGCGAGAATCTCCATCCGACCACACCCTTCCCCAGAGGCCCTGGGCTGAGAAAGTGCTTCCCTCTGCGTTTCCTGCTGGGGGAGCCTTGGGTCAGGGCCAGAAAGGCCTCCAGAAATTCTCCCCGGCTGAGTCACATTTCTCCCCACGGGCCCCAGTGAGGGAGGCGGGAACTCCCCTGGGTAGGCAGGGGCTCCCCGTGTCTGTTCCCTGTGCAAGCACGATGTGGAGATGCAGCAGGGTTCCAGATTCCTCCTCCCACAGCAGGGCTGTGGGAGCCAAGGACTGGGGCAGAGGTTGGGCATTGGCCCTGAGGAGTTGAGGAAGGGGGGAGGTTGGAGGAAGGACACCAACATCAAACGTTTCCTGAGAGCTACGGATTCGGAAAATATCCTGTTGTCAGACTTCCAGACCCCATTGAAGTAAGGCTGCTCCAATCTCTGTTTGACCAAAGCTAAAATGGAGGCTCAGAGAAATAAAATGATCTGTCCAAGGTGGAGTCCCTAGTTCCATTTGGTGGCAGTTGCTGTTCTCACTTCCACCTGCCCTCCACACTCACCGTGACTGTTCTGGAAGCATAAGCAATCTTGGAAGTCCTTGAAGACCAGTCTTAGAACAGGGAAAAGTTACAGGAAAGATCAGCTTGTTCGGGTCCATGGGGCCCCGTTTATGATGGAGAGCCAAAGGCCAAGGAGATTTTGCCCAGTATCAAAGCGAGGGAGTGGCAGAACCAAGATTTGAACTCAGGTCTTTTGATGCCAACCTTAGTATTCTTTCCATTCATTTATCTAAAGACTGTAAAGACAAATAGCTTTCTTGTTCAAGAACTCATGCCCCAGGTCTACTCCAAGTCCCGTAAGCACAGAAGCCACTTTTCTGACCTGAGCAGCGTGACAAGAAAGAATTTACAGCTTTCCTATTGTAGGATTCCCTTCACCTGCCCTACTGCAGTGCCCCCCGACCTTCTCACGTGCAGTCCCTTGTCTATAACAAAAACCTTGTGATGCCCTTTGTGCTAGGTTGAAATAAAATCCGTAGTTAACACACATGCAGAATTTTCTTAAAAAAAAAAAAGAATCGAGAGTCCCAACTGTCATGTAAAGAAAAAATCAAATAGAAATAATTTATAATAAAATTGTCTGCTGCTTGCACTCATGCATAAAATGACCACAAAGGTTGTAGCTACAAATCTGAGCTGACTGAGATGTTTCATTAGCAGCTCAAATGTCCAAAGCGGGGTTACCATGAGAGGTGTAATTTTTGGAAATGGTCAACAACTCACATAAAACAAAGTGATATCTTCCCTGAATTTATGGCAGTTGTATTTTTGAGGAAACAAAGTGAATATTGCAAATTCTCCCAGCCCAAATGCTCTGTTTGAATTTAATATGGAGTTAGGTTCTCGCCTCAGATAGGTGTAAATGGGTTTTCGTCTGTTGGGCGCGTGGTGGGACAGCTCTCATCTGTGCACACTCTCCCCAGGGGCATTCCTAGCCCCTTCCTCTATGTGTGCTGTCTTAGTCTGTTTTCTGTTGCTGTAACAAGGCTGGATCAGGTATAAAGAAAAGAGGTTGATTTAGCTCACAGTTCTGGAGACTCAAGACTGTGGTGCCATCTCAGCTGGGCTCTGGTGAGGGCCCCCCGACTACAGACAACACAGCTTGGCAGGTGGCATCATGAGGGCAGCACGTGTGAGAGGGCAACTCACATGGCAAGACAGGAAGACGGAAGGAGTCAAGAGCCAGGCTTGCCCATTTTATAGCAACCCACTCTCATGGGCACTATTCAGGACCCTGTGAGAAGTACATTAGTCCATTCCAAGGGTGGCACTCTCAAATGACCTAACCATCTTCCACTGAGACCCATCTCTTAAAGGCACCACCACCTCAACACTATCATGCTGCTGACCAAGATTCTAGTACGAGAACCTTTGATGGGTAGAGGCATACTCAAACCATAGCACTCCCACAGTGCCCATTGCTAGTAATGCCAACCAGTAGCCTTCCTGAAGTTTCCAGACTACACCCTAAGGGTTGCACTGTCCCCATAGAGGACCACTGCCCATTGATCACATGTTTAAGCTTTACTCCTAACATTGTATCCCAACCTCTTGACATCTTCCTGTTACTCAAGCCTGGTATTTAATTGTGGTGTCCAGATGGGAGAGGCAGCAAGCAAGTGGGGATGGAAAGAGCTGTAGAGTATAGGAGCACAGGTGACCTTGCTTACCAAGGCGTGTCCCAGGCTAGCAGGGACACACTAGGTGTGTAACAAGTACTTGGGAAATGCAGTGATTCACTGTGTGGCTTTGGGAAGGTCACTTAGCCTTCCTGAACCTTCCATCCCCTCTGAGTGAACAGATAGATGGTCATACTCAAGAATGAGTCCGCAACAATCAGTTAATGATGAAGATTGCAGTCCTGCTGGGATCTCTCTGGGATGGAATTCTGGATCGTGGAGCAGCTACGAGGTTTTCAGATCTGCCCTTGACTAGCCTATGTCCATGAGTTTCTGGAAAGGTGGCTCCTGCCAACATTGAGATCCGGCAATTCTGGAGAGGTGTTCCCACCCGCCACACGCTCGCCTGCTTTGTGCGCACACCATGCCCACCACCAGCCCCACACAACACCAGGCTGGGCTCCGCCTCCATTCTGCTCCCCTGCCCTGCGGTTCAGGTGAAGGAGAGAGCAATCAACTGCTGAGTAATTGCTTGGCACTTTATTTTCCCCTAAGCTATGCCATTAAATCTCATCCTCACAGCAGGGTGAGCTGGGGGCAACTTAACTTGCCAGGGTCCCCGAGCGAGCACGAGGCGGAGCCTTGCACAGCTGTCGTTCCTGCCCCCTCCGTGGGGAGGTTGACAGAGGAGACACTCAGGGCACCCTGTGGACAGAGGCATGGGTCAGCTTCCCCCAGGTGCAGCCCGATCCACATCCACACTACCCAGAGAGGGCAGCGTTAAGACGGACAGAGAGGAGGTGGGGGTAGGGGAGTGTCAGGACTCTCAAGTGCTAGGTATCCTGGCGGTGGGCTGGAAGTGAGGCAAGGGATGGATTTTGAGCAAGTCAAGAAAGCAGGTGCTTTAAGAAAGCCAGGAGACTTCAGTCCTGGTCCCGTGCTGGTCCTGTTCTCCCTTACGTTTCTCACAACCTCCCCTGTCTCAGACCTTTCACCCCAGCAGGGGGAGCTCTTGGGGTACGTGGCAATGGGATCCGGAGAAGGGTGGCCTCTGAAGGTTGGGAGGTGGAAAGTTGGGGTTCACTGACTCATCTGATGATCAAATTCTGTGGGGGGGGGGGCAGCACATCTCTAATTCTGGCTTCAGCTCTGCCGCAAATGTGCCACGTGACCCAGGGCCAGTCACTGCAGCCCTCCTGGCCTCAGGATTGGCTGGGTGAGGGGACTGGACCAGTCGGTTCACCGCGGATTCTGTCATTTTATTTTCATGAAAGGGAAGAGCCCAGGTCACGGGAAGGGGGGGGGGGGCACTCCTACCAAAGGAAGCTGATCAGGTCCACAGGATGTCGGGTCCTAAGGGCAGGTCACTCCGGGTTCTTCCCTGGAAGGGAGGGGAAGGTCAGTGGCAAGGTCAGGCCACCCAGAGGCAGAAATGCCACCAGCTCGCCCTGGGGGCTGGGAAGCCAGTTCTGCGTACTCTTAGAGGGGAGTGGGGGTGCCTCCCGAGTGAGGTATCTTTCCCAAGAAGCCAGGTCCTGCAGAAAGTAGCTTTTTTGGGGAGGTGACAACAGAATTCCTTTTGAGCGAGCTTTCCTTCCTCCGTGTATTTATTTACTTTTGGCTGAGTGATTCAGCGAAAGGACCTCAAAACCAGGCTCCAGTGGAAGGCAGGAAGAACCAAACCCTCAGACATCAATGTCCCAGTGAGGTTTTGTCTTGTGGAACTTTCCTTAAAATAACCTGGGAGATGGTCAGAGTGGGGGTGGGGAGGCGGGGGAGCCCTGGAAGCAGAGGCCTGTGGGGCTTTGGAAGGGCTCTCGGGAGCCTGCCCTGAGCCCATTTCTCCACAGCATGGGCAGGGGTGGGTGTCTTGGCATTGGTTCTCCCATCCCAGAGATTGCAGAGGGTGCCATCTTCCCGAAGCAGGAATGAGACAGGCATCTGTGCTGAGCGACTGGCACCGTGGACATAGCAGTGGAGCATGAACCAGAACCTTCTTGCCCTCTGACCCTCTGCACCCGTCTGCTGTGATACGTCTCGGTTCCCAATGCAGTGGGAACAGCCAACACACACAAACAGAAAATGACTGTCTTTTTCTCCTAACACATCTACACTGAACTGGACTGAGAACGTAGAAGGTTGCGGTGGAAGTAGTGTCAACCTGGGAGTGAATTCGGGAGACCTGGGTTCCCTTTCTCCTTTGGTGCACCAAGCCACAGGACCTTGGGTAAGTCACTTCCCTGAGGGCACAGAGATGCACAAGTCAGGGCAACCTGGTGTCTGCAGCCAGGAAGCCAGGGAGGAGCTGATGGGCAGAGCGAGCTGGGGTGGGAGCCCTGGCAGAGGAGTCCCGCAGACTTGGAGACCTGCTCTGGTTCCCCACTAACTGGCCGCGTGACCCAGGGCGTGTCACCTCCACCTCTCTAAATCTCAGGGTCACTGATAACACAGTCCTTAAGGGCACCAATGGTAAACAGACAGAATCATTCAATAAGTGCTTACTGTGAGCCAGACACTGTGCATGAATGAATGAATTTAAATATATTACCTCATTAAATCTTCACAAAAATATGAAACATATTCAGTAAATTAATCAAATGCTCTAATTGGAAAAGTATTGCTTGATACAATTTTACATTTGCACAAATCGTCTGCACTCATTTCATCTTCACAAAAGAGCTTTGTGGTTCATTCCCATTTCACTGATGTGGAAACTGAGGCAGGGCTGGATTCAAATCCACAAGTCTGTCTGAGCTGTTCCCCTTGTGGTAGGTGCTGTCTTGGGCACCTGGCACATCCACAGGATGGCTGGAGGGCCCCCCAGGCTTGGAGGTCCCTGTGAAGCCAGTGGGACAGTCTGCTCCAGCAGGCACCTTTGGTTCCCTTCCCCTGGAGAGAAAAGCTCTGGATCCAAAACTGAGGGCAAGAAAGGGAGTGGGGAAACAGAACAAGGTATGGGACAGCAGGCCCCTGAAATCGGGGAAGAATTTGAGGGGAGGGGCCAGCGATTTTAAAATTAGTCTTATTTACTTATTAGAAAGAGAGCGCTCCCATCTATTGGTTCGCTCCCCAAATGCCCACAAAAGCTAGGGTTGGGCTAGGCTGAAGCCAGAGGCTAGGGACTCAATCCAGGGCTTCAATACGGGTGGCAGGAGCCTACTTACTTGAGGCATCATCTACTGCCTCCCAGGGTGCACACTAGCAGGATGCTGGCATCAGGAGCGGAGCCGGGACTTGAACCTGGACACTGTGATGTGGGATCTGGGGGTCCCAGCAGGTGGCTTGGCCCCCGAATACCCTAAAGTTCTTAATCAGGGTGGAGCACAGAAGGGAATTTCCCCCTTTCCGGTAACTTCACGGCTCCCAGCAGGGGATTCCCCTGCAGGTGGAAAGAGACAGGCAAAGGCTGTGCTGGGGAAGCGAGTCTGGAAGAGAGGCACCCAACAGCCCAGCTGCGGCAGGTGCGGGAGGAACCCATGCCCCAAGCTCAGCTCACAGGGAATGGAGCAGAATAGCAGGAGCAGGCAGCTCAGTGGCCAGAAAGAACCCTGGGCTGGAAGGCAGGAGACCCAGTTTCTAGTCTTAGCCTTGGCTCTGGACTGACATCTGGTCACATCACATCTCTGAGCCTCCGGACCCTCACTGTGGAACAAGAGGCAGGAAGGAGACCTCTGTTTCTTGCACTTTATATTCAGTGCAATGTCCACCTGGTGATTGGAGAACACAGTGAGAATGTGAACCCAGCATCCTCAGAAGGTCAAGTTCACGCGCTGCCTCAACAAGGGAGTGGGAGTGCAGTGGCGTATTCCATCTGTCTGTCCTCCCACAATTTCCGCGCTCCCCAAGCTCTAGGAAGACCATGAGTTCATGATGACTGATGCCATAAACATACCATCTCCTTATTATGGTGGCAGGAAGCCATTCCCCACCCCTGTTCTCTTTTGTCCTTCCAGGATCCCCTCCCGTGTCTCCACCCTAGCCCGCTATTCAGTTTCTGGCTCCCTGAGGGTCCTTGAGCCACCTCACTCTCCCCAGGCCTGGGTCACGGCGACTCTCCACTGGCTTGTGGGGCTGGGAACCCTAAGAGGGGGTGTGAGTGTGGGCTGTGTGAACCAAGGGCAGGAACAAACACGGAGCACAGGGGCAAGGCAGGGCCGAAGGTCACGCAGAACATGCCGGTCCCAGGAAGCTAAAATTAGCTCTGGGAACTGGAATGTTGGGGTCTGCAAGGAGCAGCAGCTGTGAAAAGAAAGCACACGATGTGGAAAGCAAGCACAGCTCACCCCATGTCCACCGCCAAGGCCACTCACCCACTCCACGTGCCCCTGGGGTCTGCACAGTCTGCAGCCAGCCCTCCTGCCCCTGGGTGCCTCTGGCCAGTGGGACTTTCCCTCCTTTGCATGCTGTCATTTTCCTCTCTGGTAACCAGGGAACAGTGTGGCCCGGGAGGCCTGATGGGACAACACTTAATTGGAAACAGGAAAGCAGAGGACAAGTCTGGGTCTGGGGTGGTGACGATAATGAGAAAATGACAGGCCCAGGCCAGGAACAAGAGGGTGACAGCAGGGGAGGGTCACATGGCGAGGAGAGCGCACCACATGCCGGGAGGCCCCTTGGGAGAGCCAGACACGTGACAGGGAGCTCAAGCGTGGCTGGTCTGGCAGCAGCCTGGGAAAGGTTCTAGGAAGGGGAGGGAGAGTGTGCACCTCTGCCCAGAGACGAAGAGTGGCTGTCCATTTTAAAAGCTTATTATTTTCATTTTATTTGAAAGGCAAAGAGACAGAGAGAAAGAGACTGAGAGAATTGTCCATCTGCTGGCTCACTCCCCAGATGCCCTTAACAGCCAGGGCTGGGCCAGGCCAAAGCCAGGGGCTAGGAACTCAGTTTGGATCACCTAAGTGGGTGGCAGTGACCCAGGCACGTGAGCCATCACCGCTGCCTCTCACGGCCGTGCCTTGGTAGGAGGCTCAATCAGAAGCAGAGCAGGTTCGAAGCCAAGCACCCCTGTAAAGGATGTGGTGTCCCCCATGGTGTCTCAACTGCCATGCAAAATGCCTACCCCGGTAACTCAGTGTTTGTAGAAGGCTCACGTACCACTGAGTGTGTGAGCCTGTTTCCAAATGACTGGAGTGCAGGCCTCAAACACAGGCTGTGTGGAGGCCCAAGGAGCCAGACCAAGACAGGAATCTACGGGGAGCCATCCTGAAAACCCAGGGAGCTCCACGCAGTAAGTGTCCTGCTTTGGCTCCTTGTGCAGATGGCGGAGTGTGGTTTTCTAGCATTTCTGCTCCAGAGGGAGATAGGAGAATGGAGACTGGGGGAAGGCACACAGTTTGGCCAAACTGCAGGAAGGAAGGCTGCGGATGTAGGTGGGATTCAAGCCAGGATTATTGTTGTTTCAATAGATGAGAAACCCAAAGTTCAGAGAAGTGGAATCATTTTCTCAGGGGCTCACAGCGAATGAGAGCCAAGATTTGAGTTTCTGTGGTGCAGAAGGCTATGCCCATTGTATCACACAGCAAGCCCCATCCTTATGCAATGAAGTTTTTTCTAAAGGTACCCAGTTTTTATTCATTTATTTATTTAATTTATAGAAGAGGCAGAGAAAAGGAGAGATAGATAGATAGATCAATTGATTGGTCCACTGGTTCACTCCCCAAGTGCCTGCAACAGTTGGGGGCTGGGCCAGACCGAAGCCAGGAGCCCAGAACTCAATCCAAGTCTTAGATGTAGCTGGCAGGGACCCAAGCTCTTGAGTGGTGACATCACCTGCTGCCTCCCAGGATGTGCATTAGCAAGAAGATGGAATGCAGAGTGCAGGTGGGACTTGAACCTAGAACTCCAGTATGGGATGCAGGTGTCCCAAGTGGCAGCTTAGCCTCTGTGCCAGATGCCCGGCCTTATGAAATTACCTGATGTTGTCCTGCGTTCCTGGCCCTTCCCCCATGGGACTTTGCAGTGTGTTCATCATGCCACTGGGAACCAGACATCTTGATGCTTTCCCCCAGGTGCCCAGGCTACCACTCCCAAATACATCTTAACTCATCCTTTCTTGGAAAAGTATCAGTCCTTTGTACCCGCCTTCAAAAATTTACTGATTGTGTAGTAACATATCCCAGTTGTTTGTGCACTAACTAGAATATACTCTCAGATTCCAAAATGAAATATACTATATATAAAGACACATTTGCTGTGTGTGTAATTCTCATAGATGGTTGGGTATCCATATAGATTTTTTTTTCACCTCTCCCCTGCCCCTCATCTTTTTCCTCTCCTTCTGACAGTCTCTCTCTCTCTCTCTCTCTCTCTCTCTCTCTCTTTCTCTTTCTCTTTCTCTTTACCTCTGCCCCCAAATCCAAGCTAGTTGAAGGCTTGTAACTTAAGGAATAGAAAGAACCCTATTGTCAAGTTTTTGGCATTGATCAAAGGTGTATCAGAGAGTCACATCTGTTATTTGTGCACCCTGTAACCGTGATTGCTTTTCCTTTGCCTACAAGCTTGCTTGGATTTTGCTTTTGTAAATAAAGTCAAATATTCTTTTGATCCCTGAGTGATCTCTTCTTGCTTTATCCCCACATTCCTTGAAGGACTATTCTTTAGTTACCGCTTCTATTTTTCCTACAATCTAGTTTCTGCTCCTATTGCTTTTCCTGGATTACTCTCTCAAGGAATTGCTGGTGATTACACACACACACATACACACACACAGAGGCAGGGTTACTTATGTGTTTTGTCTTCCCTCATTTTGAGATCTTTGCTTTGATTAAAGTTTCATTTGACTGGAGTACATCCTTAAATAATTTTCTTAGAAGGGTTGCATGGATGGTATTCTTTGAATACCGTGGAGTCCTCCTAATGTGAATGGTATCATGGCTGGGCAAAGTCATCCTGGAGCTAATACAGTTCTTTCATTAGTCTGAGAACATTGTTCCACTGCCTCTGAACTTGCAGTGTTGCAGATGACTAATCTGGTGCCATTCTCCTCTTTCCTTTGTAAGTACACTGTAATCTTTTTCTGAAAATGCTTAAGATGTTCTCTTTAGCAGTCAGAATCATGAGCAGATTTGTCTTGAATTTATTGTTAATTTTTCTAGGACTTGGGCCATCCTTTTGATCTGATGATTCAGATTTTTTTTTTTTTTCAGTTCAGGAACATTGTCTTCCATTATGTCTTTTAAGTATCATTTCTCTTTCAGTCAATCCTTTTTTCCTTCCAAAGCTCAATTTAGTGTTTTTTTATACCTCTTATGTTAATGTAATACTACTATAAAGAGAACACATTGAATGTAGAGCTCATAGTATTGTACACAATAATTTCTCTTGGGCCTGTTACTTCATTACCCTTATCTTTTTGCTCATGAATTTCTTTTCTTTGCATTTTTGCTAAGTGCTCTGAGATTATTTAGCCCTAGCTTCCTCCTGGGAAAACTCAGCTATTTTTCTCCTTGTTCTTGGATTCCTTTTTTTAAAAAAAATAAGATGTATTTATTTATTTGAAAGGTGGAGCTATAGAGAGAGAAGCAGAGACAGAGAGGTAGAGATCTTCCAACTACTGGTGCACTCCCCAAATGGCTGCAATACTCAGGCCTGAGCCAGACCGAAGCCAGGAGCTTTATCTGCATCTCCCACATGGGTGGCAGGGGTCCAAGCACTTGGGCCATTCTCTACTTCTCTCCCAAGCACATAAATGGCGGCGGGGGGGGGGTGCACGTGGAGCTGCTGGGATGCCCATATGAGATACTGGCATCATAGGCGTATCCTAACCCACTTCACCACAGTGCTGGCCCCTTGGCTTCCTTGAATGCTTTTATACTCCCTTTGAACTATCTCATTCCTAGGCTCAGGAAAAAAACTTGCTTCATCCCTATTTTTAGCTCCTTTCTCTGCCGCCTTCTCTCTACCCCTTAACTAAGGATGTTTCCCAAGCTCATGCCCAACTCTCTTTACTTTTTTCTTCTCTCCTTAGAATCCTCACCTGGTTCTCACATTCAAGTACCACCTCGTTTCTGATGAGTCTACCTTTATCCAAGACCACATATATAATCAACCGTCTTCCAGCTGCCTGAAAGGAGTATCCCATGGGCACTTCCAACACGTGCTCAGAATTGCTTTGCTACTACAAATGTCACTCTGTGTCATTTTTTTCTCAGATGCAAAGGTGATCAAACTGCACTACATTGCAACATGACTGGAGAAGAATGTGACCATCCACTGGGTGATGCAGGACTATTGGAGTGTCCTACCATCCTGGCCTCTCACATTCACTCTCCCACTCCAGGCAGCTGTTCAGCTCTATATCCTGTCCTCCCATGCTGCTCATAGATCCTCCATCTGTAGACTCTCCCTGGTGATGAGGTTGCTGCTGTCCTTGAAAACATCAGATGTGGTCAGAAGAGAATGGCCAACCACCATATCCACCCTCCTTGTGGTGCCAATCCCCCATACGCTGCCTTCTCTCTCAGTCCCAGGATGAATCTTGCGCTCCTGCTCAAGGTGCTGTAGACATCACACTCTCTCCAGTTCTCGGATGTTGTGCCTACAGCATCTCTCTCATATCCTGCATCTTCTTTGCTTTCTCTGTGGGTCATTTCCAATACTGAAACATGCCATTGGAATCTCTACTTAATAAAAGCTCTCTGTTGCCTCTGTTTTTGTCACCAGTTACTACCCATGCTTTAATATCTTCTTTGTAGCAAAAAGCCTATACTTCTGGACTTTCTTTTCTTTTAAATTCACCCCCACCCCTTGACTTGGCATGGTCATTAGTGGCTTCCATGTTGTTAAACATATTGGCCAAATTTCAGACCTCACTTTACTAAGAAGCTTCATTTGGGGGCCAGTGCTGTGGCGCAGCAGGTAAAGCTGCTGCCTGCAGTGCCACCATCCCATATGGGTTCCGGTTCGAGACCCAGCTGCTCCACTTCTGATCCAGCTTTCTGCTATGGCTCGGGAAAGCAGTAGGAGATGGCCCAAGTCCTTGGGCATCTGCACCTACATGGGAAGACCCAGAGGAGGCTCCTGGCTCCTGGCTCCTGGCTTTGGATCAGCCCAGCTCTGGCCATTGTAGCCAAATGGGGAGTGAACCAGTGGATGGAAAACCTCTCTCGCTCTCTCTCTCTCTCTCTCTGTCTCTCTTCCTCTCTTTCTATAATTTTGAGTTTCAAATAAATAAATACATCTTTTAAAAAAAGAAGCTTGATTTGGCATAGCCAATCATTCCACTTACTTGAACCACTGTCCTTGCTCGGCTTCTGGAACATTCCCTCAGTTCTCACTGGCTGCTTGCTCTCAGTCACCTTTGCGGATGCCTGCTTGTCTTCCTGTCCTCTAAACACTGGAGCGCTCCAGGTGCAGCTTCTCCCACCTGCCCTTCCTCGCGCGGTGGTCTCATTCAGTCTCACAACTTCAAATATCTGTATGCTGACGACTGCCAAGTTCAGGCAGGCTCAACCGCCTCTTCAGCATCCCCACTTGGGTTCCCACCAGGCACTGCTAGTTGAATATGTCAGCACCACTGGACTTCTTTTCTCTGACTGCTCAACCTGTAGACTCTGCCATCTCGCCCAGCGGAAACTCCTCTGCTTGGATCACCGCCAAAGCCTCAAGGTCAAGGTCGCCCTTGACTTCCGTTTCTTCACATCCAGCCCCTTGGCACATTCTGCCAAGCACACCTTCAGGATAAGCAGCGCTGACCACACTTGGCCGTGCCTGCTGCTAACCAGTGCTCCAAGTCGCTGTCGGCGCCGCTTCTGCCCTGCAGCCCCCACCAGTCTCTTCTGCTCACAGCACACGACTGATGCTCTCCGGCGTCAGTCACGACTCCTCCTCAGAGCCCGGTGGTGGCTTCCCGGTCACTCTGAATAACAGCCGAACTCCTTACCCTGGGCTACAGGGTCCTCGATGGTCTGACCCTCTCCACCCCCAGCATCTCTGACTTCGTGCTGTGGCCCTCCCTAGGGCCTTTGCGGTTGGTCTCCCCTTGGTCTGCAAACTCTTCCCCCAGAATGCCACATGGCTCTCTTTGCCTTTGCTCTTTGCCCCATCAGCGAGGCCCCTCTCACCCATCTGCATATAGTACAGCAGCTCCTTGTTCCTGGAACTCAAGATTCCCCATTAATGGGTGCATGGCTTTCGAGCAAGACTCTCAACAACGCTGTATCTCAGTTTTTGTTCTCTGTAAGGTGATGACCACAGAACACCAGCCTTACCAGGATGCTGTGAGGATTACAGGAGTTAATATCCATGTGGCTCACGGAACAGTGCAGACACATAACAAGGACTCAGAGAGCTGTTGGTTATTATCACTATGCTATGTGCCCAGCCTGACCCTCTCAACTTGTCCACCATGTGGATGTTGGACTTCTGAATACTGAATGTCGCCGGAGAGAAAAAGTTCACCTGCAGAGCTGGTGAAAGGGGGCACCGGAGGCAGCCCCTACCTCCAGGCCAGGCTGTCTGTGCTCTCCACATTGCCTCTGCTGCACAGTGGACCTGCCGCAGTTGATGGAAACATCCCTGGCTGGGGAATGGGCTGTAGGACCAGGTCTGCTGCCCCCCTGGCTGTGTGACATCTGGCCAGTTACCTGACCTCTCTGAGCCTCAGTTCCCCGCTCATAAGTGGTAGATAACATCTGCCTACTCCATCCCTGGAGAGGATCACACAACACACAGGTCCCCGAGAACGTGGTTGTCCCTGTTCAGTGCAGAAGATGGCCCCTTTCAGACACACCCCCAGAGGGCAAACAGTGTCCCTGGTTCATTGCCAAGCTTGGGGGCCGAGTGAAAGGATGCCCAGCCCACACAGAGATGGCCCATGAGCCCCAGTGCAAGGGGTCCTTCAGCCCCGCATTCCTGCAGTGGACTTGAACACGGGTCTCCGTTTCCTAGCTCACACAAGGGTGTGGAGAATGCATTTCTCAGGGGCAGGTCTGCAGGAAGGTTGGGGAAGCGCAGCAGCTCAGTTGGGAAGGCTGGTTGGCTGGGTGTGCGAGGCTGGGATAAAATATCCCAGAGACGATGGAGCAGGGCCCTCCTAGGACATCTGGAAAGTCCGCCAGGCCTGAAAAGGAAGGTGAGGAACGGCTTCCACGTTGGAAAGCAGCCCTTCTCTCCGCAAACATTCTCTCTCGTTCTTCCTGTCCCCGAGGACAGCGCTGGGCCGCGGGGTGGTAAAAGCCGGACCAGGAGGTCCAGAGACATTGCAGAAGTTGGTGTTATTTTGTTACTTTATTGTAAGAGAAGGAGTCAGGGACCAGGGGGACAAAAGCAGTCCTGGAAAGCAGTCAACAAAGAGGGGCCCCCAAGTGTGGGTCAGGTGGGAATGCAGAATGAGCACTGAGGCGTCTAGAAGGGTGGTTTGTGGTCCAGCCTGGGCGTCGCTTCCCTGTCCTTCCAGAACGGGAGCTTGCAAGGCCTTTGTCTGAAGGGCCATGTGATAGGCTGAAAAATGCCACACACACCCTGCAAAGACCCACATCTTAATCCTCGAAAACCTATCAATGTCACCTTATTTGGGAAAAGGACCTTTGCAAAAAAAAAAATAATAATAATAAAAGGTCAAGGTAAAGACTTTGAGATGGGCAGATGTTCCTGAACCATCTGTCTGGGCTCCAAGTGCAGTCACGTGTGGCTTTACAAGAGGTCGACAGGGGCTGGCATTGTGGTAAAGCAGCTTAAGCCACCACCCACAAGGTCACCATCTCCCATATCAGAGCACCAATTTGAGTCCAGATGCTTCTGAGCCAGCTCCCTGCTACTGTGTCTGGGAAGGCAGTGGATGATGGCCCATGTGCTTGGGTCCCTACCACCCACTTGGGAGACCTGGATGGAGTTCCTGGCTCGTGACTTTGGTGGCCCAGCCCTGGCTGTTGAGGGCCTCTGGGTTGTGAATCAGTGGATGGGAGATCTGTGTGTGTGTGTGTGTGTGTGTCTCCCTCTCTCTCTCATTTTGCCTTTGAAATAAATCTTTAATAAAAGGCAAGCAGAGGGAGATTTTAATTTTTTACAACATTATGTATTTTATTTATTGACAGAGAGAGCTTCATCCACTGGTTCACTCCCAGATGGCTGTAATAGCCAGTGTTGGGCCAAGCTAATGCCAGGAGCCAGGGGTCACCCATGTGGATGCAGGGCCCAGACACTTGGGCCATCTGCTGCTGCTTTTCCCAGCCATTGGCAGGGAGCTGGATTGGAAGTGGAGCAGCTGGGACACAAACCGGCCGCCCATGTGGGATGCCAGCATCACAGGCAGCAGCTTTATCCATTATGCCACAGTGCTGGCCCTGAGAGGGAGAATTTTGACAGAAAAGGATAAGGCAATCTGACCACAAGAGATTGGGGTGGCTGTGGCCCCACGTCCAGGAATGCTGGCAGCCACCAGAAAAAGGTAGAGGCGAGATTGAGATTCCTCTCCAGCCTCCCCCAAGGAGTGTGGGCCTTCCAGCACCTCCATTTCAGCCCAGAGAAACTGAGTTTGAACTTCTGATGGCTGTATTGGGAGCGAACAGTTACGTTGTTTCAAACCACCTGTTCTGTGCTAGTTTGTTACAGCAGCCACAGGAAACTAATGTCCAGTCTCAAGTAGCAAGTGTCCAGGGCCATCCAATGTCTGTTACAACTACTGAGCTCCAGTGCTACAGTGCAAACACAGCCACTGTGGATGCACTAGTGAACAGGCGAGGCCGGGTGTCACTGCACTTCCTGTCTAAACAGACAGGCACAGGTCCAGCTCCAGAAAACTGTGACTAGGTGAAAATAAAGACCTCAGATAACCAAACCCTCCCGCTTCTCAAAAGAAGCTGCCGTTTTAGTTTTCTTTTCTCATGAGAAATTTTCTCTATTTTATTATTGGTAGCTATTTTATATTATAGTCGATACCATGCAGATTGAAAAAAAAAAACACAGGCATCCAGCTATGTCTAGCCCAGGAGGCTCCAGTTTGCATCTCCTGGTCTACGTGCCCGGCCCTAGGCTGGGCACTGAGGACTTGGTGGAGTGAGGGAGATGACGCACTGACTACCATGAAGTATTACAAGGCCTGCAAGAGAATTAGGTGGAGGGTACAACGGAGAAGGAAGGGCTACTTTTACCTGAAGAGGAAGAAGGGAAAATGAGGGAGGTTGCAGGCAGAGCTCATGCCCAGCATGAGCCTTGCAAGAGGATTCAGAAGTGGACAGGGTTTGGGATGGAGCTGCTGGTTGCTGGACCAGCAGGAGGCAAGGCAGGAAGACCTGGGCACATGTGCCAGTGTGCTGGCCCCAAGGACAGGAAAGAAGAGGGCCGCCCTGGAGGGAGAGGAAGTGGGTGCCTCGATGAGATAGCCAAGAATGGATCTTGTATCCTGAGGACAGGGAAGCCACAAGGGTTTGTTAACCATCAAAGGGTGGTGCTCTAAAAGGATATGCACAGGGGCCGGTGGCACAGTAGGTTAATCCTCTGCCTGCGGCACTGGCATCCCATATGGGCACCGGTTCTAGTCCCGGCTGCTCCTCTTCCAGTCCAGCTCTCTGCTGTGGCCTGGGAAAGCAGTGAAAGAGGGCCCAAGTGCTTAGGCCCCTGCACCCATGTGGGAGACCAGGAAGAAGCACCTGGCTCCTGGGTTCGGATCAGCATAGCTCCAACTATTGCAGCCATTCGGGAGTGAAGACCTTTCTCTGTAACTCTACTTCTCAAAAAAAAAAAAAAAAGGCTATGCACAAGTCCTAACCCTCAGCACCTATGAATGTGACCATTGGTAGAAATGGGGTCTTCGCAGTTGTGATCAGATTGAAATGAGCTCATGTGGGGTCAGGGCAGGCTTTACTCCAAGGCTGGTGTCCTCCTAAGAGGGAACTGGGACACAGGAGGATACATTGCTGTCATTGTAAGCCACCTAGTGTGCCGTACTCCCCCATGGCAGCCCTCGGATACAGGCAGTCGGGCTGGCATGATCACTGTGCATTTTAGAGAGCTCCTGCTGGCTGCAGGAGGGTGATCTGCAGGCAGGAAGACCAGGATGGAGGTGTTGGAACTGTCCAGACAAGAGCTTTGGAGAACTTCAACAAAGGCTCTCCCACTCCTCTGCTGTAAGCTTTGTGCTTTCAAAAATGTTATTATTTTTATTTATTTGAAAGGCAGAGTTACAGAGCCAGAAAGAGAGATCCTCCATCTGCCTGGTTCACTTCCCACATGCCTGCAACAGTTGGGGCTGGGCCTGACCAAAGCTGGGAGCCTGAAACAACGTCTGGGTCTCCTATATGAGTGGCAGGGATCCAAGTCCTTGAGCTATCGCCAGCTGCCACCAAGGGTGTGCATTAGCAGGAAGCTGGCATCAGGAGTGGAGCTGGGACTCCAGCCCAGGCACTCCAGTATGGGGTGCAGGCCCCCCAAGCAGCATCTTAACGACAGTACCAAATGCCTGTCCCTGCTTTTAAATGGGCAGGAGTTCTGGGAAATGAACAGGTGTCCTGGCCAACCACTTGTTCAACAAATGCTCTCTTCGGTCTTCCCTGGAACCTGAGATCAGGGAGACAAGTGTTTGTCCTGAAAAGCTCACTGTTCCTCCTCTGACCCTTCCTGTCTTGGCCACCAAAACAAAGCACCATAGGTGGGGAGACTTAAAACCACAGATGTTATTTTCTCACAGTTCCGGAGCCTGGAAGTGCAAGATGGGGGTTCTGGCTGCCGAGTCCTGGCATCTAAGTAGCCACCTTCTCACTGTGACCTCATGTGGCCTTTTGGCAGTGCAGGTGCTGGCGCGTGGTGGGGAGCAGGCTCACTGGGGTCCCTTCCTCGAAGGACACTACTCCCATCAGATCAGCACCCAACCCTTATGACCTCGCTTCACCTCAGTTACCTCCTTACCAGCCCTATCTGTAAATACAGCCACACCGGCAGTCAGGCCTTCCCCACGGGAATCGTGCGTTCCCAGCCACACATTGAGCCACAAGCACCTGTGGGAGCCCAGCAGCCACAGTGGCCCCAGGAGGCAGACACAGATGTTATCCCATTTTACACAGCTGGAGACTGCAGCCCAGGGAAGTGGTGTCGTTTGTCTAAGGTCACACAGCTGGCACCCAGCAGGGCTGGCTTCTGAAACCAGGGCTCTGACTCTAGACCCTGGCCCTGGGCCAGCCTGGGGCGAGCTCCCTGCACAGAACAGACATCCTCTCAGTGGGGTCGCACAGCCTTCCTTGACCATCAGGTCCCACGCTCCGGGCACTGTTCTAAGAGGCCTTCACTGGGATTTCATGAGGATCAGAGGGCACGGAGGACGTGGGACGTGTGGCTCAAGGGGGAAGCAAACCCACTTGCCTGTCTGAGTGTGGCATAGCCGCCCTGACCATCGCTCTGAAACATGGGGGCATCACCAGCAGAAGCCACCCTGGGTCCCTCCCCCAACACCCACAGGAACATATTCCCAAGCCCGGAAGGGCCCCTGGGAGACTCCCAGAGATCACCACCCAGAACCCCAGACATGGCCACTGGGCCTCATGGCGTCCGATCCTCTAGTTCACGGGCACCTCTTCCCAGCAACCTGCCTGGTGGGCCTTCCAACTCCGATCCAAGCTCCAAGAATCACAGAACGTCTTTGGCTGCCTTGACCGCCGGTTCTTCAGAGAAGGAGACAGGCTGAGACACTCAGCGACCCAGCTGAGTCCCCAAACTAGCATATCCTGTCCAAGGCATCCTTGCGCTTGGGTCTCCTCAGCTCCTTGTTCGTCTCAGCCAGCTGAGAGTGTGTCTGGTGGGGAGAACCCGAGTAGGGGGAGGCTGGCATTTGGGCACATGAGCCTGGGTCCAGCCTGACTCTCCTGGTTCTTATCACAGGGAGGCCTGCTGAGGAGGAAGTGCACCCACTGAGTGTAGCCGGAGACGCTGGGCCCGTCTCACTGCTCTGTCGTCCGCTTGCCACCTGTGCGTCCGGGCACCTCACCTTCACCGAGCTCCCGTGTGTCAGGTACCGTGCTGGGTGTTGGGATGTGGAGAATAAAAAGTAGCTTTTTCCCAAAGGAACTCCCAGATGTCTGGGAAGAGACACGAGAAAGGAAATCATTGCAACGTGCCTGAAATGCACACATTAGCTTTTCACGGTCATGATTTGCGCCACTTCTGTGGAATAGTTTATTATTCATTTTTACTGAATATTTTCCCTGGGTCTCATTTCCTCCCTCTTCCTTAAATGCCAACTTTGGGTTTATCCTAAGCATTAATATCCATGAATTCATGGGTTTAATTTGTTCGTTATGTTTCTTCCTACTACATATTATATTAAAAAGTTAACTATTTAGTAAAAAGCTCAGGAGAACTGTATCTAATAGCATCTCACAGTACCCCAGAGATGTGCAAGCCACCAGTGGGAAACGCTGGACCACAGCCCACGAGGCCCATGTGTGCTGGGGTAGAGGTCTGGGGACTGCCATCGCCAAGTGGAAAACACTTTTATCCCAACAGCGCCCGGTGGTCGGGTTGCAGTCGGGTCCACCGCTTGATAAGCAGCATCTCAGGGCAGGAGCGGAGAAGACTGGGCCGTTCACCGAAGCAACCTCCTCTCAATGTCCACGCCATCTGGGCGGGAGTCAAGGTCATCCTTGTGTTCAGCATTCTCGACCGAGGCTCCAGGCAAAGGGGACCAGTGATGCAACCACCACGTTCTCCAAGCAGCTGCCATTGAGACCCGGTGACCGACGACGTTCCTCAGGGAGCCGTTCTCAGGGGTTTACCCTGGGTGCCCTGCAGTCCCCGGGCTCTACATTTCCTGCAGCCCCAGCCAAGAAAGGCCAGAAGGATGATGTCATTTTAAGAACAACCTTGGTACTCTTACTTATTTCTTCTTTGGGTAAAGGGTGAGTTCTTTTTTAAAAAGATGTATTTATTTACTTATTTATTTATTTGAAAGGCAGAAGGGAGAGAGGAAGAAAAAGCGGTCTCCCCTCTACTGGTTCACTCTCCAAATGGCTACAATAGTCAGGTCAGGGCTAGGCCAAAGCCAGGAGACCGGACTTCCCTTTGGGTCTCCCACATGAGTGGCAAGGACCCAAGTACTTGGGCCATCTTCTGCTCTTTTCCCAGGTACTTTTCCAGGTGTGCTAGCAGGGAGCTGGATTGGACTCAAACGGGCATTCCAGTACGGGATGCCAGTGTCACAACAGCTGAACCTGCTGCAGCACAATGCCAGCCCCTCTCACTTCTCAAAAAGAAAATGATATATAAACTCTAGCATGTTCATTATCAAACACAAATAACATTATCAATCAGATAACATTATCAATAAATATTTGCCAATCGGAACTGGAATGTGACAGTGAGTTGGGAGTACTACTCATTGCCTTCACTAATTTATCCCACAAATATTTATTGAGCACCTGTTTTGTGCTGGGCTTGGGTTAGGCACTGGGGTACAGGGATAGCCCAAGGCAGGATGTACTTTGCACCTCCATTTGGCTTAGTGAGTGAGGCTGATTAATCAAATAATCCTGCAGATTCACATCAAATGGCTACAGGGAGTGGCCTGTGGAACTGGATTGCAATAGCAGTTCCGTCTAGAACCGCAGGTCAGGCTGCCCTGAGAGAATGGCCATGACCGAGAACTGTGGCTGCAAGACAGGGGGTGGCCATCAGGAAAACATTGCTGTTCCCTCGTCATTACTTTTCTCCAGTAAGCCAGGCACTGACTCATTTAATCTTCGCTGTAACTCTCTGAAGTAGACATGACTGTCCCCGCTGCACAGGAGAGAACACCCTGGCTCAGAGACATGCAGTGACTCTCCCAGGAGTGCACAGCCGGCTAGTGGCAGCGCTGGGAATCAGACCCAGCTCTGGGTGACTCAGGCTGTGCCCTTGCCTCCAGAGGTACTGCCACACTAGGAGACCCATGAATGAGAACATGACTGCCAGCTGTACACACCTTGCAGGTTACAACCGTAATGTCATCCACAGCTACTCCTTGAATCCTTAATCCCATTGACACAGGCTGGGCAAAGACTTGCACCCCCATCCTGCAATGAGACAACCAGGGAGGAAGTGCGAAGTATGGCAGGAGCCAGCACAGAGAGCTCCCTCTGGGGCTAAGGCTGTGCAAACCCCTGTATCCACCTCCAGCCCTGGCCAAGCGTGGCCCTGGAACGCGGAGCCCTGATCCTTCCTCTGCCCACCTGCCTGGTGAGAATCTAAGCAGCTGCAGGCCCCCCGGTGTGGGCACCACGTCTGGCTTGTGCTGGGCTGACCTGTGCTGGAATTTCACGGGCTGCAGCTGGCCCTGTGAGGACCAGGTCAGTGAGAAAACCCCAGGTGTGAGAGGACGGCCGTGCCTGAGTGGACACCGGAGCCACAGGGCCTCTGAGCAGTGCACCGTCGGCTGCTTGGTTTCCTTTCACAGCCCTGTGGCCTTGGTATCCTCCACCTTTGGGTGAGGACAGAATCGCTGGCTGAGGACCCTGGAGTTTCTGTCCGCTTCTCCACACCCGGAAGCCTCGCCATCTACAAAAGGGAGGGTTGCCGCTTGACCTCAGATACTCACTGTTTTTGCTCCTGGCTAAGGGGCCGGGCACTGAAATGACCCTGCCTGGCTGGGGTCCTGGCTCCTTGCCCTACCAGCTGCATGACCTTGGACAAGCTTCCGAACTTCCTGAGCCCTTGTTTCCTGATCCTTACAATGGAGGTAATAATACTCAGCGCAGCACAGGGTTGGCATTAGGAGGATTAAACGGTACAGGGGAGGTCAAGCACTCGGAGGAGCCGGCATGGGGAGCACTTGATGAGAGCTGGTTGTTAGCGTTACTGCCTGCTGCCTGTCTCCCTTCTTCCTTCCTCTCTCCCCTCCCTCCATTCCCTCCTCTGTCCCTGCTTTCCTTTCTTCCTCTCTCCTTCCATTGAAAACATTAAAAAAAAAAAAAAAAAAAAAAAAAAAAGATCTAAGATGCTGCAGCCACCAAGCCCTGCAGAACCCCCAGGACCTGCAGCCGTAGCCAGGCAGACCCATCTTTTAGGATTCTGCTCTTTGCTGACTTCATCGTCCTCCCTCTGACCCCCCCAAGGTACCCCCAGTGTGATGCCGTACACAGGTACGGCTCAGTAAATCCTCGGGAGTCTGCCTAGGGAGTGGTGAAGGGCACAGATGTTGGGCACACTGGAGGGGTTTGAGTCCTGAGTCTGCCACGCATTCATGTTATTATCGTGGTGGTTGATTGACTGGGCCAAGGTCAAGGTTCAGCGATGAAGAATGTTTCAGGGTGCCCCAGCTCATTGCCTGATGCCGCCCCCTTCTCCAGGGGCTGTGCTGTGATTCTCGGGCAGAGAGAACTGGAATTCAGGCAGGTGCCCTCCCTTTCCCTCCACTCTCGTCCAGAGCCGTCTTCGGTGTTACACACAGAACAAACGAGCAAGGGCTCGCAACGCAGGCTTCCCTCCTAAATGTGCTGCTTCCAAGACCCCAGAGGCTTGGGATTTTTTTCCCTTTCAAAATGATTTCTGGAACAAAATTCCATAGTAAAAAGGAAGATGGGTGGGTTTTCAGGCCCTGAGCCCCGATGCATGGTCAGGAGATAGTTAATCAATTCTCTCTGGTCTCACTGCATCCTCCCATCCATCAGTGAGGCCAGAAGCCATCACTTCCCTTCCATAGGTAAGAGGACTGAAGACCCAGGGAGGTGGGGCGGTGGTCTCAGTCCTCGGCGGTGGCTACCCTCGGCACGCAGATCCTTGTTCTGTGGCCCCCTTCTAATATGAGGGCACCTCAAAAACTTGGTGGAAAAATGGGATTAAAAGATAAATTTATGTTGGTACAAAAAACATTTTGAAATCCATGCTTTATATATATATATATATATATATATATATATACACATACATGTATATATGTATAACATGCATTGTTCATGAACTTTCTTGTACACGCAGATTTGAAGACATGCTGGTAGCAAAGTAAATTTACCTTTCAATTTTTGAAATGTCTTTGTATTTGCTTAAGGTGACAAAGGCTTACTTTCTCCTTGGCTCCCTTCCAAGATGCCCAGCCTGGGAGTTCCTGGTACAGTCTGGGGCCTTCATATAGGCGAGCGTGAGAGAGACCCCTGGCCTCAAGGGCAGAGACGACAGGAGTGGTGTGGGCTGTGGCGGGCTAGAGCAGCCTTGCCAAGTCTAACCTGGACAGCTGCCTCTTAGCACCTGCTAACTGAGCCCAGGTAAGGTGAGCTCGGATTTTCTGTTTCCTTCGGGAGGAGCCAGACCACTGAATTATTCAAAATCTGAGTTTTTCTGTAAGTTTGTGAATTGCATTTTACAGAAGCTGCACAGACCAGACCAAAGGCCTCCGTGGGCCCCATCTGGCCTTGGGGTTGCTGGTGTCAGTTCTGAAAAGTCCCCTTATTGACAGAGAACCAAAAGGAGTCCTGGCCCAGCGTGCTTTCCCCTGCCGAATCCCCTGCACACCTTCTCTGAGATGCACTTGGCCAAGCTCCAACTGAGTCACCCTCTCCCCAGCTTCTCCTTCCTAAAGACCTTGAACTTCAACCAGAACTCAGAGCCTTACTCACTCTTGACCATCACAAAACCCCAAATCCATCACCTGGAAGCTTTTGCCCTTTGGCCCTTGCATAGCAACAGGTCAACCTCACTGTCTAAGAGCTGAGGTCTTGCTGGCCATGAACTCTGGAGCCGGACTTCTGGGTTCCACTCCAAGGGCTGCTACTCAGTGCCTGTCACGTCAGGCGTGCTGCTCGAACTGTCTGTGCTTCAGCTTCCTTAGCCGTAAGATGGGCATCCTCATAGTGCTGGCCTTCTAAAGTTCAGTGAGTGTTGAGTTTGCTCACACTGAATATAAAACGTCCTTAGTTAAGGCAATAGAAGAAGTAGGTATTATCCCCACCCCCACCAAGTTAAACATTACAAGGACTGTAAACTGTCCCTGGTTTCTAGAACTTTCAACATTCTGTCCACTCCGGAGGATGGGCTGAGAGGGCCCTGTGATCCCTGCCTCCTGGTATTCACACTTACACAACCCCTGACCCTGAGTGTGGGCGGGGCTTGTGTCATGCTTCCAACCAATAGAATGGAGCAAAGGGGGCAGGAAGCACCTGTTACATGAGCGTGACTACAGTGCATGTGAGCTGCCTATGGAGAGCATCGCATAGCAGGGGACTGCAGGGGGAGGACCCCAGCCCACAGCCAGTGGGAAAGGAACTGAGTGTTGCCAACGCCAACCTGAGCCAGAGAAGAGATCGCCCTGAGTTGGGTCTCAGGTGGACCTGCAGCCCCAGGCAACACCTTGACTCCAGCCATGCCGAGGACCTGGCTACGTCAGGCCCAGACTCCTGACTCACAGAAACCACGGCATAAAGCCGTGTGGACTTGAAGCTGCTAAGTGTGTATGCGTGTGTGGCAACGTTGGAGTGGTGCAAGAGATGACCGGCAGAGGCGGCTCACGTCAGTCATCACTCTCCCTCATCCACTCTGCCGTGTCAGTGGCCTGCTGAGAACAGGAGTCCCGGGACGGAGCAGCCGTAAGTGTGGCCCTCAAATGACAGCCCAGGTTTTCTGCTTGGCCCCAGAGAACAAATGCACACACATGCTCTTTGTGTGCGAGGGCAAGGCTTGTGCCCCTGGATCTGGTGCGGTAGAGGAGCAGTCGTTAGCCATCTCGGCCCCTCCCAGGCAGACACACCCCGTGGCAGTCACTTGGCACAGGTGACAGTGGCACCTTGCTTCTCTGCTCATTCTCTTCTCTCCTGTTACTTTTCCCCTTAAGTGGGAACACAAAGACCACCAACAGGTGAGCTCCTCCTGTTTGTTACCGCTGGAGGGCGTGCAAGGGAGCAGCCAGCTCAGCTATGTCCTAGTGGGTGTATTGGATTCTAAACGGCAGGGCCAGAGTATATGGCAGCTTCTGATGCTTGCACAGTGCTCCTTTCTTTAGTGAAAACTTACACTTTTGGCCGGTGCCGTGGCTCAACAGGCTAATCTTCCACCTAGCGGCGCCGGCACACCGGGTTCTAATCCCGGTCGGGGCGCTGGATTCTGTCCCGGTTGCCCTTCTTCCAGGCCAGCTCTCTGCTATGGCCTGGGAGTGCAGTGGAGGATGGCCCAAGTGCTTGGGCCCTGAACCCACATGGGAGACCAGGATAAGTACCTGGCTCCTGGCTTCGGATCAGCTCGGTACGCTGGCTGCAGTGCGCCGGCCGCGGTGGCCATTGGAGGGTGAACCAGTGGCAAAGGAAGACCTTTCTCTCTGTCTCTCTCTCACTGTCCACTCTGCCTGTCAAAAACTTCCTTCCTTCCTTCCTTCCTTCCTTCCTTCCTTCCTTCCTTCCTTCCTTCCTTTATTTATTTGAAGGTCAAAGTTACGCAGAGAGAGAGAGAGAGAGGTCTTCCATCCGATGGTTCACTCCCCAAGTGGCTCCAACAGCTGGAGCTGCGCCACTCTGAAGCCAGGAGCCAGGAGCTTCTTCTGGGTCTCCCACACGGGTGTAGAGGCCCAAGCACTTGGGCCATCTTCCACTGCTATCCCAGACCACAGCAGAGAGCTGGATGGGAAGTGGAGCAGCAGGGTCTGGAACCATATGGGATGCCAGTGCTTCAGGCCAGGGCGTTAACCTGCTGAGCCACAGTGCTGGCCCCAGCTTCTCCTTTCTTTCTCTTGTTCTTGTGCAAATGAACTCCTTTCTGCCAGCCTCAGAATCCTCATCTACTACATGGGCTAATCACCCCTACTCTACCGGAAGTCCCTGGAGGCTGATGGAATGATCCGTGGAAGGTGTTTGATTCGAGCAGTGGTAGAGAAACACTTGGCTGGCTCCCAATATTAGGCTCTTACATCAGGATTTAAAATGCACCTGCATCCCACTGTGCCCTTAATCTTTAGGAAACCGTTTATCGAGTAACTAAATGTGCTTGACATTTTCTCAGTGGGTCTTTTCCCAGATTTAAAAAAAAAAAAAAAAGAAAAGACCTAGTAAAACTTTCTCCTCTTCCAAGAACTCTTCTCTGATTACTTTAAATAAAGAGCTTCCCACAAGTCACTGTTGATCATCTGCCTCGCACTTGGGACCTGCTGAGATGGTTTCCTTGTCAACTTCTGCGTCTCTTGTTTGTCTCCACTAGGCAAACACAGGCTCTGTAACCTCGCAGGATGGCCGCTGTGTCTGCCTGGTTTGCCACGGGAGAGGGGGACACCCAGGGTAGGTGCTCAGTAAATACGGACTGGATGAATGACAGCCTCTGTCTTGGTTTGTCCAGGATGCTTGGCCCCAAGAAGAAAAAGAAGGAGAAAACCCAGGAATCAGACCGCTTCAAAGGAGAAACAAAAGAACCGAATGTACTCCCTCCTATGAGGCGCTCCCTTTCCTCATCCCAGCCTGGCGGAGAAAGGAAGCCTCAGCCCCGGGGTGTGTCCTTTGTCTCTCTCACAGGCCCCAGGACACGGGGCTCTCAGTGGCCTGAAGTTGCATACCAGGGAGCTGATGTCCAGAGCAGTGCAGTGTTTGCATCGAGGGCTCACGGTGAGAAGCAGAGCTTGGGTTTGGCATGCAAGCCTGTCTGACCCCCGGGCGGTAGCACTCCGCAGTGTAACCGCGATGGCGTCCTGCAGCCTGAGATATTTAGGGCTCAAGGGGCCTCATGTCCACAGTTTTCTCCGAAGGAGAGGAGAGAGGAAGCGTCCTCGGTGACCTTGGAGGAGTTCCGGTGGAAACTACCTGGTAATTCTTTGGACAAGTCTTGCAACTTTTCCGAGTCTGGATTATGTCCACACAAAACAAATACCTAAAAGCTGATGGTGGGAAGACGACGTGACGGGTATCACGGGAGAAAGCACACAGAGCCAGCTTGGTTAGAATAAAGGGAGTAGGCTCCAGTGGGCTCTGGGGCTGGCAGGCCAGGTGCAGGAGTGAGTGGGGCGGAGTCAGGGAGGAGGGGGCCACACTGCAGGGACCCCCGGTGACACTCTGCAGGTCACCCGTCTGTGCATCCTTGAGCACCCCGAAGGCTTCTAAAGCCACCTGCCCAGTCCAGCCACTTGTTCCCGTTGCTGCACACACGCAGCACGCCCAGGTCAGGTGGAGTGTGTCACCTTCTCCGTGTGGTTTCTGCTCTAGTTGTCCACACAGCACACACACCCGCTCCATCCCAGAGCCAGAGCGGGGCATCTGAATGTGGGGGCTTCACGCACCGTCCTGTGATTGTCCCTGGGGAAGAGGAAGCAAATGACCTCCACACCTTCCAGAATGTGCCCAGAGACGGTCATGAGCTCATTCAAGGCCACATAACGGGTGGGTGGCAGAATCGGACCAGAATGCGTGCTGGTGAGTGGGAGTGCTTATTTTCTTCGTTCTTTGCTCCACCATCCTTCTACTACTAATGGGCTCAGAGTTACCCCCAGTCCCAGTTACTTGAAATGCAGATGCCGGCTTCCCACAGTGTCCTAAAGCAGCTGTCCCAAACACAGACCCCAAGACAGCACTTCCTCAAGGTGTCCTTGGGCAGGTGAGTCCCCTCTCCCACAGCTCCGTTTTCTCACCCGAAGGAGAATGAGGATAAGGATGTCTCCCCTACTGGGTTTTATGAGGATCCAGGATTTCAAAGCTGAGGGATGGAGCCATTATCTAGGCATTGGGGATAGAGCAGTGAATGAGGCAGACACAGGCCCTGCCCTGGTGCACCTGCCATGCTAGTTGAGAGAGTTCACAAACAAACGGGAGCAAATGAGATGTTTTCAGATAGCCGTACATCCTGAACACAGACTAGACCTGAAAGCTGGAACAGTGGGCAGTGCCCGCCTCTGGGAATGGCCGTGCCCCTCAGCCAGGGCGCCCCTCTCTAAGCAGGTGGCATCCAGGAAGGACCAGCACTGTGGGAGGCAGAGGGAGGCCTCAGGCCAGTCCTGGAGCTGGGACCAAGCCTGGCTTGGTGCAGGGATGGGAAGAGTGCCAGTGTGGTGGGAACATGGAGAGAGGCAGAGAAGGGCAGCCCTGGTGGGGCTGCATCCTGCTGGGCCTCCCAGGGGGCCATTGAGGAATCCTCTGAGTGCACTAAGGGATCCGCCAGAGTTTTGAGCAGGGGAGGGGCCTGATTGGGTGTTTCTTCCCTTGGAATCAGTTAATATACATAGCACTATTAACACATGACCTGGCCCATGGCAGCTATTTCATAAAGGACAGCTTTATCATTGTTTATCATTCCAAGGCTTCACCACTGATCATTACAGACTTGCAAAAACTGGGTGGCCTGTGCCTGCCTGCGTGGTCCAGGTGATGCACCTGCCTGGGAAAGGGGGGAGGAGCCCGAGCACTTCCTGGACCCTTTGGCTAACTCCTCCCTCCTTCTGGCCAGCCCCCTCCCCTGCAAGCCAGATGCAAGCCCGTCTGCTAGGCCCAGGGGCGGCCAGGATGGGCTCGCTGGGCGTCCCTCCAGCTGGCTCGAGCTCAGGCTTCGAGCCTAGCCGCCTTCACGTTGCTGTAAAAATGCAAGGCATTCCAGCCATTTTAATTACTGGGCGTTGCATAGGCCAGCGACCGGTTCATACAAAGGAACAACAGACAAAAAAATGATTTTTCAACATGCCTTCCGCCTCTCCCCTCCTTTCCCCCCGAAATCGGCCTCCAGTCATTGGCTCCCGGGCCTCGAAAAGCACTCCAGGTATGCGCAGTCTTTTTTTGAGGTTGTCCATGTGACATCAAGGGCTTTTTTTTTTTTTTTTTTTATTCTCTAAATACTTGAGGCCAAAGCAGTCCCAGCTAGCTTGGAGCGGTTTGGAAAGTTCTAGATCATATTCCTCTATGTCAGCCTGAGACTGTGTCGGAGCCCCGTGTTATACACGTGTTATCTACACCTTTGCCGTGCAGCGGGTCTGGGCACGGCGGCGGCAGGGGTTTCAGTGACTCCAACCACAACGTCCCCGCCGCAGTTCAGCCTGGAGAGGAGCTGTGATGGGATTGGGGAAGACCTCTGTGTTTCATAAGGCTGTGACCTCTGAACTCTTTCTTATCTAAGTCTCATCTGACCATCTGGAGGACACGGTGTCTCTGGGGCATTGTTCTAGGTGCTTAGAAGGGAAACTCTTAGCCCTGGTCAGTCAGCTCACTTTCTTTCTTTTTTTTTTTTTCTTTTGACAGGCAGAGTGGACAGTGAGAGAGAGAGAGAGAGAGAGACAGAGACAGAAGTCCTCCTTTTCTGTTGGTTCACCCCCCAATGGCCGCTGCGGCCAGTGCACCGCGCTGATCCAAAGCCAGGAGCCAGGTGCTTCTCCTGGTCTCCCATGTGGGTGCAGGGCCCAAGCACTTGGGCCATCCTCCACTGCACTCCCGGGCCACAGCAGAGAGCTGGCCTGGAAGAGGAGCAACCGGGACAGAATCCGGTACCCCAACCAGGACCAGAACCCGGGGTGCTGGCGCCGCAGGTGGAGGATTAGCCTATTGAGCCACAGCGCCGGCCAGTCAGCTCACTTTCTACAAAGGCCCAGGAAGCAAAGAGTGACAGTCTCAGCACAGGTGACCTCTGGCGGGTGGTGCCCATCGTGGTTGAGAGGAGAGGCCACTCTTGGGAGATGGTGCCCGATAACAAGCCGGTCTTCCCAGTGGCCGTGGCTGTGGCCGTGGCCGTGGCCAGTCGTTGAAGGAATTCTGCTAACTCCTTCCACAGGTCACCATTCATTCCTCACAACTCTAAGATGAGGCACGAGTGTCCCTGTGTACCGGAGGGTTAGGTCACTTGCCCAAGGTCCCACAGTTAGGAAATAGCAACAGTGTGCTGTTAGGTTTTTAACAACAGGTGTTCTGGGACAAAATAACTCTTGAGGGTAGCATCTGCCCAGTCCTGTGGTGTAAATACCCCCTAATTGTGCCAACATTATGTTCCAAATGTGACTCTGGGTCCAGAGTTGGGGAGAAGGCAGTAGCTCGCTGTTATGTAATAGCGCCACTACGCAGCCAGCAACAGAGGGAAATCACCTACAGTGCATGGGTAAGCGTGTTCTGTGATAAAATTATCAGGGAGCGATGTTCGAGGTGTGATATCCCTGCTTTTAGGATAATTTATTTAAGTTTAGATAACTAAATTTTTAATAATGCTGTGTCTGACAGGTGACTCAGAACATTCTGGAAAATGTAACCCTGAGTTCTCAACAGGCAGTGTGAGTCTGACAGGTGACTCAGAACATTCTGGAAAATGTAACCCTGAGTTCTCAACAGGCAGTGTGAGCTGGCTCTGGCTCTGCAGGGGAGCCCCAAAGCCTCAGGTGTCAGGCCCCCAGAGCAGTAGGAGCCGCCCAGGGAGTGGAGAAGGGCAATCAAGTCAAGGGAACAGAAAACAGTATGGAGGGTGGGGGTCGGTGCCATGGTTTAGCGGGTAAGCATCCACCTGCAGTGCCGGCATCCCATGTTGGCCACGGTTTGAGTCTCGGCTGCTCCACTTCCGATCCAGCTCTCTGCTATGGTCTGGGAAAGCAGTAGAAGATGGCCCAAGACCTTGGGGCCCTGTACCCTGGGAGACCCAGAAGGAGTTCCTGGCTTTGGATCAGCCATTTAGAAACCTTTCTGTCTCTCTCTCTCTCTCTGTCTGTAACTCTGCCTCTCAAGTAAATTAATGCATACATTTTAAAACAGTAGGAACAAAGACATGAACTCACGAGAAAAGAAAAACAGTAGCTCTGAGCGTTTACCAGATGTGCTGAGCTCATCGTCAGGGTACAGCACTGGATGCTGAACCTCTGGCTCCACCGCTTACTGTGTGGCCTTGGCCAAGCTGCTAAACTTCTCTGTGCCCCAGCTTTTGGTCACGATGAATGGGTGCCCTGGCCCCTACATCACAGCTCATGAGAGTTAAACACACGCATAGCGCAGAGTACGTAGAACCAGTCCCTGCACATAACCCGCGATCACAGATGTCGGTCATTTCTCACTGGGTCTCTGCAGCTACCCCTGCGAGTTCCTATTTGTGCCCACTTCATAGTGCGTGCGACATGCTTAGAGCACAGTTTAGCAGGTGGAGAGGAAGGGCCCTGGGCAAATGTTCTGATTCTCATTTCTCTGCTGATCCCCAGGACTGGAGAACACATGGCCCCGACTCCGCCTTCCTCTCCGGGAGGCCCCAACGCCCTGCTCAAGGTCTCTTCAGAGAGGGTCTCTCTAACCCGTGCTTGCACACAACTGCTTTCTGGGGACTGGGCACTCCTGGAAGGAAGCCCCTGCTGCTGGCAGACACCTGGCATCCGCCCCTGGGCATCCCTGGGCACCATCCCACGGTGCCACGTGCTGTGTCCTCCACACCGCCTGATGCCTGTGAGAATCCCACAGGGCATGAGTCTCCCCTGGAGGCACCACGACGCTCAGAGAGGTGAAAGAACTTGCCCAAGTCACAGTGAGCAAGGGAAGGAGGAATGAAACGTGGGTCTGCCCACAGCACAGGCCTTGGGCCTGAACCTGCTTGTCAGGCTGCCTTCCAGAAAATTCCATCAGGAGATTTTGAAGGATCATTAAATCCAACCCCCCGTATTTGGGCTCACTGATTCACTCCAGGCCTTAGAGCTGTCGTGTGTGGCCAAACTGACACAGACACCTGGTAGACGGCCTCAAGGTCATGTTTGAAGTTTTAGAAGGTGATGAAGCCGTGTTTGATAGCTGTTAACCTGCACTGACCAATCAGTAAGCGATCGGCTTGCCTCTGAGTTCCGGGCGGGACCTGTCCTTGTCATGCAAATGTAATTTTCCCGTGGCATCCGTCCACTTTCTGAGTAAGGAGGGGCACACCCACACCCCCAGAAATCGCCTGCCAAGTCATTTCGCCTGCTTTCCCTCCAGACAAAACAAGAGACACATCTCACGTGTCTGCTGAGAAAGTTCCCTCCCAGCCTTGAGGGTAGGTGCCTCGTCTCCTGCCTGCCTGTGGCGGGTAATGCACATCCAACAAGAACCTAAAAGACAAAGACAAAACCTCCAGCCCTTCAAATGCCATCACCCAGAAAGCCCGCCAATTGAAAGAGACCTCTGGGTCTGAGTCACAGCTCTGCCACTTCTAAGAAACTGGACATGCAATTTCTTTGAGCCTCAATTTTCTTGACTGTAAAATGGGCATAAACTACTGTCTATTATCTAGGGTTATGAGGATTAGAGGAAACCCTGCATGAAAGCATCTGGGTTGTAGTGGGTGTTCTTTTGCTTGTTTTAGAAGTATTTTTCAGCTTATCAACCCATTGCAGCTTGCCGTTCTGGTGAAAGTTACAGGGCAAGGAAATAGTTAAGTGTCGACTCTCTAACGAAATAGAGAATTTTCTGGAGCGATGGGGAGATGACCAGGTACTAGGGGGCCAGATTCTTTGTCTTGCTTCTGTTAAGTACTGTGTGTGATCATAGAAAAGTTCCTCTCTCTCTCTCTCTCTCTCTCTCTCTCTCGGCCTGTCTCCATGTTTAGAAAATGAGAGTACTGACTTTGGTGCCCCATGGCTCTGTCCGGCTCTGCCCTTCCATCTTACGGGTTCCCCAGTAGCCCCCAGTGTCTGGCTGCATGGAGGCGCTCTGTGATCTCCTGGCGTGCACCCTTCCATCCTTGTGTAGTTTTCGTATGAATCATCATTTCCTTCTCTTTCTTTCTTGCAGGACTGGGGTCTCCCTGAGGGTAGGTCTGGACCCCGTTGTCTCGCACAGAGCAGGTGCTTTATCTATGTTTGGTAAATATTTGAAGGCCAAAGGGAAGGAGGAAGGTAGCCTTTCTCCCTTCTTTCAAAAAGCTTCGAGCACACGGTGACACACGGGCTGGGCGGCGGGAGAGAGCGTCGGTGGAGCCATCACGGTGAAAGGCGTCTACAGCTTCCACAGGAGGTCCTCTCACCTCTGGACACGAAAGCCACGAATTCACATACCACGAATGTGCTCAGCCATCTGTGGTAAGAAATCACGCCACGGCGAGGGTAGAGTTGAACATGCGGGAATACCCAGAACCCAGGCCAGTTGACACAGGGGTAATCATTGGCCAGTGACTGTCACCTAAAATGTAGAAACCAATGAACGTCACTATTCCCAGTGCCGAAAATCTCGGGGGGAGAGAAGGAGGAGACGCCGGTCTGGAGTAGAGCCCCCGGAAGACCAAAGCTGGCATAGTTTGTCTGACTTTGCCCCAGTCTGGTAGCAGGGACTTTGATTACTGGATGTGAGCACTGTCATTGTCTTGGGAGAACTGCTCCCATCAAAGGAAAAATTCCCCAGCATCCTAGCTGGATTCTTAGGCTGACCTCCATCCCTGCCTTCTGACACCGCACACACACCAAAGCACTCTGATGACAAGCCAGCTTTGCACGGAGCGCTCTGTGACTCTGCAGAGAACAGCACGGGGTCACGTTGACATGCGTTCTTTAGTCTCTGTGACAATGAAATCTCTCATGGGGAACAAGGAGAATGGAGTTGTGGTTGGGTTTCTGGTCCCTTATGAGTCAGTTGTGTCTCTGATTGAGACCAATCAGCTCAGTCTAGTCTGGTTGAAATTCTGGACCCAAGAAGTTGGATTCTAGAACCTCTGTAAAGCGAACCTGTGAGCTGGTTCTCATCCACCTGTGTTTCTTGCCATTCGTTGCTTGGTTTACTACTTTTTAATACTTGGAAAGTGTCTCTTCTGAGCAGGTGACGTGCTAGGCATGACTCTCATGCACCCGCATTTGCTTGCTGTCTAGAGAAGAACCAGACACATCAGCCACCAAGGGCAGTGGGGCTCCAGTGTGGGTGGGAGTGAGGGAGGAGAGGTGTGAGGGTGTGGGGGTGAGGGTCAGCTCTGCTGGGGCAGGAAAACATTCCCACGGTGGTGACTCTAGTGGAATCCTGAGCGATGAGGTGATCCCTGGCCGATGAGATGGAGAAGGGTGGAGATGGGCATGGGGGCAGCACAGGTGCAGGGAGAGGAGCAGGGATGGAGCCTGCTGTGCTGTCCCTGCAGGGACCACAGTCAAAGCGTATTCTGGATGAATGGTGCGCCTGCCAGGTGCAGACCGTGGCGCCCTGGGAAGAGTCGGAGCACAGAGCATCTTCTTTGTCTGTGTCTTTGAATTTAAGACTTTGTTCCGAAAGCCACAGAGAACGAGTGAGTCATCATGAGCCTGGGACAGCCTGGCTTCAGGCTTAGTGGCTGACTGTTTCTATGGGAGTAGCAGTGCAAAAGTTGAAGTTGATAGAGAAAGATTTGGGGCAAGGTGATCAAGGCTGTGACTATGGAAATTGTGACAGTCTATGAGGGGCTCATCCAAGGCAGAAGCAGTAAGGAGAGATGGATGGAGGGAGAATCTATAGGACTGGGTGGATGATGGTAGCCCTGGAGGGGGCTGTGAGGTGGAGCAATGGACTCCTGGAGTCCAAGGAGGCCGTGGGACCCCAGATGAAACACAGGAGGAAGTCCAGTAGAGAGGACAGGAGATCCAAGGGGGCGCTGTTGCTTGCCATGCCCATTCCAGTGCACCTGGAGTAGTGTGGGGCGAGATGGGGGGAGTGGGTAGGGTAGCTAGGGAGTGGGGCGGCTAAGAGGGAAGGGAGGGGAGAGGACCATCTACGTTTTTATGTCAGGAAGCCTGAGAAGATACAGGTGTAACAGTGCAGTGAGAAAACCGAGCCAGCCGAGTCTCTGCGGCCAAGTTGAAAGATGGATGTGATCAACTGTGTTGAAAGCCCTTTGGACGTCCCCACCACACAGGGCAAGGTCTCAGTTCAAGTGGGTTCTGGAAGTGCCTTTGAAGGACAAGCATTCCAGCCCAGGCCCAGAAGAGACCGACTGCATGTCCATCCCATTCCCACCCAGGCCCCCGGAGTATCTGGCTGGGACATGTGTGGGTGCCATCTGCATGAAGCCGAGCCTGCAACCTTCAGTGTCCACAGAGGGGCTGCTCATCTATGAAGGAAACATGAGTGAACGCCACAGGCGTACAGAGGACACTGAACCAGGGTGCAGGAGAAGACATTTTCCTCCCTCCACTTCATCGAAATAAATGCACTCGCCTGAGTAGACGATCATTAAAACAAAAACACAAACCCAAGAGCTGGACTAGTTAGCTCTGCTTCCCATCTCCCGCCACCCCTGAAAACACAGGACACACAATGTCTCCAGCTGTGCACATGTGTTTTCTGGCTTAAAATCCCTGGGAGTAGCTCCCCGTGGAAAGAAATACGAAAACCCCACAATTCACGTGGAGGCAGCCAGAGACTCCTACGGAGGGGGTCTTCCCTTTGCGGGCAGGGCTAGAGGGAGCTGGGGCAACAGACATCCTGCGATTTTACTGCCATGAAATTGGCTCCAGATGGAGGTGAGGAAAGGTGTTGGCTTCCTGCTGATGTCAGACATGGAGAGAACCCCAAGTGCCTACCATCTTGGGTTCATCATGGTCCCTTGCTGGGTTGCGCCCCCGCTGAGGGTCTGGCCAGGGCTCCTGGTGATGGGTGGACCAGGCTTTCTGGTGCTTGGAAAAGGCTATTTTGAATATAATGACTTTCACATGGGCTGTGGGTTTGAGGGAGGGTATTGTGGCTAAGGGTCTGGAGGTGACGCGATGGTGGTGGCGGGCAGGGGGGATGGATGCAAAGAGGTGCTTTGCTGGAAGGAACAGAAATGACCATGTCTTGTCATTGCCTTGTCCTGCTGGAATGTCCAGAGCCCAGCTCTGCTCAGGAGGAGAGGGCCCTTGACATCCTCTGTGGGGTTCCCAGACCTCCCCATAGCCCCCAAACCAACGATTCCCAAGGAAGTGGCTTCCCGAGGGAGTGTTTCCCCTTGGGCTGCCATGTGGCCAGTCCAGGGTGGAGGAGCCCCGACCGACACAGACTGAGAACTCTGTGGCCACTGCAGACGGGAGGGGCTCGCTTCTGCCATTCAGAGGCACCGGCACCGCACAGGCCAGTGCAGAATCTCGCCTTGCCATCTCTGTGAGGCCGGCTGCAGCCTGAGTGGATGGGTGTTTTCTGGTTTATGGTGCCCCCTAGCACTAGCCAGCGGGATAGGGCTCCTGGAACTCTGCAAGGAACTGCCACCTGCCTGTCTGGGAATACCGGGACCCTTTGGCGGTGCTGAATACTGCAGCCATTCAATCAACACTTCCTGCACTCTCGTGCCCAACATTTGATCCCTGCACTCCCGGGGGCTTGCAGTCCAGAAGGGAAACAGCCAGGGAGACGATCCCATTAGAGCCAGCTACTTGTTGTAAAAGGAGGAAAACACAGGGATACATGGGAGGGGAATCAGAAAGGGCTTCCTGGAGGAGAGGACCTCTAAGCTGAGGCCCGAGTTCAATGGATTTTGGAGATAAAAAAGAGACTTCCTGATCTTTTAGTGCTTATGATCTCAGAGGCAAACAGAAATATGCAGAAGGAACTACAGTGGCAGGAGCTCGGCGTTGACTGGGAGCCTGATGGATGCCCCCAGTCTTGGCTACGTCTGCTTTGTGTCAAACCTGCAGGATCTGTCCTCTCCCAGAAACGTGCACCTTGTCCTTGAGAATCCCCCTGAGGTCTGGGACTGTTGGAGGTGCGAGGGATCTTGAGGAACACTGAGTTGCAGATTTCATCCAGTATACATGGAAGTGAAGGCCTGGACAGATGAAGTGACTTTTCCCAGGCAGGTGCACAGGCATCCTGCAGCCATGTCTGAAACAAATCTCAGGGCTTTTGACGCTGTCCCACACGAGCCTCTTTTTGTGCCTCCGAGATGACATGTCCACGCAGCTCTTCGCCGTGCTATGCTCGGCGAAGGTATTAGAAGGTATTAGAATTCAGAAGGTATTAGATTGTGATTTAGAAAGGGACAAAATGAACACACAAGGGCTCAGCCTCTCGGGAGAACAGACCTGTGTTTGTTCTGATTGGTTCAGAGGGTGATGATTATCACCGCAGAGAACTGAATCTGTGGAGGGCGAAGCCACTGTACGGAGAGACTCTGGCATGGGTCTGCCTACAGATCCAGGATCTGTGAATGGCCAGAGTGCAAGCGCTGGGCCCCACGAATGTGCTGCAGCCAGAGAAGGAATCTGGCTGCAGCCCGATCTTGGCCATGCTCCTAGGTGACCGTGAGACTCGGGCACATTCCTTCACTGATCTGTACCTGGTTCCTCCCACCACCAACAAGAAGATGGGGCATCTCTGAGTTCCTTCGGATGATCTCTCAGTGTCCAAACACTCCCTATAGGGGTTAAGATGCTCACATCCCTCATCAGAGTACCTGGGTTCAAGTTCAAGCCCCAGCTCAAGTGATTGAGTTCCTGGCTCCCTCTGCCTCCCCACTCCAGTGGATGGGAACACACACACACACTGACTCTCAAATAAACAAATTTTAACAAAACAAGCACTTCCTTCCAAGTGTAGCATCCTGTCCCTTGGTACGAAGAGGTTGAACAGGGACCCACGTTTCATAGGAAAGTTCCAGGAAACACCAGGTCAGGCTGCTCGGCTTGAGGACAGCCCAGCTAGCTGCTGGAGCTACTTCGGTTCCTCCCAGAGTTAGAACCCGCTCATTGTTCTTAGCTTCAAGAGCAAGTGGGGGCGGTGGGGGTCTTCACGGTTGCCATTAGCCCCAGGTGGACGTCATTGAGCTTGCTGAGTGGGCTTGAGAAGGCCATCCTTAGTCTACTCAGGGATTTTAAGAAGTTCTCCGAGAAATGAAATGCAGTGCAAAGTCACTTTCGGTGTGAAAGTGTTTGAGAGTCACGCATAGCTTTTTCGTTCGAGGCATTTTCCGTGACCTTTCTGCACTGCCCTCGTGTTACAAGGCTTGTGGGCACCATGACGTCAGATCGCTGGCTGCGAGGTCTGCCTGCTGGCGGGGCTGGCCCCAGCAGGAGGACTGTCCTACACCAGGATTTCTGGAGTTCACTCCTCCTCTTCCTCAGGGTGGAAGACGGCGCTGACCTCGCAGGGGTGGGCAGGCAGGAGCCCCTGTGCAGACAGAAGAACTTCCAACTGAAAGACCCCAAAGACACTGTGTGGGCTGGCTTGGGATAGGGAGCAAGGGGAGATACACCCAAAGGCCATGCCATCACCTTCAGCTGGAAAAGCAATCAGATCACACATGCGTGCTTCCATAATGAAGAAGTGGCTGCAGGTGCCTTCTACAAGGAGCACCTGCTGCTTTGCGAGCAGCAGTTCATTGCCTGATACACTCCACACAAGACGTGCCCTCGCTTTGGGCAAAACTGTACCGTGAACAGAAAGAAGAGAGGGCCTCGGTCACATAAGATGCCTATCCAAAGTGGATTTGGCCTGGAAAGTTGGATAAAACCTTCCACATGACTGGCAGTGTGTGAGGATAAGCAACCCTCTGAAATCCTACCAAGTATGCCCTTATTCGGCTGGGTCCCTGCCTGGTTCCTAGGCTGCCCAGTGCTCCAGGCTCTGTGGGCTGTTGGTGCTCAAGGCCTCTGTGTCCTGTTTCGTTCCCAGAGGGCTCCAAAGCAGTGTGGCCACATATCCTGGCCCCAAAACACTTCTGGTAGGATCAGGGAAGTGGCACAAGCATAACCTCAAGAGTCAGTGAACTTGGTGCTGGTAAAACACAGCTGGGGACATCTCTCTGGCTCAGGCTGATCAGGATGCCAGTAGGGAGGGTCTCAAATGCTGGGTGGGAGACAGGACTGTAGGATCTGAAAGAGTAGCCACTCTTCCCTTACACGTTGAAGCAGGGAGAGGGAAGGAGCTTAAGAAAAGCATTTGTGGAAATAGCATCTCCCATGAACTTTCCTGCCAAGCTCAGTTTTGCACTTCTTCCAGTTCCTATGTGTTCTTATTTCTCCCAGTTCTTATGTGTTTCAAAGTGTTAGGACGAGTATGGCCAAAACGTAGCACAGTGCTTGAAAAATCCCATGGTTGGTGGAACGTAAAGCTAAGTTTATTTAGGTGCCAATAGATTTGGAAACCCACGCAGAGTTGTGCCATACTTTGCCTTTTCAGTGAACTTTCTGAAGACCCTCGCGTGTAGTCTGGTTTTCAACAGGACAGAATGGAAAAGGTTGAAAGAAAGTGGAAGACCCCAGCTGCATAAGGGCATTTGGGCAGGTGCATTATGGGAGCTGCTGAAGTCCAGGCTGATAACCATCTCTTCTAAGTAAGAGGAGTCAGTGGAAACTACCTGGTGGATTGACTTCCTCGCCGGTTGCCAAATCCTTCCACCCCTTGGTGCCGGTTTTCTTATGCTGAAAGAATGAATGACGCGGGTGCTTGCTTTTCCTATCAGAAAGATTCCTCGGAGATACCACCAGGTGAGGTATGGAGCCTCCCTTGGTAAATTGCGAAGGGAAATCAAGCTGTTGTTGAAGGATCGGGATCGTAATTGGACTAATTATTTGCAGCCTTCCATGAGAGCTGGGATCCAGTTTGGGATCGAGTGCACCCCAGAGTTCCTGGCTGAAGGTGGGAGACCTGTACGCTCTGGGCAGGGTTTGGCACACACGCTCAGGGCGTTGCGCAAGCCTCTCTCGCTGCCTGCTGCCCTGGCCTGCAGCTTGCGCGGGGCTCAGCCTGCCTTAGCCCACTCCTCAGCACCCAGGTTCCCCCCCCCCCGTCTCTCCAACCCCTGACCCTGCTGTGCTCTGATCCTGGCTCTGGCGTCACAGAACACGATCGCGTGCGTTCAGGACGTCCACGGGAGCAAGGGCTTGGGCTTGCGTACCCCAGCGCCTGCAACAGACTGTTGAATGGATTCACAACTCTGCCTTGTGCCCAGCCTGCCCGGGGAAGCCACTGCTATCGCAGCCAGCTAGCTCCAATCGGCAGCTGGCTCCCTCGCAGCCAGAACGTGAGGGAGGGAGGCGTCGTCGGTCTGGGTATTTTTTGGAGACCCTGCTCTCGCCAGAGAAGGCGCGCGGGTAGCAGCTCCCGCTACGTGCCCCGGCCGGCGCGCGCCAGGACCCAGGCCCCCCTCCTCTGCCCTGCGTGGGTGGGTCGGGGTCGATTGTGGTGTGGGACGGACGTGGAGCGAGGGTCGGGCGAAAGTGGGCACGGGGCCGCCGCTGGGAGAGCCGGCGGCGGGCGCGGGTCCGGGGCGCGCCCAGCCCACCCACTCGCGTGCCCACAGCCGCATTATTCCCTATAAGGATCTGAACGGTCCGGGGCGGCCCCGCCCCGCCGGCCCGCGCCCCCGGCCCCGCCCCCTTTTCGGAGGGCCGATGAGGTAATGCGGCTCTGCCATTGGTCGGAGGGGGCGGCCCCGTGCGCCCGGGGGAGGGTGTTCCCGGGGCGCTCGGGCTATATCTCCCGGCGGCCGGGGCAGCGGCGCGGAGTGGGCAGCGGGCGAACGCGGGTGCTCGGCAGTTTCTGCTTCTCGGACTCCGGCTCCTCCTGCTCCTTCGGCTCCCGCTCCTTCGCTGGGAGAGCCCGCCCGCCTGCCTGTCCGCCTACCCGCGCAGTTTGTGCGCCAGCGCCTTGTCCCGCTGGGCACTCGGAGGCCAAAGTTGCCCCGCACGACTGAGCGGGAGAGCTCGGGCTGCGGCAGCCCCGCCGGCGGCGCGCACCGCAAGTTTGCAGAGGCGAGTGGCAGTCCCAGCGGCGATGACTCCGTGGCTCGGCCTCGTGGTGCTCCTGGGCAGCTGGGGACTGGGGGACTGGGGCGCCGAGGCGTGCACTTGCTCGCCTAGCCACCCCCAGGACGCCTTCTGCAACTCCGACATCGGTAAGCGCTCCGAGTGCGCTGCTGCCGGGGCTGCTGCGGGACTCCCGGTCTCCGCCCCAGGCACTGGGCGCAGGGGTGCAGGGGCGGGGTGGCGGGGCTCCGTGTCCTCGGGCGGAGGGAGCTCTGACGTGGCCGACACGGCACCCTTCGCCGGCCCTGAGGATCTGAGGTCCCTCCTGGTCCGTTTGACAGCTGGGCCAAGTTCCCCACTCGGGATTGAAGGAAGAAGGGCTGGGGGAGAAGAGGAGGGAGAGGGTTCCTAACACTTGGCCGCGCTAACTTACCCCCTGGGCTGTTGCGTGTCCTTGCTATAAATTTTTTAAAAGTTGCCAGCCAAGTGCCAGACCCTGCACAATGCAAGAAGTCCAAAGTTGCAGGTGGAACTTGGAGGATTCTGCTTTTGCCGCCTCTCCTGTCGATTCCCTTCCTCCCCTGGGACTCAACCCAGCCGCAGGCTCCCCAAGCCAGTGGAAGCTGGGGCTCTGGGGCTGCCAAGTTGGGCGAATATAGGTGGAAAAAGGAAGAGAAAGCTTGGGAGGAGGGAGGTGATAGAAAGTTGGTGAAGGCTCACTTATCAAATAGCTGTGAAAACTCACAGGAAGGTGTTTTTTTTTTTTTTTTCCTTCTGGAGTTGTGTGTGTGTGTGTGTGTGTGTAGATGACACCTGGTGAACAGATTTGCCACCAAAAGAACCAAGATGCCAAGGGTCACATTGTAGCGACAGTTCCAAACTGGACTTTGAGCCTGGCTTAGACCCTGCAGGAAGTCCAGCTCCTTCTCCCCCAAGACCTTGAGGGAGGGTATCCTGGGAAAACTTGTCTGGGAGTGTGTGGGACACTTGGATCGGGACGGCCAGAGGTGGGATGGCAGATGGAACACGTCCCTCCCCTCTGCGGCTCAGCAGGCGTGCGAACCGAGTGTCCCCGCTGCGTGTGTGTGTGTGTGCGTGCGTGCGCGTGAAGTGCAGTCACACAGGGAAGCAAATCTTCCACTGGTGAGGGACCCTACACGTGTGTCGCTGGAAGGAGCCCCAGGTTGGGAGGGGCGCTATGGGTGGGTCAGGCGCAGCCTTGGAGAAGCCAGAGAGGGGGCCCTGGTGCTTGGAGGTCGTTTGGGTTGGCAGCCGGGGATGTTTGTGTGGTCTGCTTGTTCAAGGCTTCCTGGGGCCTGCCGCTGCACACCCTTCCCTCCCCTGGGAGAACTTGGCTGGGCCCTGCCTCTGTGGGTCGTTCAGGATTCTTGGGGCTACCTGAAGCCGGGAGAGGTTTCCTTCCTTCGCCTCTGCCACCCCTACCCGAATTCCTCGCTGCAGCTGGTGGCGTTCCCACCTGGTTCTTGTTGGGAGGTGGTGCTGTTGCTGCTGAGTTCTGGTTGAGCTCCGCCCAGAGGGCCAGGAGGCTAGCAGGTGGTATTGGGCGGGGCCGACTTTGAGCTGGGCCCGGGGGTGCCGGCTGGGGGTTTTGATGTATGGGGAGAGGAAGAGCTCATTCCTCGTCCTGGCCCTTTGCTGTGCACGGGGTGAGGGTGAGGGTGGCTCTCCCCTGAGAGTCCACCAGGACAAGGTAGAAATAAGAGCAAGTGCACCCTGCTTCCAGCAGCTCGGTCCACTGCTGAGCCTCCCATTTAAGGTTCTTGCTGTGGGTCTGGGCAGATGCAAACGTTTCTTGTAATTTCTTCTGGGTTTCTCCAAGACCGAACTGCCCCTAACCTCTTTAAATAAAAAGTGCCCGGAGAAAAGCTGAGTGACCAGGAAGTTCCCAAGGACCAGACGACTGTGGCAGCAAGCACCGAAAAGAAAAGGAGAATTCCCCGCGGCCCTGGCGCGGGCCCAGAGCCACCCTGCCCGGGTTTGGTGCACTGCACTGGTGGCCGCGATGAGATAATGCTTTTAAAAATGGGAGATGTGGGTGTGGGCCCTGCTTGTTGACCTCTGCCGTGCACGGCGCCCTGCGGCCGTCCAGTAGGTGGCTCCCGCTTCTCCTTGCTGGCTCCCAGCCTTTGTGGTTTCCAGCCTGGCCTGAAGCTCTAGCCATCCTCATCCTGTGGAGCGCCCCATACCACCCCCCACCCCCAGCCCCACGGAGTCGATGCCCCAGGCTAAGCCAGCCCACCAGCAGCTTCTTCCAGAACCTGCCTGCTGTTTTTTTTTTTTTTTTTTCTCCTTGTGGCTGGGTGCCACGCCTGGCTTGGTCCCCTCTAGGGGCTGCCCCGTGGCCTGCCTTCTTGTAGAGCCTCATCCACAGGCGTCTCTCTCTGCCTTTCATCCTCCGAACCCTGGGGACTGGCACAGCCTGTGGGCGAGGAGGAGTTAAAAGGTGTTTCTATGGCAACTCCGGGCCCTGCACCCTATGGCAGTGTTTAGGGGAAGAATAAACTACATGCAAGCTTAGAAAACCCACCAGGAGGAAAAGAAGGGGACTTGGCAGCAGCCGGGATGTCTGTGGCCCCCCTCGCCACCAGTCATTGCTCCTGAAACTCGGGACAAAACCTTGACTCGGGAGGAGGAGTCGGAGGGGGCTTGGAAGGACGAAGGCAGCCTTGGCCGGGCAGATCCTGCTCTGGCAGCTCTGCCCAGCTCCAGCAGGGGCGGGCAGCGCCAGCAGCTTTCTGAACACTTCTGTGCGTGTGTGTGTGTGTGTGTGTGGTTCCTGCGGACTTGGGGGCAGGAGAGAGAGTGAATCTGGTTCAGAATGCCAAGCCCTTGTCTCTGGCCCTCTTTGCACAGGGCGATGGGGCTGCAGGGTGGAGGGTTGGGGACTTGCCCCTGAGCCTGTCGGGAACTCAAGAGTGAGGCTCGGCTTGGGGGCCGGCCGCCAGCCCTGGAGGATGGCCCTGGAGATCTCTGAATTGTTTTGACAGGGGCTACTGCCAGCAGATTCTTTCTGTATCAGATCTGAGGTTGCAGTTTTAGCAAAGAAGCCGTTTTCAGAGAAATCGGATCCACTCCCTCTCGCACACACGATTATGCCTCAACACTGGGCTTTGCAACCTCAGGGAAATACAAAGGATAGATTCTGGGGAAGAGCCTGGCACTGGGCAGGGGCTGGAGGGACCCAGACTATTGAATCCTGGGAACCGCAGACAAGAGGAGCGCTGTGACTGGGCTGGAGGAGGGAAAGGAGGTCTCTCAGACCCTAGCAGGTGCAAAAATGTTGTAAATGTTCTTTCATCCACCTAGAAACTTAAGAGCTAATTGTGCGCCCATTTTTCAGGTGTAAAATACTGAGGCTGAGAGTGGTGGCGACCCAGCCACTAAATGGTAGGGCTACCATGTACTGTTATGCTTGACCCATGGTATCCAGGCAGGTCACTGCTCCTCAGATGGAGAGGGAATGGATGGGTAGGTTTGCAGAATGCTTTGCTGCTTGCCTGGGGGATATCTTCTTCAAAACTGTTAAGATGGCCAGAGGTTCTAACCGAACAACCTTTAGAGAGGAAGGGCTGATTATTTTAGGGCATCATAGAGAAAACTGAAGGTGCATTTCTCATGTGCTTTGGCTCTGAGACTTGGAGAAGATCCTCGCAACTATCAGAGTTAAATGGTGACTTGGTTTGTGCCATCAAGGCCCAGGCGGAAGCAAAGCTTGGAGAGGCAAGGCAGCAGGGGCCTCCAGGTGGGGGTGAGCTGGGGCTCCCCAGGGCGAGGGGCTTGGTCTGTCCTATGGTGGGAGGAGAGCCAGGGAGAGTCGGATGCCTGGGTCCTGCTGGAGAGGCTGCCTCTCTAACACGGGTGTCCCTTTCACAGTCCCTGGAGAGATAAGGCTGGAAAAGTGGCCGTGGAAGGGGCTTGGGTGTGGAGAGTTTTGTTTGTTTTGTGGGAACAGCAGGAACCATTCAGCTCCACTGCTGAATGGCACATTCCAACAGGTTCATTAATTACAAACAAAAACAACACAATTCTCCATTGCATTTGGCTTTTACTGCTCCAGCCAGTATGGACAAGGAGGCCGCTTCTTCTAGCCTTTGTCACAACTCCTGGGTGGCCCCAGGAGGCAGTGTGGGGTGGGAGTGGGGCTCAGAGCCTTCCTCCAGGGCTTGCTGGCTGTGGGCTCAGGCACGCTAGTGATGTCACTCAGCTTTTATTTCCCCAGTCTATAAAAGGGATAATAATTTATATCAACTCAGTCTTTTTTTAATCCATACTTTCAAAGTTATAATAATTATGTGAAAAAACCTATGTCCATCTATGTATGTATCCATGTGGATTTCCATATCCACCCCTGTGCTCATCCACCCAAACCTATTCATCTAAAATCAGAGAGGTAATTAAGGGCAATGTGCTTAATTCTAGCTCCTCCTACAACTTCCTTCCCCCTGTACATCCACATCCATAGGTACCAATAGAAGATTCATGGTAGTTTTGCTTCTTGGAAATAGGAATAACACTACAGTCTATGCATACCGCACAGACTATTCCTAGTCATTCAACAGAGTGTGAGTATTCTTTAAGTAGATACACATAACATCTACTTTAGTCTTCTCGTGTATAGTATTCTATAGGGTTCTAATTTTTTTAAAAGATGCATTTTTATTTATTTGAAAGTTACAGAGAGAAGGAGAGACAGAGGGCTTCCATCCACTGGTTCACTCCCTAGATGGCCCCATGACTGGAGCTGAGCTGATCTGAAGCCAGGAGCTCCTTCCAAGTCTCCCATGTGGATGCAGGGGCAGGACTTGGGCTAACCTCTACTGCTTTCCCAGGCGCATTAGCAGGGAGCTGGATGGGAAGTGGAGCAGCCAGGACTTGAACCAGGGCCCATATGGGATGCCAGGGCTTTAACCTGCTGTGCCACGGCGCCAGCCCCAGGGTTCTAATTTTGAAAAGTGAGTACTTAAGTACAGACTAAGCACCATTCTAAAGGATTAGCATGTACCAACTTCTCTCTACACTCTCGTTAGGCCGATGTGCTATTGTCCTCTCCATTTTACAGCTGATGAAATGGGGGCTTAGAAAAATCGGGTGACTTATTCAAGATGATGCAGTTAGTATTATCAGAGCCTATCCTGGGTACTGAATAAAATTGAAAAAAAACTTAAAGAATAAGCTTAGTTTGGTGCAAAAGCATTTGAAATTTAGGTATAATTCCTTCACAGTGTGCATTTTGTGTGACCTTTGTGATGACTTCTCATATATAAACCCTTGCCACCTGGCTCTAAAATATTCAACTACTATACCCTATTTTTACCATACCACGTATATATCATACATTACTGTATCTATTACCTTATTATAGTTTCCTTGTAGGCATGCCACAATGTAGCCAGTGTCCTGTTGTTGATATCCAAGTTTTCAAGAATTTGTCCTCCTTATGAAGAGCACTGTACCACATAACTGTATAGCCCTGTTGCTGGTGTATACCGTATTTCTCTGTGGCAAAGATACACTTGAATTACTGGGTACAAAGGAGGTGCGTCTCCCCTTCTAACAGTCCCTGCCCATTTGCCTTGTGGAGCGGCCGTTCATTCCAGATGTGTGACAGGAAGAATGCCACAGGCCTTCGCAAATGAGAAAACAATTTCTACTTTTTATGAACTTGCTCAGGGCTTTTTGTCTTGTTTTTTGCCTTCGTCCCTTTGCAAGGGAGCGAAAATCAGGGCTATTCGGACCAAGTTAATGGGAGCTTTCGTAATAGGAAGGGAAGGATTTCAGTGCCAGGAAAGCCATGACCCTGGACTTGCTGCAATTTTGCAGTAATTAAAGATGGTTTTACTCTTTTGCTTTCTCAATAAGCAATGGGTCTTCAGTGACATTAAGCTGTTAGTCTTTGGGGTTTCACGTCTACGTAAACGCGTACGTGGCTGAGTTTTAAACACACATGCACAGGGGCTTGTGTTCCGACCCAGACATCCCATGGCCAGGCTCAGGGTGGCAGCAAGAGACACGCGCTTTTGCCCCCACTGGCTCCTTGTGTCCGAGTGGTGCCTGGCGGGGAGTGATGGGGTGGCGGTGAGGAAGAAGATGGACTGCAGAGTGGGCTCCAGCCAAGAAAGTTGCTGAAGTCTCCTTGTTATGCAAGCTGGGTGGGCTGGCTCAAGAGAGAAACACTATGGTGGGGTCAAGGTCATGAGACCCCACCCACCTCTGCCCTTCACCTCCAACCATCAATATTCTCCCTCTGGCCTTGGCCCACATGCTACTCTCCGTTGGAGCACCCTTAAAACAATTTTTGCTTCTTACTGACTTTGCTTCCTCTTTGCTTCTTCGAAAGCGAGCAAAAATTAGGCTCATGTACACAAAGGTAATGGGAGTGTTTTAATAGGAAGAACTCATCTGGTCCCATTTGCCTGGCACTGGTGTGGAACAACAGTCACACCTTGCCCAGACACTGTGCTGCAACGCACCATCTGGAATGAACACCCACTTCCCTGAAGCTGCTTGGGAAACTGCCCAAGGCCAGGGTCAGTCCTGGGCTGGGAGTGACCTAGGGGGCTGTGTCCACCCAGGGAGCTGCCTCTCCGCCCTCAGAGAGGGGGAGGCGCCTGCTGTGCTGTCCTCTTCCACCACCCTCCCAGAGAGCAAAGTGGAGTGGTAGAAGACCACCAGAAATAAGGAGGTGTACCTACTGTGTGCCAGGCACCCTGTGAGGTGGGGGTAACCCAATCCTAGCTGCTTGAGGAATTGTTGGGGCCAGAGAGAGAACCACTTGCCCATGGTCATCCAACTAAGAGACTGTTGGGCCAGAATCGACACGTGCATAGACTATTTGCAATCCCCGTGTTCCACATCAGGGTCTCGTACAGATCAGGGGCTGGACCTCTGGAGGCCTGGTTCCATTCTGTGTCCTTTGCCACTTGCCCTCTCTGCTTTTGGATTCTACCCCTGCCATGCTTATCTTGGATTGTTTTCTCGCACTGGTTGGTTGCTCATCAGTCTGTCTCCTTGCTCTGTCTTATCAGTGTGTGGTCAGCCCTGGGATCCTAACAAAACCCAGCTTCCCAGCCTCCTCCGGATCCCTAACCCAGTGCCCCTTTCACTGTATCAGTGGTTGTTCCCAGCTTCTTCAACATCAAAGAACATGTTTTTCTAAATACATTTTCCTTTCGACGGACTCTGTATTTGGAAAAATTATCTGTTGCGACTTTGTGTGTTGAGTGTTGGGTACTTTTTCATCAACATAGAGCTGTAACTGCTGATGTAGCCAGTCATTATTCTGTCATAATCAGATAATAAACTAATTGTAGCCAAATGCAAGGAACCTTGGTGTTTTTATAACCTGGGGAGCCTTCTCGTGGGTTCCTGCGTGACTGAGTGTATGACTTGGGTTGTCTTCCTGATGTGCTCAAAGTAGCTGGCGGGCCCCTCAGTAAGTTACCTCTGGAGAATGGCTCCTCACCAGTTTGCTACTCTCTGCTCGTGGGCAGGTCCCAGGCATGTGCCATCTCCAGGGTCAGAGAGGGCAGAGGCAGCCTCCTGGTTGAGGAGCGTTCCCTTCAGAGAAGGAGACGTGGGTTCAGGTATTTGTTTTCCTGTAGCCATCTCTGGCATGCACCAGCAAAGTTTAGATTCCAGCAAAAAAAAAAAAAAAAAAACGCACTAAATAGTGTATGACGGGGGGCCAGGGGGTAGCTGTCCCGGCTGTTGGAGAACAAAGAGGCTGTGGCTTCGCTACTGAAAAACAGTAGTGCCTTTAGCTGCAGAGGAGCCTGGAGAACCCTTTCTGACCGTTTTAGAAGCCAGCATGGGGCTGGAATGGTGGTCCATGTTGTCCCAACACCCAGCTCCGATTCACAAGGGGTAATCTGGAAGCTCATGGAAAAATGGGTCTTACGAGAAACCTATGCTTGGATTTCAATGATTTTTTTTTTTTTTAAAGCTAGGTTTAGTGCCTTTTTCTTTTTTTTTTTTTTTCAACACTGATTTATTTACTAAAGTTTTTGTTAGAGGGAGAGACACAGATGATAATCTATCCCCTGATTCACTCCCCAAATGACTATAACTCTGGGGCCGTGTCAGGCCAATGCCAGGCCCTTTATCTGGGTCTCTGCTGCTTCTAGGCAGTTAGGGAGCCAGGTCAGGAGTGGAGCAGCTGGGACACGAACCGGCACCCATAGGAGATGCTGGCATCACAGATGGCAGTTTTACCCACTGTGCCACGATGCTGGCCCTGGATTTCAAGAATTCTTTTTGGCCCAAATAAGTTTATCTTTTAATTCTATTTTCCCACAGACTTTCTAGGGTCTTTTCTTGCATGTTCACATAAACTTTATCACCTAGTGGTGGCATCCATGGCTCGGAGACTAGACACCGAGTATCCCTAGGCCTACGGCCACCTGGGTTTTTGTGCAAGTGAAGAGAGGAAACTATATGATTTGACCTCAGAAAGCCCAAGAAGTTCAGCTGATGGGAAAATGGAGGCCTGGGATGAAGGGGAGACGGGGGTTGGGATAGTAGAGGGGGAAATCCTGGCCGAAAATCTTCTGGAACCAGTGGGCCTTAAATACCCTTGGGTACCCTCTGCCCAACTCTGACCCCTCGTGTGATAAAGGCAGCAGGCACAGGACAGCCCCCACTGCCTCCAGAGAAGGTACCTTTTCATTCAGAAATCTTGGGGTTCCTGCAACCCCAGATTAGGATGTGGGTAAGGCAAGCCTCGAAGCCAGGGTCAGGCTGCACAAGGCTGCGGATTCATGCTGGGCGACAGTGTTGGTGTTCATCTCCGGGAGGGGTTCTCTGGGACCTCGACTTGGCCATCGTGAGTAGATGCAGAGCCTTGCAGGTTTGGAAGCGCAGCAGCCCTGGGAAGCTCTGCTTGTGTACAAGCTTGGACGAGTTCTTGGGCCTCAGCGTTCTCAGAGGAACAACAGCGCATGCCACCCTGGGTTGGTGAGGAAGTGAGCTAATTGACAGGAAACGTCAAACAGAACCTGCACCCCCCAGAGTTAGACCCCATAAGCTTAGTTTTTAGTAGCAGTGCTGTTGCTAACATTGCATCTATCAAAGATGAGGCAAATGGGGCTCTAAGGGGTGCTGTGATGTTTTCTAGAGTCATGGAAAGTTGAGTTTCAAAATCCTGCTTGTTGGACACCCCCGCCCCCATGTAATGCTTTCCACAGGCCAGAGAGACAGAGTTCCTTTCCCTCCTGATTCATGTCTTCTCACTTCCACTTGAGTTCCTTTTATGACCACACCATCCCAAGTGGGATGATGGGAAAGGGAGGTGTCATTCCCATTTAATGGATGTCAACATTGAGAACTAATGTGGCTTGACAGCCGTACAGTCAATACATGGAATCGGGATTAGAGCCCATGTCTTTTAGGGCCAAGGCCACACCTCTTCAAGAGTCCCCTCCCTAGACTGCTCCAGCATGTTTGCCTTTGGGAGGCAGAGGTAGAGGATGCTGGGCCAGCCAAAGAGAGGGCCCTGGAAATGGACTGGTGACACTGAACTTGGAAGACGGGTCAATGCCTCCTTGCTCCAGCCGCTGCCATGGCCCAAGGTGCAGTGCAGTGTAGGGGAGGGAACAGTGGCCTTGAGGTCTAGTTCTGGTTCATCACTTGGTTCTGGAATCACCTTGGGGTATGGTTGCCTGGGTTTTTGGTCTAATCTGTAAAACAGCAAGACTGATTCCATGTGGTATGTATATACCATATATATAATTTACTGAATGCCTGCTATGTGTCCAGTGCTGCTGGCTCCAAATTCCCTTGGATAGAGCTCTGTAGACTGGCTGAATAATTACACACCTGCATTCATCAATGACAACCTGTAGGGGGTAACTTCATTAGAAATGTGATCTATTGGATTGGAGCCAGCGTCTCTGTGGTTGTAGCCATGGACGAGGGCTCTGGCTGGACCCAAACCTCTAACGAGCTCAGATACTTTAACAAGTGCCATATTTGACTGCCACACTTCCTGTTGGAGCCCAGCTGATTGGCCAAACTGGTAGCAACCTTGTGGACCTAGTCTGCAGCTAGATTGGGAATCAAGGGCATTTCAGGGCCTTGGCTGGATGGAAGTGAACTTCACAGCCACCACTACAGAAGCTGGGGGATGAGAGACAGCGCCGAGACCCGGGGCTCAGCAGAACAAGCCCTTCCTTGTCCAGAACCTACCTGAGCGCTCTCTTGCTCCAAGAGATTTGGTTAATGGCTCAGCCCAAAAGAGTTCCCTCATGGAAGACTGGCTTGGATGAAGACCTTTAGTTAAGATGCCTGACCTGGTGGGAATCTACTGATGGGAATGAGAGGGGGGTTCGGAAGACCCGGATCAAACGTGCAATCTACTTTTCTCCCCTGGGATGGGACAGAGGCCCCCGAAGATCCCACGACTTTGGCTTCCTGACACACAGACACTGGAAGGACCAAGAGATTCAAGAGCAGCCCGACATTGGGGTTCAACGGGGTGCAGTTCTGAGCCAATAAACGCAGGAAAAACATGTGGCTGCGGCAGGCAGATAGGCGTGGGTTCTAGTTCCTTCTCTGACTGATTCATGTTGGCCTGAGGCCCTGGGTGACCTCAGCTGTCTTCCACAAACCCAGTACCTACAGGGACCAGTCATAGAGGCTGGGTGTTTGCACAGTAAACCTGACAATAGTATGTCAATTAAAATTACATAAATGTGGTTCCCTAGTCTCTTGTTTTCCCACTTTGGAGGGATAACTGGGTTCTAAATATTAATTCCTTATTATAAGGCAAATAACGAATCAGTAGGCAAATGTGATAAATAGCGCCTTATCTTTGGCTTCAGATCTGGGAGGGCATTGGAGTGTAGTGGCAATGGTGGTGAAGTGGAGAATTCGTGGCCCTTTTGAAGGGGGCAGATGTTGCCCAGCTCCAATCTATCAGGATGCGAGTGCAGTGTTGCCCAATATTTGTCTTCGGATAAGCTTCGAAACGGAGGTTTTTTAATGTGAAATCGTTAAGTTTTAAATGTCAGCACAGTTAAACAGAAATACAGCACGTGTGTGCACATGTATGCACGTTTGCAGCAACCAAAACACATCCCTGGGCTGAATCCGCCCCTGGAGTCCAGACGGTTCTGTGCGTTTCCTCCAGGTGTTTGGGTCTTGGAGTGGGTAAGACCGATGGCTTTTCTGTGACGATCCCAGAGGCGGTGCTCATGTGCTTCTGAGGTGGGTGAGCGCACCGGTTCTGGAGTTCGACAGCCTGGGTCAAACCTCGGCTGCAGTCATTGCTGGCCGTGTGGTCCTGGTATGAGCTTTTCCCGGCCTCCCTTTTCCTGTTGGTACCGTGGAGTAAGCAGTAGTACTTTGAACCTCACGGGGCTGTGGGAGCATTCACGGAGACAATGCAAGTGAGAGGATTGGCCCGTCGCCTGGCACGGAGCAAGAGCTTGAGGAATGCCATGTTATTAGGTGATATTACTGCCTCCCCTTGATGGACGCCGAGCCCTACTCGCCCAGCTCATTGCGTGATGTTGCCGGGCGTGCAGTGAGTGTCGTGACGGCACGAGGACATTGGAGAAGGGGCGTTCCAGCCTTCCCAGGCCATGGTGCACTGCAGCAGGGTGTGTGTGTGCACCAGAGAGACAGAGAGAAGAAACCAGCCAGGTTTGACATGTTGAATGTTGAGCAGTGTAACAAGGAAAGGCTGTTCCACACTGCTAAGCCTGCTGGTTGCACACTGTTGATCTCCCTGTAAAGTAGGCTGACAGCCATTGCCCCCCCCCCCCCCCAATCTTTCCCAGCAGAGAAAACAGGAGGTGGCTTGGAAAACCGGAGTAGAGGTGCTGAGTGTGCCCGTGCCCTGGGGAGCTTTGGGAGCTTGGTGGATTTTATTTATCCAGGGCTCCTGCATGCCAGAGGAGATTCCTGGAGGCCCCTACAATGTAATGCCCCACCTGGATGGTTAACATCTGTGTTTCATTGGGTTTAACAAATTAACCCCAAATAGTTCAAATGCCTTCTGGTATCCCTTGGAGAAGAATTCTCTTAACAGATGGGTGCAGATGGACACAAAGGGATAGAAAGGCTAGGCTGGTCCTGTCTAGGAGAAGTAATGTGGCGAGACCCAAGTACAAAGATCCTTCAGAAAGTTCATGGAAAATGGGATTTAAAAGCTAAGTTCATTTTGGCGCAAAAACTTCTTAAAATCCATGCATAGTTTGTCCATAACACACATTTATCAGGAACTTCTTGAAGCCCCTTGTATGCATGGATTTAAAATATTTTTTGCACCAAAATTTATTTTTAAATTCCCCCTTCCATGAACTTTTTTAAAAGTATTCTCATATAGCTGTAAACATCCTCACAGTTCTATTAAAAGGGGTGAAATTAATTTTAACCCAGTATTTGTGTCTCTTAAAACAACATCACACATATAAGCAGCTTAAAAAGGATTAGTGAGAGTCTATATTGTCCGTAACGTTTTTAAAATGATCTATTTTGCACTCAGCCTATCTCGGTTTGGAGCAGGCACATTCCTGGTGCTCAGTGGCCACCTGTGGGTGGGGTCACGATCCTGCTGGGATGTAGGAATGAAAGGCATCTTTCTCCCCGTCAGCCTTGTGTGTGTTGGGAGCTGCTCATGGGGATGTGGGGAAGCTGGGGGTGAGTGTGTGGCAGTCAAGGCTCAGAGGCCGTGACTCAACTCTGGTGCGAGCGGCTTAAGGCCAGGTGGGTCCCAGTGCAAGGTGCCCACAGGCTGTGACACTGGAAACGTCGTCTGCCCCATGCTCTCACTTGATGCGTGGGAGAACGGAGTTCTAGAAGAGATCGAGGTAGCTAATGTTTGCAGACAGCTGTTCTAAGAACCTCGTATACATAGATGCATATTACTCACTGTAAACATACGTGTTAGGGATTGCTACCATCACATCCTCCCACTTCCCAGATGAGAATACTGAGTTTGAAAAGGCCAGATAACTTGCCTGACATGCATCAAGTGCATGGTAGAGCCAAGATCTGAGCCAGGCCTCCTGACGGCAGGGTCTGACTCTGGATCACAAATTCTGCGTGGTGGTTGAGCCGCTGGGTCTGCTCATGCACCCCCATGTGCCTGAATCTTCCTGCCCTGGGCTGAATCTGTCTCCCTGGGCTGCCTGGAGGGTCCAGGCAAGGCGGGCGCATCTCGTTGGGCTTGGCTAACTCCCAGGCTGTCCTAGCCTGGGACGGCGGAATTCCTGGCCAAGTGAAGCAGGTTGGAAAGAACACTTGTCGGCTCTGCCTTCCCAGTTGGGCGAGGTCAGTGTACCAGGTTGGGAAGTGGAATGTGTCTAATTGTGGGGAGGAGTGGGGAAGAGGATTAACACTCTTGAAATAGCCACGAGCAAACCAAGAATAGCCCTGCTGCCTGGAAATCGAAGGCTGTTCCTGAGCACGGGCCGCCACACTTAGGTGCTCAAAGTGGGTGAGGTACAGCACTAAACAAACAGCAGCCCTTAGCCCGTGACACCCTGTGCTCTGCGGAACGAGAGCTGTGGCCTGAGGTTGTTGGCGTTTACCCGCGGGCTGCGACCTGGGTTGGCTTTACTCCTTTGCCTCGGCTGTTCTGAAACAGTCTTTATTTTGGGCCAGCAAACAGTGCCCAGTTAGAATGCCGGGGAAAGACAAATTCAGTTTGCTTCCTCCTCCTGGCTTGTTGCCTACTACCCCGCCGGGTTGGAAAGAAGGGGGTGACTATTGCTATTGCCCTGTGATCAAGGCTTTGTGTAGGGCCCAGCCCCCTGCAGGTTCAAGGTGGGAGCCTTCAAGTTTGCCACCAGGCCTGGAGCGTCCCCCAGCACCAAGCTCCTGGGACCGCTCTGCAGGCCACACCCCTGTGGTGCTCACAAGAATGGAGGCCACCCTTCTGGCAGCCTTGTCTAAGTCCTCAGGTGAGCTGTGAAAACAGGAGCACAGCGAGAGTTCCCTGTGCTGTGGCAAGGCCCAAACAGGCATCTCCTAAGGTGTGGGTCTCCCAACATAAGGGATACTCCATGTAGGCTGTCTTTCCCATCCCCTTCTTGAATGTGTGTGCCTGTGTGGTCCAGTAAAGGCTCTGAGAATTCCTGCTGCATACCCTCCTGTTTCGTTCTGGTAGGCTGGCGTTCCCTAAGCACAGCTGGCCAAGGAACTGATTCTTGGCAAGAAGCGCCTATCAGCCCCAGGGGGAGATTCGGAGACCCCCATTTGCCTCCGTGTCTGCCGTGTGAGGGCTGAGCAGGGAAGGAGAAAGTAGAGATAATGTCTGCCTTCCACAGGGGACTGGCTCTTCCGAGGCCATCAGTGGTATGAGTGGGCACATCGTGGTTTCAGGGGGACATGAGGGATGGCATGAGTGACCCTCGAGGCCCAGCGTTGGCCGGGTTTAGGGGCCCTTCCTGCGTGCATGACTTGTGTTTGCATCTTCTCGCCTCAGTTCTGGGCACACGCCAGACTTGAAAGGCCTAGGGTCTCGTGTGTACCCGCAGGGGCGTGACTGGAGGAACACATGGTTGGGGTGAAGGCGAGATGTCTGGATTCCAGAGTCCAGGACAAGCGCTGCAGAGGGAAGGCAGTGAGCAGCAGGGGGACCCCTAGTGCATCTCAGCCCTGGTCCCCTTGGCCTCTGAGCCCATATCCTTGCCTCCCTGGTCTTTGATGTCTGTAAGCTCATGAGCTTGTGGAAGGCAAGTTATCTGGGCACCTGATGGGAGCTGTGTTTTCAGGACCAGGCTGTGGCATAGCAGCTAAAGCCACTGCTTGTGATGTCTGCATCTCAAATGGGCACCGGTTCGTGTCCTGGCCGATCTACTTCCCATCCAGCTCCCTGCTAATGCGCCTGGGAAAAGCATCAGCAGATGTCTGAAGTGCTTGGGCCCCTGCTACCCTCATGGGAGACCTGGAAGAAGCTCCTGGCTTTGGCCTGGCCCAGCACTGGCTGTTGTGACCATCTGGGGAGTGAACCAGCAGATGGAAGATACATAAATCTTTTATTTAAAAAAAAAAAAACCTATACATTCAAACTTCAGGCTGTTTAGATAGTCAAAAAGGCCATCATATACAGTCACAGGACACTTTCTTAGTAAATGCCCAGTGGGTGATTGCACTAAAACTCAACACTACCAACAGAACCGCCCCACCCCCAAGTTAACCTAACTCAACCCATAATTGTCTGAAAATGTAATGACACTTCCCATTCAGCATCTCTCACGATGTTTTGGTGAGATAATTGTTCAGTGTCCTGCCTCAGTCTGCCCAGGACTTGAGGTAGCCAACTGGGATTCCATCACCTTGGACGTGGCCCTTGGTCACTCCCAGCCTGTGCAGTCCATCAGGTGCACCCGGGCTTGTACCAGGAAGGTCTGTGCCGGGCAGCGCAATGGGGCAGAAGAACAGGGCTGGAGCCCCCGTTCTGGCCCAATCTCTTCTCCTAAGTCCCCTCCCCATCGAGGTTTCCTGATGCAGTCAGTATGGTCTTGAATTCCTAAGGCTTGAGTGTTCAAACCTTGGCTTTTGGGACACAGGGCATGGCAGGGCTGCTAGAGGTGTGGGTGTTTGCCTACCCTTGGCCCTCCCGGGCCTGGGCTTTCAGGCTGGCCACCCAGCGTCTGCACCGTGGACCTTAGCTGGACAAGCTGACATCACTGTGGCCAGGCCAAGAGAAAGTCTCGGGCTGAAACCACTTCCACCTGGGTCCAGAGAAGGGGAAGCAGCCAGCAGGGGAGTAGCAGGTAGGAAGCCAGGCCGGGTATGAGCTCCTTGCCGTGGGGCTCTGACGCCATGGGCCGGGATGACAGTGGATTCCAAGCTAGTGGGGCCACTTGGCCCTGCAGTTCCTCCTCGCCCTCTCCTTCATACTCTCCTACTTCCTGATGCCGCCTGCTCTGACACGGTTATAAATAGTGGCCGAGGCTGGCCTCTGGCCTTAAGAATAGGTGAGGCAGGGCGGAGCAGCAGGGATGGAGTGTGGCGCTGGACCTTGAGGCTTGGCCAGGGGGTCATGGGGTTTCGGGTTGCTCGGGGGAATTTTGTTTGCTTGTGGGAGGGAGGCAGCGCAAGAGGGAATCCTGTGTGTCGGCACCAGGAGGCTTGGCAGCCCGGGGCCGGTGCTGGGTTACACCTGCCAGGGGCTGCTCACTGCTCGCTGCGGATGCCCAGGCCCAAGGGGCTGGAAAGAGGCTTAGAGAGAAGGCATCTCGGGACACTCGGAGGACCGGATGCCATGTCTGGCAGGACCTGTGGTCTCCTCGGTAAACCCCTACCTGGCCCCAGGTGGAAGGCCCGGCCTGCAGAAGGCTGTGACTCCGTGAGAAGGGGCAGGTGAGGGCCTCAATGGCCATCTCCCCCGAGTGGCTGTCCCCACCCAGCTTGGGACTGCATCTGATGATTCTGTAAGGATCCCATTGACATGTTGGCTGTGGACATAGCCATTCTTTGAATGAAGATTTACTGAGCACCTGCTATGTCCCAGGTACCGGACAAGGGATGAATGAGAGGGCATGGAGATGAATGAGCCATGGCCCCCACCCAAGCAGCTCAGCCTGTCCCCCTCGTGGCTGTGGATCTTCCCTTCTTCCTCCACAGTCCCAGCCTGGACATTTGAGGACCCGCACAAAGCACACCCTGTTTCTGGCCACATCTTTTGCATGCAAAAGGTCACAGCACCAAAAGGAGGAGCTGCTGTAGAAGTCGCTGTGTTACCTTCCCTGTGTGGCCCACCCACTGCCCAGGGGGCCAAGGGACGTTCTCGGAGCCATGACTGGTTTCTGTGGTTTCCGTTCTGTCGCGAGGCTTCCTGGGAAACCCATCAGCTTGGTTGTGGTTTTGTTTCTCTGGAGGCGTGGCGCCCTGACATCATTTTGTGGTGTGGTGTGTATGGTGCAAGACAAGGGCTGTTTTCTGGTCCATGTGTAAGGTGTGGTGCAGGTGTCGCTGCCAACTTGGCACAAGCCGTGTATTGGCCCTCGTGCCCTGCTCTGGCCACCTCTGAGGCTGGCTCCTGTGCCCAAGGCCATCCTAGCTCGCCACAGGCACGATTCCCGGCAGTTTGCTGGCTGGTCTGTGTGTGACGGTGTGTCTTCCTGCTGTGCCCATCCACTCATTCTGTGGCCTCTCATAGCACCTGGGGGCTTGGGACACAACAGGGACCATGGGCACCCAGCATGGTTGGCTTTTCTGTATTCTTTGTAACCCCATTCACTTTCAGGCTGGGGGCAGTCTTGATGCTCACGCTCTGGGAACACCTTGTTTCTGCAACAAGCTTGCTCAGGGCTGGCACAGGACCCCGACTCCTGGAGTCAGGGAGCAGCTGGGACCAAGACAAGTCTGGGGCCTGGGCTGTGTGCTGGGGTGGGGTGTAGACTCACTCACAGCGACCTGAAAGCCAAATGCATAGATGTTGGCTTGGGCAGGGGACTAGACCAGAAGCACCATGTGGATCGGGAAGAGGCCGTGTGGATTTTTAAAAACATTGCTGATTAATTCATACGCTGCTTATTTTAAGGATGATAAAAAGTTAGGCAGAGACGTGCTAATTGACTTCAAGGTTGCTGAGCCATGCACCACCCACCTGAGAATTTCAAGTGTGTGTGTTTGAAAGGCAGAGTTACAAAGAGAGACATCTTCCATCTGTTGGTTCATTCCCCAAATGGCCTCAATGGCCAGGGCTGGGCCAGGCTGAAGCCAGGAGCTCAGAACATATGGTGTCTCCCATGTGGGTGCAGGGGCCCAAGGATTTGGCCCATCTTTGACTGCTTTCCCAGGCACATTAGCAGGGAGCTGGATCAGAAATGGAGAAGCCAGGACTCAACCCGGTGCCCATGTGGGATGCCGGCGGCAGCTTTACCCACTATGCCACAACGATGGCTCTGTTCCATGTTCTTTGAACCCTCACCCTGCCCTAGAGGATTTCTGAGAGGACTGTGGGCATGAAGAATCCTCCCACACAGGCACCTAGGATGTTAAATTCCAAGCCTTGGCTTTCCCTACTGCGACGGGGAAGATCCCATTTATCACGCAGGTGGGAGGTTAGAGCGATGCCCAGGACTCTGGCTAACTGCCGACCTGAAGGTGCACCTGGAAGGCTTGCTCTCTGCTTTGCGGTGGGGATCTGTGCTTTCTCTCTCCTGGCCACCAAGGGTCACCAGGGCTACCCTCATAAAAAACAAGAGAAGTCCCAGAAGGTTGGTGTGGCTCTGCAGGGAGGTAGCGTTCATGAAAAACAGATTTATAATGTAAAGATAGATAAATGGCATGGTGAGAGTGTGTGTGTGTGCAGGGGGTGGCATGGAGGTCGGTCTGCCCTGGGCTGAAGGCTGGGTCACTGGGGTCACAGGATTAAGAAAGTGAGGCCGCTCAGATGGAAAATGAAGATCCAGAAACGTAAGGCTTTTGCTGTTTGAAGAATGTGGGGAGGCAGCCATCAGTGGTTGGATTCCTGGGGCAGTTGTCGCCCCAGGGGTAGCCCCTCCGGTCACCACTCCATGGAGGGACACTTCCAGGGTGACCGAGAGGGCCTCGTGAGGCCACTGGCACTCGCTGCCTTCCGGAGCCTCTCCCATCCGTCCGTCTTTCCCCAGTGCCCGACAAGTGACTCGTGACATGTGCTGATGCCTCTGGGGGTTTCCAGATGATGGCCCTGGACTTGGCAGAGCACGGCGGGGAATCCTGGTAATTGCATCTCCCGTCCTCCCTGGGATCGATCTCTCACCTTCACAGGCTGCTGTCAGAAAAAGCAACAAGGCAGCTGCTCCTAGGAACAGTCTGGCCCTGCACACGGGAGCCTCTAAACCATGCATACTGCTCAGCAAGCATCTAGAAATTCAGTCCTAAAGAAATACCCAGGCAGTGAGGGCCGTGGCGGCACTGTGGATAATCACCATAAAATGAATCTCAAGGTCTAGTGCAAACAGATAGATTTCATCAACGTGCATGGATTGATATGGTGGACCGCTGGGCAGCCACGAAACAGCCTGAGGTAGTTCTGTATGTACTGATGTGGACGTGGCCTCCAGATGCACTTTTGAATATCAGAAGCTGATTTGTCAAAAAGAAAAAGGAGAGATATGGATACGTGTTATATGTACTTAGGTGCTTAGAGAAAAGCCTGGACATCTGTACATAAAAAGCAACACTGGCGATGTCTAGGGTGTAAGATTTGGGTGATTGTCATTTTAACCAGAATGGTATAGAAAATAAAACTTCACCAGGGTGACAGCTTCCTTTTATCATCAGATCAAACAACAATGGTGGGAGAGCAGGGTCTCAGCCAATTCCCTGAGTTTGGGTCTAGAGCTCAGTGCAGCCTGCCCCTGTCCTGGGCTGTGGTTCCTGGGGGCCTCTTGCATCCTGTGGTTCGTTCCCTGGGAATCCCAGTGGCTTTTGTGGACCTGCAGGGGGAACTCCTCTGTCCCCAAGGCACCTGCAGGGGATGGGACCTGCCACAGGGGAGGGGTGGGTGTGGGGGGATTCCTGCAGGGCAGGGATAGGACCCACAGAACCATTTGATCTGGCACCACCAAGGAAACCATAGGCGGGACTCTAAATTCGATGAATCTATAGCGGGCTAATTTTTCACTTGATGATTTTATGTGGCCCACGAATGACATTATAAATATTCAAATAACCCTTGGCAGAAAAAAAAAAGGTTCCCACCCCTGCTGCAGGGGGCTGTGGGTGGGGCAGGGTTTCCTCTGTGTCTCTCCTAAATTGATGGACCAGATTTGTACCTGGAGGGGTGCCAGAGTCCCCTCTGAAAAACCAGGAAGTGGCGAGCACTAGACAGGGACAGACTGGGGGCAGACAGCCCCAGATGGAGCGGTGGGGTTGCTTTGGGAAGTGGGAGAGGGCTGAGAGGGAGAGTACAAGCTTGTGCTGTCCCTTTAAGCCCCACAGTCCTATGGGGATGCCCACTCCCTGAGACAACAGCAAGCAATCTTAGGCTTATCACATATTTGTTTATCTGAGGGGCACAGAGAGCGGGCTCCCATTTCCCGGTTCACTCCCCAAACACCTGTAATAGCTGCGACTGGGCTGAGCTGAAGCCAGTAGCAGGGAACGCAATCCAGGTCTCCCATGCCAGTGGCAGGAATGCAACTTCCTAAGCCATCACCACTGTCCCCCAGGGCACAGCGGGAGGCTGGAGTCGGGAGCCTGAGCTGTGCACTGAAACAATAATGCATTCTGGTGCGGGACGTGGATGTCTTAACTACTCAGGCTTAACTGCTCCCTCCTAACCAAAACAAAACGTCTTTAATACTCAGCAGAATCACTGACTTCCAGTTGGCTGGAGGCATCTCCCTATGCTTTACTCCCCTGTGCCCTATGGCTGCATAAGAGGCAGCTCAATTCATTAGGTTAGGTTATCGATGGGCTCCCTTCCTAAGAAACGGGTCCAGGTTAGTCTCTCGCTTCAGGACCCGCATGGGAGGCGAGTGCCTTAGATGCTGAGCACTGAGAGGGGAGGGCGGTTTGCAGTCGCCTTTAAGGCAAAGGGATGCTCCTGGCTGTGCTGCAGGCAGGGGGCTAGGCGAGAAAAGGAGCGCGTGGAAGGCAGGAGGGCTCCCTGGACAGGTGACTGTGACAAGAGCGAGCGTTTATGCTCCTCTTGGGCTGCCCGCCTGCCTGGGCTGTTTCCCCAGACTGTGCACCTGGGTCCAGGAGGCAGAATACAGATGGCACCCTGATTTCCTCAGGCTTGGTCTTCAGCTGGCTTCCATGGGGTGGGGATAGGAGCTGTGGCTACAGGACGAGGTTGGGGGAGGTGAGTTTGTGGAGCCTGAGAAACCGCTTCAAATGCCCCCTCCCTTACAAGGGTCTTCAGTTTCTGGAAGTCCATGTGATGAAAAGAGTTGTGCATGGATTTCAAAAATTTGCATGAAAATAAAGGTTTAATCTGATTTTTTTCTACCAACATTTTGAGATCCCCCTCGTATGCCGAGTGGCACGCTTGGATGTGTGCAGGCGACCAGCTGACGGCCGGGGAGGGTCTATGAACTTGGATTGGGTGACTATGAACGTGACAGGTTTTAAAAGGGGAGGTAGCTTTCAGCTCCAGTGGAATAACCGGGTGGGCATGCTAAGGTGCGTGTGTATAAACATTTATCTGTACATATGTGTATACGTACACCAACGTAAACACACAAGGATGTTTATCACAGCATTGTTTACAAAAGCGGCCAATAAATTGTTCTGTGTCTTTGCAATGGAAAACCTTGCAGCTTATTCAAAGTGATCAGGCAGCACTGGAAGAATTGACAGATTTGGGTTGAAAACTCCCAGATCCCCAGCAAGTATGTTGTAAGATTCTATTGGAGGGGGAAACACGCCCACGTGTTTACATTAGCATAGGAGAACGTCTTGAGGATCGCATAAATACAAAGCATAGTTCTAACTGGGTGGTGAGAGTTTAGGTTCTTGAAAAGAATCTTAGAATTCTGTTTGCCTCCTTTGTTCAGTGAAGTTGTAGGACGCACTTAAAAGTGAAATATACAGGGACACACAGCCTGGAGAGAACCTTCGAACGTTTACAGGGAGCGTGCGGACCAGGGGCTGCAGAGGAAAACCGGCTACCTCGAGCCCATTTTGTCCAGTTTTGGGAAACTTCGGTATCCCTAGTGTACAGATGACAGATGATTGCAATACTGAAAGGTTAACGAGGAGTCTCTAAACTGGGTTCTCATTACCCACAATTCTGGTACTCATTCTCTGAACACCCTGGCGTTTTAGATAATATTACACTTTAGCTGGCATATAATTTAGCACCTATCTTCAGATTCTGCCAGCATCTACTAAGCACTGGGGTCTCCACTGTGCAACCCAGCAGGTGTCCGGGACTGACGAGGCAGGCGCTGAGCGGGGTTTTTCCCTCTGTGCTCCCTTGGTTCCTGTGATAGCCCTGAGACATTGAAGGCACCTGGAGGCAGAGATAGGGTTTGGATGCAGGCCTCCAGCCTCCAAACCTCAGTGAAGGAAGAGGGCTGGGCACCCCATGGTGCCTGACTCTCTGCTGCTCCCAGCCCTGGGCTGCAATCTCTCCTGGGGGCTGGGGCTTTGCTGCTGCTTATCCTTACTCTGAAAGTAAAAAAAAAAATCCCAAAGTGAGCAAAATCTCCAGCTCTCCCACTCCTCCTCCTGCAGTCCTGAAAGCGAGGCCAGGGAGAGAGGCGCTTTGGCCGGGAAGCCCACGGAGTGTCGGTTTCTCCGCATCACTGGGTGTTAGCTTACCCCTGTCCGGCATCCGCGGCACAAACGGAGCCAGGCGCGGCCCGTGGCAGAGCTCCCCATTGGAATATGTGAATTCATCTGGGCTGGGACAGCTGCATTGGCGGGCAGGGTACGCTCTGCCACTCTACCCTGTTTCCTTGAAATCTATACAGGAGCACCGTTCCAAACAGCCTGGGGCCAGGCCCTGCAAGCTGCTACTTGTACACATGGACTTGAAAACATGTGACTGGCGGGTGCCTCCGCCCGTGCCACAGGGCTTTTCTGGGTGTCAGCACGAATCTCCTGCGAGCCTCATGGTGACCTGGGAGGTGGTGGCTGTGACTATTATTAACTCCCTGAGTCTACTGCAGCCCCCTTACGATCCATTCTGTAAAAAGCAGCCAGAGTGAACTTTTGAAAATGTCCGTCACATCTCTTGGCAATGCCCTGTTCAAAGCCCTCCCAGTGGCTTCGCAACTCCTCAAGTTCTAGAAGCTTCTGTGGGGTCTGGCCTTAGTCTCGCTTGCCTTTGCTCTGGCCACCCACCTCTGGCCACTGCTCAAGCCTATCCCCTTCTCATGGCTTTTGAACTGGCTGTCCCCTGCTCCCTGGAACACCTTGTCCCCAGACACTCATTGGCAGGCTCCTTCTCATCGAGGTCTCAACTTGAATGTCACCTTCCCCAAGAGGCCTTCCATGCCTATCCTGTCTCAAAGTATGCCCCTTTCCCTTCCCTCTCCTTGTTTTTCCCAAGCACCTGCCATCATACTGGGTGTGGTGGAGTGTTTGGTCTGTCACCACCTTTGTGTAAACACCAGGAGAGCAGAGACCCGGAGTGTCTGGCTCCACGCCTAGAAGATCCTTGAGACGCCACTATTTGTCCAATGCATGAAAGAATGCCTTTTGGATAGGCGAGGACGTGGGGGGGCTCAGACAGGCCAAGTGCCTGGCCCCACTTACGGGGTAGATGGCTAAGCTGGGCTCCCGAGGGCCAGCCTTCGAGTACGTGAAACTCAAGAAGGCCAAGTTCTTGCAAGGCCACTCGGGAGCAGGCGGCCTCTGGGGACAGCATTCTTGGATGCTGTTGTGAAGTGTCAGGTCCTGCAGAGATCCTGCCACCTGCTGGCCGCTTCGCTGGCCACTGCATGAGGGCGAGCCCCAGGAGGAGGTCGGCGGACTGGCCATGTCCATGGGGTGTGCGCCCAGCCAAGAGGACTGCAAGTTGAAAATCGGAGAAAGATATAGATCCACTGGTTCACTCCCCCAATGGCCGGGGCAAAGCCAGGAACTTCATCCGGGTCTGCTACATGGGTGTCACGGACCCAAGCACTTGGGCCATGCTCCGCTGCTTTCCCAAGCGCATGAGCAGGGTGCTGGATCGGAAGCAGAGCAGCCAGATTTGAATTATGGGATGCTGGTGCTGCAGGCAGCAGCTTAGCCCCTTACTCCCCGTGCCAGCCCCTGGAGGAGGTTTCTTGGCCCTAGGCAGGATCTTGTCAAGCATCAGCCTTAAGGGCCTTTGTCCAGTCTCTTTGTGTCCAGCTGGGGTGGGCGGGGAGTGACTTGCCCACAGTTCCCTGTGACTTAGCAGTGGTAGCGTAGGCGGTGAGAACTAAAGTTTTCCCCAACTCCGTGGGAGTTCTGGTCTGGCCACGGGAGACGGCGCTCTGTGTGTGCGTGCTGGATGAAGCCTTGTCAGAGCAGCTCCGGGACCAGTAGTGGGAAGTGGTGCTGCGGTTGAAAAGTCCACTGGCCAGACATGGGGGGGACACAGTTGCATGAGGACAGCCACACCTGATGCTCATGCCAGGCACCCCCAACAGGGAAAGGAAAAATGGGGTGCATTGGGCAGGGCAATCTGGTCCTTACTTCTCTCCCAGGGACCCAGAGGGAGCCCTGAGAATTGGAGGAGAGCACCAGCTTATTCCCTAGAGAGGCTTTGAACTTGGGACTCGTTCCACTTGGCACCAGCTCTACCCCCCCCCCCCCCCAGTGTACTGTGGAGATGAGGGGGCGGGGATAAAAAGGCACTGCTACTCAGCTGCTCCCTGTCCCCAGGGCTGACTTCAGTCCCAAGCCAGAGAAGCATCAGCCGCGAATGTTAAACCGATGCCCTCTTTGATCTCAACCCTCCTTTCCCAATCATGCCTGGCAGTTCAAAGACTCGCCCACCCCACCCCGGCTTACCGTTGGTGCCGGGAGAACGCCTGTAATTGTTACCAAACAGCGGATGGAGCAAGGAAACATGTCCCCTTTGCCCAGCTGGCTCCCAATTGGCACCTCATTACCACAGAGACATTAGGTGCGGGGGAGGGGGGTGGCATGCAACCCGGCCCCGGGGCCTCCGTGCCTGCACCCACATGTAGGCTCCCAGCTTGGCCTGGGAACCGATCCGGGACAGATGCTCTCTCTGGCCCGATCCCCGCCACAGCAGGGCTGCCTGCCTCCTGTCTTGTGCAAAACAGCCCTGGTTTCCATCAGACCCTAATTGGACGGGTCTGGCATCTACTCCCTCCCGGCCTCCCTGCAGAGCTCTGGGCCACTGGCTCCCCCTACTCAGGACAGAACAAGGCTGGGCTCTGGCCGCCGACCCTGGTCCCAGCAGGCCTGCCAACCTCCGGGCTCTTAGCACTCACTTCGTCCATCAGGGCTGGCTTCCTGCACCTGTGGCATCTCCAGACCGCGTTGGGGGTGGAGGGGAGGCTTAAGCACACACGCCTACACTCCACCTTGAGCCCACTCCCAATTCCCCCACTGCCAGGTAGGATGGGGCCAAGCTGTGACCCGGAAGGACTTAGTTTGGAAATTAGCATTTCTAGCGAGGCCTGTTCTCCCTGCCTCTTCTCTACACTGCTCCGGGGCGTTCATTCCGCTTGGCCTGAGACCAGTCGATTCCTTTGCTTCGACCTGACCTGAAACGGAAGCGTCCCAAACAAGAGTAAGTGGGGCAGCCGACGTTTCGGGAGGGGGGAGGCTGGCAGCCAGGCTGTGGGCTTGCAGGGCCCCACAGGGGTCCCCGGGAGCATTCTGCATTTTCTTTTCTCTCTCGTTGGAATCTATCTCTGTGCTGTTGCTCTCTTGCCTTGTGGCTTCTTGCAAAGTTGCCACACCGCTGCAGCTTCCCAGGTGGTTACCAGGGGCCACGAGTCCCTGGTGGGCAGGGTCTCACCTGATTGTCACCATCTTAGCTGCGCGTGACAGCTCCTCCACTTTCAAGATGAACTCCGACGGTTTCCTCCAAGAATATCAGATGTTGGAGTTGGGATTCAACTGCAGGTTCTTTGCTGTCCAAGTCCCTTGCGTCCTTGACCTCTGACCTGCATTCTCCTCTTTCCCAGAAACCACAGTGGCCCTTGGGAAGCTGCCTCTGGCCTCAGTGAGCTCCCTCAGCACACACAGCCTGCACACGTGGTTGGGAATACACAACTTTAAGGAATCCTTGTTGGAAAATCCCAGGAAGGATCCACAAGCCCCATGCCCACCCGCAGCTGCGTGCTCACCCTGCCTGGGCCTGGAATCCCACCGCCATTTCCTGTACCCGGCCTTGAGAGTCACGTGGACCCCAGTGGGTCTGCCTCTGGCCTCCCCTGCAGAATCCTGCAAGGTGCTTCCTGCAGGGCCCGCAGCCGCCCTTTGCTGGCACGGAGCGAGGTCCGCCCAGGACTTCACAAGCTGCTGGCCTCGGCCAGTTCTGTTTGTGCGTGGCCTTAAAAAAATATTTACATATATATTTTTTTCACAAGCAGGGGCATGGGGTTCAGGGAGGAGGAGGAAAATGGAGGTCAAGAATATTGGCTGTGGGAAGTATTGAGTATTCTTCTGTTTCAAAAATAGAAATTCGGCGGCCGGGATGCAGGTTGGCTGGGTTCACATCGGACTGAGGTTGAAGTTGCAATCAAGATAGCAGCTCTGGCTTTAGCTCCGGTGCTCGCTGCTCGGGAGGGTGTGGGAGCCTGGGGCAGAGTTCCTTCCTGTTTGTAGAACAGCTAGTTCTGTGGGGCGCTGCGAACAGCTCCAGTAAGCCACCGTGGGGCGGCTGTGTGGCTGAGTGGTTAACGCACTCGTCCCATATCCGAGTGCCTGGGTTTGAGTCTTGGCTCTGAGTCCTGATTCCAGCTTCTGCCTAGAGCAGACCCTGGAAGGCAGCCATGGTGGCTCAAGTCACTGGGTTCCTGCCACCCGCGTGGGAGACCTGGATTGAGATCCTGACCAGGGATCTTGCAGGCATCTGGGGAGTGAACTAGCGAGTGGGTCCTCTCTTGGAGAGGGAAAGGCAGCAAACATTCAAGGCGCTGTAGCTCTATTCAGCGGGAGGACAGGATGGATGGTGTCCGTGTCCATTTACAGGGAGCCAGAGGAGAAGGGAGGGGCTGGGACACTGGAGTGGGCCACCATCCTCGGCGGATTATACACCTGCCCTTTAGATCATTGCCTCAGCCGCTTTGAAGTGGGCATCAAGTCAGAGGCAGTACATTTTCTCTTTGCTGGTCGTTGCCTACCCCCACTTGGTAGGTGGGGTGCTCAGTGCGATCCCCATGGAGATGCCATCCGAGAAGCACCTCTGACCCAGGGTTAACTGCCTGGAATTCTTCTCTGGGTGGATGTGGGGACATGCAGAGTGGGAGCTTCTACCTGGGATTCGGGTCAGAATCCACCTGACCCCACCTGACTCCAACGTGGCATCAGCCCCCACGATTCTATGGGAATTATCCCAGCATTGTTTATATTTCTATTAATAAACGCTTTGCTAGACTATTACTGGGGTGCTACTGGCCGCGTTAAAAAATAACAAAGGCAGTGGCTAGTCGGGCAAGGACCATGGAGCGAGGAAGGGAGCCGATGGGAGCACTCTCGGGAAGACACTGGCAGCAGAACTGTAGGTGTGCAATGCCCAGCTACTTAGCACCTGTGCCCCGTCAGCTTGAGTGATGGGCCAAGTGGGGTGATTAGGAGACAACTGCGTCTTGCTTCGGTCCCCAGTTTTGGCAACTGAAAACCATCTAGATAGATAACAGGCCAAGAAAGACTTTAAGACAAGGCCCAAAGAGGTACCTGAGCTTCCTAATTACGTAAGCTTGCGTTGGCCTGGCGGAAATGTGATTCTGGGAGGATGGGAGAACGTGACACCGTAGACCATGGCTGATGGAGAGCAAGTAGAACTCGCGGAAAATGCATGAAGTTGAAATACAAGGTGAAGGCCAAACAACCTCAGGCCCCTAGGTTGCCATGGGTGTCCAAAAATATCTGATCCACCTCCTCTTGTGAGGAGAAACTGGTCACGTGCACATACGAAATGAATGGAAGAACCGGAAGGAGAATTTAGCTCCCGCCTCCTCATCCGGGACCCTTCTTGCTACTTAACACTTCCTCTGTAATAAGACTTTAAAAAATCCTGTATCTCCAAAGGCAAATGTAAGCACAGCCATTTAGCAGAGCGAGAAACTTGTTAAGTTACATCCAGGATGGGCAGACAGGGTCTAGTTTGCAAACACCAGGTGTTTTGTTTTTAAATTTCTTATGCTAACACTTCCCATGAGCTCTACTCTCTTTGTAAGTTCTTAACACTGGGAGTTTTTAGTGCATGGTGGTGAAGGAACCTTAAGTAGGGCACTGAAATCGCTCTCAACTTTGCATACTGCTCAGTGACCCCTGGGAGGTGTCCCTTCACCCACAGTGTGCAGCGGTGGGTGACTGAGGAGGGGAGGGACTTGGAACCGTGTTGGCAGGGAAGGACCACTGAGATCCTGGAGGTGATTTAGGGACTGTGACCCCACTCTGTCAATATCGGGTCTTGTGTAAGTCCAGCACGTTGAGCCAAGGGGAGGCACCACGAAGGAGGATTCTCTTGGACTCAACAAATGGCTCCAGGGCTGGTTGGGTGCTGTGGTGCAGGGGTTCAGCTTGAGATGCCCATATCCCACGTTGGAACGCTTGCTTTGTGTCCCAGCTGCTCTGCTTCTGCCCCAGCTTCCTGACAACGCACCCAGGGAGGCAGCAGATGGCGGCTGATGTGCTTGGGCCCCTGCCACCCATGTGGGAAACCAGCATGGAGTTCTGGGATCCTGACTTCAGCCTAGCCCAGCCCTGGCTGTCGTGGGCATTTGGATGGAAGATCTTTCTCTCCTTCACTGCCTTTTAAGTAGATTAAAATAAACACTTTTTTTTTTTTAATAAAAAAGATGGCTTCACATAGGGCAGGCTAACTCTGCAGTGGGACTGAAGAAAAAGCCAAAAGAGATGACATTGGGTGACCCCGAAGGTCCCACTCAACCCAGAGTCTGTGGCCTGTGAAAGGTGCCCATCTCCGTGTGCTGTGGTTAACCATGTGCTTCTCGAAGGCTCAGAGACCTTGCTGGCCTCGAGATGTGCAGTGGAGGTGGCGGGGAGGTTGCCTGTACCACGGTGTGTGTGTGCACGTGCTCCGGGGAGTGGCAGCTGCCTGGAGAGCTCCCGGTGCCCAGCAGCAGGCCTGGGGTCAGGCATGTGCAGAGTTTGTCCCGAAAGTGCGGCCTGACTGATGGAGGTGGGGGTGGTGGAGGTGTGCACTGGGTGGCCCATGAGGCCAGAAAACACGAGTCCGGTTACAAGGCACCCTCCCAACAGCTGGAGAGCAGGCAGATGAGACCTGGAAGCCACTGGATGCGCAATCTGTGGGGTCATCCTAAAACAGCTTCCATTCCAGCTCCCATCACCCAGGGGACTTGACAGTGTGCCCAGGTCAGGATGAGCTGGGGGGGGGGGTCTCCTCTTCTCTGCAGCCCGGTCTTCCCGGTCCCTCAGGCAGGTGGCTGCTGGCACGCCAGGCTCAGTCCGGCTGCTGTGCCCTTGCAGTTCCCACCACCTGACCACCTCCTCTGTTGTTCTTCCTGTGATCAAAACCCAACACGTTCTTCTTGGTCAGTTCATGGCAGTGGAACTGCCCGTGGCAGGTTGCTGCTTGCCATGGCAGGTGAAAGAGCCGTGCAGTAGGGGAAGGTGGAGAGACAAACTCGGGAAGAAAGCGGTACGTGCCGGGATGGAGATGCCGCCTTATCTCCCCAGTAACTCTCGAGCGCTTCCTATGTTCCAGGCATCACATGAGGTGGTGGAGATGCAGTGGTGAACAAGACGTGGTCCCAGCATGAGTGAGCGTGTTTGGGGGCTGGACAGGGAAGGCGAGAGACACGATTCAAACGCACGCACAGACACACGCTAACAAACTGAGCGCCGTGAGACTGCAGCAGAGGACTCCTGTTCTGGTCTGATGGGGCGCTGGCTGGGGAAGACGTCCTCCAATGAACTGTCCCTTGAGTTGAAATGTGAAGGCCGAATCGGAGTTGCAAGGCAATGGCGAGTAGGAGAGAGTCTTCTGGAGAGGCATATGGCACATACAAAGGCCCTGGGGCCTCAAAACCAGGCGGAGGTAGGCCAGGGTTGAAGATCCAGCAATTGCTCAGAAAGGTGTTCCCATTTCCCTTTTGCCATTTTCCTTTGTTCCAAAGGCCTCTGCTCTCTGCTCATAACCGCAGGGGTTCAAGTTGACCTTTCTTGTTCTGCCCTTTGCTTGCCTGCCATCGTGCCCTTGACCTAGCCTTGAAGGCCTCTCTGCCCAGCCTGCGTGGAAGTGATTTGAGTCCTGCCGGATGAGAGCCTTAGATGTTACAAAGGTTTGGGGGATTTAACCCCTCTTGAAAGTTCTCACCGTCTCTGGCTTATTCGGGTCTCTCTCTGATCGATCAATCAGCTTTGAGAAACTTCCTCCTCTTTGTGTTTCTGATGCGTTTGGCTTGCTGGCTGTGAGTTCCTGGTTTGCGAAACATTGAGCGGTAGGAAGAGGATGAGCTTTGCCTGTCCGAATTCCACCCTGGCTTTGCAAGCCCCCTACAGGTGTCGTAACTCTCCCGAGTCTTGTTTTGCCTTCTGCATGCGATGACACGACTCCTGCGTATCTGGTTAAGTCCCCTTTTAGGATTCGCCACAATATTTGTGGGATGTGTCTGTCTTGCTCACGGCTGTGTGTCCACCAGCCCATGGTGCTTGGCATGTAGGAGGCACTCAAGAACCACCACCTGAATGAGCGAGAGGTTCAGGCACTGGGGACTGCGTGGAAGAGGTGTTCATGGGGTTAGGTCTTTTTTTTTTTTTTTTCTTTATTAAAGATACCAGGCGCTGGCTTTGTCAACCTGTCATTACCCTCTTTCACCAAAGGGGGCAGCAGCTTGAATTCGTCACCAACTTTTTTTTTTTTTTTTTGGTCTAAAGGCACTTCGCTCTTCTCTCCAGTCATTCTTCCATACTCTCAGTGTCAGCTGTTTCAATAAACCAGCTTGGAGCTTGAAGACCAGGAGTTTGGGCTTGGTCTCCTGTCTGATTCAACCTGAGTGCCCACGACGCTGGGCAGGTTCCGAGTAAGCCAGGGCAGGGGTCACCACCAAGTGGTTCTTGATGGACCATGTGCGCGTGGAGCCCACAGGTTTCCTGGCTGAACCCATGGAAGTTAAAGGTGGGGGAAAGCTAGGCTGTTTAAGAGGCCGCCTGGAGAGTAACGTATGGACATACCAGGGTCTTCCCAGCACCTGTGCTGTGTGTGCTGTATAAATCTTAGGGCTGAGCTCAAACCGCAGCAGAGTCTCCAGCCCCTCTCTGGTGCATTCTGGGAATATTTCTATCCATGTGTAAAGGCTGCTCCTGCAAGGTGTGGTGTGCAGCTGGGGGTGGTCGGGTGGTGGTGGTGGTGGTGAGGTCCCTCGGCCGAGCTATGGCAGCCTTGGTGCTAGACCAATCCTGCAGTCCCTCTGCTTGCCTGGCAAAAACAAATCCCGATTAGGAGAAAAATCGGACACCGTAGAGGGCTGCTGCTCTCGCGGCTGAGCCGACCAGAAAGCTCCAGGCTCTGAGAACCATTAGAGGGCACTGGGTTTTCTGGGCACTGCTTCAAAGGGGCTGTGGTCTAAGGACCAGGCTGCTTTTCTGGTGGCCACTTCTGTGGGATGAAGCTTCCCAGGGAGGGGCTTGCAGCCCTGGTGGGTGGGGGCTTAGGGGTGGTCCCAGCCCTGCCCCCTCTGAGTACACTTGTGTGGCCGTGAGCAAGTGGGTATCTCTGACCCCCTCGTAGGCTTGGCCTTGCGGGACATCGGCGTGCATCCTGGGATCTGGGTCTTGCTGGGGCTTGGTGCCCATGTCCAGCCCCAAACACCCAAGGAGGGGAGTGAGGGTGCTGGGCGTTTAGATTGGGAACAGGAAGGGAAGTGGAATGCCAACTCTTGTAGGGCTGCTGCATGCTGCGGCCGGCTGGCCTCAGACTTGTGTCTAGGGCTTCCTGAGGTCTGGGGGCCTCCGGTCAGCTGACGTTGAGGCTCTCCTTTGCGTACGTGCCCTCCTAAGGGCACCGAGCTCTGCACTACTAGGCTCTAGGAGAAATGACATCGTCTTACGGTGCAGGAAGACCCAGCCAGCATCCCCACTGCTTCTGAAATGTATGCTCCCTCTGCCCTTTCTCTCCCTCTCTCTCATCACTCAGGTGGGTGGGACTTTGCCACCTCCTCTCCCTCTCCCTCCCTGCAGTCTCTAGTGATTTCCCAAGCCCCATCTGGGGCTGATGTCTCCCACCAGCACGTGGCCACAGCCCTCCAGCATCTGCCACGTGCTCCGGCAGCTCCCTGTGTTAGGGCCTCAGCCGGCTGCTGCCTTGTCCCACAAGAGAGAAACAAGGTTTGAGAAGGGAGGGAACCTTGCCTGCCTGCTTGTTCCCAAAGCCCCAAGACACAGCAGAGGATCTGAAACACACGGTCCCTCAAATACCTCCGAAGAAATCAATTCCCCGAACACCGGAGGGAAGAAGAAGAGAGGTAGAAGAGGAGGAGGACTGAAGGGAGGAAGAACAGCAAAATGCAAAACCAAACCAAGCAGCCCACAGGCGACACCACGGCAGAGAAGTTATGTGCAGCACAGGGGCCAGGGCCCGCAGAAGCAGCCCAGGCAGCTCGTTCTAGATCCCAAGGGATACGAGGGGGAAGAGGGCGCTAGAATCCAGGGCCCTGTGGAGGGAGGAATCGGCAGGTTGTGAAGGCGGAGCTACAGCTGGGGACTCCCTGGAGCTGATGTGGCCGCTGCCCCTGGTCCTCCTCTAGGCTGCTGGGCTGGGGTCTCTCACCTGTTGGTAGAGCTTGGGGCGGGGTGGTCCTTGCACAGAAACCTTGACAAGCTGACTGGGGCCTCCTGTAATGGGGTCCTGGACTTGCCTGTCTTTGGGTGTGAATCTTCAATATTTGGGACTAGATTGCATTTGTCTATCTGTATCTATACCATCTATCGATTGACCTATCGCCTTGACCCCTCACACCAACATGCTAAACATGAAACCGCACCACCTCGCTTGATCGTTCGCTCCTTAGTCTCATTCATTCAACAAACGTGTTTGGGAACTCCTGCCACCTCCTAGGAACTGTGTGCCAGGTGAAGGCGGGGGATGTGCATGCCAGGGGCTGGGTCCTTACTGTCCAGTAACTAGCAAGGCGAGCCAGCACCTAAGGCAATCTGATCATTACAGAAGAACCCGAGCTGGGAAAAAGGGAGGCGGACTTCCTGGAGGAGGGGGGCAGATGCTTAGGGAGGAAGTCATTTTCCCCAAGGCAAAGAGCATCACAGGGCTGTAGAGTGAGAGTAGGGGGCTGTTAGGACTTGAGCAGCAGGGTCCCAGGTCTAGAGAGCCTACGGTAGCTGAGCTGCAGGTGTTGGCAAGCCGTGGGATGTGGGTAGGGGGTGAAGACCGCTTTGCTCCCGGGAGAATTGGGGCAGGAGAAGGGGCTTAGGGGGCAGCCGGACCTCCTTTCCCACTTGCTGTCCTGTGGAGCTTGGCTGTTCCCCATCTGACCACTGGGGTTCTCAATGTTCCTGTTGGACCCTTGGGAGCCGTTGCTTCGCTGCCCCTTAGAAAAGCTGGGTCACAAACCGACCCCTCCCTTCTGAGCACCCCCTGTGCGTCAGCCCCGGGGCCAGGACCCAGCCCTGGGCTAAACCTTCCCTTTCCTTCTCCCAAACTGCCGGCAGCCCCGGGGGAAGGTGGGGGTGGCTGCCTTTCAAAACACTCAGATCAGATATGAAATGCTTCCACCCCCACCCTCATGAACTGCATGGGTGGCAATTCTCACACTGAGGTCACCACCTAGGACCCGAGAGCTGGCTGGCGGGGGAGGCGGATTTTGTTGGGTGCTCTGGGATAAATCTCCAGTTTCCAGGCCACCGGACGACCCTTCTGAGCCCGAGTTCTCCTGCCGCCTTCTCTGGCCGGTTCAATTTCCTGCACAGCAGATGGTGGCGGGGCCCTGAGGGCTTCCTGGCCTGCTTACGTGGAAATCCTGGGTAGGTACAAGGTGAGAGGGGCCAGGTGCCTGCACAGGGCCCGCCTCCGCTCCCCAGGAGGCCCCCAAAGTACAAGGCAGGCTCTGAGAGACAGCAGCTGGGAAGTTTTCATATCCTTTGGGTTTTAATAGCTTTCCCTGGGATGGAAACTTTGGGTTGAAATGATTTGCAGCTTTCCAGATTTTTCTCTGTGTGTGTGTGTGTGTGTGTGTTTGGGTTTATTTTTAGCTGCAGGCGTTCAATTCTTGCCAAAAGACCTGCTTAAATAAAACCAAGATTAATATTTTTACTTAACGGAAAGAGTTAGTCAGGGCAGGCTTTGAACTGGAGCCTCCTTATCTTGATGGGGAGCGCATTTTAACGTCTGGCCTTGGCTCTGACATCAACAACAAGGGTCTTTGAAACTGATGAGAGAAGGGCTCCTTGGGGACCGGGTCGGATGCAGGAAGTGCCTGCTTGGGGGTGGGGGAGGGGCATCTTCCTGGAGGAGGCGGGAAGTCTGCCCTGGCTGTGGCTCTGCCTCCTTCCCAGCTGATTTCCCGACCCCTCTCCCCACGCGGGTTTGGTCCAGACTTCTGCTTCCTCTGGACTTGCAGCCAATTGGATGGGCTGAGGCCCAGCCCCTGGGCAGCTCTGCCGGCGCCCCTGTGCCTTGGCGGGCTGTATCCCCTCGTGTGGCATCCCGGCTGCTTGTCCTGCATCAGCGCCATTGCCTGCCTGCCCGTCCATCTCTCGGGGCTCTGGCCCCTGAGTTTCTAGGCCTTGTTTATCTCCGCGTCCTTGTGAGCGGAGCCCGGTTCTCAGTGACTGCTGACCAGGTGTTTACTGGGCCGTACCAGCCGAGAGTCGCCAAGGTCCCCCCCCCCCCCCCGGGGGCAAGGTCGGCTTGTTCGGACTTGGCTCTCCATCCTCCACCATGTGCACTTTATGCCTAAAGTCCCGTATTGCGCAAACACGCACTCTACGCCCGCGGTGCACCAGGCCCTCTTCGGTTGCCTGGGGTTGAGCAGTTGCTAAAGAACCTGCCCTTGTGAGGTCTACGTTCTAGTGGAGAGAGAGAGTTGGTCCGCTAGCAAGGGGATTTATTAACATGTCAGATGGGGCACGGGGAGGGGGCAGGAAGGTCCTGAGATCAGTGGTAAGGAGCAGGCAGGGGGCGAGCCATGGGGTACGTGAAGACGGACTGTTGCAGGAGAACTCGCGGACTCAGGTCATCCCGAGAAGCTGCTGAGGGCGGTGAGCGTCACCCATGATTTATACGCTGGGAGGGGAAGCGATGGCCGAGGTGACAGTGGCAGCCAGCCAGCGACTTTATCCATGCCTGTGCTTCATTCCGCTGTGTCCCGACCGTCACTCTGGGAGTTTCTTGAGCTGACCTTGCAGTCCTGAGTCATTTGAGGGAGTTTTTGGGGTTTGGAGTTGTGTGGCCCCCTGGCCCTCGCCCTCCGCCTTTAATTCCCACTGCGTCCCTTCCTGCAGCCTGGACATCATCAAAGCGTCCCCAGAGAGGCAGCGGACGCTGCAGGTCCCCCGGGGCTGAGGCAAGGCTGAAGGCCTGGAATATTCTGGGGGCCCTCTTGCTGTGCCCCTCTCAGGGAGATTCCACAAGTAGGCACCGTCAGGAAGGGTTGTCTGGCTTCCCAGGCTGCAGAGCGCCCCTTGAGATAAACTCGGCCTCAGCGAATTCATCAACCTGCCGAACCCCAGAGCCTCAGGGCGGTGACAACCCGCGGGATCGCGGCGTGGGTTGGCTTCTGAGGTTCTGTTCTTTCCCATGAGCCTATGCTGCTGAGGCCAGGCTGGCAAGCAGATGAGGTCCTGTTGTATTACAGTGGATTCTTACTGTGAGCAGAGGGAGCACGTGTGTGTGTGTGTGTGTGTGACACTGGGAAGGGTGTGACGGGGTGAAGGGCATGGAGGACTTGTTGAGAGCTTATCAGGGGTCTTCCCTGTGAGCACCCTCATCCTGAGCCCCTGCAGTCATGACAGTGGGTGTGGGGAGTGCACTGAATCTGTGAGCTACTTTCCAGTTGGTGCAGGTCCCTTGCCAAGGTTTTTAGGGACCTTCCTCACCCCTCTTTCCACTGGGATGCAAAACGAGCTGCACTCGGGGTACCTGATCATTTCCCTAGCTGGGCCATGGGGACAGGGCTAGGTGAGGATGGAGTGGACGACTCGCACATGTGGATGCTGGTCTCCACGCACTCCAGTTCCCTTCTTTCCCCTCCAGGTGCACTGAGGGGCTGCAACGCAACACAAGGACCTGACAGTAATGAGTGGGTGGGCAGCCTCTGCCGTCTGTGCACAGCTACAAGGCAGCTGCCCCGAGGGGATCTCGTAGCATGCTCCGGGCTGGCCTCCCTCTGTAGGGTCTCTGGCTTCCTGCCTTTGCCATCTGAGAGCATGCAGCCCGGAAAGACACATCAGGTCACTGCGAGGGGAGCTTATTACCGACATCTATCTTTTTTCATGTGATGCTTTCGGGGGGAGCATTGTTCTAACACTCCCAGAACCTTGTCTTCTAAGCCCAAGCCCCTAAAAGAGAAGCAAACCCCTGGTTTGGGCTGTTGTTGGCCGCAATCCGGCCTGCTGGACACCCCTCGGAAGGAAGGCCCCTTCCCTGGGCATGAACTGTGACTCCCCTGCCAGCCAGGTGTGCCTGACTTACCCTAGCTGTCTTCCTAAAGCCGGCACAATCATTGCCCAGGGCCTGCACGGAGACAGGAAGGCGGGTTGTGTGTGTGCTGTGGGAGGGCGGGGCTAGATGGCTGAATCAGCCCCTACAAGATGGAGAGCAACTGTACCGCTCCAGGAAGATGCATGCGAATTCAAAGAAGGGCTCCTTGTCAGTAAAACCGGCACACAGGTGCTCGACCTTGTAGCCTGCACTGGGGGGAAAGCCCAAGCGTCAGGCTGGGGTAGGAAGGTCTGGATTTGCTGGACGATGCTGGCTGGGGGACAGCCGGGGGCAGCTCCAGGCTGTCTTGTCCCCTCTGAACGAGCTGATTGACAGCAGATGTGCAGCCTGGGGAGAGGCCCCAGGGAGGGGAATCCTGTTTGCCCTGCAGAATTTCCATTCAAAGCGCGTGCTGCTCATGGCCGGTGACACAGGGCCGTGTGGTGTGGAGATTGGAGGAGTCTTCGTACAGAGCCCAGGATGGGGACGGAATCCCGATGTCTCAGCTTGGTAGATCTGTCTTCATGCATGACTGTGCCGAGTTACCTTTTAGAAGGGGTGTGCTTTGCTCGCCTTGATTTTGCAAACTCGTACTAATCTTTCCCCCAAAGATATTAAGGGAAGAAAAGTACCTCTTTAGAGAATCGCACAGACCCTTAGGCGTGTGCTGTATTTATAGATCTGTGTGCCAGCTACATAAACACACATGTGCTGGTGAGTTTCTTCCCAGTTACTTTTAACTCCAACTGCTGTTTCCTCCGGGCCTGATTAATCCTTTGGGTTCCTTTGGACTGCCACACCCCCAGGAGCTCAGATCCCCTCCCCAGGAGCAGGAGAAGCTCCAAGGGGGAAAGACGGGCTCAGTGGTGGAGACGGAGGGTGAGCCTCTTCCCTCCCCCGCTGCTGGCTGGTGCTCCTGCACCCCGGCCCTCCGTCCTCCGGCCGTGAACTTGGGAGCCTCACTTCCCTGCTGGACTGCAATCTGGGGCAGCAGGAGATGGGCTGCTTCTCGCTGCCCTCCCCTCCAGTAGCCAGGTCCTGTGTTCTGGACCCCAACCCAGTTCACGCCCATGGTGGCTTAGCTGCCGGAGAATGCCAGGTGGATGGCGTGTGGGCTGCTCTCCAGCACAAACGGGAAGAGAGAGGAGGGTGCCGTGCCCGGCCCGGCCACATGAAGGCAGAGGGAATGGCCAAACCTGCCACCAGCACCAAATCGGGAAAAGCCTTCTGCTGTTGCTGGAAAACCAGGCCCTGCCACCACCTCCCTTGTTCCCTGTTGTCCGCCCTGGGCCAGCACCTGCCTCGGGCGATCCCTTCCTGCCACACAGGAAAACACAAAATAGCTCACATTTGACTGGAGGAGGGCACACTGAAGCAAATAAGGACACATTAACCAGCAAACCCAACAGGTGGACTCGGGGCTGACCAGCAGTTTTATTTGGGAAAGACTTCACAGATCCACCTTGGGGAGCAGACGCGGCTTAATTTTAGCTGAGTGGAGTTTTGTTTCTGTAAGGAAAACACTGGTGTGGCCTCTACACCGCGCCACCTCTTGGTCCCGGGCATCAAGTCCTGTGGCTGGTCCTGGTCGTCCCCCTTGGGTAAGGCGTGGGACACGTACCCGTGATGGATGGAGTAGGTGCAACCCACCTAAAACCCCCCAATAGCGTTGTTCTGACCACCTCCTTATGCCCTAGGAAATTCTGTAGGACTGGGATATTTCAAGCTTGCATTTCTGGTCATCAATGGGAAAGGCTGCCAGGCCTTAACTTGCAATGTACGGGAGGTGTCTGTCCAGGCTCTGGGATGGGTGAACAGCAGCGGCAATCGTGGTGCTGGTCACAGGAACAGTGAGAGCAAACCCTTGGGTGGGTGGGCCTGTCTGCCCACCCACTCTCCTTGGTGCTTGTCAACCCTCATAGCAACTCCGCACAGTGTTATCATCACTGATTTTGTAGCCGAGGGCTCTGAGAGTCACGGAGGTTTAGCGACTGGCCCTTCAATGCAACGCCACGTGGCCGTTCTAATAGCAACAAGAGCGTCCGTTGTCAGCCAGGGAGAAGCATGTGGCCAAGAAAGCCAGAGCGCTGCTGAAGCCACACAGTGATGGTGGAGCTCGGGCCCCGCCGAGGCTTCCTGACCACACAACATACTCCGCTCGCACCCTAAGATCCGCAGTCAAAAGGGTTCCGAGCTCAGGCTGTTTTGGGGTAAGGCAGGAGTTGGCTGATTGTCTAGAGAAGCTTCCAGAAGTACCCGGCTGCCTGGGGGACGTCTGATAGGACATGTCCACTTCAAGTCACTTTGGGGCCAAGGGAGGGGCGATGTTGCCATTCAAAGGAATCCCTCTGCCTTCCCCTGCTGAGGTCAAGAGCCACGCCCTAGTGTACCTGCAGGGTTAAAGTGGCAGAGGCGAGGCCAAGTCATCAGGGAGAATCCGTAGTTGGCAGATGGGCAGACAGCGCGGCGGCTGCACTGTCAGAACCTGCCCGTGGGGTGTGTAGGGAGGAAACGGCCCCCGGGGGCCCCCGAGACGCTGGCCGCCTGCCGGGGATACTGTTGCAAAGCCAGCGCCAGAGGTGGATGCACCGCCATGAGCGAGTTTGGCTGGGATCGTGCCAACCTCTTGTTCTGGTGGAAGACTTGGAAGTGGCCCCTCGCTGCCTCCAAGCTGAGCTGCCTTGGCCCAGCTGCGGACTTTGCCAGCAACCTCCCCGTCTGGCCACTCCTGGCAGAGGGGGTCTGGAGGGGCAGTGGGTTCATCTGAGCTCTGACCTCCTGTCTCCCTGGCAGGGTGGGCTCCAAGCTCCCTTGGCGAGGGACAGGGCAGAATCCAGGATGGAGGGGGAACTGGTGGTGCCTTGTAAAGATCTTTTTTATTTTTAAAGGAGATGAGAATTTAGGAATAAAAGTGGGGCACCCCAGTGGGGAAGGATAATGGAGTTAGCAGAATGGGTGTGCGTGCGTGTGTGTGTGTGTGTGTGTGAGTGTGAGAGAGAGAGAGAGAGAGAGAGAGAGAGACAGAGAAAGAGGTTTTCTGCTTTCACAAACATTGCCTGGGCACCTCCTCCTGTCTGGGCTTAGCACAAGTCGAGGTAGGAGGAGTTACAGGACCTCACAATAGGAAGAATCCACTATGCGACTCCTAGCACCTCACAGGCAAACCCACTCTGTTCCCAGCCCCCGGCCCGAGAACATCCAGCCCTTGGATGGAGGTGCTGTTGGCCACTATGGCAGGACCTCCCCTCCCCCGCTGCCGCCCTCTGCTGCCCTGTGCCTGGTTGTTGGCTGACTTTTTCTTGGGCAGAGCTGAGGGGAGCCCCTCTCTGCAGTCTGTTTTCGGGAGGTGTCCATGTGTCCTGCCACAGGCTGGTTTTCCAAACTCTGAATCTCCAGATCACGTAGAAGAGAAGATACAGCCTCCTACAAATGTGGGCAGGCCCCCTCCAGCCGGTGTGTCCCCCCGTGTGGGGTGAGCGCCTCCCCTGCAGCCCTCCACTCTGGGGTGATTTTCTTACCCACAGTCAGCTCGCGTCTTCTGATTAAGTCGGTGATGCCGATGATGTTAATTACGTCTGTCTGACTAGTGTGAGAGAATGCACATTTCACACGTGCCATGTTGCCTTGTCCCTCTAGTGCAGGGCAGCGCTACCATTGCAAGTCCTGTTCTATAGGTGAAGAACTGGTGAGAAACGGTTATTTGCCTGTGGTCACAATAGCCAGGCTGGGATTGCAACTCTTGGGTCTGGCTGGTGAGCCCAACTCCCCACTACTCCCTCTTGCACTGCACCTCACTGGGCTGGACTAGAACACATCCCTTGTTATCTACGGCTGGGTGCAGGGGCACTGAGGGCCAGGCCATATCCCAGCGCCCTGGGCGTGTCAGGACACAGTGAGCTGACACATGCAGAGGGAGGGGCCCAGATGAGGGTCAGTTAGGAAAGCATCCTAGGTTATAGAGGCACAGAATCGAGGCTGATCCCCTCTCCCAGGAGGGGGGTGAGCGTAGCCTCGGAACCTCTGAGGCAGGCGATTGTGAATTAACTTGGATGCTGCTGCTTTCTTGCATCTCCCTCTCGGCCAGCGTCTCTCCGAATGCTCAGTATTCTAGCGGAGTTGGTGCAAAGGTAAAAACGCGACCCCAGGCCATGGGGCAAGCATGTGCACCCCCCGGGTGCTACCCCGATGTGGTTCCGCCCTTCGTAACCCCCTCCCCCTCTCTGTCTTGCTCTCTCTGCAGTGATCCGGGCCAAGGTGGTGGGGAAGAAGCTGGTGAAGGAAGGGCCTTTTGGCACGATGGTCTACACTGTCAAGCAGATGAAGGTAAGTGGCTGCTCAGCCGGACTCCAGCAGGGTTCTGGGTTTTTGCAGGAAGGGCCCTGGCTAGGGGAGGTGAAGTGGGGTGGAACTGTCATGGGTGTCTTCTCGGCGTCGGAGCCCCAGCCCTTCCGCCCTGCTGGAGAGGGAGCTGCTGAGGTGGCAGAGAGAGATGGGTGGGGAGGGAGCGGTGGCTGCTTCCCCCAGAGATGGTGCAGGTGCAGTTGCTCAGAGGCCCGTGGTGCGAGCTGAGAGCCGGAGCCAGACAGCAGAGGGCATTGTGACTTGGGAATTGTGACTCGCGTCGCTGCCCATCTCTGCACGTTCGTATTCTCCGCTGAGAAGTGAGTGAGTTGGACTGCAGGGTGCAGGGCGCCCCTGGGCTCTGACTTTCTGGGACTCAACCATGCCGACAGGTCTTGGTCTTGGGCAGCTGTTGATGATACAACTTGGCCGTAGCCCCTCGGAGCTCTACACTGAGCCTGTGTGGATCCCAGGAGCAGCGTCCCGAGGCAGGAACTGCTCCCTTTTCCGCTACTTCCCCAGCTCAGCTTGTCTTGCCTGCCAGTGAGTTAGTAATGTTCCCGAAGCATCTTCCTATCATTAAGACTGTCATGGAGGGGCCGGTGCCGTGGCTCACTTGGTTAATCCTCCACCTGTGGCACCGGCATATATGGGCGCCGGGTTCTAGTCCCGGATACTCCTCTTCCAGTCCAGCTCTCTGATGTGGCCTGGGAAGGCAGTGGAGGATGGCCCAAGTCCTTGGGCCCCTGCACCCACATGGGAGACCAGGAGGAAGCACCTGGCTCCTGGCCTTGGATCGGTGTAGCTCTGGCCGTGTTGGCCATTTGGGGGGTGAACCAATGGAAGGAAGACCCCCTTCTCTCTCTCTCACTGTTAAATTAAAAAAAAAAAAAAAAAAAAAAGACTATCACAGAGCATCAGAGCATCACGGTGCCCACGAAGGAAGTTGGCCTACCGTGAAAGCAGATCCGCTCTGAGCACCTGCGTTCTAGGCCCAGCTCCTCTCTTACATAGCCTGTTGACCTCGCCCCTCTCTGTGGGCCTCAGTTTTGCTATCTGTGAACAGGGCAGGAATGGATGTGGTGTCCTTAAAAAGCCCTTCCAGCTCTGGCATTCTTGGTGCCCGGGAGCTGGTGGTGGATCCTGGAAAGGATGACGGGGGCCTCAGAACCTCGAGTAACTCAGCAACTGACCCATCACCCTGCTTTTGTAAGCACCTCCCCATGTGCAGAGCTCGGGGCCAGGACCCAAGGCACCCATGGGGAAGACACAGGTCCTGCCTTGCGGGAACAGCAGTAAGGACAGGAGACAGGAGCCAAGTGCCTAAGCACCGGCCGCAGGGCACTACAGCCCCTTCACTCCTTTCACCTGTTGGCACCCCAAGCGGGCACTGGGGTGGGAGCCCATGGGCCTAAGAACCCCCACCTCCCAGGCATTAACCCTAATGCTCAGGGAGACCTGAGTAGGGGCAGCACACGGCCTCCAGCATGGAACCGCCAGGCCTCGTTCTGCCTGAGGCCCGAGGCTGGGCGTACGAATTTCACGGAACCTGTTGCTTTGGATTCGATTTTGGAAACATCCACAGCCTTCTGGTTATGTAATGTCCACAGTCAGCCCTGGCCAGTTGCCCTTGGCTGCCTAAGCTTGGTCATGAGACCGGCTTATGTCTTCAGACGGCCCTGGGGAGAGACGAGGGGGCGGAGGTGGGGAGCCAGCAAGAGCAACAACAGCCCCCCCACCCCCAAACTCCCCTGTGCACCACTGGCAGCGGAGGGCCACGGCACACCAGCCCAAGGTGTGTTTGCCATCCACTCTGTGACCAGCAGAGAGCCGCGAGGGGAGGGGCTTGCAGGCAGCAGTTCTGGGGTTGGCTTGGTTTCTGCTACCTGCGGGGCCTGGAGACCAGGGTTGCGAGTGTGTCCCATTCCCCCTGTGCTGGTGCCAGGCCATCAGCTTCAGAGCACAACACCCCCCCACCCCCACCTCCGGGCTGGGGGACACTGGCATTGCATTCCACATGTGCCTCCTAGGTTCAGGGTGTCAGGTTGCTGGCGTGAGATGTAGAATCCTTCCTTTGACCTCTGACAGGGACTCAAAGGGCAAATGATGGCTGTACAGTCACAGGAAGACAGATCCAGTGTTCAAGTCGAGGCTGCAGGATCCTCCCCCGATCTTGGGCTCTTAATGAGACTCTTCCAATCTGCCTGCCTTTCTGTCCTTACTCCCAGGTCTCTTGGGCCTTTTATTGCCTCCTGTGAGCTGTATGAGGATCCCTGGAGAGGCTGCCCGATTCTGCTGGCCTGTAGGTAGCAGCCTTTTGGGACTCTGCAGCTAGGAGCAGCCGTAGCGGCTCCGCTCTCTCTCCTGCCACTTATGCTCCCCTTCCCTCGCAATACTTAGCCCTGTGCGACAGACTGGGCGTGCAAAGTTCGGCCTCGGTACGCTTGATTAAAAACTCCGCACAAGTCCCATTCGCTATGTGCCAGGTATTCTGCCAAGCTTTTGCATAGATCAGTTCATGCCAGCTTGGTGGATGAGATGGGTTATCCTGAATTTTACAGGTGAGGTCGCTGAGACCTGGAAGGTTATTTAAGAAATTAGTCCGGATCATGTGGCTGGAGGGTGGAGGTGATTCTGAAACACTCTGGGGGTGTCCCCCCCCCCACTCCACTGGTGTGGGGTTTTGCCAGGGGAGAGAGAGAAGGGGCTGCTTGTGTGTGTTGGTTTGCCACCCAGCTATGTAGCTTCTGACCCACGACATCCTGGAAAGGGTGTATCAGAAAAATCTTTGCAGGCAGGGAGGCCAGGCTGTGGGAGTTTTGGCTTTGTTCTCGTGGATTAAAGTCTATCCCGGAGAGGCAGACGAGGAAGTGAGTGCTCCCTGAGAGCAGGACCAGGGGAGCTGGGAAGAACATGAGAACCCGAACTGCCTGGCTGACCTCTGATGAAAGGCAGGCTGACCCTGCCCATCTGCTGACTCCAGAGCACTGGATCTGGCTCTCGGGCACACCTTGAGCAGCCAGAGCTCCACGGCGTGTGGGTGAGGGGGTGTGGGCCACCCGAATGTTGTGGCAGCTGACTGCAAACCCAAACTTGGAGCTTAGTGGGGACTCGGGCCCTGGACTGCATTGCACATGCAAGTTTCCAGAACCGGCAGCTCTAACCTGCAGGGGCCTTATCTCCCACTGGGCCCATGAGAAAGTGGCTGCTTTGCCAGGAGCTGTGTTTGTGCAGCGGGAGCCTGCTCTCCGGCAGGCTGCAGGGGACATGGTGTCCCAGCTGGGCCCGGGAGCGTCCCTGGGGACTCCGGCTGGTCATGTGTTTTGCACATCCTGACTTTGGGCGGGACGAGCCTGTTTGGCCCTTGGCGACTTCCTCGGGTGGTTTGTTTGATACACGAGCCATAGCAGGGTCTTGCCTGTGTAGCTCCAGCGGGCAGCCTGAGGGGACTCCTCCTCCTCCCAGTGCCCGTGACTCTGTCTGGTTCAAGACTCTCCTTGAGCCCTTGGCAGAAAGCGACTGCACTTTGGCTGAGACTGCATGGGCAAGCCCGTGCGTGGTATCTCAGTTGGGTTCCTACCATCTGCAAGCCTCGGCTGCCTGGTGTGTCGGCAAGCTTTAAGGGCAGGTTCCGTGAGCCAGTGATGGACAGCAGCATCCAGAACCCTGGTCCTCCGCAGGTGCGTGAGAAACATCGGACGGAACCGTGGCCTGCCCTGCTGTCCACGTAGCACGAGGAAATGTGCAGCTGTCCCTAGATGTCTTACACGGCCCCCAGGGACACTAAGTTCTCAGCACCTTAGATACTTCCCAGAGCAAGGACCAGAAGCCTGCAGGGTACAGCTGGGAAAGGCTCGCTTATGACAGAGACTCTGAGGCGGCTTCAGCTACTTTGGCTGAGAGATGAAGTTGGGAAATGGCCCTGGGACGACGCTAGGAAGAACAGGACCAGACCCTTCCCGCATGAGCCGTAGCAGGGCTGTTTTTAAGCTGACTTTGGCTGACTGCCATGTGCTAGGTGCTCTTCTAAGTCATTTAATTCTCCCAGAAACACCGGATGAAGTGCGTGCCCGCCCCACTGTGCGGATGAAGAAACTGAGGCCCAAAGAGCTTAAGGAACTTTCCAAGTGGCTAACAGGTGCAGAGCAAGGCTCAGATTCTGGAACCAGCATCTGAGTTGATCTAAACAGGGGCTCGAGTCTCGCCCCTAAAGCAGAGCAGTGACTGACGCAGGAGGGATGAGCTCTTGAGGGGGCTGGGCTCGTGATATTGGTTGGATTAGGTGACCTTGAACGTCCTTCCCAGTTCTGGAGGACGCGGTCAACCCACTGGATACCAGGAACCTTCAGGACCCTATGCCCCCTCACCCTGCTGGTAGAGGAGTTTGTTAAAGCGATTCTGCTTCTGTATTGAGAGCGAGAGGACTGTTGGGAAGCAAAGTGAATGAGTACAGTCTACCTTAACCGAGATTCTGTGTGCATGGATCCGCTCACGCCAGCTTGCTGAATGAGAGATGGGTTACCCTGAATTTTACAGGGGAGGTAGCCAGTTATTTAATAAGTAGTCCAGATCATCCGGTTAGAGGGTGGCATACAGGAGCCAAGCCGGAAGCAATGTTAAATACAGGTTTCTTCACGCCTAAAAGCAAAGCAGGGGTGCCAAACTGGTTTTTGCCAGCTGCATTCTCATGGAGCCGTTAAAGTCACTCTAGCAGGGCTAGAGTCTTGCCCATGAGGCCCTCAAAGGGGAAGACGGGTGCAGAAAGAGCAGACTTCCGATCGGCTGGGCTGAGTGCAAACATCTGCCAGCCTTCAGGCAGCGTCTGCATCCAACCAAGGAGTTGTTTGGCACAGAAATTTCGGGGAGTTTTTCGAGCGCGGGGCCGGAGGAAGAGGGCAGCGGGACGCGGCGCACCCCTGCTCCCCAGAGCATGGCTGGCCCCATGTGGAGGGCACCTCCCCAGCACATGTGAACAATGGTGCCCCTTCCACAAGGCGCAGGCTCCCAGGCTGGGGCCAACAGAATGCTTTGTGATAGGAAAGGCCCTCGTGGCTTAGAAGCCAGGGAGAAAGCCCCAGCCCCTCTGGCTGAATGGGAGGCATTTAGATGAGCCGCCAATGAGGTGATGTCTGCCTTTGTATTAATTACCATAAGCAAATTAATCACGCATGCCAGCAACTAAAGCGGAGAGACACTGTCCTATTGTGAAATCCTGGGACAGGCCCAGAGACCACCCCATCCCACTCGGGCTGGCTCACTGCAGTAGCACCATTGCCCTAGCCCGGGTAACCCTCATGGGCTACATTCAGCCTCTATTGGGTTCACCCATGATAAAGATGGCCCGGGCGGCAGCTATGGCCCCAGCTGCAGCAGAGGCCTTGGCCAGGCACTTCCCAGGCTGCAGCTGGCTGGGGGGGTGGGGGGTGGGGGGTGGTGGATGGGGCATGGGGCATGGACTCCAGCAGTGGACCCCAGCCCTGCCATTACTGTCTGTGTGGCTTTAACAGATCGCGTAGCCTGCCCATGCCTCTGGCTTCTCTTCTGTGAAATGGGCATGGCAGTACCTACCTCTCAGCATTATCACGGGTGATGAAATGGGTTAATATTAGAGCAGGGTTTCCTTCACCAGGGTTCTACTGGACATCTGGGGACCAGGCATTACTTTGCTCTGGGGGCTGCCCTGTTAGGACAGCCCGAGATGTCTCCAAACTGCCACCTCCTGTTGACAGCCACCGGCGTTAGATTGCTTGATACCTGACCCTGTTTATCTACAACGATTTCAGATGCTTCAACTTGATGTCTATGAAGTGCTTACTTAAAAACGTGTGGATTTCTGGATGCCCGATTAGGTGCTACCTCTGGGGTTCAGGCACTCTAAAAGCATAGAGAATCCCTACCCAAGTTCAAAGCGGCAGCTGGACTGTGCATTTCTGAGTTCTCATGGGTGAAGAGCCTACAGAGACCTAGTGAGAAGGCTTTTGTGCACAGGGGAGTGTCCCAGGGCGTCATGGGTGCTGGCTGGCTGTGCTCAGGGATGGACAAAGAGCCCTGTGCACAGTACCTTGGCTGGATTGGGTCGAGGAGTGAGTAGCTGGAACAGTGTTGTGGGACGACTGGAAGGGGAGAGTGCTGGATAGGGAGGTTTGCCTGAGAAGGCTCCACCCTGGACCCTCTCGGGGTGCACAGGGTGGTGGCCAGCAAGGGGGACCAAGCAGCAGCTTTGGTCCTCGCTGGCCTGTGGCCCTCTGCTCACGGTGCTCCTCTTGCCCACAGATGTACCGAGGCTTCACCAAGATGCCCCACGTGCAGTACATCCACACGGAAGCTTCCGAGAGTCTCTGTGGCCTGAAGCTGGAGGTCAACAAGTACCAGTACCTGCTGACAGGTAACGGGCAGATAGGGCGTGGTTGGCCCGGCTGTGGTGTGGACGCTGGCCAGTGCGTAGACAGCTGTGAGGAGCTGCCAGTGACGAGTCCCTCTTGGCCTGCCCAGGGCTAAGCGTGTGAGGCTGGGCCTGGGACCTTGGCCAAATCACCTGACCTCTCTGACCTTCATTATCCTGGTCTGGAACATGGGGCTGCAGTCTGGCTTACAGCTGTCGGGGACGATGAAATCAAATCATGGTTCCGAGAAGCCACAAGCGCAGCACCTGCCCTTCACGGGCACACGGCTGATGTAAATTCTTCCCCCTCGGCTGGGCCCTGGACAGAACGCCTCCCCCTGCCTGACCTCCTCGTCCCTCCCTCAGGCCGTGTCTACGATGGCAAGGTGTACACGGGGCTGTGCAACTTCGTGGAGCGGTGGGACCAGCTCACCCTCTCCCAGCGCAAGGGGCTGAACTATCGCTACCACCTGGGCTGTAACTGCAAGGTAAGCCGGGGGAGGAGGGGCGGGAGGGCAGGAGGAGCAGGTCTGAGCAGTGTTGCTAAGGCAGAGCAGCATGGAAGGTGAGGGAAGAATGCCTCGTGCTGTCACCTGTGGCCTCCAGAGGCCACGTGGTCCCTAATGGACTCCCCCAGCAGCTGACTCGTTGGTGGCCTCCTGATGCCAGGTGCTGCAGGGCCTGTCTTCAGCCAGGCCAAAGCGCAGCCTTCCTGCTATGGGTGGCAGGGGGTGGGGAGGAGCCTCCAAGCTCCCCAGTGTGCTTGTCATTGCGTAAGGGTACCCCCATTTTCCAGACGAAGAATGAGAGGCTAGGACACCTTCGGGACCTCGCCTTGGGCCACACAGCTCACTGAGCCTGTTTTCCAGCCCAGGGCAGCTGGACCCCGCAGTGTGTGCTCTCAGCTTTGTAGTTCTCGATTCTCAGCACCAGCTGGGGTCTCCCATCCCACTTGAGAAGGACAGACCCCTTCGGGGGTCTGCTTCCCCGGCTCATGAGCTGTGTGGCTTCGAGCAAGTAGCTTCACCCTTCTAAGCCCCTCTTTCTTCCTCTGCAGGAAAGAGGGTAAAACTGGGGCAAGCATTAAAGGGCAGTCACATAGAACGTCAGGTATACAGCAGGTGCTCAATAAACACAAGCCTGTGGTGGTTATATCATCATCGCTAAGGGGCTGTGGTCACAGGGGAGGGCCTGGGCCACGCAGGCGCAGTCCAACTGTGGGCTGGGGTCTGATTGCAGATCAAGTCCTGCTACTACCTGCCCTGCTTCGTGACCTCCAAGAACGAGTGCCTTTGGACCGACATGCTCTCCAACTTCGGCTACCCCGGCTACCAGTCCAAACACTACGCCTGCATCCGGCAAAAGGGCGGCTACTGCAGCTGGTACCGGGGCTGGGGCTCCCCGGACAAGACGACCATCAACGCCACCGACCCCTGAGCGCCAGACCCTGCTCCACCTCTCTTCCCTCCCCACCCGCTGAGCTTTCCTCGGACACTAACTCTTCCCAGATGGTGACAATGAAATTAGTGCCTGTTTTCTCGCAAATTTAGCACTTCGAACACTTAAAGAAAAAAAGAAAATCTATACTGTCATGGATTGATTTGGAACTCGTCTCCTGGCCCCACCCCCTCCCCTTCGTTTAGGCTTTGACCTCACCCATGTCCACCTGGGAATTCTGGTACCATGCCAGCATACGCCTCTTCTTCGTGATAATATAATCTATATTTTTTTAGGAAAACAGAAATCGAAAAACTATCCCATCCAGGCATTGTCATACCTGCTCCTCTCTTATCTTCCCCATCTCCCAACACCCCCCCCTCCGCCCCCCAGCACACAGACATGGAAGTTTCTGGAAGGCCAACTGTTTCAGGATCAGGTAGGGTCGAGGTGCATGTATGTTCCAGCCGGACTGTGTCTGACTGTGTCTGCAGGAAGAGACGGCCAGAGAGGGAGAGAGGACACAGATGCACAGAGCTGCCCCCCACCCCACCCCCGGCCCTGCTCGGGCTGGCCAGATGTTTCTGAGTCTGAAGCCAGCAGCCAGGCCTGCAGCACAGCACTTTGTCAGAAGACAGGAAGGGACAAAGGCTCGGGAGCCAGACAGAGATCAATGTCTTTGCTGTCCCTGCCTCTCGCGAGAGTTCCTCCTGGAAATCTCTTTGGTGGACTGGGCTGGGGGCTTGCCTTCGTGTAAATGGGACAAATACACACCCCAGATGCTATCCGCAGTTAGAGCCCCGGAGGTGTGGGTTGAGAATACTATTTCCAAAGTAGTGCTTAGCTCACCTAGGGGATGTGTTTGTACACGCCTTGGCATATACCCACATGGGACATAAGCTAATTTTTTATAGGACACAGAATTCTGTTCAATGCTGTTAAATACGCCAGTAGTTTAATCTCTCATTGTTGCTTGTTTGAAGAAAATCATGACATTCCAAGTTGACATTTATTAAAAATCTGAACACCCTCTTTTCCCCATTCTTGGGCTCCTCTGGCCTCTGTCCCTCTGCTAGGCAACCACCGTGCTGGCGTGGCCGGGGCGGAGGGTGACATTGGGGGTTGGGGGCCTGGGCACAGGAGGGAGAGCTGCCGAGGGTCTTGCCCTGGCTAGATGGCTGCCCACCCCAGTCCCAGCGCCCGAGGTCCTTACCTTGTGGAATTAAAAACTGAGGGGGTTACCTGGGAAGCCTGGCTCTGTACACAGCTGGAGAGGGCTTTTGTTGTGCTCTTTGAAATAAAACTATAATATAAATTCTCCTATGAAATAAGATTATTTTTAGTGTTGGAAGGGAGATGCTGAGCTTAGGCGATAACGTGTATCTCTTACGGAGGTGGGGCTGGTGGGAAGGGGACGTTTAACGTGATTGCTCTCTCTCTCTCTCTCACCAGATTATGAGTATGTATCCTCTATTAGCATTTGTATCTTCAGTTCATTCCACTTTAGGAAACAGCTGCCAATTGAACAGGAGCAAAGAAAAGTAGGCAACAGGTCATAGTGTCTTGCGCATGCGCGCACCCACCCACCCATACACACACACACACACACACACAGGCCCAGGCAAGGGGCTTGACAGACGCCCACGGCGGGGGAAGGCAGTGCACGTGTTGGATTTCCTTGGGATCGATTTCCTCAAGCTGGGCACTTCCCCTTTTGGCCACGCCATGTAGCAGAGGGGAGACAGGAGGCCTGGCCCTTGCCAGGGGAGAACAGTGGAGCTGAGGTCACCAGATCGACGGGGGAGGCCCTAGGTTTGGGGTTTGGGGATTGTCTGTGCTTCCACCTCAAAGGCTTGCAAGGCAGAGCCCCTGAGCCACCCCATGCGAGTGCCTTCCTGCAAGTGGACGTGAGCATCTCCTGGGTGAGGCGCCTGGCCATGCTGGGTCCCTGCTGGACTCACCCCCTCTCTCACCGGGAGGGCCCTGGGGGTAAGGCCTGAGCAGGGGGCACAGCCCCTTCTGCTAGGCCCCAGTGGGGAGACCCTGGGCACAGGATACTGTCAGAGGGCGGTTTTTGAGCTTTCTATAAGCTATAGCTTTGTTTATTTCACCTGTTCACTTCCTGTATAATTTAAAGTCATTTATGTAGCTGAGAAGACACTTCTGTATTTCAATCATATTGTGAACGTTTTATTTTGCTAAATCTTGTGTCATGTGTAGGCTGTAATATGTGTACATTGTGTTTAAGAGAAAAAAAAAATGAAACCCACATGCCGCCACTTTCCTGAATCAAATTCTACAGTAGAACGGAGGGTAAGACATCTACTGGGCAGGCAGCTAGACTGGCAGGGCAGAGGGAAGAGAAGGAAGTGGCCACCGAGACTCCTGGAGCGGCAAGGAGGAGGCCCCTCCACGTGCTTGCTCTGGGTCAACTGGCCCCGGGGAGGCTGCTTCACTCCCAGCCCCCTTACCCCACCAAGTGCAAAGCCATGATTTCTCCTAAAAAAACAAACAAACAAAAAAATCTAAGGCCCACGGGAGCTACGATTCCAAGTTTCCATTGCCTCCTCTGTGCCTTGCAATCAAGGCAACCCCAGGCCCGGTTCTTGCCTCTCGGGCAAGCCCTTGCATCGGGCCAGGGAAGGTGACCCTAGGGGACTCCCTGAGCTCCAGACCTGCCGCACGGGAGCCACGCCCACCCATGAGCACCGTTCTTCACACTACAGACCGTGGACAGAAAAGGAACTTACTGGAACTACTCTGTCCAGGAGAGTTGTTGGCCCCTAGGAGACAACGCCCTTCCCTGTCCCATGCCTTCCTCTTCCTCTTGTGCAAGGCGATTGGCAGTGTAGAGGACCCCAAGGTGGCACCCACGTGTTTGGCTCCTGGATAGCTAAATAAAAATATTGCCAGAGTATTTTTTTAATCATAGAGAAACACGTAAAACAAAGTGGGGGAAGACAGAGGTGATGCCTATCACCAACGTCAAGGCTGGCTCTTTGGAGATAAGAGGAGAACTTAGAGAATGGTTCATGCTTTGGGGGTGGGGCTTTAGATTGTCCTGACTCCTCCTACCCCCAGCCCCTTGCCAACCTTTCTCCTTAGCCAGTCTGCTGCCCTGCAACCCAGAAGTGATGGAGAGAAACCAACCAGAGAAAGCCCTGTCTGGAAGGAATGTATTTGTTGCTAAATTTTGTAGCACTGTTTACAGTTTTCCTCCATGTTATTTATGAATTTTATATTCCGTGAATGTATATTGTCTTATAATGTTGCATAATGTTCACTTTTTATAGTGTGTCCTTTATTCTAAACAGTAAATTGGTTTTATTTCTATCACACACCTGCTGTCTCTTGACTTCTGTGTCCCAGCTGCCGGGGAGGGGGGGAGGCGTGGTTTACACAGACGTCGGAGGGACCTGGGAGTCTCTCCTGCCTGTCCCAACTCCAGGTCTACACACGTGCTCTCCTTCCAGCCATTTCTGCAACTTGGGCCCTAGTCCTTTTTAATTGGTGGGGGTGGGGTGAGAGGTGCCCTAGATTCCCCGCCAGCTGCTAATCCAGCCTGGCCTTGGCTCCCTCACGCGGTGGCCGGGGTTCTCCCTCGATCCGCGGAATCTGGACCTCTGTTTTGTCACCTGTGAGTGGCACAGGCTGCCCTCACGGAGGCCCTGACACAGCCCACCTTGTTTTCTACCTAAGACTCTCAACCTGGTGCAGGTGGGAGGACACGCAGAGCCTGCCAACAGCCGTCCTGTCAACTGCCTGTTTGAAATTCCAACTGTGGCTTGGCCTGAGTGGGAATCCCAGGAACTCATGAGGCCCCATGACAGCTGGGGGGCTCCTCCCAGGGCTTATGGCTGTGTCTGTCACCCACAACGATGGAGCTGGCTGCAGACCCCTCACCCAGATTTCACCCCACCACTGACAGCGTTCCATGTTAGCGCGTTTACCCCTGTAGGGAAGTTTCTCCACTATCTCACCCCAGGCACAGCACCTTAGACATGTAATCACATGGAATCTCAACAACCAGATGAGTTTGTTCTGTGATTTTCATCCACGTCACGACCCCAGACCTAGCTAGTGGACAGAACTGGGAATCCAGCTCTGGCTGGTTTGATGACAAACCCTGAATTTTCTCCACTGTTTTCATACATTGTTGGAACACGCCGGGTCTCACACATGTCCCCTTATCCCAGCCAACACACCCTGGATTCTGTGACTCACAGGATCTGATACACAGGAAAGACTCTCAATGGAAAACCTTTGCCTGCTTGGACTGCTTCCCACCCAGAACCTGCAGTCCAACAAGCAGGGTTGTCCAGCTCAACAGAATGAGCTTGGGATTCTACAAACAGACCACGGTCCCCTGCTGGGACTATGGGATACTGCATGAATTATCCTGTTCCCCAAGGTTCCCCTTCCCTGCAAGGCCAATCATAGGGTCATGACCCTGCATTCCTGTATCCAGTTTAAGAAGACCACCAACCATGCAAGCAGGCACATCATGGAGTGCTTCCAGCCACCCAGAACCCCAGCCCCCAGATTCTTCCAGCTGTGGATGGAGAACTCTCCACTTCATTCAAAGAGATGTTAACCTCTCCCAGCCAGGTGCCCTCCAAAGCAGAGGCTACACACGTACTCTGAGCTAAGTCCCAGCTGCTTCCCAGAGACGACCACAGTATATTCAAAAGTTGGACACACAGGTACACTGCCCTTCAACAGCCAATGCAAAAACCAAAACATCATTGCTTTTCTTAAAAAACCAGAGTTGAAACCACGTCCCAGAAAGAGCTCGAGTGAAATAACATCCCACCTTGAAAACACTCTCCAGCTCTCTCGTCAAGCTCTGGCTCCAACACGCTAGATCAAGCTGTCCCGATTTGATCAAAACCGCCAAGATCCCAGGGATCGTGTGGCCCAGCTCTTGCCATTTTCCCTTCTGCCGGAGGCACGACTCTTCCCTTAGGAAAGCCAGGCATTCCCACAGGACCAGTTAGAGCCCCGCTGGTCAGGGAGGGGCCCGGGGCCTACCTCCTCTGTCCGAAGGGAATGAAGACACTGCCGTCCGCATTCGTTCACAACATGACAACAACAAAGTAAAAACGGGCACTCACCATTGGCTTGTGGTTGGGAAAAAATGTTTGCTCCACCAGTGGGAACTTCTCAGGGCCCAAGGAGTGAAAGATCTTAATGAGTTGAGAGAACTAGGACAGAAGAGAGGGGGACATTTATTAGTCAACCACATGGCCATTCAGTATGGCCAAACCCCCAACTCGACCCTAACTTGCATCCACCCTTTCTGAGCTGGTCCCTAGTAGCTGTCCCCTGCCTATCAGACAGGGGCCTGGACAGTGACTCCCTTTCCATCATTCAGTTGCATCAAACACTCCATTCCTGTTCAAGACCTAGTGAGGAGGCAGAACACGGGGCTCAGCCGGCCTGAACTAAATGAGCACCACCTCCATGCTCAGCACTTCACACACGTCTTCAGTCAGCACCACCTGCTGACATTCAGGCTGTCTCTCCGCCTCCGCCTGCCTATCCAGTGAGGCAGCACCGCATAGGGGTTTATGGTGCAGGCTCTGGATGTGGCCTCCCTGAGTTCAAGTTCTTGCTCTGCCCCTTACTAGCTGTGTATCCTGGGAAGCCATTCATTTGTAAATTGGAGATGATGCTAGAGACCCTCTGTCCAAGGATTGTTGGAAGGATACACCACGTTCAGAGCAGGTCCCGGTCCCCAGGAGCACCTGCACATGAGGCATTGCTACTGTTGACCAACGCTGTCTCTGCTTGTACACCTCTTCCTTATTTCCAACAATGCAAGCCACGTCCCTTCCCACCTCCTGCACCCACGCTTCTTTGCTTGGCCACTGGTCGGTCAGCTGTTGTCTCAAGAGCTAGAGGATCAGCTCCATCACCCCGCAGGGCTCACTCTGTGCCTGGCTCTGTGCCTGTGCATTGGTCGGCTTTGGGTTATGACAGCAAAATACCTGACAGGAGCTAACTGTGTCATGAAAAATGGTTTACTCTGGCTCACGGCTTCGGAGGGTAGAGATCAGGCTGCGCCACAGGTCTGGTGCCTGGTGAGAGAGCAGTGGTTGGCAATGGCGGAGCCTTTGCTTGAGAAGGACCACATGGCAAGCCAGGAAGCAGAGTGGAGCCAAATCTTACTCAATCCACAGCAGCTTGGTTATTAGGGTAACAAGCTGAACACAGCAGGCCAGCCTGAGAAAAAAGACCACCTGTAATACGAGGCCAAGGTACCAATGTACCTTGGTGGCGGGTGGCATGGGGAGTCTGGGCGTTGGGAAAGGGACGAAGTGGGGGTCAGGAAGATTTCCTGGAACAGAAAAGGAGGAAGGGCACAGCAGGTGTGCAGCAAGATGACTGTATACTGAAGATTGCCATGGTTGCCATGGTTGTAGCCTCAAGGGCAGGGAACAGTGAGAGAGGAGGGGTAACCAGGGGCCATGCAGGCCAGACCCAGGAGGAGAAGGCAAAGTGCTGTTGGATACAAGCAGGGAAGAGCCAGTTAGGTTCTGATCCAGTGGAAAGAAGCTGCGATTTGTGGTGGAATATGGCTGCCCAGTGGTTAGAAGGGGGGTCAAGTCATGTGTCAGACCGATGTGAGGGTAACTCAGCTCTGAGATCCTGGACAGAGAGAGTGGCGAATTCAAGACTGTCAGCAGCAGCCCGAGACTGGCGTGTGCAGGTGTAGCACAACACGGGGTCAATCTGGAAGGTCTGTAAGATCTCTGAGATTCAGGAAAGGGGAGGAGGGCTGAGCCCCTTGTATGAGGCAAAAGGAAACTGGGGTCCAGAGAGGAAGGGTAACTGCTCACAAAGCCCATGGGATTCAGGGAGGTCCAGCTCCACCACTCACTAGTAGCTATGGGGGTCTCAACTTCTATATCTGTACAATGGGGCTTCCAAAAGTTCATGGGAAATAGAATTAAAATTTAAATTCATTTTGGTACAAAATTTTTTTGAAACACAGGCCCATGAGGAATCAGCAAAAAAGTTGATGGAAATGTGCTTTAGGAAAAAATAACATGCTTAGATTTCAGATTTTTTTTAATCAAGATAAATTCATCTTTTCATTCTCATAAACTCCTTGAAGTGCCCTCATATAGATTCGCAATACTGCTCAGGGTGTCTGAGAATTCCACCAACGTGCACGTTAAGGCCTGTGTGCAGACAGTGCATAATGAGTGGTAACCAATGTCCTAGTGACCATTACTGCAGCTATGTGGAAGAGCAAGGGGGCGGGGCTCCAGTGCCGTTTAGGACCCTTTCCTAATAGTGGCATTTGAATCTTGAACGCCATAGGCCAAAACGCTCCGTAGGGCAGCACGAGGAAGAGACCAGGGCCAGAAGTGGTAAACACTGTCCATATCTATTTGATTCGTGCATGTAATCTCGCAAAAACCCCTGCGGGCCAACTCTGCATAGACTTGTTCCGGGGCCAGGGGCCGTGAGAATGATCGCTGTTTATTGACTGTGTATTTTGCACCAGCCAGCACTGTAGAAACTTTACCTGTATTAACGCATCACCCCACCAGGAGGGCCCTATAATTATCATTGTTTTCCAAATAAGGAGGCTGCAAATGTTCAGAGAGGTCAAAGAGGTTGCCCGAGCCTGTGCTGTTCATGAGTGTGGGAGCCTGCACCCGAGCGGTCTGCTCCGAGCCCCTGCTCTCAAAAGGGGCCCTACACCACCAGAAGACAGAGAGCAAAGCCAGGGGGAGCTGGGGGCTGTAGCCATCACAGGGCGCGTTCTACATCCTGCCCGGACAACCTCTGCGTTCCCTGAGCCCCCTTCCTCCTCCGATTCCCCCCATGGCACTTATCACAGGACACAGCACATATCTGGCGTGGTTATTAACGCACTGCAGGTGCCCCGGCTTGCTAGAATGCAGCCGCGAGACACGGACTGCGATCTGATTTCTCAGTGCTCTGGGCCTGGGACTGAGGACAGCACCTGGAACAGAGCAAGTGCCCCAGACGTATTTGCTGCATGAACTAATGCGTCACTTCTAGTACGAGAGAGAGCACACACAGACGAATGGATGGAGCCATTCTAGGGGGAGATAGGTACTGGGGGAAAATAACGCGGCCTAAGGGACCTGGGAGGATTTGGGGGAGTGGAGGGGGGGATATCAGTGAAAACTTCTCTTATGGGTAACACAATGGAAATTCAGATGAATGAAATTAATGGATAAAAGCAGGGAAAAATCAAGGCTTGGGGGTTGGAGATAGATTGGTTCAAGCTCTGGCTGCACCACCCCCTGGCTGCACGACCCTGAGCAAGCTCCTTAACCACCCTGCACCTGGGCCTTCTCGGCAAACAGAGGAGTGATGCTCCCTTCACAGACCACACCAGCAGCAGAGTTTTCTGGTATACAGTCAGTGCTCAATAAATGCTGCTTGTTAATAATAATGATTATAAGATAACAGAATGTTAGCAAAAATGGTAAGGGTCCTTATTATGGTACTATTATGTTATATTACCACAATACTGTCTAATAATGTTCTAACACTGAATACTTTGTGTGGTTATAACAATACTCTCTCTTGTAGTATGCTACTATGTAACATTTGTTGGGCAGCATTGAGATCCAAGTTGCCTATGCAGTTGCTTAAATAAGATTCGTTTCCCTCCCGGGGACTCCAAGACTGGGGAATGGGCCCAGCTGGGGGCTGGGAGGCCACCCACTGCCTCCCTGTTCCCTGCAGGCCAGAGCCTGGCTGTCACCTACCACCCAGGGCTTGCTGCAGAAGTTGTAGACGGAGTAGAGGGAGTTGATGGCGGGCAGCCCTCCGTACTGCAGGCCAATGACCAGGCTGCGGTAGTCTTCGCCCAGGGCCATACTGTAGGCATGCTGGCGGACCAGGATGAAGTCTGGCTTGAAGGATCTGCCGAGAGAGAGGGGTTGACAGCAGCGTCACCACAGAGGCATGGGAGTGGAACAGCAGGGCAGCCACTGCTTGCCGGCACAGCACTGGCCACGTGTGGTCACTGCCCAGGGGAGCTCTCTGCTCACACTGGAGGCTGGAGACTGGCAGGGGTGGGGAGGAGGAGGGTCAGTGGCAAACACAGCCACCAACCATAAACGGGGGCCTAAAAACACCAAGTACTTTCTTCTGCTTCTTTCCTAAGTCTACTTTTTTTTTTTTTAAATTTATTTGACAGATAGACAGTGAGAGAGAGAGACAGAGAGAAAGATCTTTGTTCTGTTGGTTCACCCCCCAAATGGCTGCCATGACCGGAGCTACGCCGATCTGAAGCCAGGAGCCAGGCGCTTCCTCCTGGTCTCCCATGCAGGTGCAGGGCCCAAGCACTTGGGCCATCTTCTACTGCCTTCCCAGGCCACAGCAGAGAGCTAGACCGGAAGAGGAGCAACTAGGACTAGAACCTGGTGCCATATGGGATGCCGGCACCACAGGTGGAGGATTAACCAAGTGAGCCATGGTGCCGGCCCCTCTAAGTCTATTTTCTAAATTCTCGACATGGATCATGTATTTTCTTTGCAATCGGGGAAAAAAACAAACACAGCTATCAATAACTCAGTGAATTGACTGGGATGAACAGAAGGATGAGAGTAACGGCCCTGGGAGTTTGGTATTGTTGCATGAACTCCCATTTCACAGATGCACACCCTGAGGCTCAGAAGATTAAGTGCCTGCCATGGAGAAGTGGCAGAGCTGGGTCCATGTGGCCCCATGGCTCTGGCTCTCGAGCCCCATGGAGCCTTGCTTCCTTCCCTGAGATTTCCAACACAGGGCATCCTGTTCCTTTCAAGTGGGAACCTCTGGAAAGCAGCGAGAGCACTAACATGACGGTTGTCTGCCAAGTTCTTGGCTGGGCCTCTCTGGAGACACTGTGCTATGAAGGTTGGCCGAGAGACCCACCCAGAGAAGGTCTAGAATACAGTCATGCGATGTGCGGTGATGCTGTGGTCACGCGGGAGCTTAATACAGCACCCACATGCTTGTGGTGACGCCGGTATAAACAAACCCACTCCTGGGCTGCCCATCTAACCCACGTATGGCACAATTATGTGCAATGATGTCCAACACATAACATGAGGACTACACCTCTTATCATGAGCTAAAAACTAATTCCTCTATTTGTGAAAGAACAGGTTTAGCATGACACTGTACGTTGTGTTGTGCTGTCAGTAGCCTCCTGAATTTTGTGCTTAGGTCGCCTCTGGACGACACCAAGAGGTGACATTGAGGGCTGGCGTTGTGGTGTAGTGGGTTTAACCATGGCCAGCGATGCTGGTATCCCTTATGAGTGCCAGCTACAGCCCTGGCTGCTCTGCTTCTTTTTATTATTATTATTTTTTTATCTTTAAAAAATTTTTGACAGAGTGGAGAGTGAGAGAGAGAGACAGAGAAAGGTCTTCCTTTGCCGTTGGTTCACCCTCCAATGGCCGTCACACTGCGGCTGGTGCACTGCGCTGATCGGAAGGCAGGAGCCAGGTGCTTCTCTGGTCTCCCATGGGGTGCAGGGCCCAAACACTTGGGCCATCCTCCACTGCACTCCCAGGCCATAGCAGAGAGCTGGCCTGGAAGAGTGGCAACCGGGACAGAATCCGGCGCCCCGACTGGGACTAGAACCTGGTGTGCCGGCGCCGCTAGGCAGAGGATTAGCCTGTTGAGATACGGCGCTGGCCTTGCTCCGCTTCTAATCCAGCTCTTCCCTGTTAATGCACCTGGGAAGGCAGCAGAAGATGGCCCAAGTACCTGGGCCCCTGCCACCCGTGTGGGAGACCAGGATGGAATTCCTGGCTCCTGGCTTTAGCCTGGCCCAGACCTGACAGTGATGGCCATTTGCGGGAGTGAACCAGCAGTTGGAAGATCTTTCTTTCTGCCTTTACATAAATATAGAAATAAGTACAATTATTAGAGCGTTCATGTTGAATGGTTGATCTAGATCATCTAGGTTTGCGGAAGTCCACTCTGTGATGTTTCTGCAATGACGAAATCGGCTAATGTCATGATCTCAGAACACATCTCATTGTTAAGCGACAGAGGACTGTATCTCCCTATTGCACAGATAAGAGCACCAGAGCCCCGAGGAGTAATGAACTCCCCTGAGTCACCAAGCCAGGGAGCAGCGGAGCTGCCCTTGAACTCGGGGCTTCCAGCTCCAAGTCCACGTCTTTTATGCCAACACGCGGCTCCAGCCAGACTCACACTGCCATCGCCCAAATGATTTCTAGGCTCACAAGCTTCTAAGCCACATAACAAAATTTGGACCCACTGCAGGCCTGAGGTTCCCACTCAGATGGTATAGCTAATTCATTTGTCACTTAGCTTCAGATAAACTGTGCATCTTTAATTTAGAGGCGAATTAAAGTAACTCTCACAGGGCAGCAATTTGCCTCAACTGAAGACAGAAGGAAAGAATGTGCGGCAGGCGCAAATGCTCTGAGCTTGAGCCTCACCGTACACCCCGGTGCCTGTCATCATGACGACACAGGAGCGGAAACGGGGGTGGGGGGACGGATGATGTACGGGGACGTTGCCTCTCCCCTCACTGTCGCAGGAAATGGCCAGGGTCTTCGAAGCTGAGCTGTAACTCGCTGCGAGGGGCCCCCTTGGACCACGGCACCCTCCTCATGTGTGTGGTTCAGAGGGAGCTCATGCCCCCTCAATCATTCAGATCACTCCGTGGTTAGGGCAAGCGTCAGAATCTCGGGAAGAAAGCAAGCAGGTGGAAGAAGGGGTGGAGGGGGAGCAAGTCTGTGCTTCTGAGAGGCATTGGCTGGCACCGACGAGCATCCACATCAATATAACCATTTGCACTTGTACATTATTTAAAAAGTAGTCTATGTTTGTTACATGGAGGAAAAAAAACATGCTTGGACTAAACAAAGAAGTAAACAAAGACCCATGGTTTTTGAATGTGGGGAAAATTCTTCACTGCAAACTTTGACCCCATGAACATTATATATATATAATATATATAATATATATATCCATATATATAGATATAATATGCACTCATACTCATAACTGACTTTACACTTTCTATTATGGCTTTGTCATCTTCTATGTAATATTGCAGTGTAAGCATTTGCCTTCATATGAAAATATCTTCAAAAATAGAATATCTAACAGTTACATGATAGTCACTGAACTACATGATGAAGTCCATAGCTTACTCTTATCAAGTAGGCTGTTTCCAATATTATACACGTGTATCTCTTGGCACACAAATCAGTGCCATTATTTTCCAATAGTTTGCTAAGACAGATTTCAAGAACCAGGATTAAGGATTAAAGGGTGTGAACTTTTCTTACGATACCCCCAAAAAAGTGCCCATTTTAAAAATTTCTGCCTTTCACCAATTGCCTATGAGACTATCCATCTCACTGCAGCCTCACTGGCATTGTAGCTTTTGCAAACCATATTTTGCAGCTTGCTAAGGATCTGCCTCTGTAAGACAACTCATATCCCACTACTGGGTTAGCTTGAACTCTGCTGAGGCTGGCATATAACCCTCTGCATTTTCTTTTCTGTAAAAGTCTGCTCATATCTTTTTCTGGTTTTAAAAATGAGGCTTTGCTGTATCCCCACTGATATAAACTTAAGGAAGCTGCCCTTTGTCACATGTGGTCATGTTTTTCCTAGACGCCTGCTTGCCTTTTTGGGGGTGGGGGAGGGTGGCGGTTAAAGGCTCTGAGGCTCAGAGGGCCTCCTGGCCTTGTTCTGACACCCAGACACCTGCTCCTGCCTAGATGTGTGGCTTCTGTCCCAGACAGCTGTGACGGCTAAGCAGGTGTTACACGGAGATGGCATCACCTTTCCTCGTGAAGAAATGGAGAACTCCCAAGAAGGACATGGCCAAGAAGCAGAACGCAAACCCTAGCTGTCTAAAAAGAGGGTGCCCTTCTGAGACCATCTTCCAAGAGCAGGGACACCACCCCCCCACCCCGGCCTCTCCTGGGAGGCCCCTGCTCTGGTCCCTGATCTTTCGGTACTCTCTCTCCAGGGCTCCTAACACTCACTTCTGAGTCAGATCTTTTTGATTCCTTGAAATTAAAGCAGTGGTCACCTTTTTGTGTTAAAGGATTTGGAAATCTATCTCAGGATTCCACATGCAAAGGACTCATTCCTCTGGGGGCCGGCATTGGTGGTGCAGCAGGTTAAGCTGCTATTTCCAACGCTGGCAGCCCATGCTGGAGTGCCAGTTAGAGTCCCAGCTGTTCCACTTCCCCTCCAGCTCCCTGCTAATGTGCCCGGGAAAGCAGCAGCAGATGGCCAAAGTCCTTGGGCCCCTGCACCCACACAGGAGACCCAGATGGAGTTCCAGGTTCATGGCTTTGGCCTGGACCAGCCCTGGCTGTGGAGGCCATTTGAGGAGTGACCCAGGAGATGGAAGATCTGTGTGTGTGTGTGCATGCGCACAGTCCTTTCTCTGTCACTCAGACTTTCAAATAAACAAATGCATATATATCTTTAAAAAATCATTTCCTTGCTGACATAAATTTAGCTTCTCAGACAGCAGATCCTTAGCTCCTTACGAAGGCTGCAAGGCCCCCGTGGACTGGCCCCTGCCTGCCTGTCTATCCTCACTTCCCATCTCTCTCCACCCCACCCTCACCTCCACGCAACCCACAGTGGCCACCTTCCCTTCCTGCAGTCCCTCTCCCAACCTGCGTGTGGGGTGCCTCAGCCCAGCCACCTGTTGTCTCCTCTACTGAAATCTGCTCCGACCCTCAGAGTGTCCATTTCCTTTCTTCCCAGCTGCTTTCTCCTGCTTATTTAGTTGCTTTTTGTCTCTCTCCCCGAAAAATGTTAGCTCAGTGAGAATAGGAAATCTGTATTACATGAAATAGCCCATGTTTTAAAACAAAAGGTCTCTCTCTCTCTCCCCCTCCCTCTCTCCCTCTCTTTCCTTCTCTCCCTCTCTCCCTCTCTTCCTCTCTCCCTCTCTCCCTCTCTCCCTCTCCCCCCCCCCCCCCACAGAGTTAATGGTGTGGATGCTGGCTGAAGGGGAGGGACCCTTTCCTTGTTTGGTGGTCCCAGCGCCCAGAAGGTAACAGGTGGATCTCAGAACTACGGGAGCTGATTTACAAGGTAACTGACAAGCTTGGTATTTATGGAGGTCGGGTTAGCCCTGCCACGGAGCCTTAAATCCCAGGAAGTTCACGCTGTCCCTCCCTACCTCTTAAGAGCATCAGATCCAGCATGTGATAGAGGAGCACTTTCCATGCATGATACCTCAGGGCAAAGCAGACACGTATTGCAATTTGTCCTATTGAGTATTGCTACCCAGAGCGCACAGGGTCCTTCCTGGAAGCCTGAGGCACGAGGGGTTTGCAAGGAGCACACGGATATTGGTGATGTGGGCCAGGTGACATGCAGCATGCTGTCCCTCCCCTCAAACTCAGCAGCCCAGGTTCCCTGTCACCCGTGACCTCAGAGCAGGAGTCCAAGGACATTTCATCAGAAGGTGTCTTGCAGGCCCAGGTGGAGCAAACAGGTGGCTTCCCACAGACCTGAGAATCCAGCTGGAACCGGACATGACCATGGACCGGACAACGGAGCACGTGCACCTGGCCAAAAATGATGCTAAGATCTCTGCCCCAGGAGTAGCTCATGGCTCGTTCCCATGACACGCCGTGTATGTCTAGGCGTGTTTCACAGAGGCGCCTCCAGGAGATGGTGCTCACCCTCACCTGTGATGGCAACAGCTTCTCCTCTTGTATCTTTGTTTCCCTGGAGACAGGAGGTGCTCACCTCACTCTGCCCGGTTCCCTGCAGTCTCCCTAGTTGCTACAAATTAGATTGTGTGACCATGACTTCTGGTGGAGGTAGACCCACAGTGTGGGTGAGTTACAGCGCCCACTTCCAGGAACACGGCCTCCAGCAGTTACCAAGCCAAACCCTCTGGCTGAGGCTGGAGATCCCCACGTGCCTGGGACATGAACCCTGCTTTCGGGACACAACCCCAGAGGAGTCGGGGACCATGCGCGTGAAGGATTTGCTCACTGAAAAGGCAAGGGAGTGAATGGAAAGAACGGCAGCCTCCACAAGGCAACAGCATGGCACAGAGAGTTTGCCACTTTGCCTGGGGGTGGGTCTGGGTGAGGATGTAGAAGGCTTGGCTCCTGGGAGGGAGGAGGGAAGGCCCGTCCTATAGGAGGGGATTGGAAAGTGATGTCAGCAGAGAGAATGGCACCTGTGACTCAATGGATTGGGTCCTCACTGTGGGGGATGGTATAGACGGGTGCTGCTTTGTGTCCTATTGGCTCAGTATGGTTTTTGGGGTTTTTTTGGAAATAGAGACCATGATCAAATCCTTTCCAATCAATGAACCACGTTTCCCTGGGAAGCCTAAGGAGAAAGACTTTGATGTGAAGTAGGCCCATCAGACTCCTTCCCGGGGTGCCCCACATAAGGTCTGGGTGATAGAAGCGGCCGCAAAGCTGAGCTAAGGAGGACTGGGCTACTGGAGACGGCTTCCTGGCTACAGGATGAGTCCTGTCTGTAGCAGACGTGTGGGCTGGGAAGACACACAGGAGGAGGCAAAAACTCTGTCCGTCTGAGTTGAGGGCCCACCTCCTGCTCAGCCTGATTCTAGAACCATTAGACTTTGAATTACGTGAGCTCTGGAGCCCCTCCCCCCCTTTTTTTCACTTGGTTCCATGGCTGCAGTACAGGTGTATCCTGGAGGTGGTGTGGATGTGGTTCCAGGTCAGAGTCATAAAGAGAATATTGCAACAAAGCAGTCACACAAATTCTCTGTTTCTAAAGTTATGTGTACATTATACTGTAGCCTATTAAGTGTGCAATAGCATTATGCTTTTAAAATGCATGCCTTTATTAAAATACATTTTATTGCTAGAAAATGCAATCTGAGCCGTTGGAAAAATGGTGCCTGTAGACTGGCTTGGGCTAGGGTTGCGACAAATCTTTAATTTATAAAACAAACAAAAATCCCTCAATTTCTGGCACGTGCACTGGAGCAAAGCGCAGTAAAGTAAGGCATGCCTGCGTAAAATACGCTGAGGCGGCCCCAAGAGATACGGTGGAGTAAAAATTCCCAACCACCCCGAGTCCCTTCCTGCTTCCTTTGTGTCTACGCCATCCCTCTGGGCCCGAGTCTGGGCATGGTCTCCTGCACTCCCAGCAAGCCCAGCACACCCTGGCTGGAGGCTGTCACCAGGTTCCCTTGCATCTCATAGTTGTTCAGGTTCAACTAGCATTCAAGTTCACCTGAGCTATGTTCTTTGGGTTTCTGACCCCAGGCCGTTCTCAGAAGTAGCTGACGGCCTCAAGAGGAAACCAAGGCTACCGTGTAATGGAATGGTGGAGGCGGGACTGGCTGGGCCCTTCGGGCAGCATCAAGAGGCAGGGAGCCGAAGGTGGGGTGACTTTTAACCACCGGAGAAGTGTAATAATTCCCTCAACTATGCAGAGGCCTGGGGTGGCCAGAACACATCTTGGCGGGGCTTTTCCTGGGACCTACGTTAATGAGCAGAAGCCTCACTGTTCTCAGCCGCTTGACTGCTATTTCATAACTGTGTCCTGCTCCCCAAGAGCCGAGTTGGCAAAGGGGGGCGATCATGCTGATTTCAGTCACATGCTAACCCATCACACTCAGGCCTTGGAACCTTCTGGGCGTTCTGACAGCCACGTGTACCAGCAGTGAGATGTCCGGGATTCTCTGTGCTCACACCCCGTCCCCCTACAATTCCTCTCCACTCCACCTCTTAACAGTCAACCTTGGGTACCAAACTGGGGGAAGGGGCCGAGGAAGCTGAACAGAGCAGCCGAGCAAACTTCTGGATGGTCTCTGGGTGCAGAAAGCTCAGGGCAGCGCTGGGGGGGCTACACCAGGGGAAGTGTGCACGCTTTGCACGAGGAGGGTCTGAACCGGCCATATGGAAGGACTTTGGGAATTAGCGATGCTTCCCACCAGCCTGAGGACTGCAAGAAATTAGTCCAGGCTAAAAAGAAATTAGGTGGCAGCTACCCAAGACTCTGGTGAGGAGTGGACAACAGGATGCTGCCGTGAGGCCTGGGGGGGCGGGGAGGGTTCTGCACGGCAGCTGCCAGCTATAAACCACAGGGAAGGGGCCCGGCAGGGATGACGGACAGTGGGCTCTCTGATGAATCCCGGGGCCCTCTCTGTAAAGCACTAGGAGGTTAATAAGAAACAGAGCCGAGTCGCTGGAGGAAGTGGGCTTCCTGCACTCCTCTCCTGGCCTCAGAAGCTCTGTCCCTCTATCCTGGCTCTTTCCTCCCCTTCACTTCAGAGAACGAGCCCTTGACACTGCCTCTACCCCCATGGGGGTCCTGCATGTTACGGGTTGAGCCATCTCCCTTGAAGTCCTGGGCCCCGTGGACATGGCCTTATTTGGAAATCGGGCCCGTGCCAATGCCATCAGGTTAAAACAAGGTGGTGCTGCAGCAGAGTGGTCCCTAACCCAAACCCCAGTGTCTCTGTGGGAACAGAGGTGACCGCACGTGACAAAGGATTCAGAGAGGAAAGTGTCCAGGAACCGGTAGGGATGCTGGCCACCACCACAAGCCAGCCAGAGGCCAGGAAGGATCCTCCCCTAGCACCTTCAGCAGGAGCACACCCTGCCCACCCCATGGTTTCAGCCCAACCTCCAGAATTAGGAGAAAAAAACATTCCTGTGGAAGCCACTGAGCCTGTGGTCCCCTGGGACCTCCAAACACTGCACGCCCCCAGTACTGCCTCTTTCTAGCATCTCAGGCCCAGCTGGTTTCCTGCATGCTTACATAGACCCCCTCCCCCCCAGAAGCTCCACTCCCCACCTCCCCGAACAGCAGCCTGTCTTAGGCTCTTTGGGCAGCCCTAACACAGCACCATAGACTGCGCAGCTCACGGACAACAGAAATCCAGTCCTCATGGTGGCTAAGTCCCAGATCCAAGCACTGGGAGGGTTCCTGTTTGGGGAGAGTGCACTTCCTGGCTCCCAGGTGGCATCTTTTGTGTCCCCCACAAGCTAGGCAGGGTGGGCCAGCTCTCGGGGACCCCTCTAATCTGAGCACTCGTCCCACCACCTCCCGGAGGCCCCACCTCCTAACACCCTCGCACTGGGGTCCTGAGTTCAATGTGAATTATAGTGGCCCGAATTATATCCAGGCCGTAGAAAACCCCAGCCTGTCACATAAGAAAACCTTTCCCTGATGGTTGGAAATGAACCGGCAGTTAAATAATGCTCCTATGCAGCAAAAACAGCAAAATCCACAAAGCGATAAAGGCATGGCAATTTCGGCAGATGTCCACACAACGGCTAACCTGGCTATTTGAGGCAGGGCAGGGGGATGGGATTATTATCATCTTTTGGTGCTGTTAGCATTTTTTTTTTTTTTTTTAAAGCACAGAGTGTTTCTGCAATCAGGAAAAAACAATGATGTTATCTTCATTCTGGACAAAATGACAAATGTCACAGTGATGTCACATCATGGAAAATGCTTACTGTACAATCTCACTTGACATGAAACAATAGAAGAAAACCTGTTTTATGTCCATAGCCCATGAGAATGATGGGCCTGGACAGGGCATGGAAAGCTGCTCATTTGTTAAAGGGGGTGGCAGGCGATCCCCCTGCTTCTGAACATTTCCACTTTCTGAAAATGTGGTTGGAGCATGAGTCAGAACTGGCAGGCACAGACAGACAGACTAGAAACAAGCCCCTCCCACCTGACCTTGCAGCTGTAACTAGCTATTTCCCTGCGTTCTTCCACTGACCTGCTGGACGTAGCAGTATCTGTCTGCCAAGCCCAGTGCCTGGGGACCCCATCTCTATCTAGCCCCTCTGCCCCTGGCTGGAAGTCCCCCATCTGCTCAACGAAATGGCGCTGAGGTCACTTCTACATGCTAGGCCCCCCCCCTCCCCCCCAACCCCGACCAGAATAACTGGCTGCTTCTGTGTCAGCTAAGAACTGGGAGGTTCTAGTCCCAGCCCTCTGCAAGATCTTCACTCTTGTAAGTCAAAGGAAGACCCAGAGAAAAGCAAGGTACAGAGCCATGAAGGGACCTGCCAAAGGCCCAGAGCTACTGGTGGTGGGACCGCAGGTCAAAGCCTGCTGGCCCTGGAGCAGGGGTCTCCCAGCCTCGGCACTGTGGACCCTCGGGCTGCAGAGCTCTTTGTTGTAAGGGGCTGTCCGAAGCCCTGGAGAGTCCTAGGAGCATCTCTGTCCACTCTCTACCCCACTAGTTGTCCCAGCTGGGACAACCAGGACGACTGCAGACACTGCCAAGTGTCCCCTGGGCGGCGAAGCCACAATGTGGAGCCCTTCTCCTCCTCAGTGGCCTTGGCACCGCCCCAGCCCCCCACCCCACCAAGTCATGCAAATGACTCCTATTTACAGAGCCAGGCACCAGTTCCACTTCTAATTATGCTATTATGAATCCTCCCCCATGACCCTATTCACAGCCTCACTGTTTAAGAAATTAAGGCACAGAGCGATTAAGCACAGCGAGAATGGACTCCCCCTGAGACCGAGTGCGGGGCTTGGGGTTTCAAAGACGGTGAGTGTAAGCAGAGCCTTCCCCAATCTGTACCTCTCATCCTCACGTCTCCCTCACGGCGCCTGGACCCCAGGTCACCCGTGTGTCCCAGAGTGGACCTCCTGACTTCTGTTAAAGGGTCTCCCAGGCCCCCAGACCCCAGATCTTTCACCCACCATGGAGGGAGCAGGGAGCCACCAAGGCTGTGGAGTTGTCCCTCCAGAAGTGTACAGCATGGACTCCCGTGCTGCCCGCTCCCTCCTCACTCTGGTTTTTCCTCCCATTGTCACAATTCCCAAGAGACCTCACAGATCTTTAGCTCCTAAGCCCCTCATCCTGTTCTCTCTGCAGCATGGCTCAGTGCCCATCCTTCTGTGAGCTGGGTGCCACGGGGTTGCCCTGCCTCCGCATCAGGGGTTCCGAAGCAGGATGCCCACAGGGCCCAGCAGAGACACCATGGCTGGGTGATGTGGCCCCGGCTGCTCTGGCACCTTCAGCACTCTCTTCTGTCGCACGTTTCCATATTAAACACACGGGAATAGCCTCAATGTCCACAACGCGCTCTCTCTCCATTTTTGGAAGCATGCGCTCCCCTTGGCGTACCTTTCATTTTCCCACTGTTGATAGTGACTTGAGTGTGAGAAGCATGTTGCTTTTCAAAAGGAGGGCACAGCCGCTGGAGGACACTGCAGCCAGCACGGGCCGCCGTGGAGTGGGCTCTGATGGATGCCATGAGATGGGCCTGATCCAGGGTTCACCCATGATGGCCAGGGAGCAGCAAGGGACTTGCGTGACCCTGGAGACTTCCCCAAAGAAGCCCAAGTCTGGCTATTTCTAGGACATTCTCAGTAACGTTAAGGCTGACAATTCCTTCTTTGCTGTTGGAGCTGCTGTCACAGAATGCCACAGACTGGGTAGCTTAGAAACACTGGACATCTACTACTCATACATAGTTCTAGAGGCTGGAGTCCGTGGTCCCGGCATGAGCAAATGCAGTGTCTGGTGAGGGCCCAGTGTCTGTCAACCAGTGGTGCCTTCTCCTTGCATGCCCACATGGTGGAAGTGGCGAGGGAGCTCTTACGTTAGTGTCCTTTTATAAGGGCACTAATTCTACTGATCACCTCCCAGACACCTCAGGTCCTAATCCACCATCTTGGGGGTTAGGGTTCAACACATGAGTTTGAAGAGCCGGGGAGGGCAGGTGCACAAATACATTCAGGCCTGGTGCTAAGGACTGGATTATGTTTTTGTGAATCCTTCCCAGAGTTCTCTGGAAGATGTCAAGCACACAGTAGGTGCCTCGGAGAGCCACAGGAAATGCATCCACAGTGGGAACCTGCCAGTGTCCCGTGCATCCAAACCCGACACTTAGCAGACAACAGGAAGCAAGATCCTAAGAAGCCAAAATAACTCGAAGAGCAGCAGGAAAAGTCAGGACCTTGTCCAGTCCCAGCTCTACCCTGGGCCTGCAGTGGGTCTGTGGGAGTGCAGTGTCCCCTGTGTAGGCCTCAGTTTCCTGACTGGTTGAAGGAGAACCAGGTTATGCGACCCCCAAGCGCCCTTCCTGGGATAATCATCTCCAATTCCAGAACTGGGAGCCAAGGCTTTCAGCTCCTTGTCAACCGCTGTTGCCTCTGCATATCCGAGTTCCCCCCTTAGCTGCTGTCCTGCAGCCTGGTATTCTCCAGCACTCAGGCCCACCCACTCTCGGGTATGTGCTGAGTGCCTGGCACTTTATTATTTCACACAGACTCCTTACCCCGAAGCCCTGGGAAGCAGCTACTCCTCCTGGGCTGGGTTTCCCAGAAGTGAATCCCCAAAGGGAGATTCGGAAGCAGGTGATGCCTGGAAGGAAGCTATAGAGGGAAAGAGAGGCTGCCCAGGAAGGAAAGAAGCCCAGGGGGGGAGTTAGCCTGGGTAAATGCTAACCTTGGCCTGAACCACAGAGGGTACCCTGAAGACAAAGGGCTGGGTATCCGTGCCCAGCAGCAGGCAGCTGCTGAGTCCCCTAAGGGCGCAGGGAAAGTTTAGCCCCTCAGCTCTCTCAGGGGTGCACTTCCCAACAGACCAAGGCAATGGAGGAGGCCACAGGGATAAGTCGGCCTTGACACTCAGAGCGCTGGGTGCACTGGCTGGCAGAGAACATTGGAGCAGAGAACCAACATCATCCACACAACACTGCCATGAGCTCATTCTGCAGGTGAGGAAAACTGAGACTGGAGTGGTTAAATACATTCCCAAGAACTCCTAGTCACATTGGGGCGGGCGTTGGGAGGAGCGGTTAAGACAACTCTTGGGATGCCCACATCCATGTCAGAGTGCTGGCCTCAGCACTGGCTCTGCTTCTGATCCAGCTTCCTGCTGACATGCACCTTGGGAAGTAGCAGGCAATGGCTCAAGTGCTGGCATCCCTGCCACTTAACATGGGAGACCCAGACTGGGCTCTGGGTTCCTGGCTTTGGCTTGGTCCAGCCCTGGCTGTCGTGTGCATTTGGAAAGTGAACCAGCATGTGGAAGACCTGTCTGTCTCTATTTTTCTCTCTCTGCTTTTCAAATAAAAATTCAATACAACAACAAGTAGTAACCACAGAGGTCTGTACTATTAGGTACAAACCTGCTCTCCCATAAGCAGTTTCTACCCCTGAAGGGCAGGGCCATGTCCCAAGGGCCTCTGTTTCCCCAAGGCTGTGCCCAGGGGGTGCTGAGATGTGCCGGGGGATGGCCGAGCTGGTGGGCCGCTCTCTCTGACAGCTGCCTGGGCCCACGAGCTGTCAGCAGCCTGCTCAGCGCTGGGCGGGCCTCCTGCCAGGCTGCCGCTGCCTGCTGCTCGGAGAAGGGGTGCATTATTCATCGGGGAGATAAGGCAGCTGATGAGAGATGGGCCCGCAGCAGCTGTTCCTTCTCAGCGGCTGGAGCGGATGTGGGGGAGGCTGGGGGGGGAGCCCATTCTGAGATAAAAAATGATGGCAGTGCCGAGGGGTGACGGGAGAGCACTGCAAACCCCGGGCCGGACGCTCGCACACACAGAGGCCCTCGCCTGCCCCACAGATGGGGGCCTGCCAAGACTCGCGTGTGCACTCCCAGCTGCCTCCTGAACGGATCCGGGGCCCGCTCCTCAGTTCACTCAGCAAGAAATGTTCACGGGTGGGGGCTGCCTGCTTCCCAGAAAATCAGTCCCCATGGGGGTTGTTTTGTACAGGCGGCAGGTGCAGGGGCCACAGCCCTAAACGGCTCATCTCTGGCTTCCAGGCACTGAGGTGGCACAGACCTTCCTGCCGCTGCTCTTGGTCTCACCGCATCCCTCAAAGTTAGCCCATCCAGCACGGAACTTTCCAGGCTGAGGCACCAGAAGGGGTGAGGTTTCTCTATTGGATGCTTTGGTTTGTGAAGAAAATCATTAATAGGGACCCTCAGGGCTCCTGGGGAGAGGGGAGAGAAGAGAGGGGAGAGGGGGAAGGGGAGTAGGGAGAGGAGAGAGGAAGGGAGAAGGGAGAGGAGGGGAGAGGGGAGAGGGCTGAGGCCCCGGTCTGTCTACGAAGAAACCTGAGCTCGCAAGTGGAGCTTGGCATGTTCTTCCTGATGCTGGTCACCCCCCTGACCACAGTGGAAGGCCTCGGACGCCAGGGCCTGCCCTGCCCCATGCTCTGCTGTGTACTCTGCCACCCTGACCGCCTGGATAACTTGTACTGTTCGTTAGCAGTCAGCACAGGGAGAGATGTCGACGGGATCCTTCAAAGTATGTATGAAGGAGACAGGCGTTTGGCACAGTGGTTGACACCCCTGGGGCAGCCTCATCCCCTGTTGGAGTCCTGGTTTGAGTTCCAGCTCTGGTTCCCATCCAGCTTCCTGCTAATGCACACCCAAGGAAGCAGCTCAAGGACGTGGGTCCCTGCTCCACTCATGCAGGAGACTTGGATGGAGCTCCTGGCTCCTGGCTTTGGCCTGGCCCAGCCTTGGCTATTGTGGGCACTTAGGGAGTGAACCAGTGGATGGAAGATGAATCTCGCTCTCTGCCTTTAGAATAAACAAAATATATTTTATGTCTCTTGATAAAGAAATCTAAAACAAATGCAATAACTTATTGTTGAGATGTGACAAGTTCGGTGATGAAGCCAAGGGGAGGAGCAGTTCATGGTTAACAGAGCTAGGCACTTGTCTTAATTGGCAAGAACTTTACCTTCATCCTGAAAGCTGCCCTCTGAGGTAGCTGCTGTATGCATGTATTTAAGTAAGACAGAGTGGCTGGTGGTGTGGCACACACAGGTTAAGCCAGCGCTTGCCAGTTGGAGTTCTATCTACCCCACACTTCCAACCCAGCTTCCTGTTAATGTACCTGGGAAAGCAGCGAATGACCGCCCAAGTATCTGGGGCCCTGCCATCCATGTAGGAAACCAGGATGGAGTTCCTGGCTCCTGGCTTCAGCCTGGCCCAGACCTGGCTAGAGTGACTGTTTGGGGGGAATGAATCAGTGGATAGAAGATCTTTCCCTCTCTGTCACTCTGTCTTTCAAAGCAATCAATCAATAAGAAAAGGCACAGAGAGGTTAAATAACCTCTCCGATGTCGCACTGCAGGGCCAGGAAGAGTGGGAGCTCTTCACTCCCTCAGTTGTGGGTGCACATGATTTTTTGTCCATGCTTGAAATAGTTCAGATTTGGACTTTCACATTCTCCAAATGCCTACAACATCAGAGACTACAGGCAGAAGGCAAGAGCTGGGAATTCGAGCGAGGTTTCCCACACAGGTGGCAGGCACTCAGTCATCTGAGCCATCGCCTGCTGCTTCCCAGGGTGCAGTTAGCAGGAAGCTGGAGTCAGGGGCAGAGCCAGGACTCAGATCCAGGCACGCTGGTATGGGATGCAGGTACCTAAAGAAGCACCTTAACCACTATGCCAAACGCCCATCCCAGAATAGTTTCTTTAAAAGATCTGAATTAACACCACAACATGCTAGTGTTTGTCAAATCAGTGCATTTACCAATGCTTAAAATTATTCTAAACTTTAAAATATGCAGGACTATTTTGAAAGAAACATCCTCAGTGTTGGAAGCCTTGTGGGGCCCCATCTCCCCCGGCCCCTCCTCTAAGGTCGCTCCTCTCTGCACGATTCTCCACCATGGCCCTTTATCACCCCACATCCTAGCTGCAGATTGACTTCCTGTTTCCCCCTCCAGGTCGCTGTGGGCTCTACCAGGGAAGGGTGATGGGTTTATATCTGTATTTCCAGGGCCTGGCCAATCACAGGGTATCTAGATGCTCAGTAAACATGATTAAGGGGAGATGTTCAAGGGCCCCCATGGTCAAGGACTTGCAGCTCGGGAAAGAAGCTGTGGAGGGTGCCAGGAATTGCCCTCCCTGCTGGAGACATATGGCAGTAATTTTTAGGACCATCACCCAGCATAAATGCTTCCAGCTGCACCCTCTACTGTGGACAGGAACTTCTTAGGACAGGATCTTGGCTGCTTCCAGCTTAGCTCACAGGGCCATCAAAGAGGCAGAGGACAGGAGCAGCTTTTGAGAAAGACATCTGGGTTTTACGACTGTGGCTGGGGCTGTGACAGTTTGCTGGTGTGGCAATTGCCAAATCGACCCTCTTCATTGTAGCTTAGTATTTCTCTACCTTGGGCAAACACTGGAATCCCCTGGGGAGATCTCAACCCTCTTCACGCCCAGTCCTTGCTCCTCTTCACCTGTGCCCAGATGTTCTGATACAATTGGCCTGACGTGGCCACCTGGGCTTGGGATAGATATTCTCCAATCAACTGCAATATGCGACCAAAGCTGAGAGTTCCTATCAGGTGCTCTTTGCAAAGAAGGCAGCTCCAACCAGGTGAACTGTGATGACTTCTCTACTCAATGCATATTTAGTGAACATCCTATGTGAAAGGTACCAAGGAAGGAACGAGTTAAGGATCCCTGTCCCATGGAAGAGGCAACTTGTGGGGAGAAATCATTTAGCTGGTTTGGGTGTGCACAGATCAAACAGCCAGCCTGGGAAGAGTGGTAGAATCTTGAGACCCCCCTAAGCCAGTGTCAGACATCACTAATTGATCACAGATACTTTCCTGCTGACTCCACAGTGGTCACTTATAAATGGCTACTAGACAAGAAAGTAAGATGGTAACTCTACGGATATCCAGGACTCATACATGTCTCCTCAAGGCTCAGCTGGGAGCAGCATTATTCTTTCCCTTGCTAGGGGGGACTCCACACACTCGGGCCAGCCAAGGAGCATGTGGGCATGTGGCATGCATGCAAAACCAGGTCTGGCTGGACCTAGGATGCATTTCTACACATTTAAATGCACTCCTAACGAATTCCCACCACTGTCGGCGATAGACCACCTGTTACACTCCACACTGGCTGTGCACACAGGAGCTACAATGCCTCCAGCCTCCAGGAGCAAGGACTGGGTGTGAATAGGGTTGAGATCTCCCCAGGGGATGCCAGTGTTTGGCCAAGGTGGAGAATTACTAATTCCCGCCCCGAAGGGCCATTGCACAGAAGTGCTCTGTGAGCATGAACTTTGGGCTCAAGCCGTGGTTCTGCTACTTCACAGCTGTGTGATCCTGAGGTCACCAGCTAACATTTCTGTGCCTTGGGCTAACCCATTCATCAAATAAAATAATAGGACGGTGGCAACCATATGCACTGCACAGCGTTGCTACAAGGATGGAATGAACCAAAGGGGAGAGAACGGAGGTCAGTGTCAGGCACACAGGAAGCCCTGGGTGAACGAGTAGTTACGTTTGCTAAAGATTGCAGGTGGCCTTCATTTGTGGGGCGTTCCAGGGTTTCTAGGTATATGATTTCTAACAAACTTCTCTAGGGGCCGGCGCTGTGGCATAGTGGGGAATGCCGCCGCCTGCGGTGCCGGCATCCCACATGGGCACTGGTTCAAGTCCTGGCTGCTGCACTTCTGATCCAGCTCTCTACTATGGCCTGGGAAAGCAGTAGAAGATGGCCCAAGTGGTTGGGCCCCTGCACCCACGTGGGAGACCCGGAAGAAGCTCTGGGTCACCCATGAGCCAGAAGCTGGAGTGGGGAGCAGAGCTTTAATATGAACCCAGACACACAACGTGGGATGTGGGCATCCTAACTGCTAAGCCAAAAGCCTACCCCAGCTTCATTATTTCTAGTTGTATCTCATCATATGGCTCTACTCTAACTCATCTAACCAGTCCCCTACAGACGGACAGTTTTACACCTGAGAATGAAACTCCTCTTAGTATTCATGCAATATATAACTTCAAGCACCTGCCACCACTTCGGAATGTTTCTAAAAATTTCATGCATCATGGAGTTAGGTACAAAAATGACTTATGAGAGAACTGCTTATAGCCTTTGTCTATAAGACATTTTTGGCAGCAAGTAACAGTGGCAATGAAATCGATAAGAGAGTATACAAGCTCACGCCATGAAGACAAGGTGGTCACAGGCTAAGTAAATTAGATTTTCAAGGTCGCAAGGTGCTGACTCCCGTTCTCAGGAGTGAACTTCTGTCCCCACACCGACCGCTCAGCTCCCTGGGTCACCTCATGCCTTTTTTTTTTTTTTTTTTTGACAGGCAGAGTGGATAGTGAGAGAGAGAGGGAGAGAGAGAGAGACAGAGAGAAAGGTCTTCCTTTACCATTGGTTCACCCTCCAATGGCCGCTGTGGCCGGCGCATCGCGCTGATCCGAAGCCAGGAGCCAAGTGCTTCCTCCTGGTCTCCCATGCGGGTGCAGGGCCCAAGCACTTGGGCCATCCTCCACTGCACTCCCGGGTCACAGCAGAGAGCTGGCCTGGAAGAGGGGCAACTGGGACAGAATCCGGCACCCTGACCGGGACTAGAACCCGGGGTGCCGGTGCTTCAAGGCGGAGGATTAGCCTAGTGAGCCGCGGCGCCGGCCCACCTCACGCCTTCCTTGCAGCGCTTTGCAGAAGTGCAGTGGGCCTTTCAGACAGCCCCAGCAGGCGCCCCCTACCCCGGTTTCATGGGTCAGAAGAGAACCACGATCCCCCTTCTAAACACACCTCTCTCAGTAGGAACAGAACGACCACACTGACCGAAGTGCACCAAGGGAAGACGACAGCGTGGACTGCTGGGATGAACTCCGGCTTTGGCCAGCAGGAAGGCAGGACCCAACAGTCCTCTGCCCAGCGTCTGAACCCTTTATTGTCACAGAGAACCCTATATTGTGCTTCTATGACAAGCTCCCTGGTCTGATCATTACACATTATATGTCCATTATCACTGAATTATCACATCATATCCCCAAAATATGTGTAGGTTGGGGCTGGTGTTGAGAGTGAAGTGGGCTAACCCATTGCCTGGGATGCTGGCATCCCTTATGGGCACTGGTTTGTGTCTCAGCTGCTCCACTTCTGTTCCAGTTTCTTGCTAATGTGCCTGGGAAAGCAGAGGCATATGTCCAAGTGCTTGGGCCCCTGCACCCACAAGGCAGGAAGGAGCTCCTGGCTCCTGGCTTCAGCCTGGCCCAGCCCTGGTCATCTGTGAAGTGAGCCAACAGATGGAAGATCTGTCTCTGTCTGTCTCATCCTCTGTAACTCTGCCTTTCAAATAAATAAAGCTTTTTTATTTGAAAGGCAGAGTTACAGAGAAAGGAGAGGCAGACAGAGAGAGGTCTTCTATCTGCTGGCTCACTCCCCAGATGGCTGCAACAGCCAGAGCTGCGCTGATCCGAAGCCAGGAGCCAGGAGCTTCTCCCTGGTCTCCCACAAGGGTGCAGGGGCCCAAGAACCTGGGTCATCCTCTAACACTTTCCCAGGTGACAGCAGAGAGCTGGACCGAAAGTGGAGCAGCCAGGACTAGAACTGGCGCCCATATGGGATGCCAGTGCTTCAGGCCAGGGCGTTAACCCGCTGCACCACAGCACCAACCCTAAAATAAATAAATCTTTAAAAAATACATAAAAGCAATATGTGCCCATTAAAAAAACAAAGAATGAGTTCATAAAATTATGTAATTATCTATCTACATATCTAATCTCTCTCTCTCTCTCTATCTGAAAGACAAAGCAATGGAGAGAGACAGATTTTATATCTGCTGGCTCACTCCCCAGATGACCACACAGCCAGGGCAGGGCCAGTCCAAAGCCAGGAATCAGGAACGCCATGCCGGTCTTCCACATGGGTGCGGGGTCCCAAGTACTTGGGCCAACCTCTGCTGCCTTTCCAGGCGCATTACCAGAGAGCTGGATAGCAAGTGGAGCGGCCAGAACTTGAACCAGCGTTCAATACGGCATGACAGTGTTGCAACCCACTGTGCCACAAGGCCAGCCCTAGGATTATATGTTTAAAAGAATGATAGTGCTAAGTGTAAGTGCAATGACACACAGGGAGAATTCAAGATGCAAGAATAATTTTTTTTTTTGACAGGCAGAGTGGACAGTGAGAGAGAGACAGAGAGAGAGAAAGGTCTTCCTTTACCGTTGGTTCACCCTCCAATGGCCGCCGCGGCCAGCGCACTGTGCTGATCCAAAGCCAGGAGCCAGGTGCTTCCTCCTGGTCTCCCATGTGGGTGCAGGACCCAAGCACTTGGGCCATCCTCCATTGCACTCCTGGGCCAGAGCAGAGAGCTGGCCTGGAAGAGGAGCAACCGGGACAGAATCCGGCGCCCTGACCAGGACTAGAACCCGGGGTGCCGGTGCCACAGGTGGAGGATTAGCCTAGTGAGCTGCAGTGCCAGCCAAGAATAATTCTTAAAATACCCCGGAAGGCTCCAGCGAGGTGTGGCAGGTCCTTGCTCTGGACTCAGCAACATAAGCTCCAGGCGCAGTGGCCTCCAGGACGGCAGCATGGAGAAGACTCAGAAGTCAGGATAGCAAATGGCAAATGCAGTCTGCAGGCAGCCCTGGGCCCAGTCCCAGCTCCGCCCTCTGTGACCAGGGGCACGATTTGGACCTCAGGTGCCTCAGCAGTAACAGGGGATAGAAATGTGCAATTCAATGGAGCATTTTAAAATACATGCCTTAGGAGTGGGCCTGTGGCAAAGTACTTGACACTGCTTGGAATTCCTCTAGCCCATATCTGAGTGCCTGGGTTTGAGTCCCAGCTCCCCTTCTGACTCCAGCTTCCTGCTAACACACACCCTGGGAGGCAGCAGGTCATGGCTCTAGCACTTGGGTCCCTGCCACCCACAGAAGAGACCTGGCTGGAGTTCCAGGCTCCTGCCTGTGGCCTGGTCCAGCCCTAGCTGTTGCAGGCACTTGGCGAGTGAGTCAGTGAATGAAAGGTCTGTTTCTCTTTCAAGTAAATAAAAATAAATAAAACTTAAAATGGTATATAATAAAAAATTTAAAAATATATAAATATAAAAATATATACTTTACAGAGAAATAATTTGCATAAAATGTACCCATCTACAACATACAGCTTGATGGACTTTGACAAATGTACACACCCGCATAACCCCCATGCCAATCCAGATATGTTTTCATCACCCCAGAAGTTACCTTGTGGCCCTTCTACACTCAAGACCTCCCCTTACCCCTTAAACCCTTGGCCCTGAACATCTACTGATTAATGTTGCCTGTTCTAGAATTTCACATCCCATAGCGAAGTCATGAAGTATGTACTCCTCTTACTCTTCTGTGTTCATTTTTATTTTGCAACATAGTATCTTACAGCCTCACCTGCACAGTCCTTGGCCATGGAGGTTGGGTGGTAAGGTGCTCGCCTGGCCCTGCCTCCTGGAAGCCACACCCCCAGATAAGGCCCTCCCCGGGGGCGTGGGTGGGACTTGTGAGCTGCTCCCAGAATACTGCAAGGGGAAGGATGTTAGTCTGTGACTATGGTCCGTGCAAGAAGTTTCCTCTTGCACCCAGACTCGCTCTTTCTCCCTTGCTTGTTGGACGAGGCGCGCAGCTGTGCCCTGAGACCCATGGAAAGGACCACATGACAAGAAATTGTGGGCAGCCTCCAGGGCCTGAGGATGACCTTGAGGAGCTGAAGATAGCCTCCAGCCAACAACCAAGAAGAAGCCAGGAGACTCCGGCCCACGCCACAAGGAAACACTAACCACCCTAACGACCTCAGAAGTGGTCCTCTTGCTGCCGGCTGGACATCAGATAAGCACTGAGCCCCGGGGGGCATTCTGATTGCCCACCTGCAGAGGACCCAGCCAGGCAGGCAAGGCTGGCCACATGAACTGTAAGAGAACACAGTTCAGCCATTACGGTCATGGTCATTGTTACTCAGTACATAATGGGACCCAACAGGCACCACTCGGTGGTTGGCTCCCTCTCATCCCTGGGCAGCAGCCCCTGATGGGGACACGCCACATTTTGTTTACCTGCTCATCAGGTGATGGACGTTTCGTTTGTCTCCAGGTTGGGGCTACTATGAATTAAGATGCTACACAGATTCTCACAGGAGCCTTTTCTTTTGCAGAGAGCAATTGATGAGAATTTGTATCATATTACTATGTTTCTAATTATTTTTATTTACTTGAAAAAGAGAGAGAGAGAGAGAGAGAAAGAGAGTGAGCAAGTCTGCTCCCAGCTACTGGTTTATTCCTCAAATACTTGCAACAGCCAGGGCTGGGCCAGGTGGATGCCAGAAGCCCCAAATGTGATCCAGGTCTCTCGTGTGCGTGGCAGGGCCCCAACCACGTGAGCCACACCTGCTGCTTCCCAGGCTGCACGTGAGCAGGAGCTGGAATGGGGACTGCAGCGGGCACCTTAACTGCTACACCTGACAGCCCCTGGGGCAGTCTTTTTAATTTGCTATCTTGTTATAGTTTTTGTTCCCATTTTCCTGATGACTAATATGTTTGATATCTTTTCATGTGCTCATTGGTTGTTTCCTGTATATCTTCTTTTGTAGGTGCCTGTTTCAATGCACAGATATTGCCATCTACAGGGATATTTTAAGCATTGGGTATGTAACATGAATGGCATGTAACAGACACTAAATAAAACCATTAGGTTTGATGTTATTTTTAAGGTCACTTAGAGTTTATGATTCTATAAAGAGCCTGTAGACTTTCTAGAATCTGTTCTAACTCAGCGTTTGGAAGAGGAGGAGGAGAAAGAGGCTAAATAACAAACAGAGTGGATCAGGTCTATGTGAGGCTCCCAGTGCAGAACCACAGGACTCCCTGGGGAGGAAGTCTGGCCCTGGTCAGGGGACAGCGAGGCCATCTCCCTAAGAGACACTGACATTGAAAGGAAAGCTGTTTCTCCAAGGAGCTCTGCCCCTGGGCCTCAAGTCAGCCTGAATGCTGAGGCCCCCAGCTCTGCCAGAGCCGGCATCCAAAAGGGTGCCCAACACCTCTATTTAAAGCCGCAGGGATCTCAAGGTCTCGGGCTTGCAGTCACTGGCGTGGGGGCTGGGGGGGACATGGCTACACATGTGCGAGGGGACATCACAGCCATCTCCAGCAGAAGTGCTAAAATTAGCCCATCTCCCTCCTCATTGCGCTTCTGCTCCCAACTCCAATTACTCACCTTTGCCCTAAGCTCCATCCCCCAGTCCCTGGCTCTCCAAACCCCTAGCCGGGGAAGGGTTCAGCCCAGCAAGCTGCTCAGGGCCCAGCTTTTCCCCCAAAAGGAAAAAAAAAGTTTTATGGGGCATTTTTCTGTTAATAAATGTGGCACGTGCTTATTTAAAGAAAAAAATCAAACAGCCTGGCAAGCCTAAAGACCAGGAGGATAGGAGAGGGTACAAGTGCCAAGATCTGAAGGTAATGTTTACATTTTGATGCATTTCCTCCCTTATTTCAATAATTAAGCATAAGTATACATGGATATACTTCTAAGTAAAACGGAATTATACATATATGCCATTCTGTAATTTTTTTTGTTCTGTTTTCAGCAATCTGTGCACGCCAACATAGAAACAACTAGACCTCTTTATGATCTGGTGTTTCACAGATAGTAGGAATTTAGACTTTTACTAATGACTACAACGACTTCCTGGGGAGATTGCCTCCGTAACTGGACCTGTCTGGGCTTTCCTAAGGTTGTCCTTACCCAGAGACTCCAGGAGGGAGCTTCCCAGGTCCAAGGCTCCACATGTAAATGGACAGTGCCCTCCAGAGCACTCGCACGGATTGTCACTTTTATCAGCAGTCACACGCACTGGCTTGCCTCCTCTCACCCACGTGAACTTGATCTTTTCACTCATTCTGATTCTGAAAAAACACCTGTCTCCTGATTGCCGCCGTGTCTCCATGGTTACTGAGATCTCGCATCTGTTGAACCTGTTTGTTCACAGGCCATTTCCCCCTTTTTGGTGAACTTCTTGTTCACAGCCACTGTTTCTTCCCACGCTGGAATATTCACCTTTATTGATTTATGATAACTACTTGCACACTGCGGGGGGTAGTCTGTTGCCATTGTTTGCAATATAATTTCTGCAAAGAGCCGTTTTCCTCCCACGGGGCAGGTGCGGGGTGCAGGGGTGCACAGAGGCCTCGCCGGCAACAGGTCTTCTGACTTGTCCAGCTCTCACTGCCCACCGGCGCTCCTGTGCCTTCCAGGACGGAGGCTCAGTCGGCCTGCACAGCACCCTTGTGGCTACCGTGCCATCTTGCCCTGCAGAGGATGGCGGGTTACACACTCTGTTTCCCAGACTCCCTTGCGGCTGGGGTTCAGAACAGAAAGCAGAGTCACTGGGTGGAAGCACTCTTTGGACTTGGAAGGGCAGAACTGACACGGCAATCATCTCCCTCCCCCTTCGGCTGCTCCTTGCCAGTAAGGAAACCCTTGCAGACATGACCACGGTTTCTCCAGGGTCCTGCACCAGCTTCTGGGGTGCCAAGAGGACACTGAAGTGGCGGCAGCTTCTAAATCCTGCTTTCTGAACTCCAGCTCTGCCAGGATGCTCTGAGCTGACACAGGGGCCAGCTGGTGGGCCAGGTCTGCAGGGCTGAGAAGCCTAGAGGCCCAGGCTTCCTACGATACTCAGATACCTACGGCCACATCTCCGGCTCCTATCTGCAATGCTCCCTAGAATACTTCCTGCCACCTGCACTGAGCCCCGATGGATTTCTCGGTCACCTCCGTGCATCTAAATCTGGCCACTTCTCTGCACATCCCTAGGTCTTCTCGCACCACTGTCCAGTCCCAGAGCATGGCCCTCCTTGCTACCGGGAGCTCAGAGTGGTCACACATCTCTGTGGCATCCTCTGAGGACTTATGCAACTCTCAACACCCATATTTTTTTTTTGCAAGTGATAGAGTAGAAATGGATGGGTTTGCCATGCGACTTGGGTTCCTATCCTCGGCCAGTTTTCCTGCTTGAATAAGTTGCTCAGATTCTCTGTGCCTCGGTCTGCTTACCTGGAAGAAGCCATACGACAGGGACAGCCATGCCTAACCCAGGGGACAGTTCCCAGCCCCCTGCACACTAAGGCAGGCAGCAGGGACTCAACACACACTCCGTGCAACTCATTCAGCGTCCTTGCAAACTAGGGACCCTAATGCTCACCTCATGGAATAATCTGAAAGGTGTCGCTGGGAGAGCAATCATTGTTTTCAGAGCACTTTTTAGCTAAGAGCAAAAGTCATACTAACAGTCATTTTCTAATCCCATATTTCCTGTGCCCCCACTGTATGTCAGACACTGGGCTGGAAATGGAGGATACACAGGTGAACAGGAGAGATGTGCACCTGGTCTCACGGGGACAACAGGAGGACAGACACCCACACACACACGTGTAATTACAAACGGCCATGAGTGCAGGGGAGGAGAGAGCAGGCTGGAAAAGGGAAATCTGAGCACTGGGACGGGCTGGGGAGAGCGGCGGCTGGGAAGTGGACATCTAAACTGGGACACCGCAGCCACTAGAGACCTCGGGTCAGCTCCCAGCAGCCCCCAGCTCCACTCTGCTTCTCCAATCAGAAGCGACCAGAAAGTGGACATGCAGGCCTTGGCAAAGATGATGATGAGTGCTTTGCTCTCAGCTTACCTGGAAAGCAGCAGGAATGGAGACTGTCTGGGAGAAGCCGCCCAATGCTGGGATGGGGCAGGTGAGAGTGAGAATTGAATTTAAGGGAAAAAAAGAGAGAAGCTTAGGGAATATGGGAAGCAGGGCCTCAGAGAGAAGCTTGGAGAAGACGACGCTGGGAAGTGGCCGGGAACCTTGACAACCAGTAGGACGATCTTGACGAGTCGCTAACATGGGCCTTGCTTCCTTCTGGAAGCCACATGGTGAGGTTAGAGTGAACCCCAGGGGGTTATGCTTTTTACACTTTGCAGGTGCTGTTCCCTTGGCTCGGAATGCCCATCCCCCTTTTGCCTGCTTGACTTAGACTTAGCTCAAGCATCCTCTCCCTGGTAAAGGAAGGCTTCCTGAGCAGAGACAATGAGCTGGCCCGTGCCTCTGCTTCAGTGCGTTACATACATTTCTGTCTGCTGGCTCCCCACCCCCAGAGGCACACCTCTGTTCTACCCCTTGGCTGTGCACCAGGCTGTATGCTCATCAGAAGCAAAGACGGTGCCATCTTTCTTGCAACACTGGCACACACCCCTACTGTGACGGTCACATGGCAGGTTCTCAACAACCGCCTGCTCAGCTGGATGGTCTTATTCTAGAGTGGGCTAGATCCTGGACCCCTGGTGCTGGCCTACTGCGTACCCACTGAGAGTCTTCACCCTGTGCTCAATACTGCTCTTCTTCCACACACTATACTGAGAGCAACGGGCTGGGGAATCACTGCTGAGAATCAGAAATCAGAAGAATCTAGAAAGCAGGGCTCCAGTCACCAAATCATAGACCAGCAAGTAAGACGTCCAGGGTCCTGATTTTGACTTTGCTACTATTGGTTCTGTGACCTTGCATGGGTTGCTGTTTTAAACGCTGTTGGTCAGCTAATCTGATGACCCAACCTTCTACTCCTCTGTCTCTTGATTGTAGAGGATGAAAATACAGGTGCTGACTTCTCCCAACCTCCCTTGCAGCTAATGCAGGCTATGCGACCTAATGCTGGCCAATGAGGCAGACGCAGGAACCTCCTAGTGGTTTCCAGGCAAGATTTCACCTCCCTTAAAGACGAGAAGGGAAGAGAAGGGTGACCCGACACCAGCCCTTCTTCCTGCAGCTCTGGAATCCAGATTGGGCAGTGTGGTCCTACAGTCATGGGTCACCTGGACTGGGCCATGGGGTGCCCAGACATGAGGCTAAACATTATTCTGGGTGTGTCCGTGAGAGTTTTCTGGATGAGAGGAACATTGAAAGCGTGGGTTCGATAAAGCAGATTGCCCTCCAGTGTGGACTGGCCACGTGCCCTGGAGACCTGAATAGAATAAGAGGCCGAGTAAGGGAGAATTTACTCTCTTGTCTGTCTCCAAGCTGAGGTTTCAGTTGCCTTTAGACCTGGACTGGAACTCGCATCCTCACTCTCCTGGTCCCCAGGCCTTTGGCCCAGGACTAGAACCAAACCATGGGTGATTTTGAACTTCTCATACTTCACAGTTTGTTGAACAAATTCCTTACGGTAAATTCTTTCTCTCTCTCTCTCTCTCCCCCAGCCTATCTGCCTACCTATTTACTATTGGTCTAGTTTGTTCAGCGAATCCACACTAATGTAGACAATAGAGTTGTCAACCACAAGAACAAAAATGCAAGGTGCTAAGGATAGCCAGGGAGACAGAAAAAAAGAGCCAGGATCCTTGGTGGTAAATTCTCTCACGTACTCCATCTAGAAACACCCAGACTCTTGTTACATGAGAAGAAAAAAAAAAATGTCTTCATTGCCTGTACCTCCACGTGTCAGGGTTTCTGTTATTCGTAGCCAAAAACATTCCTGACCCAAGGTTATCTCAAATCTCAGAGCCTCCTCTCTCCCAGTATTCAAAGAGCGTAGGAAAGGGGGAGGGAGGAGCTCAAAGGGGAACCACCAGGCTTTCCCAAGTGTTCCTTAGATGCAGAGCTCACAGGCAGGCAGCAGGGTTAGTGCTCTGGAGTGGAGAGTGTGGACCAGTTCACCTGGCTAGGAAGCCGAGGCCCATCACTCACCTGGCCAGTAACGTCAGCTCTCTGCTCTGTGTTCAAACAGGGGTCTCGGCAGTGCTGGGTAACACGGCCACCAGGAGTAGCCCACGATTTATCCAGGTAAGGCACTCTGACCAGTGCTCAGCACACAGAAAAATGCTCAATCAATGAAAATTTTCCACAGCCATGAGACATGCTCAGGCCCTCTGGGGGTTTCGAGTCTAGCTTCGAAGTCAAGAAACGGACACACAAGTGTGACGCGGAAACTTGAAGACGAGCACTGATGACTGAAAACAGAACAATCCTTTTGCCTCTTTAATTCTGGAGTCAACTTGGAAGCTCATTCCTGTTGGGAGATAAGCAGCCTATCCAAAAGTTGCACTTTCGAAATTTATATTTATTAAATAAAAGTTTTCTTATTAAAAAAAAAAGCAGATAAGCAGCCTAAAACTTAGCGGCCGACAGATGATTGAGAGAAACTGGAAGATGACAAAGCCATAATATGTTAGTCAATGTAGCTGGGTATTTTGAGGATGACCTTAGGATTTGAAATTAAGTACAATAATACAAAATAGCAAAAACTAATGTTGCTGTTGGGGCTGCCTGGCACTGTGGCGTAGCAGGTAAAGCCACTGCCTGCAGTGCTAGCATCCCATATGGGTGCTGGTTCAAGTCCCGGCTGCTCCACTTCCAATCCAGCTCTCTGCTATGGCCTGGGAAAGCAGTAGAAGATGGCCCAAGTCTTTGGGCCCCTGCACCCATGTAAGATACCCAGAAGCTGCTTCTGGCTTTGAATCAGCGCAGCTCCGGCCATTGTGGCCAATTGAGGAGTGAACCATCGGATGAAAGACCTCTCTCTCTTTCTCTTTCTCTCTCTCTCTCTCCCTCCCTCCCTCCCTCCCCCTCCCTCTCCCTCTCTCCCTCTGCAACTCTGCCTTTCAAATAAATCTTTTCACAAAAAAGATTAAAAAAATAATGTGGTAATGGCTTTTGGGGGGGTGGTAACAGTTTAACATATCTCCACAACTTTCAACTATTTGGCGAAGAAAGGGCAAATATGATGTGAAACTCTTTCTATATCTGATCCTACCAACTTCTGATCCCGTTCCAAATTCTGAACTTCACCTTGTAAAAGGAGGGACCCGGATCTCATCCTGCAAAGAGGATACTTCACAAGGCTTATGAGAGATAAGGCAAGTGAACAGTCTCCTGTTCTCTGAAACAGCTTTAAAAAACGCAGGAGGCCACCACCATGTGGTGGCCCAGGAAACCTGCATTCTCCTAGGAGGCTGGGTAGGCTGGCCGTACCCCCCACCCCCCACCACGCTCCAGTGGGTTCAACCTCCTTCCGTCTCTTTCTGTGGGTCTCCGAGCTCTCCGCGCCTGGGGCTAGGGAGGTAGTGAAGGTCCTGCTCTTGACCCTCCCCCCTGCCAGGCCCCCTGCCCTACCCTCCCCCCCCCCCCCCACGATAACGTAAGTGAGTGCCCACACCTGGCTCTGTGAGTGTGAGACATGCGTGCTCTGAGACTGTCCTCCGGGGACAGGAATCTCCCCATTATCTCTGGAGACTGGAGGCCCAGCTTTTCCTGGGGGGGGGGGAGGGGCGCCCGGGGGTCGTCTCCGCCTTGTGTTCCTGGGGCAGACTCTCGGTCATGATGTTCAGGCAGTGCCACACCGAGGGGGTCCCCAGGTCCCCAGCCGAACAGTCAGCGGGAACCGAATTCAAGGTGTTGAGCACACAGGCTCCAGAGCCTGCCTGCCTGCCTGCCTGCCTGCCTGCCGGGGCTCGGGGCCCGACTCTGCCACTTCCTGGCCCTTCAGGTCAGGCAAGCTACTTCCGTGTTCCGTGATTCGGGTTCCTCTTGGAAAATGGAGATACTAACACACTTCACAGGGCCCAGTAAGAGGGCTTAAGCACTCGATGACTTCTGGGGCTGTTTACTGCTTGGTGTGTGACTGAACGAGACTTCCATCCGCCTGAGATGAGTTTCCCCATCGCTACGAGGGGAATAAGCACATGCAGCCAGGGCACACTCTTCCTCCTTTTAATGACGCCAGCGCACTTGTAACGACAGCCTCCGGGGCTGTCCATCTCTCTCTATCGCATTTGCCTGCAGCAGGGCCCTGACCTTGTCTGCTCAGATCTCCCGAGGCTTAGGACAGCGCCTGGCACACAGCAGGTGCCCAGGAAATATTGAGTACAGAAATGGTACGATTGCCGGCGCCACGGCTCACTAGGCTGATCCTCCACCTGCGGCGCCGGTACTCCAGGTTCCAGTCCCAGTTGGGGCTCCAGTTCTGTCCTGATTGCTCCTCTTCCAGGCCAGCTCTCTGCTGTGGCCCAGAAAGGCAGTGGAGGATGGCCCAAGTGCTTGGGCCCTGCACCCGCATGGGAGACCAGGAGAAGCACCTGGCTCCTGGCTTTGGATTGGCACAGCGCGCCGGCCAGAGTGGCTGTTTAGGGGGTGAACCAACGGAAGGAAGACCTTTCTCTCTGTCTCTCTCTTCCTCACTGTCTAACTGCCTGTCAAAAAAAAAAAAAAGAAGAAAGAAAGAAAGAAAAGAAATGGTACTATCGTCAGAGCTGCATGAAATGGAGACAGGCAGCCCAGTCTGAGAGAAGGGATGATGGGTGTTCTGTGTGCGTGCATGTACCATGTGTGAGTATATGTGCCCGTGTGCATGTGTGTGTCTGTGTGTGTGTCATGGCATAGGAGGGACTTGTCAAGGAGCCTGGGCTGCTGTCCTGGCTTAGTCCTTCCCCTCTGGGTGACTATGGGCCAGTAGCTGACCTCTCTGAGCTTCAGTAGCCCCAGCTATAACACAGAGATGGCAGACAGGATTGGTTAGGAAGATTTCCCAGGCCAAGTTATGGTCGGTATTTAGTTCTATGCCTGGCTCAGGTGGCCTCCAAACAGTGGCTCCCTCCCCTACTGCTCTGATTTCTATGAACAGAGCTAATGCACCAGGAAAAGGATAATTAACATTTATTGAGCACCTACTGTATTCCGGGCACCGTGCATAGAACTTTACTTACATTATCTAAAGTGCAGTGGTTTTGAAATGGGGCTTAGGAAGAAATCTGCATGGAGGAATGGGCCGGGGAACCGAGGCAGCATTTACACAGAGCCTTCCTAAGATTGGGGAAGTATCACATCTCCATCCGAGAAAGGGCACAGGTGCAGGGAGGGGAACTGCGGGCTCACTGCCGGCCCTCCCCGTGGCTTCATTCCAGGCAGCTCTGGGGTCATCCCCACGTACTGGTATTTGGGAGGAAGGGTTCTGTTGCTCAACTAAAATCCCGCAGATAAGGCACTAAGCATACAAGGAAAAGGCAGATGCTGGAGGTGAAATCCTGGTTTCCCGTGCTGGCCCCGATGTGACAACCGGAGACCTCGGACAAGTCCACTTTCTGCTCTGGAGCCCTAGTCCTCCACAGCCCAAGTGAGCAGCTGGATGGGACAACTCCTGAGCCTGATCGGATAAATCAGTCTGAGAGGCTTGACTTTCTAGCTCTTTCTCCCATGGAATTTTCCATAAAGATGGACTTGAGACAAGAAGGCGTGAAATGGAGTAGGGTTTGTGCCACCACTCGGCCCAGCACTGTCTTTTCAGATCCTGGTTCTGAGCAGACCCTTCTCTATCTTCCAGCCCCTGTTGACTCTCTGACATCCCGGTTACAGTCAAGGCCAATTTCCTGAAAAACTCCTACTCATCCTTCAAAACCCATGGCCATTTGTTCACCATAAAAGATTTACTGAATATGCACGATGTGCCAGGTATTAAGGGGTAGAGCAGTGAACAAACCACAAGCCTTATCGTTTTTAACACAGGCAGATGTTTCTAGAGAACTAGCCCTTTGCAGGATCTTTTGTAACTGTACTTTTATGCTTTAAATTACACGTTAGTTCCCCTGTTAGACTGCAAGTTCAAGGATGCAAGCGCTATGCTAATACACGCCACACGTCATCCCTGATTCTCAGCGCAGAGCCTGGCAGCCTGGACTCAACACCTCCCCCTCCCCGCCCCAGAACAGAAAGTCATGGGAGATCCAGGTTCAAATCTCCATCGCGCTCTTAGTAGCTGAGTCTTTTCTGCAAAAGGCACAGGGACAGGAAAGCAGAGAAAGATCTTCCGCCAGCTGCTTTACTCTCCAAAGGCGTGCAGTAGCCAGGGCTGGGCCAGGCTGAAGCCAGGAACCGGGAAAGCCACGGAACTCGGTCTGTGTCTCCCATGTGGGTGGCAGGGACCCAAGTCCCTGAGCCACCTTCTGCTGCCTCCCACGGCGCACGTTAGTAGGAAGCCAGATCAGAAGCAGAGTCAGGACTGGGACTCAGGCGCGCCGGTTGGAGATGTGGGTATCCCAGGCGGCGCCTTAGCCGCTGCCTTTGGGTGATGCTTCCCCACCGGAACATGGGACCAGGAGCACCGAATGAGCGAATGCATCCGGAGTATGTAGTACAGTGTGTGGCTTTGAGAGGAAGCCACCCAAGAGCCCGCCCTGACTATCTCTTGCCTGTGAGGCCGCCTTCTCCATCCATGCAGCTCCTGGCCATGCCCTTTGGTTTGGGCGAACCCTTTCCCCACCACACAGCCCTCAACCATCCTTTCCTCCTGTAGCTCCACTCACAATGACCAGCCCCGCCTCCCGCCTCACTATGCAGCGTCTTAAGGAGCCAACAGTCTTGCTAGACCTCAAACGCATCGTCTCCTCTTCTGAGCTTTTCCAGATTTTAGTTCCTTAACCCCAAGAACAACCCTCTGAAGTCAGTTCCCATTTTATAGATGAGGCAACTGAGGTTGGGGAGATTCCTGAGACTTATCCAAGGGCACCCGGCTGGGAAATGCTCCCACGAGGCTGCAAGTTCAGGCAGTCCAGTTCCAGATACTGAATTTAGAATCCCCAGGGCCACACTACCTCTCTGCCTTACAATGCCAGCTACTCATGCCCTGGGATCCTCGCTGGCTACAGCTGAAGCTACTTGTGGGACGGCACAGCAGGACTCTTGCCAGCCCGGCTGGCATTTCTGTTTTGCTGTGGAGGGCAGAGCTGTGTAAGAGCACAGCCCCTCCAGAGACTTCTACGAGGCCCGAAAGGCTGCACAGCTTGGAGGAAGGAACCAGGAGCTCTCCAACTCTGCTCCAAACTCCTCAAAAATGGGCAGGGAATGGAGCCACCTTCTACGCAACCCTGCAGGTGGTTGTTCCCAGCGGCACACACTGATTACACATGAGCACAGGGCTGGACTCTGGGGGTAAACTCCTAAGGCGGCTCTGTGCTCCCCTGCAGTCCAGCAGGGTGACGGCTGACAAGCCAGGACACAGGCCATCTCAGAATGCCGTGACAATACCAGGAATACCAGGCTGGGCTCAAAGAGCACGGCGGAGGCCAGAGCAGGGAGAGTGGTGCGAATCGGCCACACCACGATGCTTGCTGAGCTAGGGTATCCCACACGAAACAGGCCAACATCTCAGAGCACCTGCTCTCATTTGAGCCCCACAACCTTATACAAATAAATTCCTTTTTAAAAGCCTCACTTTCAGATGAGAAACCTGAGGCCCAGCAGTGCCCGGCTGAGTACCAGCAGAGCTTTCCATTCTGAAGCATCCACACTGGGTTCTGGGAAGAGAGGCTTTTATAAAACACAAGGAGGATGAGGCCCAGGTTCTACCCAAACATCTGGTACATGCCAAGACCGTGGGAAAGTTACTAGAACTTCCTGAGCTCCAGTTCCCACATCTGTTGGCATCTGCTACAGGGGCATTTTCACGTCTGTTGGCAAACACCGCTGATTTGAATATGCCCAAGGCAGAAGTTGCAAACTGGTAGCCGGGATTAAATATGGTCCTTGCAGGAAAAGAAAAAGGAAGAAAACCTGGTGGCTTTAGACGTATTTTACAGAGCAGGAAACCAGGGGTAAGAGTAGTTAATAACTCTCCCAGGTCACCCAGCTCACACGTGCCAGCACCAGGTTTTAACCTATGGTGGTCTGGATTCAGTTTCTACAGCCTTAAGCAACAGATCTCTACTGCTTTTCAAGCAAAGAAATTAACCTCAACTTTCAGACCCTGTGCCTGGTAGACATTTGGGAATGGTGGGGTCTGTGGTCAACCAGAGACTATGCCCTGACTAAAGGTGCAGCCCTTGTATATGGCCAATGAACCTTTTGTGCCTTAGTTTTCTCCTCTATAAAATGGGTATAGCATTCATAACTATCTTCTAGAGGTTTGAAGATTAAGTCAGTGGCTGTGCCTGGCGCACAGCCAGCATCATATAAGTGGAAGCTGTTACCACACAGTAGGCAGCCTTTGTTGCAAGCATTCAAGTCTCATTGAAATCTGGTGCAGGGAGCTGGATACACCACTGACCAGCAAGTTCTGACAGCACCTCTGGGGGCCTTTCCCGCCTCCTTCTGAGCCACACTGGATCCTGGGGAGGAGGGTCAGGGAGGAGAATGGAGGTGCCCAGGCTCCAAGGTTTGGGAATCAGCAGCCGCCTCCGTTGCCGGCTGCCCTGGCCCTCGGGGAGCTCCTGGTTACCGTCGGCCTCCAGGCTGCAAAGAATGTGAGGTGCAGTGGGCAGCCATCCAGAGACCCAGAAGGGAGGCCTCATCCTTTCAGGATGTCTCGGGCTCCAGATAAAACCCTTCCTGTGTTGCGGCTCCCAGCTGGCAGGGAAAACGGGCAATGACTGATGGCAGTGGGTAAGTTGTCGAAAAGATGTGTGTGTGAACCAAGGGCCGGCTGGCTGGGGCGCTCGGGAGGCTGCTGGGAAGACCACCAGCGGCACAATGGTTTATTTTGCACCTACTATGTACTTGGCCGTGGGCCAGATGTTTGGGAAGGTGGTGAAATTAGTGATTGCGAGTCACCTGTGTTTACTGCCCCAGAGCAGTGTAACAGCTGTTACTTCTCAGGATCCCTTGCACAAGTCTACCAGTAATACAAGAGGCCGGTTCAAAGTTACAAAGCGTGCCAGAGACTAGATACTTATGGCCAAACATGTTTCCTTTCTTGCCTGGGTACCCAGTTGGACTACATTTCCCAGCAGTCTTTGTGGTTGGGTGCAGCCATGTGATTGTGTTCTGGCCAATGGAATGAGTGGAACGTGGACGATAATGCTGTAGGGTTCTCCCAGACTTGGCTCATGAAAATTCTCCCAAGCAGTCCTGTGCCCTAGCTCTGCCAGTTAGCAGGTGTAGACATTCTGCAGAAGATTCTGCAGATGTAGGGGTGACGGAGCCTGTGTGGACTCCTGAGCAGCTGATGCCGTGGACCGTCCGCGAGATAACATCCGAGCTCCCGAGCGAGCCTCAGCCATCTCTTGTGGTAGGAAAACATCCCATAATCACTAGCCTAATGCACATGGCAGAAACAGAACTTGGGTTTCAGAAGCCTCTGCTTGTACATATGAGACCGCCTTTTCGCCTACCCTCTTCCAAACAAGCAGAAAAGGTCCCGTATGCATGTAGGATCTTAGGATTTCATAGGCACTTGGACAAGTAAGGGGACAGCCTCTTCCTTCCCCTCCTTCCTTCCACTGGCCGTGTTCTCATCCACCATGGAGAACGTTCAGACGGCGGAGAGAGCTCTGGCCTCATTAGCCCAGCCCTTTCCAATTAGTGTTGGGAGAAGATAAAGCCCCAGTGTCCAAGGGCTCTCTTGTATGCAATGAATTAACTTCTTTCCTGTCCATCTTTCAGAATGCAAGTTCTAGACGGTTCCTGGAACTGTGAAAATCATCACCATTTTCTGCCTTCTGCGGTTTGGACGAGGAGCCCGAGGACAAGCCACTTCCTCTCCAAGCTTCCGTGTTCTCATCTGTGAAACCACAGGGGAGAGCCGGGTGCACTTGGCGCTTCTCGCCAGCTCTCCTTTGCTATCAGCTCACGGGGACGGCAATAGTCTGTGAATCACACCCGTCTCTGTGCTATTCCATCACAAAGGAAAGAGGGATGCGGGTAAGGGTTCTGGGGGTGGGGTGGCACGGGGGAGAGACGCTGGAGTTCCTGGGTTGTTTTCCACAAGCGTCTTGAGTGACAGAGTGATGTGGACCTCTAGCCTGCGACCTCACTGTGCCTACAATCTACTTGGGAGGACCAGAGAGGAGGGCACAGTGGGGTAGAGAGGAAGAGAACTCCCTTTTCTTCCATCCCTCACCTGCCTCAAATCCCTGCATTTCCAGACACACGGACGCTCCGGGCACGTGCTGTGTGCCAGACACCAGTGGGCACACATAATAATACCCGTCTTCGTAATGCATGTAACTCTCGCGGGTGCTCAGTGGTGGGGCACAAGTCTTTCCTGTTTAAAGAAGAGGCGTCCAAGACACACACGGCTCCCACACAGCTGATAAGTCCCAGAGCCACAGGGTTCAGAGCAGCCTGTGGCTGCCGGGCCCTGTCTGCCTTCTTTCCCGCCTCTCCCTCCTGGCCAGGTGGCTCTGGCCCAAGCCTGCAGCCGCCTCACTTCCCCAGCCCTGGAAGGAGAGCAGCTGGTCTCTCTCTTTAAGGGCTTGTTGCCCTGTGATGGTCAAGGACCACAGAGCAGGGTCCCCCCGGGGAGACCTCAGCTGGCAGAGAAGTCCCCCGTTCACGGAACAGGTGCAGCAGGGTCAGTATCGTGAGTGGAGCCCCCATTACCCTAAGCCCCGAGACACGGGGGCCGGAGGTTTGCACAGCTGCAAGGCTCTCAGGAAGGGCCCGGGAGGCGCCGGCAGTAAAGCAGAGCTCCTCCGAGGACCCAGGCAGGAAGGAGCTGATCTGCTTGCTCTCAGGAAGCTGCAAGGCCTGTCCCTGGAAACCAAGGGTCTGGGGTTTCTCAGCGTGAGCTCCTGGGACCCCCGGCACCACTTTCCGGGAGCGTGTTCAAAGAGGGGATTCTGGGGCTCCACACAGAACGAACTCAATCCCCCGGGGAACCTGTGTTTTAGACAAGCTCGGTGGACCCTGCTGACGCTCACCAAGGTTGAAGGGCAGCATCCCCTTCTCTGAAGGGCTTCTGCCCAGTCCCCCTCCTTTCTACCATGGCGCCGAGCGGTGATCATAAAGGCGACGCGATCGGGCGAGGGCTCACTGCGTGGGCCACGCACTTCGAGCACTCGAGACACATCAAACCTTTCAACATCCTCATAGCCTCTCTACGAGTCAGACACACACTTCTCACTGGTACCTATGAGTCAGTGGCAACACAGAGAGGCCAGGAAATGGAGGAGAGTCACAGGGGCCGGCGCTGTGGCACAGCAGGTTAAGCCGCCACCTGCAGTGCCAGCATCCCACATGAGCACCGGTTCAAGTCCCAGCTGCTCCACTTCGGACCCAGCTCCTTGCTAATGGCCTGGGAAAGCAGTGGAGGATGGCCCGAGTGCTTGGGCCCCTGCACCCACGTGGGAGACCTGAGTGGGTTCCTGGCTCCTGGCTTTGACCTGGCCCTAGGCTGGCTGTTGGGACCATTTGGGGAGTGAACCAGTGGGTAGAGAATCTCCTTCTCTCTGTCTCTCCCTCTTGCTATGTAACTCTGCCTTTCAAATAAATAAATATGCACAAAAAAACTAAAAAGTCATACAGCAAGTGGCTGGACTGCAATACGGATCCAAGAGATCTGACTCCCAAGCTTTAGTTCTACACCACTGTGGCTCACACGGTGGGAGGTCCTGTGTCTTGAAGACCTGCCCTGTGCTAGACCCGGGTCCCAGGTGTTTTCATGCATTCAACAAACACCAACCGAATGCCTACTCTGTGCCAGGGACAGCTCCCAGCTCTGGCAAGGTAGGAGTTGAGCGAAGCACTGACCTCAGGCACCAAATTTAAAGTGCGAGAGAGTGCCAAAAAAAAAAAAAAAAAAAAAATGACCAGGAAAGTAATATCGTAGTGCAGTATTTTAAGACATCAGATCAGCGAGCTGTGGCTGTGGACTGGCCACCTGCTTTTGTAGGTACAGTTTTATTAGAGGAGAACGTCATCAGCACACAGTGCTCTCTAATTCATGCCCTGATGGCGCCTACATAAATAACCTCATCGGGTCCCCACTAAGCCTTACCAGAAAGGGCAGGCCTTGCTACCAAGACTAACCACATGTAACTCAGAGTTACAGAGGCCGACAATGACGGGGTACCAGACACTGTTCTCTGAAGTGTTGCAAGTATTAGTGCATTCTTTTCCATCTCCCTATCGGGAGATCGCTCACACACCCCGCCCCCCATTTCTACAAATGGTCAAAGTCAACTATAGAGGTTTTCCAATGGGTCCACACAGCCAGTAGGGGGCAGAGCTGGGCCCTGAACCCAAGCTGCCCCCCTCCACCTATGAGTGTAAACGCGGTGTGATCGGGACACAGCCACGCTCACTCATATCCGCATGTGTATCGTGCGTGTCTATTTCACGCCACAATGACAGAGCTCCATGGTGGTGACAGAGAACACACGGCTGCAAAGCTCTAAGTATTTGCCACGTGGCCCTGCAGAGAGAGTTTGCTGAGCCCCGTTCTTAGCCGCAGAGATAATCCCACTGAGGCTCGGGGAAGGAAGCCACGCCCACCGTGACATGGGAGTAGAGGTGGCACCTGAACCCAGGTGTGTCTCTGAAGACTGCTCCGCCCCACGCTGGTCTCCCGGTGGTTGTGAGCCTCCTGGTTTCCAAGGGTTCAGCACACTGCCCGGGCCAGGGAAGGCGCTCACTGCACGAGTGAACGAGGGAGTCTTGGCACACCGAGCTGTGGCAGGTGGAGCCTACCTGGGCAGGTCCGGCTTTTCCGAACCTCCCTTCTAACCTGTGCCACGCAGGTTACCACGGGGGAAGGAGTCATGCAAAACTGGCCAGCACGTGGTAGGCCTCAGAGGACAGCTGCATCTCTTTATGAAGACGAGGGAGAGGAGCCGTCCTTGCAAAGACCCCGAATCCACCACGCACGCTTTATCTCTGCGCTCCCAGGATCTCGAATAAACAATGTCTTCAGCCTGCTTTTAAAGCCACTCTCATTCCGCTTCCATATCTACTCGCTCCCTTGGCTGAAAGCTGCCTGGCTCTGTGCCTGGCTGCCGGCTGGAATGTCCAAACCCTGTTGGTTTAGTATTTCTCAAATATATCCCATTAACACCCTGAACCTGTCAGCCTTCCCCCCGGGGCTCGGCGGCGCTGGCCTCGCGGCCGTTTTGAGACAGAACGGGGCCTGGGACTGGGGGCACCTGGCAGCAACTGCTCACGGTGAGGGGGTGGGGGGTGCACCCTGGGCAGGTGCAGCCACGGGCGGTATGCTGGGAGACCGGGAGAACCCACGTGGGAAGGAAGGGCTCTGGGAATGCGTGGGAAATACAGGCTGTGAGTTGCTGCTTGAGAAGGAAAAAAAAAGAAAAAAGAAAAAAAAGGAGACCTCACAGGAGGCTTAGCCTGTACCCTGGGAATCAGGAAACAGCTCTGCCTGCTCACTTGCTGTGTGTCTTTGAGCAAGCTGCTTGCCCTCTCTGTGCACATTTATTTGAAAACTAAAGGGTGGAGAGAGGCTAGGAGCTCCTTTTATGTGGCACTGTAATATGTAAACAGATCAAAGTGGATCTGGGTACGGTGGGTGGGGGTGGAGGAAGGGAGCTGGACTCCTGCATACTCAACAGCCACCCCCCAACAACTGGAAGAAGACCAGGCGGTGCCTCTGTGGACCGGAGTGTGAGGACCACATGACAGGAGGAGGGTCGGTGGACCTCCTCCAGGGGGGCAGCCTTGGGTCCCAGCGGCTGGAGCCGCTGCTAACAGCACTGGCTGCTGTTCACTGGGCACCGTCTCCTTACTCCAGGTCCTTATGTGAGAGTTCATACAGAGCCCTGACCCATACCCAGCCTCAGCGATCAGCAGCGTTGTGACCCAAGGCGAGTCAATTCACCTCTCTGGGCCTCACATCCTTCCCCTGGAAATCAGAGAGCGAAAGGAGTTCACCCCACCAACGTCCTTAGAGCAGGGGCAGCCGCAGGGCAGGTGATGGGCGTCCAACAGTTTTAGACCTCACCTTTAGAGCATCTTTTTCATAGCTGGGTGAGCTGAGGCTCAGAGAGGCAAAGGGAGTGCCCCTGGGTCACACAGCCAGTCAGTGACAGGGGAAAGGGCCTGGTCAGCTGCATGGCCACCTGCGGTCTTCGCACTTGGCCTAAAGGGCACTGCCCATGACCCGAGAGGTCAGGTCCTGGCTGCAGGGACTTGCTTGAGGCGCTCCCAGGCCAGACGGAAGGGCGGCTAAGGACGGCCGCGGTGACTACAGCTTGTGAGACGGATGAGACAGCAGGGACGGGGGTCTGGGCCTCTTAGGTAGCCAGAGCCCAGGGCTACCTGACGTTCTTTTATCCCAGCCACATCCTCCAGCCTCTCCCACTGAACTAAGACATCTTTGTGCAGCTCAGAAAACGGACAGAGGCAGGCGAGGCTACAGCACAGGTGAGCAGAGCACAGACTACTTTTCAGCCCCGACTTGGAAGCCACCCTAGGCCTTTGAGCAGTGCACAAGCCGTACAACCTTACGTGACCGCCCTTATTCTTCTTCTGTCTCCGCATTTGGTGTGAGAAGCACAGAGAGAGAAGGAATTTGGGTGGGAGACAAAGAATGGTCTCAGCCTTGCCTTGATGTATGGGGGGGAGGGCGCCGGGGGAGGGAGCGAGTCCGGGTGGAGGAGGCTATGCAATCAGGAAGCAAACGCCAGCCGCACACTTTATCTCTTTATATTTCTTTGTCTCAGCACCAAGGGCGGTAATAAAAGATGGCCGCACGGCTCTCCCCAGGGAGCTGAACCAGAGCCAAACCATCATGTGGTGAACAAACGCTGTGGATGCCCAACAGCCGGGCTACTGCTGTAGAGTCTTAAAGTAGCATGAAGCTCCCCTGGGCCCTGACCAATCACCAGCCCACCCACCCAGAAAGCCCCGGTGCCCCATCACCCACGGAGGCCCAGACACCCGCTGCAGCCGTAAGGGAAAGCAGGTGGTGTGGTGGGGGTGTCAGAACTCACGCCTGAGCTGTGGACAGAGCTGGGGGCCTGGAGCAGGAGAAAAGGGAGAAAAAGTCGCTGGGGCTGCAGCAGAGAGAGCAAGCCCAGAGCCGGATGGGGAGGGCACACCGGCCACGAGGAAGGCGCCCGGAGGCTGCAGCAGTAACACAACCAAACCAGAGGCTTCCCAATCATCACATGGAGCCGGCACTGTGGCGAAGCAGGTAAAGCTGCCGCCCACAGCACCGGCATCCGTGTGGGCACCGGTATGTGTCCCGGCTGTTCCACTTCTGATCCAGCTCCCTGCTAATGCACCTGGGAAAGCAGCAGAAGATGGCCCAAGTGCTTGGGCCCCTGTCCCACACGTGGGAGATCCGGATGAAGCTCCTGGCTCCTGGTTTTGGCCTGGCCCAGCTCTGGTCATTGCAACCATTTAGGGAATGAATCAGCACGTGGAAGACCTCTGTCTCTCCCTCTACCTCTGTATCTTTGTCTTTCAAATAAACCAATCTTTTAAAAATTATATGTCATTCTGAAAAGGCTAGACACCAGAAGATTCCAACGATGGGGCTTCCTGGGAAAGCAAAGCTATGCAGTTAGCTAAGAGATCAGTGGCTGCCCAGGGCGGGGGTGGGGTGGGGGATGAATGACTGGAGCACAGGGGACTTGGGGCAGGGAGATCGCTCTGTATGGTAACGGTGAGCACACTGCACGATACATGTCCACGTACACAGAACATACAATGGCAGGGGTGGATCCTAGCAGAAACACTGGGGTAGGTAGGACTCAAACCAAGCACTCAACCAACAGTTATAAAGCACCCTGCAGAGAGCCCCCTAGCTGGTGTCAAAATAACAAAAGCAACCTGACCTCTGCCTGCGTGCAGGGACTCCCAGTGGGGCAGGTGCTCTCACATGCAAAAAGAGATTTTAAAAAATAAGCAGTGAAAGAATCAGCCACTCATCCCAGGCAGTAAGAATGGAGTGATCTGAGAATGGGACAGGATTCCTGCCCTGACAGAGCGTGTATCCTGGTGGCAGAGACAGGCAAAGAACATCTAGATAAACACAGCTGTCGTGAGGGTGCTTAATAAGTACAGCGGCAGGGGACAGAGGTCCACGCGGGAGGTCACTCTGGACAGGACATCAGAGGAGGGAGTGGGGGAGCGTGCTCCACCTGCTAAAGGAGCAGCAAGGAACAGGGGCTCCTTGGAGGCTGCGAGGCAGCAGCAGCCTAGACAGTGTCTCACAGACCACGGTGAGGGCTGAGAGTCCCACACAAAGAAGGATGGGGAACCCTAGGCATGTATTGGACATGTCTTTGGGATCTGATCTGTTTCCGGAGAACCGCTCCGGCTGCTCTGTGCAGAATGAACCCAGGGGGATATGGTGGATCCTCGTGTGCTCAAATTCTTTGCTGCTCCTTGTACTGAGAGGGGGGTCTCCTTCAGTCTGTTTCCCCCACACCCGTCTCTGCCCTAGGATGTGGGAGAAGTGAGGCCAAACAGCTCGACATGGCCCTTGAGATAGCTGCAGCTTTTGGCCCTCCTGTCCCTTGCCCTCCTAGAAACCAACTCCAATCACCTGGCTGTGAGGAAGACAGACAGCAGATCTCATGGGGGAGCTCTGAGCACCAGACTGAGCGTGTAATCTGTGTGGCCCTTCCAGCCCAGCCAGACAAAAAGCAGAACACAGCCAAGTGAGTCAGTCTGGGCAATGCAGCCTGGAGCAGAAGAACCGCCCAGCCAAGCCCTGTCCAAATCCCTGACCCCCCAGGGTGAAAGCAAATAAGAGGGCTATGGGTGTACCTCACAAAGATTTGAGGTAGTCTGTTACACAGCAACTGAAAACTGAGACACAGGACAGTGGCAGAAGCCAGGAGGCCAGGCAGGGGGAGGCCAGGTGAGAGGGAGGGGCAACGTGACCTACAGCAGGTGTGGGGGTGGAGAATCAGACGTATCACCATCCGCAGGAGAAACTCGGGGGCTCTGGAGACCCCGACTCTGCCCAGGGATGTTTGGTTCCCTTCTGATGCCACCTCTTTCAAGGAAAGACTGTCCGAGGCTGCTTGCCTGGTCTGCTCTCTGGAGACCATGAGGATCAACACTACAGCAGTAAAGGGGCGTATTCCAGAATGCAAGAAACTAGGCTGAATGGAACAAAACTAGTAGCAAACTGAAGAAATGCCCCAGAAAAAATTTTTTAAAAACCTGTTCATCTTTTTGAGCACCTGATGTTTCTACGTCTTCTTCTGATTGTCGAGTGCACTCATGCATGGCACCTCTTTTGAGTCTATGAACTCGCCTATGAAGTCAGAATCACCACCTCCAATTTACAAACAAGGAAACAGGCTCAGTAAGGACAGCATCATTTGGTCTAAAGCTGTAGCAGGAGATGGCTGAGCCAGACTTTATTATTTTTTTTTTAAGATTAATTAATTTATTTGAAAAGCAGAGTTCAGAGGGAGAGGAAGAGACAGAGAGAGTGATCTTCCACCTGCTGTTCATTCCCCAAATGGCCACAACAGCTGGGGCCGCGCCAGGCTGAAGCAAGGATCCAAAAACTCCATCTGGCTCTCTCTCCTGGGCTCAAGGACTTGTGCTATCTTCCACTGCTTTCCCAGGAGCAGTAGCAGGGAGCTGGATCAGAAGCAGAACAGCTGGGACTAGAACCAGCCCCTACCGGGGCTGCCAGCCTCACAGGCTGCAGCTTAAACTGCTGCGCCACGGTGCTGGCCCCAAGCCAGACTTGGAACCTGCAACTTCTCCAGGTGAGCACAGTTCTTGCTTCTTGGTATGCTAGCATTGCTACCATTGCCATGTTTCTTTTACAACTACATGAACCAAATAACCTAGTGCATCATGCTATGTTCTCATTGCCTGCCTGCTACTTCTCTTCTGGGTTCGCTGGGACACAGTTTGACAGTCCCTGGCCTCCTGACACTGGAATTATTTAGACGGAGCCTGACAATGCACAGACTCCTGTGTCCCACCCAGGAGCCAGAACGGGGCCTAAGCATCTGCATTTTCCTAAGTAGGACAGGGAGTTCCTAAATGATTCACGTCACGGGGCAGTTTAAAGTCACAGCAACAGCGGGTCAACAAGCCTAGGGGAAGCAGAGGGATGTGTTTAAATGACAAGGGGGTCCAGTTGAGGGAACATAATCAGATCATCCTCACCCCCATCCCCATCCAGGGGCTCTTCCAACTGCATGGTTTTGTCTGCGTGCTGTGGGGGCCCTAGGAAGTCTCTTCGTCCCTCTCTCCTTCCCTCCCTCCCCATGAGGCTCAACCAGAAAGCAGGAAGGGTGTGCGGGGGCGTGAGGGTGGGGAGAACATTGGGAGGAGCATCCGCTATGCTGCGGGCATTAGCGATGTCAAAGCTTCCTCGCTTTGTCCTCGGAGATGCTCTTGTTCCACTTTCCGGCTCAGGAGGCCGGGGTCTGGGAGGCACGGCCTGGCACCGGCACTGGTGTCTCCCCAGCCTTGAGCCACACCGTCCAGGTCGAGGAACAGCATGGCCTGCTGGGAGTCCCATCAGAGCTGGAGCCCCACACCTGCACCTGTGAGCTGTGTGACCTCAGCAAAGGGTCTCTTGGTTTCTTTGCAAAGGGACCATGGTCACCTGCCATCGAGAAGCTCCAGGTGGCCAGAAGCCTGTTAATAAAAGGTGATGGCTTGTGAATGACAAGAGGCCAGGAGGCCAGAGCCAAAAGGGCGAGATGGTCGCTGGACCAACTTCTAGCCCCGCGGCCTGTGTCAGGGCGGGCGTGGGTCCCGGTGGGGGATGGTGAAGCCAACCCTGGGCAGGGCTGGAACATGTGGGAAAGGGTACAGGGTCAGCAGGTCTTTCCCATCCCCAATTTCTGAGATTCTGGGAATCAGGAGCCACGCTGTTTCCTTCCTCCAACCCGCAGTCCCTCTCCCAGGGGAGTTGGCAGACCTGGCGGCCCGACTGTTGGCTCTGATGCATGGGCAGCAGAGCCTGGCATTTCTTTACAGACTCACACTGTCTCTTTCTTCTGCTGCTTTCCTCCCGTTCCCACGCCCCACCTCTGCCAGTCCCCAGGGATCCTGCCGTGGTCCGGGCAGAGGCCCTGGGCGAAGACACTCAGCGGGGCCATCCCCCTCTCGGGCTGCCCTGCCAGGCCCCTGCACGGCCCGACGTGCCTGGCCTCCAGACCCCGTCCCCGCCCCTCCTGGGGACAGAAGGCCACGGGCCCCGTGCCGCCAGGGCATCTGGTGCCTGAACCCGAGGAGTCCTCTGGGCACTGAGCTTTTTCACTTTGCAAAGCTGTGAGATTCTAATTCATGTGAACAGTCATGAATGCCTTCGGCAGAGATGTGGGCACCATGCCAGGCGCTGGGGCGACGATTCAGAAAAACAGTCCTTAACTTGAGCTGCAAGGAAGGCTCAGGCCAGGGCGAGAGGCGGAGAAGCAAAGAACAGTTGGCCTCCTGAATGAGACCAGGGCAGGGAAGGCAGCAGGAACACACAGCTGTGGGGAAGGGCTGGCGCATGGCTGCGTCCACTGCACACGCAGGTGTTGGGAGGCAGGTGGCCAGTGGCACTGGGGGGATACATTGGAGACACAATCAACTTCCTGTCCCCATGGACCTTCTGTCCAGTAAAATAAATTACCCAGCAGCTTGTCCTATATAATCTATACGACATCTGTGAAGCAACCATACTATTATTGTATCTATAGTAAAACATATTATTCTATTGTATATATCGGTGTAACCTCTGTATATAAGAATTTACCAACATATCTACTTATTTTTGTTTAAGAATTTATTTATGTATCCAGAAGGCAAGAGTTAGAGCTGGAGAGACACAGAGAGGGAGCTCTTTCATCTGTTGGTTCACTCCCCCAAATGGTCCCAACAGTCAAGCCCTGACCAGGCGGATGCCAGGAACTCCATCCAGGTCTCCCACGTGGGTGCGGGGGCCCAAGCACTTGGGCATCCTCTGCTGCTTTCCCAGGCACATCAGCAGGGGTCTGGGTTGGAGGTGCAGCAGCCAGGCCTGGAAGTGGCACTCCAGTAAGGGACGCTGGCACTGCAGGCAGGGTCTTAACCTGCTGCCCCACAACGCCAGCCCTAGTCTATCTCCCTGTCAATCCTCAGGTGGTGATAAACATGTACAGGAAAAAAATGCATTATTGGGTCTAGAGATGGGGATGATATGCACTGGGAAGGTATCTCCAAGGAGAGAACATTTGGCTTTTAAATTTCCATTATTTAGGGGCCAGTGCTGTGGCATAGTGGGTAAAGCCGCTGCCTGCAGTGCTGGCACCCCACATGGGCACCAGTTCAAGTCCCAGCTGCTCTACTTCTGATCCAGCTCTCTGCTATGGCCTGGGAAAGAAGTACAAGATGGCCCAAGTCCTTGGGCCCCTGCACCCGTGTGGGAGATCTCGAAGAAGCTCCTGGCTTCGGATCGGCGCAGCTCCAGCTGTTGCGGCCATCTGGGGAGTGGACCAGCAGATGGAAGACCTCTCTCTCTCTCTCTTTGTGTAACTCTGATTCTCAAATAAATAAATAAATATTAAAATAATTTTTTCCATTTTTTATTTATCTGAAAGGCAGACAAGATGGAGAGAGATCTCCCACGCAGTTTCACTTCCCAAATGTCCAAGACAGCCTGGACTGGGCCAGGCTGAAGCCAGGAGCCTGGAACTCCCTCTAGGTCTCCCAAGTGGGTGCAGGGCTCCAAGTCCCTGAGCCATCCCCTGCTGCCTCCCAAGTGGAGCCAGGTTCTCTGATGTCAGATGTGGACATCCCAAGTGGTGTCCCAGCTGCTGAGCCACTTGCCTGCCCAGGAGGGGACATTTGAGCAGAAACTTGAAAAGGAAGTGGAGGGGTGAGAGTGCTCAGATGTGCAGATGTGTTTCAGGAAGGAGGTCTAGCAAGCACCAAGGTTATGCACCAAACACTTCTCCACCTGCTCCATACATATCACAGCCCCCAAGTAAGGACAACATGTGTGTGTCCCCACAAGCCAAGAGCTAGGAAGATGGAGCAAAGTGTCTTAGCCAAGCCCCTGCAGCGTGGAGAAGGCAGAGCTGGGACCCACGCAGGCCAGCCGCTCCACGCTCCGCCTCCGCAGGAGGGCTCTGGGCTATGACACCACACTGCATACTTGGGCGGGACCTGGGTGCTCTGGGAGCCTGGAGGAAGGGCACCGAACTGGACTTCAGAGCAGGATACAGAGAAGGAGGCCTAACCTCAACGGCCTGGGAAACCTGCCAAGCCCACAAAGTCTCTGCCCTTCTTCTTGGCCAACACCCAAGCTCTGCACGTGCCTATCCAATGTCAAGAGGGGCAGAAGAGGGGAAGCTCCTGCCTCCACAGATACATGCAGTAGTCTGCTCAGTCTACTTCCCCACCTTCTTAAAGTCACCTCCTCTGGGAGGCCCTCCCTGCTCACCCCGTGAAGGACAGCTGCTCTTGTCTCCTTAGCTTCACCCACTTCCGACTGCCCACAAGAACACCGACCTGCTTACTTCTTCACAGCTTTCTGCCACGTGCCTAGCAGCTCCGCGGGGGCTCCTGTCTGCTCCATCTACCACTGGATCCTCTGTGCCTGAATATTTAGAGAATCCAAAAAAGATGGGGTCGGCGCTGTGGTGCAGCAGGTTAACGCCCTGGCCTGAAGCGCTGGCATCCCATAACGGCGCCGGTTCTAGTCCTGGCTGCTCTGCTTCCGATCCAGCTCTCTGCTATGGCCTGGGATAGCAGTAGAAGATGGCCTAAATCCTTGGGCCCCTGCACCTGCATGGGAGACCCGGAAGAAGCTCCTGGCTCCTGGCTTCGGATTGGCGCAGTTCCGGCTGTTGTAGCCAATTGGGGAGTGAACCCAGCGGATAGAAGACCTCTCTCTCTCTCTCTCTCTCTGCCTCTCCTCTCTCTGTGTAACTCTGACTCTCAAGTAAAAAATAAATAAATCCTTAAAAATAAGGGGGGGGGGGTGAGGGGAGTAGGAAGCAGCTCACTCGCGGGGCACGGAAACCTTCCGGAGAGCCAACAGGCACGCTCCTGCAAACGCACCTGAGTGCCTAGAAGAGAGGGTGGGGTCTGCGCCCTGGGTCACGTTTGCTGTGTTGCTCAATCCGAGCTTGCAGGTCAGGCTGGATCACGGGCCTGGGGACTAAAACCAGCTAAGACACCCACGGGCCATACTGCAGTCCCTGGGCTCAATCCCCAGCTCCTGCTCCTGACTCCGGCCTCCTGCTAACACAGACCCCGGGAGGCAGCGGTGGGAACTCCTGCAGTTGGGTTCCTGCCACCCATGCGGGAGGCCCAGATTTGAGGTCCCGGCTCCTGGCTTCAGCCCAACTCAGCCTTGGCTCTGGCCCGCACTTGGGGAGTGAACCAGCAGATGCGGGGTCTGTCTTTGTTTCTCTCTCTGTCTCTCAAAAGCAAACCAAGGAGGCCAAGGCCTTGGGGAATGAATGATTAGCTCAGTTTCAAAGAAGCCCATGAAACGGAGGGAATTACATATGAAATAAAGAGCAAAGGAATCTGACTATAAAAATGTTTTTCGAGGAGGTGTTTGAGAATTCCCAAGACAGACAGGGCCCATTCTGGCTCAGGAGCTAAATGTGCTGGGAGGATTTGGACAAGCTGCTTCTCAGGCCACAGTTTACCCATCTGAAAAATGGGGACGCATGGAAAATCTTAAGGGGCTCTTCCAGCTCTAGAACTGTAAGATTTTATAAAGGATCCCCCATGCTGGGACAAGCCCCGGCACCTCCCTCTCACTCCAGACACCTCCCTGCAAACAGCAAGCCTGGGGCAGGGTTCGGGGGATGTGGGGGTGGAAGGGTTGGAGAAACTTTGATGCCTTTCCCCAAGGTCCCGGGTTTTCCTAAGGCGTTCTGGCTCCCTCTCACCGACCCCCGTCTGACGCCTGACCTTCTAATGAGCGGATGCACGTTATCGGGCACTGTGGTTTGACCGAGTGCCTGTAATTTAGCGTTGCCTAATGCTGCAAACTGAGAGCAGGGCTGGCGTAATTAGATTGGGGCCTCATTAACGGCTGCCTCCCTGGGTGTTTTTCATTCCTGGTTTCTCCTGTCCTGTTTCTCCAATGCCATCTGTCCCTGTGGCCATGGCTGCAACCCCCCCCCCCCCCTTTTTTAAACCTCTCCGTGGTGGAGCCAAGCTTGAATGAGGGCCCAGAAGGGCCACGACCATCCACGAAGCGTGAATTTTCACATGGCCTGGGTTGGCCCCTGCTCTGCTTTCTAAACAGAATGTGCAGCCTTCCAGAGAACCTGGCCATCTGGTTTGCTCTGAAGCACCTCGAGCTGGCTGGCAATTTCCCGCTCCCGAGTCCTGGCCTAGGCGCAGGGCAGGATTTAATTGGATTTAATTGCTGCAAATGCTGACGCCATAACCAGCTTGTGTGTGATGCCTGGCCGTTCACGGAGCACTGCTGGAGTCTGGCCTCACGAGGGCACTGGGTCTGTCTGTTCACTGACGACCCCTGCTAGGAGTTCCTCCCTCTGTGTGCCTTGCTGCCTCCATGCCGTTCTTGTCCCCCTCTGCCCTGCCCTGGGTCCCAGGAGGCTGATCACTGTGCACAGCATCCACCCGGCTCTCCCGCTGACCACCCTGCACTTGGCTTGGCCAGAGTCAGGCCCAGCAGGAGACTGGAGGGCAGGGGGACAGAGGGTGGTGGCATCTCCTGTGTGCACCCTGCTTGCGCATCCTGGGTGTGGAGGAGGCTGAGTCCCTTCCCCAACAAGAGCCTCAGCAGAGGCTGAACTTCCCTTTCCTGAAATGCCTGGGACCAGAAGGGTTTCGGATTTTGGACTTTGGAATACTTGCTTGTCCATAAGGAGCCATCTCGGGGACGGGAGCCAAGTCCCAATGTGAAATTCGTTCCCATTCTGCATACATCTTACACGTGCAGCTTGCAGGCGCTCTCATACAGTATTTTTAGAAACTTCAGGCATGAACAAAGTTTCCTGGTGCCATGTCAGCACTCAGAAAGTTTCAGGATCTGAATCGTTCTGGATTTTGGTGAGATTCAGGATGTTCAGCCTGGAGTTCTGTTGCCCCTTCTGTCATTCCGCCCTGGGGGTGACACTGGCTTCCTGCCCTGGTTGGATTCTGAATGTCTCACGGTCTCGTAGCTGTGCTCACCCCTTAGTAAGTGGCTCTTGCATCAAAGTCCTTATTTAAACCATTTGGGGGCGGCTCCTGTCTCTTGTGTTCACCCTGTCTCAGACAATCCCAACAGTTAACAAGGCTCCTGGAACACAGCACTTAATAAATATTTGTGTAACGAAGGAACAAACACATCTCCTGTAACTCTTACAAAGACTATGCAAACTCACCATCACATGTTAGAAATAAAGAAAGGAGGGCCCAGTGCTGTGATGTGGCAGGTAAAGCCGCTGCCTACAATGCTGGCATCCCATATGGGCACCGATTTGAGTCCCAGATGCTCTACTACTGATCCAGCTCTCTGCTATGGCCTGGGAAAAGCAGTAGAAGATGGCCCAAGTCTTTGGGCTCCTGCACCCATATGGGAGACCCAGAAGAAGCTCCTGGCTTCTGATTGGCACAACTCCAGCCATGCGGCCAGTCGGGGAGTGAACCAGTAGATAGAAGACCTCTCTCTCTCCCTCTCTGCCTCTCCTTCTCTCGCTAACTCTGACTTTCAAATAAATAAATCAATCTTAAAAAAGAAAAAAAATCAAGGAAGGAGGCACAGAGAAGCAGCTCCTGAGGTTTCCAAGGGAGAGGAACACACTTCTCCTGTACCCTGGGTGAGCTCTGGCTACATCCAGCACCTGCAGAATTCTGTGCCTCCTGTTCCTGTCCATACAGACTCGGTGTCCACTCAGGCCAGCCTGGCCTGAGTGCCACAGGGCCTGATGCCATGTGCTGGGCAGAGGGGCGATGCAAGGACTTAATGACACGTGGAAACTCACAGAATCCAGAGCTGGCTTCAAATCCAACACTGCCACTCTCTCAAAGTGTGTTTTGGGGCAAATCAGTTCATCGCCCCAGATGTGACTCAGCTGGTGCCCTCAGCCGCTTCTTCTGTAATTATCAACACCTAATTTGGCAATTGCTCTGGCCGCAGGCCCTGTTCAAAGATTTGCACGTATAGCGACTTGTGTAATCCTCACTACGGCCCTGTGAGGTGATACTGTTATGAAAAGTAGTATTAGTACTATTGCTCTCAGTAATACTGTGCAGCATTATTGCTCTCAGTAGTACTCGCCCACTGTTATTAACACTAATAGCATTATTACTATCAGTAACAGTATTGTTATCAGTAGCACTACTACTATCAGTAGTATTGTGATTGCCAGCAGTAGGAGTATTGTATAGGAGTATATTACATCAGTATAGGAGTACAGGAAAGTGTATTGTAATGATCAATGGGAGCAGTATTATGATGATTAGCAGTATTGTGATCATCGGCAGTGGCAGTATTGTCATTAGCAGTAGTAGTATTGTTATCAATAGTACTACTACTATCAGTAGTATTATGATTATCAGCCATAGGAATATTGTATAGGAATATTACATCAGTACAGGACTATTGTAGGAGTATTGTAATGATCAATGGGAACAGTATTGTGATGATTGATAGTATTGTGATCATAAGTAGTAGCAGTATTGTCACTAGCAGTAGTATTGTGATGATCAGTACTACTACTACTATGAGTAATACTGTGGTGATCAGCAGTAGTATTGTTATGAACAGTAATGCTATCATTTTTATTATTCTCAGTAGTAGTATTGTGGTGATCAGTAGTGAGAGTATTGTGGTGATCAGTAGTGAGAGTATTGTTATTATCAGCAGTAGTAGTATTCTGATGCTCAGTACTACTTCTACTACCAGTAGTATTGTGATTATCTATAGTAGGAGTACTGTGATCAATAGTAGGAGTATTGTAATGATCAATGGGAGCAGTGCTGTGATTATCAGTAGTAGTATTTTATCAGTGATACTGTGATAATCGGTAGTATTATTACTACAAGTAATATTGTGATGATCAGTATTGTTAACATTAGTAGCAGAATTATTACTATCAGTAGTAGTATTATGATGATCAGTAGCACTAGTATTGTGATTATCAAGTAGTAGTAGTAGTAGTAGGACTGTTATTAATACTACAGTAGTACTGTAACATTACTCTGGAGAAGCACTTTCTGTGATCACACAGCTGCTCTCACTGTGGCAGTTCTGGGACTCTGGGACACTTACTTGTTCCTGGCCATCTGCCCCAGAGGCTGTGCTCTCACCACCAGGCTCTCCTGACCCTCTATATTGTTAGACCATCTTGTGGATCTGTATCAGTAGTGGTAGCATTAGCTGAGTAGTAATAGATTCACCAAGATCCTGCTTCCCATAAAGCACTTTGTGCAGACACAGGGCGCAAGGAGCCATCAGCAGGAAGGGGTGGTTGGCTTTTCTTCACTTTCCATCTAAAGCTCAGATGCTCAGTTCCCTCCCACACTTGAGTTGTACTCTTGGGTACCACTCACAGTGAGGCAGCTCTGACTGGTGCACACCCAGGCTCTGGAGCCAAGTTCCCTGGGCTGGAATCCTGGCTTTGCCACTTACTGGCTAGAGACCTGGATTCTATTATCCAGCCTGTTGGTGTTTCAGCCTCCTTATCTTTGGATCTGAGATTATAATAGTGCACCCCCTACAGGGCTGTCGAAAAGATGAAATGAGTTAATCTATGTTAATTGCTTGGAACAGTGCCTAGCACATAGGAAATGCAATAAAGGTGTTTGTTAAATAAATAAAAATTCATGAATTTTGTGTGTGCAATTCAAGCTGGCTTAAACAAAAAGGGATTTTTTTTGGCTCCAGCCTGGGGATGAGACTGGATCCAGAGCTTTGAATAACATCAGCAGGTCATTGTTCTCTCTCTTGGCTGTGCTTCCCTAAGCCTTGGCTTCATTCTTGGCAGATCATTCTCTGAAGGAGAGAGAGGGCCCCCTGAACAGCTCCATGCGTCCACCCCACAAGCACCAATGTGCCTCTCATCCAAGAGTTCCAGCAAGACTCACAATGGATTCTCACTGGCCTGGCTTGAGCCCCAATGTGATATTCCAGTTGGCCAAGGCTGGCCTTGTGCCTTTGGCTGTGCACATCACACGGACTACATGCTGGGGAGGGGTCATCCAATGGTCAAATCTGGGTGCTGTTTTCCAGAGCAGAAGGAATGGAGGCTGGACAAACGCAGTAGTGGTCTGCTCTCCACTCATCCTGGTCACCTGTATCAACCAGAGTCCTCCAGAGCATCAGAGCCAACAGACGCAAACAAAAGGAGACACAGGGTGCTGGAGGCTAAGTCCCACGATACACTATTTTCTAGTTGGAGAATCACAAAAGCTAGCGTTGTAACTGAGTCCAAGTTCAAAGGCCTTAGAACCAGGAGACCCAATGGTGCAATCCCCAGCCCACAGCTGAAGGCTGAGAGCCAATGGCACTGCTAGTGGGAGTCCTGGAGTTGGGGGGTCCAAGAACCCATGTTCAGATGTTCAGGCTCATGGGTCTCTGAAAACCAGGGCTCTGATGTCTGAGGGCAGCAGCAAATGAGTTCAGAGAGAGAGAGAGAGAGAGAGAGCGAGAGATTAAATATCTATTTGTGTGTGTGCACATTCTCTAAGGTCTGGAATCCTGTAACAAGTGTACAGAACCCAGCTGCCTGGCCAAGACTGCCGGCACCACCTTGGCCATGGGACAGAATCAATCTCAACAGCCTGAAGGGTCCTGGGAACCCAGGTCTTTGGCTGTAACGGCACTGTCTTCACAGCCCCAGCCACTCAGAGTGTGGCCTGCTACCACCATCACCACCGTCACCAGCAGCAGCAGCAGAGAGTTCGTCCATAACCTTGCTGCTCCAATAGACTCCACAGGACCAGAAGCATTGGCTTCGCCTGGGAGCCCATGGTGAAGTCAGAACCTCAGGCCCTACCCAGAGACCTCCGTGATAAGAATCTGCATTGTGACAGGATTCCTGGGAGATCTAGACGCCCAGAAGCACAGCTGTCTGTGTTTCCTGGGATTCTGGATGAAGCGGCACAAACACGGCGGTGGCTTTGAACAGCACGAATGTGTCCTCCCACAAGGCCGGAGGCTACAAGTTCACAGTCAAGGTGCTGGCAGGGGCTTCCTTAGCAGGCTCTGAGGGAGGACAGGGACTCAGATGGCCTTGATTTCTGTGACTGCCAGAAACCCTTGGCATCTCTTGGCTAATGGCTGCATCACTCCAACTTCTACCTCCAATCACCACATGGCTTTGTCCCCAGGTCCCTGTGCCCCAACCTCTCTCTTCTTATTAGGACACCAGTCATGCTGGATTAAGGGTCTACCCTATGTCATCTTCATGTCTGCCATAGAAGGCCTAGGTTACTCAGACTGCAATGTAAACTACCACCACGTGCAACTCATGCTCTCTTGAGACTGTCGTCTTTCAGGCTCTCGGCTTATTGTAGGGAGGATGGACTATCACACTGCTCACTCCGGCTGCCTCTGGGTGTTCATGTCTCTCTCCTTTGCCCCACTATACTACCGAAAATATTTCAAACCTGACTTGGCAAATACTCTCAGGATACATTTAACTCTCTGACTTTCCACTTTCCCATCATTCTCTTCCTGGCAATTCCTCGGTCACGCCACATTTTTTTAATTACAGTTATTTAAAGCTAGCTTTTAAGCTGTTTTTCATGGATAGGGAGAGTTGGTCCAAATAACCCAGCCCACCATTTTTAGGAGGAAGCCATGTCATGTCCTTCTTGGCACACAGTAGGCATTCAATCAATGATGAATGAGCTGAATTGTCCATTTGGGGGCCTTTCTTCGCTTGCAAAGGCTGTGTCTCCCTCTCTCATTCCCTCCCCCATCCTGAGGATGCCCACATTCAATAAGAGTCAGAACAAATGGTACCCCTTCCTCAAAGCTTTCCTTGCTTTCTAAAATTGGAACCCTATACCCTGTCCATACCTTCTAAGACCTCGGATGTTATCACTCCTGGGTACTCAACAAAGTAGAAATGGATTCTACACATCCTCTATCCGCTGCAGATTTACACTTTGTCATTTCTCACCTCTGCAGAATCCCCTCCCCTAGCAGCATACATCACACACAGATTGTTTAGAAATCTTTCTTTTTTTAATCCAGTGTTTTTATGTTGGATGTACTGGAAGGAGATTCTCTGGCGTTGAGTCTGCCTTATTGCGGGGTTGAGATCCTTCTAATAAAACTTGACGTTTGTCCAGCTCTTTAGAGTGGATAACATGCACTCACATACACGCATTCATAGAAACTTCTGCAGCCTCTGGCTTCAGTGTTGCAAATCTCTTGAGAAACAGAGGACGACAGAGACTAAATAATACAACAGGATACAGCCACAAGGCCAGAAACGGAACCCAGAGGTTTTCTCTCCAAGCCCAGGGCTCACTCCAGGACAACACAGCTGCTCCCCCCTCCGATTTATATTATACCACTGGCCGTTTCTCTAGTGACAACACCTGGAACTCTGAGGCAGCAGCCATCCTGCACAGGGAAGTCCATGTGGTGCAGGAGTTGGGCTGGCGGCAGTAGGGAGGGGGCGGGCTCCGAGATACATCCCAGGCACCTGCCAGCAGGGTTTCCGCAGTCCAGTCCTGCTTACCTCACAACTTTGGTCCCATTTCTGATGACCTGCATGTCCACCACACAGCCCCCAGTCACATAGGCAGCCAGGTTCAACTCGGAGAATTCAGCCTGGGAGAAAGCAAACCCAAACAGGATCAATACCAATCAGACTCTAATGGCACTAAGCCCGGCTCACACCCACTGGGTATCTACAGGCACCAAACACACATTTACCCTCTAGTGGTGATGCGATTTCCACCCCTTTTTTGAAAGGTAAAGTGAGGCACAGACAGGCATGGTGATGCCCACAAATATGCAATTAATCAAAAGCAAAATTGGGGTGGGCATTGTGGCGCTGTGGGCTAAGTTGCTACTCCGTACCGGAGTGCCTGGTTCCTACAACTCCGTACTTTCAATCTAGCTTTCTGCTACTGTGCTGGGAGACAGGGGATGATGGTCCAAGGACTTGGGTTCCCACCACCCATGTGGGAGACCCAGTGGGTTTTTAGCTCCTGGCTTTGGCCTGGCCCAGTCCTAGTTACAGGCATTTGGGGACTTAACCAGTGAATGGAAACAGTCCTCTCTCTCTTGAGAATAAAGCAGTGAATGATATTTCTCTCTCTCTCCCTCCACGCCTCCCTCCCTCCATGTTACTCTTCAAGTAAATCATCCAATCTTTTTAAAAGATTTAAAGAAACACAACAGAGCCAGCATGTGGTACAGTGGGTAAAGCCACTGCTTATGACTCTGGCATGGGTTCAAGTCTCCACTGCTCCACTTCTGATCCAACTCCTACTAATGTGCCTGGGACAACAGCAGAGGAGAATGACCCCAGTACCTGGGCCCCTGATACCCATGTGGGAGACCCAGAAGGAGTTCCAGGCTCCTGGCTTTGGTCTGGCTCAGCTCTGGCCATTGTAGCCACTGGGGAGTGAATGAATGAAAAATATTCTCCCCCGGCCCCCACCTTTCTGCCTTTCAAGTAAATAAAATAAATATTTAAAAATGTTTAAAAATAGAAGGCAAGAGTGAATTGAAACCGCGTGACACTGACCGACCCACATTTTGACCACTACCACTTTCTATTTCTTGCAGACAGTAACAGCAAGTCTAGCTCCATGGCTGTAAGACAGGAAATGCTGTTCACCATGACATTGGATTTCTCCAGCTGCACGCTGTGCAGAGGTATGGACCACAGCTCTGTGGTGACTGATCTCTGCTTCCAGAGCCCTCCTCACATGAGCGACCCATCCTCCCTTACCCCATCCACATGGTTTTTGTAGAGTCACCACGTTTGGGCACCGACATGCTGCCTTTGTGGTCACAGCCATCAAGGTAGGCATCTGACCCCATGGGAAGGAATGAAATAGTGTTCCCTGAGAATCTGAAACCGCCGGGCACTCATGAAGTTTCTGTTTAGGAGGTTGTTATCTTTCATGCACAAACCCGGATGCTGTTTGGACACCAAGCTTTCAGCTACGTGCACTGGGAAAGCACAGAAAACCAGGCTGGAGGAGGAGGAAGGACGGGGCCGGGCAAGAGATGGGGAATTCTCTTGAGGCGTATGTGCCAGTCTGCAGTCCTGCCTTCGGATTTTCTGAGTTCATCTTCGTGCTCCCATTTGGCTAAGTAAGCTTCAGTGACTTTCTGTTGCTGGCAACCAGACTTCCGCAGAACAGATCCCTCCTACCAGCTCATGGCCACCCTGCCCCCCACCCCAGGGTGCACATTCCATGGCAGAACTGTCCGTCCTGGTCTCCTAGAGCTGTGTAACACAGTACCACCACTGTGCAAGTTTACTCTCTGCAGTTCTGGAAGGCAGAAGGCCAAAGGCAAGGTGCTGGGAGGGGCAGGGAGGAGCCGTCCCAGGCCTCTTCCCTGGCCTGCAGGCGACTGTCTTTCTCCTCCCCATGTCTGGGCCAACGTCTGCCTTCCATTCATGTCTCCATACTCGCCAAGGACGCTGGCACACAGGCCACTCTCAGTTTAATGACATCACTTAAACTTGCTCACCTTTTTTTTTTTTTTAAAGACATATTGATTTGTTTCTTTGAAAGGCAGAGTGACAGAGAGGAAAGATGAGAGTGAGAGTGAGAGAGAGAGAGAGAGAGCGAGAGAGATTGATTGATTGATCTTCTGTGTGCTAGTTCACTCCCCAAATGGCCACAATGGTCCAGATTTGTCCAGGCCAAAGCCAGGAGCCTGGAACTCGATCCAGGTCTCCCACATGGGCAGCAGGGACCCAAGGGCTTGGACCCTTATCTGCTGCCTTCTGGGGAACATTAGCAGGGAGCTGGATCAGAAGCAGAGCAGCTGGGACTCAAACCTGTGCTCTAATATTGGACACCGGTGTTGCAAGCGGTGGCTTCTCTGGCTGTGCCACAACGTCAGTCCCTGATAACAGTTTACCTGATTACATTTGAATGCCCCTGTCTCCAGTTAGGTGACACTCGAAGGTAGTAGGGTTTAGGATCCCAATATACAGGTTTTAAGGGGTAACAAGTCAATGAACAACACCATCATCAGAAGTGCAGGGCACCAAACCATGCCCCACACACAGCAGGTGCCCTTGGATTTAATGCATGAGCATAACCACTCTCGCATATAAAGCCCAAGCATGTGAATCCACATGTGTGAATCCACAAAATCTTCCCACTTGTTCAGAGGGGGAACTGAGGCAGAGCGAGAGCCCAGATAATGTGCATGGTGTCACACAGCAGGTAGCTGAGCCAGGACCAGGATTCGAACTCCGGGCGGTGGGGTTCCAGAGCCTGTGCTGCCCCAGCTGCTCAGATGCACAGGGCATTGGGTGGATTCTGCAACAGGGAGTTCTAGGAGCCCACAACAGCAAATTTAAAGAGAAAGGCAAGGACCCATTTCACAGGAATTTAAACATAGCCCCTTGGAGGCATTTCACAAAAATCATGACCAAAGCCCTAGGCGTCTCCCCAGATGGCATTTAAGCCAACCCAGAGTACTTCTGTCTCTTGCCTTAATTAATAACCTCATTATGCTGTGGCAAAGCGAAAGCTCGCTGGTAATGAGTCCAGGTTAGTAAACAGCGTTAATGACCCAGTTATTACGCCCAGTGCTTCAGAAGTTCCGGCCCATCACGATCAAGAGACTTCAGTGGCCAGATCACACGGAAGAATTAAGAGGCAGAGAAAGCGAAGTTAGAAGAAAGCTGGAAAACAAGATCGGGGGCCACCAGGCGTGGGGAGGAGAAGCTTGAAGGTGGAGCCTCCAAGCAGAAGGGGCACAGACCCAGGAGCCGCCCAGTTGCCCCAGGGGAAGGGAGAGACACATCAGGCCAGCAGGCGCAGCTCACGTTCATTGCAGGTAGACTTGGGCTCCGGCGTTATCTCCCCATCGGGGTTTAGGATTAATTACAGGAGCAAACACCTGGGTTGCAGGGTAGCAAGCCTCTGGCGCATAGAGCAGAGAGAGTGGAGGTAGCAAAGAAAAAAGGCTTTCCTCGGTATTTAACTTTCTAAAGACTTCAGTCATCACGGGCATGAACACAGAAGTATCTAAGCCACTTCTTCAGGAGAGTGCAAAGGCTCTCCTAGCAGAATCTTAAAGAAAATGTAGTGGATTGAACCCTATTCCCCAAGAAGATATGTCCACGGCCTAATCCCCACGACCTGCGAATACAAGCTTTTTTGGGGGAAACAGTGTTTTTGCAGATGTAATTAGAGATTTTAATCTTTAATTTTTTAACGCGGATCAGAGTGACCCCTAAAGCAAATGGCACACCTTTACAAGAGAAGAGAGGGAACACACAGAGAGAGGCAGGAAAGAAGGCTGTGTGACAGTGGGGGCAGAGGTCAAGGTCACGCTTCCCTAAGCCAGGCTGTGCCAGGTGCTGCTGGGACCCGCAAGACTTGAGGAAGGGCTCCCAGAGGAAGGGGCTACCCGGGAGCCTTTGAGGGGTGTGGCCCTGTGGACATCTTCCTTTATGACTTCTGGCCTCCAAGTCCAAGAGCCCATTTCCGCTGTGGGAAGCCACTGTGTTTGTGGTCATGTGTTAGGGTAGCCCCAGGAGACAATATGGCGACTGAGTGCAAATTTAGTATTGCAGACAGGGTCATGAGGGCTCCAAGAAGGTAACAGGTGGGCAGGTAAGGATCCTTCATCCACCTCACCAAATCCGCGCACCTACGCATCTCTCTGTCTCCATCTCCCCCCTCTCTCACACACACACTGAGCAATAAATTAGTTATTCACTAACACTAGAAAGCACAATTATCAGAAGCACTTGTGGTTTCTGCGTGACTTAACCTTTTGACCACAAGGTCATCTTGTCCTCAAATCTTTCTAATGCCACATCTTTTCTTTTTTCTTTCTTTCTTTTTTTTTTTTTTTTGACAGGCAGAGTGGATAGTGAGAGAGAGAGACAGAGAGAAAGGTCTTCCTTCTGTTGGTTCACCCCCCAATGGCCACTGTGGCTGGCGCGCTGCGCTGATCTGAAGCCAGGAGCCAGGTGCTTCTCCTGGTCTCCCATGCAGGTGCAGGGCCCAAGGACTTGGGCCATCCTCCATGCACTCCTGGGCCACAGCAGAGAGCTGGACTGGAAGAGGGGCAACGGGGACAGAATCCGGCGCCCCAGCCGGGACTAGAACCCGGTGTGCCGGTGCCGCAGGTGGAGGATTAGCCTGTTGAGCCGCGGCTCTGGCCACAGCATCTTTTCTAACACTGCGCATCAGGAAGAGTAGTCGGGGCCAGTGAGACTCCCAAAGCCGTAAATACCACCGCTTCAGTCTACCAGCTGCTGAGTTTGCTCAACAACCAGATGCTCTGAATCTGTTTGACACTTCTGAAACGAAGACAGCAGTATCAATCATATCTTATCAATCATATCTATTTTTTAAAAGTTTTTGTGAAGACTCAGGATTATGTCCATGTAACATCTAGCACAGGGCTGAGACCCGGCGCCGGGGCCTCCATAACTTGTCTTTGATATCTTCAAATATTTCATTGTCTTAGTACACAAGCAAACTATAACTAGAAAAAAAAAAAAGAGGACCTCCTTCCAACATTTAAAACCTGTAAAATTTTAAAACAAATACTGAGGGATACAACACAAAGACTTTCACTTATGGCGACAATAAAGTTCCAGGGACTATATTTACACACCTGTGTTAAACAAGGAGAAAATCAGACAAACTCCATTAAGGATCAGTTTTCAGCCATTAGACAGCAGGCATTCCAGGAATACAATCCCTGACAAAAAGGAAGCAAGGAAATTATCCCTACAATTGCCCTCGCTTACTACCTGGGGGCACTAACGAGGAGCAGAGCAGCGTGGGAAGTGCAAACAGAGCTCATCATTCTTACTGAGCTGAGGATGTAGAGAATGAAGTTCAAGGGAGCCCAGGGATGAGAATCAGCAGGAGAGAGCGGAGGAAAAGACGGGGCTGCACAGAACAAGACCTCCGGAGGTTCTGCAAGCATTTGGCTGTGTACTGACCCGAGCGTGCAAGAAACGCGATGACCCAAGACCAGGGAATGAACCATGAGAAAACAGTCAGCTCAACAATCTTCAGGGCCCAGAGGTGTCCAGGAATGGCTCACAGGCTCACTGGCTAGCCTGTAAAACCCGCTCCTGTGAGCAGAGCACTGCAAAGTTAGTGGTCGGACTAAATTATCCCTGGAGGAAAGCACGCCCTGGTTCTGGGAGGACCGGCTTGATCGGGTTGGCTCTGGGCTTTCCCAGCTTTAAAAACAAAGCAAAACTTCTCATCAATGCCTTGGTCCCAGTTTTAAAAAGTCCTACATGTTGGGAACTTTGTTGGTCCCAGGCCAAGTGGCATGCGTGATCACTCTATCCAGCCATGTCCCAAGCAAAGCTTAAAAGCATTTCTTTATTTGAAGTAGAGATACAGACAGAGAGAGGGAGAGACAAAAAGAAAGGTCTCCAATCTACTGGTTTACTCCTCAAATGGCCGAAAACAGCTGGAGCTGGGCTGGGCCAAAGCCAGGAGCTTCTTCCAGGTCTCCCATGTGGGTGCAGGGATCCAGGCACTTGGGCCATCTTCTACGGCTTTCCCAGGCCACAGCAGAGAGCTGGATTACAAGTGGAAGGACTCGAACTGAGCCCATATGGGATGCTGGTGCTGCAGGTGGAGGCTTAGCCTACAGCCACAGCGCCAGTCCCCAGTGGCTCAATCTTACTGCAAGTAACTTAACTGCATCCCAGAACACAGTATACCACTATTTAAAGGAATATAACTAAATCTAGCACCCAGCATATAAAATTTACAACATAAAAGTTAGGTCATTCAATCACACAATATCAGGTATGCAAAGAAGTAGGGAAACATGACCCATAGTAAGGGTTCAGAAATGAAAGATCATTGGAAGAACAAGAATGGAAGTTAAAACAACTATGATAGATGTGTTCCATATACCAGGGTTACAGAGGAGAACATTAACACAACCAGGAAAGAAAATTGAAAAGATGGAAAAACAGAACCTTAAGAGGCAAACAAGTATAAAATCTGCAATAGAAAATATACTGATGGGATTAACAACAGATTAGACAATGAAAATGACGGCTGAACAGGTTCTGTAAAATATTGAAAGGCAAAAAAAATAGTTTTCAACCTAGCATATTCCAGCAAAATCATCTCTTAAAAGTGAAAGCACAAAGTTGAGAGAATTTACAGTAAGTCTGAGAAATGGTAAAGGAAAGTCTTCAGGCAGAGGGCCAAGGACAATGGCACCCCAGGCACAGAGTTCTGGATATGATGAGTATGTGTCAAATGTATACTTCTTTTTCAGTTTTAAAATCTCTGTAAAAGGTAATTAACTGTTAAAAACAAAACAGCACTGTATTATGGGAGTGCTACATATAATGTAAGAAGTAAAACATTGAATGACAAGGACACAAAGGATGGAATGGCAAGTGGACACTCAGTGTCGAAAGCCTCTTATGTGTGAAGTGGAATAACAAGATTTGGAGGCAGCTGGTAATAAATTAAAGATGTATATTCTAAACCCTACCCTAGATCAATGTCTTAAAAAGATAGAGAAAAAAGTGTACACATTTTAAGTTTCTGGCTTGATGAATGTTAACTTCTTTACACTTGAGCAATTCATACCTAGATAAATATTTCCAGAACATCTGAATTCTCCCTCATCTTCATTCTAGCCAATATCAACTCCTATACCAAAATGTTAGCATTTTAATGTCCTCTGTCTTCATAGATGAGTTTGTCTGTTCTGGGGCTTGACACAAATGGAATCTTACAGCATGAACTTTTTGGTATTTGTCTTCACTCATCATTTTATTTGTGGGATTCACCCATGCTGTTGTTGTTAGCACAAGTCATTTTTTTAAAGAACATATCTGCATAGTTTTTTGAAGTTCATGCATAGTTTTGCATAGTTTTTTCATAATCTGCATTGTTCATAAAGTTTCTAGAAGTTTAGTTAATTTTCTTTTCTTTTTCTTTTTTTTTTTTGAAAGGCAGAGTGGACAGTAAGAGAGAGACAGAGAGAAAGGTCTTCCTTTACGTTGGTTCACTCTCCAATGGCCACTGTAGCCAGTGCACCGCGCTGATCCGAAGCCAGGAGCCAGGTGCTTCTCCTGGTCTCCCATGGGGGTGCAGGGCCCAAGCACTTGGGCCATCCTCCACTGCACTCCTGGGCCACAGCAGAGAGCTGACCTGGGAGAGGGGCAACTGGAACAGAATCCGGCGCCCCAACCGGGGCTAGAACTCCAGGTGCCGGCACCGCAGGCAGAGGATTAGCCTATTGAGCTGCGGCGCTGGCCAATTTTCTTTGAGAGAGACAGAAAGAGAGAGACCGAGACAGCGAGAGAGCGAGACAGAGAGATCAATTTTTCATTCACTGGTTCATTCTCCAAATGCCCTCAACAGCTAGGGACATTTTAGTTTCTTTATGTTACCTTCAACAGAAAAAATACCCTTATGTCATAATGTATTGCTTTGGAAAATGAGGTTGGTTGGCTACATGCAGTTCTGATTCTCAAGATTCTGTTTTAGGAGAGAGAACAACGATGTTATACATGTGTAGGATATTCCTTTAAGGTCCCTTTGACGACAGAGGAGAGTAAAGTCTCTGTTCTATATATGGGTATCTACAGGTATATGAAGCATTCTTGGTATTTTGCTAACCTTGCTAAAACCAGGCATGGGAGGATTTCAACATGGATTTTGATGATGCCGGAAAGTGTTGGACTCTCTGAATCTTCCTGTTGTTTCTAAGTTTTATTAAACATGTACATGAAACAGTGAAGGCAGAATGAAAAGGGACTTGGCCATGGAATCTAGGGACCAGGATTCTAAACCTTGGCTTTGACAATGACCCAGTGTGTGGCTTTAGATAACTCTATAATGACAGAGTTGCAATTAGTTGAATCAATTATTGCCAGGGTCTCTTTCCCAACCACAGTCCCCCAACTGTCACCAAAGGACAAAACTATTGTCACAGCCCATATTATGAGAAATGAATACCAAGCAAGAAATTCACTGTTTTATACCTGGCCCTTGGCACACAATGGGTGTTCAACAATAACTGTTGAATAAAGTATTGGTTTTGTATTTTACAGGTGAGTGGATGCAGCCTGCCTTCCAAAACTCTGCCAGATCTACCACTAGACCATAACCATGAAGAAGGCGTTCCCAGACAGGTAGAGGGGACAGCCCAAGCTAAACTGCTATGAGCCATAGCACAGGCAAGACACAGGGCTTTCGGGCCAGTGCCATAGCTCACTTGGTTAATCCTCCACCTGCGGCGCTGGCATCCCATATGGGCACCGGATTCTAGTCCCGATTGCTCCTCTTCCAGTCCAGGTCTCTGCTGTGGCCTGGGAGTCAGTGGAGGATGGCCCAGGTGCTTGGGCCCTGCACCCACATGGGAGACCGGGAGGAAGTACCTGGCTCCTGGCTTCAGATTGGTGCAGCACCAGCCATAGCGGCCATTTGGGGGGTGAATCAATGGAAGGAAGACCTCTAACACTGTCAAAAACAAAAAAACAAAAAACAAAAAAAAAACAAAAACAAAGAGCCCAGGTGGTCACATAGGGCCCTTGATGGCTATGCCAGGATACTCTCCCTGCCTTAAAGTCTTTAACTGTAATCTCATCTACAAATGCCTCTTTGGGTAACGTTTTCACAGGTTCCAGGCATCTTTGAGGAACTACTGGGGAACAACACTCAAGACTGGAGAAGAGAGGAGAAATTCGACACTTCACAACAAATACGCATGCGGGATTTCTATGTTCCAGGCTCTGTTGAAGGGGATAGATAGGGTTGGAATCATACGCACATGACTCTCTAGCCTCCTGGGCATGCGCATGTGCGCACGCGCACACACACACACACACGCACACAGGACTAGAGACGGGATGCACTCACTTTCCTGTAGGGTCTTTGGCTGGATTCTCCCCAGCACTGGCACCTGTAAGTCTGTGGTGCCAAGCAGATCCTATTCCTGCAAGCACGGGGCATTCACATGTTGTTACACAAGCAATGATAATAATATCGATGACGGCATGGAACATGGTGAGTGCGAGCATGGTGAAGGTAAGCCGAAGGATGCTATGAGGCCGAGAGGTCAATGGGAAAGAAACTGGAATTGGGACTTGGACTTAGCTGATGGACTGGAATGTACACAAGAAACCAAGAACGTCTGGGAATGTGAAGGTACCAACTCTCAGCCTTGGCCGTGAAGCCTGACCGAAGGCAGATTTCAACACAAAGCGACGCTGCACAGAGTTCCTGAGAAAGGCAGGATGCTGGCGGACAGATTGGTCCGGACTCCAAAGGTGACTGGTCAGACACTGGAAACTCCTGTCAGGGAAGACCTATGAAGGCCGTGTAAAAAACCCACACGGAAAATGGAATGAAAGGATACGTTTATTGTGGTGCCAAAAAATATTGAAATGCATACAAGCAAGCGATCTTCAAAAGGTTTCCTGGCAATGTGTATTATGAAAAACTACGCGTGGTAACATATGGTAACCACGCAAAAAGGCCACTCATCTACTGGCCAGAACTTCCTGCTAGTACACCTGTTGGAGGGCAGGATCCGTGCTGGGGTGACTCTGGCACCCGCATTCTGTAGCTGAGGGTGCTGATCTGGGTGCTCCTGCTGTTAGCCGCCCTCTGCTGCTTCCTAGCTCCTTAAGGACTGTAACCTGAGCACCCATCTCTCTCTGCAACTCCCTCTTCTAACCCATGCGTGGGCGGCAGGAACTCTAAGTCCCAGGAGGCCAGATGGTCTGCTCTCCCATTTCTCATCACTCTCAGGAGTTCCAGAATCCAATCCTCCTGGATCCTGGCGGGATGACTGCCCCATTGATAAATGAATGCTAGGTCATGTGACCCTTCCGTAAGAGGAGCCGTGGATCTATTTAGCCACAAACACAGCGTGCGTTGACTTAAAGGGAGCATGGGCTGTGCTGCTTGGGTCTGCAGCCTACACTGAGAGCCTTGCGCTGGGCGTGGTGGGCGCTGGGTGGTGTCTGGACTCTCATTGGCTCCCCTCCTTGCATTTCCAGCTCCCTTAGGAACCCAGAGCGGAGGAGGTGGTGACCGTCAAGGTGGAATGCGGGCATTCCTGAGCCCCCGCAGCAGGTTATCATCAAAATTCCACCCTAATCCCTGGCACATTGATTTGTATACTCTCAGGAATGAAACCGTGTCATTAAATTCCTTAAAATCAGTGCTCTGCACGTACTGATGGTTTCCACTTCCTAAGTTCTCTCAGAGCCAGATAAATGACAACAGTAATAATGAAACCCAAGCACTACCTGGCTCACTGGGTCCCACATAATTGGATCTCTGATGACCTCCCTGCCACTGCCTCCCACCACCCTGCTATCGCCACACGGGCCTCCTCTCTGCGGTCAAACTCACTGCTGGCCCCTCAATCTGAGGGCTTCCATGACCGCACCACCAGCTTCCTGGCACCACGCAGGACCCTGCTCAATGGCGCCCCCAGAGGCAGCCTTCCTGCAAAGCACGCTGTGTCCCCTTCTTCCCTGAAATGGCTTAAATGCCTCCATACATAAATAGCTCTGTAGGGTGTTGCTCACTGCTCTACCTGCACCTAAGGCTGCCTGGTGTGCAGCAGCAGGCACTCAATAAACAGAGTCAGCCCTTTGGGGGTGCAGGTTCTGCATGTGCAGAGTCAGCCAACCCCAGAGAGAAAATATCCAAACATAGTTTTAGAACGTTGTTGGTGCAGACATGCACTACGTCCAACAATGGCTGTATCTGTACCGATCATGCCCAGGCTTTCTCTTGTCATTATTCCCTAAACAATTCGGCAGAACCACCATTAACCTAACACGTACAGTATCTTCAGTGTTGAAGGTAAGACAGAGATGACTTCAGGTTTAAGGAAGATGTGTGTAGGTGATATACAGAGACCACGCCCTTTTATATGAGGGACCTGAGCATCAGGACTTTGGTATTCTCAGGAGTTCCAGAACCCAGTCCTCCTGGATCCTGGCGGGATGACTGCCTCATTGATAAATGAATGCTTATTGTGCACACGTCAGAGCTGAGAGTCTGGAAGGCACAGCAACTTTGCCCAAAGTCCCATCTTGGTCACTTTTTTTTTTTTCGTGGTAAATTTATTTGAAAGAGAAGCAGAAAGTTGGAGGTGGAAGGGGAACTGGGACTGGAACCCAGGCACTCTGATGTGGGTGCCCCAAAGCAGTACCTTGAGCCCTCCACTAGACACCTGGCCCCCCCCCTGGTTAATTTCAGGGACACAAACCTAGGCCAGCACCCTTCACTGTGCACCTGGAGGCTGCTGGTTATCTGAGTGCCTTTTCTAACAGGCAGAGCGGGGTTGGCTAAAGGCCTCCTGGCAGCCTTGGGCTTTGCCTGTGCCCTGCCGTCGCCCTTGTTCCTCGCCCCATGTCCTCCGGCAGCAGCGCGCGGGCCCCTTTCCCTCCCCACCCCACCCCACCTTTTCCGCTGCTGCGGGCAGACCCTTGGCAAGCCGCCCAAGGCCTGCAGCCGGCAAGAGCTGCTTCCTGTGTGTCTCCCGCCACATGCTGTATTTTTAGCTTCCAGGGCCTGGGGGCTCAGCGACTTCCTTCGCTGGCATCTGGAGGCTGAGCTGGTTTCCACTGCTGCAGACTCACCTTGCAGACAAAAGATCCTTTGAAAGTCTGCAGCCTCACTTGGTGGCCCCTTCCAGACAAGGAGATCTCGCTGCGGGGTCAGGGTGTGTGGCGGGGCTCACGGGCCTGCCTGCCCTGCCCGCGCTGGTGGGCAGATGCCAAGGCACCTCCTGCCCTCCACAAAGTCATCATACTCTTGCGGGTGTGGGAGAGATAAACACCCACCGACATGTGAGAATAAGTACAAAATGCAGGAGAAACAGGACGATAAGACCTACATTCCTAAATGTTCAAGTAATGGAATAGAGTTAGGTGGAGTTCACCGCATTATTTGTATATATGAAATCCACAAAGGTGCTTTGCAGTGACCAAGCGTTGGGTACAATGTGGTTTTTAGAATCAGGCGTGGGTTTGCACTGAACTTGGTCCCTCGCTGGCTGTGCACATGGAAAGTGAGGCCAGCAGCAGGAAGCACTAACTGAGCTAATCGAGGTAAAGGCCAGGCTCAGCGAGTGAAGATGAGTGTGCGAGGAACGTTAGCCATCAGGGTCAGGTACCTTAACCTGGTTGTTACAGCAACTTCTCGATCCAAGAACAGTGATGAGAAAACTGAGACGCAGGGAGAGTGCCAGCTGCTTGGCCGAGATCACGTGGCTACTGAGCATGGGAGCTAGAACTCGAACGCAGGTCTGACCATGGTCACCCTCAGTTCATCCATGTAACATGTTCTTCCTGAGCTGCTGCTGGCCGAGGACAAGGACGGCCAACAGCAGTGATGCTAACAGGCAAAACCCTCTGTCCTCGTTGAGCTCCCTCGGTGAGGGAGACACCGGTAGGGAGGGACTGGGTAGGAGATGAAATCAGAGAGCAAACAGCTCACTGGACCATGGCAAAGACTTGGGATTTTAATCTGTACAAGACGGTAAAGTGTTAGCACCATCACCACTGTCATCAACATCTTCACTACTGTCCATGAAGGTAGCTCCCCTCTTCCTCCTCTTCCTCCTCCTCTTCCTCCATCTCCACCACCACACTGGGGAGTGTGATTAGTCAGAGTTAAGCTTGAGAAAAGGCATTGTGTTATTCTGATTCTTTTATTTTATTTTTTGACAGGCAGAGTGGATAGTGAGAGAGAGACAGAGAGAAAGGTCTTCCTTTTTGCTGTTGGTTCACTCTCCAATGGCCACTGCGGCCAGTGCACCGCGCTGATCCGAAGCCAGGAGCCAGGTGCCTCTCCTGGTCTCCCATGCGGGTGCAGGGCCCAAGGACTTGGGCCATCCTCCACTGCCTTCCGGGGCCATAGCAGAGAGCTGGCCTGGAAGAGGGGCAACCGGGATAGAATCTGGCGCCCCGACCAGGACTAGAACCCGGTGTGCCAGCACCGCAAAGCGGAGGATTAGCCTGTTAAGCCACGGCACCAGCCTTATTCTGATTGTTAAGGCGTCTCTTAACGGCTATGTTTTGCTCCCGAAAGCCTCTGCTGGAGGATAAGGTGGGGTTTCGTAGGGGTTAAGTGGGATTCTGATGCAGGGTGGCTGAAGGTCCCAGCTATGCCCTAGCTCTCACCCCTTCCTGCTCAGGGCTCTGTGACAGCTGGGCCCCAAGAAACAGCAGCCCTCAAGAATCCAAGTAGAACATCCATTTTCCTTCCCCCAAGCCAGGGGATACTTCAAGGGTCGAGAGAGATTTTGATAACATCCTGAGGACAGGGAGGATGCTCACCCAAGGGGAGCAGGAAGGGGGCAGAAGGAGGTGGAAGAGAAGGGAGAGGAAGAGAAGGAGGAGGGTCGTCTTAGGGGCAAAAAGCCGGCCTCGGCCCCCTCCATCCCCAGAACTGTCCTAAGGTTGAGAGACCGAGGGCAGATTTTGCTAACAAAGTTAAGCTACTTGTAGTGGACAGGATGAACATTCAGAGATCCGTTAGACCACAGCTCAGCTACAGAGACGTGAATGGCAGTCAGTGTGCCCTTGACACCCACTTCTCCTCGCAGAGCAGGGCCTCCCACCATGCCACACCACTCGGCCGAGCATTCACCGACGTGTGTGAAAAGTCTCCCCATTGGCCGGCGCCGTGGCTTAACAGGCTAATCCTCCGCCTTGCGGCGCCGGCACACCAGGTTCTAGTCCCGGTTGGGGCGCTGGATTCTACACTGGTTGCCCCTCTTCCAGGCCAGCTCTCTGCTATGGCCCGGGAAGGCAGTGGAGGATGGCCCAAGTCCTTGGGCCCTGCACCCGCATGGGAGACCAGGAGAAGCGCCTGGCTCCTGGCTTCGGATCAGCACGATACGCTGTCCGCAGCGGCCATTGGAGGGTGAACCAATGTCAAAAGGAAGACCTTTCTCTCTGTCTCTCTCTCTCACTATCCACTCAGCCTGTCAAAAAAAAAAAAAAAAAAAAAAAAAAAAAAAAAAAAAAAAAAAAGTCTCCCCATGGCTCTCCCGACTGCTTAGTTGCAATGTGGAAGTCAAGTCCATTGCTAGACAGGGATGCTCAGGTGTGGGTGAGACACTGACACAGGCAAGTGTGGCTGGAGCACATGGGCTGAGAGCAGGCTGGAGATGTAGCTGGAGCCGGACCCTGTGACCTCGGCCCTGTGGACCAGAGAGAGACAGGCTAGCGAAGGGGCTGGAGCCGGGCTGACGTCATGCGGCTTTTATTCCAAACTGAAAGCTACAACGTGATGACAGGAATGTGCCTCCATTAAAGCTCTGATAAGCTCCACGCTCAACCTTCCTTAACGCAGTTTTATGTTTTCCATCTTAAAGATAAAAGACCATTTTCACGTTGGGAGCAGGAAAACAAGGCACTAAGCCGTGTTTTTCGGTTCTCAGTGAAACCCACAGAATGGACACCCCCTCTCTTTCCAGAACTGCTGTCTCCTTGTGTCTCATCGCCCCCCTATTTGTCCCAATCTTCTCATTCAGGGGACACCCTGCACCCCCAAATGAGGAGCTGCCGCTTCCTACCACGGGGGCCTCAGAAACACAGCCAAATCTGAACCCCAGACATGGAGACCCTGCTGTTCCTACTGCAGCTTGGGCTGCGAGCCGGACACTCTGAGGCCAGCAGGTTGAGAATCCAAGAAGCTAAACCCTGTGATGGAAAATGAAGCAGGTGCAGTGGGCATTCGGTGCAGGGGCTAAGTTGGTACTGGGATATCTGATGTCACACGTCAGCGTGCCTGGGCTCATGTCCCAGAACGACTTCGGATTCTAGCTTCCTTGCTCATGTGCACCATGGGAGGCAGCAGCTGATGGCTCAAGTCACTGAGCTCCTGCCATCCACATGGGAGATGCAGATGGTCCCAGGTGCCTGGCTTTGCTTGGCCTATTCCTAGCTGTTGTGAGCATCTGGGAAGTGAACCAGCAGATGGAAGATCACTCTCTCTCTCTCTCTCTCAAATAAATAAAAAATAAATTTAAAAATATGTAAAGAGAGAAAAGTGAAGCAGGCAGTGTTGCAGAGTGGCTGGGAGGGATGCATGGGACACTTTGGACAGGCTGGCCAGCATTTCTGAGGTGGCATCAAGCAAAGCACAGGCCTGAGGCACGTGATACCTGGAGCGAGAGCTCTCGAGGCCAAGGGACCAGCAAGAGCAAAGGCCTCATGGGGTGCTGTGCTCACTTGATTTTTTTAAAAAAACATTTTTGTTTTTCCATTGTGACAAAAAGCACACAACATAAAAGCAAGCATTTTAATCATTTTCAGCGTACAATTGCATTAAGTGCGTTTAAGTTTTTATATGATCATCACTTCAGCCAACTCTGAAACTTTCCAACATCCTCGACCGAAGCTCTGCACCACGTAACAGTAACTTTCCCTTCCCCGGTCCCCTTCCCGTAGTAACTTCCATGCCGCTCCGTGTCTGCGGATTTTGCCGCACCAGGTACCTCCTATCAACGGCACTGTACATATCTGTCCTTTTGCGTCTGGTTTATCTCATTTCTGCAATGTCTTCAAGGCTCATCCATGTTGCAGCATGCATCAGGATTTCCTTCTTTCTCGAGGCCGAGTAACCTTCCAGGGTGTGGATGTAGCAGCTTCTGTTCGTCCACCAATCTGCGGGTGGACGTTTAGGTGATGCCTACGTGTTGTCGGTTGTCAGTAACACCGCTGGAGCACGGTGTGCCATGATTTGCTTGAGTCCCTGCTTTCAAATCTCTTGGGCAAATGCCCAGAAGAGGAAGTGCCAGGTCATACGGTAGCTCCACGTTTGCTTAATTTTGGAGAAACCCCATCCTGTCTTCCACGGCGGCTGCACCGTTTTCATCGCTCGCTGGTGAGGCCCAAGAGTTTCAGGGACTTCCATGTTCTCACGGATCCTTGTTCTTTTCTGATATTGAGTGTAAGGGGCTATGAGAAGCCCAGGGTGGCTGGATTCAAGTGCACCAGGAAGACAGGGCCAGGAACAGTCCAGAGAAGCCTAATCACATGGGCTTCAAGGCCATGGCCAGGGCGCTGGCCTTGGAAGAGAGGTGAGCTGTCCAGTGTTACAATCTGATCTCCAATATGGAAGCTAAGCTAAGCCAAACCAAACCCAGAAGCAGCAGAACCCCATTTTTTTTTAAAGATTTATTTATTTACTTGAAAGAGTTACACAGAGAGAAGGAGAGAGAGAGAGAGAGAGAGAGAGAGAGAGAGAGAGGTCTTCCATCTGCTGCCTCAATCTCCAATTGGCTGCAACGGCTAGAGCTAAGCCAGTCCGAAGCCAGGAGCTTCTTCTGGGTCTCCCAGGTGGGTGCAGGGGCCCAAGGACTTGGGCCATCCTCCATCACTTTCCCAGGCCATACCAGAGAGCTGGATCAGAAGTGGAGCAGCCGGGCCTCAAAATGGTGCCCATATGGGATGCCGGCACCGCAGGCGGCGGCTTTACCCACTATGCCACAGCACTGGCCCCCAGCTCCACTGTTTCAGGAGCACGCGGCTCTCTCCTCGAAAGCTGCCAAGGGGTTAAGTAATGCAAACAGGGGCAGATGCCGTGAAAGGAGATACTTCCTCCCCGGCCAACACACCTGATGCAGGAAGCAGACGTCCGCTCCCCGGGAAGGAAAGGCCTGGCTGGACTTGGACTTGAACAAGAAAACGAACGATGCCTGGATCCACAATGGCTTAGCACTTCCCATGTGAGTTTCTGGGAGCTACCGAACAGCCTAAGGCTCCATCTGTTTTCAATCTTCTTAAAAGCGCCTCATGTGCTGGCGCCTATTGCAAATAATGCACACATGGAGTTTCTGAAACGAAGACGAAAAAACACCCCTGCTTTCCCCGCCGGCACGGCTTCTGTGTTTATCTTGGAGCAGGCCCTGGGAGTCCGGAGACAAGCCATAGCCCTGCTCTCTTCCTGAGGTGGGTGTGCAAGTGCCCCCAGGCTTCTGACCCGAGTAGTTCAGGGGTGATCGTGGTAGGAACCAGTCACCCCTGCAGACATCCACCGTGCCGCACCTCCCAGCAGAGGCTGGGCTTGGCCAGGCGGGCAGCCCAATGGCCACTCTCCTCGTTGCAAACGGGTTCTTTCCCCAATTCCTCTTCCCTCAATGAAGACTCGGGTTTCCACGGCTGAGTTCCTCTTCTTCCCCAATGCTCTCCCCGAGGGCCCTCACCAGTTCCGAGACTGAATGACCCAGATGGGGCTCTCGGGGCCAACCTGACCCTAATCCCCAGATGGAGACGGCCAAGGACAGCACCAGGAAAAAGGACCCGCAGTGGGGGGTGGGGTGGGGCTGCAATCTGGTCCACAGCTCGCAGCAAAGGCCAGAGGGTATCTCTGCGCATGTGGCAGGTGTGACGTCAAGGGCCAATGTCCACAGCTCGCTGGAGGTCATTTCCCCCTTTGCAGGCTCAGGGAAAACATCTGCAGGCAGACTCCCCCTCATCCACGGCAGCCCCACACGTCAGAGAACCTCATCCGCAATCTGCCCGGCACCCAGAGCCAGGGCGGTACAGAGGATGGGGGGAGACAGGAGGAGCCGTGACAGGTGCCTGGCAGCGACCGTGCCACTCCGCCCCTTCACATGTGCTGACCGTGGTGTCCAGCAGCACTGCTGGCCGTGGTTCTCCCAGTGGGGGAAACAGCCACAGCAGGCATGAGGGTGCAAGCAGCAGTGTTCAAGGTGTGGGAGGCAGAAACCCACGGAGTGACCCTGCCCAGAGCACTGCGAGAAGTCGCCGCTCCAGACATGCGGCTTGGATAACGACTCCTAGCTTAACTGGAGCTGTGGCACAGCTGGCTAAGCCGCCCCCTGCAATGCCAGCATCCCACATGGGTGCCTGTCGGAGTCCCGGCTGCTCCACTTCTGATCCAGCTCCCTGCTAATGCGCTGGGGAAGCAGAGGAAGATGGCCCAAGTCCTTGGGCCCCTGCACCCACATAGGAGACCCAGAAGAAGATTCTGGCTTCGGATCGGCACAGATCCAGCCATTGCAGCCATTTGGGGAGTGAACCAGCAGATGGACTATTCTAATCCTGACTCTCAAACAAATAAATAAATCTTAAAAAAAAAAAAAAAGGACTGCTAGCACTTCTGGAGGCAACACAGCAACTGCAGCAGGCTGTGTCCACACAGGATGCATTTGTGCTGATTAAGGTTTGCAACACGCTTTTCTTAACTCGGATTTGTTTCTTTGAGGGACAGAGCAAGCTCCCATCCACCAGCTCACTCCCCAGATGCCTGCACTGGCCAGCAATGGACTGGGCCAAAACCGGAAGCTGGGAACACAATCCAGGTCTCCCGTGTGGATGGCAGGGACCCGACTTCTTGAGCCTTCCCAGGGCACACATTAACAGGAAGCTAGAGTCGGAAGTGGAACTTGAACCCAGGCACTCTGATATGGGATGCGGGCATCCACTACGCCAAACATCCATCGCTGTAATAGTGCTTAGAGCACTTACCACGTGCCAGATACTGATCTAAAGAGCTCTGAAGGTATTAATTGATTAACTCTGACAGTAACCTGGTGAGGCAGGTCCCACTATTCTCACTTAGATGCAGGCTCCAAGGTACGATGAGATGAAGCATATTTCACGAGGTCCCCTGGCTGGGCGATATTAGCACAAGTGTGCAGACACAGGTGGTCTGGCTCCAGGGCCCCTGCTCTCAGCTCTTCCACTGGGCTCCTCCCAGCATGAGGTGAAGCAAGAATCTGGCGCCACACTAACTGGGTGGGGGTCATGTTCCTAAGAGCATGGGGGTGAGGTCTCGGGGGAAATCATGGGATCTCTGCCTCAGTGGCTGTACTGCAAAGTGGGGGGCGGGGAGGTCCCTTCCTGTCTATGGCCCGAGGCTGCTAACCGAGATAGACACAGAGAGAGAGAGAGAGAGAGAGAGAGAGAGAGAGAGAGAGAACGTTTCTTCTTCGCAGTGAGGCACACGGCACTGACTGGGTTATCTCCTGTGTTAGGGGAACCTGCACAGGGCTCCTGGTACAAAAGGAGTGGGCTTCGAGGTGTTCACGCTGGGACAGGGTTTCTCAGCCTTGGCACTACTGGAGAATTCTCTGTTGGGCGGGGTGGGGGTGGGGCGCGCTGTCCTGTGCACTGGAGGTTGTCTAGCAGTCTCTGGTCTCTGCCCACAGGTGTCAGAAACCCTTCCCCGCTGTGACATCAAACATCTCTCCAGGCATTGCCCAGGACCCCCTAGAAGGGTCAAATCTCCCCCTGGCTGGAAACATTTAAATACTGATGTAGAAGAAGGGGCAAGCCAACCTCTCTCCCTCCTGCCAGTCAGCCTCTGTCTCTGGCCCTTCTACCCCCACCCCCCGCTCCTTTAGGGATACTCAGCATTTTTCAACCTGTGGCACACCAGGGCTCAAGGAGTCCGGTTGGAAACCAGCTGCTTGAGCAGAAGCTCCGGGCAGGAGATTCCCAGAAGGGAACCAGGGTTTTGCTGGTGGTGGGTCTTGGTTCTACTGCTGTCATCAATTTGCCAACTGAGTTCGTGTGCGTAGGATGCAACCGCCTGATGCCTAGCTGACCATCCTTTGTAAGTAGGCTTGCATCAAACCCATAGCACATGGACACTGAGGGGTCCTTTGGGGTCATCCTGTGGCCGTCAGCCTGCTGCCAGCTCTGCTTGTCGTGTGGGGAAGGAGGACATGGCTTCCCCAAGCTCAGCTGGACAGTGTGCCTGCATCCGGCAGCAGCGTGTGTCCCGGGTGGGGGTGGGCGGAGGCAGGTGCCACCTTTACAAACGACCCCACCTAGATCCACAGCCCCTCGGAAGGAACTAGGATGAATGCAACTCCTACCACGTGCTGAGCACAGGAGCGCTGCCGTGGCCATGGGCCAGTCTGTGAATAAAGAAACCGAAGCTCGGCACGCCGAGCCGCTTGCCCAAAGTGCCAGGGAAGAAGCGGCAAAGTCAGGACTCAAGCCCTTGCCGGCCCGAGCCTACAGCCCAGCTCTGACCACCACACCACACTGTCCTAAAATACGGGAGGACTCTGACAAGGTTGTGGGAAACTGGTATTTAAAGATAAGTGTATTTTTGGTGCAAAAAACTTCTGAAAGCCACGCATACTTTTTTCCATAAATGCATTTTTGAAGAATCCTGTGTCATCTTTCTCCTGCAGCAAGAAAAGCATTTTCCTTAGAAATTAGATTTCTGATTCTTGTTGCTACTCTATAGCATTTTATTATATGGTGTTTTATTTTATCCATGCATAGTTTTTTCATAATATACATTTTCTATGAACTTCTGAAGATCCTTCATATTCATATTTTTTCCATTTTTTTGCACCAAAATAAACTTACCTTTTAATTACATTTTCCATGAATTTTTGAAGTGCCCCTGAATATAGCAAAGTCTTGGCAGAGTTGTCTGTCCTGTCTATCCACATCTATATCTATTTCTATCTAGCCATCCATTCACCCATCGTCTATTTCTCAAGTGCTTAATTCATGAGAATCATTGTTGCTACCTGTATCCTCAGTATTATGAAATATGAAATTTTATGGTATTCTGAGGGAAGAAAACCTAGTTCTGAACTGTTGAGAGACAGTTGAAACAGGGAGTTGGAGAGAGACGGCGAGCGACAAGTATGTGGATGGCTATGTAGGCGGATGGACAAACGGTCAGATGGACAGGTACGCATGATACAGAAGCAATGTGTTTGGACACGGAGATGAAGAACCTGCCTGAAAGCTACTGTAGACAAGAAACTGCCCAAATTAATTACTTGGCTCCTGCAAGGTCCCTCCTGGGGACCACGAGGCAGGGAGGACAAGAGAGGCAGTGAGACGGTTGGGCTGTGCCAGCCAAGGAAGGGCCTTGGTCCTGCCTGAAGACCTTGGCCTTCAGCCCACAGACATCGAGGAGCCTGGACCACAGAGAGCCAGAGCCAGACCAGGGCGACTAAGCGAGACTCAGCAAATCATCAGCATCAGGGGCCGTCCAATGACTGCAGTTTGGGGTTCCTGGCACTTGGCTGGCCCAGCAGGGGGGAGGTTCAAGCTCCTCTGCTTCCGCTTGCTTTTCCTGGCAGCTCAGAGAGGAGGGCCAGCCTGTCTCCTCCCTGTCTGGACAGACGCTGGCCTTGGGCTGGGCTGGGGTGGGGCGGGTGCCGAGGTCCATGTGAAACCGGCTGAGATCCCACAACCTCACGAGAGGATGCTGAGGTCACTGCTCAGGGAGGAGAGGATGGTGCCAGCGACACGGAGAGAGAGAGGTTGGGGCACACACAGAGCTACCTGCGGTCCCTGAGGAGATCGGTCTGAAAGCCTGCCTTAGCCTGAAGCAGCAAGTCTATTATTACTGCCGTTGCTATTACGATTTAACATCGCACATTAGCATGACAGATCCGTCCAATTAATGAACGAGTCCCATCTTCACCCGTCCCTCCGTATCTTGAAGATCACCATTCCGTGTTCAGATCGAGGGGTTGTTGTTATTGTTGTTGTTGTTTTGTTCAGAGCTCCTGACGACAAGGGTGGGTGGCAGCGCGGCTCTGCTGGAACCGGCGACACAGCCGAGGGTGAGGAACTGCCCTGCAATGAGCCCCAGGTCCCACAGGACAGCCTGAGGGCACAGATGCAGGGGTCGGCGGTGACAGCTTGGCCACGACCAGCTGGGCCACCCCAGGCAGGACGCTTAGCCTCTCTGTGTCTCTATCCCATCATTTATTTTATGGCTGCTAGTGGTTTGCATATCGCATAAGTCCATCAAACCCTGCTCCACCTGCGTGAGTCTGCTGTTTATCTCCATAGTTCACCCCAGCAGGAGGACACTGGGGTGGGTCTGAATTCTTCTAGTGGACCAAGTTCTTTCTCTATAGCTTCTTTCATTTTTTTCTCCAATTCAGTTAAGTCGGAGAAATATTTATTGAGCTTGAACAAAGATGGTACATTTAGGTCTGCGGATAGCCTGTTAGGTACCAGAATGAGTGCACACCGCCACCTACCAACACACGGCATGTCTGACTTTCACTACTCCTCACACACTTCAAAACTCTGTGTGTATGTGGAGTCAGAGAGAGAATATTAGGTGGTTACTATCCCATTAGGCTTTCAAGCTCCATCATGTTGAGATTACACCTGTTTCTCATCACTATAGCTTTAGCACATAGGAGGCACTCAGTCAGCATGTGTAGGATGAGTGAGTGAAGATACCACCCCTCTCTTCTCCATGAACCCAGGGGCTAGATGGAGTGACAGGCAGGTGAACTGGCAGTCTCAAAGTAAGCGGGCAGGTGCCACAGGAGACATCCACATGGAGCCCAGATAAGAGACAGCTCGCCCTGCCTAGACAGAAAGGGAGGTGAGGGGAAGCCGCAGACGAAAACCTATGTACTGAAGAACTCCTGGCCCAACTTGGAAAAGGATATCCCAGGAGGGCAGCCTTGCCTCTGCAAAGGGTTAGGAAGCATGGATACAAGGGGGTGTTAGGATGGTGGGGTTGGTGAGCCACAGAGGTTGACCATGTCTACAGCCCAGGGTGGACAGCTGGAGGAGATGAGGCAGGAAAGGCAGGAAGGGCTGGCTCACAGGGGGCCTTGCCTACCCAGCGTGGGCTCCACGGAACAAGCCCAGTAGTGCACAAGTTGGACCTTTATGCAGGAGGAGGAGTTTCCCAGGCTACACCTTCCCAGGTAAAAGAGCTACAAATGCACCTTCTAGAGTTAGACTGACTGAACTCCAGCTCTGTCACTTGTAAGCTACGTGGCCTTAGGCAAGCCTCCACTTCCTCATCTGGAGAATGGGAGGGCGTACATTACCTACTCACCATGGGGTGGTGATGAAGAGGAGAGAAGCTAACTCACAGGAAGCGCTTGGTGTGTGGCTGGCACTTGGAAAGCATGGAATAGACAGTGGCTGGCATCGCGGATTTCTCGGAGCCCAGGCTGGACACCTGCTATGCATACGATACCATCAACGGGTACGCCCATCCCACCCTCTAGGCTTCCAGAGACACGGGCCTAAGGTGAGCAGGGTCCCAGAAAGCTCCTGCAGGACGTTCAAGGGCAACACTGTGGGACACACACGCGGATTCCTGGGTCTCAGCCTCCCTTCTCATTGCCAAGCCCAGGAAACCCAAGGCAGACTGGGTAGGATCCAAAGGAAGCCACTCGATGCCCGAGTCCTGTTTATGCGGCCCGCCCCTCTCGCCCTCTCCTGAGACTCTGCCCAGGGTGGGCTGGGAGACTCCTTAGACAATCTAATAGATTAGTTTATAGTTTAGCATAACAGCCAGACAGAGCTCTGTGGTGAGGTCATCCGAGTCAATTACCAGGCGCTTTCTCCCGCTGCGAGTTCAGAAGTCCCTTCGGTTCGTTCCAGTTTTGGGGGATGTTTCATAACAGGTTCCACCCTGGGTTAATGAATAACCCTGGAGTCCCACTGAAACGCAAGGCTCAGGGGCAGGGCGTAAGCGCCTCCAGGAAGGGGGCTGTGGGCAGGCCTGGGAGGAGCCCAGCGGGGGGGAGTTCCTCTCGCCAGGGAGTGGGCCAGGCCCCAGAGGGTGAAGATGAGAGCAGAGCAGAAAGTATGCAGAGTGGACAAGCAAACGCTGAAGGCAAAGCTGGAAGAGTGGCGCAAGGAGGGCCTGAGCGGGCAGGGAGGGCGATCCCAGGCAGAGCAGGGAATCACGAGGCCAGAGACAGCAGAGTGCGAGCAAGCTGGAATGTGGGCTGTGAAACGGGCCAAGGCCAGTGGCCAGACCAAGGCGGGGAACGCAACGAGGCGGGCAGCGGCTCACTTTTAGGTAATGCCAGCTCAGACGCATCGTGTGGGCCTAATTCCATTCTGTTTCAAGGAAAATAGATGACCCTCAACTAGAAGCCACAGGTGGGAACACGAAGCGAAAACTGCTACAGAAACGCACGGATTCCCTGAACAGGGGCCAAGTCCTTCCCATGGCCTTCGGATCCAAGCGTAACAACCCACTGTCTTTTTCACCAAACCCAGGGCTTAGTTTTCTGCCTCCAGTCCCACGCCGCCATTCCTGTCCAGTCTAACCAACGCCACTGACAACACGTGCGCCCTAAAATGAAAACACTGTCACATCACCACAGGCTTTTAAAGCCCAATACATGTGTCTCCATTGCCCCGGGGACACTAATTCCTCCCTCCCTTCCTTTTTTCTCTCCCCTCTCTCCATCCCCTCCCCCTCCCCCTCCCCCTCCCTCTCTCTGATTGATTTATTTTAAAGAGTTACAGAGAGAGAAGCAGAGAACTCCCACATGCTGGTTCGCTGCCCAGATGGCCAGGAGCTTTATCTGGGTCTCCCATGTGGGTGACAGGGGCTTAAACATTTGGACCATCTTCTGCTACTTTTCCCAGGCCATTGGCAGGGAGCTCAATCAGAAGTGGAGAAGTTGGGACTCGAACCAGAATCCATATGGGATCCCGGTGTTGAAGGTGGTAGCTTTACCTGCTACGCCACAACGCTGGCCCCAGGACACACTTCCTAGTTGCATTAATCTATCCATCCAGTTGCTACTGCCATCACAAAATACCTGAGGCTGGGTGATGTGTAAAGAAGAGAGGTTTGGGGCTGGCACTGTGATCTAGCGGGTAAAGCCGCCACCTGCGGTGCCGGAATCCCATATGGGCACCAATTTGAGTCCCAGATACTCTACTTCTGATCCAGCTCTCTGCTATGGCCTGGGAAAACAGGAGAAGATGGCCCAAGTCCTTGGGTCCCTGCACCCACATGGGAGACCTGGAAGAAGCTCCTGGCTCCTGGCTTTGGATCAGCGTAGCTCTGGCCATTGTGGCCAGCTGGGGAGTGAATCAGCAGATGGAAGACCTCTCTCTCTCTTTCTGCTTCTCATTTTCTCTCTGTGTAACTCCGATTTTCAAATAAATAAATAAATCTTAAAAAAAAAAAGAAGAGTGGCTTATTTAGCCCACTGTTTTGGAGAGTGAACAGCAGGACAGCAGCACCTGCTTGGCTCTGGTGAGGGCACCCTGGCTCCATCACAGCCTGGCAGAGACGCAGAGAGGGAAGCGGCCATGTGCCAAAGGAGCCAAGAACCTAGGGCGGCCCCGTGTCCTCGATTTGCATGACCCACCTTCAAGGGAGCTAACTCACTCTGCAAGGCCAGTGTGAACTCCTGAGGGTGGTGCCCAGCAGACCCAATCTCCCTGCACAGGACCCCACCCCTTCAAGGTCCCACCACACTGAGGACCAAGGCTCCAGCACACGAACCTCTGGGGACCAAGCACAGGCAACCCAGAGCACACGCCTTGCACCCAGGGTCCACCTGGCAGGGACCGCCCTCTGCCTCCTTGCCAGTTTCATTTCCCACCACGTGTCCTCATGCACGCTACGGTCCGATAGTTCTGTGTGTGTGACAAGCTGAGATTCAAAACACGCTCTTTGGCTGCAAGACCTCACATGCACATCTGACCACTGACACTCCCCTAATTCTCCCCAAACCCCAGTGGAGCATCAGGTCCTGTGCAAAGCCTTTCCTAAGAACGTCCCAAGGCTGGACAGGTCTCTCCCACAGTCCGCACCACGGTGCATTCTGGTCCCTGCCCTCCATGTCTCTCTCCCCACCAAATGGAGACTTCTTTGAGAGTGGAAGTCTCTGTCATCAAGACCAAGAACAGCACAAAGTAAGTGGCTTTTGAAGGAAGGAGCAGGTTGACATAGATGATCCTATTTCTCTCTCTTTAACTGCACATCCCTCACGGAGCTAAAAGGCTATCAAGTGCCTGTTTAGGATGCCCACTTGCTTTCCACTGGAGGCTCAAGTATCTGTGGTCCCAGCAGAGGCAAGGCAGATGCTGACCCAGTGAGGTGGCCGTGGGGAAAGGTGCACGACCAAACACAGAGGTCAGAGGACGGGGACTACACCACGGCTTCCCTGTACAAGAGGACAGGCTGGCTCTGACTCCCCCTCCCTTCCTATCACCGATGAAGGAGCTTACGGGTGGCACTGACAAGCCAAGTGCTGGGGAGAAGACAAGGCAGGCATCAGGCATCATCCGACAGGCAAGGCAGTCCCTGCTGTGTTTAGATGCAGTGGGGCTCATTCCACCTTGGTGTCAGGATCCGCCCCCGGCCTCAGCGGTGGGGGCTCAGCTTGGCTATCAGCTATGGTTTAGTGTTCTGTCCTGGATGGATGCCTCCGAGAAGCAGCCGCCCCACAGGTAAATATGGAGAGTCTCAACTTCGTGGGTACAGGATTAGCTTAATCTGCTGTCAAAGCCATCAGCGGGGACCCAAGGCTTCCTAAAAGGGCAGGGCAAATGACAACAGTGACAGGTGGAGAAACTGCAGGCAGAGCGGTGACACAGGTGACAGCGGCCTGGGTTTGCACAGTCCCCACTCCAACAACAATCTGATGTGTGCCAGCTCTACTCAGCAGGGGGAGTAGATCAGATGATCTCCAAGGATCTTCCCTTGGCCCTGCCCTTCCACGACTCTCACATCATCCAGTCCCTTGTCAGATGCCTCTCTACTATCAAGGAAAAGTTACACATTTGTATTAGGCACCAGTTGTGTAAATGATCACAACACACTTCTAAATGTGAACTCCTTACATTTCTGATCCCATCCACTGCGCTGTGAACTTCTTTAGAGCATGGGTTATAGCCTTTCCATTTCAGAAGGACCCAAGAGAACCACACCTAGGATCTACTCCCGAGTAAGTGCCTGAAGTGACGGTGACTGTGAGAGCAGCTGCTTACCAAGCGCAGTCTGTGCACCAGGCTCTGCTTAGACGGTGGCTCATTGCACTCTCACAACCCCACGGGTACTTACTGAGGTGAGTATGGCTACCATGTCACAGATAAGGAAACTGAGGCACAGTATGTTTCCCAGGTTCCTTGGGAAGAGGCAGGGCTGGGACGGACACTCCCACAATCTGGCCCCAGGGTCTCCTCTATTATCCTATTTGTGCAGTCATGAGATATCTGGCTATGCTCAAAGGCAATAGTGAGGGGCCGGCTCTGTGGCGCAGTGGGTTAAAGCCCTGGCCTGAAGCGCTGGCATCCCATATGGGCACTGGTTCTAGTCCCAGCTGCTCCTCTTCTGATCCAGCTCTCCGCTATGGCCTGGGAAAGCAGGAGAAGACAACCCAAGTCCTTGGCCCCCTGCACCTGCATGGGAGACCCAGAAGAAGCTCCTGGCTCCTGGCTCCAGATCGGCACAGCTCCGGCCGTTGCGGTCATCTAGGGGAGCGAACCAGTGGGTGGGAGATCTCTCTGTAACTCTTTCAAATAAATTTTTAAAAAGTAGCAACAAACTGAATAAAGATGTATATGAAACCAAATGGGATTAAAATTCACAGGTACAAGGAAGGTTCAACATTTTTTTTTTTTTTGACAGATAGAGTTAGACAGTGAGAGAGAGAGAGAGAGAAAAAAGTCTTCCTTCTGTTGGTTCACCCCCCAAATGGATACTGTGGCTGGTGTGCTGCGCCGATCCGAAGCCAGGAGCCAAGTGTCCCCTCCTGGTCTCCCATGCGGGTGCAGGGCCCAAGGACCTGGGCCATCCTCCACTGCACTCCCGGGCCACAGCAGAGAACTGGACTGGAAGAGGAGCAACCGGGACAGAATCCGGTGCCCCAACCAGGACTAGAACCCGGGGTGCCAGCGCTGCAGGCAGAGGATTAGCCTAGTGAGCCACAGTGCTGGCCTAGGTTTGACATTTACTTAAAAAAAAAAAAAAGGCAATAGTGACCACTAATTCTTGGAGAAGGGGAAAACAAAGAACAAATGGGCCTGTGTGCAGAGGTGCTGTGTGGTAGTAAGCCAGGAACGCCACGTGACAGAAGGGTAAGTCAGGCAAAGAAGCCTCTTTTGCTGGGACACTATCCCATAAGCATTTACAATTTATGTAGTACATCAGAAGAGCAGGGTGAATGGGGAGGGGGCCGTGGGATACATACTCGGAGGAACCCAAGCCAAGCGGGCAAAGACAGAAAGTCTTACTGAAGACAAACTGGAGACCAACTTCTATTCCTGAAACACCTACTTGGATTAAAGAAGTAGGACCCTGGAGTCAGCCGGATCTGGGTTCAAATCCTGCTCCACCACATTCTTACTGGCTGTGTCTTCCTGCCGAGGCAGTTTACGTAAGCTCTGTAAGCCCCAGTGTGCCCAGGCATACATGGGGACTAAATGGGTTCTGGCACACGAAGCCCCTAGTAGCGTACCTGGCATACAGTAAATGTTCATAGGATTTACTTCCGGCTGCACTGTTGCTGTTTCTCCGCTGTCTACAGTCTCCTTAAGTCGGTGACCCTAGAAGCCCCAGGAATCGGATAAACCCACACAGCTGAATGCTACGGCTGGAGAGAGGGAACCTGCTCCCCTGATGAGTTACGTCTCCGCTGACACGCCCCAGGGTCCCACCTGCACCTTTATTCCCTCAGCTGGTTCTTCGATGCGAAAAGAAACAGGCCTCCATGGAGACCTGCACGCTTTTAAAAAATAATACAAAACAGAATGTCTGAGGTCAGGGGAAGCCAAGCCAAACAAATCAATCTTGCAAGACTTAGTGGATCAGAGCGGGCAGAGTTCGCTGGACTCAGAGCCCTGCCGGGAGACACCAAACTGCAGTGAATTCCAAACACAGGCCAGTCAAGTAGGAGGACCACGTTACGGAGCTCTTGAGAGGTCAGATCACCGTCTGGCCGGTAGCCAGGAGAGCGTTCTGTGCACGGTGGACGCCAGAACCCCCCGGGTCCAGATAACTCTGCTGGTGGGTGACTTGGCAGTATCAACGCAAATTGCAAATGCACTCTTACAAGTCGCATTCTCTGAGAAGCAGTCTCTGGGATGGATGATGCTGGACTGGAAGACATTCATCAGGGAGCGCTTCGGAAACCTCTAGCACATGGTCTCAGCTCCACAAGGCTGTCCGATGTTGAGGTGGCTTTCAGAGTCGCCCCAGGTCTCTGCATCCAGCCATTGATTCTCACTGCCCCCGGAAGAGAGACAGCGGCTCTCCTCACCCAAGACCCTTCCAGAAGGAGGCTGCCAGCTGGGGCTGTCTGCTAGGAGCAATTCCAACACGGGGGGCTGGGGGCACTGTCCTTTATTCAAGGTGCACTACGGCAGCCACTACATGCAATACTTTCGGACCAGTGCTTCTAAGAGCGAATCCTACAGAGGTGCTCCCAGCTGTACGAAACGACAGAGATGCAGCACCGTCTACAGCAGTAAAATTAAGATCAACAAATCCTGGCACGTCCTATGACAGAGCCTTAGGCAATCACCAGCAAGAATGGGGGAGCTCTGCACGTGCTGCCGTGGAATCAGCTCTAAGACCAGTGTGTGAACGATCCGTGCAGAGGCGATGGTAAGGGGAAAGGCACGTGTGGCTGCTGAGCTGCCGAAAGTGCGGACTATGCCAGCCACCATCTATGGCCACTTGGCCCCTTTTATCAATTCTCCCCTGTCCTATGGAAGCTGCAAAGCTAAAATCCACTGTCCCCAGATTCTTTTGCCACAAGATCCCCGTTCATTTCTACCAATGAGAGGCATCCGTTCAGGAACTGAGGTCAGGAAGAAAGAAGCAACCCTGAGTGCTTCAAAATATTCGTGGAAAAGTGGAATCAAGAGATACCTTTTGGTGCTAAAAATATGGAAACAGGCAAGTAGTTTTTTTCATAATATACGTATGCATGAGTTTTTTCAAGGTCTCTGTATGCATGCTTTTTAAAAATTTTTTGTACCCAAACATTCTTTAATTCCACTTGCCGCAAACACTTTGAAGCACCCTGGTATTCTGCTTCCATCCAGAGCTATGGAAGCTTCGCCAACAGCAGCACCAGGCCAAGCAGGTGGTGGCAATTCCTGATCCAGCGGTGGGAACTCAGGCTCCACGGTTCTCTAACCACAACAGGGCAGTTCCAACAGCAGCAATGGCAGAACAACAGTGAGAGTAGGACTGCCATGGCTCTTAGTAATACCGTTTCTCCTCAATTATCCTGATCGAAACCACCTCTGACATACCTAGAATGGTTTATGTTTTTCTGACCAACCACTATTTACAAAAATCATACCTGAGTATGCTCACTTCATTTAAAACCTCCCCAGTGGAGGTCAGCGTTAGGGCTCAGTGGGTTAAGTTGCCACCTGCAATGTCGGCACAGAACATCGGAGCACAAGTTCAAGTCCCGCTTCCAATCCAGCTCTCTGCTAATGACCCTGGGAAAGTGATGGGAGATGGTCCAAGTACTTAGGTCCTTGCCACCCACGTGGGAGACCCAGATGGAGTTCCAGGCTCCTGACTTTGGCTTGACCCACCCCGGCCATTGTGGCCATTTGGGGAGTGAACCAACAGATAGAAGATCCATCTCCTCCCTGCCCCAGCTCTCTCCCTCCATCACTCTCCTTTTCAAATACATAAAAATAAAATTTTTAAAAAATTAAAAATAACTCTGTTTAGTTGCCCAAGGACCTGGTGATAATAATCAACTACATGGAAGACAGCTGGCTTGGTGGGCCGAGCTGGAGGCAGACTTTTCACCGGATACCATTCTGCACCTTCTCAATTTTTAGCTGTTTAACTGTACTACATTCACTATCTCCCCAAATAAATTTTAAAAATTAATAAAGGTCATCTCCTGCTGCTACACAGATTTCCCATGAAATCCCATGAAATATACCCTAAATTATCTGCCTAGTTTCCTGCCAGACTGTTTTCAGCACAGGAGACTCCCCACCTACCAAAGAAGTATGGCGCATTCATCATAACTCAGCACTGTCCATAGTTCCTGTTAAGACCAGCTGCGATCCTTCTCCTATAGGATTGCACCATCAACCTGAACTCTAACCCCAGTGAAACAACATGGGGTAGTGGTGTAGCACAAAAAAACCTGGGTTTGAATTCCTCCTATCAGCCATTTCTGCTAGTTGCTTAACCTTTCTAAATCCCAGTTTCTTCAAATGCAAATACAGACAAAGTACCCATCTCAGATATATAAAACACAATGGTTAAAATAAAATGTGGTATGTAAAGTACTTTAACCAATACGTTTTGGTTACTCTTTAAAAAATATTTATTTGTTTGAAAGGCAGAGTGACAGAAAGAGGGAGAGGAGAGACAGAGAAGGAGAGAGTTTCCATCTGCTGGTTCACTCCTCAAATGGCCACAATAGCCAGGGCTGGGCCAGGCCAAAGCCAGGAGCTAGGAGCATCTTCCAGTTCTCCCATGTGGGTGGCAAGGGTCCAACCACTTGGATCAGCTTTTGCTGCTTTCCCAGGTGCATTAGCAGGGATCTGGATTGGACGTGGAGCATCTAGGACTCAAACCGGGTGCCCATATGGGATGCTGGCATCATGGGAGATGGCTTAACCTGCTGCACCACAATGTCTGCCCTATGGGTTACTATTCTTGTATCTGAAATGTTGACAGAAAATGAGTGGCTAAGACAACGGCTCAGAAGTCAAGACTGGCTGGGTTCAAAAATAGACTCCTGCCACACATTGGTTGCTCAACCACGAACAAACCTCTGAGCATCAGTTTTGGGAAGACGAAGGTGTTAATGTGCCTACCAGAGCAGTAGGAAGTGTTTTGCTTTATGTTATAAGGACTGAACATATGGGAGCTCTTACTTTATCAAACACTTGTTCAAGTGACACATATTTATAAAGAGTAGAACGAGATGGACCATTCTCATTCTCTGGCGAAGCATTTCCATCTGCTGAAATGGATCCTCTTTCCTCACAGGTTTACTCTGCGTTTACTGCAACCGGTCTCCTGAAGCCCCTCAGGTCACCACTCTCCCCTTACAGTACAAGTGCATCTGCCAAGCAGCGTGAGTGTTCACCTGTGGACATCACCCTCCTGCACTCTAAATGCTGTACTTGACTACGCAGCCTGAAATGACTTCACAGCTAGAGCTGTAAGCACAGGTATAGCTTATTGAGCACCTACCGTGTGTGCCAGCAACTACACTCAGCATATGACATCAACCCATTTAATCCATAGAATAACCCTAGGGGTAGATTATCCTTAAGTTTCAGATGAGGAAATGGATACTCAGAGATATTGTAAACAGGTCGGCAAAGCTAAAACATGGTGGAGCTAAGATTCTACCTCCCGTCTGCCTTACTCTGGAGCCACACTCTTAACCATCACACCACCTTTCCTTCCACAAATACAAGGGGTCTTCAAACATCAAGGAAAATGTATATTTAAAACTTATTTATATGAGAGCGGGGAAGGGAGGGAGGAGGAAGAGAGGAGAACACTCCCATTTGCTGGTTCACTCCCCAGATGCCCACAACGGCCAGGGGGTGAAAGCTGGGAACTGAGAACTCAATCCACATGGGTACCAGGGACTCATTTAACTTGAGTCATCACTGCTGCTTCCCAGGGTCTACACTAGCAGGAAACTGGAGTAAGGGGCCAGAACCGGGCACTGAATCCAAGCACTCCATACGGAACATGGGCATCCTAATGCGCGTCTTAACTGCTAGGCCAAATACTCGCCCTGCACAGCTACCTTCTAATTCCATTTCCCCACGGACTCTCTGAAGTACCCGTATGAAGCTGTGTTCAACTCAAATGCTGGTCTTTTTTAATCCCTGGTGATTTTAATGAACTGTTTTTCTCCAACTCAGTTCCTTTGCAGCTGAGTTTCTGAATGGGACCTTGGAGTGGATCTTTCATTCAGTTTACTCACATCAAATGTACTCCAGCATATTCTCTCTTCCAAACAGCTTCAAGCCATTGATAAATGTAATCTGGAAAGTTACTGTTAAGAAGGAGTAGGAGTGGACACTCAACCTGGCCATTAAGATACCGTGTCCCACATGGGAGTGCCTGGATTGGATCCCCAGTTCTGGCTTCTGACTTCAGCTTCCCACAACACAGACCCTGGGAAGTGCTGATGATGACTCGACTGCTTGGGTTTCTGCCTCGCATGTGGGAGACTGGACTGCATTCCTGGCTCTGGCTTTGACCCTGGCCCAGTCCTAGCCACTGTGGGTATTTTGAGGAGTGAACCAGCAGACAGGAGCTCTTTCTGTGTGTGTGTGTGTGTGTGTCTTTCTGCACTTCTCACAAAATAAAATCTAGAGGGAGAAGCAGAACAGAGCCAGAGGCAGAGCCCGGTGGCAATCAGGTAGATGCATTTTTCTCAATGTGTGTTGCTGTCAAGTAGGCATTCTCTAATGGGGACGGTGTTCAGCCTGTTCCCAATCCACTGAACTGACTCAACATCCAACCCCCATTTCTGCATCTCGCTGACAACTCTCCTTGAACTATCACATGGTCTTTATGATCACATAAGGTCTACAGCTAAGGTCTAGTTGAACAAAGGTTGTCTCAGAAGGAACCATGGGCAGAAGACAGAAATGCACGAGGAAAAATACAAATACAAGTTGAGCACTGCAACCCAAAAATCCAAAATCTGAAATCTTTTGAGTGCCAAAATGACACTCTAAGTGGAAAACTCCACACCTGACCTCACATGATGGGTCACAGTCAAAATGCAGGCATAGTACAACTACTGTATAAAGTTACCCCCAGGCTGTATGTAAAAGGTGCATACAAGACACAAACAACATTCTCAAGGTATTCATTATGTATATGCAATATTCCAAAATCCAAAAAGACCTGAAATCCAAAACAGTTCTAGTCCCAAGTCCTTCAGATAAAGGATACTTAATCTATATGGGGTCTGGCTTATTTAAAATATTTTAAGGGAAAAGTCAAACCTCTGTTTTCAGAAAATAGTTATTCATGATGAGGAAATACACAAAGGGCAGGGGATGAACCGGTCTCCCATCAACAGGCTCCTCTGAGATCCTCACACATCGACCTGACTCCATCGCCACTCCAATACATCAGTACATGAACAGGGACTCCAAGGGAGCCACTGACATCCACGTGGAAATCTGGCTTGCCCAGCTTGCTGAACAGAAGTCCTGATGGCTAGCGTTTATACTTCTCTTGCCTTTCCACTTTTACAGCAAGGCATTAGTGTTTCTTTTGTTTTGTTTTGTTTTTTAAGATTTATTTGAAAGTCAGAGTTACAGAGAGAGAGAAGGAGAGAGGGAGGTGAGAGAGGACTTCTATCCACTGGATCACTCCCCAATTGGCCTCAATGGCTGGAGCTGTGCCGATCCGAAGCCAGGAGCCAGGAGTTAGGAGCTTCCTCTGGGTCCTCCCATGTGGGTGCAAAGGACCAAGGACTTGGGCCACCTTCTACTGCTTTCCCAGGGCAGCAGAGAGCTGCTGGATCGGAAGTGGAGCGGTGGGACTTGAACCGGCGCTCATACGGGATGCCGGCACTGCAGGCGGTGGCTTTAATCACTATGCCACGGTGCTGGCCCCAGCATTACTGTTTCTTATGACATGGTATCTCCATGGACACTGAGGAAAGACCAGGAAATGACCATGGTCATCTCAGTCTTCTTTTTTAAGTGCCCAAGGCTCTGTCTCACCAAGTCCTAGTCCCTGCTCTCTCAGGACTGCAAGCCTACTTAATATTAATCTATTCATCAACCTCATTGCTTTGTCCCACAGAGCGTGACTTGTGCCTGTAGAGAAGACGACGCCATGTCCCCAGTGTAAACAGAGGAGATGTTGACATGCCAACTGTCCTGGGCTCATCCACTCTGGCCCCACTAGAACCCTGTTGTGAGCCCCTCCTCTCCTCCCCTGAGCCACGAGAGGATTCTGGATAATGGAATACAAAATTATGCAGCTCACCCCCACAGGCCTCCCCAGGGTTTCCCGATTCCTGGCTCTGTAAGAGCCCAGCAAGCAGTTTTTGAATTGAGAGCAAGAGGTGTGGAGAAGGGGTGGAGGCTTCCTCTAGGCCAACTACAACGAACTGATTTGCTGCGTCCAGCAAAACCCAGACAGTGCAACTATCTGGTTAATTTGGCCCTCAGTTGGGAGACAGGCTCCCAAAATGTGAGGCCAGATCAGACTAAACAGACTAAACAGTCCATCCTCAGACTTCTCCCATGTGCTGGAAGACGCAGATGAGGCTCCTGGGGGATGCTGACGTGACCCATCTACTGACCCGGACGGGAAAAGACAAGGCAACTCGGGCTCCCATGTGGGCTTGGGAAGGTATGTCTTCCAGGGAAAAATGCCCAGCTGACCCGCTAATTGGTTTCCTAGCTCATTTATCTTCTGGCTTCCATGGAGAGGCATGACTGGAAATCATGATGACTCTAAATTAGCCAAGGGTTTCCAGTGGGACTGTAACCCTCGAAGACTGAGCGTCCCCAAAGTGCCCTGGGGCGAGTTATTCTTAGGGCAATTTCCTCCGAGCTCCCTGCTCATAGATTTTGTACCTACACATTGGGCTAAAGGCAGGGCTAAGAGAAAAGAAGTTAACACATGCCCCAGGGAGTCTACACATGGGAAGAGGCAGGGCCAGCTGAGCTGGCAACTGAGCACTGACCAGATGGCTTATGAAGAATTTGGACTTCTGAGGGGAGATTAAGAAGAAATGATTTATTGTCCCTGGAAACTGACAGGCAGCTAGGAATCTGTGGAATGTATCAATTATTCATTCTGCAAATATTTCCTTCAGTTCTAGTTTGTTTCAGGCCCTGTACTATTTAACAGAGCTGATCCAAACAGCTAAGGCTAACCTCGTGCAAATAATCCCACCCTAGATATGTTGTTAAACTCAGATAAGGGCTAAGAAGGAAGAGATGAAATGCAATGAGAGGGAGTAGCCAGGTTAACTGATTTATATCAGGCATAGGCTCAGAGGAGGAGCCTTTGCGGAGAGGATGTTAAAGCCAACCACTTAAAGGATCTAATTTGCTTTTCTAGAAAGATCACTCCAGCTTTGGTGTGAAGAATCAATTGGAAATGGGTTTCAAAAAAAAATGGAGTAATGAGGCTGTGGGTCAGGAAGACGGGATGAGAGCTGACAGTGGACCAGGCAAAGGAAAGCCTTGGGAACAGACGAGCAGACATGGGTGAACTCGGGAATTACGGGAAGTGGAGTCCACTGGATTCGGTCACCGAATGGATGTAGTGGTGAAGGGGAGAAGGGGACATCCAGGAGACAGTGCAGGTTCCGGCCAAGGTGGAAGGCACATGGTGGTGCTCTTCACTGAGCAGAGGAAGTAGGGAGGAGGAATAGGTTGGAGGCAGGGCAAGAGGATGCACCCTATTTTGGGGTCCATCAAACTGGACTCCCCACCATTTCGTAGCCCAGACTTCTGGTCTCCCTGCCTTTGCTCTTGCTATGCCCATCCCCCATAGCCTTCCCACCACCATCTCCATTTGTGGAATCCCTTCTAACCTGCAATCCACTTTATATACCACGCTTTCCTTGAGGTCATTTCTGGTCACGTCACTGGCTGTGGCCTCTGCTGCCCACAGCACTAAGTGGGAGCCTCTGGCTTCCCTGGGCTGATGATCTGTGAAGCTCTTGCCTCCCTTCCTGGGCCACAGGCTTTCCTCACTCCTCACACAGCAGCAGGTGAGCATAGTCGATGCTTGACAAATATTTATAAAATGAACAAAAATAACCATTCTTTGCCATGAAAGGAAAACCCAGTAGACACTGGACTGACTTGAAAGCCACAGGATCAAACTGAAATGAAAATCGTGGGTGTTTTAAAACTAAGCCAAGTCAACCTGATGCTCAGAAGGGCTTTCTGTTCCTCTGCTCCATTCAGCTCAGAAAGTGAAGGGAGAAGAGCAGTCAGACCCACTCCCCCCCAATACATACTTTCATTATGTTTCTCTGGATTCATTTCATAGCAGGGACATTGACTACCTTATTTACTGTTTGCAAATGGTGAGGATAATGATGACGACAGAAGAAGAAGAGAAGGAGGGGAAGGAGGAGGAGGAAGACTAGAGGGAGGAAGAAATGATGACAGAGGTAATGGGTAGCATTATTAGGCGCCTGGTATGTGCCAGGCACTGTCCTAAGCACTTCTCATGAGCTGATGTATTCATGGCTTTGAGCAACCCTACAAACACAGGTTGAGGCCATTGTTACTCCAGTGGTACAGATGAAGAAACAGCTCAAAGGAGCTTAAGAGTGGCCCAACCAAGGCCACACAGGAAGGGGTGGCCTTGGAATCTGAACCTAGAGTCAGGCTCCAGGGCCCACGCTCTACTGTGGGGTCTGCTAAGGTCAGGAAGAGTCCCTGGCATAGAGGAGGTCCTCACTGAATGAACGGGGGGACCTCGTGATGTGGAGTCAGGAGACCACGCCCTCTAGTCCTGCTGTCGCCACTGGCCTCGCAAGCAGACCTGAGTGCACACTGCTTTCCAGATACCACGGGGGTCTGGATATTAGTGGTGACAACAACAGCTAGTATTCATGGCTCTGATCTCTTTTGAGGTTTTAAATAATTTAATCCCAACAACAGGAAATTGAGGCACAGAGAGATTAAATCATCTGCTCAATACCTAGAAAAGGAGACAGCCAGGATTCAAACCCATTACACTCCAGGGAAGAAGTGGCTTCAAAGAGACATGTTGGGGCCCATCGCAAACAAGAAAGAGCAGACAGACTTTGGGATTTCCCAACAGAGCTCGCCTCTGTTTTGCAGACTGAGCTCTTAATTGATACTATTTTTTAAGATTTATTCATTTATTTGAAAGGCAGAACTACAGAGAGAAGGAGAGACACACACACAGAGGGGGTGGCTCACTCCTCAAATGACTGCAACAGCTGGGCCTGGGCCAGGCCAAAGCCAGGAGCCTCTTCAGGATCTCCGACGTGGGTGCAGGGGTCCAGGCACTTGGGCCACCTTCTGTTGCCTATTAGCAGGGAGCTGGATCAGAAGTGGAGCAGCCAGGACTCCCATGGGCACCCACATGGGATGCTGGTGCTGTGGGCCGTGGCTCTAACCCGCTGTGCCACAGTGCCAACCCCTGATACTTCTTTTAGGACAGTTTCTGTTGCTAAAACAGAAAAGTTGAAAACCACTGAATCAAGTGATTCTGGTGTTTAATGAGACTCCCGGTATAAGCAAGGATTTTTCTGCTCATGTTAGCTCACTGGAGCTGCAGAAGAGGGGAACAGAGGTCACCCTGGAATGACCCCAGCTGTAGAACAGGTGGTAGTGCTACAGGCTCAGCTCCCTCTTTGGGAAAATACCCAAAGGAAATGAAGTGAGCGTAGGAAAGAGATACCTGCACCCCCATGTTTATTGCAGCACTGCTCACAAGAGTCAACCCAGATGCCCATCAATGGATGAATGGATAAAGAAAATGTGGTATATATACACAGTGGGATATTACTCAGCCAGAAAACAGAGTGAAGTCCTGACATATGCAAGCAAAATGGAAGGAAATGAGGATTACTACACTAAGTGGAATAAGCCAAACACAGAAAAGACACAGACCACGTTTCCTCTCATTTGTGGAAGTCACACATATTTATATGTTCTTTTCTAGTTAAATGTATACATAAATGGTTTAAAAACTGTGGATGCCATATTATTTGGTATATAGATATTTAAAAACACTGTCTTCATGGAATTATATCCCTTACATATTAATATACCCTCTTTCATTTCATCTCTGTCATGAATTCTACATTATGTGATAATATACCCACCCTTGATTTAAAAAAAAAAGTGTGTGTGTGTATGAAAATGGCAAAATGTTAAAAAGTTGATCAAAACACCCATTCAGTCCTCCTCTGGTGAGGAGTTTCTTTGCTCAATGAATATGGAGCATAAATATGCAAGGTTTTTAAAAAGACTGTCCGGGAGAGCATGACCGGAAGGATGTGTTTTGTCTGCCATGATCTCACGGGATGGAGCAGGATATTATTAAAAAGTTTTCTTCCCCGGTGGTGTCAGATATATTCACTAAACATACACAAGCTCTCCATAAGCCACGAGCATAAAATAGAGAAAAACATATGTAATAGCAAGATGTAATTACAAGAAAAGTGAGTGCGCTCAGATCCCACCTACCTGTTCCACTCGGATCTCAATCTCCCCATTCAGCTTCTTGCCCTGGAAATACTTAGACCTGCAAAGGCAAGGAAGAAAGCGACTGAGTGAGGATGCAAAGTGTTTCACTCTCCCTCTCTCCCCAGACGCCTTCCCCTGGAGGTGCCTACTGAGACACCTTCTCCCCCTTCCCTCTCCCCTCCCACCTCCACGGCTGGTTTTCTTGTTGTTTGTAAGGCAGTGTCTGGTAGAGGGAAGAATGGATGGAAGATGGGAGACTCAGTGCTTTTGTTTTAAGACAAAGAATTTTTTTTAAAGATTTATTTATTTGAAAGGCAGAGTGGCAGAGAAAGAGAGAGAAAGAGATCTGTCCCCTGGTTCATTGCCCAGATAGCCACAACAGCCAGGTCTGTGGCAGGTTGAGGACAAGAGACCCTGGTCGCCCATGTGGGTGGCAGGGGCCAAAGTCCTCGGGCCACCTTCTGCCGCCTTCCCAGGCGCACTAGCAGGGAGCTGGATCAGAAGCAGAGGGGCTGGGACTTGGACCAGCGCTCTGATATGGGATGCTGATGCCACAAGTGGCGGCTTAACCCGCTGCACCACAGCACCTGCCCCAAGATTCAAGTTCTGATTCTGTCAAGTCACTTGATCACCCTGTGTCTCAATTTTATCTTTGTAAAAGAAAGATAGCAATACTTAGGCTACATATTTCTAAAGGTTATTTTAAGGATAAATGGGACAGAATCTTACACACACAAGGTAGCATTGTTTCAGCAATAACATACATACCACATCAATGACTTCTTACTGATCTAGTCATCACCCATTTCTCTACCCAGTTATCCAGTCAAACAGCCCTTATTTGTCCCTTATTCTATCCATCCATCCATCTACCCCGCCTTCTTTCTATCAACCTTCTTCTCCATCCCCGCCTTTGTTTTCCTCATCTGTAAATGGTATCATCATCTACCCCTTACTCTCTTCCCATCTCCATTTATTCTACAATATGTCTCAGATCCAGCCACTTGCCCATTTTTCTCCATAAGTACCTGAATCCTGACCCATAATTCATCTCTCTTCCGATATAGATCCCCTTTCATACACTTCTCTGCTTCTATACTACTTATTACAACCAAAGTTAATTATAATTGGTAGCTGTGTTTGATGCCTGAGTCCCCTTAAACCATAACACAGCCCCTCGGGATCAAGAATAATTATTCTTATTCATCATTATATGCCCAACACCCACCAGAGTGCGTAATATACAGTAGGACCTCAACTAATATTTGTTGAATGAATAAATGAAAAATATCCTTGTGGAACACTTGTCTCCCAACACCATAGTATAGGCTTTAAGCTATAGCCTTTCTCATTTCACGCCCACAACCATCATCATGAATGGAGTATTATTATTGTCATCCTATAGATGAGGAAACAGAAACCCAGAGGAACTAAATACTTTGCTTAAATGACTTGAATCCAGGCCTTATAATTCCATCTGTGCTTTTTTTCAACCCTAAAAAAAGCAGCAGCTAAAGTCGGGGTGCTTATGGATGATACCCTCCCACACACAAAGCAAATGCAACAAGTTATCATTTGCACTTACTGATGTTGGTGTTTTGGAACTAATAGTTCTGGCATAGTGGGTTGAGTCGCTGCCTGTGATGTCAGCCTCCCATATGGGTACCAGTTCAATCCCTGGTTGCTCCACTTCTGATTCAGCTCCCTGCAAAAGCAACTGAGGATGATCCAAGTGCTTGGGCCCCTGTATCCATGTAGGAGACCCGGATGGAATTCCAGGCTCTTGACTCTGGCCTGGCCCGGACTTGGTTGTTGCAGCCTACTGGGGAGTAAACCAGCGGATGCAGGATCTCTATCTCTTCCTGTTGCAACTCTTCCAAATAAAAATAAATCTTCAAAAAGTAAAAGAAACTAAAAGTTCTCAGTTACTTGCTGTACACTTTGCACTGTGTTAAACACTTCCACAAACCTTGTCTGGCACAGATGGCTCTTTGCCTTCCAATGCTCACTCTCCCCTTTTCCCCCAGTACAAGCGTTTCTAGTCTGGCACAGAAAAGTGGATATCCCAGCTCCCCCCAACAGCTAGGTGCGCCCACAGTTGGGTTATGATCAAGATTTTCTAAACATTACACCCTAGAGCTTTCTTCTTGGCTTCTTCCATTCTTTTCCCTGGAATATGAATGTTATAGTCCATTTTTCCACCTTCCACTTGGGACAGGATCCTTTCGAAGAATTCAATTTCCCCAGCCTCACGGTCTACACGTAGCCATGGCCAGTGGCGGTCATGTCACCCAGGACTCCCGGAGCTCTGCCAGACAGCTCTAACATGAATGCCACTTGGTCCTACAGTGTTCTCAGGCTTCAAGGTCAATGAGGCTGGATTTTAGTGGCACAGGAACTGCTATGTTAGGGTGACTTGAAAGCAAGACTTATTTTTTCCCTCCCAGCAATGCACTTCAATACCACCTGTGTGCAGGCAGCCTTACGCAAATAGCAACTTTTCACACAGTTTGTGAATTTTTTCTTGACTCCTTAAAGACAGTACTGGCAAATTCCAGACACGAGAATGGGTCCATCTCTACCAGGTGTGGGCCTTGGGGCAAAACAAGAACTGAAGGCCTGTCATATGTCTAATATTTTAAATGGGGAGAAAAGCCAGCAAATAGTCAAATAAAACACGTCTTTCTTCCCTCCTTGATAAGTACAACTGCAACATGACCTTGTAGACTCAGAGTTTAGACTTCTCAGGATTCTTGGAGCTCTACCCAGAACACGGTGTGGTGGGATTGCCAGCTCTTGGCTCCCAGCCCTAAGCCATGATCCTCCCTGATTTCCTGCCCACCCATCTCTCTGTACTGTACGGGGGAAGCTTCTCGTGCAGTCCTGTGGATGGCCCAGACCATGTGGCCAAGCTTTTTCTATTCCCTTCCGCATAAACATTTTTCCTTTGGCCATTTCTGGCAAGGATGGACCAAGATCAGCCTACACAGGCCCTGGAACTGGGCCAAGGTCTACCTTTAGGCAGAGAACTCTAGGGGTTGGGAACGCAGAGTCTGGGGGTGTGACCACAGGGTCCTTCTGGGTGTGTCCTCTTGCCTCTGCTAACTCCTCTACCTGTCAAGAGAGGGAGAGCTGGCAAGGGCCACAGCAGGACCCAGGGTGGGCATCCCTCTAGCTTGGGATTGACAGGAATTTGTGATGGGCCTAGGGCCTCAGAATGATAGCTTATCCCTGCAAACACTGCCACACCAGGAAAAAAACATGGATTTGGAATCACACAGGCATGGGCAAATCTCACCTCTCCTGCTCACTTATCATGCATTCTAAAACTTAGCCCTCGAGGTCTCAGTTCCCCCACTTATCAAGCGGTAGTAGCATCTACCAGGGAAGCTCTAGTGGTTAATGCATTCGATGCTCCAAGCAACAAGGCAGGAGAGCGCACAGCACTCAGACTTGCTGCAATCCCAGCTCCCGCACTCCCTTGCTGCGCAACCTTGGGCGAGTCCTTCAACCTCCAGGCACCTCAGCTTCCACGTCTGAGAAACGGGGAGGAAAGTAGTAGTTCCCCTCTATGGTTGTTGAGAGGATCAAAGAAAACAAAACGTATGAAGCACTTAGAATAGTTCCTGGCATCTGATAAGCTCTGAAGGTTATAGCCCAGGGCCTGAAACAAATTCACGATGACAAAGAACCAATGGCTGCTCACTCTGTTTCCTGAGGGCCGCGTAGGAGGGACCCACAAATCAACAGGACGCAATCTTGCTCTCATGGGGATTACACAACGGAAACTATGATTTCACTGTGTCCTCGTGATGAAATGACAGCTGCTGCCAATCACAATAAACAGGTAATCACACCCAACGTGTTCCGATAGAGAAGGCCTGTTCGAAGCCACCCAACCCCTTCAGAATTCAGTCCAGACCCCCAGGGGCCTTTGAGAGCTGGCCCTGCCCACCGGTGGCCCCGCTCTCCTCTGCTTTTTCCCCGACTCCATGGACACACACAGCTTCATGTAGTTCATCAAATGTGTCCTCTGCTTTCCTGCCCCCGGGCCTTTGCACATGCTGTCCTCACAGCTCTGGAAGCTTCCCAGTTGTCTGCCTCCTCCTCAGGTTCCATGATCCTCACTGGTTAGAGCTACCCTGTGGTGTGTTCCTTGACAGCACTCTTGGCTGGCTCAGCACCCCTGCACAGTACCCACAGCATGCTGTACTTCTGTCTCCTGCACAAAATTCTAGTCTGTGAGTTCCAGGAAATCAGAAACTGCCTCGTGGTGCTGTATCTCCAGCACCCAGTACAATGCCAGTGTACAGGTGCATATGTCACAAATGATTGTGGCCTGGGAGCTAGTGTTAGGTGCAGGTTAAACCATCACTTGTAATACCAGCAACCAACATAAGATCAGTAATTCAAGTCCCAGCTGTTCTGCTCCTGATCCAGGTCCCAGCTAATCTATCTGGGCCCATGCCAGCCACTTGGAAGATCTGGATGGAGTTCTAAGCTTCTGGCTTTAGCCTGGCTCAGCCCTGGTCATTGCAGTCATTTGGGGAGTGAACCAGTAGATGGAAGATCTCTGTGTGTCTCTCCCTATCACTGTGTCTTTCAAATTAAAAAATAAATCTTAAAAAAGAAAATAAATGCTTGAGGGCTGGTGTTGTATAGTGGGTAAAGCCACTGCCTGTGACGTCAGCATCCCGTATGGGCACCAGTTTGTGTCCTGGCTACTGCAATCCAGCTCCTTGCTAATGTCCTGGGAAAAGCAGAAGATGGCCTGAGTACTTGGGCCCCTGCACCCATGTGGAAGACCCAGAGGAAGCTTGTGGCTTCAGCCTGGCTCATCTCTGGCCATTGTGGCCACTTGGGGAGTAAACCAGCGGATGGAAGCGCTCTCTCTGCCCCTCTCCCTTCCTCCCCCCTCTCTCTAATTCTGACTTTCAAAATACCAATGCTTGTTGACTGGCTAGGGAAATACTGTCTTCCAGGGGTGGGTCCCTAAGGAATCCCTTCCTTGAGACACTTTACTGCCACCTACTGGTCCATCCCGAAATCAGTTCTGCAGAGATGAGGATGCTGGGTCACTGAGTGCCACGTGCAACCTGCGCAACTGGCAGCTTTTAACCTGATTCTAACCTGGAGTCTGATACCACCCAAGCAGCTCTGGCCTTGGCAAGGCCTCACCTTCCTGGGAGAAACTCTTGTTTTGCCCATCTCTGGAATGTTTACCGCTCGCCTGGCAGGCGGACGCAGGCTGAGGCTGAGGGTCAGCCGGTCCATCCCCCTGCTTGGCCGGGAGTCAGAAGTCTGTCTCTCGATGGGCCACACAGACTGCTGCCTCCTTGCCGGGGGCTCATTCAGCCTGGAGCTGCCTCTGAACAGTGCTGTCTGGCAGAGGGAAGAGCAGGGATGGTCTGGAATCGTAGATGCCTTTGGGGGATGGGACTGCTCGCTCTGTAACTGACTGGCTGTTTGACCTTAGGCAAAACGGATGGACCCACCGAGCCCAAGGACTCTGTCTCCCACTGGCCGCCTCCTCCTCATGCCCTAATATGTTCGTTCTCATAAACGAGCTCCCCAAACACCTCAGCCAATCCATCAAAACGTGGCTTTGCCAAGGGGTGCGGGGTAGGGAGCGCTGGATTCCACCACGCTTCTATCTCGGTGGGTGGTCTCATATTTCACTGCCACATCAGAGGCACCAGGAAGGGGGAGGATATTAGAAACCCGGCACCGGCTGCGGTGGGAAAGCCCAAGTTGGAGGGGGCAGGGTGCAGTGTGTGAGGGAGACCTGCTAGGAGCTGGTCCCGAGCACTCGCGTGTGGCTGCAGCAGGGACAGAAGAAAGAAGAGAATCAGTACAGACAGGATCCACTTGGGGCCACCACAGCTCTTCCAATAAACCCGTCCCCCCATGGAGGTGATGTGGCTGGGCCTTGGGGTTGCCCCTCCAAGCAAAGAGGGATCAGGACTGTCTCCCCCCAGCCACCCCCACTGGGGTGAGACAGACGAGTGCTTCGTGTTTGCGATACGACACATCAGTTGTTCATTTGTGGCTGGACAGAGGTGGGGGGAGAGGGACCATGGACCAGGCAGAAGACTGCCAGCAGCAAACACACTCAGAGCTTTGCCAGTTAGCAAGGCAAGGAGCTCTCCCAGGGCAGGTTGGACGGGTAGGGTCCCTTAGAACAGAGACCCAAGATCCCACAGCAGCGCCATCACTGCTCACCTCCTGGGCCCCTTCCCATTGCCACATACACAGATTCTCCTGTGCTGGGGCAGCCTGCCAGTCCTTTATGCGATCAGGGAACTCCAGCAAGCCAGGAAGAGATGGATCCTTGCCTTGGATCTGCCCTGGGATGTTCTGAGCTAAGGAACTGAGACCCCCTGGGGCCCTGAGCCATGGGGTGTGACCAGTGTCCCTGCATTGACCTCAGGCAGTGGAGGGAGAGACGGCTGTGGGTTGGATCTGGCCGCCGTTCCAATCACTCTCTCACTCCTTATTTAACCACATTATGGAGTGGCATAGGGACCAGGCATGGGGGCAGGGTGGAGGCAGATACAGATCTTGCCCTTGTGGAGTCTACAGGCTCAGGGAGAAGAAGGAACACAGTCCAGGTAAAAAGACATGAGCATCATGAATAAAAAACACGGAGGAAAGTGATTCAGGCTAGGATGAGGGGAGCAGGGGGGCTCAGACTTCGATTGCTCAGGGAGGGCTTCTCAGAAGAACACTGGACCTACACGGATTGACCACCTACTGTGCGCTCAAGTCTGCAGGCTCTAAGGCAACAAGCACGAGACGTGCTTAGTCTCTGGGCTCTCTCTGTCCCTAACAGGAAGGAGAGACATATAAGTGGACAAGGAGCGCCCCCAGCATTTACACAGACACTGCTCAAGCCACAGAAGGGGCACCCAGCCCAGTGTGAGAGTCATGGACCACCTTCATGACAGGGGAGGAGGAGCAGATCCTCCACCCATCCACCCACCCACCAACATCTAGCACCTGTTCTTTGCAAGGCTGAAAGCACTAAGATGAGCGTGACAGGGTCTGGATGCCACTGTCACACTGGCAGCACTCGGGGAGTGATGCACTTTCCCAGGGTGCACCGTCAATGCACAAGGATAACGTGCAGCAGACCTGGCTCTCCGTGGGCAGCTCTGACACCTGCTGTGTGATGTTGGACAAGCCCTGCTTCCTCCCTTGAAGAATGAGGATAAGAAGATCTACATGGGGGTCTGATGTTGGGGCATGGCGGGTTAAGCTGCTGCCCACAACGCTGCATCTCCTTTAGGTGCCGATTCACTTCCCAGTTGTTCCACTTTCCTTCCAGCTCCCTGCTAACACACCTAGGAAAGTAGCAGAGGATGATGGCCCAAGTGCTTGGGCCACTGACACCCACGAGAGACCTGAATGAAGCTTCTGGCTTTGACCTGGCCCAGCCCTGGCCATTAGAGCCATTTGGGGAGTGAACCAGCAGATGGAAGATCTCTAACTCTGCCTTTCAAATGAATCAATAAATCTTAAAAAAAAAAAAATCAACTCAGACGTTGTCAAGAGGACATGGACATGAGGACCTCTGGGAACCAGCCAAGAATGTGTTCGCATGGTGGCTGCCCATTGGGGGACTGCCAGAGTGGTATTGACCTCCCCAGAGAAAGAAATGGGTGGGTTACTGCTAGTTCTAGAGACAGACCAGGGTGCTGCCCCCTCTGCTATTTATTTCCTAGAGCTGCCTCAGACACCCATCAACCTCCCTGAGCTCAGCTGTACACCTCGGAACACTGGTGCATGCATGGCAGGTGTTTAAAGCTCATCTCTTTCCCTCCTGTCGTCAACATGAGGAGCAAGGGTGACTCCTGGGAAAGCAACAGGTGATGGTCCTCCTACAGGAGAAGGAAGGTGAGTCTACGTGCCTTGTTCTAGTCTGTCCAGCACGGTGGAAGTCTGCACATCCATCCTGAGAGTGCCCTTTCCTTTCCAGCACAGACCATCAGGGGATACAGTTGTCAGCCACCCACTCCCTGTGACTGTGCAGGCCAGGCCAGCACACCATCCTCCAGCCTCCACCCCTCTTCTCCTGAAAGACACAGCACTGTGTCACTCCTTCCTGCACGTGCCTGGGAGTCCTCAGTCTTCCTGCCACAAGAGGTTAACACTGAGAGTCTAAGTCATTCCCTCAGCATTCATTAACCACCTGATAAGGCAACAACATGGGAAATGCACACAGGAGGGCTCCAGCACCAAAAAAGAAACTCCTGCCAAGATGCAAATGACCAATAACCGATCATCCCAGAAAAGGGATTTTGATGGTATAAAAAGAAGGCAGAAGAGCACGGGATATTGAGTGTCTGATTTGGAGAGGGGATGTGGGGACTGCCAAGGTGAAAAGGTAAGGGCACAGAAGGTGGCTCAGAACATTTATCATCCATCCACCCATCCATCCATCCACCAATCTACCCATCCATCCCTCATCCACTCACCCTTCTCACATCCATCTTTCCCTCATCCACCTACCCACCCACCGATCCATCCATCCATCCACCTACCCACCTACTCATCCATCCATCCACCCACCCATCCACCCACCCATCCACCAATCTACCCATCCATCCCTCATCCACTCATCCTTCTCACATCCATCTTTCCCTCATCCACCTACCCACCCATCCATCCATCTACCCACCTACTCATCCATCCATCCACTCACCCACCTACCCACCTGCTCATCCACCCATCCACCTAGGGTCTGCTCTGTGCTCAGCAGTGTTCTAGGCCCTTGGAACTGCACTGACCCAGTCTCCATGGGAGACAGTCTTAGAAGGGGAACAGGACTGAACGGCCACCCTGACTCTTCGTCAGGAGCTGCCAGGTGGCAGACGTCATGGAGGCCAGAGTCTTGTCTTGTTGGGTTTATTTTGTTTACTGTTGCTTTCAAAACAGAAAATTCATATAACAATTAGCCTTTATGGCTTCCCTTGGAAGATCAGTGACTCGGAATGCCAAGCCCTTCTTCTAGTACAATAAAAACTGGGTGAGTGATGACAGCTGTGGCTTTACACAACCCCCACTGGTCCCTGTGGTCTCTGTAGCTGAAACTCAGGGGTACACAGCACTTGTCATGGAGTCTGTGCTGCTGTTTTCCTTACAGGGAAATACTTCTCTAAGCCTGTGCCTTTTCTACCCTCCGACTGCTTTGTCTCCGACACACAACCACATGGGCAACCCATGCTGCAGGTGGGAATGAACTCACTGCAGATCTTCAGGCAACCCACGCTCCTGCTCCTCCCGCACACCCAGAACAGGAGGTCAGGAGATGGACAGGAAGCAGCCTCTCTTCTCCTGCCGTCACAGAGGGCTCCCTCATGCCCACGAAAGACGTCTCGGGCAGGCTCGCACAGGCCTGGGGAAGAGACGTTCTGTAACGAGGCTGGCATCTGCCCAGGGAACTACCTCCCCGGGGCAAGACTTTCTCTAGACTCCAGCTATTGCTGCAGAGGATCCATGCATCTGAGGGACTCCCTTGCAAAGAGGCTCACTTGCAAGGCCTGGGCTGGAAAGCTACACTGTGGCGGATAAAGCGAGACTCACCATCACAACAGCTGAATCGCTCCAAGAAAAGCAAGGCCAGGGCATGAGAGATGAGGAGACAGAGGGTCAGGCAGGGCAAAAGGGACAGCTGGAGGCCTCAGCCTCCTCTAAGGGTTTATAGCCTGAGCTCTTCCATCATCAGTCTCTCAAATGGGGAGCCAGGCTGTGTTTGAACACCTGCCACAGTCAGAGAGCTCACTCCCTCACCAAGCAGCCCTCTTGGGCTCTGGATGACGCTGCCAATTAGACAAGTCTTCTGCATACTGAGTCAAAAAAAAAAAAAAGTCTCCTGTTCTCGCCTTTGGTCTCAGTGCTAAGGGTTGGGAGCTACACGTAACAGGTCCTCTGGCTTGGTGGCTTCCAAACGTGGCTCCGTGTTATTTTGAAAACTGGTTCCTGAGCTCCAGTCTAGCCACCGGGGTTCTGTGGTCCTCAGGGGATGTTTGGGTTTGCTCTGCTATGTCTCCACTCCTCCTCTGTCTGGTAACAGTGGCTCTGTGTGCATCTGCATGGGGGAAACAAGCCTCTGTCTCCACGGGACTGTCCCAAAGCATCCCCAGAACCGGGAGCGGCACAGGGCAGGAACGTGCTTCTCCAGGAGTTGGAGCTCTGAGCAGAAAGGACAAAGAGTGCAACAGACAGGATCTGGTTAACCCAGAGACAGGCGAGAATTCCTGCCACGTAGATCCCAGCAGGGCCCAGCGCCCAGCCTTGCTCACTCTGATCTTCCTATTTTTCCTTTGCTTCTGGGAGATTCCCACAGATTTCCAATAATTCTCTATTGCACTCAAGGCTGTCAAAGTGTATATTTTTAAGATTTATTTTTTACTTATTTGAAAGGCAGAGTTAGAGAGAGAGAGAGAGAGAGAGAGAGAGAGAGATCTTTCTATCTGCTGCTGGTTCACTCCCTAAATGGCTTAATGGCCAGGGTTGGGCCAGGCCAAAGCTAGGAGCCACGTGGGTGCAGGGGCCCAAGCACTTGGGCCATCTTCCATCACTTTCCCAGGTGCATTAGCAGGGAGCTGGATCACAAGTGGAGCAGCTGGGACTTGAACCGGTGCCTATATGGGATGCCAGCCCTGCAGGTGTTGGCTTAACCCATTATGCCACAATGCTGGCCCCTTAAAGGCTACCTCTTTTTCATATAAAGACCTCTATCCAATCCAGCAGGTGCAGGGTGGTACCTGGGAATGTGAATTTCATTCTGATAAAAACTAGTCTTCGGGGGATCATGATCTCAGGATATCCTGTTTTACATTTGGGGAAACTGAGGCCTGAGAGGATAGTATCTCCCTGTCGCCCATCCCATAGCATCAGGCAAGCTGTTCAGAAAGGCAGGGAGAAGAGAGATTTAGCAAGAAGCAAAATCCATCAGATTTCCCCCACACTTCTGCTCAGAGACATTTCCCCCAGATCGCCAGGCCCAGTTTCCGAAGGTGAAGCTCACCCCCGGGACTCTCCTGGGGCGGGGGTAACAACCCTTCACTGTTTTTCCCCTCCCTCCCCCCAAGAGCCGGGTAGGAAGCAGCGGGGGCACCAGGCCCTCGGATTGGACAGCGTGGAGACCTCACGGAGAGAGGTCAGCACTTGAAAAATTCCTCAAGTCGGAGCGCTGGGGCTTGGGTGCCGCACAAGGCCCTCACTGTGTGTGCACATTGTCTCGCTGATAAAAGGGGCCGGGCCTGGGAAAGCGGGAGCTGTCTCCAGGCAACCGGGCAGGCTGCTGGGGAATGTCCAGGGCCCCTCCCCTCCCCCAGGCACCAGGGCTGGGGAAGGCAGGGGACAGGGAGGGGCAGGTGTCCAGGGGGAAGAGACGGGTGCAGAAGTCCAGAGGCTCTCTGGGTGGTGCTGGGTGGCCTGTCTGGGTCAGCGAAGGAGAAGCAGGAAGGGGACCAACCCCCATTCATAGCTGCTTCCCATCTCCCTGCTCCAGACTTCATCCGCGAAGCCCCTGCATACATCCCGTATACCTGTCCTTGTTCGAGGAGCCTTAAGGGTAGGGCAAACAGTAGGCAGAGGCATAAGGATTCCATTCCCCAAGGCCAAGTGTCTGCAGCAGGGAGCTGTGTCTGAGATGGAAGCCCCTCAACCAACGCTGGGAGGTGGGGACTGACCACTGACCGGGAGCCCTCTCTCATCTCTTGCAGTGCTCGCAGAGTGGGGAGTGGGGGAGTGCCAGCTTGCCAGGATGCAAGCGCCCCTCCCCCGGGGCTTCTGGAAGCCGGCCCCAGCACAGCCAGCAGAACTGAGAAGCATGCCAAGTGGCTTCCTTCCCCCTGGCTCCCGGATCTATTATATTCACAAGCAATTAGCAATTGCAATTAATTGTTAATAACATTCAGCCTTGCAGGGTCCATTATGGCAGGCTAAGCATGTCCCGCCCCCACCCATGCCCTTATCGCTCATCTTCACCACTACCCTTCGGGGAAGACGCTTATAGCCCTGCCTTACTCTGTGGAAGGTGAGCTTGGGAGGCTGGACCTGCCCAAGGTCACTTAACTCAGCGGGAGAACAGGGACCGGCGCCCGCAGTGCCCAGGCAGCCTGGCTGGAGAGGGTCCCCCTTGGTTCTGCTCCCTCCCTGCCCTGGTGGCTGAAGGTCCTCGGCACGGGCAGGGAAAACTGCTGAGAATGGTTCAATCCGGGGACTTAGTTTGGCTCCCTGACCAGGAAGCAGGGCCACCCAAATGCCAGTCTCTCTCTTTCTATGAGCAGGCCTGGGGTATCACTCCCCAAAGTCAGGTGGTCAGATTACACACAGGACACCCAGTTACTTTCAAATTCCAGATGAATGGCAAAGAACGTTGAGGTGTAAACCTCTCACCAGTATCACATGGGACATATAGATACCATGGGTGAGCTCTCTGGGCGTTCACTGGGCAGCCTGCATATTAGTTTGCTCCCCAGAGCTGCTGCCTGTGACACCTGGCAAGGAGGCACAGATGGGGATGGCAGGTTGCCACGGGGACAATGAGGTCCCTGCAAATTCTTGGAAGGACATTCCAAGATGCACTGTGGTCCTCATGCCTTTGAGTAAAGCAGCCTGAGACAGCTGGGTCCCTAAGGCGGAAGCTGTAGCTTTTATCAGCTGGTCCTGGGAATAGCATAGGCGTGTCAGGTGCTCATTGCAAATTCCAGGGCAGCTGCATGCTTTCTGAGAAAGACACTGCCCCAGGAGAGTGACCTCGCTGAACTTGACCTAATAATAATAGCAGCCTTTGGCAAGAGCATCTCTTTATTCACTGATCAAGTCATCTGTCCGCCTTATCATACCATGAGCCAGGCTCTGAGGACACAGCAGGGCTTAACTGGTAACACAGGACCAAGTTGCAGGGAAACAAGCCATGCACGCTGAGAACTGTCAGGGACAGAGGGACAGGGTGCTGTTGGTGCAGACTCAGCATCCTGGAAGGTCATTGGTACTGTAAGCCAACTGGCCAGTGCGGCAGAGCAGTGGGTTAAGCCGCTGCTTGCAATACCTTCCTCCCATATCGGAGTGCTGGTTCAAGCCCTGGCTACCAATCCAAATTCCTGCTAAGACACCTGGGAAGGCAACAGATGATGGCCCAAGTGCTTGGGTCCGTGCCAGTGGGAACCTGAATAGAGTTCTAGGATCCTGGATTCACCTGCCTTAGTTCTGACTGTTGTGAGCATTTGCAGGGTAAACCAGTGGATGGAAGAGCTCTTTCTCTCGGTCTCTCCCTGTCATTCTGCCTTTCAAATCAATCAATAAAAACAGGCCTTAAAAAATGCAAGGAAGGTGGCTTAATATATACTAAATCGATCTTCTGTATATAAAGATAATTGAAAATGAATCTTGATGTGAATGGAATGGGAGAGGGAGCGGGAGATGGGAAGGGTGCGGGTGGGAGGGAAGTTATGGGGGAGAAAAAGCCATTGTAATACATAAGCTGTACTTTGGAACTTATATTTACTAAATAAAAGTTTTTAAAAAAAGGGAATTAAAAAAATACAAGGAGGGGCCAACATTGTAGCATAGTGGGTTAATCTGCAGCCTGTGACACCAGCATCCCAAACTGGCACCAGTTCATGTCCTGGATGCTTCACTTCTGATCCAGCTCCCTGCTAGTGCACCTAGGAGGGTGAGGAGCCAGATGGGTTAATAGGTAGTCAGGGTGGTCCCAATGGAATTTGGGTGGTAAAATATCTGCTTCCCGGCCAGCGCTGTGGCTCAATAGGCTAATCCTCCACCTTACAGCGCCGGCACACCGGGTTCTAGTCCCGGTCGGGGCACCGATCCTGTCCCGGTTGCCCCTCTTCCAGGCCAGCTCTCTGCTGTGGCCAGGGAGTGCAGTGGAGGATGGCCCAAGTGCTTGGTCCCTGCACCCCATGGGAGACCAGGAGAAGCACCTGGCTCCTGCCATCGGATCAGCGCGGTGCGCCGGCTGCAGCACGCCGGCCACGGCGGCCATTGGAGGGTGAACCAACGGCAAAAGGAAGACCTTTCTCTCTGTCTCTCTCTCACTGTCCACTCTGCCTGTCAAAAAAAAAAAATATATCTGCTTCCTCCCCCCAAGAACAAATAGTAAGGGAGCTCTTCCTGAGCTCACAGCTTACTGTGAAAACAAGGTCCCCATCCCACCCTCTGGATGGTCTTTTGTTTTATCATGAGAAGACAAGACAGGATGGAGAAGCCAATCAGGTGTTCTGATGGGTTTCATCCCCACCTGGTAACTGAATGCCAATCTGATTGTCAAGTTTTCCTTCCTTTGAAATTTTACTTAAAAACCCCAGTGCTGCGGAGCCCCTTGGGTTTTTCCTCTCTTGGAAGCCCCCCTCCCCCATGCTGCTCTTGCTGGAGGTCTTTGACTCTAATAAATCTTTTTAAAGCTCTCTGCTTGTCCTTGGAAATTCTTCTTCCACGTGAGACAAAGAACCGAGGTAATAATGACTCCTCCACTGTTGTTTTTTCATAACAAGAGGGCAGCAGAAGATAGCCCGATTGCTTGGGCCCTTGAACCCACGTGGGACACCCAGAAGCAGCTCCTGGCTCCTGACAGGCCCAGCCTTGGCTGTTGAAGCCATCTGGGGAGTGAACCAGCAGATGGAATGTCTCTCGTGGTTTCTTTCCCTCTCTCTGCAACCCTGCCTGTCAAATAAATAAACGAACATTAAAAAAAAAAGGTGACAGAGAAATTGAGGCTCAGCAGGTAAGGCCAACAGCACACAGAGATGGTGAGTGGTGGATCAGGGACTGCAAACCTTGCTGCCACCACAAAGCCCTGAGGTCCCCGTGTTCCGTGTTCTTTCCTGTTTTAGCTCTCATAGGAAACATGTCTGCACGTAGCAGGAAATCCCATCTTTCCAAAGTTCTTATCTACAAGATTGAGATCATGTGCACTGGGGTGGCCCCAGGAGGTCTCCTCCGGCTGCCCAGAGCGCTCCAGCGGAGCACGGTCCCCTGGCTCAAGGTCACCCGGATCCCGCACTTGGCCACTGCTGCACCATCACAGGAAGTGCTGCCACCTGTTCCTCCGCTCTCCCAGCTGTGTGCGGGTGCATGCACACACGTGTCCAGGACCACAGCCCTGCCACTGGCCACGCAAGAGGCCCTGTGGCAAGAGAACAGCACCGCCCGGTTCCTCCTTTGGATGGCTGCAGCTGGATCCCAGGCACCACGGGCATCTGTTATGTGTGAAAGAACAGCCCTAGTCTGCCCGACAGTCATTGGGAAGATGACATTAGGCAATCTATGAAAGCCATCAGCATGACATCTGCTCGTGCAAGGTGCACACACATCCACCCTATGACAGTGCAGAGGGCGTGACCTCCTCCTCAAAGAGCTCCCAGTTTATTTATTCATTTGTTCCTCCATTTATCAAGCTGATACTCTTCAGCATCACCTCTTGCCCAACACGGAAGCCTAGGCAGTGGCCAGCAAGAGAGAGAGCACCTAGGAAGTCCCTTCCCCCAGCATCCTTATACTGAGACTCTGCACGTGTTAGCCCAGGTCACAGGCGAGCCTAGCCGCTCCTGCTTGGCTTCCTTGAGCAGGTGCATGGTGTCTCTGCTCTGCTTCCTCGGCAGGAAAACAGCCCCCAGCGCACACATCACAAAGCATCAACACAGGATGGTGAGCCGGCAAACACCTAAAAAACCGATTCTCCAGTTGGAGGAAGAACAAGCCCTGGTGATGTCTGTGGCGTAAACGTTCCTACTGTGACCAGTGTGACTTTCTGTTGGAAGGAGCCGGGGGCGGGAGAGGAAAGAGGATTTAAAACAACAACCAGGGTTGCTTTTCAGTTTCACTCTTGCACTCCCAGCTTCTGCCATTACCAACAACACATCACCTCCCAAAGCACTCAGCCAACAGAAACTTCCTCTGTGCCTATTACTCACCCTGTTCTAGGCTCCCTGAGGCACAGACACCATTTAGGAGAGGGTGGATGGGTGGTGAAGGGGCAGACATGATTCTCACGCAGGGCACTAGCCCGGAGAGCTTCGAGAGGGACAGGTGCTTATGAACGGGCATCACCATTTACAGGGAAGACACTGCTGACATCCTGCAGGCTGGCAGCCCAGGAGGGTTTGAGACCAAGGATGCCCTGGTCATTTCGTCCCCAGCACATAAAACAGAAAGCAGAGGGAAGGGTGGGGAGTGGAAGGGAAGGAAGGTAACAATAGATCATTCTTGAAAGGAAACAGAGCAAGTTCTGGGAAGAGGGCCACGAGTGAAGTAAGAGCAGCCAAGAGGCAGGGTCCCGGGGGCCGCTGGGGGGAGGGCTGGGGGCAAAGCCCTCGGTGCTCCCACCTGCTCCCCAAGCCCCTCCTCCCAGCCCATCCAAGTTCCAGGGAACCTGCAGGAGAAACAGAGTGGGGACCAACTCTACTCTCATTACAGACTTTTCTCCTGGGGAGGGGGGGTGAGCGGTCGTGTTAAAAATTTGTATTTTGAAAACCAAACCTGGCGTTCTGGCACATTTTACAGACAATAATAACCCTGCCTCTTTTATAAACAGTCTCAAACATCGGCCCTACAGCAAAGAAATCAAGAGCCAAGATTTTACATACAGGTGAATAAAAACACAAAACCCTCAATTGCACAAGGGTACTGTAAAAAGTTTATGTAAAATGAAATTAGAAAATCATTCGATTGGGGAAAAACATTTCTGGAAGTTAATACATGGATTTTTCATAACATACATTTTCCATGAGTTTTAGGAGACAGCTCAATGGAGTTTGAAAATACCTATATGCACATAAACTTATCTTTTAATTCAATTTTTCATGAACTCTTTGAAGTACCCTTGAACTTTCTATATGGCTAACCCCTAAGGTAAGATGAACTTCAGGCCCCATTATATCCACTCAAAGGGATCCCCACTAGAATGGGAAAGGGGACGATGACACACACTGAGAGAATGCGAGGTGTGGAGCACCAGGGATGTAAAGAATGAGCCGCCGTGTTCCTACAGAAGAGACCATTGTGCGGTGTGACAGGTGCCACAATGCTAATGGCGCAATGACTGTGCCTGCCTTTCAGCCGGAGGACAGGTGTGCCAGGGAAGGCTTCCCAGAAACTGCAGTGCCCGAGCAAGCTCTGAAGGACGAATGGAAGCGGGCAGTGAATAGCACAGGAAGGCGTGGGGGCGGGTGTGGTGACACAGTTAGACACGCCTGCATTCCTGCATCAGTGTGCCTGGTTTGGGTCCTGGCTCCTGGGCTTCAGATACAGCTTCCTGCTAACGTGCCTGGGAAGCAGCAGATGATGGCCCAACCACTTGGGTTCCTGCCAGCCACGTGACAGAGCTGGCTGCAGTTCCCGGTTCCTGGCTTTGGACTGACACAGTCCTGGCTGTCACCAGCATTTGGGAAGTGAAGCAGCAGATGAAATGCTGCTCTCCAGTGAACCAGCGGATGGAAGATACTTTGTTTCCCTCTGTCCCTCCCTCCCTTCCTACTTCTCTGGTTCAAATAGATACATTTTATAAAGGTAGGAAGGGTATTTCCGGTAGCAGGGCACAGAACCTGCTCAAGTTAAAAAGTACTTATGAGGACTTCAAGTTGTTTGCTATTTCTGCAGAATAAGCAGCAAGGCAGCAAGTAGAGGGAAGGCAGACCTGCTTATGACCTTGAACTTCAGGGGTGCACAGGCAGCACAGGGTTACAAAAGGGAGCAGAGGGGGCCAGCGCTGTGGCAGAGTGGGTTAAGCCAGGTCCTGCAGTGCCGGCATCCCATATGCTCTACTTCTGATCCAGCACCCTGCTAGTGCACCTGGGAAAGCAGCAGAGGATGGCCCAAGCCCTTGGGCCCCTGCACCCTCATGGGAGACCTGGAGGAGGCCCCTGGCTTCAGTCTGGCCCAGCCCTTGTTGTAGCCATTTGAAGAGTGAACCAGTGGGTGAAAGACCTGTCTCTCTCTGTCTTTCAATTAAATAAATAAGTCTTTAAAAAAGGGAGGGGGGTGACCAGAGGGATGAGCAGGCGGTAGCCAGGGGGCGAGGTCAAGGTGGGAGGCCTGAGACCAACGAGGCTGCTGAGAAATTCTAGGCACCAGAATGGGCACAGAGGCAGCAGGGCAGAAGAAAACTTGAGTTGGGAGCCCAGTGATTCGATTTCTCCTTTCCCCCTGGGACTCCAGGGACTGGCTGATCTCCCTCCCCACTGAGCACAGCATCTACATCTACTTCAGTTCAGATTCACAGCTGAGCACCGCCTTTGGTGGACTGACCCCCAGCCCTCCGCTCTCCCCCCCGCCCCAAGCACCTGTGTCCAAGCCAAGCCAACCTCCGGGGCAGCCCCAGCAAGGGGAGGCTTGTTCGAGCACCGGGCAGCAGAAGCAGCCTCAGCTCTCCCACATCGCCTCGGAAGATGGCCAGGGGGCAGTCATCCTTGGGGGGCCCAGGCTGGTCCAGTCCTGCACGCTGGACTCCCCAGGAGGTAGGGGGAGGGAGTGCCTGCAGCTTCCCTGCCTGCCCACAAGGGAACCGGAGGCCTCCTTGGCCTAGGAACAGGAAGACGGCAGTGGGCGGGGCTGACAAAGGTAAAGAAGGGGCTGGGTCCCTCTCAGCCCAGACTGGGGATCACCTCTCTTCAAGATCCTCCCAAAGCTGGCCGCTCCCCCTTCACAACTTCCTCTCCGCAGACAGCTCCCACACGGGAGGGAGGCTGCCCAGGGACTGTGGGGCTGGCCCGCCACCTGCTGGCCACTGCTGGTAGCTGGGGACAGGTTTTGCTCAGGGGTTCCGCAGGGCGGGACTTGAGATTCTAAGGCAGAGTTGGACAGAGTTGGGAGTGGTGTGGTGAGTCAGACAGGCCAGGAAGTGTGTGAGGCACCAAGGACGGAGCTGTGTTTGAGAAGGAGGTGATGGAGGGGAGCTCCAGCCCACAACCTCCAGGGAGCGCAGGCAGAGCCAACCGCAGGTGAGTGAAGGACTCACCTCCTCCCCTTTCTACCCACCGAGGGGAAAGCGCATGGTGAACCAAACATCATTGCTTCCAAGACCCAGTTAGGGCAGGTGCTGGGTGCAGCATTTAAGACATCACCTGGGATGCTCGCACCCCGAATCAGTGACCAAGTTCAAGTCTGGGCTCTGTTAATGCAGACCCTGGGAGGCAGCAGGTGGTGTCTCAAGTGGTTGGTTCCCTGCCACCCATATGGGAGACTCGGACTGAGTTCTGGGCTCCTGGCTTGGCTTGGCCCAGCTCCAGCTGTCACAGGCATTTGGGGAGTGAACCAGTGAATGAAGACCTCCCTCTCTGTCCCTCTGTCTTTCCAGTAAATAAAAACAAACAACAATGCATGTATAATTACTACATATCAATGGAAAGTAAAAATGCACTATAAAAAAGGACCATGTAAAAATGTAGGCAGATGATGCAAGATTGAGACACACAGTGAGACAACCCTCTGGCTCAAACACTGTCCCCCTGCATGCAAACCCTCAAGATCACACATCAGTCTCCTCTGTGGGTTAAAAAGACTGAAGACCAAAGTCGAGCCCAAGGTCAACGAGACCCAGCGTTACCACCCAGGGGCAAGCAGGGAAGGATGACCCAGAGCAAACTTAGCACAGCAAGATTAACTGCATCCAGTGTGCCCAGTGTTGGGTGAGAACAAATCAAACAGGCAGGCCTGTGGGGGAACAGTTAAGATGACTGACACTGCTCTGTGGTGCAGCGGGTTCAGCTGCCACCTGCAATGCTGACATCCCAGTGCTGGTTCCAGTCTTGCCTGCTCTGCTTCTAACCCAGCTTCCTGCTAATGTGCCTGGGAAAGCAGCAGAAGATGGCCCAAGTACCTATGCCCCTGCCACCCATGTGAGGGGGATCAAATGGAGTTCCAGGCTCCCAGCTTCAGCCTCGCCCAGCTCCAGCTGTTGCAGCCATTTGGGGAGTGAACCAGCAGATGGAAAACCTTTCTCTATCTCTGCCTCTCCTTAACTCTGCCTTTCAAATAAATCTTTTTTAAAAATGATTTCTGGTGAGTACATGGTACAGTGTGTTAAGCCACCACCTTGGGATGCCCACATTCCACACTGGGCTGTCTGAATCCTGGCTACTCCACTTTTGATGGAGCTTCCTGCATTTAATGCATTCTGGAGGCAGAGATGATGGCCCAAGTATGTGGGCCCTGCCATCCATATGGGAGGTCCAGCTGGATTTCCTGGCTCATGGCTTCGGCCTGGCCTGGCCCCAGCTGATGCAACCATTTGTGAAGGGAACCAGCAGACAGACATTCTCTCTTCCTGTCACCCTGCCTTTCAAGTGAGCGAATAAGCAATCTTTGAAAAACCGTATTTACTGGGTGCCTACTTTGGGGCAGCCTTTGGAAACACACATACATGCAGCCTCGAACCCCAGCCCCCAGAGCCACCCACGGATCCACCGTCAGCACTGCTCTGGTTCCCATCCATCTTCTGCTGTGCCATGGATGCAGGGCCTCCACTCTTCACACTGCGACTTACTTCCCAACCTGCAAATCCTGTCTGCAGCTGGACTGATAATATCCATCACCTCTCTGACCCCAACTTATTCCCCAGCCGCAGTTCCACATGAGCAGGGGCCAATTCCCCACCATCCCTGGGCTGCTGTGTCTTGTGCTGAGTTGGTGCCCAGTGACCCCTGCAGAACAAGTGTAGCAGTGAACTTGACACAGGCGTCAATCTCTGCACCTAGGGAGTTTATCACCTGAGGGTTCTAAGGGCTGACAAGCATGTCTGCCCAGCTGTGGTGGTGAGAGGGCAGGTGTGGAGCCAGCCTGCCAGCTGTGTACACGAGCACAGGGTTGCAAACATAGGCACTCTGGATCTAAGCGTTGAGGATAAGAGCTGGGTCCTCTACTGGTTTCTGTTGCCTTCCAACAACCTCACTGCAGGAGCAGAGAGTGGCTGAGTGAGGCTGGATGAGGCCACGTGGCACAGATGCCACAGAGTCTGTCCCACGTCCAGTGGGCAAACACATTTCTGGTTCTGGCAGCAAGCTCACCCCATGAACAAGCTGGTGTGGTTTGGGGGTTAGTTTGGGTCTCCCTCAAAGGCCCGTGTGTTGAAGGCATGGTTCTCAAGATAGCACAATGGGGACGGTGATGGAACTCAGAACGTGGGTCTCACCAGAGGGCCGTCACAAAAGCTAGGTGTGGGCCCAGTCACTCTCCCTGCCCCTGGCCTCATCACATGAGGCTACACACACTCTACCGTCAATCAGCATTTGCCATCCGCAACAGAGGCTACACCAGTGGGACCGCCCAGTCTCTAGCTTGTACCTCCAAACTGTGAGCCCAGTAAATCCTTTCATACAGTCAGGCGTCCTGGGTATTTTGTCCTCGTAACGAAAAGCTGATGAGCACTCACACCCACGTGACGGCCTCGCCTGCCTTCTGACTGGGCTTTGCTGCCCAGAGGACTGCAGTACATTTCTAGTGGCCAGGGCTCTGGGGAGTTTGCATCTGTAGGTAAGGACCATGGACCTGTATATGTGCAGCCCTTAGAAGAGAATGCAGGGGCCAGCACAGCGGGTTCAGCCACTGCCTGCCAAGCCAGCATCCCCCATCGAGTCCTGGCTGCTCTGCTTCTGCAGCGGCTCCCCACCAATGCACCTGGGAAAGCCGCGGATGGTGGCCCAAGGACCTGGGCCCCTGCCACCTGTGTAGGGGACGCGGACAGAGTTGGCCCAGCCCTGATTGTTATGGCCATGTGAGAAGCAAACCAGCAGATGGAAGCTCCCTCCTTCTCTCACTCTGTCACTCTGCTTTTCAAATAAATAAAATAAGTCTTAAAGCAAAGAGGGAGTGTAGCATGGCAGAGGTGGCGTGGGGCCTGGCACACAGGTGGCACTTGGTAAGGATCCATTGCCTTTCCTCCAGCCGGGCTGATGCCACCTGAGCCACTGGCAGCTTGTCCCCCATCTCTCCCTCCCCAGGGAGGAATTAACTGGCATCTCAGCCGTTGCCTGGGAAGGTGGCCGTGGCAGCTGCAGGGCCGGGCTTACCAGTCTGTGTGGCTGTCGTCAATCACCAGCAGGATCCTGGGTCTTTGAACAACAGGTGTGGAGGGAACCGGAGGCTCCACCACGCCCACCGGGGTCTGAGGGGTCTGCTTCACGGCGCTGGAGAAGGAGCTAAAAAGGCTGGATCCTGGCGAGGAGAAGGAGGCCGCCAGGGGCTGGGGGTGCCTCCTCTCCATGGCCGGGGAGGCCGGGGAGCTGGTGGAGCTATCTGGGCGCTGAAGGTCCGCCATGTAGCCATTGGGCAGGTTGGCCACAAAGCTGCTGTCAGAGAGACGCCGCCGGAGGAAGTTCATGGCTTCGGGTGGGTGAAGGTGGTTCGTCCCCACGCTGTCGCAAGTCAGTGAGAGCCGGAACACAGGCCGTCAGGTGGAGGGGGTGGATAGACTTTGGGCCTGCAGAGCTGGGGGGGACTTTGCATAACCAGGAGCGGCTTCAGCAACCTCTGCTTACCTGTTGGAGACAAGCCAACAAACACATTAGTGGAACTGACCTGGTCCCCTCGGAGAGCAAACAGATACGGCCCCTTCCTGCCCCCGGGGCGGGCTGCATGTATATTGGGACATCTTCTGGGAAAGGAATTTGGCCACATGTATGAAAAGCACACCCTGTCAACCCACAATTTCTATTTTCTGGAATTCTCGTCCAAGGAAAGCATCTAAGTTACAGGAAAAGCAGCCTCATCCACGAATGTGTTTATCACAGCGCTAGTTACACTCACCAAATATTGGACAGCATCTCCATACTCAGCCACAGGATAATCAGAAAATAAACTACAGCAGAGTCACTTCAAGACACTTTTGTGACTATTAAAAAAGGATAATTGAGACACAACAAAGTTCATGTTGCAATGTTTAAAAAAAATCTTGGTACAAAATTGTAGGCGTGGAATGACTACACCAAGTTAAAAGTGGAAATAACAGAAACCTGGAAATAAAAATGTTAACAGAGATTCTATTTGGGTAATGTAATCATGCCTTGTTTTCTTTCCACTTATTTACATTTTCCAAAATTTCCGGAATGCGTATTACTATGGACTGGAAATGTAGTCCCCATCCACGTGTGGATGGTCTCACCACTAATGTGGGGGTATTTGGAGAGGAGACCCTTGGGAGGTGACTGGGATTAAACAGGTCAGGGGAGGGAGTAGAGTCCACGTGAGAAGACATACCAGACAGCTGCTCCCCCTGTGTGCTTTGAGGACACAGGTAAAAGGCAGCCAGCACAGGTCAGGAGAGGGCCCTGACCAGAACCCGACCATGCTGGTGCCCTGATCTCCCACGTCCAGTCTCTAGAGCTGGGACAATTCAATGTCTGTCATTTAAGCCACACAGGCTGTGGTATTTTGTTGCAGTAGCCTGAACAGGCTAATACGCACATTATTGTTTTTCTGCACAGAATAAAACACGTTTAAAATACTGTTTACATGAGATCAAACCAGCCAACTGACTATTTAAACCAGGGGATTAGGCCACATACCTTTTGTTAGGATTATTTAATGGAGTAAAGTTTACTTAGAATGAAATGTACATTTCCTAAGTGTACATTCGAGTTTGGGTAAATGTATACACTAGAATAAGATTACATCAATATCACTTGCACCCCCTTCTGGTCAATCCACCCATTCATATGTATGCACCCTTGTATGGCTCAATATGTATTAATTTCACCTGTTATTGAACTTCATATAAATGCAACCACATACAGTACTCGTGTTACTGACTTCTTTCCATCCACATAATGGTTTGGGGATTTACCTAACTGCATGTACCAGCAGTCATTCTATTTTTCTAGTCAGTGGGTAGCCTTCCACTGGATAGATAAACCATAAATCCTTACTCCATTCACCTGGGCATCTGAAAAGTTCCCGGTTTTGGAGTATTCTAAATAGAACTGCTCTAAGGACTTTATATTTAAGTATTTTGATGGAGATTGGTAGATGATAGAATTATTGATGAACAGATTTATTCTTTAGGAAAATACCTAGGACTTGCTTTGTTGGGTCGTAGTGTGTTTATCGAACTCCATTAAGAAGCTGTCAAAGTTCCCCACAGTCTCCTCGTATTTTCCCCCCCGCATCTGAGAACTCTGTTTGCTACACATCCTCACCAACATTTAGTAGTTGTCAAGATTTTTTTTTCACCTTAGCCTTTCTAGGGGATGCAAAATAGTGTCTGAGGGTTTAGATTTATTTTCTCTGATGTTTAAAGAGGTTTGACAAGTTTATTAGTTGATATGCTTTTGTGAAGTGTCTGCTCAAGTCTTCGGTCCATTTTTAAAAGGTGGGTTGTCTTCTTTTCTAAATCTTTTCATTATGGATTTACAGGAGTTCCTCATACATTCCAGGTACCAGCGCTTTCTCAGAAATGTATTGTAAGCATTTTCCGCCAGTCTGTGGCTTGTTCTTTCCTTTATGAACAGGACTCTGGTAGAATAAGACAACTCGGGTAAGGCCCCTGTCTGCAGTGCTGGCATCACATGTGGGCACTGGTTTGTTTCCTGGCTGCTCCACTTCTGATCCAGCTCTCTGCTATGACCTGGGCAAGCAGAAGATGGCCCAGGTCCTTGGACTCTTGCACAAGCGTGGGAGACCCAGAGGAAGCTCCTGGCTCCTGGCTCCAGATTGGCGCAGCTCAGGCCATTGCGGCTGTCTCAAGTGACAGAATCTGAAAAAGCAGTAGTGTCCCACTGTATATCTATACCACATTTTCTTTATCCACTGGTCTGGCAATGGGCGCTTGGTCACTGTGAATAGCAGTGCCATGATCAAAAGACCTCATACACACCTTTGCCTTTGGATGGTACTCCATAGTGGGTCTGCTGGATCCTGTAATTCTATTTTTAGGTTTTAAAAATTTTTTTTTCAGGGGCCAATGCTGTGGTGCAGCAGGTTAACGCCCTGGCCTGAAGCACCGGCATCCCATATGGGCGCCGGTTCTAGTCACGGCTGCTCTTCTTCCTATCCAGCTCTCTGCTATGGCTTGGGAAAGCAGTAGAAGATGGCCCAAATCCTTGAGCCCCTGCACCCATGTGGGAGACCCAGAAGAAGCTCCTAGCTCCTGGCTTTGGATCGGCGCAGCTCCGGCCATTGCGGCCATCTGGGGAGTGAACCATCGGCTCCTATAGTTCTATTCGTAGTTTTCCGTGGCATCTCCACATTGTTTCCTATAAGGGCTGTGTTAATCTACATTCTACATTCTAATGGTGAGCAAGAGTCCCCTCCTTTCCACACCCTCATCAACACTCACTTCCTTAATGTTTTTGATAAGAGCCATGTTAACATGTGTGGGGTGGTGTCTTACTATGGTTTTACTTTCTATTTCCATGATGATTAATTATGTTAGACATTTTTCATGAATCTATTGGCTATCCGTATGTCTTCTTTTGAGAAATGTCTGAGTCCTTTGCCCACTTTTGACTGGGTTGTTTTCTTGCTATTAAATTGTTTACAGCTCCTTCTACATTTTAGATATTAGTTTGTTATCAGATTTATGCTTTGCAAATGTCTTCTCCCAATCTGTGGATTGTCTCTTCACCCTACTGTTTGCTGTGCAGAATCTTCAGTTTGAGACAATACCATTTGTTTATTTTTGGTTCTGTTGCCTGTGCTTTTGGGGACACTTGGAAGAAATCACTGTCTAGACCAATGTCATGGGCTTTTCTTGAGGTTTTGCAGTTTCATATCTTATGTTAAAGCCCTAACCCACTTTGAGTTGATTTTTGTATATAGGGTCCAATTTCATTCTTCTCTCTTTGGATATCCAATATTCCCAAAATAACCTTTTTAAAGATTTATTTATTTGAAAGGCGGAGAGAGAGGAGAGAGAGGAGAGAAAAGGGAGAGGGGAGAGAGGGAGAGGGGAGAGAGGGAAAGGGGGGGGAGGGGGAGGGGGAAGAGGGGAGGAAGAGGGGAGGGAGAGGGGGAAAGAGGGAGATGGAGGGGGAAATGGGAGAGGGGAGGGAGGGGTGAGGGAACGAGGGGGAGGGGGAGAGAGGGGAAGGAGGAGAGAGGGGAGAAAGAGAGAGAGACCTTCCATCTGTTGGTTCACTCCCCAAATGGCTACAACAGCCAGGCTTAGGCCAGGCTGAAGTCAGGAGCTTCTTCCAGATCTCCTATGTGGGTGCAGGGGCCCAAGCACTTGGGCCGCCCTCCACTGCTTTCCCAGGCACATCTGCTCCACAGAAGAGGAGCAGCCAGGACTCCAACTGGCGCCCATATGGGATGCTAACACTGCAGGCAGAAACTTAACCTTCTACGCCACAGTGCTGGCCCCTAAAACGATTTATTGAAGACCATCCTTTCTCCATTTTATGTTCTTGGTATCTTTGTCAAAAATCAACTGACGTTAAATGTGTATGTTTATTCCTGGGCTCTCTGCACTATCAGTTTTTCTGTCAGTATCATGCTCTTTTGATAATGATGATTTTGCCATACATTTTAACATATGTATAATATATATGTAAATATATGTATTACATAACTATAATGAAATCATTTACATATTTTATAATATACAATACATATCAGTAACTATATTAATACATATTCTATTGTCTATACCACTATTTGAGATAGTGTGATGCCTCCAGCTTCATAATTCTCATTATCTCCTTGACTATTTGAGGACTTTTGTGGCTAAATATTAAGATTTTTTCTACTTCTGTGAAGATTACAGTGGAAGTCTGCATGGAATCTGTATATTGCTTTGGGTGGTATGGAAATTCCCCCAATATTCATCCTTCCAATCCACAAACACAGGACACTGTTTCATTTGTCACCTACAATTTCTTTCATTAACTTGTATAGTTTTCAGTGAACAGACATTTCACCTCCTTTGTTCAATTTCCTCTTTTTTTCTATGCTCTGTGGATGGCATAATTCCTTAATTTCATTTTCAGATAATTTATGAGTGCAAAGAAGCACTGTGCATTTTTGCATGCTGATTTTGTATCCTGCACGCTTCCTGCACGTAGCAGTTCTAACCATTTTTGGTGGAATCTTTAGAGTTTTCTGAACTGAAGGATGTCGTCAGAAAAGTCTCATTTCTTCCAAGAGGTGACCTTTAGTCTGTGACACAGAGGATGGGAAGAAAGATATGCACGCATAAGAAAGAGCTTGGTACATTTCAAAAATAGAAGGCCAACTCCACCAGGAAATGTTTACGTACAGAGAGGTGGGATCATGAGGGGCTACGCTGAAAATTATTCTGGTTTTAATTCAACTGTGAGAACCAGGCATTCGAGGAACACAGATGACAGACGTGACCTGATTTACGCAGCCATTGCATGGAAAAGAGACAGCAGAGGACACAGTTTCACTTTCTAACATTTCAGTTACCCATGGACCACTGCAGCCCCAAAACACTACATGCAAAGGTTCCAAAGCAAACAATTCTGAACTCTAGGCTGCAAACCATTTTCTGAGCAGCACAGTGAAATCTCCCAGCCTCCCATTCCCTCCTGCCCAGTGGCTGAAGCGCCTTTGCCAGCGTATCCACTCTGTATGAGCTACCTGCCCATTGCTCACTGAGTAGCCACCTTGCTTATTAGGCCGATGGTCGAGGCATCACAGTGCATGCATTCAGGTCATCCTATTTTACTCAACAGCGGCTGGAAAGCGGAAGCTTGGTAAAGCAGACAACATGGCTATGCCAAAGAGATGCTTCCCTCAAGGGAAAGTATGAAAGTGTGACCCATTTTCAGAGAGAGAAACTATTCATGCAACTTTTATTACAGTACATTCATGCAACTTTTATTACAGTACATTGTTGTAACTTTTCTATTATTTTATTATTAGCAATCATTGTTGATTTCTTATTGGGCCTAACTGATAAATTAAACTTTGACATAGGTATACACGTGTAGAATGAAGACGCAGCATCTATAGGGTCCACACCTATCTGTGGTGTCGGGCATCCACTGGAGCTCTTGGAACACACACTCTGAAGATACAGGATGCTACCCTGTATGGAAGTAGCCAGAACCATCAGGAGGCTACTGAAACCACTTTTGTGAGATGTCAAAGAAGGGCAGTGGATGACGGAATTTCCAAGGTTGTTCCCTCAATGTGAACATTCACTTCTTGTTCCATTTCACCACTGCTACCTTCTCACTGCCAAACTGAACCTGATGCTGAAACAAGGTGCAGATGAGAGGGATTCTGGTGAGCAAGACCATGGGAAAAAAGACACGCAGGGTACCCAGCCCATGCTGGTCCACCACTGGCCACTAGAGGGCAGACGCGACCATTCCAGTTGAGAAAAATGAAACAAAAATGTTTTATAAGCGATCTTTGCAAGATTGCTTAGGCTGTGGCATGAAGGAGGATTACTGGGAATGTTTAAAAAGAACAAAGGTTGAGAGAATTACAAGAGTTCATAAGCCACCAGGCAGAAGGAAGGTGCAAATTCTAGGTATGCAGGTTTTGTGTGCAAGCAGAGTTGCTGTGTAGGAAACCAGGGCTGCCCACCGTGGCATCAGCTACCTTGGTAAACGGTGAGTGATGGACCCTCCTGGACTGGAGAGTGGGTGCTGCTGCGTGAGTCTCCCGGACACCCCAGATTCATTTCCTTGCTCTCTCTCACGTCTGTTCACACACAGCCTGCCTCCCCCACCCCGAGTCGCATACTGCTCTCCCTCAGTGCTCATGGAGGCCAGCCACTCGGCTACCAGGGCCTGTCCATTATCTAACCTCCTTCCCTCCTCTCCATCAACCCCATGACCGTCTTGGTTTACATGCATCCAAATCTTGTCTAACACAACAGTCTCTTAATTATCTCTCTCCCTCCAGCCTCAACCCAATCAATCAACCTTCCACAGGGCAGGTGGAGTAAGCTTTCTAAACCATAACCCTTTCTTCAGAGAAGTAGTCCACAAAGTATCCTAGGATGGTTTCAGGGGAGAAGTTCACGCGCTAGCACTGTGGCATAGCAGGTAAAGCTGCCGCCCAAGATGCCAGCATCCCATACGGGCACTGGTTCGCGTCCCGGCTGCTCTTCTGATCCCTGACTTCTGACTCTTTCAGCCAAGATGGGATCCTTCAGCAGGACCTTGTCATCGGCAGCACACATTCAGAGGAGCCTGGGGACATGGGGAATGCAGATTTCAAAGACGAGAGGAGTCTCAGAGGAGGCCTGAGCACACACTCAGCCCAAAGCGCCTATCACTCAACGTGACCACCCCTAGTCAAATACTTCTTCAAAGACCTGAGCAGAAGGCCCCCAGAGCCATCCTCTTCCTTGTTCTGTAAGACTCAATAACACGCCCAAATCATGACCCTCGGGGCACCATGGCAGGCAAAAAGGGGAGAGACTTCTTTTGCAAGACATGGTTATACAAAAGACCTAAAAATTCCCCCACTCTATACCTACTGTGAATTCAAGTCCCACAGACTGGGACTTTTCAAGGGCACAAGCCCCCTTCTGAACCCAGGGTAAGGGACAGCACGGTGCCAGCACCTTGGGACACAGCTACACAGAGGGAGTACTATAAGCCTGAAGGCTAAGCTCATGGAGCCTGGGACCAGACCGCCTGGGTTCCGAAAGTGATCCATACTCCCTGGGCCTGTTTCCTCATCTGTGAAATGGAGATGACACATAGGGATCTTTGAGAATTTATTAAGGGCTTTGTGTTTGCTAAGCACCCAGGACAGCGCCAGGCACACAGCCAGTGATGGAGGGAGCTGTGTTTATTAGTCTGATTGCTCTGCAGTGAGCAGTGCCCAAGGTCAGAGGTCTGACCACGTGGGCACTTCCCTGGAAAGCAGAGATACTAGCACCCTGCCCTACCTCCTTCACGGGGCTCTGAGCCTTACAGTGCTTTGCAAAATGTTTATTTTTGAAGCTACCATGGAGCACAATGGACTTACTTCCTGGGCATCCGAATTCCCATAGATGTATGTAACTACCACTCAGATACACAAAGGTTTGCTCAGCTCCATCCCTCCTCCCAGCAGGGAGTCACTTCATCTTTAAAGCTGTGTGCAAAGGTTGACTGCATGGAGTCTCGGGGCTTAACACCTGCATCTCCTGCACGGCACATGAGACAGGGAGCACGCGAGGCCTGGGGTGTCTCAGAGAGCAGAGGAAGTGACCAGGTTTCCTGTGCACCAGCGACCTTCGCGCTGGCTGCTCCCCCACCTGGAGCTCTCTCTGCACGGACATCTGCCCGGCTCACTGCTCACGCCCTTCAGATCTTGCCTATGTTCTGCCGCCTCTTTGAAAACACAAGCTCCCTAACTGCAGTGACCACGTTCCAGTTTCTTCACTGATGGGCTCCAAGCACCGAGAGCAGTGGCCAGCACGAGGTAGGAGCCCCAGGAGCATTTGTCAAATGTTTAAGATGAGGGGAATGAAATGAGTTCGCCAAAGACTGCACGGCTGCTCGTACAGAGGAATGCAGCCGTCACGATGCCCGACAGAAACTGAAATTGAACAAAAACTGCAACCTGCAAAGGAATATTTCGTTTTATGTCTGCATGGGTCCAGTGGCTGCTAAAAGCCTCCTTCCCCTTCCCCATTAGGTACCTGCATTCGGGTACCTCAACTCCTGCACCAGCAGAAAGCTTTAAGATGCATAGTGATGGGGCCAGTGCTGTGGCGTAGAGGTCAAACTGCCACCTGCGGCACTGTATCCTATATGGGCGCTGGTTCGAGTCCCAGCTGCTCCACTTCCAATCCAGCTCTCTGCTGCGACCTGTGGAAGATGGCACAAGTCCTTGGACCCCTGCACCCACATGGGAGACCTGAAAGAAGCTCCTGGCTCCTGACTGCAAATCAGTCCAGCTCCGGCCATTGCAGCCATTTGGGAAGTGAACCAGCAGATGGAAGACTTCTCTCTCTGTCTCTTTGTAACTCTGCCTTTCAAGTAAATAAATAAATCTTTAAAAAAAATTCATAGGGATAACATGGCCTGGGTTTCATCCATATATTGATAAGCGAGACAGTGAGGGATTCTAGGGTGGGACGGAGAACCCACAGACTGCGTCGCTTGAGTGGCAAAGCTAGGAGCCACTTCTTCAGCAGGCAGGTCACCCAAACATTGGCCCAGGGAGTGGCTCCATGCCCGAGCATGGATCTGCTGAACCCCACACCCAGTCACAGCCACAGGAAGGCATGTGCTGTCCACTCACACGGGCCCTCATCTCCCGGGGGTGGCATTGTCTGCTCAAGTGTGGGTCACCGTGGGTCCCCACACAAGCATGTGGAGGTGACTGAGCTGCCAGTGCCGACAGCTCCCCCTGCTTTCCAGAGAACCTCCCAGAGTGTCAGGACATTTTGTGGGGAGAGGAGAGGTTCCTCCTTTTGTGTGCAATCACCCCCTCCTCAATTGGAAACGTATTCAAACAGAGACAAACCTTCATGCCAATGAACACCTACACGGAGCACATGAAAGCGGCTGGCCTCCTGAGATAAGGCAACCGTCAGTGAGTTGTCCACACAGTGCCTGCAGGATTTGCACAGAGGATTCAGAGAGCCTTGCACACAGCACCAGCCAGGGCCAGGGCTCCGGCTTGGAGCCAACCCACAGTTAAGGCCTTCCTCGGAAGGTCACAAGAACTCCCAAAGGAAGCCCTTGGTGAGCTGTGCTCTGCTGCTCATGACAGGGCCTTCGACGTAGATAAAAGGATGTGTGGAGGGGCCGGTGCTGTGGGTGCTGTGGGTTAAGGCCCCGGTCTGTGGTGCTGGCATCCCATATGGGCACCAGTTCAAGTCCCGGCTGCTCCACTTCTGATTTAGCTCTCTGCTATGGCCTGGGAAGGCAGTGGAAGATGGCCCAAGTTCTTGGGCCCCTACACCCACATGGGAGACCCAGATGAAGCTCCTGGCTCCTGGCTTTGGATCAGCTCAGCTCTGGCCATTGCAGTCATTTGGGGGAGTGAACCAGAGGATGGAAGACTTCTCTCTCTGGCTCTACCTCTGTCTGTAACTCTTTCAAATAAAAAAAAATCTTTGAAAAAAGGGATGTGCAGCAACATCAACTGTAAAATCAACCATATGTTTATTTGGATATATTGCATGGTATTTTTTCCCATTGAGGATGCTGGACCATCTGGGCAAGCCCCTCTCTGGGGGCCAGCACCCTGAAGATTCAGCCTCCTGCTCCTCTTCATCTCCCTGGCACTCTGCTCCAATGCCAGACACCACTCACTCGGATGTCTCCCCGTCCGGGCTGTGGCTTCTCCAGTATTCCACGGATTCTGTCTCATAAGCAGCTCTTTTTATATAAGTAAAATTTTAAAAAATCTTACGTATTTATATGAAAGGCAGAGAGAGAGAGAGAGAGAGAGAGAGAGAGAGCAAGCTTCCATCTACTGGTTCACTCCCCGGAAGCCTGCAATAGCTGGGGCTTGGTCAGGCTGAAGCCAGGATCTGGGAACTCCATCCAGGTCTCTCTTGGGGGTGGCAAGGATCCAAGTACTTCAGCCAGCACCCATTGCCTCCCAGGGTGCACACTGGCAGGAAGATAGAATCCAGAGTGGAGCCAGAACTCAGACCCAGGGACTTTGATAGGCATGTGGCCAATTCAGCCAGCGTCTTAATTGCTACATCAAAGTCCTGCTCCTTATAAAGTGGCTCTTGCATCAATCCCCACTCTCCCATCCCCCTCATCACCAGTCCTCTCTCATCTCTCTACGGCAGGTGCAACTGTAGCACCTGCAGGCCTCCAATGCCTTTCCCCCACACCCCCACTCTGCAGCTAACTGATGTCTTGGGTACCTGGACCAGCCATGATCACATCACTTCCTGCAGAAGCCTTGTCTGTGGTTCCCACAGTCTCCAACATAAGGTCCTTCAGGTTCATGTTCAAAACTCCAGCTCTCCCACCTCTGGCTTGGGACAGGCTGCTTCCACCTCTACGTCACGGGCATCCCTCTTCTCTGGCTGAATCTCACTCACTTGTTGACTCAGCCCCCAGGAAGCTTCCCCTGACCTCACACTCCAAATGTGCCAGACCTGAGGTTCCATGAACACAGTGGGTCCTGTGTCCATGACACGCAGCCCCCTCTGCTTGGCACAGCCTCTCCTCCTCCACAGCACAGTTGAGCCTCCCCTCCAGAACTCAGCTCCCCACACAGCACAACCTTCCCAACCACTCTCAGCACCCTCCAGGCTGGGCAAAGGGGGCCGGTGGCATTCCCGTGTTCTAAACGCCACTCTCGGGTTTCTTCCTCTCAGAAGCCTATTGCCTCCTATCCCCCAGGGGCTTTCAAGATGACGCATTGGAGCACAGGAAAAACATGGTTAGAACTTCTATTTCAATTTCTCTATCCCACCCCTGAATTCATTGGTGGCATGCACATTTTATGGACACAACATAACAGTGTTCATGACTTCTAAATAAACACACTTATGCTGGGGTGGGCAGTTTTCTAGTTTGAGTTATTAGCTAGAGCTTCATGGTTTGCCAAGGAACTATGCAGCTTCTCCCACTAGAAGCTGAGTGACACCTCTGCTCCCTGGGACAGGGGGTCCGCCCATGTGACTGGTTTTGACTCATCAGGAAAGACCTGGGAGGGTACCAGGATTGAACCATGGGCTCAAGAGATATCATGAGGTCCTACCTGCCCTCTTGAATCTGTGCTATCACCACATCCAGCTGAACTACAGATTCAAGGAGGAGATATGAACTCAAATTGCACCTTAGAGCCCCACAGATGGGCCCAGCCAAGCTTAGTCACATTAGCAAGAAGATTAGCAAGTGCTTATCATTCATGGCACTCAGAGTTTGTATTGCATGTTACAGTAGTAGCCCTGACACACTGATGATCAATTTAGACCCCAGGCTCACTGATGGAAGGATCCGTTTTGTAGATCTGCATCCAAAGAGCCTTGTTGGTCCTCAGTAAATAACAGAATACATGAATGAATGGAAACTTTCCCCATTCTCTGAGAAAATTCCAATCAATACTCCCTGTGGCTCCATCTGAAATGATCAAAAGATCAACTTGCTTCTCTAAAACCAACTACAAGAGTTGGGCTCCTGGGGGTCCATAGATCACCTTTTCTGCTAGGCACACTCAGAGCTCAGTGGTACACCCAGCTTTTGTCCAATCCTCACACCATAATACTACTCCTACTACCTGCAAACAAAAGCTCTTAGAGGCCTGGGGCTGACCTTGACCCAGGTTCCTCTCTTTTCTTCAACCACTTGGGCTCTGCATTGTACCACCTCCCAGCAATCTAAGGAGATCTCTGTGTCATATTTTATTAAAATCTTAATCTCAGTCTGCTGCCTCTGCAGGTCCTGTGGCCTCAACTCTCCAGCCCCCAGAGCATCTGGGACTTGCAGAGTCATACCCGCATTGCCCATCCACCTGGCTGGAAACCCAGGTCTTAGCTACATTCAGAGTCAGGCTGAGAAGGCTTTCCTCCCTCAATCTCCGCCACAGAAAACATCTGTGTGTTGATTCTGTTGAGGAAACCTGGCTATTATATACAGTGGGGAAAAAATGTCTCCAAGGGTAAAGTCTAAATTTGCAGATATCAACAGCGGTCTTTGGGTGCCTCAAAGGTCATGCCTTCAACAGCACCTGCCTCAAGGCTCTCCCACCCAGACCCCAACCTTCAGCAAGTGGCCAGGGAAGAGAGCATCCAGACACTCTGTGCACAAAGGCAGAGAGGCTCAAGGTGTGGGTATGACCAGAGGGTGCGGCATGAGGTGGGGCCCCTGAAGGTGAGCAAGGGTTTGGACTCCCCCCAAAGCAGAGCTCCTGTGCCTTGTCTTACACATAGGGCTGCTGAGAAAGTTTGAGTTGGGCACCACCAACTCCATCTTCTATTTTTTTAATTGATTCACTTATTTTTACTTGTTTGAAAGAGATAGTGATATGAAATAGAGACAGAGACATGAGATTGAGATGAGAGATGAGAGAGCAAGCAATCTTTCATCCACTGGTTCACGAGCCAAATGCCCACAACAACCAGGTGGTATCCAGGAGCCCAGAATTTCATCTAGGGCTCCCACTTGGGTGGCAGGGCCCCAGCTGTTTGAGCCATCACTGGACTGGAAGCAGAGACAGGACTCGAACACAAATGTGGGAATTGAGGCTCAGGGGATGAGGGGCCATGTCCAACGGTTCTGTATCTGCTCAAGTGGGGAAGCTAGGATTCAAACACAAGCCGTCTGGGTCCCGGTTCCAATTTTAACTAGAATGTCGACTTACCAAGGCAGAGGCCAGATTGGAAGCAGGTGAGGCCAGAGCAGGGCGGGAACCTTGCCTGGGACACCCAGGAGCCTGCCCCTTCCTCTCCTGCACACATTGCCAGCGAGGACCCCAGTGGAAACCCAACTGCACATGAATGGCAGGGGCAGAGAACAGAGTGGCCTGTGGATTCTGCTTGGCTGATTGCGCTCCCTGCTTCCCAGCAGCCAGACCGTAAGTCATCCCTGGACTGCCAACGTGGACCAGGGCCAGCCAGCACTGTGTTGCTGGCCATGCACTTGATTTAGGGGGAGGCCCAGAGCACAGCTGCCAGCGTGGCCCACAAAAGCTTGGACCACTGCTGTCCAGCGAAGGAGATCAGGGCAATCTGGCCCAGGCTGGTAACGCATAACCAGCAGCCTCCAGGCTGGCCGGCCCATGATGCTCCCTGGGCAAAGCAGCAATCAGAAGCCAGGACCGCCCACGTGGAAGTCAAATGCTCCTCGACTTACCATGGGGTTGCATCACAATAAACCCATCCCAACAGAAGGAACATTCTAGATTAGCAACACAGCATGCCGCAGAGCATGGGCTATTCTCTTTTGTGGTCACGTGGCTGCCTGGAGCTGCTCTCGCAGCCACTGCCCAGCACCAAAGATCTCACTGCAGATTGCAAGCCTGGGAAAAGACCCGAATCCTCCATCTGAACACAAATTGCTTTTGCACCATCGTGGAGTCAAACAAGGGCCGGCGCAGTGGCATGGTGGGTACAGCCACCACCTGCAGTTGCCAGCATCCCACATGGGCGCCAATTTGAGTCCCGTCTGCTCCACTTCTGACCCAGTTCCCTACTAATGCACCTGGAAAAGCAACAGAAGATGGTCCAAGTGCTTGGGTCCCTGCCATCTACTTGGGAGACCTGTAATAAGCTCCTGGCTTTGGATGGGTCCAGCTCCAGTCGTGTGGGCACTGGAGGAGTGAACCAGCAGATGGAGGACCGTCTATAACTCTGCATCTCAAATAAATAAATCTTTAAAAATAAATGGATAAATGAAATCCAACGGCTGTAAGTTGAACCACCATCAGCAGGAGACTATCTGGGTAAGAACCATGGTGGCAATGCAGAGGACAGGATGGCAATGGTGGCCGTGGGAGGGGGTGGGCTGCTCAGAAGGTCTACCGCTGACCCCAACCCTCCCAACCACTCCCATCTCACAGATGAGCAGGCTGAGGCCTAGAGACGATACGTAACTCACCTACATGTAGCCCCAGCCCCAGTGTGTATACGATCGGCTCAGCTCTGTAGGACACTGCTCTGACGCACGCCACCCTTCCTCTAGCCCTGTGAGGCAGGTGGGCTCTTGCTACTCATGCTTTCCAGATTGGGCATGGAAGCCCAAAGTGACACCACTAGCAAGCAAGTCACCCACAGCCTGCTCATGTGTACCAGCTCCTGGCCCTTGGTGGGCATGACCCTAACCACTAGGCGGCACTGCCCCTCAAACCCAGGTCTGCCTGAGGCCAAGCCTGTGGGTTTCCCATCCTACCATAGCGCCTCAGGTCTCTGTGAGTCAGTCCAGCTTCTTGGGTACCTCAGCCCTGGCAGTCAGAGGTACCTGGAGCTCTCCTCTCCTTGTGCCCAGACCCTCACCAGTGGTTCTAACCTCTGTTCCCTCCTCTGGCATGCCCTGCCCTATGCCTCCGACTTTGGTCTGCTGGTCATTTGTGACTCGTCCTCACTGGGCTCGCCTCCTCTAGGAAGGCGTCCCTGACTACTCCTCACCCACCACGTAGGACTAAGTGAGATGCTCTGTGTTCCTGCAGGGTCCAGAACACACGTCACTGCAGGTTTGCAGGAAAAAAAGTACTGAGGCTGGCTTTGGACTCACTTGGAGACTACAGCCAGCACAGCCAGGCACCCAGAGTCAGCGAGAGATGCCCCACTGCCAAGACCTGGGAACCAGACCAGCCACACCAGGAAACACAGAAGACACACAGCAACCTCCTTCCTGGAGATAGGGGTTTCACGCAGGCCTGTGACATGACTGGGAAACCCTAGCAACCCAGAACATCTAGGGGACACTACTGGCAGGTGAGACAGACACAGAGAAGAGGCTGAGATAGAGACAGAACTAGATACACAAAGAGATGTGGAGACAATGATAGATGCAGGAAGAGGCAGAAATGAAGAACGAGAAAGAGAGAGAGAGAGAGAGAGAGAGAGAGAGAGATATACAAAGATAGACTGAGATACAGAGACAGAAAAACAGTGACTGAGAGATAAAGATATAAACAGGGAGAAACATACAGGGATACAGAGATATAGAAAGACAGAAGCTGGGAGACAGAGATGGAGAGAGAAATATACTTAGAGATAGGAATAGAAAGACACACACACACGCACACAGACACTCAGCCGAGCCCTGGGCCACGCACTCTGCATGGTCCCTCTTGTCACCGTAGTCGCCCAGGGCCCTGCCGGAGACGGGGAGCGTGGCCAGCCTGGCATTGTCTCTGGTGCCCCGGACGCTGCCCTCTGGAGGAACCCAGCCAGGTCAGCCTGGGGAAGGGCAGCATGCCTCGCTGTGGGGCTCTGCCCACCCCTACTGCTCTCTCCCATGCTCCCAGCATAGTGACAGCCCTGCCCAACCCAAACTGGGCCTGTGGGGCCCCTGGGGGAGACTCTTCCATCCTGCCTCTCACCTCCCATACCCAGGTACCATCAACTCATCTCCAGAACATCCTCTGAACCCCTCCCCTCCCCTCCATTCTGTGGTGATGGTCAGCAGGGAGTGGCCCTCAGTTCCCAGGACAGTGGCTGTCCTCTGGCTTCCCGGTGCCCCCCCCCTTCCCTGGTCCCCATCGTCCTCTGGGTAGGACACCAGCTTCTTCCCCACCCTGCGGTGCTGACAATTCCTAGGCCCTCTTCCTCCCACTATCTTCTATGCCCAAACTTGCCTCCTTTTCTATTTCCCGACAGGCCAAGCTCATCCCCACAGCACCCCAACCCCTTACCAGCCTCAGGCCTCACCCTTGCTCCCTCCCTGTCACTCAGGTCCCAGCTCCAACATCACTTTCTCACGACTCCATCCCCTGCGGCCCAACCACAATGTGCTTCCGGGCAGGAATGGTTTTCTTTCCCATTGGACGTCCCAAGGAAACAGCAGGGAGCTTGCCTACTCAGAGTCTATTTCCAGAGCCTTGCCCAACACTGGGCACAAAGCCACAGCTGCTGTGGGCATGGGATAAAAAGCTACTGGAGGACTCTGGTCTCATTGAGGTGGCAGGCTCTGCCCTGGGGAGCTGGACCTGGGAGAGGGGGTGCCTGTGAAACACGACAGAACCCGGCACCGTGGCCCTCCTGCTGCCCAACCTGGTTTCCTACAGGGTGCACTGGACACAGGCAGGGGAACTGACGTGTCCGGGCTCACCTGGCCAAAGGGAGCTAAGGCCAAAGCCCGAATACAGGTTTCCTGAGTCTTCACCCACTTCACTGTCCCCATAAGAAGCACTTTACTCCCAAAACACCAAATAAGAAGCACCCCGTGTGACCGCTTCCAATAGCTCTAAGCCAATGACAACCAGTGTCTCCCTAGTCCCCATGCATCCCTGCAAAGCAAATACCATTAACCCCATTTTACAGATGAGAAACTGAGGCTCGGGACATTTCAGCTATTTGTAGAACATTATGTAAGCGGCCAACTCAAACCCAGCCTCCGGATCAGCGTCCCCTCTCTCAGGAGACAGCCCTTTGACCCCTCGGACACCCTGGCCTGCTGCCCTGCCCTCTCATCTCCTCTCCTGGTGCCAAGCATGGATAGGGTTTGCCTTGGAAGCCCATATCTATGGGCAGTATCTGCCGTGCCCTTCACCTTGGAGAGCCCAAAACCAGTCAGTGGCCCCACAAAACTGCAGGAATAGCAGATTCGGCTGCAACTGTGAGGGCACCTTCCCCTCGGCAGGCTGGGAAGACAGCCTTGTGGCCGATGCTGGGCAGAGCTGTGTGGGTCAGGCTGCTACGTGGAGGGAGCTGCATGGCTGCCACCACTGGCTCACTGGGTGGCTCTAATGATGATGGTGAAGTGACAGTAATAATGACAACCATAAGAGCAGGCCAATATTCATAGGGTGCTTTCTAGGCGCTAGATACTGGTTTAAGCCTTGCTCATCCATGAAACCAGTGAGTCCCAGGATGGAAGTCCACCATCAGAGACAACGTTAAACCCCACCAGCCCAGCAGCCCCAGAGGAATCCACGCGCAAACCTCACCAACTGGCCCTGCCTTCCAATCTTTCCCTCACACTTGCAGCCTTAGGAATTCTACGCCACCTTCCCCCATCTCATCACTGCTCTGGACGTGGACCGCTCTTCTTAAGACGCCAGTAAACCCAAGTTCTAAACATTCTGAGTCCTTCGTCTCCGCACTCCCACGACCATGCACACTGCGAGTATGACTAAACCTGTGTCCCCTTTTCCCTTGTCTTCTGTTTGTCTACGTTACAGGAGCCCAGCCAAGGAAGGTCAGGATGGAGGAAGTTTTTGCCTCCCTCCCATGGTAATCCTTTGTTATCAGCCCTACTTTACATATGGAGAAAACTGGGAAAAAGCTCCGGAATGTGGAGTCACTTGGTCCTGAGGGTTTGGCCCCAGCATCTGAGCTGCTCACCCCACCACCCCTTCCCCCTACCTCCCCATCTGCCCACCCCCACCCTGCCTGCCACCAACACACACACCAGCTCACCCCCACAGGTGAGTCACTCCACCCCCACCCGCCTGAGGCTGCTTCTCTCATCTGCAGAATCAAGCACCCAGATGCTTATCTTGGCAAGAACCAAGCACAGAAGCGCAGTTCATTTCTCTGCCTTTCTGGATCCTGACTTCTGGCCCTGCCTGTCAGATTCTACATACAACATTCAGCGAAGTCCTGCTCTGTGCCAGGCACACAGCTGAGCACCTCACTCGCACGCTGTCCTGCGCCCCTTGCACTTCTGTGAAGAAGTTTCCAGGCTCCTGGAGCACCCGAGGCTCAGCAAGGCTCAGTAACTTGCTCCAGCTAACACAGCCAGGAAGCTGCCTCCGAACAGCAGCCAGGGGGATCCAAGGCCAGGAGCCAGGACTGTTTGTCCTCCTTCCTCTTCTTACAGCAACGGGGCTCCCTCCAGACAACAGGGAAGGTGTTCCCTGTATCTCCAGCTTGGCCAGGAGCTGAGCAAACACTAGAGCCACTGATACTGAATTAGCAAATAGAGGAGCAGATGAAAGCAAGAAAGAGGGGAAGAAAGAGAGATGGAGAGAAGAAAACTGGGGTGGAAGGAAAAAAGAATGCAGAGTGAATAAAATAAAACCGAATAAAGAATAAAAAGACCCAGAAAATAGAACCAGAAAGGAATAGAATAAAAGGATGCTGGGTAACTCTGTGTCCTGCCAGCCCCCTTCTCATTAGGGACTCACTGCTCCCCCAGGCTGCCTCCTAGGAGCCACTTTTGAGCCCTGGGAAGTGGCTGGGTCTCAGCCAAGCAGCAGTAATGTCCCCTTAGGCCAGGGACTGTGATACCTGATGGTTGATGACATGTGACAGGCAGAGAGAGGCAAGCACAGTGTTCACATCCTGGCATCAGATCTCCACCCAAAGATCCCTAGCCGCTGTCTCTGGCAGGCAAAGAAGGGCTTTTTCACAGCCAAGACAGAGATCCCTGCTAAAGCAGCTGCCGCCTCCAGCCCCTGCACGCAACAGCACTTCCTGTTGCACTCCCTGGCCAAGGTGCTGAAGGGAGGCTGGCCTCCTTGCCTGCCCACCAAGGCTCTCTTCTACCTCCACCTAGCACAGAAAGCTCTCCTCACCTCCTTTCCCCCAGAGTCTGGGCAGACCCAGGACACAGGGAAACCAAGAGGCAGCCAGGGGTGGAGGGAGGATCCTGCAGCCCCTGCGACCTGGCCCTGTGTGGCCGCCGACCCATTTGACAGAGGAGTCAAGTGAGGACCCTCAGTCTCACTGCCCCAGGTCCAAAGGATGCTGCTGTGCAGAGCCCAAGGCAGCTGGCAGCGAAGCCTGGTCAGGATACCCTGCTGCAAAGCCCCGGGCCCCCTCCCAGGGCCTGAGGAACGCCCCTCAGCATTAGCAACTTGTGCCATTTCAGGAGCCCTCGGAGCGCCAGGTTCAAAGCAAGCAGATCGCCCCCGTCTGGCCTCATGGCAAACCAACCCCACTTTTTTTTTTTTTTAAAGCTTTATCTATTTATTTGAAAGGCAGAGTTACAGAGAAAGGGGGGAGAGAGAGAGAGGGAGAGATGGCAAGCTCTTCCATCCACTGATTCATTCCCCAAATGGCAGCAAAGGCCAGGGCTGGGAATTCCATCCAGGTCTCCTGTGTGAGTGGCAGGGGCCCAAGCACTGGGACTGTCCTCGACTGATTTCCAAGACCTTTAGTAGGGAGTTGGATCAGAAGTGGAGAGGCCAGGATAAGAAATGGTACCCAGATGGGATGCCAGTGTCACAGGGGTGGCCCAAACTGCTAGGCTACAATGTTGGCCCCAAACCAGCCCCATTATAGGGATAAAGACTGCAGATACTCAGGAGGTGAGAGGGCATGTCCCAGGTCACCCAGATGGCATGGCTAATTGAGGTCTGCCTAGCCCCAAGGCCATGCTCAGAGCTCTTGGACAATGATGCTTCCTTGCAGGTCCTTTAGCCTCTACGTTTATGTGTTTATGGTAACGTTCACTCACTTGTTGCAGTACTTTATTCAAATGTCACCTTTTAAACCACTGTGACCCTGGGAGTCCAGTGTTGTGGTGTAGTGAGTTAAGCCACCACTCATGATGCCTGCATCCCATATTAGAGAACTGATTTGAGTCCTAGGTATTTTGCTTCCAGCCCAACTTCTGGCTAATATGCCTGGGTGCTAGTGGACGATGGGCCAAGTGCCCCTGACACCCATGGGGGAGAGTAAGATGGAGCTCTGGACTCCTGGCTTTGGCCTGGTCTAGCCCCAGACATTGCGGCCACTTAAAGACTGAAAAAAAAAGTGGATGGACGATCTCTCCCTCTGTCTCCCCACTCTTGCTCTACCTTTCAAATAAATAAATCTCTCAAAAATAAAAACTGCCAGCCTCTTATATGCCCCTAGTCTGCTGGCCTGACCTAACTTTGTCATGCCCGTTATCTTTTTTTTTTTTTAAAAAAGATTTACTTATTTGAAATTTAGAGTTACACAGAGGAGAGGAAGAGAGAAAGGTCTTCCCTCCACTGGTTCACTCCCCAATTGGCTGCAATGGCTGGGAGCTGTGCCAATCTGAAACCACGAGCCAGAAGCTTTCTCTGGGTCTCCCACATGGGTGCAGGGGCCCAAAGACCTGGGCCATCCTCTATTGCTTTTCCAGGCCACAGCAGAGAGCTGGATCAGAAGTGGAGCAGGCGGGTCTTGAACTGGCGTCCACATGCGATGCTGGTGCTTTAGGCTTTAACCCACTGTGCCACAGCATCACCCCCCCCCCATTATCTTCTAACCTGTTTTAACTGACGAATCTTCAAAAGTTCAAGGAATAGGTGTACAATGAAAACACTATAGAGGGATTTCAAAGACTACTGGCACCAAAATAAACTTACCTTTGAATTGCATTTTCCCACACACATTTTTTAAAAGATTTGTTTGAAAGAGTGGGAGAGTGAGAGTGAGAGATATCTTCCATTCGCTGGTTCACCCCCAGATGGCTGCAACAGCCAGGGCTGAGCCAGGTGGAAGCCAGGAGCTTCTTCTGGGTCCTACATGTCCAACAACTTTTTGAAGTCCTCTTTTGTTTTAGTCTGTAGTGTTTCACTTCTGTCCTCCTCCCCCTTGACCATGACCCTGGTGGAAACAGGGTTTTCTGTTTCATTGTGCATTGTCCTACCTGCAGCACTAACCAGGAGGGGATGGCACACAGTAGGCGTTCAAAAGATATTTGCGAATCCAAGACCTGAATGGATCCACCTCTGCTATCATGATTTTCAGACGTCTCTGGGTTATGGATTTTCCGAGCATAGAGCTTGCATCAAGTTCACCTCCATATGGCCCCATCCAAGAGGAAAGGGGTTTATTCTGGGAGTGTGGTTAAGTGAAAGGGATGCATTAGAGCTCCCTTGAATCTATTTTAGCCTCAGACACGTATCACCGCTTTCACAGATCACCGCAAACCTCCTTTCTGGTCTCCCTGCCTCCAGTCCTGTTTCCTTCAGAAACATTTCCATAGCACTGGCGGTCAGACACATTTTTTAAAAACACAAATCTGAGCACCCCAGCCCTGGTTTAAACAACAGCTCCCCCTTGGCATGTGGTCCAGCTCTTCCCTGTAGCACCAGAGGCCCCTCTGGACCCATGCTGGCTTCATCTCCCACCAGGACACCCCAAGACACGGCCACTCACCCACTCCATCAGCTCCGTGCACGCGGCACCTCTGCACACGCCACTGTCACTTCTTGGAATGCCACTCTTCTGTCACTCCCTCCTAACTCCCTCCCAACTACACTGGCCTAATAAACTCCACGTGTTTCTGTGTTCTGGTGAGACTTTTTTTTATTTGCAAGCTTTATTTATTTACTTGAAAGGCAGAGTTAGAATTACAGAGTCAGAGAGAGAGAGAGAGAGAGAAAGAGCGAGCGAGAGAGCAAGCGCGTGTGTGCAAGCACTATCTTCCATCTGCTGGTTCACTCTCCCAAATGGCTGAAACTACCAGGGCTATGTCAGGCTGAAGCCAGGAGCTTCATTTGGGTTTCCTATGTGGGTGCAGGGACCGAAGCACCTGGTCCATCTTCCACTGCTTTCCCAGGCACATTACTACAGACAGTGGCCTAACCCGCTGTGCCACAGCACCGGCCCCAACTCTGTGTATCTTTCAAAACTCAACTCAGACATCAGCTGTCTCAGAAAGTCTAGCAGTCCCTCCCTCCCTCTCTCCACTAGAGGAAGATCACACCATACCCCTGCACTAGCCAGAGGGCTTTTACATAGCAAACTCGACTTCCCAACCACTATGGACTGAATGTTTGCAAATCCGTATGTTGAAATTCTGGTCTCCATATGATGGTGTTTAAAGATGGGGTCTTTGAGAGGTCATAGGTCACAAGGGTAGACACCTCATGATGGAGTTGGTGCCCTTATGCAAGGGTTTGCTTCTCTCCCTGCTCTCTGCCCCGAGACACAGCAAGCAGACAGACATCTGCCAAGCAGGAAGAAGGCCCCCTCAGAGCCCAGGCATGCTGGGGACCCGATCTGGAATTTTCAGCCCTGCAGAACCACAGGAAATAAATATCTTGGTGTTTAAGCCAACCTGTCTCATCGTAGTGGGTTAGAGACGCTCAAGCTGAGACCCTGATGCAGTCTGGAACCTGGAAATGAGGCCCACCTGACACAGCACCCAGCACTTCTCTCTCAGCCTCACAAAGAGCAGCATAGCCCTTCAGCCAGTTGATTCTTCCCTGGGAATATTGGACAAATATACTTCATGGTCAATCAAAAGGGATTCTCTGGCTGCTTGAAGCAGGAGAAGGTGGGGAAACACAGATTCACAGAAGCACTGAAAACACAGCCATCTAAGGCCATTTGTAGGGTAAGGGCAAAACGGCCCGCAGTTCACAACAACCTGTAAGGGCACCATGATATTATAATACTTCATGTTGTCCTTTCAAGCCTCGCAAGAAGGTGCACCATGGTGTCAGTTACTAGATAGAATGCAAACAGAAAGCTTTGACTCAAAGGCTAAAATCAAAAAAGAAAGATCTTAACATAAAACATCAGTATAGGTGTAGCCCCCAGAAAGCAGTGATTGGTCCACAGAAAGGACTGCACGAGGGTCAGTGGTGCTGTGGCCATGAGCAGCCCCATCCTGCCTTCCTGTCAATGCTGGTACAGCATACCCACTAAAAGCATGGCCTTGGGGCTGGCGCTGTGGCGCAGTGGGTTAACGCCATGGCCTGAAGTGCCGGCGTCCCATACGGGCACTGGTTCTAGTCCCGGCTGCTCCTCTTCCAATCCAGCTCTCTGCTGTGGCCTGGGAAAGCAGTAGAAGATGGCCTAAGTCCTTGGGCCCCTGCACCTGCATGCGAGACCGGGAAGAAGCTCCTGGCTTAGGATCGGTGCAGCTCCAGCCATTGCGGCCATCTGGGGAGTGAACCAGAGGGGATGGAAGACCTCTCTCTCTGTCTCTACCTCTCTCTGTAACTTTGTCTTTCAAATAAATAAAATAATTCTTAAAAAAAAAAAAAGCATGGGCTCTGAAGGCAGAGCTAGCTGTTTTTTTAAAAAATTTTTTAAAAAGATGTTATTTATTTATTTGACAGGTAGAGTTACAGAGAGTGAGAGGGAGAGACAGAGAGAAAGGTCTTCTTTCCGTTGGTTCACTCTCCAAATGGCTGCAATGGCCGGAGCTGCGCCGATCCGAAGCCAGGAGCTTCTTCCCAGTCTCCCATGCAGACGCAGGAGCCCAAGCATTTGGGCCATCTTCTATTGCTTTTCCAGGCCACAGCAGAGAGCTGGATTGGAAGAGGAGCAGCTGGAACTAGAACCAGTGCCCATATGGGATGCTGGTGCCACAGGCAGGTGATTAACCTAGTGCACCACGGGGCAGGCCCCAGAGCTACCTGGTTTAATATCCCAGTTCATCAGTCTCTGAGCCCTGTGATCTCAGGCCAGTCATGGACCTCTCTGTGTCTCGGCTGGCTCATCCCAAGCCAGGGATAAGAATTTCAGCTCATCTGCAGACTCGTAGAGGAAATGAAGTGAATGACTCCATGCAAAACAGCTTGAATCAGGCTTGCACACAGCGAGTGTGCCCTAAGTGGATAGCTACGCCCCAGGAAGAGGGGACAGGTGGCTCTGGCATATTCAGCAGGGTGATGTGCACAAAGGACATCAAGTCTGATACGCTTCAAGGACGGTCCGAGTGCTTCTCAGTACAGAAGGTCCTTCTGCCGACCTCTGCACACGCCACCCCCAGCCAGCAGCTCGTCTCATCATCATACGAGGCTCCAATGGTCTAAGACGTGCTGCACACCTCTCTGTTGCATTGCCAGGGACAGTTCCCTATGGTGGACGCCTCATTAGTCCCTAGGAAGCTGATGCACGGCTTCACTCACGTTAGAAGCATGGAGCACAGGAAGTCATGAGACTTTCACCCCCTTCCAAAACAGACACGTACTCCGGCCAATCATCATCACCCAACGCCCACTTACTCTAGCCTCTGGCCGTTCTCTGTCATTCTTCCAGGTCTTTGCTCCTGCTTTCCTCACGCCTAACCACCCTTTCCCTCACTTTCTCAGCGTCAAATTTGCTACTCAACAAGGAAGTCCTGGCAAACATTGTCTCTTCTGTGGGGTCCCCCAAGTTGTCCCAGGGGTCCCTCACAGTGTGTGATCAACCATTCACTTGCATAGAATGACTTCTGGTGCCTGCTCACCACAGACCTCCTACTTTGGGAGCTGGGGCTTGGCCACCTGCATCTTTTTTTAAAGATTTATTTATTTATTTAAAAGTCAAAGTTGCACAGAGAGAGGAGAGGCAGAGAGAAAGAGGTCTTCCATCCGCTGGTTTATTCTCCAGATGGCTGCAACGGCCAGAGCTGCACTGATCCAAAGCCAGGAGCCAGGAGCTTCCTTTGGGTCTCCCATGCGGGTGCAGGGGCCCAAGGACTTGGGCTATCTTCTACTGCTTTCCCAGGCCATAGCTGAGAGCTGGATTGGAAGTGGAGCAGCTGGGTCTTGAACTGGCGCCCATACGGGATGCCGGGGCTTCAGGCCAGGGCATCAACCTGCTGCGCCACAGTGCTGGCCCCATGCCATCTGCATTTTGAACAAGTTTTCTAGCTGAATCTTGCACGAAGTTTGAGCACTGCCATCCAGAGGGCTGGCCTTGCAAACCAGGTACTCAGTAAACGCTCCCTTAACCTGTGTTCTTCAAAGACTTTCCACATGAGTTCAGAGTGCACTTGGCCATGTGCAGGAGAACTGCCTACGGGCAATCTCCCCTCACCAGACTATAAAGTACTTGAGCGTAGAGATCATGTCAGAACTATATTTAAATTCTTACCACTTCCAGCTTTGAGGCCTGCTTTTTTCTCACATTCCATATCCTGTCCATCACCAAGTTCAAGTTGTTTTCATTTGGACCATTTACTGCCTTGTTCAAACCCAGTGACCTTAGTCCACGCTATCATCATTTCTCTCCCATGGACTGCTGCAATGGCCCACTCACTGGTCCTTCTTCTCACCCTTGTCTGCTTCCTTACTATGCAACATCAAGAATCAGTCTTCAAGAACATGTTAAATATTTGCAAATCACATATTCAAGAAAACACTGGCAGGGCCCAGACCGTGGCACTGTGGGTTAAGTGGCTCTCTGCAGTGCTGGCATCCCATATGGGCGCTGGTTCAGGTCCTGGCTGCTCCACTTCCTATCCAGCTCCCTGCTAATGCACCTGGGAAAGCAGCAGAACATGGGTCTCTGCACCCATGTGGGAGACCTGGAAGAAGCTCCTGGCTTCAGCCTGGTCCAGCCCCGACTGTTGTGGCCACTAGGGCAGTGAACCAACGGATGGAAGATATCTCTCTGTATCTCTTCTACTATCTCTGTAACTCCCTTTCAAGAAAACAAATCTTAAAAAAAAAAAAAAGAAAAGAAAAAATATCCAGATTTCTGGCTTCACCTGCAGGGTAAAATAAATAAATCAAGCAAGCAAGCAAGCAAGTAAGCACGTACTGGTATCCAGAGGGTATAGACAATACTAAAAACTCAACAATATGAAAAATTAAAGCAATTGTAAATGAAGGGGTAATAGATCCAGAAACGCCACTCACTAGTGAGGATGTAAGTATAGCAATTAAACTCAGGAAAAGATATTCAATATAATCAGCAAATTAAAAAAATGCAAATTAATACCACATAATGCAAATTAATATAACTAAATTATTAGAATGGCTATAAAAAATACTGACAATGCCAAAAACTGACAGAGGATGCAGAACAACTGGACCTTTCGTTGCTGATGAGAATACAAAATGGACAGCCACTCTAGAAAATAGTTTGACCAGGGGCTGGCACTGTGGCACAGCAGGTTAAGGCCCTGGCTTGAAGCGTCGGCATCCCATATGTGCACCGGTTTGAGACCTGGCTGCTCCACTTCCGCTCCAGCTCTCTGCTATGGCCTGAGAAAGCAGTAGAAGATGGCCCAAGTCCTTGGGACCCTGCACCTGTGTGGGAGACCCACATGGTCTCCTGGCTCCGGACCAGCGTAGCTCCTGCCACTGAGGCAAATTGGGGAGTGAACCATCGGATGGAAGCTCGCTCGCTCGCTCGCTCTCTCTGCCTCTCCTTTTCTCTGTGTAACTCTGACTTTCAAATAAATAGATCTTAAAAAAAAATAGTTTGACCATTTTTTTAAAAGTTAAATCCCTATGTCCCAGGGATCTATTGCCTCTGAAGCAGAAACTTGTTCATAAAACCTCAACACAAATGTATAGCGTATCCTTATGCATAATAACCCAGAGCTGAAAACTTTCTTTACTGCTGATTATCTTCCAGAAGATTTACTGAGCATCTATTGTGTAACAGATCCTGAGCTTGGAGTTTCCACACCCACCCACACACCCACACCCACCCACCCACCCACCCACACACACACACACACATAAAATCATATTCAATTTTCATGATCATTTTTGAAAACTGCCAACATATATGAAGATAGGAGAAACTGTTTCTCCAAACAGAATGGCATAAACCCTAAAAGCCACCTGTGAATTCCCTGCATCCTACCCCATGCCAGCTAGAGATTCCGTGGTTGTCTTAAATACAGAAAACAATGAAGGTGCAGGGACTGACGCTGTGGTGTAGTGGGTAAAGCTGCCGCCTGCAGCGCCAGCATCCCATATGGGTGCTGGTTTGAGTCTTGGCTGTTCCACTTCAATTCAGCTCCCTGCTAATGTGCTTGAGAAAGCAGTAGAGGGTGGCCCAAGTCCTTGGGCCCCTGCACCCATGTGGGAGACCCGGAAGAAGCTCCAGACTGCTGGCTTCAGATGGGCCCAGCTCCAGCTGTTGTGGCCATTTGGGGAGCCAATCAGCAGATGGAGGATCTCTCCCTCTCCCTCCCTCTCTCCCTGTAACTGTGCCTTTAAAATAAATAAATCTTTAAAAAGATGGAAGTGTAGACAATTCCATGTTGACTTTCCCTATTTCTTTGTGTCTAGGCCAGTGTTAGAACAGTAATTATTGCTCAGGGCTGTGTGCGCAAAAATCATACACAATGCATTCTTGGTGATTAAAATATGCTCAAGCGCATTTTTGGCAAAACGTGGTTTTCGCCCCCATACTACGGCTTTGGAACCTAAAGGAGGAGTGCTATGCTCCCGGCTTCCTCTCATCTACTTGATTGCTTGACAATCAAAAAACCTTAGATCTAGAATGGAAGTCAGTCAATATCAAGCTCTAAATCCTCACCAGGGCAGAAAACCCTGGGGTTACCACCCACTTCCAATAAGAGGGGCGTGGAAGATGGACACTCCCACTGGACGTCTCTGCTCCTCTCCCACTCCCCTCCCCTCTGCTGCTGCCGGCCTTGCTCTCTTCTTCTGCAGAGTAAGTACAACCCATCTGTCTTATGACAACCATTTGACTGTCTTAAACCTGTGGCTGGGGTGACACTTTCTTAACATTAGAGATCCTGAAAAGAGGTAGGCACCTGCCTTAGGCTTGTTGCTGATTCCCTGATGGTTTCTATTTCTGGGTACGCATACCTGTTCACTCAAAATACTGAGCACCCACCTGCCCATTCAGGCCACTCCACCAATTACGTTCAACATTTTGGGAGCTGTATTGTGGAAACATGCAGCTTTGTTGGAAAGACAAAGAACAGAACCCACGTGTCACGTGGCAAAAGCTCTTCCTAGTGGCACAGATTTGGTGCCAGCCATATTCAGAAGGCAAGGCTCAGGGCCTCAGCTCACCTACTGAGGAAGACTGCTGACCTGGACTGGGCATCCTGAGCCGCCTCTAGTGAAGTGACCAGCTCTCAACAGGGCTTGCTTTTACTGCCTCCACGTCTCCGACACCTGCCACCATGCCAAGACCAGAACGTGTGGTCTACCCCAGGCTTTGCCACTGACAGAGAGTGGGGGTGATCATTAAACTTCAGCCCATCTCAAACTTTCCAAATGAAGGTTTTTTTTTTTAATGTTTAACTCAATAAGGATACAACTGCAAATGTCTAAGTATTGTACTCCATTTCTCACCATCTATCGCCTTGTCAACTGACATGGAACAAATCACCTAACTTTTTGGGACCTCCAGTCTCTTGGTTACAAATTGAGAGGCCTGATTCCGAGAACTGTAGCATCCGCTGATCATATGCAGTCATCTCAGATGGTGAACCGGGAAGCACTCAACAATCTGGCTGGGCAAGTCCATCTCAAAATCAGTGCATGCTTTCTAGTACAGAGAGCAGCACGCAAGGAAACAAAGGCAGACAAGGATTCCGGCTTCAGCCCCTTCTTCCGCCTCCTGCTACTGCCCCAGCATCTTGGCCTGTGCTGGTTTACAGGCGGGCCTCCCCATTTACTCGGTGGGTGATCTCAACCCCCACCAGCCTTGATTTGTACACCTGTAGCATGGGGTTAATTCCACCTGCTGCCAAGGCTGTTGAGCAGGTGTAACAATTAAGACACAGGTAAAGCACTCAGCAGACACAGCTGCATGTCTCCTCGCAAACATTCTTTACCCACTGGACCTGCTTGCACAGACTCAGCTTGCAAAGGCTTGTCACAACCCAAGGCACAGCCAGCCAGCGATGGAAGGGGTCTAAAAGCCAGCCAGTCCATCTCCCTCCCACCTCTGGGATTTACATAGGAGGGTACTGAGACCCAGAACAAGGTCCTGACTTGCTCAAGGACCTGTGTTTAGCAAAGCCTGGCCTGGGACCCAGGGCAGCGAAGGCCAAGGTCACACAAGACACAAAGAGAACCCTCTGTAAGCTCCACACTCCCTAAAGAAAGGAGAATCCCCCTTCCACTCCACTTAGAACCAAGTCAGGAAAAATAAAAACAGAACTTTTTAATCGCATATGTTGGGAAAGCGGTAGCGAAAGGCAGTATCTTGTCTAGGAAATGCAAGGGTTTCTTGAATTGACTACAAAATGCAGGTCAGAATTCTTGCTTGCAGCCTTTCCTTGCTAGGTGCTGCCTTCTGCCCACCCTTGCTCTACCCTTTGTAATTTACACCTGGAGGCACCCATGCTGGCTTTGGGACCCTTTCGGGACAAGGTGGGGAATTTCGGGCTAGAGCCACTGTCCATGCCCTATTAAGCACAAGTAAGAAACCCATCACAACCATACCACTCACAATACAAAAAGGCTTCCTCTCCACGGCCCTAAGAGCCCAGTGTGCAACACCTAGGAGCGTGTCCATGTTCATTAAGGCACACGGATAACTTGAAGGCCAGGGACCCCCGAGTTCCTCCCAAATGATGTGCACTGAGTCCAGAGACCATGCAGGGTTTTCTGAACAATCTTCAGTCTCGGCTCTATGGAGGGCCACTGGCTGAGCTGCAGAACTAAAGGGGAAGCCCCAGCAACATAAGGGGGAGCCTGGGTCATAGCTGACTCCAGAGATACAGCACTACCCTGCCCAGCTCTCTTCCCGCTCAGGGTCCCAAAGGACATATACAGCTCAAGGGAACACTTGGCAAAAAGCTACAGCAAGAAGATGCTTGTGTCTAGCTCCTGGCGCTGCTCCCCAGGCCATGTCCATCCCAACTCTGAGGGCCCTAACCCAAGCCTCGCACTGTGCACTTCTGCAGAGACCCAGGAAAAGGAGATGGTCCTGCCCTGTTCACACTGCATGCCAGCAGCAGCCACGGGACTGAGCCCCCTACCTGTTCCTCCCCCTGCCAGGCCCACTCCCTCTTGCAACACCTTGGGCTCACCTCCTGGTTCTGCGGATTCCGCCAGGCTGAACAGAAGCAGGTGGCAGCTTAGCGATTCATTCGAGGGGACTTGGGGCTGTGCCCATCCCCGATGGCAAGGAGACTTGGCAGCGTGGAACTTGGAAAGGGCTCTCTGCTCTAAAGGATAATCCTCCACCTCCACCTTCTCCTCTTCCTCCACCTCCTTCTCCTCCTCCTCCTCCCCTTCCTCCGCCCCCTCCTCTGTAGTACTACAGGGACATGTGCTCTGCTTGGGAGGAGGTGAGGAGGAGAGTATGGCTGCTACAGCAAGAAGGGCAACAATCTGCTGGGCCCTGCTATGTACTCACACCTAGAAGTGGAATGAGAGAGAGAGCTCTTTCTGCTGCCAGAGAATTATTAACCCCTGTGCTGCAACTCTGCTCCTCACACAGCTGAAGCAGGAGAAACAATACACTTAACCAATGGAGCACCAGCCAAAGACATTACATCACCGGTCAGCACTGCCATTGGCTAATAATTCCTAGAAGGCAAAACTCTGCTGCTAGGTGCTTAACCCTTTCAAGCTTATCAGAGCAAGCAGTATTGGATAGGAACCAATGGCTCCTGGAGTTGATTTATCAGAATCATCTGGTGTGCTTTCTAAACATACACATCACTGGGGTCCACCTCTAACCATGTACATCAGAGTCTTGGAGGGAGCATGGTCATGTGTGAATAGTGTGCACAGGCTGGGGACCTCTGGTCTCTCACAGACTCTTCTGAACCTCTTCTGTCTTCTGAACCAAATGACATTTTCCCGAGCATCTGTGATGTGCCCAACACTTGACTATGCTGGCCCATTCATTTCTGATACTGAGCAGTGGACATTCTTGGCTCTGTTTGAATAAAAACAAGGTTCAGGGGCTGGTGCTGTGGCATAGTGGTTAAAGCTGCTGCCTGCAGTGCTGGCATCCCATATGGACGCTGGTTTGAGTCCCGGCTGCTCCACTTCTGATCCAGCTCCCTGCTAATGGCCTAGGAAAGCAGCAGAGGTTGTCCCAAGTCCTTGGGCCCCTGCACCCACATGGGAGACCCAGAGGAAGCTCCTGGCTTTGGACTGGCTCAGCTCCGGCCATTGCGGCCATTTGGAGAGTGAACCAGCAGATGGAAAATCTCTGTCTCTTCCTAACTCTGCCTTTCAAATAAAACAATTAAAAAAAAAAAAAGACAATGTTCAGGGAAGGACAAGTCACTTGCTTGAGACACGGCTGTTTGCACCCTACCCTGATAAGTCCCTTTGAGGCTCCCAAGCCCTTTGTTTACTTGCTACCTTCAGAAAGATAGAAACTACAGACCCTCTTGGTGAGTTGGAAAACAAGCACCTGTGAAGAACACTTACCTGCAAAGAAAGGCAAGTTCTTGGAGCAGGTGTTCAGGCATCATCACCCACACCCCCACACCCCAACTCCTCCACCTCCCAAAGAACATTTTCTTTCCCAAGATCTTTCCTTCGGCTTTAGCTGCCAATCTCAGGTTAACCATCACTTCATCTAGGTAGACTCGTCCCCCCCCCCCAAGCCCAGGACAGATGCACCTGCTCTGTGCTCCCAAGGCCCCCTTGTTACTGTGGGCTGCAGGTGTGGTTTACTGGGTAGATTCCACGAGATTAGAGTCATGTTTACCTTCTGCACCAACAAATGCCCACAACAGTGCCTGTGGTGTGTGAACACTCAGTCAGGGAGGAAGGGAGGTGGGTAGGAGGGAGAGGGGCATGGGCGAAGGGAAAGTGCTGAAGTTCTAAATGGCACCATGCTGAGATGGAGCGGGCCAAAGAACGGAAGGCTGGATACCAGAAAAACAAACGGTCTCATCTTGGGCAGGTTCATTTGTGGGGTGGGTGTTTCCTCTTCTGAAAACGAGGACAACAGTAGCCTGTTGTAAATAGCGATGAAGATGTAACTAGAGAACAATCCAGGCTCCGGCTCTCCCCTTAGACCCTGTCTCCCTAGAACGCATCCATTCTGGTGGCTGACATCTAAGAGCTGACAGCTGCCATATTTATCTCTGCAGACGACAGGCACGTGTCCAGGGGCTCCTCCAAGAGAGTGCATGAATTTTATCCCCTTCGTGCAACCTGCTTCTCACCCAGGCTCCTCTGTGATGTGTGTGATGTTCCCATCCTCCCAATCTTCTTTACAGCCTTTAGCATTTTAGAGTATATAATTCAGCAGCAATTGGCACATTTACAATGCTCTATAACTATCACCTCCATCTAGTTCCAGGAAACCATTCAGCTACTAAGCATTCACACTCTGTTCATCCTTCCACCTCTGCCTCTGGCAGACACCAATCTGCTTTCAGCCTACCGGTCTACATATCCCCGAAGTTTCCTCTAACAGGAACCACACAGTATGTGACCTTTTGTGTCTGGATTCCTTCACTTGTATTTCCACATAATATCCTCAAGGCTCACCCGCGTTGTGGCACATATTAGCATTTCACTTTTTGTGGGTGGGTGATGATGTTTCAACGCATGTGTGCACCACAGTATGTTGATGCCTTCACCTGCTAATGGACCTTTGCCGTCTACCCAATCCCAAACCATGAGACTGGCCATCATCCTTGGGCCCTTCCTTTCCTATGGTCCCTCAATACAAAATATCAGCAAGTGCCACTCATTACATCCAAAATACAGCTCAAATCCTTCTACTCATCTACAATACTATTATCCTTGAGCCCAGACGACATCCACCTCTTTTCCTCACTTCAAACCAGTGACAAGATCCCATTAATCTTGTTCTCTACTCCATTTTCCACTTGGTAGTTCCTGAGACTCTTTTGGAACATAAACCAGATCGTTTCATTCATTTAAGCATTAATCCATTCATTTAAGCAGCATCTACTGAGTGCCCTTCATGGAGTCTGCCTCCTGGGGGCGTGACACAAACATACACTTTTGTATCACATCATTGCTAGTCCTCCAATGACTTCATTGCCTTTTGGGTAAAATCCAAGCTCAGTATGACCCCCCACCCCACCCCTGCCAAGGCCCATCAACTTCAAACTCGACTCGTTCATTATGCTGTCATTCTGACAGCCTTGCTTCCTCCACCGCATGGTCCTTGAACAAGCTGTTCCTTCCGCCTCTTGATCTTGGCATTGCTGGCGCTTTCTCATCCTGTGGATGTCAGTGTAAATATCACTCCTTTGAGTCGCCGATCTATAGGGCAGATCTGCCCTTCATTCATGTCACTCACTCAAGAAATAGATGGTAAAATCAAGAAACATGTGCAGGGCTCTTGGGAGACAGCACTGTATGTCCTCCTGGGGTCCGTATTCTAGTGGAGAGGTTCAACAGCAGGGAAGGAAGAACAATAGATAAAGAAGTGCTATGCAGGCCAAGTAAAGGGAAGGGGGCATGCTTTACAAAGAATATCCCAAAAGGCCTTCCAGGGGAGACTATATTAAAAGTGAAGAGTAAGAACTCAAGTGGGCAAGGCGCCTGGTCTCTGTCACATCCTGGCAACACATTGCAATACAACGTTCCATCCCTCATGTTTGCTTTTGAAGAATCCAAGTAGTTAACGTCCACCTCTCTCTCCCTAATAGACTGCACTATATTCCTAGCACCTGGGACAGCACCTGCCACTTGAGGCGTGCTCCATAGGTTGACTGAATTAATAAGTGGTTAAGTGAATGGGTTCTTAATTCATTGACTCACCCACAAAAGCACTTTGTCATGTGTAACGAATCTGTAATCGTGACTATTTGTATTTTATGGCAGAAGGACGGCTGGGTTTTGCAAACATGACAATGAAAGCACCTAACTTAGAGTACCCCCTGGACAACCGGGGAAGAATGTGTGCACCTAAGAGGCACCCAGTCACGCACTCAGCAGCTGCAGCACTTGCTATTAAAGGCTCTTCAGACAATCTGATTTACTCAATTGAAACTCCAAAATTCATCTTCAGATGCAGTCCAGAAATTTCAAGGTGAGAGAAGTGAGCAGCTTTGAAGTGTACGCTCAGCACCAGCACCATCCCTGACTTCCCAGAGCCCTCCCGCCACATAGGCACTGCATGCCTTGGTAGAGCTCTCGGCCCCCTCCAAGGCCAAGATACTCACACCTTCGCCACGCCAGCTGCAGGTAGTGTTAGCTGCTGACAGCTCACAGCTGAGCCCCTATTAGGACCTGTCCTGCTTAACAGGTGCCCAAAGTGATGCCCCCTCCCTGGGGCCAGGCTGCACCTGCTGGTGGTCAACAGGAGGCCACTGGGAGCCTGGCCAGGTTTCTTCCTCCCAGGACACACCTGTAAATGCTGTAAGGGTGCATGTTAAGGTCTGCGGGCTTCTCAAGTCCCTGACGCCTCCCCACCGGACGACCTGAAGTTCTAAGTGAACTCACTGGGCTTGCCAGTTCCTTCCTGGTCACACCACAAACTCTGCCTGGAGTTCCTGCTCCAGGGCCCGCCAAAGCCCGCTGCTCCTCCCAGGCTCCACCCCACGACTGCCTCCTCTCAGAAGCCTTCCAGGCTCCTCGATGCCCTCCTGTCCACCTCGAGTCCTCCCCACTACACTGCGCGGTAACTGCCCCCCCTCCTGTCCCTCTTAGCCCCCGGAGCTGCCCGCGAGGCCCTTCTGCGTTTCCCTGGGGCTCAGCACTGCGCCTGGGAACTCGGGAGATGCAGAGTAAGTGCGAAATAAACCACAAGTCCCCGTATCCAGTGCTAGTGTCTGCTCCTGGCTTGGCCAAGAAGCCGCTCTGAGATTGCTTCCTGCGCACAGCACGCCTGGAAATCGGAAATGGCATGACTTATGGCTTGAGGCCGACCCCCAGCTCCAAGGCAAGAGGTCACGAGAGGTCAGCCGAGCTCAGGGAGGTGCTGGACCCAGGCTGGTGCAGCGCAGGGGTCCGGCCTCTGCGGTTCCCCGGGTCCGCCGCTGGGTGGAGACAGTCAGGACCCACGGTCCTGCGCGCCCCTGGCTGCCCGGCAGCCCCCGCACCCCGAACTGTCCGACCGCCGGCAGCAGGAGCCCGGGGAGGCAGCAGGGCTCCCCTCTCCTCGTCTCCCTCCCGGGCCCTCCGCGCGCCTGCACCCGCCTGGCACCGCGCCGCGGAGCTCCCGGGACGCAGCCCCAGCTCGCGGGGAGCTCTCTGCAGCCAGCTGCCCCCACTAAGCCCGCTCTGCTGCGGCGGGCTGCTCACCGTGCACGCAGCCGGGGTCGCCTCGCCGCCGCCGCCGCCGCCGCCGCCGCCGCCGCCGCCGCCGCCGCCGCGTCCGCCGATCCGCTCGCCGTCCCGGAGCTCAGCTGCTGCCCTTTGCCGCGCGTGAGCGCCTCCGCCCGCGGCCAGGCCTCCCTGCGCCGCGGCGCCCCATTGGCTCGGGCAGTGAGGCCCCGCCCCCCCGAGGCCTCAGCCCCGCCCCCGTCTCCCCGCCTCCGCCTCCGCCCTCCGCACTGGCAAAGTTGCTGCTGTACTCGGATCGCGGTCCCTGGGCTCGGGCGACAGAGTGAGGTCATGTTGCATCCCAGGAGGGCTCAGACGCCCCGCGGGGAGTGCGAAGAGTGTGCAGCGGCCTTGGAAGCCTTTGAGCCATCACCTGGGCTCCCCGGAGACCAAGCAGCAACCTGTCCCAGCCTGGGTGCTGGTGCCCGGGGAGCAAGGGGCCCAAGACAGCCTGATGCCCTGGTGCAGTTTGCGTGGGCTGCCGATGGGAGAGACCATACGTATACAATGAAAAAAACCAATTCCAACCAGACAAGGTGATGTGATGCAGTCCATTACCATGAGCACCGTGAGGCACGGTGGGAGGGAGGTGATCAATAAGAAAGAGACCCCGGCGCTGCTATACCTGGGCCAGCCTCGGGGGCCGCGGGTGATGCTTGAACTAAGACTTGGAGGATCTAAATGATTCCAGGGCTGGAGGGGAAGCACTGCTGACAGAAGGGAAGACACGTGTAGGGCAGTTCTGAGGCTGCGACTGCAACTGACACTAGGGCCCAGCCAGCAAGCAAAGGACAGATGAACTAGGCCCAGAGAGGTAGACCAGATAGAGCACAAAATTTCCTCCAGGGCACTGAGGGCCTGCAGGGGGCTAAAGCAGAGGCCCAGGCCCGAGATGGCAACAACTCATCAGGCTGGTGATGGCAGGATGGGGGAAGGTGGAGCGTAGCATGAGAAGACTTGATGGTGGGCTGGATGTAGGAGACAGGGAGGGAAGAGGAAGAAAGAATGTCTCCCAGCTGTTTAGCTTGAGCCCCGCATGGGGTGATGGTGGCTTCCCAAGATGGGGGAGGTTCCCCTCCAGCGTGGTGCCTTGGCCCTCAGAAAGTGACCCTGGACTTGGGAACCAAGAGGCTCTAAGACTACAGCAGGGACATGACCTCCAAGAGGACTGGCTGGGTAGTTGCGTGCCAAGGGAGGTGAAGTTGGCAGCAGCACAGCAGTGAGGTCTGAGACCAAGCGGGGTTGCACACTTTCCCAAGGGGAGAATTACTGCTTAGCTCTGACTGAACTGCAGACCCAGAGTCACCGAAGGTTCTGAGCTTTATGTAAGGGCCAGCAATGTGGATGATGTTCAATCTCCAGGCTTTTAGATGTTGGCAAGTTTATTACATTTCTTCAAAACAAAAGGACTGTGTGAGTCCAGATAACTGGACAAAACCAAAGCCATGTCTGGGCTGCATTTACCCCTTTAGCTGCTATTTTCCACCTCTGGATTAGACAGCAGCTCAGGCCCCTTCAAGAAGCTCCCTCCCAGTTTCTGGCCAGATTGGATGAGGACAGCAGAACTAAGAGGACCAAGAAATCTCAACTCAGAAACCTACCACAGTCTTGGGTGGCATTTGCCCGGCTCCTACCTCCACCTCCCTAGCCGGCCGATCCTTCCTAAGCCTCAGTTCCCCTCAGAGGTTCAGAGCAGAGCCCCTCCAGGTATCCTTCTAACTTTTGACATTTGGAGTTATGTCGTAGTAACAGGGCTTTTTCACTACTGGTTTTCAAAAATGTGCAGGAAAGTTACTTGGGGAGCCATGGAAGGGGTGTTCGTGTCTAGTCTATGAATCAGAAAAGCATCATTGCCAGCACTTTTAAGAAAAGAGAAAATCGAAATGGAGGTTACAGGAGAAACCAGGAAAATCATGACATAGAAAATTATTTTTATTGCTCTATGAATAAGGAAAAGAAAGGCAATTAGATGCAGGCCAGCTTAATGGTTTCTATCGAAAGCGCAGTGTATTATAGCCAGTTCTCGGTATCTATCACCGAGGGGTTTGCAGTAATGAGATTCTCCCATCATGCCTTAGAGGTCCGCAGCACCCCAGCATTCTTTATTCTTATTACTGAGCGCAGGCTATGAAAAGCGACTGGACACAGATAATCACTCTCTGACCTCAGTGCCTTTTGCTCCTCCATCCCCCACCTTAGATATTGTTTAAAGCTGAAGAAATGGTTTATTATTTTGTAAATCACTGGGCTTTCTGTGGGAGCATGGACACAGGGCCAAGAGTCAGGAGACCTGAGACTAAATCATGAAATAGCTTGTCTGAACCCCCCTCACCAGTGAGGTGAGAGCTGGACAAATGGTGGCCGCCTTGAAGATGTGTGTATGCTATTTGTACTTCCACAATTCTTTGGGGGAATTTTTTTTTTTTTTGACAGAGTGGACAGGGAGAGAGAGAGACAGAGAGAAAGGTCTTCCTTTACTGTTGGTTCACCCTCCAATGGCCACTGCAGCCGGTGCACTGCAGCCAGTGCACCACGCTGATCTGAAGCCGGGAGCTAGGTGCTTCTCCTGGTCTCCTATGCGGGGTGCAGGGCCCAAGGACCTGGGCCATCCTCCTCTGCACTCCCAGGCCACAGCAGAGAGCTGGCCTGGAAAAGGGGCAACCGGGACAGAATCCGGCGCCCTGACCGGGACTAGAACCTGGGGTGCTGGCGCCACAGGCAGAGGATTAGCCTATTGAGCCGCGGCGCAGCTTGGGAAAATTTTTCATCATGTGGAGACCTGACAATTCCCAAGCCCCCTCCCATTTAACAGCCCCCAAAATCTTTGAGGCAGGGATGTCACCTGGGTTGGAACTGTTGGATGCTTGATTCTGGGACTCTGCCTCTCCAGAAAGCAACAAAGATGAAGAGAGGGACTGTGCGTGAGACGGTGATGCTGGCCACAGCAGGTGCATCCTGAAGATTGGATCGCTCGGGCATCCATCTTGCTGCCCACACTTGTGAAGCTCCCACCTCTGATAAACACCCTTCCTGTGTTAGTCACCCAGGTTACTTCTCTCGCTGTTAACCGAGAACCCTGATGGATTCAGGAGAGGAAAGCAACATGGCATCATAGGACCCTTTCTCCCAGAGGAACAATTCAAGGCAGGAATTTGCATACTCATACATATGCATGCAAACACGGTGAAAGGTCACACACATTCACTCACTCCCCAGTAAGACCCAGCCAGCCCCACTGGATGCTGGTGATGGTGGTGACTGTAGTGTTTGAAAAGGGTGTTTATTTTTGAAAAGAATCCAGATCTGCTATTCTTAACAGTTCTAAAAAAAAATGAGCAAACCCCCTTGTATGTAAATTTTGTGATTTGCAAAGCACTTTCCCATAAATCTCTCATTTCATATGCACTTCCATGAGGTAGGAAGAACAGAAAGTATTCCCGGTTTTTAGATCACTATAATAATCATTATCACTTACTGAATGAATACTGCCAAATATACCAGCCCTGTTAAGGACATACTATTAGCTCCATTTCACAGATCAAGAAACTGAGGCTTGTCCAAGGGCCTACAGATAATTATATAGTTGGGGTAAGAATTGGAATTCAGCTGTGTCTGACAGTCGAGGCCATGTGTGCTTCTAACACTTCCTGTCATGTAACACACCTGGTGAGTGACAGAGCTGTTACTGGGACCCAGGTCCTAATTCAGGATGGTTTCCCTTTCATTCAGCTACGGCCAACCCATAGGCTAAGTCATTTCAGCTGTTCATCCATGGCGAGATTATTAAGGTCACAAGAAAGGCTTTTTTTTTTTTTTTTGACAGGCAGAGTGGACAGTGAGAGAGAGAGACAGAGAGAAAGGTTTTCCTTTGCAGCGCGGTGTGGCCAGCGCGCTGCAGCCGGCGCACCGTGCTGATCCGAAGCCAGGAGCCAGGTGCTTCTCCTGGTTTCCCATGGGGTGCAGGGCCCAAGCACTTGGGCCATCCTCCACTGCACTCCTGGGCCATAGCAGAGGGCTGGCCTGGAAGAGGGGCAACCAGGACAGAATCCGGCGCCCTGACTGGGACTAGAACCCGGTGTGCTGGTGCCGCTAGGTGGAGGATTAGCCTGTTGAGCCATGGCGCCGGCCCACAAGAAAGGCTTTTAACAGTGTCCCCTAGCAATCGATCAAGATGCCTACAATCTACACAACTCAAGATGACTTGTTAGGTTTAGAAATTGATGGTGCAGGGCAGGTAGTACAAATGCCACAATGCCTTGGGGGCTGAGATGCTAAGTTTCACTAGATGGACGAGTAAACGGGTTCTGAGGTCTGTCCAAGGGCAGCAATGAGGAAGGGAAAAGAAGAACTTTTCAACTTCACTTGTTTCCTATTTGGATTTTTTAATTTAATTTTATTTTTATTTGACAGGTAGAGTCATAGACAGTGATAGAGAGACAGAGAGAAAGGTCCCCTCTCTGTTGGTTCACCCCCCCCAAATGGCCGCTATGGCTGGTGTGCTGCACCGACCTGAAGCCAGGAACCAGGTGCTTCCTCCTGGTCCCCCATGTGGGTGCAGGGGCCCAAGCACTTGGGCCATCCTCCACTGCCTTCCCGGGCCATAGCAGAGAGCTGGCCTGGAAGAGGGGCAACCGGGACTAGAACCCGGTGCCCACATGGGATGCCGGTGCCACAGGCAGAGGATCAACCAAATGAGCCACGGTGCCAGCCCCTCCTATTTGGATTTAAAACATCTTTTAAGAAGACAAGAAAATCAAGGACAGAACAAAGGGAGAATCAAAAACATTAATTCAATCCTGAACACAAGGCAATTCATTTCATCTCTGACTTCTGGTCAAAGAAAGGCAGTGTTTAGAATTTCCTATCGTTTGTAAACGGTTCTTTTCTAGAATTCCCGAGTAAAGGCTCAGATGTCACATGGTCCAGTCTGGAGTTGAGGTGAATTCTGAGCTGAAGACTTCGGGTGGTTTTGTGCTTGCCCGTTTGTAGCACATTTTTGCTGACATTGCAACGGATTGTCATGGCAACCACAGAACTAAGTTTCCAAGTCCTTGGAGTCCCCTTAAAGGGAGGCAGATGTCAGTGGGTGTTTCTTTGTGATTAAGGGTGCTTGGGGGGCTTTATCTGTGCATGTCACTCTCAAGGTGCCATTCCAATACATCTGCCCACAAGGCTTACCCAGAAGCAGCCACAGTGAGGCAGAACGAGGAGCAGGTACCATGGAACGGGCGATGACAACAATGACAGCAGTTGTCACAGCCCGGTGCATGCTAGCGTTACCCCATGCTTAGCATGCATGGACTCCTCTGCCCCTCACACCCCAGTCCCATTAACAAGAACAGGGAGTGGGGCCAGGATTCCCACAGGTATATATTTTGTCAGCCTTCCAGCCCCAAAGCTGGGGCTCCCTGAGCTGGGGTGAGAGTCCCAGATCCACAGCTTCTGCTCTTCCTGTGTGGTCTTGGGCCACCCTCATTGCTTCACCAAGCGTTGGGTTCTTTCTTCACCTGTAAAGCAAGATAATTTAACTAGGCTTTCAGAACCGCTGGGAAGCTTAGACACAAGAGTTCCTGGCAAACGCCACAGCCTCAGTATTAGCGCATTTGTACTAATCCAGAGGCGCTTTCTTTTGGATTGAAATCTTTCTAGCTCTCCACTGCCACTGTGAGTTCTCCAGAACTTTCAACACAGGCACACAGCCAAAATGCTAATGCCCCACTTGTCTTTTTCATTCCAGCCTAAATCTGTGTTTTTACCACTCTGCGTATGTTGGTCTCCAGCTAGACTCCTGTCATTTCAACCAAGCTCAGTTGTCAGAGGAATAGCCAGGCAAGACTGAAATAGATTTCTTTACTCTGATCTACATGGACAGGCAAGTACTGTTGTGGTTAAGGCATGGAAGCTCGAATTAGGCTGTGTTTGAATCCTTACTGTGATGCTTTTTACTTGTATGATGCAGGGCAAGGCCCTTTGCTTCAGATGCCACATATATAAAATGTAGCTGATAACAATAACTATTTCTGCGGCAGTTGTGAGAATGTCTGTTAAACACTGGTCTTCCCTAACAGCCACACATATCCTAGGAAGGCCCCTTGGGAACCCTCAGAACCACAGGATCCATCATCATCATCTCCATCGTGGCAGCTGCCATGGAGGACTTACATTTGCTGGGCACTGTGCTGAGAGTTCTATACTCATTTGTTTATTGATTCCCCCCAAGAAACCTGAGAGGTAGGCAGGTAGTATGTTCCCATTTCACAGATTGTGAGAACTGGGCCCTCAAGAGGTCCATCAACTTGCTAAGATCACAGGGCTATTACCTAAAGGACCAGGCACTTCAGTGCGTGCCTCCATACCTCTGGCCACCATGGCCTCTGTCTGGGTCCCTGTGCTATGGTTATCAGCCCTTCTCTCCTTTCCAGGGATCCAGGCCATGTTCCCTGCCTTTAATGCTGCACCTGTTTTGTTTCCCTGATCCTTCTCTTGCCAGCTATGACTAGTGGGCAGGGCTCACTCTCCCAATCTTCCCTGAAAATAACCTCAACTCTGCGTGTTGTTTCAGATAGGATAAACTCTGTTATTTCAAGGTAACAAAGATTGGGAAGTCAGGCAACGTTCGGAATCCAACCACGTCCCCATGTTTGAGCTGTAGCCTAGTAAGGAAAAGGAAAGGACTTTGAAACCAAGCAAACCTTTGTGTGGGTCTCAATTCTGAGAAGTTTCAGTGCCTCAGCCATCTCATCACAATGGCTGTGTCTTGGGTTGTTAGATGAATCTGGCAGGGCTGACGGGATCATTAGCCTCGGAACCCTCGGGATGAACTAGGTGGGGCCTTTCTTCATTAGGGGTTGACTGCACTCAGAGAAGTCCAGTGTAGGATATTCCCTTATCAACCAGTCACCCAGTTTGATTAACTGATCTATTCTCTTCCTTGTTTCTCTGAGCCAATTTTAAAAATCACCTTATATTGAGTATGCACTGTCAGTCCCTGCCAATGGCATTTTTTTAAATTTATTTTTTATTTTATTTTATTTTTTTTGACAGGCAGAGTGGACAGTGAGAGAGAGAGAGAAAGGTCTTTCTTTACCGTTGGTTCACCCTCCAATGGCCGCTATGGCTGGCGCGCTGCAGCTGGCGCACTGCGCTGATCCGAAGCCAGGAGCCAGGTGTTTCTCCTGGTCTCCCATGCGGGTGCAGGGCCCAAGCACTTGGGCCATCCTCCTCTGCACTCCCGGGACACAGCAGAGAGCTGGACTGGAAGAGGGGCAACCGGGACAGAATCCGGCACACCAACCGGGACTAGAAACCGGTGCGCCAGTGCCGCAAGGCGGAGGATTAGCCTAGTGAGCCGTGGCACCAGCCGCCAAAGGCGTTTTATATATTTTATCTCACAAAACCCTTTGAAGATGACAGCCTTGTTGCTTGGACAAGTGAATCAGTGAATTTAACTGTATGCACTTCTTTGTTGGCTGAACTGATTAGTTAATGATTGCCTCTGTGTTGCCCCTCTAAGACAGCATGTTGGTCTTTCCCCAAGAGCCTTCAGGAGACAGTGTTTTACTCAAAGCAGGAGAGGACCCTCAGGCATGGCTGCACGCTGACTGCGGTTGGGCTCTGAGCTGAGACTCTGAGCATCTCTCATATCCTTCAACATAAGCTTAACCATTCTGTGTATGATCTGTTTCCAGACCCATCTGCCTCTGACATGCGGCATTATTGAATCAAGAAGATATCTTATTTCCTCTGCGTGCGGGAGGAGTCACTGGCAGGAGTAACCCTCAAGAGACCAACGTGCATCAGGAGAAAGGATGTGAGGCCATATTAACATTTTAAATGCTTATATCCTGTGACCCAGCTATCTTCCCTCCAGGAACCTCCCCTAATGATAGATTCACTCAAGTGCACAGTATAACAATATCCACCCCAGCAATGTCTGAAGCCCTCTAGCATTCATCAACAGGGGAATGGCCAAACCACAATGACATATCTGGAATATCAGAAAACTACTGAGAAGGTGGCAGGTCATCTGTGCTATAATGGCTAAACCATATTTCTGAGTGTGTCCATAACTTGAGGAAAAATGTGAGACACACATGCACCCACACTATAAGAGCACAGACAGTACAAGCCATGGTGATCTATGAGAGTAGCAAAGAGGATCTTACTTTATGTATGCTTGTGTGAGTGAGTTTCAAAGGAGATCTGTGGTTTTAGCTATAATAAATTTCTGTGAAACTACATTGTTATTGATATAATTAAGACAATTAAAAACTCAGATTCTTGCATTTTCTTTTTGTTACTTGAACAATGCAGTAAAATACCCTTTTTCAGAGATTTATCTATCTATTTGGGATGTAGAGTTACAGAGAGAGAGAGAGATAGAGAAATCTTCCATTCACTTGTTCACTCCCCAAATGGACACAACAGCCAGAGCTGGGCCAGTCCGAAGCCAGGAGCCAGGAGCTTTTCCCAGGTCTCTCACACAAGTGCAGGGACCCAAGCACTTGGGCCATCTTCCACTGCTTTCCCAGGCCATAGCAGAGAGCTGGATCGGAAGAGGAGCAGTTGGGAGTAGAACCGGCGCCCATGTGGATTGCCAGTGCTGCAGGTAGAGGCTTAGCTCACTACACCACAGTACCAGCCCCTAAATATTTTAAAACGGGAGATTTTCCCTATTGGATGCTAAGCAGAAGGAAGAGAACTGTACTGGAGGTCCAGAGGTTTGACCGTGTGACCTTCAGCAAGTCACTCCCATCTCTGGGTCTCTGTTCCTCCTGTGAGAATACGGGGTTTGGAGCTGGTCCATGGTTTATAACAGTTCTTCCCTGTGCACTCACTGTGCAGCAGGGGTGAAGCTCGGGTAGATAGAGAGCTAGAGAAAACAAAAATAGGAAAGAAGGAGGAGCACAGAGAGAAAGAGCGCTATTTTTTTTTTTTTAAGAAAAAACATTGTATTGGGTATGATTGACATTCAAAAGAGAGAGAATTTCTAAGCTTCCATTCAGCTCAGCTATTTTAGGCACAGGCATGTAACAGCAGAAGCCAGCCTATTGGATTTACACTGTTACTGTGTGTGTTGTGGGGGAGGTGGTGGAGAAGAAGGTGGCTGGGGTGTTGCTAAGTTGTCATCGGCAAGAAGGACTCAGCGAGTCATCTGGCCTTGCATTAGGGCCTCTGCTGGGCTCTACATAAACCGAGGTTTCCAGGTCAGTATGAGGAGCAAAACAAACACGAAAGGAGGACCAGCCAACGGACCCTTCCTAAGCTTCTGGGAACCTGGACGCTGAGTTCCAACCACCCTGGGGATTTCTCTCCCTTGGGCTGGCTCCACTGCACCGAGGAGGGAGCACCCTGCCTTGGATTCCAGACCCTCGGGGGAGCAGCAGGGCTGAACTTCCAGAGGCAGAGGATCCCTTTCTTCAAATCCATCTTCACCTGGACATCAAGGGCATGCGCCTCGCATTCAGTGAGAGAACTCATGCGAAAGTGCTTCTAGGTCTGCAATGCTGTGTAGAAGTCAAGTATGTTCTCACCAGCATCACACAGTAGTTCAAGAACAACTATTGGGAGAATAGGTTCTTAACACTGTTCCTTTCAAAGGAGGAATAAAGTCATAGCAACAAGTTACCTAGGTGTTACCAGAGAGACCTGGATCAAACTCCAACTTCACCAACTAAGTGGGGTGTGTGACCCTAAGCACTAGGCACCGGCCTCTGTGCCGTTTAATCTCCATTATCTTATTTATCTCTTTAGATGACATTGAGACGGATGCTAAGATACTCAATTTGCAGATAGGGAAAACTGAGGCCCAGAGAAGCTAAGACACTGACTCCAAGTCACGCTCTATAGATGGCAGAGCCAGAAACTGGATTGGAATCTACATCACTTCAAAACTACTCCCCTTAGGCATTATAAAGTTCTCCCTATGCGCTGAACTCCAGTTCTGTTTGGGGGTCCAATTGTGGAGACTGCCTGGGACACCCAGGATGTGGGAAGCTCATTTAAAGGCAGGTGGGGCAGAGGAAACGGCCATGTTTTGTCCCATACAGGGGGAATCTTTTATTAGTGGGACTGAAACACCTCTGTGCTTGTGGTTCTTGTGATAGGGTCACCGCAACATGGGTAGATGAGATTCCCTGAGACTGCACAAAAGGATTTTGTCACCTTCACAGTGGAAACCCTTTCCCTCTTCCCCAAAGTTCCCCATTAGGCTGCTCTACACAGGTTCTTCCAAAAATGCATGAAAACCTCATATTATGAAAAACTATGCATGAATCTCAAAAAAAAGTCTGTACCCAAATAAACATGTTTTAGTTATGTTTTGCTGCAATTTTTTTTGAAGTGCCACCATATCAGCAAGATGGGTAAAGTACATTCTGGATGAGTGGAGTTAGGGACTCTGCAATGCACCTCTCTGGCTGTGTTTACTACTCCCTATGTGCATTTATCTGCTCTCCACTCATTGCTCTTCTGGGAATGGCATCTCCAATACTGTGTTGCCAGGCAACCAAACAACACTTGCATCAGGAGATGAAAAGACCAATCAAGACACTTGGAGAAGAAGCTTTACTTGGCTGGTCTCCAAGATGGAAAGAGGGCTCTATAGGTCAACTCAGGACCAGGGGTGCTGGAACTAACGCAAGAGCTAAAGGGAATTTGGGAAGTTAGGAATCTCCAATTTTGGATGGCTAAGTGGCTGGGTAGGTGTGAAACCTTCAAGGTCACAGGGAACCTCTATGAAAGGGTCAGAAGAACAAGTTATAGATATGGTGGTGCAGGTAGCTCTTTGAGACAGTGTGTTCATGCCTTTTGGGTGTATACCCAGTAGTGGGATTGTTGGATCACATAGCAAGTCTATTGCTAGTTATATCACAGCACTCTGCACAATTGCCAAAATATGGAATCAACCAAGGTGTCCACCATCAGATGAAGGGATAAAGAAATGTGATACACATATATAATGAAACATTATTCAGCTATAAAAAGAATGAAGTTCTATCATTTGCATCTGGATGAGATCATGTTGAGTGAAATACTTCAGACACAGAAAACAGACATTGTATGTTCTCCCTTATATGTGGGAGCTAAAAATTAAAAAAAAAAAAAGAAAAGAAAGAAATTTCTGTGTATATCAGTTTTGCTGAAAATGCTGTGTTTTTTTTTTAAAAGGGGTGTATTTATTTATTTATTTATTTGAAAGGCAGAATTACAGAGAAGCAGAGGCAGAGAGAGAGACAGAGACAGAGAGAAAGACACACAGAGAGAAACAGAGAGGTCTTCCATCTGCTGGTTTACTCCCCAAATGGCCACAATGGCTGGAGCTGTGTCAATATGAATCCAGGAGCCTGGAGCTTCTTCTAGGTCTCTCACATGGATGCAGGAGCCTAAGGACTTGGGTCATCTTCTGCTGCTTTCCCAGGTACATTGGCAGAGATCTGGATGGGAAGTGGAGCAGCCAGAATTCGAACCAGCACCCATATGGGTGCTGCAGGTAGCAGCTTTACCTGCTATGCCAAAGCACTGGTCCCAAACACTATATTTTGTCAAACTTTTTAATCTTTGTCAAACAAATTGTTAGAAATCTATAGCTTTAATGACTTTGTGAGTATTTTAAAATTTATGTGAGTGAGGGGCCAGTGCTGTGGTGCAGTAGGTTAATCCTCTGCCTGTGGCGCTGGTATCCCATATGGGTGCCAGTTCTAATCCCAGCTGCTCCTCTTCTAGTCCAGCTCTCTGCTATGGCCTGGGAAAGCAGTAGAAGATGGTCCCACTCCTTGGGCCCCCGCACCCACGTGGGAGACCCTGTGGAAGCTCCTGGCTCCTGGCTTCAGATTGGTGCAGTTCTGGCCATTGCAACCATTTGGGGAGTGAACCAACAGAAGGAAGATCTCTCTCCCTCTCTCTCTCACTGTCTGTAACTCTAACTCTCAAATAAAATAAATAAAAAAAATCTTTTAAAAATAAAGTAAAATTTATGTGAGTGAAGTTGAAAAAAAAAAAAAAGGACAAGTTGGACCTCCTAATCCTAGCCTAGTGTCCCATCACAGCCATCATCTCAGGTGTGGTACCATTCTCATGTCAGACCTTCTGCTGGGGGATGTCGGGGTGACAATGGTGAGACGTGATTCCTTCCCTCCAACAGCTCCTGTCAAGTGGGACCATGACATGTGCAGGACCTGTGACAATGAGAACATAGAGCGGAGGCACTTGAACAGCTGAGCCTTCCTGTGGAGGTGATGTCTGAGCCGAATCTTCAAGGATGTGTGTGAGCATTCCAGGTGAATTCCAAGTACGCTGAGAGAAGTTGCAGGGCTTGGAAAACTACAGTGGAAGAAAACAGCATGAGCCAGGGCTTGCAAGAAGGAAGCTAAAATGCAGGGGAGAGTGGGGAGCAGAGGCTGGGTAGGAGATTGTTTTCAGCCATGTGAGTCAGAACATGGAGCTAGTACATGATGTAGTGAGGCAACATTTCTCAAAGTCTGTTTTCCTAACACTATTCCTCCAACATAGGTAGGGAGGGAAAGTAGGGAGAGAGAAGAGGAAAACAGAAACAAATAGATGATGATCAAATAAGAATGAGAAAGCCATAATACCATCACCCACCCTTCTGGAGACTGACAAAGCATCTTGTTTTTTTATCATATAGTCTCTGACAAGTCCTGCATTAAAGAAACTTGATTTATCTCATTCAATGTATTCTAGAACTTTCAAAAGTATTCAAGCATTAAGACATTTTCCCCAATACCTATCTACCAGATTCTGTAGTCTTCTGTTTGGGAAGAGGACCCACAAGTTAAAGGAGAACTTTTTATTGACTGTCTTTAAAAATACAGTGAGTGGATTGTCCCTCCAGCCCTTCAGTGGAGGTAAACAGAGCAGGTAAGATATATTTAATCTCAGAGTTGTCATGTTATGATTGATTGACCCTTGCATGTCTACCCCACTAGAATCTGGACCCCTCGTGGTAGGGAATATGTTTGTTAGTGATTTATCCCAGTGTAGCTCAGTCTGACAGATGATAGGCACTCACTATATCTGTTTTTCTTCTAATGACTGGGTATTGTTTTCAGAGCTTGTGCAAGACAATGAGGCAGAACAACCCAAGGGCAGGCTCTGTTCTCACACAGTTTATAGATGAGCAAGCATATAGTAGGCTTTTTATACATGCTTATGGACTGACTGAATGACTAGCATAAAAAAGAAAGAAGGTGTTGAGGATCAGAAATGGGGCAGGGCCTGCGAATGTGTATTTTACTACTATTTAATGTCTAGGGACCCCTGTTGGGGAACCAGTGTCCTGCTAATTACAGATGATGTCTCTTGGTGGCCAAACATGATGAAGCCTCAACCTTTGTGCCTGCCTTATTCTGGCTTCTTGCCACTTGGTGGCTTTAAGTCACTGAGTTATCCACCTGCTCCTCCATACTGAGCCACAAGTACTACAGTTCCTTTGTAGCCCAAACTCTGATTGGAGCCATCAGAACCATCTCTCTCCTTCATGCTTAGTAGGACTGTTGCCTCTGATGTGTGCCTCCCTGCACTCACCACTCAGGGTGTTACACCACATCCCAGGATCTACAGGAGTGCTACTTTAAGACCTGCTTGACGACACTAATACAGCAATGCATATTTGTGGCGTTTCCCTATTGTATGTCTGCTGTGTCCACAGTAAAGCTCTTTTGTCTTCAATGTGCAAACTGAAAAAGAAGAAGGCTGTGTGTGATTTTAAGAGAGGCTGGAAGACTTTATTTTGTCCTGGACAGAATTTCCTGTGGATACTTGAAAAAAGACCCTTCTGATTGACAAGACTTTGTGGCAAGGGGAATCATTTTCCTAGATGACTGGTCAGAGAAAGGAGACATAGTCATGATTGACTTAACCTCTGGCGCTTACATTCTGGCTGGTGGATAAATTCCACTGGAATCATCCAAGAAGCTTATCAAAATGTCATGCTCAGGCCTCAGTTGAGATATTTTGAATCTGAATCTCTAAGGGCAAAGTATAAGGTGTGTATTTCTAGAAATATTCCCTGGAGATACCGATCCATGGTCTGGATTTGGGGGGTGCTGGGCAAATGTGGATGGATGGGTGACAGACCACTTCTCATTCTCTCATTAAACCAGCTCTGACTCCATCTGTACCAACTCTAAATCCAAGCTCAGCATTACCCACCCAGGGCACACGTCATAGCCCCAAGACACTTTCTCGTCACTTCTTTGACCTAGCTCACACCGGTGAAGGTTGCTCATAGTTCTGGCTGTCACATACTGGCCTATGAAACTCCGGACCTGGCCTCCACTCCATCTGAGAATACAGCACAGGCATTTCTGGGCAAGGGAGGAACCAATTTCTTCTGCAACTGTCTCCAGGGATATGCACTTCCTATCATTACAGTTCATAATTTTCCTGATTATAGAAACATCATGTCAACTCTCATCTAATTTAAAGAGGTCATCATCCATTGACCAACATTTTTCTCCCATGGGGGAATTGGGATAGTGGTGAAATGCTTCCTATTTCTCTTTAGAGGAAGACTAAAGATTTTGCTTCACTCCTTGCAAACTTCATTCTCAAAGTTTAAATAAACTTTGTTGACATTTTCTCTTTTGCCTCCAGCAACAACTCTTTAGCAGATTTTTTACATAGAATAAAAGGGCTGGCTTGTCCTAACCTCTGGCTGAAGTTCTACAGGGCAGTGTGAACTTACGTAACTCTGATTATTGGACCCTGGACCAGTCTCTAAATACCCAAAGTCATTTTTTAAGAAGTCCCATCTAAGGGGCTGGCATCGTGGTGCAGCAGATTAAGCCATTGCTTGAGATGCCAGCATCCCTTTTCTGAGTGCTCGTTTGAGTCTGGCTGCTCAGCTTCCAACCCAACTTCCTGCTAACGTACTTTGGAAAGCAGAGGAGGATGGCTCAGGTGTTGGGCCCCTGCCACTCACAGGGGATTCTGGAGTTCCTGGCTTCTTGGATTCTGGCTTTGGCCAGCCTCAGTCTTGACTGCTGCAACCATTTGGGGAGTGAGCCAAGACATGAAGGATGTCACTCGCTCGCTGTCTCTCCCCTTCTCTCTCTGTTTCTCCCTCTGTCACTCTGCCTTTCAAATAAATGAATACATAGTTTCAAAAGAAGTCCAAGATGGCAATGAGAAGAATTTTTAAAGAATTTTAGATTATGCCTGGTTGTTTTGAAGACCAATAAAAAAGATCTGTTTTATAACCAAGATTAACTTTCCTTTTTTTTTTTTTTGACAGGCAGAGTTAGACAGAGAGACAGATAGAAAGGTCTTCCTTTTTCTGCTGGTTCAACCCCCAAATGGCCACTAAGGCTGGCATGCTGCAGCCAGTGCACTGCACCGATCCGAAGCCAGGAGCCAGGTGCTTCCTCCTGGTCTCCCATGTGGGTGCAGGGCCCCAGCACTTAGGCCATCCTCCACTGCCTTCCTGCGCCACAGCAGAGAGCTGGACTGGAAGAGGAGCAACCCGGACAGAATCTGGTACCCCAACTGGGACTAGAACCCAGAGTGCCAGTGCCGCAGGTGGAAGATTAGCCAAGTGAGCTGTGGTGCCGGCCAATATCAACTTTCTAAAATCCCCTCTAAGCTTCCCTTCCATCTTCTCTCACCTTGTGGATGCTCCCCCAGACTCTCCCTGAAACCCAATCTCTGCAACTTTTATTATTTCCTCTTGACCTTTCTCTCTGAATGCACATTATTTTGAATTTATAACACAAAACCCAAATGCCCTAAATACCAAACTGCACCTATTACTGAAAAAGGAAACAAAAAAGTTTTAATGGGGATGGAGTAGAACATATGGAAACAAGAACATAAGCATGCTGATAAATCTATCACCCACACTACAGATCACAGTCCTGCACACAGAAACTCTACTATATGTCACAGCCCTCTCATGGGAACACAAGAGTGCCCAGACTTCCTGCCTCTCCTGATGAGAGACTTCTTCCTGGGTCTCTGTCTCCATCTCATCTTAAGCTCTTCCAGGCTATTAACTGTTCAGTCTGGTGATTCATATTGTGTTCCTACGCTCTAGACTGATGTCAACAGGAAATCAGGCTGACTGGGTTGAATCAGCTGAGTTCTAGCTTAGAATTTGCAAGTGTTAGGAGGAAGGCACATGTCTGAGTTTCATGTCTCTATTTTAGCCAGGGTCCTCCGCTCCTTCACCAAGACCCTTATTCACCTCTCATTCCCCTCCATAGATTTTGATTGCTTCATACTTTGTTGTAATATAAAATAAAATATGTTTTATAGGAATTCCCCCCCATAATCCCAACTATAATAAGAGCCATCATCTGAGTAAGGAATATCCTTAAGAAAAAAACATAATAGACATGGGGTTGCATGACAAGCAGATCTACAGAGGGGATAGGATCTTCCCTTTAGTCTTACATCTGGAAAGTAAGTAAAAGGGGCATTTACTCTACGGGATGAGACTACTTTATGTCTGGTCCAGCGTGTTCTCTGTGTATATGATGTTTATTGAGCCTTGTTGTGTTTCAGATACCATTCTAAATGCTTTACACCATTCAGCATTTTAATGATCGTAACTTATCAATGAGATAGTTATTCATATAATATTTGCCTTAGTGATGAGGAATTCCAGGCTCAGAGGACTTAAGGAGCTTGCCCAAAGTCACACAGGTAATAAAGGATGGTACCTAGCCCAGCCCATGGCTAGAGCCTGTGCTATTAACCACTATGAAACACCTGCTTCTTATCTTGTAGTCCAAGTAGCTAACTGGATTCTTTATCACTGTGGAGTGATAACTACTATTCCAGTGAAAAAGCTATATTTATTTATCTTGAAGAAGTGAAGGCTTTGGAAAGAGAGTGGTAGGGTAGCTAATAGGTGATAAAAATGGGCTTGAGGTCAGATTTTACTCCAAATACCATGGTCTTTTAACATTAGGATAGCTGAGGAATTTCATCTGTAGTGGGAAGGAAAATTCTTCTGTCTATAAAGATTTTTTGATAAAAAAATATTTTCCAGCTCTTAGAAGAGTTAGTCACCGGTGTCTCATTTCCTCTGCTTCTGACTCCCTCTATCCTATACCACGTGTTGGCAAACTGTCTCATTATTCCCATGATGCCCCAGTGAGGAGTCATAAGTAAAACAGTCTTCATTATACAGATGAGATGACTGAGGCTCTGAGAATATCAGTAATTTTCCATGATTACATAGCTAGTAGGTGGTAGAACCTGAATAATTGGTGAACAGATCTTGGAGGAGAAAGATTTATGGTGCTCCTTATTATATCCATAGAGACTTCCTTGAAAAGCTTTGCACTCTCATAATAAATATGAACTTGAATGATTAAATCCACACTTTCCCTTCACAGAATCACATTCTTTCCTGTCCTCTCATAGTTGTTTTAATTGAATAGACTCAGAGAATCACAACAAATGGAAAGTTTTCCTTTCCTGAGCTCCAGGGAGTGTTCACCTAAAATGTGTCTTCCAGACAAGATGATGTCATCCAGATTAGACAAGTCCTTAGAGAATGATAACACGCTTACTGCGAGTGAGTCACCTTCCTCCGGGATGTCAGAATTAGGCAGTATCAAATCTAATAAGCATTGATAGGCCGGAAAGAATTCTAATATATTCAATGAGGTTAAAGAAATTCAATGTCTAAGACAGGGGCAGTAATAACTTGGATCTGATTGTCCTCTATATAACCTTGAACATTATTTTTAACCCATACTTTCAAACACAGGATATAGTGAGTAATAGATATTAGGAAGTACATCTTCCTAGCTGGCTAGATAAAGTATTTCACTGAATTTAAGTCAGAGTTCCTATTTCCCCCCCTTAATTTCTATTTAAGGAACCAACATAGTCATGCCACTGAAAGTATACACAATATTCTGTTTGATGGTGACAGTACACTTGAGATGGGATTCAATTATAAACAGGATAGCTCTAGGAACTTGGCTGTTAGCTTCAGCTATGTGGCCTTATGAATGCAGTTTTCCCTCTCTGTTCCAGAGACTTGTGTTTGGTAATTTCTAGGTAATTTCTATATGTGTATATATATATATATATATATATATATATATATATATATCTTAGGAATATATATATATATATATATATATATACATATATATCTTAGGAAGATATATATCACTCCCCCAGATGGCCTCAACGGCCGGAGCTGTGCAGATCTGAAGCCAGGAGCCAGGAGCTTCTTCTAGGTCTCCCACATGGGCACAGGGGCCCAAGGACTTGGGCCATTTTCTACTGCTTTCCTAGGCCATAGCAGAGAGCTGGATCAGAAGAGGAGCAGCTGGGACTAGAACCGGTGCCCATATGGGATGCCGGTGCTTCAGGCCAGGGCTTTAACCTGCTGTGTCAGCCTAAGATATATTTTTTTTTTTTGACAGGCAGAGTGGACAGTGAGAGAGAGACAGAGAGAAAGGTCTTCCTTTTTGCCGTTGGTTCACCCTCCAATGGCCGCTGCAGTAGCGCGCTGCGGCCAGCGCACCGCGCTGATCCGATGGCAGGAGCCAGGTGCTTCTCCTGGTCTCCCATGGGGTGCAGGGCCCAAGTACTTGGGCCATCCTCCACTGCACTCCCTGGCCACAGCAGAGAGCTGGCCTGGAAGAGGGGCAACTGGGGCAGGATTGGTGCCCCGACCGGAACTAGAACCCGGTGTGCAGGCGCTGCAAGGCGGAGGATTAGCCTAGTGAGCCGCGGCGCCGGCCCTAAGACATATTTTTAAAAGATTTACTTCTTTATTTGAAAGGCAGAGTCACAGAGAGGTAGAGGCAGAGAGAGCCAGAGAGGTCTTCCATCTGCTGGTTTACTCCCCAGATGGCCGCAACAGCCAGAGCTGTGCCAATCCAAAGCCAGGAGACAGGAGCCTCCCCCAGGTCTCCCATGCAGGTGCATGGGCCCAAGAACCTGGGCCATCTTCCACTGCTTTCCCAGGCCACAGCCAAGACCTGGATTGGAAGTGGAGCAGCCAGGACTCGAACTGGCATCCATATGGGATGCCAGCACTGCAGGCGGCGGCTTTACCCGCCACACCACAATGCCAGCCCCATTCCTAAGATATTTTAAAACAACTAATTGGATGTGTGCACATCTATTCTGACACACTAGATCTTCACAAATTATGAAAGGAATAAATTTCAAATGTCCTCCAATTGTCAAGGAATTCATCTGCTGTCCATGGTGCTGACTAGTACAAGCCATTAGGATTCCAAATGTGGATGCTTTCAGCATGGGGGAGGGAGGGAGGTGAAAGAAACAAAACTATTTTGACCTAAAGACCGGGGAAATATTATTTATTCATATGCATATGTGCAAAAACCTTAAAAGAAATAGTTTACCATAGAAATTATAATTTTGTGCAAGAGAGACCCTGTTTCTCTCTTTTAGACTTGTATCTTAAGTGCTGGATTATTCTTTCGTCCAGAGTAGATTCTCAATGAATACTATTTTGAGTGAATGGTGAATAGATTCACCAACACTTCTCTAAGAAGTGAGTATAGATTTAAGGTTCAAGAGTGGTGTCACTACAATCAGACTGCCAAGGTCCCATCCTGATGTACTACTCCATAACTGTGTGGCTGTAGACAAGTTACTTTACTTCTACCCAAGAGGACAATCTTGAAGGGTTATTGTGAAGATCAAATGACTCAATATACAAAAGTCCTCAAAACAGCCTAAAATATTGAATGTCCTACATATTATTATTACTGGTGCTCCTTCCCATTCCCTTTGTTAAAAAGATTAATAATATGCAAAATTATGTAATAATAATTAAAATATATGGAGTGCTTTTTTGTGCCAGGCATATTAATTTCTTGCAACAGAAAATGCTATAGGTGTTATTATTTCTATTATAAAGTGAGAAACCTCCTAGATGGAGTGCCTAAATAGATTCTTAGGGTCACATAGTAATTTTAGAACTCAGGGTTGTATGTAGGCTGCCTAGAAACCTGGCTTGTATTTAGATTGCATAAATAAGACTAATAAGTCAAAATAATGTGACACTTCATGACTTCTCAATATTTGGTTTCTCCAATGCTTGTAACATAAGGAGGAAGCTGCATATGAAAAGAGCTTTCTGTAGGTGATAAAGTAGTAACTCAAAGAGAGTTTTCTAACTGAAAGAGAACTTTTATGTTAAAAAATTTTCTCCAGTGTTGAGCCATAACTGCCTTACATAAAACAAGACAAATTACAATAATTTTAATCATTTTCCTTGAGGTAACAGGAAGGAAAGAGTGATTTGCTCATCCCTTTTACAACTAGTACAATTATCATAAAGATTCCAAACATATGCAATGTGCATTTTATCTGTCAATCTTGACACAAAGATTGGAACATTGTGTATATTATCTTTAACTTTAATTTTATCATTTTTAAAAGGTTTATTTATTTGAAAATCAGAGTTACACAGAGAGAGGAGAGGCAGAGAGAGAGAGAGAGAGAGAGAGAGAGAGAGAGGTCTTCCGTCTGATGGTTCACTCCCCAGATGGCCGTAACAGCTGGAGCTGTGCTGATCCAAAGCCAGGAGCCAGGAGCTTCTTCTGGGTCTCCCACATGGGTGTAGGGGCCCAAGGAGTTGGGCCATCTTCCACTGCTATCCCAGGTCATAGCAGAGAGCAGGATTGGAAGAGGAGCAGCCAGGACTAGAACCGGCGCCCATATGGGATGCCAGCACTTCAGGCCAGGGTGTTAATCCACTGTGCCACAGCGCCGGCCCCCTAAATTTATCATTAAAATAATTTTGATAATTCTAAGGTTGGTGAGTCCATAATCTAAATCCAAATATTGAATATTCTTCACTTTCTTACACACTGAGTACAACTCTTTGGCTTGTGTCCCATGAGGATGAACACGTTGACCCACCATTGTTTTGTTTCCATTTCTTTTCTTTTCTTTTAATTTTTTTATCTTTTATTTAATGAATATAAATTTCCAAAGTACAGCTTATGGATTACAATGGCTTTCCCCCCCATAACTTCCCTCCCACCCTCAACCCTCCCCTTTCCCACTCCCTCTCCCCTTCCATTCACATCAAGATTCATTTTCAATTCTCTTTATATACAGAAGATCAGTTTAGTATATATATATATATATATATTTTTTTTTATTTTTGACAGGCAGAGTGGACAGTGAGAGAGAGACAGAGAGAAAGGTCTTCCTTTTGCCGTTGGTTCACCCTCCAATGGCCGCCGCAGTAGGCGTGCTGCGGCCGGCGCAGCGCACCGATCCGATGGCAGGAGCCAGGTGCTTCTCCTGGTCTCCCATGGGGTGCAGGGCCCAAGCACTTGGGCCATCCTCCACTGCACTCCCTGGCCACAGCAGAGAGCTGGCCTGGAAGAGGGGCAACCGGGACAGGATCGGTGCCCCGACCGGGACTAGAACCCGGTGTGCCGGCGCCGCAAGGCAGAGGATTAGCCTAGTGAGCCGCGGCGCCGGCCGAGTTTAGTATATATTAAGTAAAGATTTCAACAGTTTTCCCCCACATAGCAACACAGAGTGAAAAAATACTGTTGGAGTACTAGTTATAGCATTAAATAACAGTATACAGCACATTAAAGACAGAGATCCTATGTGATATTTTTAAAAAATTAATTTTCTATACAATTTCCAATTTAACACCAGGTTTTTTTTCATTTTCAATTATCTTTATATACAGAAGATCGATTCAGTATATACTAAGTAAAGATTTCATCAGTTTGCACCCACACAGAAACACAAAGTGTAACTAATATTAACTGATAGAATCAAAAAGGGAGAGAATGATCCAACATGGGAAGCGGGATACACAGCAGACTCATAGAATGGCAGATGTCCTAAATAGCACTCTGGCCTCAGAATCAGCCCTTAAGGCGTTCAGATCTGGCTGAAGAGCCCATGAGAGTATAGCAGGCATGGAAAGCCAAGACACCCTGGAAAAAAAAAGAAGACCTAAATGAAAGATCTCTGCAAGTGAGATCCCAGTGGAAAGAACGGGGCCATCAAAGAAGGAGGTCCCTTTCTCTGAAGGGAGGAGAGAACTTCCACTTTGACTATGACCCTATCGGAATAAGATCAAAGTCGGCGAACCCTAAAGGCTTCCATAGCCTTGGCAACTCATGACTAGAGCCTAGGGAGATTACTGACGCCATAAGCAAGAGTGTCAAATTGTTAAGTCAACAACAGGAGTCACTGTGTACTTACATCTCATGTGGGATCTGTCCTTAATGTGTTGTCTAATGTGAAGTGATGCTATAACTAGTACTGAAACAGTATTTTTACACTTTGTGTTTCCATTTCTTTTCAAAACCATGCTTCTTTTCAGAGAAATCCGAATTGCATTTTTTGTTTTGCAATTTGCCACAGAAGACGAACATAAAAGAATAATGAAAGCTGCATTATTACCGTCCCAGAAAATAACTGGTAATGGTGTAATCAATTTTATCAGGGTTATTTCTTTTCTCCAGTTTTGACTGTTCTACCTTCACCCACCTGAATAGGAGAAATCAGCACATGCTGATTGCTGTTGGGCAGGGACTAAATTTACCAAGAGTAGTGCAGCTTTACAGATAAATTGGTTTATGTCTTTCAGTCTGCCAGGTTGTCATCATTTAGCCATGTTCATGTGGGGCTCTTTCCTCATTACTCAGTGATAGCCTGTCAGCAGTAGGCATAGCTGGAATACATCCTCAGTGAGAGGTAGGCCAGGAGACTGATAAGAGGAGTTAACATTTATTGAGAATTTACTATGTGCTAGCCCTTAGGCAGATTTTTTCCACATTATCTTATTTAAACCATGGAACAAGTCATTGCAACAGCCACTAGCATTAGCCCCATTTTGTAGATGAGCAAATTTATGCACAAAAAAAATGAAATAAAATGTCCCTAGTCCTATACATTAGTTAAGAAAATTGCTGGCTGGAGTTCGAAGCTAGGCAGTCTAACTTCAGAGCCAATTTCCTTTGTCACTATATTCCACTATCTTCTATGTATCCAGATTACTTAAATCATTAGAAGTCAACTTAGTAACAGTAAATTAGTTTTTGTTTTGTGTCACCAACTATACAAGACACTGGTCTTGCTAAGATTATTAACACATAGTCTCTGCCCCTAAGGTCCCCAAGGCTGGATGTGAAATTTGTTGTAATAAAGGCAGAAAGGGTCAAAGGAGAGCAAGTGGCTGCCTCAAAGGGGAGGGTTGGAGGAGAGATTAGAGCAAGCTGCACGGGTGACAGGGCCCTTGGTTTAAGTTTTAAAACATCAGCGGAAACACCATGTGCAAATGCACGCAAGTGTGAAACTACAAAACACTTACAACAGGTGAGAGACAGTACAGCATAGTAATTAGCAGCAGGAATGCTGGAGCCAGCCTGCTCAAATTTGGGTCCTGGCTGGACTGGTGACTGGAGGCAAGTTCCTTAGCTTCTTTGTGCCTCAGGTTCTTATCTACATAGTGGGGATGATAATACTAGTGACTCCCTGGGAGCATGGCTTGAGGATTAAATGATTAAGGAAATAAAGCCCTTAGATGCATTTAAAGTATGTGAAGCCCTTAGACACAGCAGGGCCTGGCATATTATAAGTACTTTGCAATAGCTGGTTACTGCTCTTATTACCCACAGCCTTTATAATTCTTGAAGCTTATTAATCTCCCATTGTCATGTTGGAGTTACTACAGACAGGACCATGCACTGTAATTTTCTTTCGAGCCTCTCTAAGCTTTCCAGCGGCATCCACAATGTACCAAACTTCAGCTGCCTCACCAAGCAGCTGGCAAGAAATGGCCTTATCTGCACTTTCAACGTGAAGTGACCATGACACCTTGAGCTGAGAAGACTTCTTGGAACTTTCCCTAAAGGCAAATAACTTTGTGCCCAAGAAAAAAGAAGAGGAAACGGTGGGCAAGTGTTTTCTGTAGAGGAGAAACCCACGAACATGGATCACAACCTCTTCTCTGACGATGGCATTGTTGGCCTGGTGGGTGGCCCTGCTCTTGCATGTGTTCGAGGAACTACTCTTCCAGAGCCAGACCAGAAATGACAGGCACGTGGGGATAAGGCTGATACTGATGCACCCCCGCCCCCCGCTAAGTGTTTGCTTGTAGATTTGGGAATAATGAAACACAATGAAAATCACAGTCCCATTTGCAGTCCTAGTTTTGATGCTCATTGAGTAATAAGCATTGCAAGCACTTACAATTGCAAGCTTTGTGTGTGCCAGGCACTTTCTCAACATGTTACCGTCACCAACCCATTCAATCCTTACAAGAGCCCAGTGAGCACTGTAGGTGCTCCTTAGCCAGGCCCACAGGTTTTGCTGTGATAATCAATCCAAATCTCAGTGGTTGTATCTCATTCTGTCTAGTGGGGATCCATGGGCATTCTGTTTCATGCTGTCTTTACCTCAGGATCCAGGCTAATAGAATGACATCCATCTGGAATGTTTCATATTTCATGTCAGGGAAAAGGAAAAAATAAGCCACCTCTTGGTTCCCAAATGCTTCCACGTGGAGAGGATGGTCACTTCAGCTCACCTTTCATAGCCCTGCCTGATTGCAAGTGGGCTCAGGAAAGATGTCTTACTGTGTGGTAGGAAGGAAGACAGCATGAATATTGCTGGATAGCTTTAATGGCTATTACAATACACAATTAGCATCAGCACTTCTCTGAACTTCTCTAAAGTCCCATAACTTTTAATTGCCAAAGCTGGGATTTTCTGTTAGGTAGTTAGCTGCAGAGATGGATCGTAACTGTTTGCATAAATCTTCTCAAAGATACTGAACTGTCCAAGTTTCACATTCTCCAGCTGCAAAATGGAAAAAGAACTCTTTCTGCTATACTTCACAGCAATTCACTTGGAAGTCAATCATCCATCTATCTACACTTCCACCCACCCACCCACCCACCCATCCATCCATCCACCCACTTATCCATCCATTCTTGCAGGTATTGGCACACCCACTATGTGCCAACTATTGTTGTAATTGTAATGAGTCGGTGAATAAAACTAAGAACCTGTATAATGGGGGGTTCAGTCTACTGTGCCCCACAGACACAAGGGAACGAATCAATGAACAAGGTGGAAATGAATGCTCTGAGGCCTAGAGAAGTTATTGCTATGGACTGAGCTGCAACCATCCAGAATTCACATGTTGGACCCCTAAACCCCAACGTGAGGTAAGTGAGGGCTTTGGGGGTAATTAAAGTGAGATGAAGCCATAAGGGTGGGACCCTAATGATGTTGAAGAGGGAGAGAGGTCTGATCTCCCGTTGCCGTGTGAGGACACAGTGTGGAGACAGCTGCCTCCACGCCAAGGAGAGGGCCCTATCAGGCACCTTCATGTCAGACTCATCACCTCCAGAACGGTGAGATCAGTGTCTGCTGAAGAAGCCACCGAGCTTGTGCTGCAGCCTAGCAGAGTCTGTGCAGACAGACAGATCTGATAGAACGGGGCGGGGCGGAGTCTTTAGCTTGAGAGGTCAGGGAAGGGAAGGGACATTGAGCTGAGTTTATCATGTGCCCATCTAGAGAGCAGGGAGAATCACAAGGAAGGGACTCTGAGGCTGGGGTGACCTTGGCGTGTTTGAGCAATGGAGAGGGTTAGGGTAGCTGAAGACAGAGAACTGAGAAGAGAAGCCGCAGATAATGAAGACGCAGCGAGAGGCAAGGCCTAGATTACAAACAGAAAGATTGTAAATGCCAGGGATTTTCAGCCTTTTTAAGGGGTTACAAACCCCTTTGAGAAGCTGCTGAAAGCCATGGGCATGCTCGCCAGAAATGACCACGCTGATGCCGCATTTTGCACAAAATATCAGTTTTCCAGCCCCAAACCCTCATGTCCATCCAGATCCTTAGATCAAGAACCTCTGACGAAAAATAAAGCCTCTTGGAAGAGTTCAGAGGGAAAGTGATGGGAGAAATAAATGATCATTGGTTGCAAGTTTTCTCTGTGTTTAGAACTTTGCCACTTACGATAAATTATTATTTAGCAGGTTTCATAATCCCATTTTACAAATGATGAAACCAAGACTCAGGGAGGGTAAACGACACCCTTTTGGCTTAGCAGATAATAAATGAGAGATGAAGAATTTGAATCAAGGTCGTCTTCACCGTAGAGATCTATTCATCACCATTATTGTTGGTGTAGGGTCTGGTGTCTCCCTCCCAAGGTATTTGTATTATTAGGTGAAGGGTCTGCATTTTCAACATGATGAAGCAGTACCCATCTCCTTCTCGTTGGCTCCAGTCGAGTACAGAGCAGCTTGGATTCCACATTTCCATCTCTCTCCTGCCATGCTGATTATAACATCAGCCTTTACTGCTCCCAGCAGAGCGGAGGAACTCAAGTGCTGTACCACTACCGCTGAAGACAGCATCAGCTCCGTCCACACGTGTGGAGGCCAGCAGATCCACTCCCCGACTTCCAGCGGTTTTGTATTCTGCACAAAGGAGTCATTTGTTGATCATCATCTTTCTTAATTGGGGATCTTATGCGTGCAGTCAGTCCTTGAACGAGAGGAAGACGGAGGTGGAAAGGAGGCGTGAACATTCGTTTAAGGTAATCAGCATTAAAGCTGCTTGACATCTCATATTGATTTCTTTGCGCCTGGCAAACCTCCTGAGAGAGGCTTCCGATCCAGCAGGCTGAGCAATCAATGCGTTTACTTATTCACTCCCTGTGCCAGTCCAGGAAATGGCCTGTGATGCAGCGAGCAGGGAACCACCTTCTCCGAAAAACCACATACACGAGGGTGACCGGAAGGCTCCTCCTAGACCAAGACAGAGGATGCACAGACGACTTCCAACAAACTGCTCATAACCCACTTTCCTCCCCTCACAGCCTCAAGCAGAAGCCGATCCTTGCGGATGACCACCCTTTAGAGAGCATACTCTATCTATATTAGCTCCAGCATCAAAACCCTCTTAGTTGTACCTCTTTAATGAGAAAATTAAGGCTCAGCGATGTTAAGTTACTCGACACAATGTTACAAGGAAAATAAATACATGAACCGGGAAATAAAACCCATGTTGATCCGGGTCTGGAGTCTTGTTTTTTCCTTTATACAAGGCTGCCTTGCTTTTCTAGATACAAATTTTCTTCCTTTGGCTTTGTATTTGCTGTCATTTTTGATCCCATTAAATCAGCATCATTTGGAGGTAAAGACCCTGCTGGAGGAACTTGGCTTCCTCAGGTGTCATGTTCTGGCAGTTCAGGGTGCCGCCAAGCTGGATTACAGTACCGCCCACGGCCAGCAGAGGTCAACCTCTTCTCTAATGTGATTATTTGACAGTATTCACTGAGCACTTGCTATGTGAAAGCTAGGGTTACAGTCATGAACAAGACAGAGTCTCTACCTCATAAAGCCTACATTTCAGTGGGAGAAATCTTAGCTACAAAGAAATACATAATTTTATATCAGAGAATGATCCATGGAAGAAATAAATGCTGAAATGTAAGGCTTCAGGCTCTGTGAAATGAATCAGCTAAGTGTGTTTGAAACATGTTGGATGAGAAAGGCCTGCATCTAGTGGCATGGAAACATATAAGAACTCCTTTCTTGAAAGAGGTCCTTACCGCTGACTCTGTTCAGCCAACCACTAAAAACATTCATGGGTAGGGTTGGGGTTTGCCTAGGGGCTAGCAAGCTGCATAGCACATCCATCCCATATCAGAGTGCCTGGATTTGCATCCCAGATCCACCCCCAATTCCAGGTTCTTGCTAATGAACACTCTGGGGGTTAGCTGTAATGGCTCAAGGAGTTGGGTCCCTGCCAGCCATGTGGGAACATTGGATTGAGTTCCTGGCTCCTGGCTTCAGGTTGGCCAGCCCCAGTAGTTGCAGGCAATTGGGGAGTAAACCAGTGGCTGGGGGTGCTCTCTCTCTGTCTGGTTTTCAAATAAATAAATAGAAAAAAAAACCAGAAACTAGATTTATTCTTTCACTCCCTCACTGAGACATTCTGGAGAAGCAAAACATCCTGGAATTGAAGTTTGCAGGGTTTACTGCCCGAGCCTCCAACTTCAACCCTTCCCCATCCCCTCTAGAAGCCCTAATCCTAGCACCGTCTACTGGGTCCTTCCTGATCCAAGTTGTCCCCCAGCCTGAGCTCTGCCGTGTCCTCCCCATACTCCACACCCTAGCAAGTCAGAGATACTGTTGTTTCCCACTAGCAAACCAGAGATACCTCTGATTCTCCCACACAAGTAAACAACTTCACTCGTCCAGACCGCTGTCAATAACCATCACTCCATAGGGAAGTCATTTAATCATTTAATTTTTTTCCATTTGCTTAATGCTTGCTTGTTTTAAAGACCAAATCCAGTTCTCACCTCCTCTGAGAAGACATCTGTTTTCCCCATGCTGAGTTAAGTGCCCTTTCTGATACTTTTTCAACATCTTCTTACTTGGGTTCCACATTGTTTTTTGCAAGGGGCTGTTTTTGTGTTTAGTTTTCTTCTGGAGGGAAGGAACTGGGTCTTCTTTTTAAAAATTTATTTACTTGAGAAGCAGAGTTATAGAAACGGAGAGAAAGAGACAGAGAGATCTGCTATCCCCTGGTTCACTCCCCAGTGGCCACAACAGCAGGAGCTGCACTGATCCAAAGCCAGGAGCCGGGAGCTTCCTCCAGGTCTCCCACGGGTGCAGGGGCCCAAAGAGTTGGGCCATTTTCTACTGCTTTCCCAGGCCATAGCAGAGAGCTGGATCGGAAGTGGAGCAGCCGGGCTTTGAACCAGTACCCATATGGGATGCTGGCGCTTCAGGCCAGGGCGTTAACCCGCTGTGCCACAGCGCTGGCCCCAATGAACTAAGTCTTATTCATCTATGATCTCTCACTGCCTAATACAGGGCTGTCTCAGAGGAATATGTAAGCCATATAATTAATTTAAAAATCCTTTTACTAGGCACATTAAAAAATAAAAAGAAATAGAGTAAAAGTGTATTTTACTTAATTTAACATATGTGAATATGTGAATATTATCATTTCAACATGTAATCAACATAGAAAATTATCAATCAGCTATTTTCCATTCTTTTTATTACATTGAGGTCTTCAAAATATGGTGGATATTTTATTCTTTTTTTTTTTTTTTTTTGACAGGCAGAGTGGACAGTGAGAGAGACAGACAGAGAGAAAGGTCTTCCTTTACCGTTGGTTCACCCTCCAATGGCCGCCACAGCCAGTGCGCTGTGGCCGGTGCACAGCACTGATCCGAAGCCAGGAGCCAGGTGCTTCTCCTGGTCTCCCATGTGGGTGCAGGGCCCAAGCACTTGGGCCATCCTCCACTGCACTCCCGGGCCATAGCAGAGAGCTGGCCTGGAAGAGGGGCAACCGGGACAGAATCTGGCGCCCTGACCGAGACTAGAACCTGGCGTGCTGGCGCCGCAGGCAGAGGATTAGTTTATTGAGCCATGGCACTGGCCAAAATATGGTGGATATTTTATTCTTAAAGCATGTCTTATTCATAAGGTAAGTTTTTATCAGAAATATTTTATCTGGGGCTTGCATTGTGGCTCAGTGTGTTAAGCTGTGGCTTGTGATACTGGCATTCCATATTGGAGTACTGGTTTGAGCCCAGATTGCTCTACAACCAATCCAGCTCCCTGCTAATGCACTTGGGATGGCAGCAGATAGTGGCCCAAGTACTTGGACTCCTGCTACCTCCATGGGAAACCCAGATGAATTTCCTAGCTCCTGACTTCAGCCTGGCCCAGAGACCTGGCTATTGTGGCCCTTTGGGGAGTGAACCAGTAAATATGAGATTTCTCTCTCCTCTCTCCCTTCTTCTTTCTGTCTCTCCCTCTCTATTGCTCTGCCTTTCAAATAAATGAATAAATAAATTAAAAATATTTCATCTATGCTTAGATTTTTTTTTTTGACAGGCAGAGTTAGATAGTGAGAGAGAGACAGAGAGAAAGGTCTTCCTTCTGTTGGTTCACCCCCCCCCCCTCCAAATGGCCACTATGGCCAGCGCCGCACCGATCCGAAGCCAGGAGCCAGGTGCTTCCTCCTGGTCTCCCATGCGGGTGCAGGGCCCCAAGGACTAGGACCATCCTCCACTGCCTTCCCTGGCCACAGTGGAGAGCTGGACTGGAAGAGGAGCAACCAGGACAAAATCCGGCACCCCAACCGGAACTAGAACCCGGGGTGCCAGAGCCGCAGGCAGAGGATTAGCCTAGTGAGCCACAGCACAGGCCCATCTATGCTTAGATTTTATAAAATCTATTCTTGATGAAAGTAGAATCACATACCCAAACTGTTCCAAACACATTTAAAAGTTTTCTAGAAGCTGAATTAAGTAACAAAGCGTTATTTTCATTTAATATTCAAGTGTACATTGAGAAAATTCACTCAACAATTTTTAGAAGAATTAACTGGACTCTGAAGCTAAAACGGTTCTGTTTCAAAAGGATGTCTGTCTGTGGTGAATCCACCAACTCTTGTGTCAACTCAGTATTAGCATGGGACTCAAAAGGGTATTGCATAAATTAAAACATAGCCTTAAATTTACCAAAGCTAATAAAATGTTCTTCAAATTCTTGTATTTTTGCAATCAACGTACATAATGCAGTCAATTAGAAGCTTCCAAAGATTGGTTCCCATTTATTATAAAAATGAGTAACATTACCATTATTGATTTGTATCATGAAATTTTTAATTCCAGCAAATTCTCATACTGGTCTTGCTCGATCAGAAATGAAGTTTTCTTTTCTATTAAATTTCAAATTAAGGCTGTTCATATGTGGTGTGATACCAGCTAGGAAGTGTGAATAACACTGCCATGTTTTTGTCATTGATTTAATGAGTTTTTTTCTCAGGAAAATCTTAAAGTGAACAATACAGTAAATTTTTCTCAAACTGTCCCACAATTTGGCAAAAACTACAAGATCATGAATTTCAATTGTCATCTCTTCTGTTCAACAGAACCGTAAGCTGGCAGTAGTCCACAACATTTACATGTAGAGACTAAAGAATTTTAGCATTGTACATGGTACTTTTCTAGAATATGCTTTAGAAAACTGAGATCATTTTGATGGATATCAGAGAGTGAAATGAAGCCATGGAGACAGTACCAGTCTGTTGCTCAAAATTCCAACAAATAGATGTTTTTAAAATATCTGAAATAGCTGGTGCATTGTTTACCAGGATAGAAACATTTCTTTCACAGCAAGTGAAATTCTTCGACAGATGTGAAACATTTGAAAATATTTAACCCATATATTTCATGTCTCAGTGCATAGAGTAACATTTTTTTTTCTTTTGGTAAATTCTGAGACAGCATGTACCTTAAGTATTGATTGGGCAGTATCTCTATTATTTCTCACCTCACTTAAAACTGAAATAAAGTACTAGCAATTTTCCATATCTCAATGAATTATTCTTTGATGTCGCTAGAAAGGCTTTGCATTCCATTGTAATTGTATCATGGCTTAATTGAAGCCCTTCCACTTTTCATAAAATGTGATGATGTGGTATTTTATCATTTTGTAACAAAATTTTCTGTAAGTGAAATATGAGGGCATTTCAAAAACTTCCTGGGAAAATGGGATTAACAGATGTTTGTTTTGGTGCAAAAAAAATATCTTGAAATTCATGAATAGCTTTTGTTAAAAAGCTCATGAGAATGTATATTAACCATGCATGGATTTTAAAAGTTGCTTTCACTCAGATAAACTTATCTTTTAATTTCATTTTCTATGAGCTTTTTGAAGTGTCCTCTTAACTCATTTTACTATCTATCAAAAAATGGTTCTGTACATCTCTGTGGGTATGTATAAGAATCTAATCACTGAATAGCTGGCCAGAATACAGGCTCAGATTCTGTTAAAAATCACTTAAATTTTTGATTAATGCTTAATTCTGATGTCAGGTGACCTATTTTTCAGTTATTTTTGACTGTTGAGAAGGAAGTTATCAAATTCACTAAGTATTTGCTATAAAGTGAATGTCTCTCAATATTGACTTTTTTTTTTTTTATTTTTGACAGGCAGAGTGGACAGTGAGAGAGAGAGACAGAGAGAAAGGTCTTCCTTTTGCCGTTGGTTCACCCTCCAATGGCCGCCGCGGTAGGCGCGCTGCGGCCGGCGCACCGCGCTGATCCGATGGCAGGAGCCAGGTGCTTCTCCTGGTCTCCCATGGGGTGCAGGGCCCAAGCACTTGGGCCATCCTCCACTGCACTCCCTGGCCACAGCAGAGAGCTGGCCTGGAAGAGGGGCAACCGGGACAGGATCGGTGCCCCGACCGGGACTAGAACCCGGTGTGCCGGCGCCGCAAGGCGGAGGATTAGCCTACTGAGCCGCGGCGCCGGCCAATATTGACTTTTTTTTTTAAATAGGGAGTCTTCTGTTTTGTTCTGATTCAGTGAACTGCAGTTCTCACTCACTGTAAAATTCACAACATGCTTTCTCCCAGGCTCTAACTTTCTTTTCTATTTTAATCACCCTAGGTTCTGTATCTCCACTTAATTCTGCATCAGTAGTCTGCCTTCATTGAAACTGAAAAAAGTATCCATTTTTAACACTAAAATATGACTGAATTGTATTATAATTGAAACAATAGCAAGCATTTCAATTAAATTGCCAATTAAGATTTACATAGTTATCACAATAAATGGAGCTGTTAGAACAAAATAGTCAAAGGTACATCTTACAATATTGCATTGCTGTGCAGAAAAAAAAAATCATTTTAACATAGTCCATGGATCCTGCCTAGATTAGTGATCTGTTTGTATGTAAGGGTGTAGTTTATATGTAAGTGTGTTCTCAACAAGTGCATTACTAGACTATAGTATTAGCTTATGCAATATAAGGGTTACGGCGAAAGAGTTGTACCAAAACAGTAAGGCTATGCTTAGTAAAAAAAAAAATATTTGGTTGGAATGCAAATTAGTATAGCCATCACAGAGAACAATATGAGAATTACTCAGAAAAGAAAAAACAGATTTGGCCTATGACCCAGCTCTCCTAGTTCTGGATATATATCTGAAGGAAATATTATCAGCCTATCAGAGAAGGATAACAGCACTGCCATATCACTGTGGCACTATCACAACAGCCAAGATGTGCAGTGTACCTGGGAGTCTGTCAGCGAATGACTGGATAACGTCACACACACACACTCATTCACACACGCACTCAGGAATATTAGCCCTAAAGAGAGGACATCTGACATTTGCAGAGGCAGGCGTGGAAGTGGAAGCCATGTTAAGCGAAATAAGCCAGACACAGACAGACAAATACTCTATGTTCTCTCTCACATGTGGAAGTTAAAAAAAAAAAATCTGAACTTAGAATAGTGTTTACTAGTGGCTGAGATGGGGCGGGGGGAAGGAAGGTAGAGGCAAGGCCGGTTATGGGTATGTGAGAACCCAGTGAGCCGAGTGCTCTGCAGCACAGTGGGCGACTACAGTTCACAATGATGCGTTTTATTCTGTGCAAAGAACTGAAAAAGGAGAGCCAGTAGTCTTCAAGCATAAAGAAAAGCTAAGAAACCAGGAATAATAATTGTCTGATTTGATCAGCTTTTACTGTACACCTGTGCATACGGTACCCCCACGAAAATGAATGAGTATTATGCTGACAAAAACTTTAAATAAAATAAAGTGAGAGAAGAAAGATATCATATTCATTGCATTTTAACATTCAAATGAATAAAAATAAGTAAAAAGTCAGGTCCTCAGTGACACTCACCATACATATCTGGTCAATGGTTGCATGTATCTATGTGACTATGGTACCAGATAGCACTGGCACAAGGCACTGTACACAATAAACAGATAACCTGCGAATAAGAGGAGCCACCAAATGTCTTTCCCCCAGCTTCACATTTGGACACTTAAAATTAAGACCCAAACATGGTTGTGTCACATTCAACTCCTCTCTAACCCTACATCAATGACCCTGATTAAAAATCCCATTTTAAATCGACTGGGGGGAGGATATGAGAGGTTGCAGTGGTATAGACAGTGTGGCCGTGGAGAAAAGCCTCGGGCCGCAGTTTGAATGGCCGGGGCTGGAGTCCCCACTGCAGAGCTCATTTGCTGAGATAGATTTCCCCCCTTCAACAGAGCCTGCTTATTGTACTTCACATGTTTGCTGTGAGGATGAAAGAAAAACATTTCTATTTGTAAGTTTAAAAACACAGTCCAAATGTTAGTGTTTCTCTCGCGTCTGTGCCAGTGGGAAATCTGTCTCAGGCTGAACGCCACACTGTTCGGAAAGTGTCCGTGTCACAGACAGCAGGCTGGCTTTGCTGTCTACTTAGGGAAGCCCTGGCAGAGCAGGTGTGGGCGCACACGGTCCAGAGAGGCACCTTCCCGCCAGCCAGTCACAGCTTCACACAAAAGCCAGAGACTAGTGCTGAATCAGCCTTTCTTTCCTTCCTTTTTTCATATTTTAAGTTATGAAAATTTTCAATTAGTTTTTAACAGATTCAGTGTGCTTTGCAGTCACAATCTAAGAACATTACAATATTCTCTTCCTCCCTAGCTCTCTCCTTCTCTCTTCCTCCCATCCTCCTTCCTCCCATCCTCCTTCCTTCCTTCCTTCCTTCCTTCCTTCTTTGTTTTTTAGTTTTTGAGATAACATATTTTAAATTTACACTACAGTAAAAAGGCTTAATACTTCACCAAATAAGAAGTTTAACAAGTAAAAGGCAAAAAGACCGTAGTGTAGTGGGAATCTAGAAATTGATAGTTAAGACTGGCTTGGGAGCCAGTCTCCCTGACTTGGAATGCCCAACTGCTGGGGGATTTAAGATTCAGGGTTTCACAGTTATATGGCTTAGGGCACATTAATGAACTTGCCTTGCCACGTTTCTTATCTGTGAAATGGAGAGAACAGTGGGTCCTATCTCTGGGGTTGGTGCAGTGGGTTAAGCTGCTGTCTGTGGTGCTGGCATCACCCATGGGCAAGGGTTGAAATCTTAGCTGCTCTACTTCTGATCTAGCTCCCTGCTAATGTGCCTGGGAAAGCAGCAGAAGGTGACCCAAGTGCTTGGGCCCCTAAACCCACATAGGAGACCTGGAAGAAGATTAAGGATCCTGGTTCAGCCTGGCTCAGCCCTAGCTCTTTTGGCCAATTGGATAGTGAAACAGTAGATGTAATCTCTGGCTCTCTCTCTCTCCCTCTGTCTCTATAATTATAATTTTCAAATAAAATAAATAAATCTTTTTAAAAAATAGTGGGTCCTGGGGTGGGCAAAGCCCAGCGGGCAAAGCTGCTGCCTGCAGTGCTGGCATTCCATATGGGTGCCGGTTCGAGCCCTGGGTGCTCCACTTCCAGTCCAGCTCTCTGCTGTGGCCTTGGAAAGCAGTAGAAAATGGCCCAACTCCTTGGGCCCCTGCACCCACATAGGAGATTCAGAAGAAGCTCCTTGCTCCTGGCTTTGGATCAGTCCAGCTCTGGCCATTGCAGCCATTTGGGGAGTGAACCAAGGGATGGAAGACCTACCTCTCTCTCTCTCTCTCTCTCTCTCTCTCTCTCTCTCTCTCTCTGCCTCTCCTCTCTGTGTAACTCTGAATTTCAAATAAATAAATAAATCTTTAAAAGAATAGTGGGTCTTATCTCATAGGATTGACTAAAGAGTAAGACAATCCTTGTGAAGAGTATGAAAGCAGGCATCACAGATACCAATTGCTCAATAAAGCATCCATGCTGAGGCCACCATGGTGAAGTTCTGGTGATATTTGTCTTTCTGTTGTTCCTCTCCTTTTACTAACCCTTCTGTGCTTCACCAGGTTCTTGCCTAGGACATCACAGTTCCTTGAGAGCCAGCTCTACAGATGAAATATCTGTTACAACACCTCCTCTTGCTGTCTTTAACCATCAAGTTCATCTCACAGGCAAGTTTGGATGTTCCATCATGCTTGGTTGTTTCTGTCTCTTTTCCTAGGCTTACCAAGTAGCCTCCTCTCAGGGGAGTGAGAATGAAAACAAAAAACCTCCTTCATTTATTCACTCACCCTTTCTACAAATATTTAATGAAGACTTAGTGTCAGATGCTGTTCGTGTGCTTGAGAGTCAACTCTGGACAAAAAGGTCAGGAATACTCCTGCCCTCATGCAGCTAAGTGGGGCAGATGCACACACGGGACAGCGTAACAACAAGGACATTACCTTGTCCATTAGGAAATTATAAACAGAGAGTGCGAGACTTGTGCCAATTAAGGGGACTGGAGGTGTGGGTAATAATTTTAAAGGGAATTCTCAGGGCTGGTCTTAGCAAGAATAGGGTCTTTGGGTCTATTGGAGGAAATCAGGGATTTGACTGGAGGGTGATGGGGTGAAGAGGTGACAGCCACTGGGAAGGTCCTCAGGTGGGAACACAGCTGGACTACTCCGCACAGCAAGGGAAGAGGGGCAGAGATTGGCCATAGCACAGGGCCTTGGAGGGCATCGTAAAGACCATGGCTCCTTCTTCTACTTAAAGCTATTTGAGGGCATATGATATAACTGCATCTGGAGTTCCTGATCGCACAGTCATTTCCAGGCAGATTTGGGCAGGGCAACCCCAGTGTAAAATAGACCACAAAATGAGATTGAGCTGTCAGAGGAGCTGAGGTCTGCCCATCAGTCCTTGAATTCTCTCCGTAGCCTTGCTACCCTATAGTCAGCTTTCCAGTTCTTAGCCATCCTGGGCACAAGGAGCGCTTTCTTCCCAAGCCAGCTCACCTCTCTGTCTCTGCCTAGGAGTAAGGTCTCCTTTTTATTGAGCTGACATCTGTCTGCCTGTCATTGCCACCCATCCATCATCTTTATTTCTAGCCTCTGGAGGCCTTTCAGAATAAGTGTAATCTCTTCTCCCCATGACAGCTTGTCAAATATTTGAAGATGGCAGCCATATCCCTAGAGCTTTCTCTTCCCCAAGCTGATCGACTCCAGTTCCTGCTATCATTTCTCATATGACAAATCTATCCAGCATCTGAGCTCTCTCCTCTGACTCTGCTCTGGGTATGTTTTTTTCATGCCAGAAGGAAACTAAGATGTGCCAACCTGGGAAAGATTAGGTCTGAATCATCCCATCTTTAGTCTGAACCAGGTTCCAGACAGCGGTGGGGGAAAAGCTTTGGAATCAGACAAACAAGGATTCCGAGGCCAGATCTTTGGTGTTATGTGAGAGGTGGTTTCATCTTTTCCTATGTCTGTGAAGAGGACATGGTAAGACGGACGTTGGAGAAATGTTGTGAGAGCTGAGGGACTCGATGTGTTTCCAGTTGCCTGGCACTTCGTGCAAGTTCAAAGTCCTTTCTCCAGGATGTGCCTGAGGTTTTCCAGTCCTGTATCCTTGGCGGTACTCAGTTCACCCTGACTCCTTTAGCTTTAAATAGACATCTAGTGTTTCTGATACTAGAGTGCTCATAACTAATTCAGGACCTTCCTGTCAGTGAGTGTAGGAGTGTGGGAGTCCAGCTGGGGCCCTCATTCCCTGAGGACCATTGGATCCTGCCTTCCCTCAACAGGGTGGGGATTTTACTATGCAAATGCAGGCACAGGATAAATCTCTAGTCCATTTTGAAACAAACCTCCCCCGGCCAACCCTATTTTGCTCTGAGTTTTATTTCTTTACTTGTAAAGAAGAGATGATAACCAATTTCTCATGGTTGTTGAGATAATGAATGTGGAAGAAGCTGATGAAGCAAATGTTAGCTATTTAGTATTCAAAATTCATTTTGACAAACATTCTATCTCTGCATTCTCACCCCTGTGGAGAGTGAACTGGCAGCTTCCCCCATCAACAGGTACATCTTATCTCTTTATTACTTGACTATAACTTTGGCCTGTGATTTTTCATGGGCCAGTAAGATGGTGGAAAACATGATGCACATACAGGTTGAAAGTACTTGGATATTGGTATTTACCCTTGTGGCTTTTTTTTTTTTTTATAGGCAGAGTGGATAGTGAGAGAGAGAGAGAGAGACAGAGAGAAAGGTCCTCCCTTTTGCTGTTGGTTCACCCTCCAATGGCCACTGCGACCGGCGCATCTCGCTGATCCGAAGCCAGGAGCCAGGTGCCTCTCCTGGTCTCCCTTACGGGTGCAGGGCCCAAGCACTTGGGCCATCCTCCACTGCCTTCCCGGGCCATAACAGAGAGCTGGCCTGGAAGAGGGGCAACCGGGACAGAATCCGGCACCCCAACCAGGACTAGAACCCGGTGTACAGGCGCCGCAAGGTGGAGGACTAGCCTGTTAAGCCACGGCGCTGGGCACCCTGTGGCTTTCTCCAAAGTACTGGACCCCACTTTCTCTTTGGATAGTCCCAGGGTTCTGACTATCTTTGGAGTCCACTGGTTTCAGATGCTCTGTGCCTCACTGTTAGTGCCACATTCTCTTTCTAATGGGCCTATTGCTTCAGACTTTGTCATTACTGAGCAAATGAAAAATTGGCCGTGGCTTGAGAACACTCTCTCTGAGACAAGGAGCACTTTGCATAGATAATCTGCAAGAACAGCCTGAAACAGTGCCAAATTATGTACATTAATTAGATACACAACAGAAGTGCCATGGCCCTCAATTAACCTTGACTTAGAAAGAGATGTTAAAACTTTATTGCAACTGATGCCCACAAGAGTCCCATGGAGCAGTATGGAGATTCTATTCTCATTTATTTATAAAGAACTTATTTATTTGTAAAGAGTATGAGGTCCAGAGAGCTAACTTTGACTTGCTCAAGGTCACACAGCTAGCTGGTACGTCAGCTTTTGCTAGCTAACAACCACCCCAACTCCTAGTTTGAAATACAATCATTTATATGCTGTGGGTTGGCAATTTGATTTGAGATCCCTGGGGTGGTTCGGCTCTGACCTGGTTCACTCTTGCAGCTGCTGTCAGCTGAGGACTGGTTATTTAGGAGAGTCTCATTTATGTAACAGTTGGCATTGATTGTTGTCTGGGGGTGGTAGAGATGATTGAGCCAATAGTCTCCAGTAGACTAACCCAGATGTATTCACTTAATAGTTGCCACAAAGTTTCTAAGAGTCACCAGATCACTTACGTTCAAGCGATTTTTCAACCTGTACTTACATTGTACTTCCTGCTCTTGCATCGGTCAATGCAAAGCATATGGTCAAGGTTATAGTCAAAATATAAAAAGGAGCCTTCACCTCTCTATGAGAGGAGTTGAAATGTCACCTTACAAAAGAGGAAAGAATATAGGTGTTGGAATATTGGTGAATATTTTTCCAACCTACTATATTAAGTGGTAAATATGGAACAGGAACTAAAAATAATATCCTCTTGCTTTGGCAAGGATAAAATAATGAGCCTAAATAATGCTCAGTTGATGAATGTACCTTGTTTCTATTACTCGAGGTATTATACTCACAATTCCATGTTACCTGTATAGTACAAGTGCACAAACAGGTTTGTGTTTCAGTCTCTGTTGCACTAATGAGGGCTGGTTGTGAACAGGAAGCATGAAAAGTGTCAGCTCACAGAAGGTTCAGTGACTCATCTATCTCAATTTAAATTTTTCTTGAGCCTCTATTATATGCCGGACATATTTAGCTTATGATACAAAGATGATGAATTACTCCTGATCTAATTATTCAAGAAACTCTCAGAAGTCTCCTGAAAGACAAAAGCATTGAACAAAACCCTATTATAAGGCAGGGAGTAAAGTTCTATGAAAGATATTTCATCACAGGAAGTGATGAGGAAGCATGCCGGAAACAATTCTGCCTTGGAGAGTAAAGTTGGAGACAGCTTCCGAGAGAAGATGCCAGTGACAGGTATGGTCTCACCTGTGCAATAGCACAGAGGTGTTGACCTGTATGGGATATTCTGGGAATAGCAAGACCAGAAGAGCATGGAGGGGAGCGGTGTGGATCAGCAGCCAATCATGGAGACCAGAAAAGTGATAACTGGAATTTTCCACCACGCTACAAGATTTAAAATGCATCCCAAACATCATGAGGTGCCATGGGAGGCTTCAGTGTGACAGCGAGGTAGGCAGAGAGACATACATAGTTTCATGACTGCAGAGTGATTGATGGCTGTATTGGGGAGGAAAAACCAGAGACAGGGAGAACAATCAGGAGGCTATTGCCAGATAAGAGGTGATGACAGACCAAACTAGGGTGCCACATGTGGGATTGGAAAAAAGAGAACAAACTCAGAAGTATTTTAAAGGACGTAGTGAATGATTGGGGATGACAGAGAGGGATGGAGACTTCAAGTTTCCTTTTTGGCAACTAAGCCAGCAGAAGCTGAGATAATGGAGATTGGTAGAGAAGCAGGCCACAGGAAGTGATGGACAGAACCCGGGAAGAGGAGGAGGAGGATGGAGGGCAGCTTCAGGTTGCCATATTCCATCGAGGGCCCACTGAGGATCTCCAGGGAGACCAGCTAAGTCAGTCATTGAATAGCCGGGCAGAAAGTCAGGAGGCAGATGTGGGAAGGAGATGCCCAGCTGGAGGTCATCTACATGTGGACCGAGAGTTTGTAAGAATGTGAATGTGACTGATAGAAAGCTCACTCAAGCTAGCTCAAAATAAAGCAATCAGAATATGGGGCTCTGAATTCTGTTATCACTGGGAAGTTCCAAAATAGCCATGCTCCAGCACAGCTGGCCGCAGGGGTCCTGGGGCTGTCATCAGGGTGTTGTCTGTACTCATTTGTCTGGGAGCCCTCTGGAAGATCCGGAGGAGGCTAGTGTTGAAATTCTCTGAGTCCATTTAGTTCTGTGCAAGCCACAGTTCTGCTTCTGAAGCCCTGTGCTGTTAAGGCTGGGGTCTCTCTAAGTAAGTCTCCTGAGACATCTGGGGCCAGGACTTCAAACAAAACAGAAGGAAGAGGGGGAGTATAGTTAAATGCTACCCCTGAGCATCCTGAGTTCTTTGTGCCCCTCACCTTGGGCCCTTTTCCTTGTCTCCTGAGATGTCAGACGGATGTGACAAGCCACAGAGGGAGCACAGCACCAGAGAACGTGATGGCCAAGGAGCATCCACATTCAAGGTGTCACCAAAAATAATAATAATAATGATAATGATAATAATAACAGCCAAAGCAAATGAGAGAAGTGAGAGTCTGGAGAAGAACCCATGCAAAGCTGCTCGACTTGCACTCCTTACAGAACAGCAGAATGATCGCACATCCTGTCTTTAGCTTTCTCCTCTGCCCTCTGGAGCCCTCTTTAGCAGACAGCTAATTTCTTTTAGAATGTTAAACACTCCACCAATTGCTATAAACAGCTCCAAGGTGCACATCCAACACCTATCATGCAGATTAAACTATTAATATTGTGGAAGGGAACAGCAAAAGAGACAATAAAAATTAATTTAATTTTTGTTTCTGGCCACGAAAAGCCTAAGTCAGTACAGAGCACTGGATCTTAATAGCCTCTGAATAACCCAAGAGAAATAGCTCTTTTCTCTAGATCTTTGCATGAGTAGCTCCAGCACCTCCTAAAAGGAGATCTTTGCTATCCTAATGATTTATAATATGTCTAGAGCTAATTCAAGAATTAAGAGTTTAGGTCAAGTAAGAAAAGGCACTTATGCTTTTTTCTGATTGTCAGTTTCTTCATTTAAAATAATGGATATAATATCACGGGACTCTCAATGTTGCAGAGAAAATTAAATGACATAGTGTTTGTCAAGTGCTATGAGTGGTCCTGGTATATAACAAGAACTTAATTATCTGGTAGCCATTACTGTATAACTACAAAAATGAAGCTGTTGGAATGAATTTTTCATTTTTCTGTCCCTAGCCCTTAGAATTTGCCTTCATGAAGCTTTTGTGGAAGTGAGACTATACACAAATGAGTGAAATATTTAGCATGTGGAGGGGATCAAAGTACACTACCCAAAAATGTGTCACTTTGGCGTAAGGGCTATTTTGAAGGGAAGAAATTTAAGATTCAACGAGGCAGACAGAGGGCTTCTTAGAACTTTCATTTTCAACAGAAACTTCTGTGAAACGGGCACACCTCTCAATTACATCTCCCAGGGACAATTTACGGCCATGAACCTGAACCCACAAGCCTTACTCTACCAGTTTTCCCATATATTTACTTTCCCACTGATGCCCTGATGAAAGTCTGAAACCTTTCCCGCTGTCTTATCTCATATTTGCACATTGATTATTCTTTGTTAAGATGGCGCAGAAGCCCAAGTTCTAACCAACTCTGGCTTTACTTATTATCAGGTTTCTCCTAGGTGTTAATAAATGCTATTTTTCTCTTATTAATCTGTCTTTAGTCAGTCTAATTTGCAGGGCCTGAGCTGGAGAAGCTAGAGAAAAGGTTTTCTTTTCTTTTCTTTCTCTGCTTGTGTCAAATAGGATAAGGCAAAATAAGGCTTGGACAGTGGATAAGGGCTGTGAAGGCAGAGGTTGGACAGGAAGGCTCGTTCCTGGTAAACACTTCACTCCTGTCGCTTACGATTGAGGGCGTCCTGAGACAGCTGGCAGTGAACATGGTCGTAAAGCCAGAGAGGAGGCCACAGATGTGGAGTGCACAGGCTGCTGGAGGAACATGTAATGGACCAGGCAGTCTACGAGATCCGTCAGGTCCCGGAGTGCCTTCTGGGCTGCATTCCTTACCCCCTTGGATGCTCTGGCCCAAGGCAGAAGGAGACACAAAATCCTTCACTGTATTCCTTTAGCATGGCAGTTTCCAAGACTGGATTTTTTTCCACGAGATTTTACAAAGGATTATTGAATTCTGGGGCCAGTATTGTGGCACAGCTGGTTAAGCTGCTGCCTGTGATACCAGCACCCCAGTATGGGTGCCAGTTTGAGTCCTGGCAGCTCCATCTTCAATCAAATCCCTTCTAAGGTGCTCAGGAAAGCAGTGGAAGATGGTCCAAGTGCTTGGGCCCCTGCCGCCCACATGGGAGGCCTGGATGGAGCTCCAGGCTCCAGGCTTTGGCATGGTCCAGCCCCGGCTGGTGCTGCAGTCATCTGTGGAGTGAACCAGTGGATGGGTAATCTCTCTCTTCTCCCTCTCTCTCTGTAACTCTGCCTTTCAATAAGTAAATAAATCTTCAATAAAAGGATTATTAGATTGAGAGGAAAAGCATAGGGCACAGTAAATCTAGACTCTCTGAAACCATAGCCATTCACTGCACGAGGCTGTTTAAATCTACATTTATCAAAACTATATAAAATATCCACTTCCATATGCCCCAAGTGCTTAAAAGCCACACGTGGCTAGAGGTTACTGTACTGAATCGTGCAGATACAGACCCCTTCCATTATTGCAGAGTTCTGTCGGACAGCAGGGGCCGAGGTCATCTGGGTTAGAGTGGTGTGACTCAGAGTTTGATGTGAGTATGAATTAATGGGTGATCTTGTTACAAAGCAGGTTTGATTCATTAGGTCTGGGAGTGATGCCTAAGGTTCTACACTTCTCAGAGGCTCCCCAGTAATATGACACTGCTGGCTCATCAGGCACCCTTGAGTGTCAAGGACTTAAAGGTCACCACGCATTCTCCTGTGCTTGTAGAAAACAGGTGGAGCCAGGGAGCTCTTGCATTAACTCCTTCCTTAAGTATTTTGAGTCTCAATTCGGTATAATCACCTCATTGCCTCCTACTAAAGGCTCATAGCTTATGGTGAGAATATGGCCTCAAGGACCTGGAACGCCTCTGTTACATTCCTGGCTAAAAAATTTACTAACTTTGTGAATCTGAGCCATCAGTTAACCTCTCTGTGCCTTGGCATCTATCATCAAAAGAGGGGAAAATAATGGAATCTTGTAATATTCTTTGAAACTGCAACTTAAAGGTTAGTTGCTACATTTATTAATCAAAGAGGTTTGGTGGTGATGCTCTTTAAAGGTTAGTTGTTGCAGTTATTAATCAAATAGGGTTGGCTGCAAGGCTGTTTCTCTTTTCTATTCTTTTTGTGCAAGGCATGAGGGACTGCACAAAGGATCAAGTCACAGTCCTTGGCCTGGAAGGGCTCCCAGGTAAGATCCTACATCTGTGGATGGGCATGGGTCTCTGGTGCCGAGATCATATATATTGTGTTTAGTAAGCAGCACAGACATCTCACGCTGTTAGGTGGCACATGTCTCTGAAGATGTCTGCTTCTCTTTGCACATGCTGCTCCGTGTTTCTGGCTTACAGTGCAGGGCAACCTTGCTTAATTAGTAAGACAAAGTACCTACGCATGCAGCCAGAAGATATGTCACTGGGTCCAGTCTCTGTATGTTGTCACATTTAAAGAGAGACAGCCCAGAAATAAACATTATTACAGGCAAATTTATGTTTTCACTGTCTTCTTTCAAAGAGTGTCCTTGGGGATACAATTTGTAATTCAAAGCTGTGCTTCTCAAAATCTTTTCTTCCCTTTTACTCTGAATTTTCTGTCTCATTCTCATCCTCCCACCAGAGCCTGATACTTCCCTGCCTGTTCCCCACCTGTGCAGTAGTGCTGAGCCTCGCCTCCCTCTTCCACCCACATCCTTGTCAGCAGCTGGTTGCTGTCACTTCCTTTTCCCCCACTGCTGATGGTCCCAGACCCCACTGCCTTGCTAAACACTCATGCTCCTTCCTCTTTCCATAGCTTGTAACCTCCTGGGAGAGGAAGTGTGGCTCTCACTGTATCTAGGTGAAAAAAAAAACTGCCCATTTTCCAGATACCAAGGACAAGTAAGAAAAATGCCTCCTCCCTCGAACAGAGGCTGGAGACTGGGAGGGAGAACACTCAGACACCCCTAGGATCCCCGTTCCTGGTGTGCACCCTGGCAGATCCCTGAGACTGTGAACATGACAGCCATCACATCTGTGTGTAATTGAGTTTGTATTTTTTAAATTTGTTTTTTATTTATTTGAAAGTCAGAATTACAGAGAAAGAGGGAGAGACAGAGAAAGAGAGAGATCTTCTATCTGTTGGCTCACTTCCTAAGTGGCTGCAGTGACCAGGGCTGGACCAGGAACCTGGAACTCCATCTGAGTGTCCATGTAGGTGGCAGGGGCTCAAGCACTTAGGTCAACTTCCACCACCTTCGTAGGCACATTAGCAGGGAGCTGAATCAGAAGTGGAGAAGCTGGGACTCGAACCAGGATTTGTATGGGATACCAGCATCTTAGGTGGCAGCTTCACCTGCTGCTCCACAACACCGGCCCCGTGGCTGGGTTACACTATTATGTGATACATTCACTTGGAAAAAGAGAGATCATTCGAAGTGAGCTGGACTGCATCAGGTGAGCTTCTTGGACACAGAAAGTTTTCTCAACTGGTCACTGAGGAAGAAGTCAGAAATGTACTTTTGCCGGCCTAGAACTGCCTTTGGGGCCAAATGGCAGGAAATGAGGGTGTCTCCTAGAAGAAAAGAGAAGCCCTGATGAAGAAATGGGACAACAGTCCTATAACCTGAAGGCATTGATGTTGATCAAAAACTTGGATGAGTTTGGAAGTGGGTTACTTTCCGGACTATCCAAAAACTAACACACCCTTGCTACTGATACTATGATTTCTGTCCGGTGACACTGAGCAGAGGGCTCAGCCATGCTATGTCTGCACCTCTGACTCACAGAACTGCATGTTGTTTGAAACCTCTCAGTTTGTAGCAATTTGTCCCCTGGCAACAGGAGGTTAACGCAGAGGGCCAGTGAGGACAGGTAGGATACGACAGCGCCGGCAGGAGTCCTTTCTGTTTTCCTTACAGCTGGACACATGATGAGTCACACAGAGCAAAGGTCAGGGGTTGACAGAGGACAGCAGAAGGGGCCCTGTGGTCTGGGGACAGTGGGAAATACCCGTGTGAGAGATGGAACATGTTCCAGGGACACACGGTAGGATTTGGTAGCTGGAGGGAACACGGGGAGACTTTAGGGAAGGGGAGTGACTTAAGCACACAAGTGGGAGCAGAAATAGGTGAGTTGTGTTCTAGGAGAGGTGAGGAGGCTGCTACAGGCCCACCACTCTTGCAGCAGTCATTCCACACAAGTCCTTGATGTGTGATGCACTTGCACATGACCCTTCTTCTGCCTGTAACTCCTCTTCTGATTTCTCCACTTCTCCTTCAAGATCCAGCCCAAGGCTCCTTTCAGGCGCGCCCTGCACTTTCCAGTGTCAGCATACCAAGCCCAAGGTTTCGCAGCTCCAATAGAAGCTGGGAGCCCAATAGACTTGCTCTTTTTACTAGTCTACATTATTAAAGTGAAAAAAAAAACCCTCTTTGCCAAGTCACTAATCAACCCCAGACCCATCTGTTTGTCCCAATCCTCATGTCTAAATGTCAGATTTCCTTAAAGCAATGCCCCTGTCACCTGGCCGGCTGGCAGCCCCAGTTCCGCAGCTGCCCTTGGCTGTGGGTCTCTACGGGGCTGAGAACTTCCTGCGGTCCCCTCAGAGAACTGCGGGCCCCAGGCTCTTCCCACAGATCCTTGATCCTGTTCTTGTTCCCTCCTCCAGAAACGTGGGGGCTAAAATAAGCCCAGAAGCTGAGGGAGGGGTGAGTCAGAGCCCTCAGGGTGGAGCAATCGCTGCTGCTCCTTGTAAGAAACACGCCATGGAGCTGACTTGTTTATGCCAAGAGCTGTAAGCACAAAATGAGCTCTCCCAAGACAGGTTGGGAGCAGCCTCCCCTGCCTGGAGGTGGCACGGAGCTCCATAGCCTGGAGGCTCTCTCTGCCAGTGTGAAGGCAGGGGCACACATCCCTCAGGGGAGGGGAAGTTGGGACAATGCAGAGGGAGCCTGGCTGGAAGCCAGGTGAGAGGAGGCTTTGCCCCAGCATCACTGTCTGCAAATGAGGAAACACCCTCAACTGCTCTGTTTCCTTTTTCTCAGCTGGGAAGTGAAAATGTCTGCCCAGATGATTTTTGAGCTTCTCTCTGGCCCTGGCAATCTTTTTTTCTGTATTTGAGGAGCTCCCCACGTGTCAGGTCCCCCAGCTCACTCCCAGGCTCTGTTTGATGTGCGGTGTTGAGGGCAGAGGAAGGATCTGTGATGTGGCTTAGGGCAGCTGTCACTCAACCAGGTCAAGTTCAATCAGCACTCGCTGATTGGACAGCTCCCCTCTGCCGGGGATCTGGAAAATGGCTGAGGACACAGAGGTGGAGAAGTGAACTTCAGTTGCCACTTGCGATGCCCACATCCCACAGCAGAGCGCTCCCAGTTCCAGCTTCTTTCTTACGTGCACCCGGGAGGCAGCGGTGATGGCTCTAGTGCTTGGACCTTTGCCACCCATGCAGGAGTATGTGATTGTGTTTATAACTCCTGGTCTAGGCTCAGCTACTATGGCCATTTGGGAAGTGAACCAGCAGATGGGAGATCTGTCTCTGTCTCTCCCCTGCCCTCTGCCACCCGCTTCTCAAATAAATAAAATGAGTAAGTTAAAAACAAAGAAACAAACCCTCACTATCCTGCAGGTGAGGGTGTAGAGAATGTGGACAGCAGAAACATGACCAACAGCACGGGCTCCTGGGCTAAGCATGGAACGGACGTTCAGAGCAAGCAGCTCAGGATGAGCAGCGCCTGCCACAGTCCAATTGAAGGGACCTTCTGCTGGGGATTTGATTCTGTTAACTCATTCCTCCACTTCTCGCCAAAGTTTTATTGAGAAGGAGGTCAGTGCAAAGCATCCAGAGAAATAAAATTCTTTTTTTTTTTCAGATAACGTAGCATCTTAATAGCTGCATGGCTTTCCCCAGACAGCAGGAATGGCTCTGGGTTGGATAGCATCTCACAGCTTCCCACACTTGAGGAAGGATCATTCACAGGGATGGGGCTGCTCAACTGAAAAACTCCCAGTGCCAAGAGTGAGAACAACTCTTACAGAGTTCAGGTTACATCCTGATCGTGCTCTTCGCCTCCTAGATTTACCACAGCCACACTTCCAAAATCTCATTCAGCATCTCAGAATATGAATTTATCATGCTTGTGTTTTAAGCCACATTTAAAACAAACATTAAGATGTATTTTGAAATTTTTCAAATATCATTTGAAAGGCATCACTTAGTATTATGATTTTCTCATTGAGATTTTATTTTCACCTCAACTTTTTGGTTAGAATTAAGCAAGTGAAATTTGAGATGCTGAATATACAGAAAATGAATAAAATAGTATATAAACACTGGGCAAACATAACCAGCCATCAAGTTATATGGTTACATATATTCTCCTCCTTTCTAAACTCTTCTAAATTGCATTATAATCATCACAGTAACAGAGTCCATTGAAATATCTAGGCTGATGGGACTGGTGTTGTGGTGTAGAAGGTAAAGCCACCACCTGGGATGCCAGCATCGTACATGGGCTCCAATTTGTGTCCTGGCTGCTCCACTTCTGATCCATCTTCCCATTCATGGCCTGGGAAAAAGCAGTGGGAGCTGGCCCAAGTGTTTGGCCATCTTCATGTGGGAGTCCCAGATGAAGCTCTTGGCTCCCAGCTTTGGCCTGGCCCTGCACTGGCTGTTGCGGCCATCTGGGGAGTGAACCAGGAGGCGGAAGATATTTATGTGTGTGTCTCCTTCTCTCTGTGACTTTCAAATAAATATTTTTTTTAAAAAAAGAAATATCTAGAGTGCTACTTGGCATACAGTTGGTGGCCAATAGATAGTTATTCTGGTTATGATCCACTGGTTCATTCAAGAAACATCCACAGAGTTCATGTTCACCAAGAAATAGGATGTGGTACCACATCCCAGAGCCACAAGGAAGCAGATGCATGCATGTGACTGAAATTGATTCCTGTTCATATTCATTGAGGACTTTGTCCCATGGCTCCGGGGCCCAGGGGAGAGAGTGATTTGTCCACAGGAGAAGGAGTTTGCCCATGAGGATAGTGGAAGGACAGGTGGTGTGGTTGTTGCAGCACAGGGGCCTCATGAGCCGAGTCCTGGAGGCAGACCCGTGTGCACACTGGGGAAGGCAGGCTGACAGACAGGTGAGGGTGGGCGGGATCAGGGAAGGAGTTGGGATTTTTCTTTGGGAAGAGTGGAGCCAACTGAGTCATAAGTGCCTCAGATCTAGGAGGTGTTGCAGTGGGGGTGGAAGTTTGGGGCTTGTGTAGAAATATCTTTCATCATTGCACGTGAAAACAACAGTAATAATCGCTAGTATTTATAGTCTGTGAGCACTGTACACGCATTGTGCCATTTAAACCCCTGGGACATCTGCTACTATAACTGAGGGGCAGTGAGCTCCTGGTTCCACACTTAGTAAACATGTACTTTCAGGCAAGTCACTCAACCTTTCCAAGCCTCTGCTTTCTTATCTTTATAATGGGATAATTAAAGTGGGGTTATGACAACGCATGTACGAGGTTCTACCTGTGCAGTGTTTAATGTCTGTCCAACACACAGTATTTAATGAGTGCCATCTCTTATCGACCCATTTCACAGGGGAGGAAGCTGGGACTTGGGGGTCCCCTTTGAAGGTCACATAGCCAGGAGGCTGGAACTTCCGGATTCCAACCCCAGAGGTCTAATTACGAACCCAAGCTCTTCCCCAAGTAGCCAGGTTTGGTTGAGTATTCCTCTGTAAGCTCCTGACTTTTGGCTCTCTCTCAATCACTTTCTTACATCATCCTTTACCAAAAGCCCAGCTAGAAGGGGTAAGGAAATGGTCACCTATTTGGTTATTCCCACTTTTAGGAACTTGATCTGTTAGTTAATGGATTCATCAAAGATTCTTCACTTCCTGAGCCTCTACTAAGTGTCAAGCGTGGTGTTTTATTGTTTCAGACAAGTTCTCCCAGACACTTTCCACCATAAGTCTGTGTATGTGTGTGTGTGTGTGTGTGTGAGAAGATGCCCATTTTACACATGGGAACACTGAGGCTCAGGGGAGTTGTATGACTTGTCCAAGAGCACACTACTGCTGTTGGCTTCCCAGAGTCTACTTCACACTATCTGCAGGGGTCAGGGCCTGATTAATCTGGGTCAATCAGGGAATTTGCACCCCAGGTCTCAGCAGGAGAACTGCAGCCTAGCCTTGTTTGTGGCCACAGGGATTAGCTGAGAAATGAGCATAGACTTAAATCAAAAGCTGCAAGAGAAACGTTTTTGTGGCTTCTTCAAATACTGCTCTCATCTTTAGAGAAAGTGTCTCACCCTGTGACATGATTGTGTGTAGATTAGAGGCCTGGGGACACTGCCACCACCTGATCACTGCTCTGAAACTGACACTGAGGCAGGTGTGGGCCTAGCAAGGAGATAAGCCAATGCTGAAGCTTCCAGCTCTGTGGGCCAACTGATGTCCTCAGGGTCACAGCCAGTCTGGGGCTGATTCAGGAACACCCAGCAGAGCAAGCTGAGCTCCAGGCTCCAGGCCCAGAGTGGGGCTCTCCCCCAGTCCATGCCTTCCTACCAAGCCTGGCCACAGCTGGGATTCTTCCACTCTCCAACTGGCAGGCAGCTTTTTGGCATTCGGCTCTAGTAGCAGATTTGGCCATCAGTCACGACGCCAAGCCGAGGGTGGTTTGAGTCATTGTTTCTCTGTGAGTCTGAGTCTTCCATAATAAATATGTATTGCTTAGATAATGAAAACAACAAAGGGGAAAATTCCATGTGAGGCAGAGATAAACAAAATGAGCTCTCCCGAGAAAGAAGGCTTAGAAAGGAACAAGCTGCACAATGCATGTTTCATGCTTTAAAGAATGTTGAACTGGGTAAGGTCAAGGTCAGAGCAAGGCATGGAGCCGTCTGTCATGCCACTAGATGCTAGTCACCTTCGAGAGCTCGTGAGTAACTAGAAGAGTTGCTTGTGGTTATTACCAAGTCTCTGTGATTCCCCCCATTGAGCGGGTGAGGAGGGATGGGGAGAGGTAGTGAGAGCCCTCCAAGGCCACTCTGGGTTCTGGCTTCTCGGGATTCCTGCATCTCCCATTGAATTCCTTCGTGTTCCACAGCAAGCCTCCCTCTGAGGCTCTGAATCCTCAGAACTGATCGAGTGCCTCCTTGTTGCTAAGGATGTATCATCTTGCTGCACTTTGCCCTGGGCATTAATAAAACAGCTCCTGTGGTGATAGTCACATAAAAGTAGGCAGGGAAAAGACCCCAATTCTGAAAGCAGAAATCCACTTTCCTGTGCGAGCTGAATGCTTGACCTTCCCGCTCCCAAAGGCGTAGGCATCCCCCGTGGACTGGATGAATTTCAGCCTCATTGACGATCCTGGCTTCCAGCCATGTTCACCTGCTGTTGTCTGCAACCTCAAAAAAACGCATTGGCAACAAGACCCGGAGGAAAGACCACAGTGTCTGCAGTCAGATGGACATGCGCACTGGCATCTCAGCCTGTGTGGGAGATTGCTGACCGCAGGTTACTTAGGGTCAGCTTTCTCATCAGCCTCCTTGTGTGCAAGGGTTGAGATGAATTAAATGCTGCAACCAAACCTTCACAAATGCATGAAATTCCCTGGGAAGTTCATGTGCTTTTGAAGAAAGCATGGGGCAGAAGAGGAAGAGAATTTATATTCTCCCAGGGATGAAGGTGGAACGCAAGGAAGAGTGTTCTGGCTGAAGGAACAGACAGTGCAAGGCCCAGGGACAAAGGAAGTCCACAGGGCTAAGACATAAAACACAGAGTGGGGATGAAGGCTGGTGAGCTCAGGCTAACGCATTTAAGGACTAGCGCATCTTCATCAAGGAAACGAGGAGTCACTGAAGAGTTGTAGGCAAGGGACTACTTGGCTTATTTATGTTCCCGAAGCTTCACTTTGGCTACAGACGGAATAGACTGCGGGGAGCTGAAGGGTCCAGGCAGCCCCCCAGCTAGGAGGCTGTGAACTCACCCAGGTGAGGGAGAGGAGTCTGCACCGTGCAGATGGACGTGGGCTACGGAACGGTGCACTGGTGCTACTTGCTAGAGCTGTGACTTCAGGGAAGTTGCTCAACCTCAGCTGCGCTAGGTTAACCTTCCCTGCATTCAACCTTGCTTGTTGTAAATCATTTACGGAAGACAATTCTAGTCCTTGCATCCTGGAGTTTGTCAGGGGCGGAAAGGCGAGGACGCAGGTAGAATGTGCAGCTCAGTAGCCGGGGCACACAGAGCATGGACGAGATGGGTGCGGTTGTGGTCTCTCTTAGGGCAGCGGAAGCTGTGTCCATGTGGGGAAAGCCGCTTGAATGAATGAACTAACCAAGCAGACCCGGTACACAAGCAGAGGTCACTTTCAAGAACGAAATCTTAGTGTGAAAGTGCAAATAATCCAGGAGAGGGAGAGAGCACAGTGGGAAGGCTTGCTGTCTGCAGAGGTGAGTGTGAGCTCTGGATGGCACAGAGCGCTCCTGCGTGAAGGGCGGGTGGCTGGAGGAGGCTCAGGGTGCAGGAGCCGGCCAGCTGCCCTGGGTCCCTCCCAGCAGCCGGCAGAAGCACCGCCCCAGTACCCCGATCGCCTGCCTTCCCTGCCAGGGTGTCAATCATCATGTCAAGATGGCAGCTGTCAAAACCGGGGAGGTGGGGAGTGGGTGGAGATACACATCTGAGAGACAGAGCTGAAGAGAGGCGAGAGGGTGGCTCACAGCACACCACGTCTCCTTACTCAGACAAGTGCCGCAGGAGGACTGACTTCACAATGGAGGCGCTTTCACCAATTCTGACGATTTTAAAGGAACGTGTGCTCATTATGAAGCCTTCAGGCTATCACTAGGGCCGAGTTTGGGCACTACCCATGTGGTAGGGACTTGGCCTAATATCTACGCACATACGTCTATCTGTGTCAGATAGTTGCCACCCATTTTACAGTCGGTGTAACTGAGGTCAAGCGAGGATAATGGCTTGCCCAGGGTCATGCAGCCAGCTCCATGACTTGCTCGTCTGGGAAAGTTACCGACTCTCCCTCAGCCTTGTTTGCTTCAGTTGTTTATGGGAGATAACAAGCTGAGTTCCAGGCCATTAGATGTGCGCAGACTCTGGAGCTACATGCTACCTTCAATCCTGGGAGTTGGGCTTTTTTTATTTTGGTTTATTTATTTATTTGAAAGGCAGAGTTACAGAGAAGCAGAGGCAGAGTGAGAGAGAGAGAGAGAGGGAGAGAGAGAGAGAGAGATTGATCTTCCATCAGCTGGTTCACTCCCCAAATGGCCACAACTGGGCCAATCCAATGCCAGGAGCCAGGAGCTCCTTCCTGGTCTCCCACATGGGTGCAGGTGCCCAGGCACGTGGGCCATCCTCCACTGCTTTCCCAGGCACAATGGCAGGGAGCTAGGTTGGAAGTGGGACAGTCAGGACTCGAACCGGCGCCCATATGGGATGCCAGCACTGCAGGTGGTGGCTTTACCCGCTACGCCACAGCACTGACCTCTCAATCCTGGTTCTACATGTCACAAAGCCATGTACCTCAGTTTCTCTTCTGTAAGATGGGGGGGGGTGTCTTTGTGAAGATTGAATTAGCTGATGCAGGCTGAGGACCTGGACTAGCACCTGCCAGCTGAGGGTAACCTCACTGGCAGTAGTGATACATCTATCTTGCTTTGCTAGGACTGCTTCACTTACGCTCCCAGGATTTATTAAGGGAAAACATGGATTTTAAGGCAGATGCATTCTGAGGATTGAAAGGAGTCCGTGAAAGAGAACTTTGCAAGAAAGTAGTCAGCGTGCTTACACAGAAGTTCAGCTATTATTATGTTGAGTTCTAGAGCAAGCTCTGAACTGAAATTTGCTGTTTGTTCACACTACATTATTATGCCCAAAGAATTCCAATCATCCAGAGGTAGTGATTGTTCCTAGTTTTGTGTGTGTCCTTCCAGGCTTCTGAAATGGCTTGCACTTGCTTCTGTGGGATATGCAATGTTGGCCTTGGGCGAAGCACAATGGATGTGAGTTCTGGCTTTGACTCCAAGTAGCCGCTTAACTGTAGGGTGATTGCTTATCGTGTCTACATCTCAGTGTCTCTATCTGCGAAGTGGGAGCAAGAATATCTTGCATGCATAGAGTGGTGGTGAGGACGAAGTGTAACATTTTAAGGCCCATAGAACCTTGTCCCTTAGGTTTAAAAAGAAGTAGTGGTTTAAAATAAATATTCCAGGGGCACAGTCAATTAAGCTGTTGCTTGAGATGCCTGCATCCCTTATTGGAGTATTGGTTCGATTCAGCTTCAGATTCAGCTTCCTGCTACTGAATCCTGGGAGGCAGCAGCTGATGGTTCAAATGCTTGGACTCATGCTACACACCTGGGAAACTCTGATGGCGTTCTGGGCTCCTGGCTTTGGCCTGGTCCCAGGCCTGGGTGCTGTGGGCATTTGAGGAATAAACAAGTAGATGGAAGTGTTCTCTCTCTCTCTCTCCCTCTCCCCGCCCCCCCCTCTGCTTTTCAAGTAGATGAAAATAATAAAACATTTAAAAAAAGATGTCCCACAACAATAGCCAGAGGAAGCCTTATAAACTTAGACTGTGTTGCTTTCTTGCTTAAACTCTCCAAATTTTTCCCATTGCATTTACAATTAAATTCATATACGTTACCTTGGTTTACATGAGTGTTTTTGATGGTCTGAAAAATGTTATGTCTATGCTCTGAGTTAAGAGCAGAGGGACTGTTGATAAATGTTTGATAAATTTGTCTGGAGTACAGATTTGTGTGAGACAGCTGTGGCTATGTGCTCAATCATTTCTGAAAAAGTTCAGATGTTGAAGCCCTAATCCTCACCGGGACTTTAACGAGATAATTCAGGCTCAGTGAGGTCACTGGGTGAGGCCCTAAATCTGTATAAGTGGGGTCTTTATAGGAAAAAAATGTTGAGGGATGTGCTCAAAAGGACAGTCCATGCAAGCCATCTGCAGGCCATGGAGAGAGGCCTCAGCAGAAAACAAACCTGCTCATACCTCCATCTCCAACTGCCATCCTCCAGGACTGTGAAGAAATGCCTTGCTGTGACTGAAGTCACCCAGGCTGTTTTTACAGCATCCAAGGCAAAGGACTGCAGCAGGTGGGCCAGGATGGCACCTGAGAAATAATTCTATTTCCCAGGGTCAAAGGCAAGTTCAGAGGCTGCCTATGTAGGGGCGTGGCCTTGTGCAGTCTACACAAAGAGGAACAGAGAGTGTTTGCCTCCTGGTGTACCCTGGATGCCAAAGAGGGGAGAGAGGAAAGACTAGGGGCTCAGTTCACACATTAAAAGGCACGCGTTAGACGAGTCATTACACCCCATGAGAAAGGATAAGGGAGAGACAGAGAGCCCAGACCTGTTACTCCAGCTGAACCCTTCATGCAGAGACATGATAGCTGGGCTATGAATTTCCCTGGGAAGAGTGCATAAAGGCCTGGCATGATCTTCTTTTCGACTCTGTAACTTCATCTCACCTTCCTGGTCCTCCTCCTCCTTCAGGGCACACAGCTCCCTTCTGTGCTGTGTGTTCTCAAGTTTGCCCACCTTAGGGCCTTTGCATCCACCTGGAATGCGATTCTCGCTTTCATCCTTAAGGTCTCATCTCAGATGTCACCTCCTCAATGGCATTGTTATGAGCTAGTCTGGCACTCATAACGGTATGTGCTGATATAAGCAATTTCAAAAAATGCCAACAAGCAGGCAAACTTACTGTATGCCAACGATGGAACAAGATAAAACAAGACCACAAAAAAAGTCAAGTTTTCTGAGCTGTGTGACTGCTGCTTCTTTTCCAGTTATATCTTTGGCTTCTCTCCCTCTAGATGAGATTTAAGATTTTTCAAGCATAAAATAATCTCTAATTTCTAACTGTTCTTATTAAGAGCGAAGTTCCACTTCTTAAAACCCTCCCCCAAGTCACTCAAACAAAGTCAAATCCTAGAAGTTTTTTCTGACACCCACTGACTGAGACCCAATAATTCCCCATATTGCTCATGGGAAGGAGCAAAAAGCTCAATTTGTCCAACGGCAGGTGTCTTCCTGCAGAACACTGACAAAGTACGTTGGAAGCCCCAGAACTCAGCTAACTTCAGAACCATCTGGACCTAGGGACCTAAACAATGTCAGGACACTTTCTTTCTTTTTGTAGTTTGAGCCAAGCTTTCTCTTTTTAAAAAAATTTATTTCAATTTTTAATTAGTTCTTAACAGATTCAGTGTGCTTTGTAGGTACAATTCTAAGAACAGGAGGGAAGGAGGGACTATCAAGCGTCCTCTGATGTCAGCTTTTCCCCCGATAGGATCTCTCACTGCGCAGGTCAGATGACCACTGGCACACCTAACCCTATGCCCTTAATAGTCCATTATGCAAAGGGAGAACACACCTGCTGTTCCCCAGTGACCAACGATCGAAACTGAAGCTTTTCTTTTGGTTTCCCTGATTGGTTTAGGTGACAATTCCTGGGCTGACTGTTATACTGGGAGGAGGGGTACAGTAACAGGTCAGGCTGGGTCACTAGGAGTGGACAAAATGTTCTGTGGTTTTTAGTCCTGTAAGATTCACAAGGAGAGAGTGGACTGTTTCCTGTGTTGGAGCTTAGACAAGACAACAGAAAACATTGCTTTGTGAGTAGCAAAGGCATTTAACATAGAGAATTAGATGTCTATAAAACTAGAATAAGAGGTAGAGGGAAAAATATCAAGGGAAGTCTCAACTAGATTTTAAGGAAGCAGGAAAGTGTTGGACCTCATCACACTGCTCGTACTGACCACAGGTGTCTTCAGAACTGTGTTGGGTGCATCACAGGAAAGTGTTTGCAAGCTACTCAACATCTCACAACCCCTGAAATGCTGCTTTCATAAGAGCAATGGTTATCTGTCTATGTAGTCTACCTGCCTATCTACCATCTATCTACCTGCTTACCTTTCAACCTAGCTATCTAATTCTGGTCTTCCAAATTTGTGTAAGTTCCTTGCATTGGCAGACTCTAGATGGCGGACTACTGGTTCACTCTACAGATTCCCATAATGGAGTAGTGGGTCAGGGCTGGGCTGAGGCTGGCAGTTGTGAACTTGATCTGGGTCTCCCATGTGGGTTGCAGGGACTCAAGGGTGTTAGCCATCACCTGCCTCCCATGGTGCACAGCAGTAGGAAGTTGGAATCAGAAGCAGAGCCAGACCTGAAACCAAGACATTCCAACGAGGGACACAGGCATTCAAGAGGTATCTTAATCATTACACCATATGGCCACCTCCAGGGAAGAGGATGGAAAGGAGGGATGGTGTTGAGCTGCCAACAGATAGCCAGATACAAATCCTCACAGTAAGGGTTATTAAACAATCTATACCAGTGCCTTTGGGTGTACACATTGTAAATAGTTTTATCATGATTAAAATGTAAGGACTGAAGGGAATTTGAATTGTTAGAACAGTTTTGGGGGTCTTAGAGGCATTGAGGAGACTGGGGATGGTCAGAATACAGGAAAATTTTTGATTTTCAAATCAACAAGGAAAATGGAAGTCACGAGCTTATTGAACTTAGTGAGCTTGGTGTAAATTTTGGGGGAGGTCAGATGAGAATATCAAGAAGATGGCATCTGAGGATTTTGAAAAAAATTCCAGTGTTCAGTGCTCACAAAGAGGCATGAGAGGTTCACTAGAATAAGTCATACCTAAACCACCTTGCTTATTTATTAAGGAATGATGGAGGGACTGCTGGAGACATAGATCATATGGATTTTAATATGACATTTACCAAAAATCTCATTATGTCCTTGTGAATAAATGGCAAAATATTGATGGCATTACTGCCCAGTGAATCATAACTGAATGCTGACTAATGGACCATGTGAACTTGGGGAAAAAACAATCTCTGTGATGGAGTTCTGGCTTGGTTTTATGTGGTTAAGCATTTTTATCAGTTTCCTAGGAGTGCAGTGATAGCTCCCTAATCAAATCTGAAGATGCACCAAGGCTGGAGGGAGAACAGATTGTATAATAACATCAGGAGTCACCAAACCATCAGTAGCCCAGCATGAAGGGCATAAAGGAGCAAGTTAAACTGTACTAGAAATAAATCCAGAGGAGCTGTTGTGGCATAGCAGGTAAAGCCACAGCCTGTGATGCTGGCATCCCATATGGGGACTGATTTGAGTCCTGGCTGCTTTACTTGTGTTCCAGCTCCCTGCTAATGGCCTGGGAAAAGCAGCAAAGATGGACCAAGTGTTTGGGCCCCTGCACTCACATAGGAGACCTAGATGAAGCTCCTGGCTCCTGGCCTTGGTCTGTCTCAGTACTGGCTGTTGTGGCCATCTGGGGAGTAAACCAGTGGATGGAAGATCGATCTCTCTCTCTCTCCCCTTACTGTCTCCGTAACTCTTTCAAAATAAAATTTAAAAGACCTTTAAAAATAAAAGAAATAAGTCTGGAACATTACCTCTCAGACTTCCAAATAGTATGTAGTCAAGGGGAGGAAGAGGGTTGGCTTAATAGCAGTGTCTTTGAAAAGAAACTAACATCTCATCTTTATAGTAATCAATTTTATACTGTTGGATCATATTAAATTGTCAAAATAATGAATTGATGCTTGAGGTTGAATTTACAGAATTACTTCTAATACAGGAGCACCAGGCACATCCTATACTCTCTACAGTTACTATTTAAAGTAGTGTACAAATTAATATTTTTTCCTGGAACGTTACTATTTAAAGTAATGTACAAATGAATATTTTTTCCTGGAAAGTCAAGTTACTCATTCATGCATTTATTAACCAAATATGTTTAGGAACTAGATTCAGTCTCCGGTTAGGGGCTGGGTACACATAAATGGAGGAAATAGGCAAGAACTTGATCATTTATTGAGCATGCAGTATGTATCCCTGTATTCAAGTTCCTGTTAGTGGGACAGATAGGGACATACAATCACAACCCAGAAATGTTCTATACCTTTAATGCTTTAAAAGAGAGGGGGACAATTAACTCACTAGAGAATTGTACTTAAGGAGGAATTGCAAACCAGACAAATCACCTTTATTTACTTGCTTATTTATGCCGTGGGTATAGGTGGATCGTTCTGTGTGTGTGATGAATAGGTATTTGCTTATAATTGGCACCTGCCTCTACTGGTTGCCCAGAGTAAGACAATAAGGATTGGAACCTGTATCATACCAGGTAGTAGTGAGAGAATGTGGATTTTTTCTTTCAACCTGGACATGAGAAATCATAGGGTGGGAATGCATGTTACAAGTTGCTCTGTCAAGTGCACTGTGTGGCCACAAAGGATGTCCTTAGCATCCAGCTGGGAGTTTCAGGACAGCAGTTTCTGACAGAGCACTTTGAGACTAGAGAATCATTTGTGAAGCAGGGGATTCCTTGTCACGGAAGCCACTCAAGCAGAGCGGGAGAGGCCCCTTTAAACCTGTGGTGAGGAATCGCCCATCGCCTTGTTTCCTGCACTGAATGACCACTGAGATCATGCTTAGCTCTGCAACCCCCCTACCTGATGAACTTCCCTGGGTTGTAATTTTAGATTTGCATCATGCATTGCTATTCTGCTTTATGTGTGAATTGATGCTTATTTAATTTAATGATGGACGTCCCAAGAGCTGAGCAAATGGCTGCATGGTCAGTTGGAGAACTCATAGATCTGAAAACTTTCCAGCACCAGAGGCGGTCTCTCTTTTGAGCAGGCTACTCATTTTCTCTGCCACTCAGCTTCTACGTCTGCAAAATGATCGTGATGAAAAGCCTAACTCCTCCTGTTGCATGACCGCGGCGATCAGGTATAATGTGGGAGTGAAGCATCTTGGGTCTACCAGTGCAACAATGGCTGTGCATTTCATGATAGTTATATTTGTTTAGTCCTCACGGCCTGCTCCCACTTTGGTACCTGGTATTGTAGAATGCACAGGCCAGTTGTGTCTCCAAAGGCACTTATTAGGTGAAAGCCAACTGCTTGCAACACTGTGGCCTAATGAATCAGAGAAGCCACGGATCAGAGGATTGAGCTCTGTGTTCTCAGAGCTCTCCTGCTCCGTCTTTGTGCCATTCCTTTCCTGGCTCTCCAGGGCTCACTTTAGCTCTTGAAGCTGCTTGTGTTAGCATCAGTGGATTCTCAGCACCCTCTAGAGACAGCAGAGGGATTTGTCTCACTTGTGAGAGATGGATTTTTCTCACCATGTAGTTGCTGGTGCAAGAGAAATGTGCCAGGAGCAAGTGAGATGTGGGGCGGGGGAACAGGAAGGGAAAGTCTGGCTTCTCCTATTTAGCCCACCCCTCCCTGCCACTGGTCCTGTATGGCTTCCCTCCCCTTTCTGTCCAGTCCCTGGATGGCCCTGCAGGCACTGAGCCACCCAGGATTCAGGGAAATGATTTCCCTGTATTCCAGGTAATAGGCGGTCAGTTGAGATTAAGTTCCAACGGGAGCATAATTGAAGATCCGGTGAATTCTCAACAGTCCAGTGACTCAGGACCAGGGTTAAACCCACTAAATACGATACCTGATTTACGACAATGCAGGCATTGTGTTCTGCTAAATCATTGGGGGGGCAGGGGAGAACTCACTGAAGCACAGGGACCCTCAGAAAACAATGTTTTTTTCCAGATTTGTGCTTATTTCATTTATTTGTAAGTCGGGGGAGAGAGAGACACAAGCTCCCATCTACTGGTTTACCCCCTTAAATGCCCATAACAGCTGATACTGGGCCAGTGTGAAAACTGGAGCCTGGAACTCAGTCCAAGTCTCCCACAGGGTAGCAAGGACCCAACTACTTGATCCATCACCTGCTGCCTCCCAGGGTCTGCACTAGCAAGAAGCTGACTTGGGCACAGAGCTGGGACTTAAATGCAAACACTCTAATATGGTTGCAGGCACGTATATCTGCCTCAATCTACAGTTCTTTCTTTTGCTTGATTCTTTTAAAGTTCTGTGTCACTCCTCTTCCTAAAGAAACTTAAGGAATAACTTTCCTGTTACTAATATAGAGAAGACAGTGCAGGCTAAGAGAATAGGGACTAGGATGAGTCGTATCTTGGATACTTACAAAAGTTATTGTCTGACTAGCTGGAATCTCAGGATGCTTATATTTGTTTCTGAAAGAAAATGATGCAATTTCCTGAAGTCACAAAGTAAGAGATCATGAGAGAGAATTAGAACTTCTGATATTTGGAACCATGTTTTTTTTTCCAGTAAGGAGATCACACATGTGAATTCAGACATATGTGTAGTTTGCATGACTTATTGAGCAGTTAGAATGGGCTTGAGTTGTGATAAGTGTGCCTTATACAATTCTCCTAAGAGTTGCACAATAGGGACAGCATTGTGACTCCGCAGGTCCAGCTGCCAGGCCGGCTTTTCATATGAGCACCAGTTTGAATCCCAGCTGCTCTACCTCCAGTCAATCTCCCTAGCAACATGCCTGGGAAAGCAGCAGAAGATAGTCCACATATCTGGGCCCCTGCCACCCACATGGGAGACCCTGATGAGGTTCCAGACTCCAATCAGGCCCAGCCCTGGCCATTGCCGCCATTTGGAGTGTGAAGAAGTGGATAGATCTTTCTTTCCCTTTTATGTGTGTGTGCATGTGTGTGTGTGTGTGTGTCTGTCTCTCTCTGTAACTTTGCCTTTCAAATAAATACATAAAACTTAGAAAAAAAAAAAACAAAGTGAGCAAATGAGACAGACAGAAACATAGCCAGGATTTGAATTCATGTCTTTCTGGTTCATATCACTTCACTTTAATTATTATGATGTATTAAAATGCACTATATTAGACATGTCAGATGATAAAAAGAAGTAGAAACTCAATCCACATGCTCAAAGAGCATGACATCCATGTAGAGGGAACTCACTGTGTTGTAGAAGGGAAATTAGTTTGAACAAACTGAGCAGGAGGCTTCTGAAGATGAACTAATGGAAAGAGCAGGAGACAATGCTAGTTATATAATAAGAGCAGAAAACTACAAGAGAATAATGTTAACCCATAATATCTTGTCATACTGAATCATCAGGAATCTGTCAAAGAGACTAGAGTCAAGCCAAAAAGGTTCAGAATCCAAATACAAGAAAGAGACTCAACCTGATCAAAGATGAATTAATTTGAGCTTCAATAAGGACACCACTGTCAATGAATTGAAAATCATGAATATATGTAAATCCATAATTAAATATTATCCAAATCAACCTAATTGATCACACTCAAAGGATGAGGGGAAATCAATTAATATCCTTAAAACTTATAATAAGACAAAATAAACATTTAATCCTAATTTTCCTATGTGAACTTTACCATCATTTGAACAAATGGTAGATGAGAAGCATATATTTATAGAATTCCAAATAATAGACCTAAAATAATAGAACATTCTCATTTTTAAGCTCCCAATAAGTTCATTAATCTATAGAAAATGGAAAATATATTATATGCCATTTTTGAATACACTCTGCAGCACCTGTAATTCTGGTAAAGGGATTGAACCTCCATTTGATAGAGTGTTTAGACCTAGCTCTCATTTTACAGGAAATACAGAGGTAGGGGGAACATATTGAATTGTCATCCACAAAAACTAGACTACAGGAAACTATCAATCAACCAGCCTGAGTTCTTCAACTGAGTTAGGACAAGCCAAGAACAGGAGGAAGTGAGATCCTGTTGATTATAAATGATGTAAAAGACATAGGCAAATTAAAACAAATCTCAGTAAAATAAAACCGGAGTGTGGGATGCAAACTTGGATGACCAAATCACAAGCAACACAGGAGAGTAATGACTATAAAATCAGTATCATGGCTGATTCTGTGTGAGGAGGATGCAATAGAATTGGGATGGGGTGGGGGTAATTCAAGGGGCTTTTGAGATGGTTGACAAAGTTCAATCTCTTGACAAGTGGTAAATAAAAGGGTGTTTGCCCTTTAATGAAAATTTGAGTGTGCATGTGAGTTTTTGTAGCTGTGTTTTTTCTGATAAAGAAAAAAGGCTAAAAATACAATGCCTTTCTCTTAATAAAGCTCACAGAAGTCCAATGTAATTTTGTAGTGTGTTTGAAATAATTCCACCTTTTATCTCTATAGTACACTATTGTCTCTTTCAGCTATGCTTCCAAATTCCACTCAGTAAAGCCTGCTATATGTACACCTATGCTCCTGAATACCATAGGAGCACCACTGCTCAAATTTCCTGGCCCGAAGTCTTAAGCTTTTCTTCTAAGAGTTATTTGATAGTCTGGTTTATTCTGGGTAAATCATTGCTATAAACCCATAGCTACAATCTCTAAATACAACCAATGAGATGAAATACTGACTTTGCCTTAAGAAAATGTTAGCACCCCAATCACATCTCGAAAATCTTGCACTTACATTATTATGAATTCTTGAGCAATCCATGTTCCCATTGGCTTTAACCCACATCTAGTCTCAAAAGACCAGGTCGGATTGCCTTGCCATCAGTTTCTATTTCTAAATTTAGCAGGCAGTTCATTTTAAATATAAGTAAGTCTAGATTATAGTGGAAAATGCCTAGGTTAAGAGATTCTGCCCCCATAATAGCTGAATTAAGTGATCTTGGGCATTTTAACTCATTCCTTTGGGACTCATTCCCCATTTGAAAATAGCTAAAATAAAATTTTCCCATAGTATTTTTATGGGTCTTAAAATAAGATGTTTAGGAAACAACAGCTATTAAACTAATAGCAAAATAATATGTCCCAGGTACTTTTGAAAATATCATTTACAATTTCATTATATGAAAGTATTTCATTTAATAATTTAATTATCAAAACTGCATTTACAATTTCATTAATGCATTTACTAAATAGTATCACATATACATACTGAATTAATAGTAGCTTCCCAATGACCTTGTGTGCATCGAGGGACAAGTTCCCAGTCCAAGACTGTTTGATCTACACTATGATTCCTCTCTGGGAAAAAAAAAATTAAAGATTTATTTTATTTTATTTATTTGAAAGAGCTACAGAGAGAGACAGAGACAGAGAGAGAGAGCGAGCGAGCGAGAGAGAGGTCCTCCATCTGTTGGTTTACTCCCCAGATGGCCATAATGGCCGGAGCTGCGCCAATCCGAAGCCAGGAGCCAGCAGTCTCCTCTGGGTCTCCCAGGGTGCAGGGCCCCAAGGACTTGGGCCATCTTCTACTGCTTTCCCAGGCCACAGCAGAGAGCTGGCTCAGAAGAGGAGCAGCTGGGACTAGAACCAGTGCCCATATGGGATGCCAGTGCTTCAGGCCAGGGCTTCAACCCAGTGTGCCACAGTGCTGGCCTCGGGGGAAAATGTTTTGTGTGATCTTGGATTAGACCTAGGAACTAAAGCCCTAGAAATGAAACTTAGTGGAACTGGTACTGTGGTGGAATAGGTTAAGCCTCTGCCTGTGGCATAGGCATCCCATACGGGTGCTGGTTAATGTCCCAGCTGCTCCTCTTCTGATCCAGCTGTCTGCTAATGGCCTGGACAAGCAGTGGGAGATGGCCCAAGTGCCTGGGCCCCTTTGTCCAAGTGGGACACCCAGAAGAAGCTCCTGGCTCCTGGCTTTGGATCAGCTCAGCTCCAGCCATTGTGATCTTTTGGGGAGTGAGGCATTTGAGGGGTGAACTAGCAGATGAAAAATTTCTCTGTAACTCTGCCTCTCAAATAAACAAATACATCTTAAAACAAAAAAGTGCAATGAAAGCTGCATTTTTTATCTTTCTCTTTTTCTTTTTAATTTTTATTAATATAAAGAGATGACATTTCATGTATTTCATAGGTACAGTTCTGACAGCTGCCTTTTTATGGTTTGCTTTTCTCTGTGGCATCAGCTGCTGTCCCTGGCGGCCCAGACACCTGTGGTGCAGACAGAGCCAGGACAAATGGCCTCAGTTGAGCGAGTGGTTGACTATTAACCTCCTTCGTGTCTCTGTTTAAACTGGAGGTAAATATTTGAAGAGGCAATTTCATATCACTGAATAGTCTCTTGCTGGCATGAACCAGTGACAATGAGCAAGTCTCAAGTTTGGCATTCTGCATGCCAGAAAGCCTTCGTGCCAAGAATGTGCCCCATAGAGAAAAAAGACCTAGAAGCACAAGGCGGGAGGACAAAAGGCTGAGGGACAAAAGGCTGATGGGCGTGGTAGGGGCCTGGTGCAGGCTGTGGGACAGGTGGACGGCCTTCAGGAGAGGGGTGATCTCGCACTCCTAGTCTAAGGATTGCTTTGAGGGCAGTGTCCTTTCCATTCCTGCCTAGGTGGAAGGAAGCAATGCAGGAAATCGAGCCAGCCTAAGCTGCATCTTATACATATACACCACTTAAGTACAAAACTTGGCTGGGGAAGACAAACGGAAGAACCAGACTGGGCAGAGGAAAATTGAGAACACTAGATCCCTTGGATAGCCATGAGTTCATGCACTCCATTTGTTCAGTCAGTGAGTCAGTAGAAAAAGTAATTATTAAAACACAAATTGAATTAAGAGAGAAAAGATTTAAGACCTAGCTCTTTTTACTCTTACTAGCTTTTGAATGTTGTCAGCAAATAGAAAAACAAGCTTTCTTTTTGCTAACGAATAAAAAATGAAATAATGCTTCTAACCTGTATATTTGAGGCAATACTTATTGTCTTTCTTAATAATAATCAAAATTAATAAATTTATATAAAATATTTATATGCTATCAATACAGAGATGAATAATGATATTAACAATCAAGAATAGAGAACTACTCATAACTGATGTCTATTGCTAAGTATGTGCTAAGATGCAGGAATTAACAAAACGCTAGAGTTTAATGAGGTTAACTTATTTGTTAACAATGGTTAATAAATGGGTTGCACTGAAACCCAGATGTTCCTGATTCCAGAATCCATGCACTTCTGTCAGTGAAGCTTCAACTCACCCCACCTCGCATGCACCCACAAACAATTCCTCTGCTTTCTCATTTGAGACGTCTGACTACTGGTCACGTCTGTCCTAATGGCAGGTGTCATCTTTGAGCAAGTAGTGTGTGTTGGATTGCAGGGATCTCCTGGTTTACCAGGTGAGAAAGGTTTCTTTGCTGTAGGTCTTCATTTTCTATCTTTTATTATTTTGGGGGGATTGAAGATTTCAAAACCATCATGGGCTCGGTAGGAAGTAAGAACTCAAAAGAATTTGGGAAGACAGATCTGTTGCAGGCTCCTTCAGAAGACAGACTAGGAAACGAAATTATCTTCCGTTAGTGGCTCACTCCCCCAGATGGCTGCAGTAGCCTGGCTACTGCTAGGACCAGTCCAAATCCAGGAGCCTAGAACTCCATCCACATCTCCCACACACATGGGCCATCTTCTGGGGGCTTTCCCAGCCTCCTATCAGGGAGCTAGATCAAAACCAGAGCAGACAGTACTCGAACCAGGGCTCTGATAAGCAATGCTGGCATCACAGGCATTGGCTTAATCTGTTGCATCACTACAGGGCTCCAAGATCTGGTCTGTTTCTGGGCCTCAGCCTAGACATGAAGCCAGGGGGTGCATTTTGGTAACAGGAGATGCTAGTAAGACTTGGGAGGGTCACTATCATGGATCTGGTGGTCTCAGACCTGGAGGAGGGAAAGGGGTCAGCATAACCTCAGTAGAATTTAGAGCCCAAGGAGAAAGAATATGTGTGATCAAAAGGAGCAGACCAAGATCGGATGCTATGAGAAAGTAGGCACTCAGTAAGCACAGGGATATGTGAGTTCTCTTCTTCCTAGGGCCTTCTGATGCGTTGCTCAGGAGATGCTGCCTATCTGACAAGTAGGCATGGGATGCGATGACGCCCAGCAGGCAGGCTCAACACATCAGTGCTTGGAGTTGCACGAAGCTAGGCCCAGTCAGGCCTTTCTGAGGGGCTCACATCACACATTTTGCACAACCTCTTGTGGCTCCATTTGCATCCCTATCCTTAGGCCAAATGTCCTTGGGTTTAGTGACTTTAAGGCTCACTAGACCACAAGATTAAAGACGCAGGCTTTGCTTTCATTAACCACAATAATAATATTGTTGCTTAAATGTGAGACCCACCTGAGTAAGGGGAAAATGAGTATTGTTCAGTAAGATGACAGCACTAGGTTCTGATGCTATATTTTCCCAGTTACATTTTCCTAAAAATTCCCAGGGATCACAATGTATCTAGTCATGAAGTCAAAGACCACATTTTAATAAGAAAAGATAACATTCATGTTTGTGTACTATACGCCAGGCTATGCTAAGAGTGTTACACGTGTTGTTCTGTTTAAGCCTGACCACGGACTAATGGGTGTGTTGTTATTGTCTCCCTTTTATGAATGAGGGAACAGACGAAAGAAGTAACTTGAGTGGGATTACATGTTACAAATACAATGTGTATTCAATTTTGTTAAAAGCCAGAACCAATCTCTAAATCATGATCTCATACTCTTAACGTGACATTTTGTTGATACTGGTCCTTACCATGCACCTAATATAGATTTATTACCCTAAACACTGAATGACCTTCTGGGGAACAATGGGGAAAAGAGCATGGTGAGCAGAGCTGAAAGAATCCCTAGGGAAATGCAAATACCTTGAGTAACAAAGTAGATACAGAACCTGGATGGGGGTCAAGGCACTATAACTCACCCATCACCAGTGGGTCAAACACTCAGACCATGGGCCAACCACTCAGACCATGGGCCAACAGAGGAGAATATCAGCAGATACACTGCGGCATGGAAGACAAACAGGACCAAGTGCACCATTGCAGCACCGGTTATACCGAAGACTGGGAGCTGCTACTGGAGGGTAGAAGGAAAACCCTAGCCAGCAGTGGCTCTCAAAGTCAACTTGTAAAATGACAGCATAATAAAACGCACTTTAGGCTGCTACTGGGAATGCTTTTCTAGTAACTGTTCTCCATGGTTTCTAGATCCTCAAGGGCATAAGGGATATATATATATATATATATATATATATATATATATTTGACTTTCTTTCCATTCATCCATTAAGAGGCATAAGTTGATTCCATATCTTGGCTATCGTAAATAATGCTGCAAAGAGTACAGGTAGCTCTTTGACAAACTGATTTCAAATGCTTTGGGTTAATACTCAGAAATGATATTGCTGGATCATGTGATAATTCTGTTTTTAGTTTCTCAAGGGACCTCCATAGAGGTCTCCGTAATGGTTGTACTAATTTATATTCCCATGAACAGTGTGCAAGTGTTCCGTTTTCTCCAAATCTTTGTCAACAGTGGATTCAGGAAGCTGTGTTACTTGAAGAATATCTTGGTTGCCTTGGAGAACATTCTTTTTTCCTATTCTCCAAACTCCAGGCTAGAGATACCTATGAGGACACTTCCAGAAGTTTGTGGGGAATGGAATTAAAAGATAAGTTCACTTTGATGCAAAAATATAATTGAAATCCATGCATATCTGTACATGGGTGTGAAACATTACCATTTGCCATCACTCCAAATGTTCCATTTCTAGTTCAGTTTACTCAGGGCACAATTTTCCAAATAATTCTCTTTGTAATTTAAACTGGAAGTTCTGTCAAGCTCTTTTTTGTACATTTCAAGAGGGCTAGAGCAGCAGCAGAGCAGTCTAGCTGTTTTCAAAATGAGTAAGCTAGTTAATTTGGACCAACCTTCCTTTCGACACAACAAAAAGGATGGCAATTATATTGTATTGTTGAAATAGCAGCAGCTGCTGAAATAGATAAAAGCCCAACCTCAAGAGGCTAGCAGAATTCTACTTGTTACTCATGTCAAGTTCAAATAAATGTTCATGATCGGAAGGCGAATCTCTTTGAAGAGATGATTCAGTGTCCCAGGCTCCTCCAGTTTCTCATTCTGTCGTCTTCAGCATGTGGCTTCTAAAGTGTTCACAATCGGGGCCGACACTGTGGCGCAATGGGTTAACACCCTGGCCTGAAGCACTGGCATCCCATATGGGCGCCGGTTCAAGACCTGGCTGCTCCACTTCCTGTCCAGCTCTCTGTTATGGCCTGGGAAAGCAGTAGAGGATGGCCCAAGTCCTTGGGCCCCTGAACCTACGTGGGAGGCCTGAAGGAAGCTCCTGGCTCCTGGCTTCGGATCAGCGCAGCTCCGACCGTTGCAGCCAATTGGGGAGTTAACCATCAGATGGAAGACCTCTCTCTCTCTCTCTCTCTCTCTCTCTCTCTGCTTCTCCTCTGTTTGTGTAACTCTGACTTTCAAGTAAAATATATAAATCTTTAAAAAAAAAATGTCCACAATCAAGCAAAAAGACTACACAGGAGTGACTACCATGGGAAAGACGTACAGTTAGCACATAGGACTTCCATTTAATTCTACCGGGTAGAACTCAGTCATATGGGCATATGTCACTGTAGGAAGTTGGAAAAGATGCATTTGTGGCTGCAGAAAATAGAAACAGGTTTGGTGAGCAGATAAAAATTTACATGACAATTCCACATTTTCAAAAACTCAGATAATAATGATGAAGAACTGAAAAATAGAAAGGGAAGCTGAGGGCAAAATCTATAGAAAATCTGCATGAAAAGCATTGAGAAAGAAGTTGAGGCACAGAACTTCACTTTCTGTTGAAAAAATTGTTTGCATTAATGTTATTGCTTCATAGATTAATTTTATAATCTAGACTATATTTTAGTGAATATCCAACATGTACTAGGTAAGAAATCACATTCTGTTGGTGTTGATGGAGAGTATTCTGCAAATGTCATTGGATCATGTGGATTGGTGTTAGTTCCTCTATCTTCTTGCTGTTTTTCTGTTTAAAGATTCCATCAAAAACTATAAGAGTTACTGAAGTTCTGATTATAATTTTGATTTTTTCCATTTCTACTTTCAATTCCATTGGATTTTGCTTTGTGTATATGAATTAATTAGTTTTGCTTTATGTGTTTTGTTTTCTTTTGATTACTGTTTGCATGATATGTTTTTCTATTCATTTTAGACCTGCTTCTATCATTATATTTGAAATATAATGCTATTAGTGATTTTTAGTGCTTATAGACCACATACAACTGTGCTATATTTTAACTGATGTATACAGAGTACTTAAACTGAATGTAATTACTGATTTATTAGGATTTAAATAATCCATTTTATTGTTTCTTTCCTTTGTTTTTTGTTGTTTGTTTCTCTGTTTCCCTTTTTCTGACTTCCTATGAGTTACTTGGGCATATGTTTTAAAAAATTTATCTACATGCTGGAGAGGATGTGGGGAAAAAGGGACACTAACCCACTTTGGTGGGAATGCAAACTGGTTAAGCCACTATGGAAGTCAGTCTGGAGATTCCTCAGAAACCTGAATATAACCCTACCATTCAACCCAGCCATCCCACTCCTTGGAATTTACCCAAAGGAAATTAAATTGGCAAACAAAAGAGCTGTCTGCACATTAATGTTTATTGCAGCTCAATTCACAATAGCTAAGACCTGGAACCAACCCAAATGCCCATCAACAGTACACTGGATAAAGAAATCATGGGACATGTACTCTATAGAATACGATACAGCAGTCAAAAACAATGAAATCCGGTCATTTGCAACAAGATGGAGGAATCTGGAAAACATCATGCTGAGTGAATTAAGTCAGTCCAAAATGAGACAAATATCATTTGTTTTCCCTGATCGGCGACAACTGAGCACCAAAGGGGAAACCTGTTGAAGTGAAATGGACACTATGAGAAACAGTGACCTGATCAGCTCTTGTCCTGACTGTTGATGTACAATGTAATACTTTATCCATTTTAGTTTTTTTTTTTTTGTTGTTGTTCTAGTACTAGTGGTTGAACTCTGTAATTAACACACAATTATTCTTAGGTGTTTAAATTTTAACTGAAAAGTGATCCCTGTTAAATATAAGAGTGGGAATAAGAGAGGGAGGAGATGTACAATTCGGGACATGCTCAATCGGACTTGCCCCAAATAATGGAGTTAGAAATGTGCCAGGGGATTCCAATACAATCCCATCAAGGTGGCATGTACCAATGCCATCTCACTAGTCCAAGTGATCATCTCCAGTTCACAACTGATCACACTGATAGGTCTAAGAGTCAAAGAGATCACACAAACAAAACTAGTGTCTGCTAATACTAACTGATAGAATCAAAAAGGGAGAGAATGATCCAGCATGGGAAGCGGGATACACAGCAGACTCATAGAATGGCAGATGTCCTAAATAGCACTCTGGCCTCAGAATCAGCCCTTAAGGCATTCAGATCTGGCTGAAGAGCCCATGAGAGTATTGTAGGCGTGGAAAGCCAAGACACTCTGGCAAAAAAAAAAGACCTAAATGAAAGATCTCTGTGAGTGAGATCCCAGTGGAAAGAATGGGGCCATCAAAGAAGGAGGTACCTTTCTCTGAAGGGAGGAGAGAACTTCCACTTGGACTATGACCCTGTCTGAATAAGATCAAAGTCGGCGAACCCTAAAGGCTTCCATAGCCTTGGCAACTCATGACTAGAGCCTAGGGAGATTACTGATGCCATAAACAAGAGTGTCAAATTATTAAGTCAACAACAGGAGTTACTGTGTACTTACATCTCATGTGGGATCTGTCCTTAATGTGTTGTCCAATGTGAAGTGATGCTATAACTAGTACTAAAACAGTATTTTTTACTTTGTGTTTCTGTGTGGGTGCAAACTGATGAAATCTTTACTTAGTATATACTGAGTTGATCTTCTGTATATAAAGATAATTGAAAACAAAAAAAAACCTGGTGCTAAATTGGAAATTGCATAGAAAATTAATTAATTTTTAAAAAATATCATGTAGGATCTATGTCTTTAATGTTCTGTACACTGTTATTTAATGCTATAACTAGTACTCTAACAGTATTTTTCACTTTGTGTTACTATGTGAGGGCAAACTGTTGAAATCTTTGCTTAATATGTACTGAACTGATCTTCTGTATATAAAGAGACTTGAAAATGAATCTTGATGTGAATGGAAGGGGAGAGGGAGCGGGAAAGGGGAGGGTTGCGGGTGGGAGGGAAGTTATGGGGGGGAAGCCATTGTAAACAATAAGCTGTACTTTGGAAATTTATATTCATTAAATAAAAGTAAAAAAAAAACCCACAGATCAATGGCCCTGAACTCCACTTATACCCAAAGTCCTCTGAAACATGGTCTTGCCTAACTCCATTTGTTCTGCATCAGAAGTCCTGGAGATGGGGCTCAGCAACCTTCCTGGTTGGTGATGTGTACAGGTTCATCTGAGAGAAGTCACTGACCAAGGGATCCATCTGACCCTCAGTCGTCCAGCAGGCAGAACAAGTGTTCGGAGTCAAATGGACGTCTCTTGCTTCCTAGCCTATTGGTATCTGATGAGCAACTTATGACACACACACCATGCACTGCCCTAGTGTAATGTTTTAGACTTTTCTGTGATGTTGGAAGAGTATTAATGTCATATTTATCATTGGCAGGGAGGAAAAATCGAGGTCCAGAAAAGGGGAGCTGTTGGGATTCTTGAGAATATGAAACTTGTTCTGGAATATTCTTCTCCTGTTAAGTGATTTTTGCTTTGTTTAATTATAGACTTGGCATCCATCATGGCTGGAAATTAGTGGAATACTTTATACATTCAGTGTAAAATATACTGACAGACAGATGCCTCCTCACAACTCAAACACATTCAAAGAACTGACATAAAAAACAATTCAATACAGGCTACTAGTATCATCGAAAAGAAAGTTTGTTCCTTACTCAATATTATAGCATTGTCCTCAGCATATACTGAATTATATTACACCAACTAGAAAATAAAACCACAACTGAGTTTACTGTAGCGTGCTATTAGAGATTGTTTTGGCTTATGTCACCCACTGTTCCCATATGTAGTCCTTGAATTACTTCTTCCTGTCTATATTGCGAATCCTTAAAGAAAATGTGTTTCCCATATGGACAATCTTTTTTTTTACCTTTTATTACATAAATATAAATTTCAAAAGTACAACTTTTGGATTATAGCGGCTTTTTCTCCCCATAACCACCCTCCTACCCGCAACCATCCCATCTCCTGGTCCCTCTCTCATCCCATTCTTCATCAAGATTCATTTTCAATTATCTTTATACACAGAAGATAAACTTAGTATATACTAAGTAAAGATTTCAACAGTTTGCACCCACACAGACACACAAAGTATAGAGTACTGTTTGAGTACTAGTTATAGCATTAATTCACATAGTACAACACATTAAGGACGGAGATCCTACATGGGGAGTAAGTGCACAGTGACTCCTGTTGTTGACTTAACAATTGACACTCTTATGTATGACATCAGTAATCACCTGAGGCTCTTGTCATGAGCCGCCAAGGCTATGGAAGCCTCTTGAGTTTGCCAACTCCAATCTTATTTAGACCAAGACCATAGTCAAAGTAGAAGTTCTCTCCTCCCTTCAGAAAAAGGTACCTCCTTCTTTGATGGCCTGTTTGTTTTGCTGGGATCTCACTCAAAGAGATCTTTCATTTAGGTCATTTTTTTTTCTTTGCCAGAGTGTCTGGCTTTCCATGCTTAAAATACTCTCATAGGCTCTTCAGCCAGTTCTGAATGCCTTAAGGGCTGATTCTGAGGTCAGAGTGCTATTTAGGACATCTGCCATTCTATGAGTCTGCTGTGTATCCTGTTTCCCGTGTTGGATCATTCTCTCCTTTTTAATTTTATCAGTTAGTATTAGCAGACACTAGTCTTGTTTATGTGATCCCTTTGACACTTAATCCTGTCGGTATGATCAATTATGATCACTTTGACTAGTGAGATGGCATTGGTACATGCCACCTTGATGGGATTGAATTGGAATCCCCTGGCACATTTCTAACTCTACCATTAGGGGTAAGTCTGATTGAGCATGCCCCAAATTGTACATCTCCTCCCTCTCTTTTTCCCACTCTTATATTTAACAGGGAGTTTCTTGATCTCTTTGTAGATTCTGGTTATTAATCCTTTATAGGTTGCATAGTTTGCAAATATTTTTCCCATTCTGTTGGTTGCCTCTTCATTTTCCTGTTTCCTTTACAGTACAGAAACTTCTCAATTTGATGCAATCCCAATTGTTAATTTGGCTTTGACTGCCTGTGCCTCCGGGGTCTTCTACAAGAAGTCTTTGCCTGTGCCTATATCTTGTAGGGTTTCTCCGATGTTCTCTAATAATTTGGTGGTGTCTGTGAACAATCTGAATTATATATGAGGCCATGCTTTCATGCTTTGCTGTGTCCCCTAGAAATCTCAGAACCAAATTTTTAACTAAAACTGAAAAAATGAGCAGGTGCATTCATTTTCATTTTCATTCAACTAATTAATTTCATTTATATGGTTTTTACTTTTATTTGCTTTTTAACCTCCTTCTAACTCTTACCAGCTTCTATTATCCTATTCATTTTATTAATTTATGTAAGATACTTCAAATAGTCCAGAGATAAAGAGCTAGTGCTAATGAGTTAAGGGGAGGGAGAAGATAGTGGATAGTTAAAGAAATGAAGACTGCATTATAGTTTTGGTTTTTAAGTTGGATACAATAAACACAGCAAATAAGAAATCTTTGTTTTTTGACAGGCAGAGTGGACAGTGAGAGAGAGAGACAGAGAGAAAGGTCTTCCGTTTGCTGTTGGTTCACCCTCCAATGGCTGCCGCAGCTGGCGTGCTGCGGCCGGCGCACCGCCAGGAGCCAGGTGCTTCTCCTGGTCTCCCATGGGGTGCAGGGCCCAAGCACTTGGGCCATCCTCCACTGCACTCCCTGGCCACAGCAGAGAGCTGGCCTTGAAGAGGGGGCAACCAAGACAGAATCCGGCGCCCCGATCGGGACTAGAACCCGGTGTGCTGGCGCCGCAAGGCAGAGGATTAGCCTGTTGAGCCACAGCGCCGGCCAATAAGAAATCTTAATCTCTTATTATAGATGGTTAACTGTTGAGGGAGTATAGGAAAGAACAAATAGGAGTTAATGAAAATGTGTGGGGGAGGGAGAGAGAGAACAGAGAACCAAAAAAAGGATTAAAGGAGAAATAAATGAACAAGAAAAAACAGAAACACTCGGCTGGTTAGTGGTGAAAAACAAATGGCAGAGCCAGCAGTGAATAAAGAGGGAGGGAAAGCATCTTGGAAAGTGCTGAAAGGAATTCTGCCTCTGATTCAGACCACTGGCATCAGAGCATTAAATGGAACACACTGTATATTCCACAACAATTTATGAGGACTGTTTCATTGTTGGCCTTTTTGTCACAGTCCCTCTATCCCAATGTGTATAACAGGAGTTAAATAATAGATTCCATTCCTATTCACTTTCAGCAGTGGAAAGGCAGGAATGAAATTTGTACCTTTTACAAAGTTATGGGCAAATGGTCTCCCAGAGCTGGGGCCGGTGCTATGGTGCAGTGGGTTAACGTCCTGGCCTGAAGCACTGGCATCCCATATAGGCACCGGTTTGAGACCTGGCTGGTCCACTTCCAATCCAGCTCTCTGCTATGGCCTGGGAAAGCAGTAGAATATGGCCCAAGTCCTTGGAACCCTGCACCCATGTGAGAGATCCAGAAGAAGCTCCTGGCTTCAGATCAGTGCAGCTCTGGCCGTTGCAGCCAATTGGGGAGTGAACCATCAGATGGAAGACCTTTCTCTCTCTCTCTGCCTCTCCTCTCTCTGTTTAACTCGTTCAAATAAATAAATCTTTTTAAAAAATGGTCTCCTAGAGTGTTGTTTAGGACAATGGCAGATGTCCTAAACAACACTCTGGCCTCAGAATCAGCCCTTAAGGCATTCGGATCTGGCTGAAGAGCCCATGAGAGTATTGTAGGCATGGAAAGCCAAGATACCATGGAAAAGAAAAAAAAGAAGAAGACCTAAATGAAAGATCTCTGTGAGCGAGATCCCAGTGGAAAGAACGGGGCCATCAAAGAAGGAGGTCCCTTTCTCTGAAGGGAGGAGAGAACTTCCACTTTGACTATGACCCTATCGGAATAAGATCAAAGTCGGCGAACTCTAAAGGCTTCCATAGCCTTGGCAACTCATGACTAGAGCCTAGGGAGATTACTGACGCCATGAACAGGAGTGTCAAATTGTTAAGTCAGCAACAGGAGTCACTGTGTACTTACATCCCATGTGGAATCTGTCCTTAATGTGTTGTCTAATGTGCAGTGATGCTATAACTAGTACTGAAACAGCATTTTTACACTTTGTGTTTCTGTGTGGGTACAAACTGATGAAATCTTTACTAATTATATACTGAATCGATCTTCTGTATATAAAGATAATTAGAAATAAAAAAAACTTGGTGTTAAATTGGAAATTGCATAGAAAATTAATTAATTTGAAAAAAAATATTATGTAGGCTCTCTGTCTTTAATGTGCTATACACTGTTATTTAATGCTATAACTAGTACTCCAACAGTATTTTTTTCACTTTGTGTTGCTATGTGGGGGCAAACTGTTGAAATCTTTACCTAATATATACTAAACTAATCTTCTGTATATAAAGAGAATTGAAAATGAATCTTGATGTGAATGGAAGGGGAGAGGGAGCGGGAAAGGGGAGGTTTGTGGGTGGGAGGGAAGTTAAGGGAGGGGGGAAGCCATTGCAATCCATAAGCTGTACTTTGGAAATTTATATTCATTAAATAAAAGTTTAAAAAATGAAAAAAAATGGTCTCCCAGAGTTAATAGAGTGATAACATATTTTGTCTCTAAAGGCAAGAGAAAGAACTATAAAAAATTATGAGAGGTTTAATTAAGAGTGGGTATACTTAGCAACCAAGAGCACAGCTTCCCCTCTGGGCCCATATATCGTGGTGTTATGGGTGGAAGTCTACTGAAGATTGACTTCTCAGTTATCATGTATTTGTCTTACTTTAATGAATTTTGAAGCCTGAGATTGTCTGAGTTGATTTCTTTAAATATTTGGTCTTCAGGTCTTTCTGGAGGCTAGTACCTGGTTAAATTTTGACCAGAGAAAAGTAACAGCAGATAACACAGTGAACCAATGCATCCACATATTTCTGGCTGAGTTTACTTGGGCAGATCAACACTCATCCTTTGGATACCCAGACATTCTCATGGAAGATCCCAGAAATGGTTACTTCCTAACTCATCCAAGGGACCTCACAGTCAATACTCCAGTTTCAACAAAATATCAGGACTGGATTGATAACAGAACCAGGTTAGGAATGGGGGGAAATGACTCAACTTGACAAAGACTATCTACTTGGCCATACAACCTAAAATCAACATTATACTTCTGATAAAAAGCTGAATGTTTTCTCCCTAAAGTTGGGAACCAGGCAAGAAGGTCCCTTCTCGCCACTCCTATTCAACATTTTACTGGAAGTTCTATCTGGTACAATAAAGTAAGAAAGGAAACAAAAGGAATAGAGAATGAGAGGGAAAAAATAAAATTGCTACTGCAGATGACATGATAGTCTATGGAGAAATTTTTTTTTGAAAAATCAATGGGAATTATCTTATAAAATTCCTGGTACCAATAAGTGAGTTTAGGAAGATTGTATAATGGCTGCTTGACATAAGAATTCAATTGCTTTCCTATGTAACAGCAACAAAAAATTATAAATTGAAAATTTTAAAAATAGCCATTTATAATAGCACTCAAAAATAGGATACGTAGGTATAAATCTATCAAAATCTGCATAAGATATACGTAAGGAAAACTATATAATGAAATTCCAATGGAAAATCAAAGAAGATATGGGTAAATGGAGATATATTCCATTTCCTTGGGTGGTAGGCTCAGTATTCTTAGGGTGTCAATTCTTTTTAACTTGATCTATAAATTCAGTACAATCTCGACTAAAATCTCTGCTACTATTTTGTGGATCTCAACAAACTGATCTAAGATCTATAATGGCAGGAAAAAGGACTAGAATAGTCAATACAATACTAAAGAATGACAATATGAAAAACAAAGTTGAGGGATACAGATTAATTAATTACAAGACTTACCATAAAATTACAATAAATAAGACAGGATGATATTAACAAGAGGATATAAAAATAGATCAATGGAATGGATTAAGGAACCCAGATATAGACCCATATAAATACAGTCAACTTATCTTTGGCAAAGGAGCCATGATAATTCAAGATATTTACTAGAATGATATATGTAGAGAATGAACCTAAACAAAGGCATATGCCTTTCACAAAGGTTACCTCAAAATGGATTAATGAAAATGAAGACTTAAACAAATCTAGAATAAGATACAGGAGCTAACATAAACGGCTCTTGTTTTTGGTGAGTTTTTTTTTTTTAATATTTAACTATTTATTTATTTAAATGGAAGAGTGACAGAGAAAGAAGGAGAGAAAAAGAAAAAGATCTTCCATCCATTAGTTCACTCCTCAATTGGCTACAACAGCCAGGTCAGGGTCAGGCTGAAACCGGAAGCCAGGAGCCCCATCCTGATCTCCTATGTGTGTGGCAGGGACCCAAGCACTTAGCCCATCATCTGCTTTCTCAGGTGCATTAGCAGGAAGCTGGATCAGAAGCCTGGAGTAGCCAGGACTTGAACTGACACTGTGAAATAGCATGCCAGTATCATAAGCAGTGGTTTAATCTACTATGCCACAATGCCACCCTAGCTTTTTTTTATATAGGCTTTAAAACACAGTAGCATATTATAATGCATGAAATAAAACCTGGACTTTATTAAAGTTAAAAACTTTCTCATGAAAGATACATGTTAAGTGAGTCAAAAGTTCAGCCCTAGACCAAAAGAAACCGTTAGTAAAAGCACATATCTGGGTTGCTAGGATCCCCAAGATGGCAGCTTAGCAACAGGCTGGTCTGAGTCACAGGAGACAAAATAGATAGTTTAAAAGGAGAGAAGATACGTGCCGGAGATAGAGCCTCAGGAAATGCATGACGAGAGAAGCCCGGGAGGCCAACGCAGACTGCACAGCTCCATGCTGAAAGAGCAAAAAAGTAAGAGAAGCAACTGAGACGCAGTGGGGGGGGGTGCAGATTGGGGCAGCTGGTGCCAGCCCCCAAGAGACCAGGTTAGACCAGAAATTGCTGACCCATGGAGCTGCAAATATCAGTGGAAGGGGGAGTTTGGTGAACTGCTTTTGAAGTTCCACGGAGGGAAAAAAAAGACAAGGTATAGAAAAGCAAACAGAGAGGTTGGGCACTCCCTGGTCTATCTCCCTCCCCCCTCCCCCCAGACCTGCAGCTGGCTGAGAGAAGCCATCTAGAATGTTTACATTTTCTTCTTCTTCTTTTTTTTTTTTAAGACAGTGGCATGTGTATTTACTCATAATTGACACATACAATCATACATCCATATGGGGTCCAGTGTGGTATTCCAGTGCATGTACACCACATGTAATGACCAGGTTAATTAGCACACCCATCACCTCAAATGCTGATCACTTGTGTTGGGAACATGCAGAATCCCATTAGCTACTCGGAGACACAATTCCTGTTCAGTGAGTGACCTACCACGTCACCCCTCCCACCCGGGCACCCATGGGCCGTGCTCCTCCTCCTGGCCTCTGGTGATCCCTGTTCTTCTGAGATCAGCTTTCTAAGCTTTCACGCTGCAGTGAGAACATGCAGTAGTTTTCTTTCTGTGCCAACACAGACTGCATCCTTTTTTATGGCTGAGTACTATTCCACGGTGTAGAGGTAACCGGGTGCTCTTTATCCACTCATCCACCAACAGAGCATCCAGGTCGACTCCACACCCTGGCTGTGTGAGCAGTGCAACAATAAACACTGGAGTGCAGGCATCTCTTGGGCATTCCGGCTTCCTTTCCTTTGTATATAAAAACCCACAGTGGGACTGTTGGACCGTATGGCAGTTCTGGTTCTAGATTTCTGAGGAAACTCCAGTTCCCCACAGGGCTGCACTGATTACCATTTCCATCAACGTTGTAGGAGAGCTCCCCTTTCTCTACATCTTCACCAGAATCTGAGTCTTTTTTGTCCTTTAGCCATATGAACAGGTGTGATAGTATTTCACTGTGGCTTTAATTTCCCTTTTCCTGATGATTTCAGATTCTTGCCCAAATGTGTGTTTTCTCTTCAGACATGGCTACTCAGATCATTTTCCCACTCTTAAATTGGATTTGGGTGGGGGTGGGTGTTGGGTTGCGTTCTTTCATCTCAGCAGCTGAACAGCTTGGAAGTATTTTCTCCCGCTTTCTGTGAAGAATGTCATGGTATTGTGACAGGGACTGCACTGACTCTGTAGACTAATTTTAGCAGTATGGACATTCAAAAACATTAGTTCTTCAAACCCATGACCACGGGATGGCTTTCCAGGTCTTAGTGATCTCTTCTACCCGCTTTGTTTCAACTTATTCCGAGTTATTTTTCAGTTTTTGCTGCTGTTGTTTTAATGGGACTGTTTTCTTCATTTATTTTCTGTCTGTTGCTTTTAGGGTAATGAAATGTTACTAATTTTTGCAAGCTGATCTTGTATCCAGCATTTTCACTGAAATCACGTAAGTTGATAGGGTTTTTGTTTTGTAATTTTTGGGATTTTTGGTGGTTTTAGTTTTCCTATATGTAGGATCATGTCCATTGCAAACAAGGACAATTTGGCTTGCACAAACACACAGCAGCTCATAACAGAGAGAAACCTCACAAGAGAAATTCCCCAGACAAAAGAAAAAAATACACACACACAACACACACACACACAAATGCCAAAAAATGAGGTAAAAACCCTGGACCCCCCCAAAGGAACACTACACCTCTTCAATAACAGAAGGTGAAGATGAAAAGATTGAGGATATGACAGAAGCAAAATTCAGAAAATTAACTGTCAGACTACCTAGAATCAGTCAGAAGAAAATTCATGTTCTAAATGAAAAGTTCTCCCAAGGACTTGAGATATTAAAAAGTCAGAATGAAATATAGAAATGAAAAATTCAATATATAAAATTAAAAAATGCAACGGAAAGCCAGAATAGATGAGACAGAAAAAATATCAGAACTAGAAGACAAATTTACACAAATATTTCAGTCATACCAAAGAAAAAGGAAGATATTAGAAAACTTAAAAACACAGTTGGAATCTACAAGATTCTATCAAGCAACCCAGCATACAGATCTTAGGAGTTTCAGAAGGCACGGAAAGAGAGTAAGGATTAGAAGGTCTTCTTAATGAAATAATAACAGAAAACTACCCCAATGTGGAGAAATAAAGAGAAATCCAAGTACAGGAGGCACACATAACTCCCAATAGACACTACCAGAAAAGATCTTCACTGTGACACACTGTAGTAAAATTTCCCACAGTAAAACATAAAGAAAAGATCTTAAATTGTGCATGAGAAAAACACCAAATCACAATCAGAGAAAATCCAATTAGACTCACTCTGGACTTCTCATCAGAAACCCTACAGGCAAGGAGAGAATAATGAAATATATTCCAAGACTCAAGAGAAAAGAACTATCAACCCAGAATACTGTACCCTGCAAAGTTCTCATTTATGAATAAAGGAGAAATAAAGATCTTCCACAACAAACAAACTGAAAGAATTCAGAACTACTCACACAGCCCTACAAAACAAGATAAAGGATGTACTACACACAGAAACACAGAAATAATAACATCACTCTGAAAGAAGACGAATGCAGAAAATGACCCAATAAAAGCACAAAGGAAACTCAAAATGCAAAATTATGACTATAGAAACTATGCAGTGCAAAGTTGGTACTTAACAATAGTCACCCTGAATGTAAATGGTATCAACTCTCCAGCTAAAAGACACAAACTGGCTTAATGGATTAAAAAAAGAAAACCTATATATATCTGCTGCCTACAAGAAACACATCTTGCCAACAAAGATGTACACAGACTAAAAAGGAAGTCAAAGATCTCTATGATGAGAATAACAAAACATTAAAGAACAAAATAGAAGATACAAAATATGGAATAAACATCCATGTCCATGGATTGGAAGAATCAATATCATCAAAGTGTCCATTCTCCCAAAAGCAATTTACAGATTCAATGCAAGACCAATCAAAGTATCAAAGACATTCTTCTCAGTTCTAGAAAAAAATGCTGCTGAAATTAATTTGGAAACACAGGATACCTTAATAGCTAAAACTATTGTATACCACAAAAACAAAGCTGGAGGCATCACAATCCCAGATTTCAAGACATGCTACAAGACAGTTATAATCAAAACAGCCTGGTACTGGTTCAAAAACAGATTTATAGACTAATGGAACAGAATAGAAATGCCAGAAATCACTTCAAGCATCTATAACCAACTTATATTTGACCAAGGAGCTAAATCCAATCCCTGGAGCAAGGACAGTCTGTTCAATAAATGGTGCTGGGAAAAGTGGATTTCCACAGTGAGAAGTATGAAGCAGAATTCCTACCTTACACCTTACACAAAACTCCATTTAAAATGGATTAAAGACCTAAACATATGACCTGATACCATAAAATTATTAGAGACTATTGGGGAAACCCTGTAAGACATTGGCATAGGCAAAGACTTCTTGGAAAAAATACCAGAGGCACACACACAATCAAAGGCAAAATTCACATATGGGATTACATTAAATTGAGAAGCTTCTGTACTCCAAAAGAAATGGACAGGAAAGTGAAGAGGCAATCAACATAATGGGAAAAATTATTCACAAACTATGTAATGGATAAGGATTAATAACCAGGATATACAAAGAGATTAAGAAACTCCACAACAACAAAATAAACCACCCAGTTATGTAATGGGCAAAGGACTTAAAGAGATATTTTTCAAAAGAGAAAATCCAAATGGCCAACAGACTCATGAAAAAATGCTCAGGATCATTAGCCATCAGGGAAATGCAAACCAAAACCACAATGAGGTTTCACTTCACCCAAGTTAGAATGTCTTTCATACAGAAATCAATAAACAAGAAACGCTGGCGAGAATGTGGAGAAAAAGGTGCCCTAATGACTATTGGTGGGAATATAAACTGGCAAAGCCACTAAGGAAGGCAGTTTGGAGATACCTCGGAAATCTGAATATAGTCCTACCATACGACCCAGCCATCCCACTCCTGGGAATTTACCCAAAGGAGATGAAATCAGATATAAAAGAGTACACCCCCATGTATACTGCAGCTCAATTCACAATAGCTAAAATATGGAATCAACCTAAATGCCCATCAACTGAAAACTGGAAAAAGAAATTATGAGATATGCACTCCATGGAATACTACACATCAGTAAAAAAAAAAATGAAATCTGGTCATTTGCAACAAAATGGATGAATCTAGAAAACATCATACTCAGTGAAATAAGCCAGTACCAAAGGGACAAATACCATATGTTCTCCCTGATCTGTAATAACTAATAAAGCACCTAAAAGGAAACTTGAAAAAGTAAAATTGACACTTTGAAAAGCAGTGACTTGAACAGCCCTGTCATGACAGTTGAGGAACAGTTCTATTTTTCTTTTCTTTTCTTGCTTTTTTTGTTTATTTTTTTAACTTTTATTTAATGAATATAAATTTCCAAAGTACAGCTTATGGATTACAATGGCTTCCCCCCACCATAACTTCCCTCCCACCCGCAACCCTCCCCTTTCCCACTCCCTCTCCCCTTCCATTCACATCAAGATTCATTTTCAATTCTCTTTATATACAGAAGATCAGTTTAGTATATACTAAGTAAAGATTTCAACAGTTTTCCCTCACATGGCAACACAAAGTGAAAAAATACTGTTGGAGTACTAGTTATAGCATTAAATCACAATGTATAGCACATTAAAGACAGAGATTCTACATGATATTTTTAAAAAATTAATTAATTTTCTATGCAATTTCCAATTTAACACCAGGTTTTTTCTTCATTTTCAATTATCTTTATATACAGAAGATTGATTCAGTATACACTAAGTAAAGATTTGTTTTCCCTGATCGGTGACAACTAACTGAGCACCAAAGGGGAAACCTGTTGAAGTGAAATGGACACTATGAGAAACAGTGACTTGATCAGCTCTTGTGCTGACTGTTGATGTACAATGTAATACTTTATCCATTTTAGTGTTTTTTCTTTGTTTTGTTCTAGTACTATTGGTTGAACTCAGTAATTAACATTAGGTGTTTAAATTTTAACTGAAAAGTGATCCCTGTTAAATGTAACAGTGGGAATAGGAGAGAGAGGAGATGTACAATTTGGGACATGCTCAATTGGACTTACCCCAAATGGTGGAGTTAGAAACGTGCCAGGGGATTCCAATACAATCCCATCAAGGTGGCATGTACCAATGCCATCTCACTAGTCCAAGTGATCAATTTAAGTTCACAATTGATGATTCTGATAGGTCTAAGAGTCAAAGGGATCACACAAACAAGACTAGTGTCTGCTAATACTAACTGATAGAATCAAAAAGGAGGGAATGATCCAACATGGGAAGTGGGATACACAGCAGACTCATAGAATGGCAGATGTCCTAAATAGCACTCTGGCCTCAGAATCAGCCCTTAAGGCATTTGGAACTGGCTGAAGAGCCCATGAGAGTATTTTAGGCATGGAAAGCCAAGACACTCTGGCAAAAAAAAAAAAAAGACCTAAATGAAAGATCTCTGTGAGCGAGATCCCAGTGGAAAGAACAGGGCCATCAAAGAAGGAGGTACCTTTCTCTGAAGGGAGGAGAGAACTTCCACTTTGACTATGACCCTATCGGAATAAGATCAAAGCCAGCGAACTCTAAAGGCTTCCATAGCCTTGGCAATTCATGACTAGAGCCTAGGGAGATTACTGATGCCATAAACAAGAGTGTCAAATTATTAAGTCAACAACAGGAGTCACTGTGTACTTACATCTCATGTGGGATCTGTCCTTAATATGTTGTCCATGTGAAAGTGATGCTATAACTAGTACTTTTTTTGTTTCTTAATACCATTGGTTGAGCTTTTTACCTAATATAGAAATAATCACATGTGTATAAAGTCAATTAAAATTACAGAACTTGATTAAAAAAATAAGAGTGGGAATAAGAGAGATAGGAGGAAATTTGTAACTGTAAAGCTCTATAGTTCTGCATAAATGCCTACAGACTTACTTCTAAAGTGTACAGTTTAAAAACTTTCCATGGGACCCCAAATCCCATTACGCTGAGTGGTAAAAATGCCATCTTAAGTGTTAAAGTGATCATATTAAGTGTCAAAATGATCATATAAATATAATTAAGTGTTAAAGGAATCATAGAAATAAGTTCAAGTGTCTGGTAATAATACCAGATAGAAATAAAAAGGAGATAATGTTCCAATATGGGAAGCAGTCCACACAGCAGACTCATAGAATGACCACCACTCTAAATAGCACCCTGACCTCAGAATCAGCCCTTAAGCCATTCTGGTCTGGATGAAAAGCCTATGAGATCGTTTCAGGCTTGGAAAGCCAAGATACTGTGGCAAAAAATAAATGACCTACATGAGGGATCTCCGTGAGACCCCAGTGGAGAGAAGGAGCCATCAAAGAAGGGTGTACTTTTCTCTGCAAGGAGGAGAGAATTCCCACTTTGCCTATGGCCTTGCCTAAATACTTATGGAGACTATGTATTCACAAGGTTTCCATAGCCTTGGCAGCTCATGGAAAGAGCTTCAGGTGATCACTCACATCATATATAAGAGTGTTAATTTTTAAATTAACAGCAGGAGTCACTGTGCACTTACACTTACTCCCCATGCATGTACTCTACCCTAAATGAATTCTACTATGAGATTTAATTGTAAAACTTGTTCTCAGTTTTTTATATTGTGTGTGTGTGTATGTGTGCAAATAGTTGAAATCTTTCCTTAGTATAGAGTTGGTCTTCTGTGTATAAAGTTAATTGAAAATGAAAAAAAAAGTAGACTGCTAGATTCAGAGGCTTCCTACTCTGAGACAACTGAAAGTTACCTGCCCACTCCTTGAAGAAGGAGCTAATTTCACAGTTAGGAAAGTGCTCTTTTGACAGTGAACAGGGTCACAGTCATTTCTCCCATCCTAATCAGCCATGTGCACCTCGTGTGAATGAGAATTTAGTCATTTGCAGAACTCAAAGAATACATGAAGTTATCCCCCAAGGTCTGACTGACACCCTAATAATAAGTTGCAGAGAACTGAGATAAGGAAATAGCCTTGCCTGGATTCCATCACATTTCTAGGTAAACTTCCCCTGCACTTACACAGGTGACCAATAGGTCTCTCATTATAAAGCCCATGGAGCAAGGTGCAACTGAGCTGTATGGCAACAGCAAATTTTGACTGAAAAATAATGGAAGTCTATCTGTGCAACCTTCTTTCCACTAATTACAGTACAAGAAAACTCTTCCACACACAGTGCAGAACCCCTGCATGCAAAACTGACCACTCAGTTTTACTTCTGTATCATCTGTAATGACCAGTAAAGAATGGCTGTTAATAATACAGATGACACTGGTAATATTCTCAAGCATGTTCTATATGCCCCACATTGATTAAGTCATTTACAAAAGTCCTCATGGAAGACATTATTATCACCCTCCCTTTATAGAATAAGATAACTAGGAGATGTTCATTCACTTGCTCAAGAGCTTACAGGTTGCTAGTAAACGCTAGATTCACAACAGGACCCATGTGCCTCCAAAGCTGTTCCTCAGGCTGGTGTGCTGCACTTGTCTGAGGTGTTTCCTGTCTGCAACGTGGGTTCACTGTGTTCAGAGAAGGTGGCTCAGGATGTGCCAACTTGAAAGATGCTCTGCAAGGCCACACACGCCCAAGATGGTGCTGACCCAAACAACGGCAAGTCCGAAAGGCAAACACTGAAGTTACCAACTTTAGTTTAAGGATTTGATAGAGGCAAGAATTCCATTAAAATTCCAGTGCAACATGGGATGCCAAAAGCACACCAAAACAGAAAAATCAATGAATCATATTTCATCAAAATTAAAAACTAGGGCCAGCATTGTAGTTCAGTGGGTTAAACCACTGCTGCAATGCCAGCTTCCCAAGTGGGTGCATCCTGGCTGTGTTTTTTCTGATCCAGCTCCCTGTTTACATCCTGGGAACAGGAGCTGAATGTGGCCCACCTGCCTGGGCCCCTGCCACCTATGTGAGAGACACAGAAGCAGCTCCTGGTTCCTGGCTTTGGCTTGGCCTAGCTCTGGTTGTTGTGGCAATTTGGGGAGTGAACCAGCAGATGGAAGATCTTGCTTTCTGTCTCCCTCATTCTATAACTCTGCCTTTCAAATAAAATAAAGAAATCTGAAAAATTAAAAGTACAGTATTCAAGAAACTCAACAAAAACCAAACAATCCAGTTATGAAATGGGCAAAGGATATGAACAGACATTTTTCAAGATTAAATACAAATAGCCAACAGGCATTTGAAAAACTGCTCGGGAGCACTAGCCATAAGGGAAATTCAAGTGAAACCCACAATGAGGAACCATCTTATGCCATTTACAACAAGTATTATTAAAAAAGAAAAAATGTTGGCAAGGACATAGAGAAATGTGCACCCTAAGATATTTTTGGTGAGAATGCAAATTGGTACAATAATTATGGACAACAGTATAGAGATCCCCCCAAAATGCAAAAATAAATTTAATATATGACTCAGCTATCCCACTTCTGGACATATGAAAGAGATACCTGTACTTTCATGTTTATGGCAGCCCATGTCACAATAGCAAAGACATGGAATCAACCTGGATGTCCATCAACTGATGACTGGATACAAAATGTGGCACATGTACATAACGGAATATTACTCAGCCACAAAAAAGAATTAAGTCCTGACATTTGTAACAAAATAGATGGAAATGGAGATCATTTTGCTAAGGGAAATAAGTCAAACACAGAAAGAAAAGTAGCACTTCTTTTTTTTATATGAAAGTTAATAAATATAGATGATATAAAAAGCACATATCTGATATCTCTCATAGCCAACATATGGAAAGAACTCAAAATTCAACCATAAGGAAATAAATAACTCACTCAACATATGGACAACATATCTAAACAAACTCCTTACCAAAAAAATTGTATAGATAGAAAACAAGCACATACAAGTTGAGCAACCAGGAACTGTGCATTAAAATACCAACAGGTGCACATATCTTTGAAGGACTAAAATCCAGCAAACTGATGGTACTGAAGAGCAACTGTAATTCTTATCTGTCGCTGGTGGGAATGCAAAATGGGACATATACTTTGAATGACAGTTTGGCAATTTCTTACAAAGCTAAAAGTACTCTCCCCATGCAACCCAACAATTATGATCCTATTCAACTGTTTGAGCTTTGGATGAAGAAAGGAAATGAATGAAAACAAAGAAAAAAAATCAAGTGCTTGTTTTGCTTTTCATATGTGAATTATACCCCTGGGTGGTAAAGTAGTAGATGAACCATAGAACCTCTGTATCAAAATATTCCAAAGAGTAAGTGGAAAAAATGATCACAAAGTTAGAAATTCACCCTTTTGCAACCACAATAAACTAACAGATGTAGGTATGGAGCTTCAGTACTGCTAACATCACACATGAGCCACTGGGTCTGACCAAGTTTCTGGATTCTTCTGCTAATATGAGAGTAACACACAGACAACAGGAGAAATCTTCAACTGCACAATGGGTATGCAATCAACAGCAACCAGGTAAAACAATCATAGCAGCATTTTCTTCATCCCATTGTAATGGGGCTTTAGGGATTACGTATGACTAATAATGACAGCTGGGAAACATTTCTCTGGGTGACATACATAACTTAATAACATGAATTGACATACTAGACCTCAAATAATGGTGGTGGCTGTTTTTCCAATGATGAAGTTGTCACAATCCCCAGGCAAAAGTCCTTTGTTCTCCAGATTTCTCACTCTGGGAAATGGTTTCACTGCCTCCTGATCTGATATTAGATACATCAAGAAATTATTCAGAACATACCAAAAGAGCAAAGAATGGCACATTCATCTTAAAAAAAAAAAAAACCTTTTAGGAGTGGCATTTAGCCTGGTGGTTAAGATATTTGTATCCCACATCAGAGTACCTGTGTTCAATGGCTAACTCCAACTCCTGACTCTAGCTTCTTGCTAATGCAAACCCTGGGAAGCAAGGGTGATGGCCCAAGTAATATGGTTCCTGGACAGCATTTCTGGCTCTCCAGTTTCAGCCGGGCCCTGCCTAGGCCATTGCACACATCTGCGAAGTGAATCAGCAGATGGGGTTCTCTCTCTTTCTCTTGGTTTTCCCCTCTCAATGAACAAATTTATTTTTCACTTTTACATTTTTTAATACAACTGACAGATAACATTGAATGCATCTTTTGTATTTAATATGATATTTTCAGGAATACAATCATTGTGGAATGGTAATGTAGTTAATTGACAAATGTATTAGTTCACACAGACATCATTTTTATGGTGAGAGTCCTTTGCGTCCACTTTCTATAATTTTCAAGAATATAATACTCATAGGCTGGCACCGTGGCTCACTAAGCTAATCCTCCACCTGCAGCGCCGGTGCTCTGGGTTCTAGTTCTGGTTAGGGCACTGGTTTTGTCCTGGTTGCTCCTCTTCCAGTCCAGCTCTCTGCTGTGGCCCGGGAAGGCAGTGGAGGATGGCCCAAGTTCTTGGGCCCTGCACCTGCATGGGAGACCAGGAGGAAGCACCTGGCTCCTGGCTTCGGATCGGCGCAACACACTGGCCATAGCGGCCATTTGAGGAGTGAATCAACAGAAAGTAAGATCTCTCTCTCTCTCTCTCTCTCTCTCTCTCTCTCTCTCTCACTAACTCGGCCTGTCAAAAAAAAAAAAAAGAATATAATACTCATATATCATCATTAACTAAACAGCACCTTAGATCTTGAACTTATTCCTCCTCTCTACCTCTAATTGTGTATCCTCTGAGGATAGCAGCCACTAATGCCATCACAGACACTCTAGGATTGACTCACATGCTACAATCTTCCTGGTTTACAGTTGGGAACTCATCAGAGGAAGTGACCTCAAGTTTGTTTTTTTAACAATTTCTTGAAAGGCAGAGTTACAGAGAAGTGGAGGAAGAGAGGGAGAAAAGGAGGGAGGGAGGGATTACCAATGTCTGTAAATTGTTCCTTATTCCTACCCCTATCTGAGTAAGCACTCCTGTGGTCTCCCATTTTGAGGGCTGGTTAGCCAACGACAGGTAAGATCCCCTGGGGGACCATCTAAGACAGGCAGAGCCACGTACGGAGACCACATGAAAACGGGGTCAACAATGGTATGGCCAAGAATCATGCCTCCCATTGCTCAAAAATAAATGAAAAGAGGGAAATGTGGTGGAATGAGAAGGCCATGCCAAGATGGCCACTGGCAACAGAGCCTGCTGGCAACAGGCTGTGATTGGGTGGCTTCGGAAACCACAAGGCAAAGGAGCCTGCCTGGCAAAAGGCTGTGATTGGTTAGGGCATAAACCACCCCTTGATGGGATTGGTTGCCTTGGCTATATGAGCTGCTGTACCAACTGAAATAAATGAGTCTGAGGGCTGCTCGCCTCTGGCTCGCTTTCACCCGACTCCCGGGGTCTGTGTGGTGACTCTGCACCTCTTGCCCTCATCACGCTCCTCCTCTCAGAACGAATCCATAGCAACACACAAACAGGTAAGGCATATTCTTGTCTTCACACAGCAGCAGGCAGTGCAAGATGATCCAGAAGCTCAGCATCTGCAGCCATCACAGTGAACTCAGAGATGCCCCCACCGGGATTTTGGTGGTCCCACTGGCTCCTTTCAGGAGCTGCTCATAGGTACATGCCTGCTGAACCAGGGCCAGGAGTTTCTTAGTGAAGTGGGTATCTGCAAGTGGGTAGGACTTTAGATTAATGTCAGCCTCAGTCATGGCTTTGGTTTCACAGGCTATTAACTGTTGAAGGACAGTTGCCAGCTTTCTTTATCCAGTCTCTTGTTGATTGACATTGTGTTGTTTCCAGGTAGGAACTCATGAACAAATCAGTTATGAACATGAGTGTGCAAGTCTTTGGGTGAATGTACGTTTTCATATCGGCTGCTCTGCTTTCAATCCAACTCCCTGCTAATGCACCTGGGAAAGCAGTGGGTGGGTTTTCAAGTACTTAGAGCCCTGTCACCCACATGGGATACTAAGATGGAATTCTAGGCTCCTGACTTTGGCCTGGCTCAGCCCTGGCTCTTGTAGAAATTTGAAGAGTGTATCACTGGGTGGAAGATCTCTCTCCCTCCCCCTGTTTCTCTGCCATTCAAATAAATAAATAAATCTCGAAAAAGAAGAGAATTCACAATGTTGAGCATAGACATGGCACATGAGTAACGATTGCAGTGTGGTGTCTGATGACAGAGGAGTTAACAAAGGGTCAGTACAGAGTTTAATATGCTCAATTAGTTGTTGTCTGGTACCTGTCACTTGAACCCCTGTGTACTGGGTTTCAGAGTGAATGTAATTTTAGCAGACCAAGTTTCAGTTCACCAACACAGATTGCATGAACAAATAACTCCTCTTTGGTTTTGACCGTAGATGTGTGGCGAGCGGCTATCTCAGTCCTCATGGCAGTTATTTTCAAGGGGCAAGTCGGATGTTACGGCCCCCCAGGGCCTCCTGGACTGCCAGTTCCTGTTAGCAAGAAAACCCTCACTTCTGCCTCTTTCCTTCCCTCCCCTCTTTCTCTGCGGGTGTGTGTCATAATCATCATGGGATTGGCAGCCACTAGGAATGGAAAGAACCCAGGGAAGTGTGTGTGCCTCACAAGGGCTTCTTTGTCACAAGGCTCCCTTGCCCAACTGCAGATCCATGAGGTTATGGCATCTGGCCTAGGACCAGCCACAGGTAGCACTGCTCTACAAGGGTAAGACAAGGAAGGGGAGACCTCAGAAGACTTAGAGTTGCAGAGCTAGACTCGTACACAGGATAGCATTTCTAGTGAAGGGGGGAAGAAGGGGCTAATGTGTTTTTTTTTTTAATATATAGAGTACTGTTTTAGTACTAGTTTTACTGTTAATTCACATTGTACAACACAATAAGGACAGATATCCTACATGGGGAGTAAGTGCACAGTGACTCCCGTTGTTGATTTAACAACTGACACTCTTATTTATGACATCAGTGATCACCCGAGGCTCTTGTCATGAGCTGCCAAGGCTATGGAATCCTCGAGTCCACCAACTCTGATCATATTTAGACAAGGCCATTGTCAAAGTGGATGTTCTCTCCTCCCTTCAGAGAAAGGCACCTCCTTCTTTGATGGCCCCTTCTGAGAAGATGATCATTTGTTTATAAAGACTGAGCAAATCCAGATATTATGAGCAGGTTGGTGCTTAGTGAGTGCTGGTTGGTCTAGTGTCATAGATTCACTGCAGATCCTTCTGATGGGGTGTGTGGAGCTCCTCATGGGCTGCCTGCCACTGCCAGGTAGGCTCAGGACGGATGAGCCAGAGCCAAGGTTCTTCCGTTCTTCCAGCGTTGTTCACAGGCCAGCAGCATCAGCATCACCTGAGACATTCTCGTAAAATCAGATTACAGCCTCTTCCGCCGATCCCTGCTCTGAAAATCCCTGGGGACAAGGAATCTCAGGGTTAGCAGGTTCTCGTGTGGTTCTGACGCACGCTGAAGTTAAAGAGCTGCCCACAGTGGGGAAGACATTGTGTGTTGCTGTTTGCAGCTAAGTAATGAGAGGCCAAAAGGGCCCCTTGGAGAGTCTCATGTATTTTGAAAAGTTTCCTGTAGGGTCGTCATCATCTCTGAGCATCCATGGGTCTCTGTCCTAGGTCCAGTCATCCACTTGTCTTCAGAATAGGAGATCTAGACTCTCGAACTCAAGACTGGTGTCTTTAAGTAAACAGTAGAGCCACACAAGTGGAACAGAAAACATTCACCAAATGATGGCATGCAGATTTGTCAGTCCTTTTATTATTACATTTTCATAAAATTTCCCAAGCAGCCAAGATTGTAATTGCAGACTTAGAAGCTAGTAGTAATGATAAATGTGCATTTGATCATGAACCCTGAGCCAAGCACAGATATCACAGGATGGCTGGCGCTCAGTAACACCAAACATAATATTGTATGCTAACTGTAGGCCAGGAACAGTTTCCCATTTAGGGAATACTCTCGTGGTTTGATTTTTTTTTTTTTATTTGACAGGTAGAGTTATAGACACTGAGAGAGGGAGACAGAGAGAAAGGTCTTCCTTCCGTTGGTTTACCCCTCAAATGTCCACTACGGCTGGTGCTGTGCTGATCCGAAGCCAGGAGCCAGGTGCTTCTTCCTGGTCTTCCATGTGGGTGCAGGGGCCCAAGCACTTGGGCCATCCTCTTGTGGTTTACTTTTTTTTTTTTTTTTTTTTGGTTTACTTTTATAGATGGTTGTGAGGGCAGTGTTGTTTGAAGGAGTTAATTGTCTGATTCTGATACCATCTTCAGGGCACTACAGTTTTTAATCCATATCCAGATGATGTTGGTGGCCTAATATCCAAACATAGAAAAACTAACACTTGCACTTTTTCTATTTTTCAGTGAATAGGAAAATGAATTATTTATCTTTATAATAGCTATAATGCTGAAGTCATTTTATTTCCTACCATAATGTCTCTGAGTTAAATTCAAATTTTTTCTTTTTCAACTGACAAGCAATAACCGTATATAGGTATGGGAGGCAATGTATACATCACAGAATGATTGTATCAAGCTGGATATGTCCATATCATTACTCATATTTTTTGTTTAGAAGGAAAACCATGAGTTCCTTTCCATAATTGTTAAGATTGGAGTATAAAAAGCAATTTCAGGGCCGGCGCCGTGGCTCAATAGGCTAATCCTCCACCTTGCAGCACCGGCACACCAGGTTCTAGTCCTGGTCGGGGCGCCGGATTTTGTCCCGGTTGCCCCTCTTCCAGGCCAGCTCTCTGCTGTGGCCCAGGAAGGCAGTGGAGGATGGCCCAAGTGCTTGGACCCTGCACCCCACGGTAGACCAGGAGAAGCACCTGGATCCTGGCTTCGGATCAGTGCAGTGCACAGGTCGCAGCGCACCGGCCGTGGCGGCCATTGGAGGGTGAACCAACGGCAAAAGGAAGACCTTTCTCTCTGTCTCTCTCTCTCTCTCACTGTCCACTCTGCCTGTCAAAAAAAAAAAAGCAATTTCAATAAAACATTTAGATTTAAATGCTTAACATGTAGATATTTAGATCAGTAAATGCTGCATACTGAGTGTTCAATAAATAATAGCTCTGCTGGGTATCTGTACCCCCATATTCATTGCAGCTCTATTTACAATAGCTAAGATATGGAATCAACCTAGATGTCCATCAACTGAAGACTAGATAAACAAATTATGGTATATTACACTATGGAATACTACACAGCAGTAAAAAACGAATTCCTATCATTTGTAGCAGAATGAATGCAACTAAGTTCATTATACTTAGTGAAATAAACGCATCTCAAAAAGACAAATAACCATATGCTCTCTCTGATCCGTGGTAACCAATAGTGTACCTAAAAGGTTATCTATAGGAGTCAAATTGACACTTTGTGACTCAATGATTTTGAATAGCCCTTGTCTTGGCTGTTGAGGGACAATACTGTTTGTTTTGTTTTATTCCTTTTTTCTTCATACTATTTGTTGAACTCTCTACTTAGTGTAGGATTATGCTTATCAGTCTAAAGTTAACAAAATAGATCTTTATAAAAAGTAACAATGGGAATGGGAGAGAGAGGAGGAAGGAGGGTGGGACTATGGGCAGGAGGGAGATAGGGTTCACTATGTTCCAAAATTTGTATATATGGAAAACATGAAGTTTGTTTCCTTAAATAAAATAAAAATAAAAAGATAGCTCTTCTGAGATACTCATTATCATTATCCTAGCAATCATTATAATCTGAGATGAAAGTGAGAATAAGGTACTCCAAATTTTTGCTGCCATTCACGACCAATGAAAAAACAGTAAAATATTTTACATCCTGCCATTTGTTTTACACAGAGAAAAATAACAGCAGATTAATCCAGCTATGCTAAAAATGCAGACCATCTCTGCTAGGTATGAAACAAATGCAACTATTGATAACACGATGGGACATTTTCTTTGTTTTGCACACAGCCAAAAGAAAGGACCCAGGCTTTGCCAGTTACCTGATTTGACAACTGTCCGCATGTTCCTAGTAGCCTTTGTGTTGCTCTAAGCTATTCTGATTTGGGTTGTGAGGCTTATATTTCTTCTTGTGGTGGGTTCATTCTTCAAGTGCCTTGAAAATCATGGAGGGACAACAGGCAGCTTTAATGTGGCACTAGATGTGAGACAGGATGTGAATTGTATACGTATGTGCTTCTCTTCGCATACTGTGAAAATGGGTTAGACAGCCAATCATGTGATAGGAGGTGGCTACATTTCTGTTGGTAAAAGGAAATGAAACAAATGATCCACCACTCCTTCAAACTAGGAACATTCCTTTATACTTTTCATATTTTCCCGGGACTGGCGTTATTGAGATGATACCTGTTACCTAGAATTATCTCACTCACAGACACAGCTCCTGAGACTCACTTTTCTATAGATTACTGGTGAGTGACACAGAAAGTACTGGAGCTGAATTCACTTGCACTTTTGTTCATGGTCTTACATTAGATTTGATCTCTTAGGGGGCCTTGTGTATATCTTTTGTTTTGTCTGCTTCATACTTTATTATTTATTCTGAGTAATGTACATGATAGGCCATAGAGAATAATAAATTAGATTTAAAAGCATTCACAAAAAATTATTGTAATTCCGCTATGCAGTGGATTACTGAAATTTATTTCCAGTCTAACTGAAACATTTTATCTTTTGAGTAACATCTTTCTTTCCCATTCTGTCCTCAACCTCATTAAACGTTTCACACACACAAACCTGAGAGGGAGAGGGAGAGGGAGAGGGAGAACACTCTCATCCACTGATTCACTTCCCAAAATTCCCAAAAGCCTGGGAGCTAGGAACTGAATCCAGGTCTCCCCCACAAGTGGCAGGGACCCAATTACTTGAGCCATCACCTACTGGTTCTCAGGAAGATGGACTTGAATCCAGGCACTTCAGTATGGAGAGCAGGCATTCAAATGCCTCCTAGAAGTCAGACTGTTTATAGATTCCACATTTTTTTTTTTTGGACAGGCAGAGTGGACAGTAGAGGGAGACAGAGAGAAAGTTCTTCCTTTGCCGTTGGTTCACCCTCCAATGGCCGCTGCGGTAGGCACGCTGTGGCCGGCGCACCGCGCTATTCCGATGGCAGGAGCCAGGTGCTTATCCTGGTCTCCCATGGGGTGCAGGGCCCAAGCACTTGGGCCATCCTCCACTGCACTCCCTGGCCACAGCAGAGAGCTGGCCTGTAAGAGGGGCAACCGGGACAGGATCGGTGCCCCGACCGGGACTAGAACCCAGTGTGCCAGCGCCGCAAGGTGGAGGATTAGCCTACTGAGCCACGTTGCTATATGGGGGGCAAACTGTTGAAATCATTACCTAATATATACTAAACTGATCTTCTGTATATAAAGAGAATTGAAAATGAATCATGATGTGATTGGAAGGGGAGAGGGTGCGGGAAAGGGGAGGGTTGTGGATGGGAGGGAAGTTTTGGGAGGGGGAAGCCATTGTAACCCATAAGCTGTACTTTGGAAATTTATATTCATTAAATAAAAGTTTAATAAAAAAAAACAGATTCCACATTTACATATTTAAGGGAGGTTGTGCAGTATTTGCTTATTATTTTTCTAAGCCTGGCTATCTGGGAATTGTCCCCAGATTGGAATCAGTCAGTAGTCAACCAACAAGTGTTCAGAGATTCTGCTTATCCGAGATCTAGGGCATTTCCATCTCACCTTTTCTCGTGCTTACAGACCATTGTATTCAGTCGGGCGTGACTTGGCGCTGTACTTTCTGGCTTTTCCTGAACTTGAAAGAAGACTGTGCACAACCTTCAGACCACCCGGGATCGATAGGATTTATCAAAGCCCTTCGGTGTTGCATGGTCCTGCTTTCCCATTTAAATTCCCGGCTGCTCTAAGATCTCAGTCTAATTACGATGTTGGCCTTCCCTGACCCTTTGCTATTTAGAACACTATTAACTGTGGCCATGCCTCTGGGCTTAGACTTGTATGCTTTCTGTTCAAGATCAAGTCAGTCCCCTCTGCTGTCAGTCCTCCCAGGCTGCCCCATCCTAGCAGAACTGTGCTGTCACGCAGCTGGAGGGTGAAGGAGAGGAACCTCAAATGAAGACAGCACAGATTTCTGCAATTCTTACTGAGATTCACGGGGCTTTATCCAATACTTACTCAGGGGTGTGTGTGTGTGTGTGTGTGTGTTTGGTCATTTTCAAACTGTATTAAATGTTTGTTTTGGGTATTTTGTCCATTGTCATTGTTGCCTTTTGAGGAGAGGCTTGCCAAGCTCTTCCTTCAACCATTTTCAAAGTCTCACCCTCAATTAACTGCATTTTGATTAAGTGAGGTTCACCTTGGCAAGCAGAGCGAGCCTGTGTGACACATGCAAAGGTGTCAGTGTGGGGTTGTTACAGTAAAGCATGAATTTACTGGAAGATGGGGAGGGAAGCAGGAGAGAAATTCCCAGGCTCCAAGTTAGGGGAAAATTTTTCATTGTCTTATAGTTAACCCTAATTTGCTCAACTAAACTATTTCTTCTCCCCGGACTCCTGCTTCCAGCCTGTAATTGTGGATTGAGGTTACGGGAAATGGGGCTTATTCCATTTCTTAGATTTCTCACGCTCTGAACTAGTCAGAGATGGCGTCACAGAGTGATGTTGATGAAGTAACCAAGAGGGAGGGGACAACCCAATGAAAGTTCGTCAGCTTCAGAGGCCAGGGTTGGCTGTGATAATACACAGTGGCTACCAGAGGGACCGTGAGCAGAACTGTTTCCACTTGAAGGTCACCACGTCAACTTAGCATGTTTGAATGTTTAACTGCTGTGGTTAAAAGTTAACTTTGACTTCAGCCTTAGGAGACTGGAAAATGAAACATTGAGAGAAATCAGCTTAATCAAACGAGCGGCACACAGTTTCAAAAACCGAGCAGATAAGTCAGGAAGCAGGCAGGTAAGGTGGTGATCCCTGAAGGACCATTTCAATGTCTGGGCCACGAGGAAGAGTCCTCTCTGTGGGCACGGAGGGTAAGTTCTTTACTAATGTCTACTGCACTAAATCCACCCACTGAGCCAGCACAGGGGACCTTCCATAGCGCTTTCTTCTCCCTGCACTGATTCTCTTTTTCATTTACAACAATCCACAATACTGGACAAAAACAGAGACACCTGGTCAACCTTATGAGTTGGCTACTGCAAATAGAATGAATCAGGAGGAGTTGGA